>NC_069371.1:52460000-53710000 GCF_021730395.1 Mercenaria mercenaria
TGTCCTTATAAAATGTTGATTCGTGTACATGTTTCAAAAGCTTTTGTGAGAGAATTAATTATGATTAACTTCTACTTTCGTATTTATTTTGATAGACACGAAGCGGTGGCCGTGTACAATATTATCTGTGACATACACAACACAAAGGTACGGTACACGAACACCTGAGACTAGGCATACTGCAGGTGTATACGAACTTAATCTTATTTATATAAAATTAAGTGTTGTCACACATATGCAGACAAATATGACTACAAGAGTCTTTTGACATACACAACACAAAGGTACGGTACACGAACACCTGAGACTAGGCATACTACAGGTGTATACGAACTTAATCTTAATTATTTATATAAAATTAAGTGTTGTCACACATATGCAGACAAATATGACTACAAGAGTCTTTTGACATACACAACACAAAGGTACGGTACACGAACACCTGAGAGTAGGCATACTACAGGTGTATACGAACTTAATCTTATTTATATAAAATTAAGTGTTGTCACACATATGCAGACAAATATGACTACAAGAGTCTTTTTATATGCGCACATGAGGGTGCGACACCTTAAACGCACCAGTCACTTTATGTACCATTTATGTACCACATTGACACCTAATGTACCACCTAACCACATTGACACCTAATGTACCACCTATATATTATATAGTAACTGTATCTCACATAGTGTAGCACTGTAAATAGATGATAATTACCTGTGAAAACAGCTTTGATTTAATCAGCTCAAGTCCAAAGAATGTTGAGAACATTTCTATGGGAAAGACTGAGTTAAATTAAAGTTGTTTGCATTTAGATATAACATAGCACTTAATACAAATAATCATAAATAAATCTAACACTAAGCAAGCGCATTAAAATACAAGAGCTGTCACTAATGGTGACAAATGCCCCCGCAGCGCCTTGACCTTTGACCTGGTGACCTTGACCTTTGACCTGGTGACCCTAAAGTCAATAGGGGTCGTGTACTCAATAAGTACTATCAGCATGTGAAGTTTGAAGGTCCCGGGTGCAGTGGTTCGCGAGTAAAGTGCCTTCATGCAAAAAGTTAACATTGGCCTCTGTGACCTTGACCTTTGACCTGGTGACTCCAAAGTCAGTATGGGTCGTGTACTCAATAAGTACTATCAGCATGTGAAGATTGAAGTCCTGGGTGCAGTGGTTCGCAAGTAAAGTGTCTTCATGCAAAAGTTAACATTGGCCCCTGTGACCTTGACCTTTGACCTGGTGACCCCAAGGTCAGTAGGGTTCGTGTACTCAATAAGTACTATCAGCATGTGAAGTTTGAAGGTCCTGGGTGCAGTGGTTCGCGAGTAAAGTGCATTCATGCAAAAAGTTAACGTTGTGACGAACGAACGAACGGACGGACAGTTGAAAACTAATATGCCTCCCTTCGGGGGCATAAAAATCAACACATTTCCTGGAGAAACCAGTACTTACATGCATTTAGATATAACATAGCACATTATACAAACAATTATAAATAAATTTAACACTAAGCAAGCACATTAAAATAAAATCAACACATTTCCTGGAGAAAACCAGTACTTGGTACATAACAATAGTACATACATGCATTTATCACAAGTCACTGTAAAATTACATTTCCTGGTGAAAACCAGTACTTACATGCATTTAGATATAACATAGCACATAATACAAACATTCATAAATAAATTTAACACCAAGCAAGCACATTCAAATCAACACATTTCCTGGAGAAAACCAGTGCTTATATAAATACATGTATAGATGTTACATATAACAACAATCATATATACACAAATCACTTTAAAGTCACATTTCCTGGGAAACATATCATTCGCCGTCGCTGTCGTCATCAGTGGAGGCTGGTATCAGTCCAATACCGACAAGGTCGCTGCATTCTCGAAGTAGTTGTGATGTTGAGTAGTCCCACATGTTGAAGAGCTGGTCATGGATCCTCTTGTACTTCTCCCGGTGGTTCCTGGTGACAATGTGTTCTGATACCAATCTGACCGTGATGGTAACGTCCTTGGCCTCTGATTGCAACAAAGGCACCAACACATAGAATAGGTTGTTTAACTGGTTTCAGTGTGCCATAATAAGTTTGTCGTACCAAGCCTTTTTATTGAAACAGTGAACTGTGAAGCAATTCATTGGATGTAACTAATGTGCTAATTAGGGCTCAATGATAATCTGCTGAAACAACAGTATTACTTTTTCATTTTATACACATGTATTGATGTGAAATGACTATTAAAATTAGTAAAATATTTAATAAAATAAAATATGATATAAGGGATATAATAATATGGATAAGATATGGACCTTCACTTTGTCTTTGAGGTAAGAATATTCAAATATAACAAGTGCATATAATTCAATTACCTAATTAATTGTGACATTGACAATTAAATGTAATAATAAACTTATTATATCACATCAAATATAATATTTTGATCAAATCAAAACAAAAATGACAATCCACTATATATTATATATGTGGTACATAAGGTGTCCAAAGTGGTACATAAGGTGCTGGTACATAAAATGACTGGTACATAAAATTCCACACATGATGCTCTTTCAGCTATATATTACAAGTATTATTTATAGAATTAAGTTTCTTATACTTATTTATTTTAATTGTATAGTAGACTTATGTGCACATGCATGTCGTAGATAGAAGTAGTTTAATCTCTTTACTTTTACCTAAATTTGCTTAAACATTCTTATGCCTTTCTTTTTCGTTAATCTCTATCGGAAAATAGTTCATGAGCTAATAGTTTAGTCCCAACAATACCATGAACAATGATGGCAACAAATCTTACCTTTAAGATCATTAAGTCCATGACCAACTGACTTTCAGAGTAATCTTCTGACCACAAACAATTTTCCTATGAAGAGGTCTTATCAAGCAGAGTCTGCTATTATTTCGCATGGTTGTGTTCTTTGCTTTCAAAGGATCTTTTCACAGATTTTGTTATCAATCCAAAACAGCCGGTTTTGAGAGTCGTGTTGGGGCTGTGAAAAATCTCACCGTTTCAATATACTGAATTACAAATGGACCGCCGTCGTTTATATGACTGTAAAATTGTTGAAAAAGACGTTAAACCCGAACACAACACACACACACACACACACACACACAAATGGACCGTCGGTACCATCCGGTACCATCCGGCTCGGGATAAAATAAATTTCACAAATTCTTTTGAAGCACCATTCTCTGTGTGAATATAGAAATATTTTTTCTTCAATCATGAATTTCGGTGAGGTAGGCCCACAATTCATTGGTTCACCATACGATGTCCATCGGCTCTCCAAGCCTGTTTTTTAGCCTTCCCCAATGTTTCGCCTTTGGCTTGAACGGAAGCGCCGATCTCTGCTGTTCGGACCGTATAAAATGGAGAATTTGTTCCGAAAGACAATGACATTTATTTTTCATCCATTTTGACTCTACATCAAACTACTATTTTTAGAATCTACTTTTACTTTGACGAGCATCATGGTGAAATAAGCTTTGACGTCAACGTCGTTTATAGTATAGGAGACGTTGGTCAAATTGACTTGTTCATAATAGTAAAGAAAGTAGAATTTTTGATGTTTCGGCGGGAAACGCTAACAAAATATGATAAAAAAATATTACATGAGTGTCTTTTCATATTGAATTTATTAAACTCGTTGAATAAAATAATAAAATGTCTGCCAACAGACAACAGGGCTTTTGCCGAGCAATAAAAATCCCTTTCTAGAGTTTTTTGTTTGCAATATTTGTTGTCAAAGGAACCATGTTTAGTTCGACTATTCGAAGAATAAGTAAAGCTTTTGCATTCACCCATTTACTAGCTCGCAACTGCATCGGTTTCCCGATTTCATTATTTTTGTATGTAAACTGGTTTCTCCGCAACCGTTTATTGGAATGTTCAGTATGATGATCTGAAATGAAGTTCACAGGTTTTTCAACCCTATTTTGCATTTTTACAACCAGGCATGTGGAAAACCACAGGTCGCTAAGTCAATCCCCTGTTGGACTGAGCAAGTTTCCGTTAAGTTTTTGCATGTAAGCTAGAAGATAGATCTTTGCGGACTACCCGGCAAGTTTAAAGCCTTGGCTCTACCAGCACACCCTACTCCAAAGGCTGACTTGGCTATTGATGCTATACGAGGTACCCAGCTCAATAGTGGAAGCCCTCGAGGGACTCACGAGCCGACACCTCAGAAAGTGGCTGGGAATACCTAGCTTCCACTGTCTTCACTGGTAGAAGTATAAAAGACAGTCAAGACAAGACTGGTAATAACTCTGACAGACTCTCCTGACGAACTTATCCGTGAAGCAGGGATTGTAACCCGTACTGGCAGGAAATGGTCAGCAACAGATACGGTGAGCCAAGCAGAGAGCCCACTCAAGCACAAAGTTATTGCCGGAATGACTGCTGTGGGACGTAAACGTATCGGTGCCACCGACACAGTACTGTGGAGCAGGTCCTACCAGAAAGATACGCGAGCCATGATCCAGTCAGATGTCGGTTGAGCGGAAGAATATGCCAAACAAGTGGGGACGGTGGAAATGGGATCACACGGAACATGGACTACGTGGAATATCACAGACAGTAAGTTGACCTAGGGAAACATTTGGAAGTATAAACCGCTGAGACTGTCGTTTATTCTCCTGTCTGTCTTTGATCTTCTACCATCACCAGCGACCCTGTGCCGTTTGGGACTCACAGCCGACCCTAAATGCAGCCTATGTGACAGACCAGGCACTCTAGAGCATGTACTTTCATCCTGTTCAACATCACTGACACAGGGAAGATACAGATGGAGACAGACATGACACAGTCCAAAGAGAGTTGCTGACTTGCTGGAGAGAGAGAGAGAGAGAGAGGGGGGGGGGGGGGAGAGAGGGAGAGAGAGAGAGACAGAGAGAGAGAGAGAGAACGCGGAAGTAACCCCCATGGAAGTGATATCACCTTTGTCAAGCAAACCAACAATCATCGATCCTAGACCGGATGGAACATGGAAGTTGACCTCGGGAGGAGACTTGTATTCCCAGACATTGTCCAGATCACCTTAAGTCCAGATATCGTTCTGTGGTCCTAGACGGGGAAGAAGCTCATCGTCACCGAGCTTACAGTACCATGGGAGACAAGATGTGAGGAGGCCTATGATAAGAAGAAGGCAAAGTACACAGAACTTCTGGATCTTTGTAAGCAAGGCTGGCATACTTTACTTTTCCCCGTTGAAGTGGGCGTTAGAGGGTTCTGTTCGCAGTCCGTTTGCCTGTTGACTTCGGAGCACTTGCAGAGAGAGACGGAAGGCTATCCAGAGACTAAGCCAAGCTGTTGAACGTGCGTCTACCTGGTTGTGGCTGAGACTGGAAGCGATCAACCAACGCACATTCACTGATCACCACTTTGAGCCCACCCGTCACGAGAGTGTTCGTGGATTTGAGGGCCGAAACACCTGATGACGGCAGACTCCATGCTGATGATGTTGGTTGAGGAGCAGTATACAGTCCATTACAGGTACTACGACCACATTTTACCCGCATTTTAGATGTATTACGTTTTATTTAAAACTTGTACTTTTAAAGGGAAAGACAATGTGTTCTTATATTACTTCTGTCTGCTAGAACATCTTGAATCATTAAAGAAGTGAAATAATTTTAAAAATCGGCTTAAAATGAGAAATGAGCATTTATATTTTTCCATGGCAACAAAAGCCAAAAATGGCGGAATTATTAAATTTCTAGTTATATATCTGAATTGTATTTACTTACTTCTGTAAAACAATTTTTAAGCTATAATGAAAGAAATTACCATGTTTTACATCTTAAGAAGAAACATAAGAAATTAATTTATTTTAAAGGTTGAATTAACTACGGGCATTATAAAAATGTTAATGTGTATACAAAACATAAACATTACAATATTTAAGAACAATACAGACAGTATATTCCCAAAATAATACTCTTTGCAAACATGAATAACAATGCTTCTACTTGTAATCATGACATGGTACCACCACGTACAATCGCATCCATTTTGGTACGTACAGCAATACTTTTCAGACCCGTGTCAAGACTCTGCCGGGCATATTATCAATTGTATTCAACGAGTTTAATAAATTCAATGAGGAAAGTCACAAATGTAAAATTCTCTTTATCACATGGTAGTTTTTCCTGTTGAAACATAAGAAAAGCTTTCTTTTAACAATGATATACAAGTCAAATTGACCAACGTCTCCATTGCTTTGAACAACATCGACGTCAAATGTTTATTACACTAGTGTATTATCAATTTTATGTAATGGCTTTATTTCAATCCCGCGACGCCAAGCATGTGATAAATAGATATAAGTTGCATTACATTTTTTGTTTAATCTGCATTACTTATAATAACCTTGCCTCATGTATTCTCTAACTTGACATAAATCATTTAAAAGATGATCAGCACTAGTAATTAAATGATAGTTTTGACATAAGATTTTAAAGCAAGTTCTTTTGAATAAAAAGGCACTTAACTCTATGTTAATCGATCCAGTCTTGCAGGGCACTAGGCAACTTTTGGGGACAGGTACCCATACCCTCAGGAAGGGATTTTTTTCGTCGTTTTAAGATAAAAAGGGGAAGTTTTTAGCCATATATATGTTACTACTTTTCATCGTTATTAATACTGTTTTCAATCATTTCTAACTCATGTAACTATATTGCATCAGTTACCTTCCTTAGAGACGCCATAATAGAGAGTTCATATCTAGTTGTGTCAAACAACCTATTATCAGGGGAATTTTCTTCTGAGAAAGGGGAAAACATATTATTTTATGAGGGGAATTGGGCCCATATTCAGCCCCAAAAACGGCCAAACGAGTGCCATGTCTTGCTTCATGGAAATACACATTTTTTTCTAAATATGGTGAGGGTTGGTGAAGGAATGAAGTTAGATCGTCAAAATTTGTGAAATACACAACTTTTTTTTATATCAAGGTCACATAACTCAAGATCATCTTGTCATGTTTGGTGCTTAATCAAATCTGAATAGATATGCACAATTCCGTTGTTTTTTTTTTAAATGTCAAATGTAAAAATTCACAATGAAATGAAAGTGCAAGAGTTTAACAAGTGAAACATGCCATCTTTTGACAAATTAAGGACACATAACTCTAGGCTTTCTGAGCTGAGCTGGCCGATAATAGGATGTGCACAAGATAAATCAAGCACAGGTAATTCTTGACCTTCTGGTTAGACCTAGGTAATAATATGCACAAGATAAATCAAGGACACGCAACTCTAGACCTTCTGGTCAGATCTGGCCAGTAATAGTCTAGAAAGTACACAAGATAAATCAATGACATGTAACTCTAGGCGTTCTGGTAAGATCTGGCCAATAACAGGATGTTACAGGATTTGAAGTCAGATCACATGCAAGATGGGCAGGTTTATATATACGCATTGACATGGTAGAAAAGAAGGGGGCATTCATTTAGCGGGTTTACACCTAAATCCTAACCCGCGGGGACTAAACACACGATATGATTTTCTTTAATTTACCTGGACACCGTCATGGATGATTGCTTTATGGATGACACAGGTAGACAAATATTTGAAAATTGTGTCAAGTTTATTACAGGATTAACAGACAAAAGATGTGACTTTTGATGGAATTTGTTTTGATATATCTTGTCAATGTAAGTGACAGTATTTTATTTATACAAAATTTGTATTTTTGTGTGTGTGTATTTAGTTGAGAACCGCAAAACAATAACACAAACATTTACTTACAAGTTACATTATGTGAGTACGATGTGAGTGAGAAAAAGTTATTACAAAATGGCGACAAATTATTTAGCGTAATAGCAAGATGCCAAAACGCATATACTTAAATTTGTTGCTACAGTGGCACCAGATCATGCCATGTACATGCATGCAGGAAGGTGTGGTAGTTGTTCCAGATGTATGTTAGTCTAAATATAAGATCTGACCTAACTCATATTATTTTATACATATATGTTCATTTTATTATTTTTATTTTCCATGTTCTTGATAGTAAAAAGGTAAAATGTTAGAAAGTTGAATACATGTGACTCATTGTCAAATGCCTCACTCAGTCAGGGTGTTGAACGCTTGAATTCTTCATGTGAGGAATTAAGCCATCCAGCTGGCTCATGGAGAATTTGGGTCTTCCTCTAGTCTCAGTGTTTCAGCTGCAAGGCAGTCCGGTTTCAAAGACTGACATTTACTGTACTGTAGATGGCGTTGTCTCTAAATATCAAAGAGCCCTTTGTGCACAATTGGTTGGGTTAGCCTTCGGTTCCTACACCAACGAAGCTGGAAAGTCACCATGTTACCAGTAGTTGTGTATGTGCGAAGTTAAACCCAACAGAATAAATAACTAATTGTTTGGACATATGTACATATATATATAGTCCCAATCAGTGTAATTCTAGTTACTTCCCCTAACAGAGGACTGCAACAGCTATTATCATAGTGTTAAAAGTCGGCATACATGTAGTTGACACTTGAGGTACTTCTGTCTTCTAACTACAATTCTAATATGGAAGAATTACATGTATGCACAATGACATTTTCATTTAAACACGGAAATTATATGTAACATCAACATATTATTTGGCACCATACTGAGGCGCTGAGAGAATTCAGACAAATTCATTCAAATACTTCTTGGTTTATTTGGGGCTGTCAAAGCTAAAAAGAGAAAACTGTGGACTTTCTGATAAGCCAAGCCGGATTTAAAATTACAGACTCCATATATTAGCTCAACTATTTGAAGAGTAGTCTAAGCTATTGTACTCACCCTGGTGTTGGTGTCACAACTTGGTTCAAGTTTTGCATGCAGTTACCATACGTATAGCTGTCATTTAAAGGCATATAGCTTTGAAACTTATTTTTTCTTCCTCTAGGTCAATTACCAACTTCACTGCCAAATTATACCCCCCTTTGGACCTAGTTAAAGTTTTGCATTCAAGTTACTACATGTATCTCCACAACTTATGCAGATATTGAATTGAAACTTAACACATTTCTTTGGGGTTGTAAAACTAGCTATGTGACAGCATCAAGTCCCATAACTTTGACATGCATTTTAGTCAAATTATGCCCCCTTTTGGACTTTGGACTTGGTTAAAGTTTCGCATGCAAGTACATATAGCTATTATTTAAAGGGATATAGCTTTGAAACTTACATTTTCTTTTTCCTGGTCAATAATCTACCTCACAGGATCAAGTCCCGTAACTCTGACATGTATTTTGGGCTAATAATGCCCCCTTTTGGACTTTGAAATCTTAAATTTCTTCGGCTTTATAAAACTAAGTCAGGGCATCAACTCAAATCCCATGTACAAAAGCTTATGCTTAAGGTTTTATATGTAAGTTAGATACTGATTGAAACTGTATGGATACTTTTAAAATTAATATTTAAGGTAATTTTCCTGCTGCTGGGATAACAATTCAAATAGCCAAATTTAAATCCTTAACTTTTTGCCGGATATATTTTTTTGCCATTCCTCACCACAAACCCTTTCGGCGGGGGATACCAATTCATCGAATTTGCTTGTTGTTACTCATTTCTTACTGATAATTGAGTGAGAATTTTAAGGCAAAGCATTTATGAAACACATTTTTTTTTGTCAGAATTATTGCATCTTTTTATTTAATAAATATATTGAAAATAATATTGTTATCTAATAATAATAAAGACCAACATTGATTTTGTTCTTTTATTTCCTAGACCTGGTTACAGGTAGATCAGCAATTTTGGTTTGTTTGGCAAATTTTCTGTATGTTTAATGGAAATAAGCCAGACTTCGATAATAGCTACATTGTAGGGACAACTTTAAGTTTGTCTAATTTTTTACGAGGTATTGTCATCACTTGATCGCAATTAAGCTTTTGTAGGTCCACATTTTCTGGAAAACTGTAAGAGCTATATATTTCGAACTCTGCACACTTTAGTAAGTGGACCAAGAATCATAACTCTCACTGGCATTTTGTCAGTATTATGGCCCTTTTGGTACTTAGAAAATTGGAAATTTCTTTGTCCAAATTTAATTTAGGTTCACTTCTCTTGAATACGATTAGAACAAAAGCTCTGGAACTTTGTACATACATTTATCATCATTAGTAAGTACATTGGTCAGGTACCAATGCTTGCATTTTGTCAGAATTATGACCCTTTTTAGCCCACCATCATCAGATGGTGGGCTATTAAAATCACTCTGCGTCCGTGGTCCGTCCGTCCGTCATTCCGTCCGTCCGTCCGTCCGTCCGTTAACAATTTCTTGTTATCGCATCTCCTCAGAAACTACTGGGGGAATTTTGACCAAACTTTGTCAGAATGATGTATTGGTACCCTAGTTGTGTCCCCCTGAAAATCAGACTGGTTCAACAATTTATGAGTGAGTTATGGCCCTTTGTTTATTTGTATAATTTACATAGATTTATATAGGGAAAAACTTTGAAAACCTTCTTGTCCAAAACCACAGAGCCTAGGGCTTTGATATTTGGTATGAAGCATTATCTAGTGGTCCTCTACCAAGATGATTCAAATTATTTCTCTGGGGTCAAATATGGCCCCGCCCTGGGGGTCACATGGTTTATATAGACTTATATAGGGAAAAACTTTGAAAAACCTCTTGCCCAAAACCACAGGGCCTAGGGCTTTGATATTTTGTATTTGACATCATCTAGTGGTCTTCAACTAAGATCGTTCAAATTATACCCCTAGGGTCAAATATGGCCCCACCCTGGGGGTCATATGGTTTACATAGACTTATATAGGGAAAAACTTTGAAAATCTTCTTGTCCAAACCACAAAGCCTAGGGCTTTGATACTTGTAATGTAGCATCATCTGGTGGTTCTCTTCCAAGTTTGTTCAAATTATCCCCCTAGGGTCAAATATGGCCCCGCCCCATGGGTCACATGGTTCATATAGACTTATATAGGGAAAAGCTTTTAAAATCTTCTTGTCAATAACTACAACATTCAAATTTGGACCACATGTATATTTTTGAGTGGCAAGATGAACCTTGACATGAGTTGACCTTGATTTTGACCTAGTGACCTACTTTCACATTTCTGTAGCTACAGCCTTCAAATTTGGACCACATGCATAGATTTGTGCACTTGAAAAAACTTTGACCTTGATTTTGACCTAGTGACCTACTTTCACATTTTTGAAGGTACAGGTATCAAATTTGGACCATATGCATAGTTACGTGTTTCAAAATGAAATTTGACATTGATTTTGACCTAGTGACCTACTTTCACATTTTTGAAGGTACAGTCTTCAAATTTGGACCACATGCATAGTTTTGTGTTCCGAAATTAAATTTGACCTTGATTTTGACCCAGTGACCTACTTTCTCATTTCTCAAGCTACAGCCTTCAAATTTGGACCACATGCCTGGTTTTATGTACCGAAACAAACTTTGACCTTTACATTGACCTAGTGACCTACTTTCACATTTTTGAAGGTACAAGCTTTAAATTTGGACCACATGCATAGTTCTGTATTCTGAAATTAAACTTGACCTTGATTTTGACCTAGTGACCTACTTTCACATTTCTCAATCTACAGCCTTCAAATTTGGACCACATGCATAGTTTTGTGTACCAAATGAACTTTGACCTTAAGATTGACATAGTGACCTACTTTCACATTTCTGTAGCTACAGGCCTCAAATTTAGACCACTTGCATAGGATAATTGTGTACCGAAACAAATTTTGACCTTGACATTGACCTAGTGACCTACTTTCACATTTTTGAAGGTACAGGCTTCAGATTTGGACCACATGCATAGATTTGTGTTCTGAAGTGAAATTTGACCCTTGATTTTGACCTAGTGACCTACTTACACATTTCTCAAGCTAAGCCTTCAAATTCGGACCACTTGCATAGTTTTGTGTACCGAATTAAACTTCGACCTTAAGATTGATCTAGTGACCTACTTTCACATTTCTCGAGCTACAGCTTTCGAATTTGGACCACATGCACAGTGTTGTGTACGGAAATGAAATTTGACCTTGCGCTAGTCAGTAAGTCTTGAAATTTGGAACACTCAAAAATGGCCCTTGGTGGGCGCCAAGATCACTCTGTGATCTCTTGTTTACTTAGAAAATTGGTTATTTTTTGTTTGATGAAGCTCACTTTTCTTGAATAATTTAGCTTAGAACTTTATACATCAATAGGTAAGTAAGAAGGCCATGAACCATTACTCTTTTTCTTGCATATTGCCGTATGGACTTACCATTGATATTGTTTCTGAAATCATTCTATCCTCCACTTCTGATTCGTGTGGGGATTAGTTGGCATTTACTTGCAGAGAACAGGTTAGTACTGTAACTGCCTGCTGTTGCGTAACTGAAATACTGTTGAAAAATGCATGGCGCTACACTCAAAAACAAACAAACTGTAGATCGTATATCACAAACGTCTGAGAAGTAGAATGTGTTTGTTGTACAGAGGTTGTTGCTCTATTTATTAAAAAATTTATCAACAAATCTTTGCCTTTGTAGAGATGTTGCTCATTAGTGGTGCTTTTATCTGTACTTTTGTCTCTTAAATAAGTACCAGTTTATTTGTATATTAGTGCAGTTGATACTTTTTCCCATCACACTAAAATGAAATATTTTCTGCTGTAAGCACTGTTTACATGCTTAACATTTTATCCACCAAGGGACATTTATCCGGCTGTTTACAAATGTTAATGACCTTACCTGACAGGTCGAATTCTCTGCTCTATTTGTGGTACTGGCTGTTTACATACAGATGACATTCGCATATTGATTAGATAATATGGACATGAACAAGATATTAAATCCACAAATTGGTCACATTGATATGTTATTAGTTATAACCTAGTAATCACATTTTAATATGTAATAAAATATTTATATTTGAAGCAACTCCCAACTATGGGCACAAAAATATAAAAGGGTTAGGTGGCAGGGGAGTGCAGATTCGCGAATTCCACATTGACGTGTGGGTACCAGTGTTGAAATATCCATAAAAATCTCGTTTTTGCTTATTTTTCTTTGAAACTACTATGGACTATTGCAGATACTATAGACTACATAAAGACGACTCTCCGGTCCTATGCACCTGTCGCTTTCCATGCCAGATGTAGTGAAAATTGGCCAAATCACCCAAATTTTATAGACCAAAATTAGCCTAACCGGGCCTCACTTTGAACTCTGCCATTCATCCATTTTGTATTTTTAAATCCAATTTCGTAGCATATGTGTATAGTGCTAACATAGATGCATACCCAGGTGGTGTGGAATGTGTCTCCCAACCACCACTTTATTTCCCTAATTTTCACTTGAAAAAAAGTGGATGGATGACAGCCGAGCGTCTGGCCGACTTTTTGTTCTGATGTTTATGTTTTAGCCTGAACCGGAAGTACGGAGCTAGGAATTTTAAAACACCCGCCATGTAGAATCATTAACCGTTCCTCATTCCCCAGATATATTAAAGAATTAATAATGATAAATAACCAGTAAGATAGATATGCCTTTATATCTACCCTGTCCTGTTTATACAGAAAATCGACCGGGGCCAAACTACGAAACCGCTCCCCTGCCACCTTAATCAGATTTTGGTCAGTTAACAGATTTATTTTTAAAAAGTCTCTATTAACCTACCTTAACCCAGCGTCACAGGAAGGAGAACAATCATATTTTTAAGGTTGACCCTTCTCACTTCTTTTGTTTTTAAATTCTGTATACTAAAAAGAGGAAGTCCTAAAATTTTCAACCATACCTTGACCAAGAAGTTTTTTAAAGTGCTTTTTAAAATGAGACACTTTAAATAAATATTTTGTACCTGTATTCATTTTATGGAATTTGTGTATACTGTATTATGTAAACTGTTTTTAAAGGGAATTATTTATGTCTCCCCCAGGAGACATATTGTTTTTGCCCTGTCCGTCCGTCCGTCCTTCCGTCCGTCCGTACGTCACACTTCATTTCCGAGCAATAACTGGAGAACCATTTGACCTAGAACCTTCAAACTTCATAGGGTTGTAGGGCTGCTGGAGTAGACGACCCCTATTGTTTTTGGGGTCACTCCATCAAAGGTCAAGGTCACAGGGGCCTGAACATTGAAAACCATTTCCGATCAATAACTAGAGAACGACTTGACCCAGAATGTTGAAACTTCATAGGATGATTGGTCATGAAGAGTAGATGACCCCTATTGATTTTGGGGTCACTCCATAAAAGGTCAAGGTCACAGGGGCCTGAACATTGAAAACCATTTCCGATCAATAACTAGAGAACGACTTGACCCAGAATGTAGAAACTTCATAGGATGATTGATCATGAAGAGTAGATGACCCCTATTGATTTTGGGGTCACTCCGTCAAAGGTCAAGGTCACAGGGGCCTGAACATTGAAAACCATTTCCGATCAATAACTAGAGAACCACTTGACCCAGAATGTTGAAACTTCATAGGATGATTGGTCATAAAGAGTAATTGACCCCTATTGATTTTGGGGTCACTCCGTCAAAGGTCAAGGTCATAGGGGCCTGAACATGGAAAATAATTTCCGATCAATAACTAGAGAACCACTTGACCCAGAATGTTGAAACTTCATAGGATGATTGTACATGCAAAGTAGATGACTCCTATCGATTTTGGGGTCACTCCATTAAAGGTCAAGGCCACAGAGGCCTGAACATTGAAAACCATTTCCAGTCAATAACTTGAGAACCACTTGACCCCGAATGTTGAAACTAAATAGGATGGTCATGCAGAGTAGGTGACCCCTAATGATTTTGGGGTCACTCCGTCAAAGGTCAAGGTCACAGGGGCCCGAACATTGAAAACCATTTCCGGTCAGTAACTTGAGAACCATTTGACCCAGAATGATGAAACTTCATAGGATGATTGGTCATGCAGAGTAGATGACCCCTTACGATTTTAGGGTCACTCTGTTAAAGGTCAAGGCCACAGGGGCCTGAACATGGAAAACCATTTCCAATCAATAACTTGAGAACCTCTCGACCCAGAATGTTAAAACTTCATAGGATGATTGTTCATGCAGAGTAAATGACCCCTATTGTTTTTGGGGCCACTCCATTAAAGGTCAAGGTCACAGGGGCCTGAACATTGATAACCAGTTCTGATCAGTAACTTGAGAACCACTTGACCCAGAATGTTGAAACTTCATAGGATGATTGAACATGCAGAGTAGATGACCCCTATTGATTTTGGGGTCAGTCTGTTAAAGGTCAAGGTCACAGTGGCCTGTTCATGTAAAATCATTTTTTGGAAATAACTTGAGAACCACTTGACCTACAATGTTGAAACTTAAAAGGATGATTGGACATGCAGAGTAGATGACCCCTATTTATTTTGAGGTCACTTGATCAAAGGTCAAGGTCACAGGAGCCTGAACAGTGACTTGAGAACCACTAGGCCAAGAGTGTTGAATTTAGCGGGATGACTGGACATGCCAAGTAGATGATCCCTATTGCAGCCAACCATCAGTGTCTCTTTGATTTTTGCTCCTGACCCCTATTGACTTCTTGCCTATAGGACTTTGCATTGGGGGAGACATGCGCTTTTTTACAAAAGCATTTTCTAGTTATTGACTGATCTTATAACAAGTACCAAAACAAAATTGATTAACTTTATGGAATGTATATTATATTCTGTGGAAGTATATCCTCTTACATTTTAAACCTTGAAATTTGATTAATTACAGTATATCTTCATTGTTTTGGTCAAATGTTACAAGTCTCAAATTTTTACTGGGGGATTTCAATGTCGAAACTGGGTAATCTCAATGTTTTAATGGGTGCTCTCAGTGTTGTAATTGGGTAATCTCAATGTTTTAATGGGTAATCTCAATGTTGTAATTGGGTAATCTAAGTGTTATAATTGGGTAATCTCAGTGTTATAATTAGGTAATCTCAATGTTTTAATGGGTAATCTCAGTGCCGTAATTGGGTCATCTTAATGTTTTAATGGGTAATCTCAGTGTTGTAATTGGGTAATCTCAGTGTTTTAATGGGTAATCTCCAGGGTTGGCAAGTATTTCCCGGGGGCGGAAATTACCACGGGTATTTCCCGGTAATTCCCGTCCCGGGAAATGATCCATATTTCACAAAAGTGGGAAATACTCAATATTTGAAAATTTTTGGCATGAAAATTTACTTTACAGCTTCAGGCTAATAGATTACCTATACATTGTACGGTTACTGATTATGACAATTGAGGGGCCAACATAGTGTGAAAAGAGTATTAGTCCCAGTTATTGTGAAAAGGTGTTAATAATGTATAATTAGGCATCACAATGTGATGCTCTGATTCTCAATAGTAATAGGCATTTTTGGTAAACAAAAAAGAAAAAAAAACAATTAAAATAAAAATTTAGGACTTGATTTTAGTACATTTAGTGCTTAAAAAGAATATTTATATTATTTGTTTTTAATTGAGAGAAATATTTCATGTTAACTGAATTACCATACATTTGTTTAAGTCTCTGCTCATACACTGAGATGTTGACTTTTCCCCACTTACAATTTCCCACTTTTTTCCTGGGAAATACCTGTATTTCCCACTATTTTCCTGTATTTCCTGCTGTCCTGGTAAAAACTAGTATTTCCCGCTTTTATGCCAACCCTGTTAATCTCAGTGTTGTAATTGGGTAATCTCAATGTTTTAATTAATCTCATTGTTGTAATAGGGTAATCTCAATGTTTAATGGGTAATCTCAGTGTTGTACTTGGGTCATCTCAGTGTTGTGATTGGGTAACCTCAATGTTTTAATGGGTAATCTCAAAGTTTTATTGAATGTTTTTGTCATGTTGATGCTATTTTTGCCACACTTGTTACAATAAATAATGTATTGTTCCCTTTTTAATAATGTATTAATTTGAAGTATTGTATTTCTTGTACAGAACAACATGAAAAGTTTCCCCAATATATGACAGAGATTTGCCCATTAGGTAGTTATGAATTAAATATTTGGTAAATGCCTAGCATATTTGAAACCCTTCGAGTAAAATAAGAAGCCAATGAAGTTCATTGTGACTTCACTGTTCAGTGTATCTGGATGTTTACATTGTTTTAATGGATGTTTAAAAAAGAATCTGTATGTCTGTATTTATTTTGTTCATAAATATGTATTATGATGATATAATTATTATAAATTGTGCTTTACGTACATGATATTATTCGGTTGTTGTGGACTGTGAATATTTTATGCAGTCCTGATTTCTTGGTAATGAAATTAAGGACTTGATTATGATTGAACCTTCGTATGCTGAAATTTGCGCTAGATTACCACCAGCAGTAGTAAAGGATATAGGTATAATATAACAGGGGATGCTGTGGACCCATTCTGCTGCGAAGTGTTTTACAACATGTCTCAAAATGTTCCGTAAAAACACCATGTTTGGTTAAGCTTCAGTTTGATATTACATTATATTAAAGGCATATTCATTATCCAAAGCTGGTGTGTATACATAAAATACATAGTTAAACTTGAAATACAGAACCAGTGCTTCTGTGTGTAAAAAAGCTGCAATGGTGTTGTTAACACCCAAAATATTTAACAGAAATACTGTTGCAATTCATTGTGCAGAAGAACACAAGATAAATGTCAAATCTTAGGAACTTTTACAATATAAATCCATCCTTGGTTATCCTTGCTCTGGGAAAATAACAAATACTTTTTTTTTGTACTTTCAGATTGTGAGAAAGGTTTCAGCAGTTGAATGTGTAAAGACCACCCACCATTCACCAGTGAGCCTGTAAGTGCTTAATGCCTTACTCATGGTGTCCATGCTGGGACAAAAAATGAATGACTTTAATTTCAGTGGTGCAGTAAAGGAATGGCACAGTGCCAAAGACAAGACACTTATATGTTGTTAGTGTTAGTACAAAAGAAGTGGAAGGACATATGTGTTGTTCGAAAATACTTATAAAAGAAGTGGACATCTGTGTAGTGTATATGATATATTGATGGTTATATGATTATGTGAAAATGTAGAAGTAATGAAATACATGTTGTTGTGTTTTTTTGCATATGGTATACTTTAAAATGCACCATTTGGGTTCGATTTTTTAAAAAAAAATCAAACACGGGAGGGGTTTCCCCTCCCGCACCCACCCCTTATCCCGCCACCCAAACTTTACCCCAGCGCCTTAAAATATTTCTGGGGAAGGGCCTGCATTTACATTTAAAATTGTACTTGAAACTAAATTTATTCATAATTGTAACTGGTATTGTGTATAATAATATAAACTGTCTGTGTCACCCTAAAAACTTTAAGAACAACTAAAAGGCTATGTGCCTAGGTTCCTTTCAAAGTATTTAAAATTACTACAAATTGTTACACAGTATATTTTGTGACTCATATAAGCTTATAGAGAGGTGTAGACAAAATGAAAATTATATGGAAGTCTGTTGCCTCTTCAAATCATTAATATAAACATTTTATAGAATAAACAGTCAATATGTTGTATACTCTTGCAAATAAAATAAATAATAATAATATCTAATACTTGAATTGAACAAATTTTGCTTGTCAATATATAACTGGCATGAGGACTCCACTTAGGTACAGCTATAATATTTTGCATTGAAATGAAATTTACTTGTACCTTACAAAAATAATGATAAAGTAGCAATTAAAAATTAAACCTTTAAATGAATACAGTCAAACGTCATTAACGCGAACTTGGATAATTCGAGCACAACCCTTTGCTCGAACTCATCGTCAGGTCCTGGCATAATCCCTATATAATGTATATTGTTAGATGGCTCAAACTACTGATAACTTGAACAAATTTTGCTGGTCCCATTGAGTTTGAGCGAACAAAGTTTGACTGTATAACGAAAAATTTTTCAATGGGAAAAAATCAGTGTTGTCAGAGTATTGAACCCCATCTGTCCAGATGACAGGCCACCACGTAACCACAACGCCATTCTGGATGCTGTTTTTAATCTACCGTAAATAAGGCAAGTCAAATCAAGCTGATTTCCCTAATAATAAAGTAAATGTAGACAAGTCCCTAAATTGAACTCTTATATGATTCAAAATCAGAGTATTATAAACCTTTGAAAGATATTGTTTTATGTCTAAAGTAAACATTGCAGATGATTTAAAACCTTGTCTATGGTATTTCTTCAAATATAAGCTGATAAGAAGGTAGACTATTTTTATAAATAAAACAAGTAATGATATGGAAACACAGTTATTTTATATCCCTTATCATGCTGGACATGATTGATTCTGCCTTTGCGACTGGAGTGTACATCATGATCAGCCTGCACATTTGTGCTGTCTGATCAAGATCTGCACTGTTTGCCATTTAGTCAGTATCTTTTGGTAAGCTTCCCTTTTAACAGTTCATGGTACTGTCCAAATTGAAAGATGGATGAGTTAATTATAGAATTTTAGCAGGGTAAGGTATATACAGCTGAAACAAATAATAACAAAGATTGTTTAAAATAAATAAAAAGGCCTGTATTTAGGCCAAGGACATAATTAATGTTTATTATCCACAAGGTGTTCTAATTAACATTAATTAATCACCATCACTTTATTTAAGAATGATTAATTGAGTAACATTTTGACATTTGGTTTGATGTTTTTTTGTACACACATCTTAAAACTATATCACAAAGACATCATGGTGATGGGCCCACTCAAAATTATACTGTTTATTTTTAAAATTCAGAAAGTGGCCTGCATAATTATGTGCCTAGTTCTTGCGCACCTTTGTTTTAGTGTGCAATAAGCATGTTTCCAGTAATAGGTGAGAATGTGCCCAGTTAGTCATATTTCAAAGAAGAGTTAAGAGTGTAACCTAGTCAAGACATAAGTTTTCTGTGATGAGTGACTGAAGACAAGATGCTTAAAGTCATGCATCCACCTCTGATCCATGTGGAGAAGCGTTTGGTTGTTTGTGAAGAATAATTTTCGGTTAGCTTAGAGGACTCCAAAAATACTTGTTAGGTTGAGTGACTACTGAATATAATTGAAATATTGGCTGTTCCAGAATGGACAGTTATTTGTATAAATGCTCAACGTTTAATGTTGATTGCTCTTGGTAAATTTTAAAATTAAGAACTGGAGCTTTCTTAGTGTTTAAATGGCTAAATAGAAGTGGGGCCTTGCTTTTAAATAACAGGGTACCATCCATGTTGTGAATGACTTGTATAAAAGTATAAACCTTGTTATGTGTACTTCATCATTGTATGTTTGCAGACTAGAAGATAGACAATGTTGCCAGCCTACCAGAAGCTACCGCCGGCAATAATTGCCGCACGTGAAGATGAGGCCCTTACACACGGGCAAGTTATGTATGGACTCATCAAGCCTACCAAGGATATGAGTCAGATTGAGTCCACTGCAGCAATGGTCAATGTTATACCAAAGAAAAGGTAGCTTTTTACTGTGTTAATTTGTATTTTTTTAGGTAGTAGACCCATTATAACAGTCAGCAGTTTCCGAGTTTTTACATTCTTGTATGTTTTTTTCAGCACTCATCGTTGTTAATACCAAGGGTAGATTTAGGTGCATGGTGCACCCACCTCTAAAATTTGCATACAATTTATAGCCTGAAGTTGAGACATTAGCCATTCAACAGATGAAATGTTTTGGCTCCTTTGCTGACAGTATCTAGTAGTATTTATAACTGCTGAAGAGAAGTGATGGGAGGACAGTTGAACTTTAAAAGTTCTAACTTTAATCAAATTGTTCTTTTTACTTTATTTAACAAATTTAACTGATGACATTTTGTCAAATATATAGGCCCCGTGCTTGTCAAATATACATCAGCTTGAACACCAAGGTGTTTTGTGAATAAATATTTTGAAGGGGGCATGTCCCCGACACTGGCTAGAAATCCTGCGCCCCCTCTAAACCAAATCCCTGATCAGTCCCTAACTATAGCTCATACAAACACAGACTCTGCATGCAGTTGTGTGATTGGTTAATTTCAAATTTGTGCTAGGAAACAACCAATCAGATGCTGGAGTTTTTAGACTTGGGCTTTCCAAATTCAGATTTATAAATTTTGGCCCTGAGTAATATAGAGAGGTTCATTTGTGGACCCAGTAGGCGGTATTTTAACTCACCTTACAGATTCATTCATTTACAGCGAAAATGTTTTTAATTCATTATTTTTTTTTTAAATTTGTACCCAGTGCTTTAGTACTAATAGTTTATGGAGAAGTCAATTTGTGTGAAAATTATGAATGTTTTGTATATAAAACTTATTTGAAATATTTTCTACAGAAATTTTAATTTATTGAAGTAATTTTTATGCATTTTTGTTGAAATAAGGTATAAGAAATTTAAAATGACTGCATTTTACTGGCTTTAACACTGCATTAACATGCTTACAAAAACTCAAATAGATAAAATCATTGAAGAAAATTGAAATATTTTGGGGGAAAGATTTGAGAAACACAATATCTTTGATCATTAAACTCAGCATGTCCTTTCTGTTGAAGTCGTTCATGCATTATGCTTAAGCTAGCACATGCCTAAAAATGTTACCGGTATATTTAAATTGCAACCTTTATCAAAAGAAAAAAGGTCATGAATTCATAATATTTTAGTTTATACTTCATGAGTATACTTTACGATTAAAAAAACTGTTTTAAGGCAGATAATACTGTAGTTAGTTAAAATTTTCAACATATATGTAACAGACTTCATTAATATGTTTTTATTTTTATATAAACAAGTTAATATTGCATAGAATTCACTATCGGAGTCACAGATTTTACTATTTATTTGCAATTTCTACATAAATTGCCCAAAAATTGATGTATTTAACTGAATTGAAAGACCTAGAGTTTTGAAATTTTTACAGTAATCTATGCCCCTTTAAAAACTTGTGGGAGTAAAGCAGATCTCTATGCTGCTATATATGGTCTGTTGGTAAAATATAAACATTTTTACGGTTATAGTCTGATTCCTGGACAGAAAATTCACAATTTAATTGTCTTATTAAAACTTGTGGTAAATGCCTATCTTATTACATTGTTTTTCAGGGTTGATAAGAGTGTGTTATTTTCATTAAGATGACTCATCTTTGAATATCTAGTCACTGAAGAATTCAGTGGAATTTAAAAAAAACACTTAGAGATATAGATAATGTTAAAGTTTATGTAAAAATTGCACAATTATCCCCTCCAAGAGTGTTGTCTGAAATCAAGATTAAAGTCTAACAGTGTTTTTCAGATTGATTTTTGTTATGTTATGGCGGTCAGTTTCCCTCTCTAGTAGTTCTGGGTATATTATACCAGCACTGACTTATTTTCCTTCTCAAATAACTGAAAGGTGAAGGACAAACGACTTCAGAGTTCAGAATACTGTCTTCTGTCAAAGTGTGGTATAGAACATATACCTTGCTCGGGGATAGAACTTGCAACCTCTCGGTTCATTTTGTGCTAACACTCCTCAGATAACCATCTGAGCACTCCTGAGTGAGATCCCTTTGTCTTGAATATTTAAGTTACGTTATATTTCTACTTCAGAATTTATCGTATGGAGAACCCAGAGGAAATTGACCTGTTTATGACAGAGATGATGAAGCGTCCACTCGTACTGCAGCCGTCCGCCTACATTGGGCGAGGTCTTGCTGTAATGAGATGTACCTTATATACAAAAGAAGGTAATTGTTTACTTTGGAAATGAATGTTTGGCATGTTCAAGCTATTTTGGTAGATAGGAAAAGTTAGATGGATTTTAAATAATGAATCTTTTTGGCTTTAAAGCAGCCATAGGCTAACTGTATAATACAGTGTATCTTCCTACACAAATGTCATAAAATTTATCAGGTTAAAGGCATGATTTGTATTTTGGCAGATAAAAAAGGTCAGCTCATTGCTTGAGATATATTTTCTGTGTTGGAGGGGTTGAAATGTAGGTTTGTGTGTTACAGAAAATTTAATGTCCTACTGTCACATCCAGTTTTTAATGGGATTCTCTCTCTGGGATATAGAAATCCTTGTTTTGGCTATTTGTTTTTTTCTTTTCTAGAAACTTCAGTTTCCTGTAGACTGGTCAGTCGTGGAACAAGTATTCAAAAATGAATATATTGTGGCATTTAACTTGATATAAAAAGTCATTTCTTAGCTTGACTATACGAAGTAAGGAGAGCTATCCTACTCACTCCGGTGTCGTCGTTGACGTCTTTGATGCACTTTCTCTTTATCTCTGTAATCATTTGATGGGTTTGTTTCAAACTTAAAGTAGTTATTCTTCATCATCAACCACATCATACGGCACAAGGGCCATAACTCTATCACCAATATTTCATGAATTATCCCCCCCTTTTACTTAGAATTTCAGGTTAAAGGTGCACTTTCACTCTATCTCAGGTATTACTAAATTGATTTGATTCAAACATAAAATAGTTGTTCCACATCATCACTCACATCATATGATACAAGAGCCATAACTCTTGCACCAATATTTCATGAATTATCTCCCCTTTTCACTTGGAATTTCAGGTTAAAGTTTTGATGCACTTTCACTCTATCTCAGTTATTTCTAAATGGATTTGATTCAAACTTAAAATAGTTGTTTCACCTTATCACCCACATCATATGACACAAGGTCCATAACTCTGGCACCAATTTTTCATAAATTATGCCCCCTTTTACTTAGAATTTTAAGTTAATTTTGATGCATTTTCACTATACATGTATCTGGTATTACAGAGAGGATTTGATTCAAACTTAAAACAGTTGTTCAACATCATCACTCATGTCATATGACACAAGGTCCATAACTCTAACACCAGTATTTCATTAATTATCTCCCCATTTTACTTAGATTCCATACCTCATGTTTTTATTCCGATGTAAATGAGATGTGGAACCAACATTTGTAGTCCTGTTTGGCGCCATATAACCTATACTGTGTTGGTGCGCTGTAAAACCCAAATGAATAAATAAATTTTTACTTAGAATTTCAGGTAAAAGTATTGGTGCAGTCTTTCATTCAAACTTCCACATCATTACCAACATCATATGACACAAGGTGCATCACTCTTGCACAAATATTTCATGAATTATGCCCCCTTTTAGCTTAGAATTATACTTATTTAATGCTTTGATACATTATCTTTATCTCTCTTATTAATCCCCCGCCACAAATGGTGGGGAATTATAGGAATGGTCTCCGTCCGTCCTTTCGTCTGTCTGTAACATTTTCGTGTCCGCTCCATTTCTCCTAAACCCCTTCAAGGATTTTCATGAAACTTGGGTCAAATTTTCACCTCATCAAAACGATAGCAGAACCCATGAGTCAGCCTTGTCGGCTCAAGGTCAAGGTCACAACTCAAGGTCAAAGGTTTGAGCCTTCCATTTTGTGTCCGCTCTATATCTCCTAAACCCCTTGAAGGAATTTTATAAAACTTGGGTCAAATGATCACCTCATCAAGACGATGTGCAGAACCCATAAGTCAGCCATGCCAGCTCAAGGTCAAGGTCACAACTTAGGGTGAAAGGTTTGAGCCTTCCATTTTGTGTCCGCTCTATATCTCCTAAACCCCTTGAAGGATTTTCATCAAACTTGGGTCAAATGATCACCTCATCAAGGCGATGTGCAGAAGTTATGAGTCAGCCAAGCTGGGTCAAGGTCACAACTGAGGGTCAAAGGTTTGAGCCTTCCATTTTGTGTCCGCTCTATATCTCCTAAACCCCTTGAAGGATTCATATGAAACTTGGGTCAAATGATCACCTCATCAAGGCGATATGCAGAACTCATGAGTTAGCCATGCTGGCTCGAGGTCAAGGTCACAACTTAAGGTCAAAGGTTTTAGCCTTCCATTTCGTGTCCGTTCTATATCTCCTAAACCCTTTGAAGGAATTTTATAAAACTTGGGTCAAATAATCACTTCATCAAGACAATGTGCAGAACTTATGAGTCAGCCATGCCGGCTCAAGGTCAAGGTCATAGCTTAGGGTCAAAGGTTTGAGCCTTCCATTTTGTGTCCACTCTGTATCTCGTAAACCCCTTGAAGGATTTCATCAAACTTGGGTCATATGATCACCTCATCAAGAACTCATGAGTCAACCATGTCAACTCAAGGTCAATTTCACAACTCAAGGTCAAAGGTTTGAGCTCTGTATCTCCTAAACCCCTTGAAGGATTTTCATGAAACTTGGGTCAAATGATCACCTCATCAAGACATTGTGCAGAATTCATGAGTCAGCCATGTCAGTTCAAGGTCAAAGGTCACAGCTAAAGGTCAAAGGTTTACCCTTTCACTATCCATAGCAGTGGCGGGGGATTAAGCTGTCTTTCAGACTGCCTTGTTACTTAATACTTTTGCCACAGATTCAAGCTATTGTCCAATATCTTCATCCACACTGGAGTCATTAAACACTTAAGTGACAGCTCCAGCTTCCTCAGATTTGCCCAGTTTCACTTTCCAGCATCGAAGTTGTAGAGTGTGCTGTCTCCTGTGACAGCTCTTGTAAACACATATTCAGGGATTTCAAGCTGAGTCAAAATCAATTTCCAGGCATTCGTTGTTGGCAGATTCTAAAATAAAAATTCATTTGAAATACCATAAATGGCTCATAATTGTGTATAATATGTGATGCATATCTTTTAAATCAGTTTTATTTGTAATGCAGCATATTATTCTGATTATACAAACGTATGCATCATGCAACAATTGTGATTATTATCTTACAAATGTAGAATGAACAATTGAAAACTGAGATCTAATATGGAAATATTTGTTTGGTCATGCAACTTGTGGTATTAAAACAATTTCGTAACAAGTTATGTAAGAAACTAATACCACACTGTTTTGATACACTGTATATCGAAACAGTATGGTGTAAGTAACACATGGCATGATAGAAACAGTAATTTTATACATTTATGTATTTCTATAAAATGCACATAAAGTCTGTGTAGCCCACCTTAGCACAAAGTGCTCATTGTGAGCTTTTAAGAATGTTGGATGTCCATTGTCCAATTTCATCTGTCGTCCACCATTTATCCAGAACTTATTCTCCTAAACCACAAAGCCAGTTTCAACCAAATTTTTACAGGAATGTTTCTTAGGTTGTCCCTTTTCATATTCCTTCAAATTTAGATTGTTAATATCTCAATTTAAGATAGGGAGGACAGTTTATGTAAAGTATGGCTACTTGTGTTGTTTTTTTTTCAAGGTAAGATCGAAATATCTTTCACCAAATGAATGCCAGATGCAGTATTTTTTTATGCTGTGAAATGACCGGATAATTAATTATTTTACTCTAATACTTAAAAAAATTCAATGAAAACAAAGGAAAATTTGTCTTCTCTTATCGTTATACCTGTAGTATGTCACGTTATATGTCACGTTCTAACCTTGAAATTATTCACAAGTGTTTGATATTCATATATGGCAATTAAGCAGTTAAAGTTATGCAGCCATGAAATGTTTTTGAATAATTTTGATATAATACGAGAAACATCCGTTCTGTGGTGTAAACAAAATATATATACACAGTTATAAAGTTATATGCAAAGCTGTAATCTTTATTGTTTTGTGGTCATATCACTCTTTTGATCTTGTTATAGATAATTTTCTCACAGTAGATAAAATTGTGAAACATAAAATACTGTCTTGAAGTTTTGAAGTCATTAAATAAGTTACGTTTTCAAGTGCGTGGTAGAATCAGATGAAATTTGATATGTGAAAGTAGTACTTACTGCACTGACAAGTCACCATTAGCTGTTTGTGCTGTGTTCTTAATAGCAGAGTCAATAAAAGCTATCCAGAGTATTGTATCCTTTAATAAGCTGGGTTTTTGATAAGAGAGAACTTCTTTGTGGTTATAAGAAGTTCAAATTACTGTAGACAAAAGGAGTGATTGGAATTTTAAACAACATACAGTGATATTATTGTTCACTTGTATCTCAAAGATCTGTAAGGATAGGCTTCCATGGCCAAGTGGTTTAGGCCGCAGACTGCGAATCACTTACCTCTCACCATTGTCGGTTCAAGATCTTGAAGTACAGTCAAACCTGTAGTAAGCAGCCAACCAAGGGAGCAACATAATCTGGCTGTTTAAGTTTAAGACAGGTGGCTGCTAAAGACAAGTTGAAATTAGAGTAAAAGTTAGCAGACTGGCTGCTTAAGGCAAGTGGTGGTTTACTACAGGTGGTCACTAAGACAGGTTTGCCTTTATAGAACCCTTTCATGCGAGAAAGACATCCATTTGTCTTAAAAGTGGGTAGGTGGTTCAACCCAGGTGTATACCCATGTCTGAAATAATGCAAATATGGTATATGGAGTCTTCATCCACCGTCAAAAGCCAGGAAAGGGTTGTGTAAAATATAAAAAATTGTGTTGATGACGTGACTCAAAAACAAAACTTAAGGAATATACAATAGTACAATGTCACTTGACAGCCTAGAGGTTAATGTCTATGATTTCAAACCAAGTTGCCACTCAGGGCTGTGGTTAGAATGTTTCATATCAGGTAACCATCCAGCTAGCATGGGTAAGGATGTAGAATGTTTCATGCGATGTACCCATCCGGCTTGCTTTGGGAAAGATGTAAAATGTTAAGATTTGAGGTAATGATGGCTTCAGGAAGGTTGCAGAATGTTTCATGCGGCTTGGGAAAGGATGTATAATGTTTGACATGATGTAACTATATGGCTGGCTTGGAGAAAGACATATCCATCCAGCTGGCTTTAGATGGAGGTAACCATCCAGCTGGCTTGGGTCAAGCTGGCTTGGGTTGGAGGTAATCTTCCAGCTGCCTTGGGAAGGAGGTAACCATTCGGCTTGCTTGGGAAAGTGGTACCTTCCACCTGGCTTGGGAAGGAGGTAACCATCCACCTAGCTTGGGAAGGAGGTAACCATCCGGCTGGCTTGGGAAAGAGGTACCTTCCACCTGGCTTGGGAAGGAGGTAACCATCCGGCTGGCTTGGGAAAGAGGTACCTTCCACCTGGCTTGGGAAGGAGGTAACCATCCGGCTGGCTTGGGAAAGAGGTACCTTCCACCTGGCTTGGGAAGGAGGTAACCATCCGGCTTGCTTGGGAAAGAGGTACCTTCCACCTGGCTTGGGAAGGAGGTAACCATCCACCTGGCTTGGGAAGGAGGTAACCATCCGGCTGGCTTGGAAAAGAGGTACCTTCCACCTAGCTTGGGAAGGAGGTAACCATCCACCTGGCTTGGGAAGGAGGTAACCATCCGGCTAGCTTGGGAAGTAGGTAACCATCTGGCTTGCTTGGGAAAGTGGTACCTTCCACCTGGCTTGGGAAGGAGGTAACCATCCGGCTGGCTTGGGAAGGAGGTAACCATCCACCTGGCTTGGGAAGGAAGTAATCATGTGGCAAACTTGGGAAGGAGGTAACCTTCCACCTGGCTTGGAAAGGAGGTAACCTTCCACCTGGCTTGGAAAGGAGGTAACCATCCAGCTGGCTTGGGAAGGAGGTAACCATCCACCTGGCTTGGGAAGGAAGTAACCATGTGGCAAACTTGGGAAGGAGGTAACCTTCCACCTGGCTTGGAAAGGAGGTAACCTTCCATCTGGCTTGGAAAGGAGGTAACCATCCACCTGGCTTGGGAAGGAGGTAACCGTCCACCAGGCTTGGGAAGGAGGTAACCATCCACCTGGCTTGGAAAGGAGATAACAATCCCACCTGGCTTGGGAAGGAAGTAACCATGCGGCAGACTTGGGAAGGAGGTAACCTTCCACCTGGCTTGGGAAGGAGGTAACCTTCCACCTGGCTTGGGAAAGAGGTTAACACCCAGCTGGCTTTGAGCAAAGCCTCTCTACAAAGGGAAATATTTCCTGACATTTACAGGTACATCTGTTCTTTAGTTAACAAGTCCCTGCAGAGCAAGAAACTATGTACAACAATCAGGTTTAAGTCTAATGTAGTGGGCTTTCAATGTTTAAACAAGTATAATTATATTCCAGCAAAAATTCCCTGCTGTGATGATTAAACTGGTCTGAAACCCAGACAGTATCGAGCATTATTGATGCAATATCATAGTCATTATAAAATTCAGTATTGGTTTAACATCACGTCAACACAATTATAGGTCATATTGCGACTTTCCAGCTTTTGATAGTGAAGGAAACCACAGGTGCCCATCTGGACATCAATTCACCATGTGTGGGAACCTAGGTAAAACCATATTCCTTCTATAAGTTCAATGTATAAATAAGCTGTACAGTTTATCAAATATGTTTTATTGTATATTTCAGAACGCTGGGTAATGATGATAAACCAAGCTCATCCAAAGATTTTCAGCAGAATTAAGATGGGTATTGAAACAGCAAAGGCAAAAATGGACAGAGGAGAACCATTCATTCTTGAGGTAGAGTAAATACATACTAAGGAGCTTGTCCACTGGGTTAATTTTCTTCGCAATATTATTTATTGCTGAATTTCTGGAAATGATACCTAATTTTTCATTCTATGAGCTTCCCGCCACAGTTGTTTTTTGGGGGTGGGGGTGGGTGTAGGGCACTTAGATCTGCCTCTGTTCATCAGTCTGTCCAACCGGATGTCTGCACATCCTTCCGAATTTTTGTCAGCCTAGTCATCATACATCATTAGATTATTATGACCCCGAAGGGAGGCATATTAGTTTTCAACTGTCCATCCGTTTAATAGTTCGTCACACCCATGTTAACTTTTTGCATGAAGGCACTTTACTCGCGAACCACTGACCCAGGATCTTCAAACTTCACATGCTGATAGTATTTATTGAGTACACGACCCCTACTGACTTTGGGGTCACCAGGTCAAAGGTCAAGGTCACATGGACCAATGTTAACTTTTTGCATGAAGGCTCTTTACTCGCGAACCACTGCACCCAGGACCTTTAAACTTCACATGCTGATAGTACTTATTGAGTACACGACCCCTACTGACTTTGGGGTCACCAGGTCAAAGGTCAAGGTCACAGGGGCCAATGTTAACTTTTTGCATGAAGACACTTTACTTGCGAACCACTGCACCTAGGACCTTCAAACTTCACGTGCTGATAGTACTTATTGAGTACACGACCCCTATTGACTTTGAGGTCACCAGCTCAAAGGTCAAGGTCACAGGGGCCAATGTTAACTTTTTGAATGAAGGCTCTTTACTCGCGAACCACTGCACCCAAGACCTTCAAACTTCACAAATGCTGATAGTACTTATTGAGTACACGACCCCTACTGACTTTGGGGTCACCAGGTCAAAGGTCAAGGTCACAGGGACCAATGTTAACTTTTTGCATGAAGGCACTTTACTCGCGAACCACTGCACCCAGGACCTTCAAACTTCACATGCTGATAGTACTTATTGAGTACACGACCCCTATTGACTTTGGGGTCACCATGTCAAAGGTCAAGGTCAAAGGTCAAGGCGCTGTAGGGGCATTTGTCACCATTAGTGACAGCTCTTGTTTTTTAGCATACGAAGTTGTGCATCTTTGGTCTTATTTGGGATTTCACTCAATAAGACCAGAGGTATAGCCCTTGATTTAGTCATAAAGTGTGTAGCACGTATCTCAAAAAGTACTTGCCTTAGAGTCATGAAACTATGTTAATGTTGTTGTGCACCTGGGGTTTAATTTTAAAAAGAACAAAAAATACTTCTTAAGTTTCTTGGTCATGCTTTTTGGTATTCTTGAACCCTGCCCCCTCCTCATCTAGCAGCCACACCCCAAGGTAATATGAATGTTTATGTAGTGTACATTGTCAGCAAGTAACATATGAATGAACAGTGACATAAAATGGGAGCACCAGTGTCCTATAGACACACATCTAGTTTCTCAAAAAATCTTATTTGCCACAAGGTAAAACTTATATAGTTTAGTTTTCTTTTGAAATGAATCCAGAAAAGTTAATTGAAGAAAGGTACACAGCCAGAAACATGACATGTTTAAACACATGTGAATATTGCTAAAGGTATCTGGATGACATACTCATTAATCATGTACTGAATAATGTTACACCTACATATTAATATGTTATATAATTGATTTAATGGTATTTTGAGTTTTATGATAATTTGAAGGCAACAATAAATTGTACCTATACATTATTCATAATTGAACTATAAAGTACTGTCTAGTAGCAGGTGTGTATAATGTAGTGACAGGACCTTGTTTTTGGTTAATCAAAAGAATATATATTTAGAATATGTATGTGTTGTGTGTATATTTCACAGTTACAGAATGAAAGTTGCTATATTTGGAATATGTAAATATTTAATGTTGACAAATTATAGAATGACAGACAGAAAAAGACTGGTAGATTCAGGGGCATCCTTGGCAGAGTGGTTAAGGTTGCTGACTTCAGTTCACTTGCTTTTATTGCTGTGTGTTCAGAACTTCACAGCAGATGTAGAATAATTTAACTTGTCCCACATTTGTCTGTCTATCTGAACATATACCGTAAAAAATGTTTGAACTGTAGTCATCAGACATTATTGGCTTGTTATTCAGAATGTGAAGTTGTCCGTGCGGGGTTTTGTTTAGGATTTCACTCAATAAAATCAGAGTTGTTTGGAGTTGACCATCTGCATTTTAAATCTAGATTTTGCATTTGTTTCCTGTTGTCTAATTCTTCATTGAAGTATGGTTTTTGCAATATTTTATGTCATTGTCAACTGTCCCTTCTACAGAGTACATTGATTATATTGGATGAATTATTTCAGGTATGCTAGTGAATTCGTTTTTAGACAACAAAAAAATACACCAAGTTCAGTGACCAAAATGAAACAAAAAGTTTTTGATAATACAGATAGTTTGACACAATATAATAGGACTTTAAAATTTATGGCAAGAGGGTGCCACAGTAAGAAATCTAAGACAGTTCCAGTATATTTTTAGCTCTCCTGAATCAAAGGTGGTCTGTATCATCATTGTAAGGTGCTCTTCCAAATTTATTTAAATTAGGTCACTTGGCCTCTTTTTTAAAAGCTGCTAGAGCTAAAACATAGAACAGCCTTTAAACAAGTGCTGTTCATGAACTGCCCGGCAGATCTTCATCAGATGTATGTAACATTGTAAGGTTCTCTCTCAGATTTGTTCAGATACGGGCACTTGACTTGTTTTGTTTTTATACAAAACACTGTTGTTACCATTCATGATTCAGTGTGTCATACATATATTCAAGGTAAATAGTCACGGTCAGGTGAGTGTCTTAGGGACCTCTTCTTCATTGTTAGAGTTAAATGACATTATGTTTTATTTTGTAGATATCTTTCAACGCCTACCTGAAGAGAGTGTATCTGGACAGACTAACCAAGGCAGTGTTAGACAGCAGGTTTACATTCATAGACTTTGAGGATGCTGAGATTGTAATACGTTACCCTGGAGACAGGTTTCATAGGGGAATACAATGGGAAATACAGGTAGGTACAGGAATGGACTGGTAGGAATGAGATTGTGATGTGTTACCCTGGAGACAGGTTTCATAGTGGAATACAATGGGCAATACAGGTAGGTACAAGAATGGACTGGTAGGAGTGAGATTGTGATACGTTACCCTGGAGACAGGTTTCATAGGGGAATACAGTGGGAAATACAGGTAGGTACAGGAATGGACTGGTAGGAATGAGATTGTGATGTGTTACCCTGGAGACAGCTTTCATAGTGGAATACAATGGGCAATACAGGTAGGTACAAGAATGGACTGGTAGGAGTGAGATTGTGATACGTTACCCTGGAGACAGGTTTCATAGGGGAATACAGTGGGAAATACAGGTAGGTACAGGAATGGACTGGTAGCAGTGAGATTGTGATACGTTACCCTGGAGACAGGTTTCATAGGGGAATACAGTGGGAAATACAGGTAGGTACAGGAATGGACTGGTAGGAGTGAGATTGTGATACGTTACCCTGGAGACAGCTTTCATAGGGGAATACAATGGGAAATACAGGTAGGTACAGGAATGGACTGGTAGGAGTGAGATTGTGATACGTTACCCTGGAGACAGCTTTCATATGGGGAATACAGTGGGAAATACAGGTAGGTACAGGAATGGACTGGTAGGAGTGAGATTGTGATACGTTACCCTGGAGACAGCTTTCATAGGGGAATACAGTGGGAAATACAGGTAGGTACAGGAATGGACTGGTAGGAGTGAGATTGTGATATGTTACCCTGGAGACAGCTTTCATATGGGGAATACAGTGGGAAATACAGGTAGGTACAGGAATGGACTGGTAGGAGTGAGATTGTGATACGTTACCCTGGAGACAGGTTTCATAGGGAAATACAGTGGGAAATACAGGTAGGTACAGGAATGGACTGGTAGGAGTGAGATTGTGATACGTTACCCTGGAGACAGCTTTCATAGGGGAATACAGTGGGAAATACAGGTAGGTACAGGAATGGACTGGTAGGAGTGAGATTGTGATACGTTACCCTGGAGACAGGTTTCATAGGGGAATACAGTGGGAAATACAGGTAGGTACAGGAATGGACTGGTAGGAGTGAGATTGTTTTCATAGTGGAACGCAATGGGCAATACAGGTAGGTACAGGAATGGACTGGTAAGTGTGAGATTGTGATATGTTACCCTGGAGACAGGTTTCATAGGGAAATACAGTGGGAAATAAAGGTAGTACAGGAATGGACTGGTAGGATTGAGATTGTGATATGTTACCCTGGAGACAGGTTTCATAGGGGAATACAGTGGGAAATACAGGTAGGTACAGGAATGGACTGGTAGGAGTGAGATTGTGATATATTACTCTGGAGACAGGTTTCATAGGGGAATACAGTGGGAAATACAGGTAGGTACAGGAATGGACTGGTAGGAGTGAGATTGTGATACGTTACCCTGGAGACAGCTTTCATAGGGGAATACAGTGGGAAATACAGGTAGGTACAGAATGGACTGGTAGGAGTGAGATTGTGATACGTTACCCTGGAGACAGGTTTCATAGGGGAATACAACGGGAAATACAGGTAGGTACAGGAATGGACTGGTAGGAGTGAGATTGTGATACGTTACCCTGGAGACAGGTTTCATAGGGGATTACAGTGGGAAATACAGGTAGGTACAGGAATGGACTGGTGGGAGTGAGATTGTGATATGTTACCCTGGAGACAGGTTTCATAGGGGAATACAGTGGGAAATACAGGTAGGTACAGGAATGGACTGGTGGGATTGAGATTGTGATATGTTACTTTGAGGACAGGTTACAAAGGATAATACAGTGGGAAATATAGGTAGGTACAGGAATAGAGTAGTAGCAGTGATATTTTGATAGGTTAAATGACTTCTTATGAGCTGTTTGATACTATCTTTTGTGATTCACTGTTTTATATTCAAGGTACAGTGGTTAAGATCAGGTGAAAGACTAGCCATCATTGCACTCTAGTAACTATGGCTACCACAAAATCTATTTTATCTATGATGTTCACTCATATGTTTGAACTGGATGTCAGAGGGTGCTTTGGTTTACTACTGATACCAAGTTGGAGACACATTTTGATTTTTTCATATATTATATTAACTATCACAACAGTAGCAGAAACACCTATATGCAATTGTTCTTGGATAGTACCTACTTATAGGATACAGTCATTTTCCAATGATATTTCGATTACATGCCTAATGTAAACTAATTTGCAATAAATAATATGAATTTTCTGTATTTTTTTTTTTTACAGTCAAAGAACAAGATACGTTTTGAGTTTGAAGATTTACTTCCGAGTGACATTACAAGACGGACAGTAATGTCAGCCCAGACGGAGAGGAATAGTCCAGCATTACGTGTCATTATGCCAGGTAATACCATCATCTGTTGGTATATCTATCACATTGTATAAATACTGTGAAATCATTAATATTTGTGGGGGATTAATTTTCGTGGGTGAGTCAATCCACAAAATTTAATCCCAACGAACAAGTAAAATTACCATTAATTTTATGTTCAGAAGTTGAAATCCACAAATTCATATCCCAACGAAATTGCTGTTTTGACCAAAACCACAAAATTTCATGCCCACGAAATTAAATGATTTTACAGTATCACGTTGTTTTGTATGGGACAGTAAATGTAATTTTAAGTCAACATGAGACTGACAGTATTTCTCAGAATGCTGACAAAATTACATTTGAATCTTACATGAGAATTTTCAAAATGCTTGGAATATTCTTATATAATATGATACAGTCGACATCCTACTTGCGACCACCTCTATTAAGCGATTTTTGTATTAAATGACCAGTCAAAATCCCTCCCGAACATTTTCAGTATATAAATTCATTCCATTAAACGACTTTTCTATTAAACGACTAGCGACCACATTAATGTTGTCCCGACAAGTAGAACATTCGACAAAAGTATCTATTAAGCGACTGGGTACCAAATTCTACCGGGAATTTCTTCATCTCTGTAATTAGCGAGTACGTTTTGCACATGACTGAATGCAATTAAACTTTGTATCAGTAAAACTGACAAACAATCTAGCCATAATTTTCACGGTTTGTGGACTTGGAAAAGTGTTCACGATGTTAAAACAGATTTTGAAAACATACATGTATGTTCATAATAAATACAGTTACATTAACAGTTAAAAATAACATTCCTTTTCATCTGACTGAAATTCATTAAGAGACCATTCCATTAAGAGACCACCTCTTAGCAGTCCCTTGGGTGGTCTCTCAATACAATGTCGACTGTATTTGTTTGTTTTGCTGCCAAAAATAAAAAGAACTATTAATGTGCACATTTCACTTGAAAAGCTAGTTGTAAAACTCTGTATTAAACAAAATTTAATGAAACCAATAAAAATTATGTTGTATTAATATATATCAATATGTGATCAAGACTAGCTCTGCTTTAAAACAAAACATGTAAATCATGGAAAAGCTGTGTCTGTGGCAGTTAAAAAAACTGTCAAATGATTGACCTTAATTTTTTGTGTGATAAAAACAAGACTGATAGGAAAAGGGAAGTATTTTTCTGAGATATATATTGAGAGTTTTGCATTGATGATAAAAATGAGGTTTTGGTGTGTTGGATTGCAAAAGCTAGAGGCTTTTACTCTGGTGCCTGACTTGTGATACCTGCATGCAGGTATATGATATGTCTGTGGATTTCATGGGTTTGTGAGGCCCCGAGGCCCCAGTGGTTCTGTGACTTATATAAATCTCAGGAGAAAATTAGATAGACCTATATGGGGCCCTTCTAGGGGGGAAAACATAGCACAGACAGAGAAATAGTTTCACAAAATAGAAGTTTTTAAGTCTCTTCCCATTGGTTGAAACATTTAGACCAGTCAAATTGCTTGTTTTATTGGCCTGACTATAGTAAAGGAACCAGCGTGGGAGCCATCTGGGTTAGTCACGTAATGGCGGACACTAATTTTTCACTTGGCATGGCAACAGAGGTCTAAATTAAAGCTAGTTTCTGTTTAAATTTCATTGTGGATGTATTTTTGACATTTTGGTAGGACAAATGGGAGAGCAGGTTGTATTTGGTGAAGTGAAGCTCAATTTTAGTATGAGTAGTACTTCCAGGTCACAGCAGTGTGATTTTGATGTGATTTTACAGTAAGCAAATGTGACCAGAGAAATCTCTGTTAGAAGATACATGACCCCTACTTTTCTCTTCATTTTATATCAGGTTATCATAACTCTTTAAAATGAGGTAAGGATTTGTTCTCTGAAATGGGTGTAGCTATGTTTGGTAGCTCTTTAAAAAATGTCAGTTTCATATAGAATATATAGGGAAAACTATTTACCTGTTTGTGACCTTATTGATAGTGCACCAGCTAAGCTAAAATGGGTTGAAAAAAAAGTGAAAATAAATACAAAATTGAAACAAGTGAACATTTTAAATGACTTCTAAAATTTGACACAATGCATTTAAATAAAGCAAGAATTCAATACAGTGATAATTCAAATGATGGACTGGAGTAGTAGAAATTTAAGGAATTAAATTGTATGTGGTTTTTATTTGGTTATATGTCAATTACTTACCAAAAACTCAAAGCTTGTCCAGAGAGTTTCTGAAAGCCTGTAATTGCTCTAGCAAACCCCATACAAATACATCTCTGGCATATGGCCAATTTTGATTTCCTCTAAAAGTTGCAATATGACCATAATTTTTTGTTGCCTTTAATGTCTAAAAGGAAACATTAGTAATTTTTATTGTGCTAATCATTATGTCTACTGTTTTCAGATGAATTAAATAGCCTTTTACCAGGCTGGGATTTCGAAAATATTGACCCTCTTGCTGGGGTAATGTCCTCTGATGAAGAAGAAGAGGAGGAGCATGGGGCTGTAGGCGGATACGATCCACCTTCTTATGAAGAGCAGGCTTTCATCCCGCCAGCTGCTGATGGTAAAGTAGTTGGTAGAGCAAGACGGAAGGCAAATCAGGCTGCCGAGAAGGTTGTAGTTCCGGTTGAGTTACATGTTCCGGAACGTAATGGCCCACAGACTTTATACCCGCCATCTTCACCAAACAGGGATAGATCACTATCTTCAAGTCATGATTATGAGAAATTGAACAGAAAAACAGGTGTTCCAGAAAACCCATATACAAATAGAATGGTGCAAAATTCAGGTGCCCCTCGATCCCCGCGTACGAGTCATCCGTCAGATTCACCTTATGAGACTATGAATACGACTGGAAAGTATGGTCAACATCTTTCCCCCAATGGACCTTCGTCTCCAAGAACACACACTCCTACTTCACCACGCACTCCTCAGACCCCAAGCACACCAACTACACCTAGAATGCCTCCTTCAGAACATTTACAGACACAAAGTCCATCTGGGCATCGGAGCCCTGTGACTCCCAGGTCGGCACCTAGTAATGACAGATACAACACAGAGTATGTAAATACCCGTCCTTCACATCAAACTTACCTTACAGATGATGACGATGGAGGGTTCTCACAGCACAGTCCAAAATCTCCGCAGATGCATTCTGGCAACATGTACGATACAAACTTTAATAGAAATAAACCTGGCATGGATCGGTATGACCATCAAATGACAAATGGTCAAAATTTCGACCCTAGAGACAGATATGCAAATCAGCGTACAAATTACCAAGGACCAATCCCTAATCACCGAGGACCAAGCCCTAATCACCGTGGCCCAAGCACTGGTGCAAGGCCAGATGATTTATATAGAGACAGAAATAGTCCTTCATGGCGAGGGCCTCACCAGAGTTCCAATAGGGATGCACCTATTCCGTTACCACGTGGTTTTCATAGGCATCAAGGTAGTGGTAGATCGGACACTTCAGCATCTGATAGTGGATTTGGTGAAAATGAAAATGGTGTTGATTCTTCCAATTATAGAACAGATAGAAATGGTGGTGTTAATAATGATATGCATTATTCCGCAAAAACTCCGTACTATAATCGCGGTTTTGAAAAAGATTCACCGGAACAGGAACATGCAGTTGTAGACGATATTATGGCCAAACATAAAGCAATGGCCGCTAAACTTCTGAAGCAGCAAGGTCAAAGTGTTCCTAATTCCAGTCAACGGCAGGAGTATTACAGTGATTCAAACTATAACAAAGAGTTGCAAAAATGGCGGCAAAACATAAATGACCTTGAGCGATCATGTGACGACCCTGATGTAGAATTTTCAAGGTCAAGGTTACGCATGAATTCTAATGGAGAGCCAGTGGAGGAAAGCTTTATTTAAGGTGTTCAAAAGAATTTTTAGTTGCATTTAGTTCAAATAAGGCAGCCGCAGGATATGAATTTGATCTACGAATGATGAAATAAGGAAGATCGGATTTTAAGTGCTGCACAGAATTAGCCACTTTGGAATCATTTAATTTTATTTTAGTAGCATTTTGTTTTTTAGGTTAAAATGGCTATATTGCAGAGACATGAATGTATGGATTCAAATTCAAGTTAAATAGAGTTTTATTTGTTCTTTCGGATTTAAATCCATGGATTGATGGAACTATGAAATTTAATCCTCGAAGAATGATATTGATTCCACAGTTTATTTCTTGAGGAAAATATTTTTATGCCCCCTACTCCCTTTGAAGAGGAAGGCGTTTTGCTGAATGTGGGTCTGTCTGTCCACTGGTTAGTTGTTTGGTCTGCAGATTTACTGGTTTCCAATCAATAACTAGAGAAAGCTTTGTCTCACAATGGTCAAACTTCATGAATTATTACCTGTGGTCAGTAAATGAACCCTATTGTTATGGTTATATGGATCAGAGGTCAAGGTTACAGTAAGTTTGAGACTGAAAATAGTTTCGGTCCAGTTACAAAAGATCTCTGGTCTACAGTCATCAAACTTCATTACATGATTGCCTGTAGTCAGTAGATGACTTTTTTACAGTTTTATAGTGACAAGGTAGCACTGACCTTGAGACTGAAAATGGTTTCTGCTGAATAACTGAAGAAGGCTTTGGCCTACAGTTGTCAGATTTAATGGGATGACTGCCTGTGGTCAGTAAGTTAAGTCTGTTGTTTTGGGGTCAAAAGGTTTCCACTCTTACTTAATAGAAGGCTTTCGCCTACAGTTGTCAGACTTATAGGGTGATTGCCTGTGGTAAGTAGATTTGGAGCTCAGTAGATGAAAGGTCAAGGTCATGCTAACTGAGACTTAAACAGTTTCTGTTTAATACCAAAAGAACACCCATAATTGTTGAACTTCATAGAATTATGGCCTGTGGTCAGTGGATGATCCTTTTGTTTTGACTCGAGAACTTAAAAAATGCTTTTGTCTATAATCTACAAATTTCATAGGATGATTACCTGTGGTCAGTAAATGGCCTGTATAATGCTGAGGGTTAGTAGGACAAAGGGCAAGGTCATAATGATCTTGAGGCTGAAAATGGGACAGGCCATTGTGCGGGTATAATTGTTTTACAAACAGCTCTTGTAAAAGGGTCTTGTTCATACATGTCTCAGACAGTCAGGTATTTAATGATACATGTAATAGAGTGATGCAAACATTGCATGTTGAATTGTTAAGAAAAACAAAATTAGATTTACACAGAATTTTCTTATAATAGTTTAAATTATAACCTTACCATCACAAGATGTGTGGCAAATAATAGGAACAGTTAATATCTATTTCACATATTGTAAATCTGAAAAATGACAAAAAAAGGGGACCATTGCTTGGCATACCAGAAATATAACCCAATCTGTTTTTCATAGGTTTAAGACATACGAAATATAAATCACACAAAAGTTGAATGATACATTTTAAAACTGTGTTGTTTAGCTATAAGGCATAAAATCTTGTGTAATTATTTACTTAAAAGTTATCTATTTTTCAAAACAATTATTTAAAAAAATATATCTTTAAGGATATCATGCAAAAACATTGATTTGCTTAATTAATGCTGCTTATTATTTTGAAGGATATTGTGAAAAATGCAGATTTGCATAATTTATGCTAAGCACTGGAAGAGACTAGACAGTGGTTTGATCACTCTACTTACTTGATCTATCTCTTATGACTTACAATGTAATTTAGTTGATTACAGTCAAACTTCGTTAACTGGAACTCGGATAATTCGTACACTACCCTTCTTTTGAACTTGTCATCTGGTCACGGAAAAAACCCTGTATAATGAATTTTGTTGGATATCTCAAACAACCGATCACTGGAACAAATTTTGCCAGTCCTGTCGAGTTTGAGTTAACAAAGTTGGACTGTATATGCATAGAGACTAGTTCAGTATTCTATAACTTACATATCTTGACTTGTAATCTAAGCTGAAGGAACAACATATTTTCCTGTTATATTCAATACACTAATGAAACACTGTAGAAACGAATGTGTATTCATATTTTTTGACTCTAGACCAAAGTAGAATTTTTTTTAACATTTTTTTTTTCAGTTTTATATACTAGTATATTTTGTTTTTATTTTCTATTTTAGTCAATAAAACTAGTGCTTAATGTCCATACACACACAAAATTGTTTTTTTTATGTATTTTATGTTTCATTCCATTATTTGTACATATCAAAATTATATGTGTTATAAATGTGACGAAATTATTGGTTAGGGAGGAGTGTATGCATGTAAATGGTATAAAAAATGAAGTTAGAAAATACGCTTTTCATTACTCCCGTATTGTGATTATAAATAAAAAAAATAGGTTTTAAAAATCATTTAATTTCATGGAAATACAATTTTGTGGTTTTGGCAAATATGACTTATTAGCAAAGACATGCATTGGTTACTTTCGATTTCACACTTCGTAAGTAGGAGTTTTATTTGATCATAGAGATTTAGCTTTTCGAATGGTTGCAACCAGGAAGTAAAAAAATTAACAGCTCATGAATATACTGATTTTAAGGTTTATAATTTAAAATTCTGGGAAAAATAAAAGACTTCCTGCAGTCTGGTCAGGATCCATGCTGTTCGCTAATGGTTTCTCTAATTGCATTAGGCTTTGAAAGCGAACAGCATGGATCCTGACCAGACTGCGCGGATGCGCAGGCTGGTCTGGATCCATGCTGGTCGCAAAGCCACTATGTTGGTTTTCTCATGGCGCACCTCATTTATTGATCTGTCTCTGAATGCAGCCTTGCCATTTATTCATTTCATTATTGTATGCTGACAGAACCTTTCTGTGGAGTCCAGTTGAGCTTTTATAGTTTATTTAAAATGGAAGTCATGATTTGCTGATATGGGTATCTTATAAAGAATTTTAGTTGTTCTAGATTTTGGAGTATAGTGCAAGAAACAGAAGCAAATTCAGGTTCGTTTAAGTGCCACCTGTAAAATAGCCTACACAGGACCTCAATTTAATCATGTCCGAAAGGTTGTTGGTAATTTTTTTGTGTGAGCATTAGGGGATGGAACTTGTGACACATGGGTCTGTGGTCTGATGTCCAGTCATAAGATCACAGCGTTCATTCTTTTGTCTGGGAAGGTAATATTGCCTTTTGTTCATTCCATTATTGTATCCAGAAAAAAACCTACATCCAATCAGATGTTAGCCCCGGCTAGTAAAACTGAGTTTTTGAAACCGGTCTCAAATCTCCAGCATATGATTGGCTGCTTCAGATCACAATTTTCAAATTGACCAATGACAGAGTTGCAATCCAAGACTGGTCTCCTAACTCTAGCTTTTCAGCCTTAAGCCTTGCCATGTAAAACAAAGTAAAAGCAAAATTTTCAGTCTAAATCTTTAAATATGTGAACTGAGATATTAATACATAATTTTTCTGTACATAATTGATGTGCCATATGAGTTTATATTATATGAATGAAAGTCTGTAATATTTAATTTATCCTTTCTTTTATTACAGTTTTTAGGACATTTATATCCTCTTACTGTTTTGTTATGCTTTTTCTTGTCCTGTTTTTAGCTCACCTGTCACATAGTGACAAGGTGAGCTTTTGTGATCGCGCAGCGTCCGTCGTCCATCGTTCGTCTGTGCATGCGTAAACTTTTGCTTGTGACCACTCTAGAGGTCACATTTTTCGTGGGATCTTTATGAAAGTTGGTGAGAATGTTCATCTTGATGATATCTAGGTCAAGTACAAAACTGGGTCACGTGCCTTCAAAAACTAGGTCATTATGTCAAATAATAGAAAAACCTTGTGACCTCTCTAGAGACCATATTTTTCAATGGATCTTCATGAAAATTGGTCAGAATTTTTATCTTGATGATATCTAGGTAAAGTTCAGAACTAGGTCACATGAGCTCAAAAACTAGGTCACTATGTCAAATAATAGAAAAAAAACAATGTCATACTCAGTTCATGTGAGGACAGGTGAGCGATTCAGGACCATCATGGTCCTCTTGTTTCTTTTTTCCTTCCTCTGTGTTATAAGCGTCTTCTTTTCATATTTGACTAAGTGCAATTGCCTGTGTCTTGTAGATGCATTATGTTCAGAATTGTTTTATACAATGTGTTATAAGATGATAGGGTAGGTACACGATACATCTTTAAACATTTGGTGAAATATAAGTGTGATTCAACATGTTCAATTTGCTTAAGGGAGATTTGGTGCAAAAGAATTATAGTTGGAGAAATTGTGTACTGTAATTGCTTCAGAATACACAAGCCAACCAGCTATCAATGGTGGATGGTGATGCTATATTTATTGTTTCTTTTTTTTCTGTCATTACATAACTTTCTTCAATGGAAAGAGTCCTAGAGTTTTATGCGTGAACTTCCCCACATGTTTTGTTAATGTACATATGTATATACATTATGTAACCATTGTATATTATCATCATTCCTAAATCTGTGATTATTTTGTTAATACATCATATTATATACATGTATATAACTATCATTTTGGTTGTGACATATACATATCATATATGTATTGTAGATAGTTTAAATATATATTTTTGTATTTTAAAAATCATATTTTGGTTCCATGAACTGCTTAAATTGATATTATAATCTTTAAAAAGAGTGAAGAATAATCAATGCAGATAAATTACAATTAAAATGGAATGAGAGTGGCCAGTCATTTTCTGATTATTTCATATGTCATACATTGGTCTCATGTTTTAACTTTCTGTACAGTAAAATTCTGACATTTAAAAACTTGATTTTGAAGGGGCATGCATTCCGTTCGAATTTGTGTCTAAGTTTTTGAAACTTAAAAAGTACTCTCATCTGTTAGTAATAATGGTCTGATGAATTCTGTGTAGTATATTTGTAAAAGCACATGGAATCTGTTAAATAGTAGTTGAATAGGTAGGAAGAATACATATGAGCCGCGCCATGAGAAAACCAACATAGTGGCTTTGTGACCAGCATGGATCCAGACCAGCCTGCGCAGTCTGGTCAGGATACATGCTGTTCACTAACAGTTTCTCCAATTGCAGTAGGCTTTAAAAGCGAACAGCATGGATCCTGACCAGACTGCGCGGATGCGCAGGCTGGTCTGGATCCATGCTGGTCGCAAACCCACTATGTTGGTTTTCCCATGGCACGGCTCATATAATAGTGTTAGTTACACAATAAAAGTTTCTACGTAAAATAGGAAGATTTTAGTTGTAAATTAATACTGTTCAAGCGATTAATAAAAAAACCTGTTTATTTGTGTTTTATCATACTTGATAGAAGTTTTTTCCTTTGTTTTTTTTTAAATTGATTTTTTGAGGTACAAAAGGAGGTATGCCCCTTTAATATTAATGTTTATGTACCGTTCAGTTAAGAAACAAAAGTTTGATTATCAAATTAACATGGTAATATTGAACCTACTGTTTGAACCTACTGTCAGTAACAAGGTATTTTCCTGATTTCTTTTAAAACACATCATTTTTAAAGAAACCCAGAGAGTGGTAATAGCTGAAACTTTTTAAAAATATCTTGGTTAATAGTTGTGAATTTATCATAGAAAAAAAAGAAGATTTTAATGATGCAGGCAGTGTATCTAAAATACAAACTTAAGGTACAAACAATTTATTTTAGATATATGTGTAGTTAACTGCATCAATGTATGTAGACTGAAAAAAATATTACAATATCATTTTCTGTTAAAAAGTTGTTTGAGCTGAAAAAAATGATCACAGGTAAAACATTTGGAAAAAAAGGAGATAACTCCGCTAAGACTTTATGATTGGCATATGTGGCTATTGATCTAAAACCTCATGAAAATTGTGCACTTTTTACCTCTGTGCAGGGAAAAAGCATGCGTAATTGCCACACAGATTAGCAATCTGAATAGAAAACTATGTAAAGATCATATAAATTAATGCCCTGGGGAAAGTGTGACATTTTCTATGGTGAAATTTGTCAGCAAACAGACGATTTTTTATGCCCCCGGCATCTAGTGATTGTCCTGTCCATCCGTCTGTTTGTTCGTCCGTCCGTATGAGGTTAACCAAATGGAACCGTTTCGTCTAGCATCAATACCGCTTACAAGAATGAATTGATACTAATACAGATGTAACCTGTGACCATTCCTAATCTTCAAACATCACCTGACCTCAGTTTGACCTTGACCTTGTTTTGGACTTAGGTTGCTTTGTATCGACAAGGATGCCACCAGGGGCATCAAGCGTTTATTGAACGCAGCTCCTTGTTTTAAAAAGTCAAACCCCACAGAATTTCACAAGGTAAAATATCTTAAAAAGGCTACTGCTGGAAAGAGAACAATCTCTACTACCCATATATATGCATCAAAGTATGGGAAAAAAATATATAGAAATATGAGAAAATCTAAGAAATCAATTTCTGGACTGTTCGATGCAGGACTGTCTTATCACAGATAGCATTTTAACGTAGATATGTTACTTTTTCTATGCACTGATATAACATGGACAGGATTAGGATTAACAAACGGTGTTCACTCAACAATTTCACTATATAAACAGATTGTTTATCCCTTGTGTAAAGATGGCGTAGGGTAAGTCTCTAAATGATGTATTTTTCATTGTAAATTTCAGCCATTTTGGAAATTCAGAAAGTTTTAAAATTTCAGTGTTAACGTTTTTTTTGTCTTCCAGGATATCTTGGCATAAAAGCAGCATTTTTTGTTAGCCCGAAGAATAGGGGAGCTATACTACTCGCCCCGGCGTCGGCGTTAGTGTTAGCGTGAGCGTCACACAAATGTTAAAGTTTGCATACCACCCCAAATATTTTCAAAGTCCATTGAGATATTGCTTTGATATTTTGCTTTCTTGTTTACCATCATGACCCCAATCTGTAAAAAGGAGGAGGCAACTCTATGAAGCATTTTGACTGAATTATGGCCCCTTTTCAACTTAGAATATGCTTATTGTAATGTTAAAGTTTTACTCATAGCTTATATTATTATACTATCAAGCACTGAGAATAGTCAAGAGCACTGTCAACTGACAGCTCTTGTTTGATTATTTTTTGTCATGGATTGTAACAGAAAAAATTATTTAGCCATCCTTGCATTTCTTTAGAATGATATACAATGTATAATGCATATAGTATTGCCTTATATTTAAAGAGTAATAGTGGAAACACTGTGTTACAGAAAGGGGAAATCAAACAGTAGATTTGATGTCAGTTCATGTAGTTACATGATTTTCACAGAAAACATGGTATTTGTAGTAACATAACTTTCACAGAAAGCATGATATTGGAATAATCAGTTTGTTCAGGAAAGGATTTAATAAATCAATAATATATCTACCAGAAATGTGTTGCGTTTTCTTTCCTAATGCCAGAGTAACTGTTCTTAAATGCACAAGATTTTTGGGTGAGCATTTAGATTTGCCTTAGTCTGTCTGTCTGAATTTTTGTTATGCAGATCTCAAAAGAGTCATCAGACCTCAAAGAATTATTCAGCACATGAAGTTGTGCACCAGGCATTTTAATTGGGATTTCACCCAGTCAGAACAGAGAACTTTATTGCCCTGGGATTAATCAAACATAGGCACGCAGTGACTGTGGTAGGGGTGCACCACCAGTGTCCAAAGGACGCACATCTAGTTTGTAGGTTTCATGCCAAACTGAAGTTCACAATTTGATTTTCCTGATAGACTTGCACATATTTCTCATATTTTTGTAAACATAACTGTAATTTGTCTGTTTCACCAGAATTCAGAAAAAATGAAATACTTTAGTGCCCCCAAAGTTGGGCATATTAAATTTGCACAGTCCGTACGTCCGTGTGTGCGGGCGTCTTTGTAAATTCTTGTCCGAGCTGTAACTTCAACATTCATAGGTGGATTTGAAAATAATTTGACAAATGTTAACCATATGGAGGTTTGTCACACTTATGACCTGGGCTCTCAGGCCAAGATAACTAACCCTAAACCCTAACACAAATGTTCATCTGATCCCAAGGGTTGCATTTGTCACTAATAATGACAACTCTTGTTTATACCATTTCCAGTCTTAATATTCAGTACGCCATAGACACGTGATATGATAATGCACCAAGTCACATTATAATGACGTTGGGCTGACAAGTCTTTAAGCTGTGCGCCAAGCCAGGAAGCTTCTATTACCAATATTCACATAAAGGATTTGGTAAGGGAGCGACCCTCACGACCTTCTGCACTTTATGCGGAGGCTCTACCACTAAGCTTTCGAGGCGGTATTTACACCCCAACCCCTGTTAATTTGGTGATATGTAATTTAACTGCGTATTCCTTTTTTTTTTCAATCTAAAAATATAGTTTTATATGTGAATTTGACAGATATCAGGATATTTTAACAATCTGAACAAAAACTACCTGTGATATATCCAGTCTATCTTGAGTGCGAAACAAATACAGACATTATTTTTCAGACTTGTGTTTCTAATGTATTCCGTCTACAGTAAATATAAAATAATGCAGATAGAGGATATTACATGATTGCACAGCCTCGCATTTTATTATTTTATTCAACTTGTTTAATAAATTCAATATGGAAAGTCGCAAATGTAATATTCTTTTTATCACATGTTAACCTTTCTTGTCGAAACATAAAAAATTTCTTTTACTATATAAACAAGTCAATTTGATCAACACATCCTATAAGATTCTTTCACTGGTTGTAGGTGCAGATGGGAATTTCTGGTCTTGAGGGTATCTGTTTAGGCGTTTACGAGGCTCCAGCCGAGTGACCGCGTAAACAGTTACCCGAGAGTCGGATATTTCCATCTGCACCTACAGCCAGTGATAGAATCTTTTTCTTGCATACCATATTCAACAAAGAAGAGTAAAAAATAAATTCAAACAAATGATTTTCTTATAGCACTTTTTATGCCCCCAGCATCTACTGATGCCGGCGGCATATAGTGATTGTCCTGTCCGTCCGTCCGTTCATACGTCCGTCCGTACGAGGTTAACCAAATCGGACCGTTTCGTCTAGCATCAATACCCCTTACTAGAATGACTTGATACTAATGCAGATGTAACCTGTGACCATTCCTCATCTTCAGACATCACCTGACCTCAGTTTGACCTTGACCTCATTTTGGACTTAGGTTGCTTTATATGGGCTATCTCTTGGTTAACCAAATGGGACCATTTCGTCTAGCATCAATACCCCTTACAAGAATGAATTGATACTAATACAGATGTAAACTGTGACCATTCCTCATCTTCAAACATCACCTGACCTCAGTTTGACCTTGACCTCGTTTTGGACTTAGGTGCAAAATCTATCAACAAGGATGCCACTGGGGGCATCAAGCGTTTATTGAACGCAGCTCCTTGTTTCTTATAGTAGCGTATTAACAAAGCGTGGGAACTTTACGTCCATAAACAGGAAGTGCGTCATGACGTTACAGAGACGAAAATAACGTAAGACTTCCAGTTTTGTTTTATCATCTGCAATGAAACATTGTTATTTCATTAAAATAACGTTTTTTGAATCGAGAAATATGTTATAAGGAACAAAGAGGAACTATCAAGGTATTTAATTTTTATCCCGTTTTACAAAAAACATTATTATTACTACACACACCTTCTGTACATATGTATTTCATTATACGTCATTTGCAGCACGAGAGTCATCTTACACCCCGGGGTGTAAGATGGAGTTTTCCAGCACCAGTGAAATCACCAGAAATCCCCTTTTGGTATACAAGAATATACTATAAATGACGTCGACGTCAAAGCTTTATTACACTAGTGTATTATCATTTTTATTTCATGGCTTTATTTCACTCCCGCAATGTCAAACATGTGATAAAAGGTATTATATTTATATCTTTCCTTTGTTAAAATATGTTTTATCAAAGATATATTTATGGTAAAATGACTCCTTGCTTTAGGCAACCAGGATAGGAAAGTCAGTTTTTGTTTGTTAGCTCACCTGAGCACGAAGTGCTCAAAGGTGAGCTTTAGTGATCACCCTGTGTCCGTCGTCCGTCCGTCATCAACAATTTGACTGATAACACTCTAGAGGTCACATTTTTGGCCCAATCTTAATGAAACTTGGTCAGAATGTTAATCTCAATAAAATCTTGGACGAGTTCGATATTGGGTCATCTGGGGTCAAAAACTAGGTCACCAGGTCAAATCAAAGGAAAAGCTTGTTAACACTCTAGAGGTCACATTTTTGGCCCAGTCTTAATGAAACTTGGTCAAAATGTTACCTTAAATAAAATCTTGGATGAGTTTGATATTAGTCATCTGGGGTCAAAAACTAGGTCACCAGGTCAAATCAAAGAAAAAGCTTGTTAACACTCTAGAGGTCAGAATTTTGGCCCAATCTTAATGAAACTTGATCAGAGTGTTATCCTCAATAAAGTCTTGGACGAGTTTGATATTGGGTCATCTGGGGTCAAAAACTAGGTAACCAGGTCAAATCAATGGAAAAGCTTGTTAACACTGTAGAGGCCAAATTCAAGACTGAATCTTCATGAAACTTGGTCAGAATGTTAATATTGATGATCTTAAGGTCCAGTTTGAATCTGGGTCATGTAGGATCTAAAACTAGGTCACCCGGTCAAATCAAAGGAAAAGCTAGTTGACTCTGTAGAGGCCACATTTATGACCATATCTTAATGAAACTTGGTCAGAATGTTAATCTTGATGATCTATAGCTCAAGTTCAAATCTGGGTTAGGTGGGATCAAAAACTAGGTCACCAGGTCAAATCAAAGGAAAAGCTTGTTAACATTCTAGAGGCCATATTTATGACTGTATCTTCATGAAACTTGGTCAGAATGTTAAACTTGATGATCTTCAGGATAAGTTTGAATCTGGGTCATGTCGGGTCAAAAACTAGGTCACCAGGTCAAATCAAAGGAAAAGCTAGTTAACACTTTAGAGGCCACATTTATGACCACATCTTTATGAAACTTGGTCAGAATGTTAATCTTGATGATCTATAGCTCAGGTTCAAATCTGGGTTAGGTGGGGTCAAAAACTAGGTCACCAGGTCAAATCAAAGGAAAAGCTTGTTAATACTCTAGAGGCCACATTTATGACTGTATCTTCATGAAACTTGGTCAGAATGTTAAACTTGATGATCTTCAGGACAAGTTTGAATCTGGGTCGTGTCGGTTCAAAAACTAGGTCACCAGGTCAAATCAAAAGAAAAGCTAGTTAACACTTTAGAGGCCACATTTATGACCACATCTTAATGAAACTTGGTCAGAATGTGAATCTTGATGATCTTTTGGTCAAGTTTAAATCTGGGTCAGGTGGGTTCAAAAACTAGGTCATATCAAAGGAAAAGCTTGTTAACAATCTAGAGGCCACATTTATGACTGTATCTTCATGAATCTTAGAATGTTAAACTTGATTATCTTTAGGTCAAGTTCGAATCTGGGTCATGTCGGGTCAAAAACTAGGTCACGGGGTCAAACCATAGAAATAGCTAGTTAACACTTTAGAGGCCACATTTATGACCACATCTTTATGAAACTTGGTCAGAATGTTAATCTTGATGATCTATAGCTCAGGTTCAAATCTGGGTTAGGTGGGGTCAAAAACTAGGTCACCAGGTCAAATCAAAGGAAAAGCTTGTTAATACTCTAGAGGCCACATTTATGATTGTATCTTCATGAAACTTGGTCAGAATGTTAAACTTGATGATCTTCAGAATAAGTTTGAATCTGGGTCGTGTCGGGTCAAAAACTAGGTCACCAGGTCAAATCAAAAGAAAAGCTAGTTAACATTTTAGAGGCCACATTTATGACCACATCTTAATGAAACTTGGTCAGAATGTGAATCTTGATGATCTTTTGGTCAAGTTTAAATCTGGGTCAGATGGGTTCAAAAACTAGGTCACTAGGTCATATCAAAGGAAAAGCTTGTTAACAATCTAGAGGCCACATTTATGACTGTATCTTCATGAATCTTAGTCAGAATGTTAAACTTGATTATCTTTAGGTCAAGTTCGAATCTGGGTCATGTCGGGTCAAAAACTAGGTCACGGGGTCAAATCATAGAAATAGCTAGTTAACACTTTAGAGGCCACATTTATGTCCATATCTTAATAAAACTTGGCCAGAATGTTAATCTTGATGATCTTTAGGTCAATAGGTCAGGTGAGTGATAAAGGGCCTTCATGGCCCTCTTGTTTGTTCTGGATTGACTGAGCCATGAAAATTAGTCACCCCACCCCCCACCCAACAATGATTTAAAAGTAATATAGAATTAGAAGTGTTAATATTGCTGTATGAATTAATTCTTTTCCACTGAAATTTTCTATACCAACTCTGTTAAAAAGACTAAACTTCAAACTTGAAAATGTCTTGCATGTGACGTTGAAAAATAGGGTTTATCACATCTTGGGTTTTAATTCGAAATATTTTCTACAGTTATGAGCAGAATATTATCAAAGATATCTTTTAAACTATCACAGTTTCATTTTCATAATTTTCACTATAACAGAACTACAGTTAAACACAAAAGAATATGGATTATAAATAATTGGAATTTTTTTCCAAAATATACATCATTAAAAACATATAATAAGTAATAGAACTAAATACCTGTAAAACAAAAAGCCCTCAATAATATTTAAATGTAAAAGAAATAAAAAAAAAAATCTCCTTTCTTCTCATATTAACTTTGTGGTATCATGATTTTGCATGTGATGTTGCCAAGTATCTGTGGTGCTGACCAGGTAAAACTAGTATACATTGGTAAAAGTCATTTAAAAAGATAAAGGAAATAAAAAGAAACTTTGTTAAGATTATAAGGTTCTTTCACTGGTTGCAGGTACAGATGGGAATTTCCGGTCTCGAGGGTTACTGTTTCAGGCGGTTACAAGGCTCCAGCCGAGTAACCGCGTAATTTACAGTTACCCGAGAGCCGGATATTCCCATCTGCACCTACAGCCAGTGATAGAATCTTTTTCTTGCATACCATATTCAACAAAGAAGAGTTAATAATAAATTCAAACTAATGATTTTCTTATAGCACTTTTTTCTTATAGTAGCGTATTAACTAAGCGCGGGAACTTTACGTCTGTAAACAGGAAGAACGTCATGACGTTACAGAGACGAAAACAACACAAGAGTTCCGGTTTTGTTTTATCATCTGCAATGAAACGTTATGTTATTTCCGTAAAATAACGGTTTTTGAATCGAGAAATATATTATAAGGAACAAAGAGGAACTATCAAGGTATTTAATTTTTATCCCGTTTTACGAAAAACATTATTATTACTACACACACCTTCTGTACATATGTAGTTCGTTATACATCATTTACAGCACGAGAGTCATCTTACACCCCGGGGTGTAAGATGGAGTTTTCCAGCACCGGTGAAACCACCAGAAATCCCCTTCTGGTATGCAAGAATGAAATTTCTTGCATACCAGACAGGGATTTTCGGTATTTTTACCGGTGCTGGAAAAATCCATCTTACACCCCAGGGTGTAAGATGACTCTCGTGCTGTAATTGACGTATTACGAAATACATATATGTAGAAGATTTATGTAGTAATTTATATTTTATTTAAAAAACGAAATAAAAATTCAATACCTTGACAGTTCCTAATATTGGTTCCTGATAGTAATTTCTCAATTCGAATCACGTTATTTTATCAAAAATTCATAACATTACGCTTCAACTGATAAAACAAAACTGGAACTAAACATTGTTATCTGCTTTGAAATGTCATGACGTCTTTCCAGTTTACGGACATTGGTTTCCCGCACTTTGTTTAAATACACTGCTATAAGAAATAGTTCTAAAAAGAAAGCCGTTTGATTGATTCTATTAGTATTTCTTGAAATCGGTATGCAAGAAAAAGATTCTGTCACTGGTTATAGGTGCAGATGGGAATATCCGGCTCTCGGGTAACTGTTTAAGCGGTAACTCGGCAAGGAGCCTCGTTACCGCCTGAACAGTTACCCTCGAGGCCGGATATTCCCATATGCACCTACAACCAGTGAAAGAATCTTATAATCTTTCACTTGTGAATACCAGATTTTATATTTTCCTTGGTTTCCGCACCATTCCTGAAAATATTGCACCTAATGTTCTTTCAGTGAAACATGTTTTTTTGTTGTTGTTTTTTTATTGCACCAAAACTAATATTTTTTCCCTTATTTGCATGTATTAAATTTCAGCAGTGCATTTTACAAAAAAGTCTTTTGTTATTAATTCTTGCTTCGTCTTTTTAATAATTTAATAATACACCGAAAGGAAGAGTTATTTTTGTCCTAAGTCTAGGTATCCATAATACTGTATATCCTTTCTATTGATGTTGAATATATTTGCCGGACTATCTTCATACTCAAAAAAGTCAAAATCATTTTTATATGATACTTTCAATTGATGTAAATACTCCATTTCAACGTGACTGTAGATTTCTATGAGGGCTTCTGTACGTTGTTGTTTTCGTTCCGAATATGAGGTATTTTCTTGTGTTTTCTTAATGAGATCAATAAATTCTTGTTGACTTATTTTTTCAGCTTGTTCGGCTGTTAGAGGTAACTGTTCTTTTCCTATTACACCTCGTATCTGCAGTTTTCTCCATATTCTTTGAAGAGCTTCATGCCAAGGAATGCATTTTTTAATATCATTTTTCCATTTGAAAGGGGAGATTACTGTGTCCAGTAATGCATCTTCATCAGCTAATTGCTTCCCTTGTTTTCCGAGGGTGTTTAAAGTTCTGCTTAAGTTTAACTTTTGATACAAAAAGTTTGAATCAGATGAAAATGTTTCCATTTTTCCAATAGAGTCCATTTTAAGTTCACACGGATGACAGTAGCCTATGAAACTAGCATCATGACAGTCTGTCATTCCAGATTCAGCTGGTCTTCGATGAGCGGTAACGATAGCACGGATATATTCCTCAAACGATAAGTCGGACCAACACTTTGCATGTGGCTTACTTCTATCTCTTACTGATGTAATAATTTTTCTGCAGAGGTCTTTCCAAAATGTTGGATTTGGAGCAAATAGTTTATCGACATATGCAGATAAAATTCTTGCATAGGGATCACGTACAAACATGAACTTGTAGTAACTGTCATATCGAGTTCCAGGGGTACCCTGAATTATCTGTAGTCTTTCTTTTGTAGGTTTTGCAATACTGATAGGTATATCATATGGTGAATGAATACTGGAGTTTGCTTTATACACTTCAAGCATCTTAAAAAACTTAGTCCAGTATGTTGAAGCAAGTTTACACATTGGACAGAAGAGGAGATTATAGTGTGCATTTGTTGTAATAGGGTAGACTATAGGTTTCTTTGGTAGTGATCGGAGATATGCTGTACACTTTGAACGTACCCTCTCCGCTAGTTGTGCAGGTGGTGACATTTTGAATGGTGTTTTCACCTAAAATAAAACATGAATAAAAAATGAATACATAGGCCTAGAGTAGCAATATTTATACCCCTGTAAATGAAATTCAGTTGTAGGTATACTGGAGTCACAATGTCAGTCTGTCCATCTGTGTCATTTATAGTGCACAGGTATATAATCATAAGATACAAGTCAGGGATGGTATTGGGGTGTATTCAGTCTGCTCAAAAGGCTGACAGTTCTAGATGGTTTTATGATTGTTAATCCTACTATTTCAGTTTAATGTTTACATTGAGCTTTTAAAAAATCATACACTTTATCAAAACTCACTCACATAGCCAACAATAGTTAGAATTCTCAGAAAAATTACCTTAAGGTCAGATCAAAAGTTTCTTCAAAATTTCAGAATGACTTGAGAAAATTCAGTCTGTGAATAATCATATGCATGATTTTTGAAGGTTTGATTTTAAAAAAACGGACTTCTGACAGGCGGGCTTCAAAAGTACCGTCTGCTGTAATAATTATGATGACAATTTCTCTTGGATGTAGAATTTTCAGCAGACTTGAAGTTGAAGACACACCCCATAACCATTTATTAATGGCATGCAGATGTAAATAAAATCATGTTTTGTATTCTAAGTTAACCACATATTAAATAAAAATAAAAGATGTTACTTCCAGTTTACCAAGAAATATACAACAACATTATGTGTCAGATGGTGACGTGCATTTCTGTTTATACAGTCTTCTGTGACACTTACCAAACAGTGGAACCTTTCTGCCAAGTTTCTGTATAAAGTTGTTGAACATTAACCCTGCTAAATTTCTGAAATGGACTTATCTGTCATTCTTGGTCACAAAGACAGAATCACTTGCCCGACATCAGGCTAAAGGTCAAGTTTTTGAAGCAAGTTCATAAATGACAGATGCGTAGCTGCTTTTACGCAGCTGTGTAGTGAAAATCTGGCAATTAAACTGTCTAGTTTGTTTGCTTGCAACAAGAAGTCTATATCGTGTAACAGAGATTGCTCCATACGCAATCATTGCTTACTAAATATTTTGTTTGAAGTACAATAAAATGAAGTAATAGCAAACTGGTTTACATAATTAGTTGATTTAAAATGTGCATTGAAATTCATCAATAATTGATTTGTAGTTTTATAACAATTTAGGTACGGTCATTATTCTACTATTTGATTGAAATATTACATTCATACGCCGTTTTTGCTAAGGCGTAAAAAAAAAAAATTTGTTTGTTTCCGGTATCCCAACCTACCCTAAATTTTTGGCCTGACCCTAAATGTTTTTATGGCCTTGGAGAATATTTTTTTCAACTTTTTAAGAAAAAGATGCAAAACTGCACTTTTTATGCATTTTTGACAAAAAAATAATTTCCGAAAAGTCCCCCTTAATAAAAAAAATTTCCAAAAATATAAAAAATTCCGACCTACCTACCCTAATTTTTTTCAGCATGTTACCGGAAACAAAGAATTTTTTTTTTTAGGCCTAACGGTTAAAGAGTCAAATTTCTATAATAAATTACAACACAATCAATGGTTTAAAGAGTCAAATTTCTATAATAAATTATAACACAATCAACTGTTGGTTGAGAAATCAGGACAATTTGTATAATGCTGCAGACGTAATTTGGTTATTTTCAGATATTAAAGATATACATTTGTATCTTATAATATGAAATTGTCTATTATTGTATGGTTCCAAATTTGTAGAAAATAAATTATAATAGAAATACTTACACCTAGTTAAATCATACATGTAAATAGAAATACTTACACCTAGTTAAATCCTACGCGTATTGCCAAGTTTTAACACTGATACAAGTCATAAGATATTACCGTATCTGATCAACCAATTCACATTGAGAAAAATGTGTCCTTTCTTTATAATTGGTGCTTACAGTTTTTTCAATGGCCTTTAAATAAGGTAACTACATTTTATGTATTATAATTCAGAAGACTTTTAACAACATTCTAAAAAATTATCCAATCAAGATTTCAGTGTAATTATACTTGGTTTTAGATGACGTTGAAATATATTAACTGTCACGCTATGTTTTTAACATTTTTTATGAAGAAATATTGTTGGTTAAATGTCTACCCAATGCTAATGTTAAAGCCGGAAATTTTCGTTTGTTTGCACAGCGCGAAATCATGATGGCAAAGCGCGGGATCACGATGACGAAGTGAGAAATCAAGAATTTTTACATGCGCTAAATCACGATGGCAAAGCGCGAAATTGCTAGAGTTTTTCGATCTCTCCATTTGCCATCGTTATCTCTCGCTTAGCAATCGTTAGAAAAAATGATGCATGAGAAACACGAGATCATGATGGCAAAACTGCGAAATGATTTTAAAAGTGTAAGAAACATTTTGCAGAATACTGTTTTACTTTTTTAAAAAAGATAAGGGAATACGTTTAATGAAGTTGACGTAATGAAGACCTAGCTATACTGGAAAGCTTTCCCTACGCAAGGTATCAGCTTCAGATTTGGTACATTTGTATCAGTATCATGAAACTTAACGTTTCTTTGTTGACTAGTCTAGTATTCAGTTTTGAGTTATGGCAAATTCCTTGTAAAACTATCGTATATAATTATGTACTTGCAGACATATCTCTTGAAAGATATCCAATCATGATGATATTTTCAAAGTGTGTCACCACTAACCATTTGTTTGGAGTTAATACTTGCACATATATAACATGGATCACTAAACCACAGATTGCACGTGCAATATTACACACACATCTAGTAAAATAAAACATTTCATATAATCAATTAACAAAGAATAAGGTTTTCGTGCAATGTTTTTGCTTTAAATACACGCTAAAATGCACTATTTGCCGTTCTCACATTGATAAATAATTAAGGTATTGGACCCGTAATAGAGTACCTCCTTTTTGAAGAGTATTCAATTCCTACCATAAACCTACTTTGACTGCAATTTTCAGAGGGGCGTAGGTTCAAGCCCCACTGGGACCAAAATTTTTTTCCATATTTTCCTTTTTTTCTAGTAAGTTTTTACTTCTTTCAAGACTATATTGTACAAAAATGGTAAATTTTCATTTTATAAGCGATTTTTTGCTGTTCAAAGTAAATTTACCTCTGAATCAGGAGGGGTAGAGTTAGACATCTTTAAAAATACTGAGTTCCATGCGGTAAAAGTTCTCTATTTTGCCTTCATTCTTTAGATTACATATTGTGGAAGAAATGCATGTAGGTTTTACTTCTGCCCCAAGGTTATTTTTGAATGAAGTGAGCAAAATTAAAAACAGACCCACAGGATTCGACCTTAATTTTTCGATGTTGGAGTTAGAATTCTGTCTCATTAAATCTGTTTACTTGAGGCACCCTAGAAAAAATGATATTTACAGTTTTATTTTTTGTTTTATAATTGTTTAACAATAGTTTGATGTTTCTTTTATCAAAATTAATGCTGTAATGAATTCTCTGCAAACGTTTTAGATAGTGACCATCACATTGAAATTTGTCTCTACTTGAGCTTGAGGAAATACCATGAATTATACAAAATTTACAAAAAATGGCACGGTAAAAGTTGTTTAAAATTTGCAACACTGTGCGAAACATGGTCAACATTAAGAATATACCAAATAAATGCCATTTTTTAAACATTACTATTAGGGGTCCAATACCTTAAGGGGAGGATACACCGACCCCCATTCCCCATTACGTCTGCGTATTATGAAAAATGCCCTAGCTATGCGCCTGAATGAAGTGTATGCCACTGAACAATTGTAGCTTGGTTTTTAACTTAATTTTTCAGACAAACCCAAAGAATATTTCACTGATTTTAAATCTGGATGAAATAATTAAACTTAAATATTTTTCGCAAATAGTAATAAAGGTTGTTGTTTTGTTGAGTTGTCAGAAGTTGCAGTATGATATCATCTTACCTTTACTGAATGTGCTTTATGTACTTCCTGTTTGTTCCATTTGTTATCAATGTTCTCCATATTCAACTTGGTGTTACTTTTCTTCATTTCTGAAGAGCAAAATAAATGAAAAATGAGAGATAAAGAATGAACAAATCATAACTAGAAAAAATGTCAAGAAGACTTACAGGGGAGCTGCTTTAACTACTAATGGAAGGAGTTATATCTTCCACATGTAGTGGATGTAGTGTTGTTCATCTGTCTGTCTGTCAGTCTGTCTGTTTATATAAGTTTGTCCACCCAACTCCTCCAACACTACTGGATATATTTACACCAAACTTCACAAGAGTGATCATTTCCAAGGCTAGTTGTGCATATTGTTGGCATTTTCTGGTTTGATGATTTTCACCAAAGTTATGGTCCTTGATTATGTTTAGGTCTCTTCTCTTACATTATTTTGTGGATTTCCAGCAAACTTTACAGGAGTGATCAGTGTCATGTCATGCATGTTATTAATGTTATTGGCATTTTCAGATTTGTTCGTGGTCCTTGATCCATCATTTTATGATGTTTTGGTCACTTCTCTTACATGATTGGGTGATTTTCCACCAAACCTTACAAAAATAATCAGTGCCAAGCCTTGTGCATGTTGTTGACATGCTCCAGTTCACTGATTTTAAATAGAGTTATGCACCTTGATTTGTCATATTTTACCTTGGGCCACACCAAATTAATTTCTTGGTCATCGGAATTTTTCCAAAAAATTTAGGAGCGAGCGAGCGAAATAAAAATAAAAATATTTGTTTTTGGATTTCACCTACTTTTGGAGCGGGCGAGGAGCGATTTGAAGAAAAAAATAAACAAGAGCTGTCTCCATAGGATGACACATGCCCCCGATGGCACTTTGAATGAATAGTTATGGCCGATGTTAGAGTTTAGGACCTTTGAGCTACGAACCTTGTGCGCGACACGTCGTCTTACTGTGGTACACATTCATGCTCAATAATTTTAAAATCCATGCATGAATGACAAAGATATGGACCGGACACGCCCATCAATGCACTATCATGAAATATGACCTTTAACGTCTAAGTGTGACCTTGACCTTTGAGCTACGGACCTGGGTCTTGCGCGCGACACGGCGTCTTACTGTGGTACACATTCATGCCAAGTTATTTGAAAATCCATCCATCGATGACAAAGATATGGACCGGACACGAATGCACTATCATGAAAAATGACCTTTAACGTCTAAGTGTGACCTTGACCTTTGAGCTACGGACCTGGGTCTTGCGCGCGACACGTCGTCTTACTGTGGTACACATTCATGCCAAGTTATTTGAAAATCCATCCATCGATGACAAAGATATGGACCGGACACGAAAATTGCGGACAGACCGACAGACGGTTCAAAAACTATATGCCTCCCTTCGGGGGCATAAAAACCTTGTCACAAAAGTCAACAAACACTGCAAAAACATCGCACAAGCCTCGATATCAAAATGGCTTGAAAATACATAAAAGAACGAAAGATCTTTAAATGTTGAAGGTTTAATTACAAACTGTTCCCAAAATACATTACAAACGTTTAGACATTTAAACAAACTGGAGGGACAACAGGCGGATACAAGACAATCTTGCAATTTGACCGTATTTCTAGTGTATAGAACTAATGTGTTTGCTAAGTTTTATCCTAGGCAAGCCAGTACCCTGGCCACATAAAGGGTTTTGCCTTAGATTCTATGTCACTACATAAGAATAAAAAAGCTGTTACTCTCATGTAGTGTATAACAGAAATCATTATATATATGAAAAATTCTGCAATCACCTCACCAGTACTATGATTAGGTATACTCATGACCTATATATCATAGTGTCTGTCAACTTTCAATGCAATTTCACCAGATGCCAGGAAATCCATCATCCACTGATGGCCAAATTCAATGACAAATTTTGCACTTTCTGTTGTTCTTTGATTTCACATTTAACTTTGGCAAATAAGGAAAGACTTACTTTTGATGATGCAAGTCTTAACAATAAATGCATTATCATCTTCAGTTTCTTTTTGATAAATAGATCTGATGGTACCCATTAAACAAATCTGAAAAAGGATCTATAAACAGTTATATAATATTCTTGTTTTTCAACTCTACTTGAAAAATAAAAAAGTAAGCCTTTAATGCATGTTTTCTTGGATTGTGAGTTTGTAAGCTCTTTAGGATTCCTTTGCCCTAATAAAGTTCCATGTGCGTACCCCTTCTCCGCAAGAAAATTGTGTTCATTTTACATAGCTGAGAGAAGCAGTGTTCCAGTCCTTAAAATCAAAGTTTTTTCAACAATACATTATTTATGATAATGATGTAACACTGTATGTGAAGTCCAAACTGAATTATACCACCTGTTCATCATTTAAGTACTACCAAATTACTGCTGATATATGTGTATAATTTTAAGGATTGCAGCAAAACGTTGTTTTAATCACCAGCCATTATTAAATGACACTGTTTTAACTGATGAGAAATTGATGTTCATCTTGAGAAAAAAAATGTTTTGCGGAAACTCTTTCTAATGATCTTTCAAGGATTTATTTACACAATCTGTCTTTTCGGCTGTCAGTTTTGCAAACTGGGGCAGCACGGAGCCTCAATCATGTTCTTCTGGTGTTTTAATGGACAATTTTGATAAAAAGTATTAAATTTTAGGAATTACTGTCGCTTCACAGTGATAATAAGGCCCCTAAACAGTGAAAAACGCCCGCTCTGAAATTTTGAAATTGGTCTGCAAAAACTGAAGTGAGCGGAAGCTGATTTTCAAAAAAAAATATTTGTTTTTGATTTTGGAAAAAAATGGAGCGGGAAATCCGTTGACCAAGTAATCAATTTGCTGCGGCCTTGTCCAATACCACGAGGAGGAATTACACCAAATGTCACTGTATCATTGTCAAGCCTAGTTTTGCATATCATGGGCTTGTTCCAGTTCAGTGTTTTTAGCAGAGTTTTTTGCCCTTGATTCATAAAATTTTATGGTGTTTAGCCACTTCTATTATATGATAGGGCAGATTTCAACCAAACCTTAAAGGAGTGATCAGTGCTAAGTCTTATTATGCATATTATCAGCATGTTCTGGTTCGGTTTTCACTTGGTTATTGGGGATACGATTGTTACTTGCATCCCGTTTTACTGATAAAATGTTGCAAAACAGCATGCAATTACTACTGAAAAAGATTAAGGCAGTCGGAAAAGAAGAAAAGAATCTATGAAATGCTTTCAAAACAACAGAATGTTCAAGAAAAAGAGGGTGCATCGCTAAGCAATAAAGTAGAAGAGAAATCTGTGTTTGTTGGGTCTGGTGAACTGCCATTACTGACGGGTTAATCTACACATTCATGCTCACATGAGATGTTACTGAAAAATTCAGACTGCCAAAAACAGAGAGATTTCTCTGTAAAGTGATAACTGAATGACAGTATTAATAATTAAACAGAGTTCAGAGCCTTCTCAGTTGTTATTTTGAATTAACTACTGCAAAATGTGCTTCATAAACATTTCCCTTTGACCAAAAGCAACAGAATTTTCCCCAATAGCACGGGTACTGGTACTATTCCCAAAATACTGAGAAAAAACCCTGAAGGCCTAAAAAAAAATTTTTTGTTTTCGGTAATTCGAACATGCTCAAAAAAATTAGGGTAGGTAGGTCTGAAAAGTTTTCTTCTTTGGATTTTTTTTATTAAGTGAGACTTTCCAGAAATTATTTTTGTGTCAAAAAATGAATGCAATAAGGGAGAAATGGCTTTAGAGCATCTGTAAGTTGATTTCTAACATCACTGGACAGGTTTAAAGCATAAAAAGTGCAGTCAACTTGTTGTTAAAAAGTTGAAAAAAATATTCTCCAAGGCCATTAAAACATTTAGGGTCGGGCGAAAAATTTAGGGTAGGTCGGGATACCGGAAACAAACAATTTTTTTTTAAGCCTAATTTTATTTTTGTGAAATGACGGGGCTCAGTAGCATCTTTAAACTAAAGTCACAGGTAATCTGCACTTTGCAAGGCAATTAATAATGATCTATAAGCAGATGAAAATGCTTTTATCTGTGTGAAAAAAAATTGTTGCCAACATACTGCAGCAGTTAAAATTAATTAGCATGTTAATGAATGAAGGTATGGTAAAATGACAACTGACATTTTATTTGTTTTATGTACTGAAGGACATTGCCATGTTGTAATAATTTCTCCTCATCTTAAAACTACAAAGCAGTCGCAGCTGTATACAAAGCCCTAATTGTGTGAATCTGAAAATTAACTTTTTATATGAATAGTAATGAATTTAAGTATACAATAAACATAACAAAAATAGAACAAAGGTGTTACATGGTATTTTTTAAGCTCACAAAGTGCTCAGTGTGAGCTACTGTGGCCACCCTGTGCCCATCTTCAACTACCACAGACATCAGAATTTTCACCCAATCTTTATGAAACTTGTTCAGAAAGATTGCCACAATTAAGTCTTGAATGAGACTGATATGGAATTATCTGGGGTCAAAAACTTTGTCAAATGATAGAAAAACAATAACGGGCCACATTTTCAAGCAAATCTTCATGAAACCTTGTCAGAATGTTTGTCTTTATATAAATCTAGGTCAAGTTTGAAACTGGATTAACAGAAACTGTCAGATCACAGAGAAACCTGTTAACACCATATAATCAACCTAATATACATGGAATTTTGTGAAAATGTTAATTTTAAAAGCCCTGCTCCGCAGCTATACAAATTCTATTGTGTGTATGCAACCCATGATTACAATAGGTAACAGTTAACATCCACGCACCACACTTTAGCACGCAAAACCACAGGTATTTTATATAGAATTTTATATAAAATAGACACTATTTTGACAGGCGTCACTGTTCATAGTCAGGATTTTCATGCTTTTCAGTGACAATTTTAGGTTAAAAGGTAGAACTGGAGCAGGTCTTTAATGAAGTCTAAACCATGTTTAAAAGTGCATGATTTGGGTCAAAAACTTGATCACTATAACAAATCATTACAAAACTAATGGTAGCACTCCTAAGAAAGCATGTTTTCTAACTGATCTACATGAGACCTTGTAGGAATGTACATTTCATAAAATCTAGATCTAAAACTTATCTGATTGAAAACTAAAGAAATAGATTTGTGTATCTAGTTGGATTCAAATATGGACCCTTTTGGTGACAGCACTGAAATGTGTGTGAAGCTGTCTGTGCTTTGTTGCACACCCCGACTGAAACTAGTTGCACATAGCTAGAACAGTGTCCTCAAAACCATTATTCACCCCACTCCATCTTTTTTCTCACACGTCTGGTTTCAAGAAGAAATTTAATGCGTTTTTGATTTGTTCTTTGCCCTTTTTTGTTTTATGAATGAAATAAAAGGACTTCCTTATTGCCTTCTAGCTGCATACAATGTTTTGTGAAGATGTGTTGTCTATTTTTGTTGTTATGGTTAGATTGAGATCTGGATGAACGGACTGGAGGGATTGTAACCTGACTGCTAATGGTTTAAAAAGGCAATACCTCTATAAAAATAAAATCCAGTAGAAATCAGATAATTATACCAAATTAAATTCCAGGTATGACATATTTGAAAACCAATTCACAGTGAGATAATTGCATGTTCTAAATCCCAGGACCTGTTTAACATTACATGTTTAAATTTTATCGCAGTCAGGTGTTGAACGAATTTCGAGATACTGAAAGAAACAGCAAAGTGTATCTTGTTCATGTTTTAATGGTATTTTGTAATGAAACACTAAAAAAACATAAAATATTCTGTTAGTGTTTTGTTTAAATTTGTAACCTAGCTCTTTAGCTTATCATATGTTTTGTTGGTATTTTGTTAGCAGTGTTTTGTTAGTGTTTTCTTTAGCACATATAATGAAACACTAACAAAACATAAAGCATTCTGTTAGTGTTTTGTATCAACTTGTAACATAATTTGCATATCATGTTTTGTTGGTGTTTTGTTAGCAATGTTTTGTTAGTGTTTTATTACCTCATTTACTTGTCAATTACTATACTAAAAATTTCCAGCATGTAGTTAAAGCAGAAATGTTGCGGAAGGAGGGAATCATACGGGACTGAGCAAACCCTTTCGTGATGTAAAAATATAGCGAAACGGTCCGATGACTGTATCTACATGTTGAAAGTGTGTGACCAAGGCTTAGCTAGTACATCACAAATATACCCGCCGAGTATTAGTAAAAATCCTTTAAAAAAAACAAGGTTGAACGATGGCTTAATTAATACTGGCTTAAGCCTTTCTTAGTGCTAGAGTTGAAAAACTGGCCAGTAAGGTCTTGCATTTAATGATATGCACAAATTTCTCATGCCTATATACTTAGTAGTATTGTAAACAATAAAAGTAGGGCAGGTCTGGTAATTATTATAGACCTGTTAAGCACTCTATAAGTTATTTATAGACCTCTTTCAAACAAAGGAGGCGGTAGGTAATTATATTTATTCTTTTTATTCTTTTAATGTTAATTTGAAAATATATTCCCATTGTTACTGTCATGTACAAGTAAATTTCATTTAAATGCAAAATATCATTGATAGTGTGTTACAAGCGGTAAGTTTTGCCAGCTTTGTCAGTGGATTCCTGGAGTCAGAGTGCACAGTACAAATTTTCTAGCCGAGAATATCATGCAATTTAACTTATTTTATTTTTGCACATGTATACAGCATGTTGATTTTGTATTCTACAAAATATGTTATACTTATTTGAAGAAAAAACGATATTTCAGTATGCAACAGACATCTGTATTAATCTAAGGTCGATGAAAGAGTAGTCACCCTTTAGTGTGGAACTTGTATTAAACATTCCACAATGACCGTTTTTTGTTACACATCTGAACTGGCAAAAATCAGCTAGGTACAGATACAAACGAAGAAGTTGTTCATAACTTATGGAGAACGTCTTAAAATATTGGTTAAGAATTTCAGGAAACCTATTAAATAGGTAGAAATACTTGTGAAGAAGTTTCCAATTTCTTTTGGAGAACATGTCTTTGTTGTAAAAGAACTACAGGGAAACTGTTTAATAAGTGGACATGCATGTGGAGAAGTTGTTCTTAACTAGTGGAGAACATGTCAGTACTAGTTAAGAAATTCAGGAAACCTGAGTAGTATGTAGAGATTTATGTGGAGATGTTGTACATAACTCCAGAGATCATGTCATTGTTGGTTAAGAAATTCCAGGAAACCTGCTAACTGGGTAGAGATTTATGTGTAAAAGTTGTTCATAACTTGTGCAGAACATGTCAGCACTGGTTAAGAAAACCAAGAAACCAGTTTCATAGGTAGAGATTTGTGTGGAAAAGTTGTTAGTTAGGAATCGCATTTTCAGTGTTGTAGGCAAAGGGATATAGTAATGGCGTTGTACGTCCGTCCGGAGCCACATCTAGGAAGTGGTTTGGAATATTTAAATAAAACTTCATATACATGTTCACCACTATAGGGAAATGCTGCATTGTCAAGTTTCAGTCAGATTGCTGAAGTAACACCAGAGTTATTAACCGGATATATTTCTTTGCCATTCCTCACCAAAAACCCATTCAGCAGGGTTACCAATTCATCAAATTTGCTTGTTTGGTTTTTTAGCTCATCTATTCAAAGAACAGGTATAGAGCTGTTGGACTCATCCATGTGTCGGCGTTCCGATTTTTTTTTTTTTTTATGTAAGCTTGTATGTGATAAACTGACTCACATTGCACAGGTTCCACAACTCTGTTTTGCTTTTTTACAGAATTATGCCCCTTTTTCGACATAGAAATTTTTTATTAAGGTTTTATATGTAAGCTGGTATCTCAGTACCCAGTAATGGGAATGGATTGAAACTTCACAGTCTTATTCACTGTGATGATCTGACATGCAGTGCATAGGTTCCATAACACTACTTTGCAATTTTACAAAATTTTGCCCCTTTTTTGACTTTGCAGTTTTTGGTTAAGTTTTTGTATGTAAGCTGGTATCTCAGTATCCACAGATGGGAATGGATTGAAACTTCACACACTTTTTCACTGTCATGATCTGACATGCAGTGCACAGGTTCCATAACTGTACTTTGCATTTTTACAAAATTATGCCCCGTTTTTGACTTAGCAGTTTTTTGGTTAAGTTTTTATATGTAAGCTGGTATCTCTAAATTATGCCCCTTTTTTTTAGCTCATCTGATATTTTGAAAAAAAATGATGAGTTATTGTCATCACTTGATCAGCGTTGGCATTGCCTGGTTAAGTTTTATGTTTAGGTCAGCTTTTCCCCTAAACTATCAAAGCTATTGCTTTAAAACTTACAACACTTGTTCACCATCAATAGCTGACCCTGTATAGCAAGAAACATAACTCCATCCTGCTTTTTGCAAGAATTATGGCCCCTTTTGGACTTAGAAAATATTAGATTTCTTGTTTAAGTTTTGCGTTTAGGTCAACTTTTCTCTTTTATGGTCAGAGCTATTGCTTTAAAACTTGCAACACTTGTTCACCATCAAAAGCTATCACTGCATAGCAAGTACCTTAACTCTGCATTGCTTTCTGCATGAATTTTGGCCCCTTTTGGACTTAGAAAATCATGGGTAGGTCAATATTTCTATTATACAGACACAAAAAAAATCAGATGAGCGTCTGCACCCACAAGGCAGTGCTCTTGTTTGGACTTTAATATTCATTCAATTGATAAGGCTGTTGAAAAGTCGAGCATTGCTGTCCTCGGACAGCTCTTGTTTGGACAAAACAGCGACTTTTGCAACCAAAAACAGTTCAGCAGAACTGTGACAGGCCAGTAATTTCAGCAAGCATAGACGGTTATTAAAACCTTGATCATACAGTTCCATTAAAGAAATGGTATACATTTTTTTTCGCTGAACAGAAAAAAAAATCTTATTTTGAATGAATAACAACAGAACAGCAGATTTACCATACTTACTTTTTTGTGCTGTTAAAACTGTGTCCTGCTTTTTATCAGCCATAGATTCTTCAAAATTTATTCCACTTTGAAGCAACATCCAGAAAACTAGACTTGACCCTATCACTAAAAGTAATCCTTTTTTCCTTAGTAAAACTTTCATTGCTGTTGCTGATAGGTAATGGTTACTGACCGAGTAGGAGGTATTCCTGAATATGAAAAACCTGCGCACGTGAAAAACGTGAAAACCGAGAGCGCGTAGCGCTTGAGGTGTTTCAGTGTGTACATACCACGTGGTTTGTGACGTCATTTTCGGGTATTACGGCAAGAAAATTAATAAACAAATCCGTCGATTCAGAACTTAAAAACACCGTAAGTATTTCATTTTTTTCACCGATTTGAATAATTCTTTTACGAGGCTCAATCCAAGATAGTTGGCTATAAACACAAGGCAATGTTTTTCTGAAATTCTGAGCAGTTTTTGCAAGGTCCGTTCCAACCCTGAAATTCGACAAATTCTTGGAGGGTAATACGGCAAGAAAAAGCCGTGTTTTACAAAATCATACCGGATTGCTTTCCTTTACATTTTTTGTGTCTTTCACCGCTGTTTATTTCGGTTTCAAGAAGGCCAGCGAATCACTTTACTGGAAATAAAATGGTAGGTTTCTCTGTGAAAACATATGTCTTCGGAAAATGCTAATACGACAAGAATGATATGACGGCAAACAGATTCATGAATACACATATTGTCCCTAACAGCAGTTTAGACTTGGTTCTTTAAAACTACTTAATTCTGTCAGCAGGTAAGTAAATAGGGCCTACCTACTTAGTGCATGGTATGCTAAACTAGACGGAACCGTTTATAAACTTACAGTAAAGCCCTGTTTCATTTTTGAAGTGTTGACAAAACATTTTTCCGTATGCCTAAAATTGATTAGAAAGAATAATTCAGTGGTCTGTTTTCAAAATTATTGTTACCTTTTCATGCACTTTCAGTCCATAGGAAGGATGGGGGCTTTGCTTTACAAGCAGTTGTACTATGTGAGCGATAAAAGACTGTCATAGCCGTCTCGAGATTATTTTTTAAAGTCTGCCTGTTTAATACAACTTGAAAATACTTTTTACGAATAATGTTGGCAAGTAAAGTGATTGTATAGGCATAGTCTTACATTCCATTTTACGACCATGATTCTGAAACGATATTTTGAACGACTGTAATATTGATCATAAAAGATATTTATCGTTTGTCAAAAATAATTTGATACTATGACAACATACGTATAGGGGTCTGAAGAATGCATGTAATACTGTACAATTTTGATATTAGATTATGCAAAATCTTAAGAAAATTCAAATTCAACATGTTACGTTTATCAAACAGGATAAATCTTCTTTTCTTTTCATACTTTTACTTTATTTACTTTTTACTTTTACTTTATTTACATTTTACTTTTACTTTTTCATACTTTTACTTTTACCTTTTTTTAGGGCAAAAAGTTTTAGCACTTTCTGGTTTCATCATTATATGATTGGATTATATGATTTTTAAGTTTTATGATAAGCTCGAGTTATCATCAGTAATGATTCTGCGTTCCTTATCATAACTAGGTTCGTATAATTTAGTAGTAGACAACTGTTTCATTACATGACCCTTGATTCCGTCTGTGATAACTATGTTTTATTCACCAGCAGAGGCATGCCTCAGGAGCAGATCAATATCGCACTTATATATGGCTAATCACTAAGGCTTTATTCAAAGGTCATGCAATATATTCTTTCTCTCACATTTGTTGTGGTCTTTATGAGATACAAAGAAGTTTTACTCAAACTCGAATTTATTATATTCTTCTCGTCGTTGGTTTACGCGTTGAAAGTGTCCAGATATTTGAACAAATATTTTAACACATTACCTTTTGTATATTATTTTTATTTTTTTAAAGGTGAATCTAGTATGACATACAAGAAGTACTGCATACACATGTATATATTTATTATTTATATATGGTTTACATTGATTAAACTTTGATTAATGGACGATACGACAAATGCAAAGTCGAGATGGAAATGCTTTGCTCTTACAATAACTTTATATCATATACATGTTTTAGTTTGCCCAGCGTCAGTAAACTTTTTGTTTGAGTAAAAGATAATTTTGAAAAACAAATTTATCACAAAAAGATGCTGCACAGTCTTTATTTATGAACGTTGATTACTAAGTTTTATTATGCATAATGTGTCGTTGCGTATATGGAAACTACAAAGCCAGCCTGGTGACCTTTTATTGATTTTGCATTTGTTGTATTGCCATTGCTTTGTTGGGTCTGATAAAATGAATATTTCCAATTTTACTTATATTTCACTGTTATGTTTTACATTTCAAACGTTTAATAAATTTCTTAAATTTGTTACTATCTGCATATACATGTACTATAATTTAATGTGTTAATTTTATGTTAATAAGTACTTTACTGAAAATTTTATCTTCTGTACGTATCCACGATGTAACACACTTTACATCTGAACTCGCTTGTTGGTTTCTGTATCTGAACACTGAAGTCTTAGATCGTTTCCAAAGTTTAAGTTTAGTCTTCGTTCTCGTCATTACTCTGAAAAAGTTAAAATACGTCATTCAAGTATTTGTCTTTGCTAACATCAAGCTTTTTATATCAAAGTTTGGTAGATCTACCACCATAATCACGAAATCTCAAAGACTTAATCCTATATAAAGTTTCGATACATTATCAATTACTATTATTGATAGACATTGTTCAGAAGACCAACTTTCACTAATGCTTGATAAGTATACACATAATGTGAACATGTAGGATGTATTTTTAATTTCAAACACTTTTTGTAGACATTTTGGCAGTTTGAATCTTTTAAGATGGTTGTTAGCATTCGCGGATGCAACAGTATAGATACATAAGAACTCAATTTTAAGATAACTCTCGAGACTATAAATAAAGTAGAAATTAGTAAACTTCTCTTGAAAGCTCTAAATTATTAGATAATAAGTAATGAAACAGAAAATTTTAATAGATCTACTAAACGAACCTTAAGAAGCATTGAAAAAAGCCGTTCTTTCATATCATATCATACCGAAATTATCTTAAAAGCTAAATAAATCTGCAAACAGGTATTATACATGAGGAAACGAGTCTCAAACTCAATAATCCGCGAAACGGTTGGTAAAGGAACAGTATGTGTATTCATGAACTTGCCGTCGAGTCATTCTTGCCGTATTAGCATTTTCGGAAGATACATTTTTCACAGAGAAACCTACCGTTTTATTTCAAGTAAAGTGGTTCGCAGGCCTTCTTGGAACTGAAATAAACAGCGGTGAAAGACACAGCAAAGTAAAAGAAAGCAATCATGCATTATTTCGTAAAACATTGGTTTTTCTTGCCGTATTACCCTCCAAGAATTTGCCGAGTTTCAGGGTTGGAACGGACATTTGCAAAAACTGCTTAGAATTTCAGAAAAGCATTACCTTGTGTTTATAGCCCACTATCTTGGCTTGAGCCTCGTAAAAGAATTATTTAAATCGGTGAAAAAAATGAAATACTTACGGTGTTTTTAAGTTCTGAATCGACGGATTTGTTTATTAATTTTCTTGCCGTAATACCCGAAAATGACGTCACAAACCACGTGGTATGTACACACTGTGTTTACAGTTTTTCACGTGCGCAGGTTTTTCATATTCAGGAATACTGGATTACGAGGTAAGTAACCGACTTACACAACTGCGGACAACAACGCACATGTCATCATGTCTGGCAAAGAATACGATTCGGATCACAGGCTCTAGAAATTTTCGATGAGCATGAATGATGAAGTCAACAAAATTTTTTCTGACACACAATACGTACAGGTAAATTGATACAGCTAATTATTGCATACTTTTAGGACTATGCTATATTGAAATGTATGTATCAGGTGGATGGTGGAATATGATACTATTTCTGAGGAATTTCAAAGTTACTGTAAAAACAGATTTTATTCCAATGTAACAATGCGTTAAAAATTCTTGCTTCAATAAAAAGACTGAAGTTGGAAAAGTTGTCAGTATGTTTGCACCACAATTTTCGGTACAAAAATTCTATGTCATCCAGCATAAATGCAAAACGCTATAATATACATAATAAAGCTGAAAACCTCTGTAATTGAGCTACGCGCTAATTCTTTATTTCCATATATTACTTTTTCTAAAATCACATCTACAATTAACCACATGTGGGCAAAATGTGTCATTTTTGTGCACATGCAGAAGTCCGGACTATATGGTGTGCGAGAAGGTCCTTGAGCGCTTACGTGGAGCGCATTTTAAGAGCTGCAACGGCCACTAGACTGTTTCAAGATAATTATGGGGAGGACTATTTATAATGTTGGCATAACTTTAAGTCCAACCCATTTGCTGTTCTTTTCATTTCAATATATGATTATTTATTATGTATGTTTTGTATATATGTAGAAATGAAAATTACATGCAATAAAATATGATTAAACTAAGATAATGTCCCAGAACAATTAATATTAGCCCAAACAGGACACCGTAATACTGCCGTTTATGGTTACAAAATGTCAAATGATGAACGGAAACAGGAGGTTTTAAAATATGTACAATCTGAGCGCAGCGATTTCTTAGTCTCTGCTTCGGGTACATCTACATCTTTGGCGATGTCAAAGGTATTTAACATTACAAATTCAGAAATCCATTTAAAAAACTGCAAGCATTATGAAATATGTCACGTAAGTCACGTAAAGTGGAACTTTTGTTTTTCCTCTCACAGTATAGTATTTTATTCGGCTGTTTTTATGCCCATTTAAAGGAGGGTCACAGATTTACAATAATTAAAAGGTGTGAATATAAATAAGTTAAGCGGATTGGCATCTTATGAAACTATAAAATATGAATTCACGATCACTGCTTGAAATTATCTATACAGATTCCAGTGACCTGTGACATTTAACATTTCAGGACTGTAGTCCAGGGGGAGACGCTCCCCCCCCCCCCCCCCATAATTTGAACGATTATGGTAATTATCTTAGCACTTTTTTGACAGCGAGTCAATTTTAGCTGATTTTCATAATGTGTACCCCCACCCAAATCTGAAAATGCTTCCTACGGTCCTGCATTTTCGGAAGAGAGTTTATAAATAATATATTATAAGGTTTTCAAACCAAGTAGAAGCGTCATAATATGTTACTGCAGTCAGAAATACACAACAGAAATGTATATAATAAAAATTGAAAAACACGATAAGAATTTCTTGTTTTGGACGTCTGACAGCTGAAAATTGAGTCGTGCCGGAATAATTATATTTTGATGGTTGACTTAATTTATGGCATGGAACTACTTTCCGCACTATTTTGTTCGGTTTGCAGTAAGGAAATTTCTGCATTGTGAGACAATCGATCCAAAAATCCATTACTTTACCAAAATCTGATCATTTCCTTAGACAGCCTATTTAATATTTTCACCATAAGAAAAAATTGTTTTATTACTTTGAATGAGACACAATATTTTCGTTTTATCGCATTATATTAACACATATCCTGTTTTGTCACTTTTACCTAAATATATCGTTTGGTCTAATACATTTTTCAGCGTTCCACCACTCGTATAAAAGACGAGCGGGTTTTCTGAAACGTTCTAGATTGTTCAATTTATAGCACAGGTTACAGTACGCAAGTTGCACGTGCTCTTCCTCGCTAATTACCTGATATTCATCCTTTCTTTTCAAATATTTCAAATATTCATCTTCATCTGAACCTAACTGTGTCAAAAATTTGGCAAGATCTTCTGCTGAATTAAAGCCGTCTGCGTCGATATAGGTACCGTCTGGCAAATAGCGTTTATAATAACGCGCCCCGCGCACAACAACTATAATATCCTCACTTAGCCACCTGAAAACTTTTTCTGTTATGTAATCCTCACAAAGCGAATTTTCAAAAGCCAAAAAGAATTTATAGTTATCTTTAACATTTTTGCCACAGTGTGGATTCTTTTTTGGACACTCGTTTGTTCTTTCACTGCATCTTCCAAATATATCAACATCGGTGAATTTCTTCATTTTTGAAATATACAGCTCTCTTTTACTCGCTGTACCGCAATGACTCACGAACCAAACAGAAGATTTTTTCTTTTTTCTGAATATAGCGGAATAGTTCTTCTTATCTCTATCTGTACGTCTGTCTGTAATGTTATATTTGTCGTGGTAATTTTTGATATCCAAAGCTCCGCTCACTTTCTCAGCTTTCGATAAATACTCACTTTTATCATAACTTCGAGGTAAAACTGTTCCATAGAGGTATGGGATATCAGAATCTTGTCTGTATGTCATAGTCCAGTTGAAAAAATCATTAAAAAAGGGGTTACCTATTCTGGTCTGTTGAAGATATTGCGGTGATTCTATATTTAGATACACGAACACTTGGTTTTTATCAAGTCTTGTGGGACGATCCCTCGGCATGTTGTTTCCCTGGAATACAACAGCATCCGCCTCTACAGGTGTATCGGAACATTTTGCCTGGTGTATAACTCTACAGTTTGAAGTGTGATAACATTTAGACATGTCCAACTTTTTGGTAGCCCATTTCAGCTGTGTATGGTAAATGTGATACAAAGCTATCACTATTTTATCGTCACGAACATATTTTATTGGTGAATTAAATTCTCCTCCTCTACGAGTTTCCAGATTAGTTTCAGTGTGATTACCTTTGAATATATCATCATTCACATTAGAAACATCTTCCAAAACACCATCCAGATCTTTTATGTAAACACTCAAGTTCTCTGAAGAATTTATCACTTCTAACAGCCTTCTTGAATCTTTTACAATCATATTTTCAACGCCTACTTCTGAACCAGTCTTAAAAGTGTCATTTAGGACTAACCGGTTTTGGTCTATATGTTTAGGTATTTGATTTTGTTCCTGATTATTTTCAAAATGCACGTAGTTGACTGTCGATATGTATCTGGTGTTACTGTACATAATGGCTACTGTAGTTAACGACATCGCGACAAATACTGTCAAAACTTTGTGTCTAAATATAGTCATCATTGGAAGCAATCTATATATAGAACGGAAAATATATTTTAGATGAGTAAAATCGTGGATTTCGAATGTCGTAATTTATGGAATAAGCTTCGATACTGAGAAAACAGTTAGACATCATGAAAGAAATACAGTGTTAAAAGAATGTATTGTGCGAAGAAAGTCCAAAAACAAGCACTGGCATGTTTGTTTACATATGAAATAAAATATCTGTAGGGAACGCAAATTTAAAAAAATAAAAACTACTGAACAATACACATATTACGTTATATCGTTTAATCTCGTGAATATTCGAATGCTGCAAAAATATTTACTTCAAAACGCTAACCTTAAGGATATGATGGCTAATTCCTCTTCCTTTCAGCATCTCGCAAGATGCGGTCTTTTGTCAAAATTTTGTGGTGAGCTGTGTGTAAAACTTAAAATACACGTTTGAGGTGAAATCATTACGATATTTTTATTACGTTAACAAATTGCCGTAAACAATAAATATTGGTTATCTTTATTTAATCAATAAGACAATAAATAATTATTAAATTTGCTCGAAGCATTATTTCTAGTGTTCATTAAGTTAAACTGCTTGTTATGCAAATTGTATTCCATTTTCTCCATTCTCAAGTTTGTCCTAGATATATTATGTTATAAAAATGTAAAGAATACTAGAAAATTTATAAAACATGGTGATTCAATAATATGGTGAAATAATAGTAGATATTTAAAATTTTGCATATTTCAGAGAAATCATCAGAAAAATCACATAGAGCAGACAGTGATGTAATAATTCAGCCGTCACACCAAAAAAATGGCAGGAATCCAATTAATTTGATATGTAACTCTTGATGATTTTCTGTGTAAGTTGACTGGGAAAGGGGTATATACATGTATGCATACCTTCACACGCTTAACACCATCCCCTATAAAGTTTCATGATTCCAGGTCAGATACTTGATGAGATATATGCGACAAGATCTTGGAGGTCCTAAGTGCATATTTTTGACTAATTTAAGAGATATATAACTCTGGGTTTGCAGATTGAAATCCCAAACAAAACTTAGACTCTGGTTCAGATATGGTGAGGGGACTTCGGCCAAGAAAGTCCGCTAGTTTTAGGGGTAACCCGGACCCAATTTTTAACAAGGCATGTTATATACCGAAATGTTCGTAAAAGTTTGTAGAATTTGGAAGTGCCGGTGTAATGAAGTATTTCGACCCCTCCTGTAAAATATTGACTCCCCTTATAAAAAACTGACTCCCTTTGAAAACTCTATAGAATAACGACCCCCCGGTCATTATTCTATAGAAAAACTGACCCCTCCAAGTAAAATACTGACCCCCTAAAGATGACTCCCTTCGAATCTCATAGAATAACGACCCCGGTTATTATTCTATAGAAAAAGTGACTCTACTCACTGCCGAAATTACTACATTCGAACTCTCATACAATATCGATTCCCGGACATTATTCTATTTTAAAAAGTTACTCTTTCCGTGTAAAACACCGGCTCCTAAAACGACTTTCGACGATAATATCTATTAAAAAGTGATCCCCACCAAACCTAACGGACAATTTTACTAGATCTACAACTCAAATACCATCCATTGCCAATATTTAACATTTTGATTGTACTACAACTACTAGTGCTGCTACTTCTATTGCTATTACTACATATACTTCTTCTTCTTCTTCTTCTACTACTACTACTACTACTTCTACTACTACTACTACTACTACAACTGCTACTACTGATACTACTATACCTGCTTCCACTAATACGTCTTGCACATCTACCTCTTCTTCTCCTGCTGCTGTTGTTGCTGTCACTTATTCCTCTGCTGCTGCTGCTGCTGCTGCTACTGCAACTGTCACTACCACTGCCACTACTACTACTACTACTACTTTCTATTGTTGCCGCTACCGTACTTTACTGCCACTGCTAAGTATTGCAACTTCTATTAATACTAAGTTCTATGCTAGCAGTTTCTTGTGCAGTTTTCTTCTGAAGAATTACTTCATACCGAAGTTTGCAGGGATTATTGACACTGGTGTGTTTTGTGAACGTACTTTGAATTGTTATTTTCCTGAAAAAAAAATGTATACACCAAGATACAGCGTCTAGAAATAGAATCCCTTTTCCCGTTGCGGAATGCTCTGATTTCTGTGTTAAGTGATGGTATCTGGGGCTAATGGTCAAACGGAAGGACGGACGGACGGACAAGGGCAAATCTATATGCCCCCATCCCCCGAGTGGGGGCATAAAATGCAGCAATTAGGCCTTAGATACATGAGTTATCACTAAATTTGACCAAATGACCGGGGGTCGTTTTTTTATGGGAGTCAATATTCTTCGTGAGGTTCAGTTTACTTCACGTGGGGGAGTCATAGTACTATGATCTGGAGGTCATAATACTATGACCGGGGGGTCACTTTTTCTATAGAATAATGACCGGGGGGTCATTATTCTATGGGGGTCGAAATACTTCATTACACCGGCATAAATGGTGGCGAGCTGAGAAATCCAAGATAGTGTCCAAGAATGCCGCAATAAAATGATAAAACAATAATCATGAAGGATTATTCATTTGCTATGAAAATGTAGTTAAAATAGTATTTAAAACACGGAAAAAAAAGAAGACATATTTCGAGATTTGACCTTGAATTTGACCTTAATCTTTTACCTTCATATGGTTATTCTTGTCAAGAGTTTAAAACATCTTTAATTTGTTTACCTTTTTTTTTAGTTTCACCTGAAATGTCTTCACAGTAAAGATATTGAGAAACATAAGAACTGAACAGTAATATTTCATTTTTTAGCGAGGATGTCGGCCATCTTGGACACCATCATGGATTTTCGTTTCGTAATATTTCTGTTATTAAGATAATACAGCTCACTTGTTAATGTTCCTTCAAGGACAATAAATAACACATTTGTTGAATTTCAGTAAAAATGCAAATATTAATGTGTACCCAAAAAGACAAAAAAATTACATATTTCCAATTTCAAAGTTGGAAATATGTCTAGACCTTGAATTTAGCTTTGACCTTAAAACCTTTGAGCATTTTTTCTTCAGTTTTTAAAATATTTCTTAATTGTCCTCTTTATACACGATTTTTAAGCTATTTAATTCGCTTAAAAAGAAGAAAAAATATTTTTATTACTTTCGGTCATATCTGACAAAAATGGTAGCCGTCTTGGACGCCATTTTAGATTTCTCAGTGCGCACTAAGATCAGAATTTTGTCTTTGCGGAACCATAAACTCCAGATATTTGCCAATATATACAAATAATAATGTGTACACAAAGGACAAAAAAATGACACTTTTTTCATTTTTGACCTTGATTTTGGGTTTGACCTTAACACATTTGAGCATTTTTTCTTCAGTTTTTAAAATATTTCTAATTTTTCCTCTTTAAACATGAACTTTAAGCTGTTTAATATGCTTAAAAAGAAGAAAAAAAAAAGAAAAGATTTTTTATTACTTTCGGTCATATCTGACAAAAATGGTAGCCGTCTTGGACGCCGTTTTAGATTTCTCGGTGCGCACTAAGATCAGAATTTTGTTTTGGCGGAACCATAAACTTCAAATATGTGCCAATATTTTGACACAATACATCATTTGACCACCACACGTCTATTTAGCCTATATACAGTATATTATACTTTCAATCTTAATTATTTGATGCCGTGTTTGATCTCGTGCTGGAGAAAATATTACTCGTCACGCACATATTAACCTGTTAAGATGATTAAACAGTTCACTAGCAAATAAACGCCGGATAACGGATTTTATCTTACTAAAATGGGTAAGTTCTTTTTGTAGCACATTTTATGAATGTATTTAAATGAAACTATTGTACACTTTTTTGTTAGTGCAACATTTATCCTTCAGAACTGTGTGAACATCGCAAATTTGCTTCCGAAAAAAATTCTACGATGCAAACAAATTAGAGTACACAGTTCGTTTAATTTTAAGTAAACCACAAAGTGAAACAAAACTGCCCCTTAAATTGTCAAATTAAATAAACTATCATCACTTTATCTTAAGCAGTTTTCTTGACGTATTCATCTTTTAAATTACATCTTTTTATATTAATTTCATGGTAGTTGGTAAAAAAAGATCATTCGCTGTAGCAACACACAGACTGTATGATACAAAACGATAGTTTAGTAAGTAACGTACGCTCAAATTGTTGTCTAAATGCTGAAGAATGACATTAAACAAATCCTGTGGTCTGTTTGGATATTTATCATTAAATGTTTGCATAATTATTCTGATTTTTCGGCGTAAGCTGTATAACATGGATTTTGACCTATATTCTATAGTAATCGGGGAACGGAACAGGTGCGAGCTGAAAAGCTAAACCATTTAGTACTAAGTCATAAATGACATTGGATATTAGAAGGCACATATTAAATAGATGATATTTTGTAGTTTTGTTACCCAAAATATAAATTATTTATTCTATTTTTAAAGTCTTTAGTAATAACATCGCAAGAGAAATCGACCGTTGCGTACCTCGCTTGGGTCAGCTGAAAAATCCTGAATTTCATGAAAATTTATTTTATTTATTTTGTTGGGTTTAACATCACACCGACACAATTATAGACCATATGGCGACTTTCCAGCTTTGATGGTGGAGGAAGACCCCATGTGCCCCTCCGTGCATTATTTCATCACGAGCGGGCACCTGGGTAGAACCACCGACCTTCCGTAAGCCATGAAGAATTCAACGCCCCGAGTAAAGCTCAAGTGATCTGAAGTCAGCGACCTTAACTACTCGGCCACGGAAGCCCCAAATTTCATGAAAAAAAAAGACTATGTAAACAACAACAATATGCAAATTAAATTGAAAAGTCAATATTCTATCATATATGTAAGTATTTACCTATTACTTTACCCACCCCCCCCCCCCCCCCCCCCCCCCCCCCCCCCAAAAAAAAAAAAATCATTGAAATTCTCTCCAAACCTGCAAATGTTCAACTATGTTTCTCATTACAGATCTGGTGCAGTCGTTCTGCGCATGTCACAAAATCATTTCCATCGAGCGCACAGCAAATATACGCAAATTTTTGCATGTCCGCACGCATTTAGTGTATATTATGTATAACATACTGACTAAAGGTTAGGGTTAGAATTTCCATTGTTACAAAATATATTCATTAAAGATACTAAAGTCTGTCCCACCTAATTTTGGACCTCCGATAATTTATTTATACTGTAAACAAAATTGTCAAAAATGACATCGTTTATACCAGACGGTTAATATCTCTAGGCACCTTTTTCATTTTTTTGAAAAAATGTAAAATGAAGTTAAAAATCAAGATTTTATGTTTTTCCCCATAGACTTGCATTGTAAAATGACGCGACGTCTATTTCAAGATGGCGGCGTCCATACAAACGTCATTTGGGGGTTTGCTCACAGTTAGCGACGTCAGATATTTTCATTTTTGAATAACAGACATGAAAAATTAAAACAAACTCTGTCCAAAACTTGTAGTATTTTCTTGTACGGAAGACCCTGAATTAACATTTTACTTCAAATTAAAGTTATTTCCATTTCAGGTTTTCAGCTTTTTTTCTGAAAATGTGTTTGTACTTACTCGTTTGCATTGACGTAAAATAAATACATGTCTCAAGTCAAGTGCGTATCATTGTTTCAGCCGTTCTATGTAATAGAGGTGGGGACAGCGGAGATACGCGCAACCCATTTAACTCATTTTCATTATTGGTTACTGTTGTTTATAATCATATCAAAGGTTCGGATGATAACCGTCTGTTAAAATGTTGTTTTTTAATAGCATGAATACATGTTTGTGTACTGACTTGTGCTCACTATTTTTTGTGACCGTTCGATCAAGGTAAAACATTATTCCTCAATGCAATTAATGATTTAAAATATACATATTTCAATTTGAGACAACCGCCTATATAAGGGACTACGTTAAACAAATTAATAATTGCCTTTATTCTTTATAACATAATACCAGTTTTTCAATTCCATCCTCGCGTCTTTATTTCTCATGCTCGGCCGTTCAGTTAAATCCAAAGTGGCATGTTAAAACATTTTTTTGTGCTATTGATAGGCATGGTAGACCTATAGACAAAATAAGAATACGAGCCGCGCCATGAGAAATCCTACATAGTGCATTTGCGACCAGCATCCGCGCAATCTGGTCAACTGCCTACTGCAATTAGAGAGACCGTTAGTGAACAGCATGGATCCTGACTAGATTGCGCGGATGCTGGTCACAGATGCACCATGTTGGATTTCTAATGGCGCGGCTCATATGACCTTTTGAAGGGGTATTTTGTTCTTCAGCTAGATAAAAGAAGCATCATGAAAACGCGTCATTTACACGTGTTTTTGTGTGTGTTTTTTTTCACCAAGACGTACGTATACGAAACATTTACTTCTATTACAAACGGGACAGTACAGAACTATATTGAAAATTCAACCAAAAAACACGTTGAACGCAAAACAACAACAACAACAAAAAAACACCACAGAAAAAAAACAATTATTCCTTAAAAAATGATTTGTACTTGCATGAACTTTACCTTACTGTGTATAACTAGCTTATTAAATACATCTACGCATCAAGTTCATTACAAAAATATACTCAGGCAAAAATGACGGTATCAATTGCCACAACTTGTAACTAATGCAACATAGTCTACACGGAATATCACTGCGGTCATGTACATAAGCCGTGATATAGTCACATGTCAAATGAATTTTATTTTAGTTAAGTTGTTATCAATATATAAATTTGTGAAGTTGTGTACTATACCATTATTCGACAATTTACATGCTGATAATTCTCTCTTACAATTACTAATACGCCTATCCAGTAATTCAATGGCCAGATTCATTTTGTTGACTTTTTCCTATGAATCTACATTATCTAGGATGGTTTTCTACGGTGTTCTGTTTGGACAATATCATCGTACCATCGCGTTTTCACCATCGTATCATCGTACCATCGCGTTTTCATCAACGTACCATCGCGTTTTCACCATCGTGTCATCGCGTTTTCGTCATCGTACCATCGCGTTATCACCAGCGTACCATCGCATTTTCACCATCGTGCCATCTGGTGGTCATGCGCAGAGGTACAGTATATGTGTCAGTAAAATACAGGCTTGATACAATCTCATTTTCACATTGCACCATTTACCTTCTACATCCTGACAAGAATAAGCTGAGTTTGAATAATACCATGTGGCTATTAAACCCAGCTTTTAATTTATTTTCATGCATACATAAAATACAAAGGACGTGGTCTTGAAGATTTTACAGTTGTAATAAACTGAGCACTGAACATTTTTAAAACATTTTGCAAAACAGCAGAATCTTAATGGTAAATTTCGTCTCACAAAATACATTGAGATACATTTTATTCTATCTATTTTTGACAAAAATACAAGTGTACGGAACTACGTATTTGAAAACGCGATGGTACGATAGTGAAACCACGATAGTACGATGATGATAATGCGATGGCACGATGGTGAAAACGCGATGGTACGATGGTGAAAACGCGGTGGTACGATGGTGAAACCACGATGGTATGATGATGATAACGCGATGGCACGATGGTGAAAACGCGATGGCACGATGGTACGATGATGAAAACGCAATGGCACGATGGCGCGATGGTGAAAACGCGATGGTACGATGATGAAAACGCGATATTTCATCGACATTTCACCATCGTACCATCGCACCATCGCGATTTTATCATCGTGTCATCGCGTTTTCACCATCGTACCATCGTTGTTTCATCATCGTGCCATCGCGCCATCGCGTTTTTGTCATCGTACCATCGTGCATCGCGGTTTAGTATTAAACAAAGAGTCACGATTGTCCAAACGGAACACCGTAGTTTTTAATCTGAATACATTTTGAGCCTGTTCGCACACATACCCCCTTAACATATTTATTTCTGTTTTCTTTGGGGGTATGAAATGGTGTCCTCTGGTGCATTTATTAGTGGGTGTACTCCCCTCGTTTTAGTGGGGTCAGTGGTCTCTCCCCTGATAATCTTTGAAATACAGGCATAAAATGGTTGCTTCGGTGCAGTTTTTGGGGGGTGGCACGGGCCCCCTCGGCCCGGCCCTGGATCCGGGCCTGCGCACCTTCCGTAACCGGTAACGTCAAGGTTGTTTGTTTTTGTCGTTGATAGAAAAATCCCTTTTTACACGTTTTCTTTTAAAGTAGATCTACCTGTAGATCTATCGATATGTTATAAAGGAAACAAATTAACTGGTTTTTAAGATTTAGGTCTGGGCTCAAACTTAAAGCAAACTGAATCATTCCCGCCTTTGATTTAAATTTTATCCACGTAGTCAGACTGACACAGTCGACAGCTAATTTGCTTTATCCTCTTTAAATTCGGGACTCAGTTAGCTTCAATATTTACTTATTTAAGTTAATTAATTGTCGTTTAGGTAGCTATGCGTAAGAGAGCCGACATTGAAAGAAGCGAAAATGGAACAAATATGAATATTTATCCGGTATATGTTTTACTTTAGTAAAAACTCATTTTGTTTTGTTTAATTTAGATGACAAAGGGATTAAAGGAAAAGCAAAATGGCTGGTGTATCTAAATCATTTCATTGTCGGATGGGTAAGCATTATTACAGTCAATTCTACATATAGAGGTCATCCTTGAAAAAGTTAAAAGGTGATTTTTACTTAAATTGTGTTCGTTATTTACGGGTTAATCTGATATGAAGCTGATGGTTTTGAAAACTTTAAAGCCAGGTTATCTTTGGTCATAGGCTGTCTGTATTGCATATATCGCTTCGCCCAGGAATGCAACTCACTAGAGTAGACCTGCGTTCTCCCTAATGAGCTAAGAGGCGGATGGTAGAGAGAGTCACAGCCTAACGCTGCACGTGGAATGTTACAATCTTTGGTATTTCCTTTTAGGACCTACTACGATTTACAACGGCATATAGACGGTAATCAATGAAAATTTCCGTCATACAAGAATTTGTGAAACTTCTTTACTCTGTTTTTTTTTTTCAATTTGAGAGAAGTTGTTTTTATTTTTTCGCTCACACTGTTTTGGACAAAACTGCACCACCGTTGTCCATGTGTTGGCAACGATTCTCACACATTGGACGTTTACACGCATTGAATTACACTATCAAACCTAGGCTAAACCTTACCCTAACCGTTAATCGGTATAATATACACTCAATGTGTGGTACATCCAATAAGTGAGAATTAAAGCTTGCGTTGTCCGCGATATCTCTGTCAAGTTCTTTGACAAATCGCTCGCAAGGGTCACTGTTCATGATATAATAAACCCCAAAACGCCACTGTTTACCACCTGTCCTTCTACTGACCACTTGACCGCACTAACTACTCTATGACTACTGCTCAACACATGTAGATTGCATAGAATAAGAAATTTTGCAGTTTGTAACACACAAACACAGGTTCATTTACAAGATGAACTATATCGATCCAGGTACACTGACTTAGTATGTAAGGCCACCGCGTCATGCCAGTTGCCAAGTGCTAAATAACAAATAGATAATGAAAAATACTATTTGCCAAATGCTGAATGTCAAATATTGACTGTCAAACGGTAAGTGTCAAACGATAAATGCTAATTGTTAATTGAGAAAATGCGAAACAACAAGTGCCAAATGCTTATTGCCAAGTGCTTGTTAAAAAAGAGCTGAATATATCAATGTATGAATGCATCCTTTAAATAGTCATTGGCCATTGATATATAATTTTGTCTGTGTTAAAAGTGTTTTTCTAAACATTTTTAGAGTAAATAGTTTCGATCAAATGTTAGTAGAACATGTTATTATTTCAAGTCTGACAGGTAGAACATTATGTCTTCAAATATCTAAAAGTTACATTCATAAGGTTAAGAGATAGAAATCATTGATTCATAAATTAAAAGAAGTTGACGATTAGAATTGGCATTTAGCAATAAGCATTAGCTATTTAACATTTAGCATTGACATTTAGCAGTAACTATGGCATAAAGCATTTGGTGTGTAGCATCTAGCATTAAGTAATAGGCATTTAACATTAGATAAATGGCATTTAGCTTTAAATACTTATCATTTTGAATTTGTCAATTAGCACCAGCTTTCCATACATCAGCTTCTTAAACAGTTTTTGTCCCACGCTTAACTTTTAAACAATGATACTTCTACGCCGAAAAGCTCTATGTTACATTAACCTAACCACTCCAACCCTTTACAAATCTTCGATACTCTTTAACCTTCTCTCTAACCCGATCTCTTCAAAAGCACCAACATTCTAAAGCGAAATGGCAAAAATCAGCTACCATAATTTTGCAATATCATAATTAATTTTGTTACATCATTAATTTATTTTATGATATATCTAGAACATTTTAAAATTATGAAATGCATTTAAATATATATCATACTGATTTAGTGACTATCTTGACATTTTCAGGATGACAATATCTGGTGGTTTGCGCTCGGACTGTTCCTTGTGGAGATAACACCACAGAATCTTCAGTTCACAGCAAGCTATGGCCTAGTGGGTGGCATTGCCGTCCTGTTGTTCGGTACCGTTGTGGGAGACTGGGTTGATCGTACCTCTAGGCTCACTGGTGTGTATTTTTTTTTAAATAATGTAGAAACTTCTTTATATATATAAATCATTCTGTGAGATGTTCTAAAAAAAAAATCTTGTTAACAATATGGCATATTTTTATTCACAAATGAATTTACAAATTCTACAATTTAGTTTTAAAATAACATATTTTCTCTCATCTGACCAAGCACAATGTACATAATGTGTTTATGTTCTGAGAAATTTGTCGGTGGCCAATGAGAGCTCCTTAATTTCAGTAAGATTTCATGGAACGCTACTGATTTTTTAACGGAATATCTCCAGATATAAATCAACGCACACGAGGTGGGTGCTTTCACAACAACAACAACAACAACAATAATAATAATAATAATGATGATGATAATGATAATAGTAATCATCATCATCATCATCATCATCATAATAATTGTAAAAATAACTACATTTTATTCAAGGATGGTAACACATTAACCTTTACCCTTCTTAATTTCTAAAATGGACTGGTCCATCAGTTAGTTTGGGCAATACCATTTATTATTCGAAGGGGTGTCACTGAAAATTTACTGACTGAATAGCGAACAGTGCAGACCATGATCAGCCTGTACGGAAGTGCATGCAGTGATCTTGGTCTGCACTGACCGCAAAGAAATAAACAATTAATCACATGTTACTTCAAATGTGGCTTTCAGAAATTAAAAAAAATACATGTACAATCCAATAATGAATTATCTATAATCCCTTACAAGAGAACGCAACTTACATATACCATTAAAAAGATTATTTACATGTCGAATATTTAAAGGTTTATCATTCCAAAGGTTCATACTATAATCTTTAAAATACATGTAGTTTGTAATTACCAATCAATTCCGACATATAACCGTTTTGAAAATTAATACCCCCGTGTAGTATATCATATATCAAGATTTTGTATAATTAGTTAAGTGTTTTATAAAGCTCAGCTAAGGAGCTTTTCAAGGTTTCTGTAGAATAATTTAAGCGATCCTTTTTTGTCATTTACAAACCACATTACTACTATATATTTCTTGTTAACTGTACCTATAACAAATATCAAAGTTTAAAAATACATGTAATTCTTGTTTTGTGTTTACAAAAAGTGACAGTTTAAAGTACTATTAACTTATATGCCGCGAACATTTTTGATCAGTCACAAAAGTGTCATTACCTTTGATAAATGTATAGTGCATTCTGAACATTTTTACAGTGGCAAGAGCAACAGTTCTTGTTCAGAACTCGGCCCTGATTGTGTGTTGTCTAATCGTCTATGTCGTCATAGAGTACAAGACCGATGTAGCCAGTGTTCTTCCGAATGAAGGGTTACTGCGCATGTGCTATGCCCTTATTATAATCATCGCCATTTTATCCAACTTAACCAACATGGCGCGAAAGACGGCTATAGAAAGGGACTGGGTCGTTGAAATTTGTGACAAAGACAAAGATATGCTCGCAAGTAAGGAGCTGGTCTAGTAAGGAGTCACTAAGATAGTCCTTGTATTTGTAAAACCTATTTTAGCTTCTATAACATCAGTCTGTTCTTTTCATACAAATATGTGCATGCAGACATTCGCCTGTTCACCTGATTCACTTGTTTTGTCAGTAAATTATGTCATGTTAAATAAAACAATTTTTAGAAACAGCTTCTAAGAGAAGAACAAAAACGTTAAATGCCAGTCATTTACATGTTCACAACCCTTGTGATACTTACAATGACCTGTGTACTATGTTGGAACTATGATGGCATAAAGATGACATATAAATAACCAGAACTTGTCGGTGCAGTTCTTTTTTCTGAATAATAGCGAAATGACAAAAAGTGTTCCGCGTCTATTATTTTCTTTTCAAAAAAATCTTGAAACTATCAGTAATATGCGTTTTTTGGCACTTTTATGTACTCAACAGCACTATAGTACCAGGTGCGTGTTATTTTTGAACTGGAAAATCGTCAAACTTACTCAAAATTTCGACTATCTCGAAATGTCGACTAACTCAGAATTTGTCTATTTGCTTACAAATATCGACTGATTTTCTCGAGATTTCGAAGTACCATATTGGTTTCAAACGTTTGTATAGGATGCAATACCATTTCCGTGCCAGGTTCGAACACTTAAGATGAAAATTTTTAATTTTCAAGTTAGTTTGTCGAAACTTTGAATAAATAAATAACACCTTCCAGAACTTATGCTCTCTTTACATAAAGGTAACGTGATTTTTTGCTTAATATTCGCAAAATAGCTTAATTGACACGACTTTCTCTTGGTAAAATTTCGCAGAATTTCTTTTTACCAACAACCAAGAAAGTACAGTATATGCCCAACATTTAGTTGTTTAAGCAAAACGATCACACGTTAACTTTAGGCCACCATAAATACAGGACGCAACACAATTTGGTTAGAGTCTGCTAAGTAAGGTTATTGTGGAAACTATATTTTCTTTATATTTGCTTCAGCTCTGAGTGCTACAATGCGGAGAATCAGTTTGTTAACAATGGTTATAGCACCTATAGTAACAGGTCAGATCCTTAGTCGTACCTCACACAGCACAGGTGCACTTGCAGTCGCCGGCTGGAATTTCGTAACCATTTTTGTAGAATATGCCCTTTTATGGAAAATATACCAAGAGGTTCCTCAACTGCGGAGGGAAAAGGTCAGGGGTAAGGAATTATATACATGTTTTGTATGTGACAGTAGTGAGCGGGGAAAAAGCAAAACATAAATGTAAATGATATATATGCGTATGAAGAGTCAAGGTGTGAACTGCAGCTAGTTCATATTGAGCAAAGATGTCCGAAAGTTAGCATGCTTATACTCAAAACGTCGAGGAAGTCTTCGAATCATTTTTGTTTCACTGACAACAAATGCCAACTGACTTTGCTGCACGAAACTTTTTTCAGTGTCATGCACCATTTGCAAGTAAACGAAGTGTTCCGGTATGGACACTAACACCTAATGGCGTCCGAAAAGCGCCGACTTGTGGCATACAGACACTAAATAGGAAAATGGCGCGAAAAATATGGTAGCCGCATAATGGCGGATACAAATAGTCATCAGTTTTTTTTTTGCTCTGTAGAGCTATTTACCTTTTTTTTTTGCTGAAATCACATGATAGATCTATGCTTGACATGTAGGTAGCATTTTCATAATGAAATAACAACATGACAGAATTTTTCATGGAAAGTTAGATGATACACCACCACTACAATTTGGGGTCTCATTTTTTTAGCTGATTTTGCAGTTTGTGTGTTTGACTGAAAATATTTTTCTTGCATCAAACATGACCCCCACTTTTCTTTTGATTTTTATTTAGCACTGACAATATTCTTCAAGAAAATGTAAGTTACAGACATTTAAAATGGGTAACGTTCTGGTGTGTGCTGCGGCCATTGGAAATATGTCAATTTTATATAGAATAAAGAAGAACAGCTATTTAGTGTGTTGTAACCTTGTTACTGGCTTACGACTTATTTGATACTTGAGTGATGTTGCTTTTTTTCACAGCTATTGATATAAATGTATGCATACATGTATTTTAGCGTTACAGCTGATTCTTAACCTATATTTACCATTTTCGACATGCTTTAATTTGTCAGTCCGTTCTTTGCACCTGTACCATCCGCACAACCTCGGGCAGAGAGAGCTGATATGTAAAGAACGCAAGGTCTCCACCAGCCACTTGATATATATGGCGCAAAACACCATGTTTAGAATCCACACCAGGTGAAGCAAATCAAGTTGGCTGTATATCTTGCTGATTCTTATCACTAGATTTTTTTATTTTCAGAGGAGCGTCATCAGATGTCTGTCGGACATATGCAAGGTGTCGATATGATAATGGAGTTTAAAGATCTAGAAGAAAATGGTAAGAATACAGATTTATACTCGCCATATAACCAGTATAGGACTAACAGGCTCGATAAAGTGAGGCTGGTATTGCTATGGCTTATCGCTACATTTATAGTTTATTTTAATTAGACATAGGAGATATGTTCGTTATCTTATCTTGCACTATCTTAGACTCTGAAAAAAAAAGACAACTTAACAAAATAACGTATGACATATTTTCACAAATGCTGTTTCTTTTTAATTGCGAAGGTAACCCTATTTACTTTAAGGTAGCGGGCAAGTATTTCCATTTTTTTTTTGGAATTAAGGTAGCGGGTAAGTAATGACATTTGATTAGGCATTCTGCATATTATCCTCAGACTGGTACGGAAAGGTTATACAAGTGGGCTTGAAATACCTAAATACCATACGAAAATACGTAAACACACGGAAATTGCCGATTGTCGTTACGTCATGTCTACTATTTTTCATTGTCAGGTGATCATATGGTTACAAATGTAAATACAACAGAAGAGCCAGTGCGCGATGAGATGGCGGAACAACAATACATCAAAAAGATGAAATTTGTCAACGAGAAACCAAAGTACACATTCTTGACGAGTCTGTGCGCAAGTTTCATCACGCTGAGACGTGGATGGAAAATATTCAGAGGCTATAACGTGGCATTTGCGGGGCTTTCTTTGGCATCTCTTTACCTTACAGTGTTGGGATTCCATAGCATCACTATTGGTATGTATATCGGGTATGTCTTATTTGGAAGTTGCACACCAACATTCTGCAAGCCATAGTTACAAATTCATGAGCACATGTAAAATTTCTTAAATACGTTTTAATTTTGGGCAGAGGCCTGATTAGATTAGAAAATGAAAGGATTTATAATCGAGGTGAATATGTATTGTGATTTCTCGAAGGGAATCTACTACCTTCACATTCGTTAAATCAAGCAACAACTCTTCGCTATATATTTGGTAATTATAGTTCATTAGTATTTGTCACATCGGCAATATTTGGTTATTATAGTTCATAAATATGTGTTACATCGGCAATATTTGGTAATTATAGTTCATTAATATGTGTTAAATCGGCCATATCTGGTAATTATAGTTCATTGATATGTATTACATCGGCAATATCTGGTAATTATAGTTCATTGATATGTGTTAAATCGGCAATATCTGGTAATTATAGTTCATTGCTATGTGTTACATCGGCAATATCTGGTAATTATAGTTCATTGCTATGTGTTACATCGGCAATATTTGGTAATTATAGTTCATTGATATGTGTTACATCGGCAATATCTGGTAATTATAGTTCATTGATATGTGTTAAATCGGCAATATCTGGTAATTATAGTTCATTGATATGTGTTACATCGGCAATATCTCATAATTATAGTTCATTAATATTTGTAACATCGGCGATTACCTTGTTCAGTTTTATTGCTACTATTTTAGGGTATGCGTATTCACAAGGACTTAGTGAGGACCTAATTGGGGGTCTCTTGGCAGCTGCAGCATGTTCAGGCATTATCGGAACTTTCCTGTATCCAAGGATACGGATGCGCATTGGTCTTCAGAGAACGGGGCTCTATGCTTTAGCAGCGGAAATAAGTAGTCTCACACTGTGTGTAATATCCATCTTTTGTCCCGGAAGTCCGTTTGATCCGCTTTATTTTTCACGTTATTCAAAGGTTATAAATAACACCGAAACAATAACCGAGTCATACCTGTCAACGTTTTATACCAACAATACCACAGTGAATGTTACTTCTGAGCCAACCACTGCTCCGGCTCCCTTTGCGTCGTCATATGTGTCAATTTCACTTCTTATGACGGGAATTATAGGTGCCCGGATAGGTATGACCTTTAGCTATACGTCATAAATGGTAGAACGTCTTTGTGCATGTTTCTTTCGGATAAGCCGATTTCAACATGGTTAAAATGATAACATGAATTATCAGTCATAACGTAAATTTTTGTCTTGATAAGTCAATAAATATGTTTTAATTGAAAGCGTTTAGTGGTGACGTAAATTCAAGATCATTAGGCCTATTACGTAACACGTTGCAATAATATCTTAGAGAGATATACAATACAGCTGTCAACGAAAAACAATAAAAAAATCTAATATGCCTACATAAAGTAACCATCAGAACTACTTTAATTCAAGTGTAATTTATATTTGCAGGTTTGTGGCTAGCTGATCTCACAATTACCCAGCTGTTTTTAGAAAGCGTTGACGTCACAGAACGTGGAATCGTGGCAGGGGTTCAGAACGCCCTTAATCAACTGATGGACATGATCAAATATGCAATTGTGCTTCTACTTCCGGTTCCGGAAGTATTCGGATACCTTGTCATAATATCGTATTGTTTCATTTGCCTAGGATGGATCTTATTTGCGGTGTATGTGAAGAAAACACGCGGTTACTTGTTCCCTTGCTTTAAACCAGAGCGTCTTGAATATAAATGATACATTCTTTAAATTTTATAATAGAAGACTATATGTTCAAAAGTCACTTAAATGTTCATGTTTGAATGATACAAAACAGTGACATGAGATAGAGACATATCCATGTTGTTTTAGTCTGTGCGATTTCATGAAAAAGAATATGTACTAGTATCTAAAATACTACAAAACTTATTTGAACACTTTTAGGCTCATGGCTGATTCCGTATCAGTTATGACACAACTGTGCTATAGTTTTTGTTGCGGGCCTACTTTACGATGCATGGCTCTTTGGCTGTATCTGGGTGTTCTGTGCTCTGCGAAATCTACCAATCTACCCTTACCTTTTATGTTAATAAGATGCGGAGGATGACTTGTCTTGTGCAAAAGTGTTATAGAAAAAATATTTCAAGTTTTCTGTTGTTTATTTTGATATTCTACAAGACAAAATTGCATTTTAAGCAATTTCAAATTTGAGTACAAGTAGAGGTAGGCGTTCAGGTCGGTTCTACTCGAAAATTTTCGAATTTATAGAAGAAAAAACTGGTGCATTTTAAGCCATTTCAAACAAGAATCTGAGCAAACCACGTTGAAATGTACACACTGCCCGCCTGCATAAAGGAATACAAGTAGAGATGGGACTTTGGGGTCCTCCCCCAAAAAGTGAAATAAACAAATTAATTATATGGTAGGTTAGAGTCCTCCCGAAAAATCGAAATAAAAAAAAGGAAAAAAAGAGAGTCACATTTTAAGCCACTTCCGCAGATCAGGCTGAAAAGTACACGCTAATCGCCTGCAGAATTAGTGTACAAAAAGATTTTTGTAGTTTCATAAATATGGCCTAATGTTCATTCGAGCTGGTACCCTCCGTCTTCATTCCATCTCGTTAGGACTTATGTCAACTGATAAAACAAATGTAACGATAAAAAAGCAAGGGTATATAGCTAAGTCTTCCCGTGATTCATATGTTTCTATGCACAAACCTGTGTTCAGGACGAAAATTTCGACTTTCCGAGCTCCCTGACAAAGCGGCGACGTTGGAGTTCATTATTTACCATAAAGAAGGTCCTGTGCGCGATCAGAAGGATCCGTTTTCTCATTTACCACAGAGAGGGATCCGACATGCATACACACCGTGTTGTCACGGGGAAGTATTTCCAACGCTGAGTATTTCTTTTTATTTCAAAATATTTGCATTTGATAGATATACTTCCAAGTTTGCAGTTAAGATGGGCGAAACGAGGTAATAACATTTTGTTCAAACTTTCATTTTTAGCTCACCTGCTCAGGTGCGTTTTTGTGATCGCTCGATGTCCGGCGTCCGTCGTCGTCTGTCTGTCTGTATGTCGTCTGTCAACATTTAGCTTGTGTATGCGATATAGGCTGTATTTTTCAATTGATTTCTATGAAATTTGGTCAGAATGATTGCCTTGATAACATCTAGGTCAAATTATGGGTTATCTGGGGTCAAAAACTAGGTCAAATCAAAGAAAAGCATTGTGTATGCGATAGAGGCTGTAGTTTTCAATTGATCTTCATGAAATTTGGTCAGAATGATTACCTTGGTGAAATCTAGGTTGAGTTTGAATATGGATCATCTAGGTTTAAAAAGTAGGCCATTAGGTAAAATCAAAGAAAAACATTGTGTATGCGATAGAAGCTGTAATTTTCAATTGATCTTCATGAAGTTTGGTCAGAATGATTGCAATGATGAAATCTAAGTCAAGTTTGAATATGGGTCATCTGGGGTCAAAAACTAGGTCACTAGGTCATGACAAAGAAAATACTTGCTTAAACTCAAGAGACCACATTTTTGGTCCAATCCTTATGAAAACTGGCTTCCATGAAATCACTAGGTCAAATATGTTTACACTGTTATGGTGTGTTTCTCAGGTGAGCGACCTAGGGCCATCTTGGCCCTCTTGTTTTATGAATCTCGGCTAAATATTGGCCTACCCTTGTTAACAAATATAATACGTCTTATAAAATTCTCAAGACAAAGTATTTTTGTTTGTTTTAAGGTCGCGCTGACACAATTTTAGGTCATATGGCATCTTTTCAGCTTTGATGATGGACAAAACCTCATACATGTGTCACTTTGTACATTATTTCATCACAGGTGGGCACCTGGGTAGAACCACTGACCTTCCGTGAGATAGCTGGATATCTTCCTAGTATGAAGAATTCAACGTCCCGAGCGAGACTCGGACCCACACCGGTGAGAGGCAAGTGATTTGATGTCAGCGACCTTAACCACTCGGCCACGGAGGCACCAACCAATGACGCCAACGTGGGGAAAAAACAGCACATTTAATGGAAATAACTACTTTGAGCAAATTATAATATTTCTAATAATATTTCTAACAGTTAAAGAAATGTGCCAATGAATTTTGTTCTAACAACAAGGTTAATGTCCTAGTTTTGTCATGTTATCTTACTCAATATCCACTAAGTCTTTATTTTTGTACAAAAGAAGGCCATAAGACTTTGTGCACAAAACAGTTGTCTGTGAACTCTGTCTGTACACTAGAAAATGCTGATTATATATTACTAGTAACTTCACATTCTAGATGTAAGTTTTGGCTGGATTTATCAAGGAACTATTAAAATTGAGTTTAACAACTGTTATGGAAACGATTTTAGGGAAAAATAATTTGTGCTGAATGAAAGAAAGAGACAGAAAGAAAGAAATTTCATTACATGCATGTTGTGTTTTTGTTATTTCATTATGTATATATTATTCTTTTAAGAAGGAGTCTAAATTAAAATTTTGATATAGTTAGACGAAAATATGGTGTTCGAAAAGCGGTTATTTCTCCATAACAACAGCAAATAGCAAATTTATACTTAGAACATGACAATCTGTCAGATCAGCTGAAAAGACAGAAAAACCCATTTTCGACCAAAATCGCATTTTGACCCAAAAGCTTATAGCTATTCATTTATTAGTTTTTACGCGTTTTATGTTAGAGTAGCATTAGCGAATGTGCATTTCGTATTAAAACATCTTCAGAATCATTCGGGCCAAACACAAACCAGGAAATTCTGCAGATGTTACCTCGCGAAGAACCTATATTATCGTCACCCGTTTAAATTATCATATTGTACTATTCATTTGAACTGCTAAAACATAAGATAAGATAAGATAATCTTTATTTAACGTCGGTTTTAACAAACATTTTAACACTAGCTAATACAAGCTATTTTCCGACAAAACAAGACTATCATTTAACATACAAACAAACAATCTATATAAGGAGAGAAAGCAAAATTATAAGCATAAGATTCTAGTTTAAAAGCATTAGCACATTCACAAAAATCGTAGATTGGAAATAACTATCTATTTACAGAACATATTAAGAGATGAGAGGACAATGCTAATTAACATGGTTCTGGCTTTCATGTAAATCTTTTATAGGTGTGAACAGAATATAATTAGGGTGGTAACATGTTTTGACATATCAATTATTAGCACAATAACCACCTATATACAGGTGCGCAAAATTTTCCATTATAATATGGCCGTATTGCGGGGATATTATAAATGGAGTGAGCTTATGGTCGGTACCGACCGCATTAGTTATGTAGCATATATATAAAACACTTTACACTAAACAGAAAGGTAATTTATTTTCAGTAAATTTAAATTTTGTTAAGTTTTTTAAAATAAAAGTTATTTATATTGGAAATTTTAATAATACTTTATTAAAATGCTGAGAAACAAGAAAATAAAATGGCCTTTTTATAAAAAAAAGAATGTTAAAGGGAGATAATAAAACCAAAATCCACGGAGTAAACAAGACCGCTCAACACAGCAAAAACGAAAATGTTACAGGCTCGGTAGCTCTACAAAAAAATAAATAGAAAATAAAATGAAACGAAATACAAAAGATGCAAAATGGCGAAAAAATGATTGGCATTTTTGAATTTTTTATTTAAACTTGTCTTTGTTATGTATGTCGGTAAATAGCTATACATAGCTAATGTTTTCCTGTTTACATAGAATCTACATGCACCGATCGACTTTAAATAAAATTTGTATTGTATTGTATTGTAAAAGGTAAAAAAAAGGTAAAGGTAAATTTCATTTACCGTCGCTTTGTGAAACAGTTAACATAAGCTCTGTAGAGCTTTTTAGCGACCCTATTTAAAGAACAGTTAATTAAAAAAACCAATTATACCTTACCCCCAGCAATTTGCTGGTACCCATTTGCAGCTGGGTCGACTGAGGCAATCGTGATAAAGTGCCTTGCCCAAATCCTGGAAAGAAGATAAGTAATAGTTATAGTATGTGTGAGAGTGTGTTACCAGGATATATCAGAGCTAGGGGTACATCGAGGGTATTTTTCTCTGCACATATCGTCGAGGCCGGTAGGCCGAGACAGATATGTGCAGAGAAAAATAACGAGATGTACCCCTAGCTCTGATATATCCTGGTAACACACGAGCACTACATATTATAACTGTTTTATCGCATAGTTTATCATTAAAATTTATATATCATTTTCATTTAAATTTGTTTATTATTATTTTTACTATTTTGATTCCCTTTCTGCGCCTCGCTGACTGAAACACTAAAACTTCTGTTTCAGAAAATGTGTTCCCCAGATAAAAGTACCCAACAAATTTCTGCATTGGTTTTAAATCTTTGCATTTCATTGGCCAGACATATTGTAAAACTTGTTGTTTTGTTTGTAAAAAAAATCAAAGAAAAAGAAACATTTGAGAAATCTCAGAATTTCATATATTTCATGTATTTCTGAATTTGGCAATAACTATCAAGTTTTTGAAATATTCTAGTTTATTTATTCTTTTACTTTATAAATGTAGGTGTTTGTGACAATTCTTTCTCTGTGAACTGTTAACTGGAGCTAAAATCATCTTTTCTTTGAAAGGAAAAAATTATACTCCCTTGATAGGACCTCAATAGAGAAAAAGTGTTCCGATATATATCGGAACAGTTTTACTATGCTGATATATATCGGAACACTTTTTTTCTTATGAAACTCCATAGAGATTTCCGTGTTGATATATATCGCAACAGTTTTGTAAGATATCAGCACAGTTTTGTAGTAATAATGTGTGTTACTATGTATAACATGCTGCAAAGATCAAAGGAAAATTGCCGCACTATGCGATAAGATGGAAAGAAAATATGAAAAAAAGAATTTTACCTTCAAGAAAACTTGATTTTATCATTTTCCCAAATTTTAACAGGTTAGCCCATAAAACTGTGAAAATAAGGGGTATATTGTATATAGAATTGCAGTGAAAAGGTGTTCTTAAATGCTCCTAGAATGCAGAAAATGAAGCGCTAAATTAAAAAAAATTCCAGAGGGGTGGGGGTCGGACCCCCTCTGAGAAAATTGGCTGGATCCGCGCATGACAATAGACCTAGATCTAGATCTATAGGTTTTTCTTTTGTATTAACTTATGGCGTAACGTTAGGGTCGAAAATGCCGATTTAGCTTTTAAGACAATTCGATTTAGTATGACCCAGGGTCGGGCATATTCCAGTTAGTATAACCCTGGTTGAGAATTAGCTTAAAGTTATTTCATTTAGTACGACCCAGCCTGGTCGGACATATTATATTTAGTATGACCAAGGTTCGGAATTAGCTTAAAGCTATTTCATATTTAGTACGACCCTGGGTCAGACATATCGGAATATGTCCGACCCAGGGTCATACTATAATTGTAAATATGTCCGACCCATTGTCATACTAATTGTAACTATGTCGACCCAGGGTCGTACTTAAGATGGCTGTTGTAATTGAGGGTCATACTATTCGGAAATGTCTTAAAGCTAATTGGAATATGTCCGACCCAGGGTCATACTAATTGGAATATGTCCGACCCAGGTTCATACTAATTGGAATATATCCGACCCAGGGTCGTACTAAGGACTGCTGCTGTAATTGAGGGTCATACTATTTCGGAATTGTCATAAAGCTAATTGGAATATGTCCGACCCAGGGTCATACTAATTGGAATATGTCCGACCCAGGTCGTACTTTTTCAAATTGTCTTCAAGCTAAATTGACCTATGTCTTGGAAGCTTGGTAACTGTTCAGTAAGTAAAACGTCACAATCCATTAGCTAACAAGGCCATATTGTTTGTTGCCTCTTGTATGTGATGAAGATTTTTGCCACGTATGGAGTCAGTGTAGAGTAGCCTATTTACTTCAAAATGTATGACTGGCATTTTTCGACAGCTAGATAGATGTAGTTCACTGAATAACCTACCAACGTTCAATCATCAACCATGCAGTCCATTCTACATCTTGAAATATACGGTTGTAACAGTCAAGGGTTTCCCTTGATAGCTCAGAAGTTTCCTGTCTGCAAACGGCCGAACATAGATCTATCGAACATAGATCTATGTAAGGGCATGCGTTCTGAGAAATTAAATGAAATCCGGACTGAACTCAGTACAATGTCTTTAGGTCCCAAAAGAAACTGTTGGATCGGGCAAATGATAATCTGAATCCACTGACCCTGTCTGCAGGCGATTATATTCACTTGTTTTCAGAAACTGAGGTAGCTTGACAGAAACATGAAAAATATCGTAAACAAGTCGATCCGTTTCTGATGAAATATTTAGTTACTAAAATTAAAAGAATTCCGAAACGGGTACAACTGCATCCATGGCCGAGTTGTTAAGGTCGCTGACTTACAATCACTTACCTTCATGTGAGGGCTTGTGGAAGGTCGGTGGTCCCACCCAGGTGCCCGCTCGTGATGAAATAATGCATGGAGGGGCACATGGGGTCTTCCTCCACCATCAAAGCTGGATGTCGCAATATCTCCTATACCAGACTGGCATCAGTCGTTAGAGTCCAATAAAATAAACACCTCTGCCATTAAAAACCTGCAAATAGCATTTTCTGAAAAAAAAATCTCTGATCTCTGATTCTAACGTCGAGATGAACCTAGAGAGAAAATGGTTTTAGAAGGTCATAGAAATTATCGGTGTCATTATGAAGAAAGAAATAAACCTGATTACAGATTTCTTGATCTCAGCAGACTGTTTAAGTCTTGACACATACTTGTGTCGGTGCGCATCTTTAGTAAATAACAATTAACAAGAAGAATAACTCAAAATAACTGGAATATTTAATTATTTAGAAACTTTCTAATGTTGTAATAATATTAGGTTAAATTTTAATTTCCTTTTGCATCTGGAAGTTAAAACATACAATTACCTGAAAATAGGTGATGAATGCCGATGTCAGAAAGACGTCTGGACTTTTTGAGTGAGCAAACCGGAATTCAGAAAAGAAAACGGAAATTGGAAGTTTGGCCCAATTCTGTCATTATGGTTCCCGGCAGTTGACAACACAACACTCTCCCAAACTTTAGAAATGACCCCTCTCGGGTGAAATTGATTTTGAGACTTACAGATTGGATATTTCCATATCAAGATGGAAAAATATCCAAGAAGTTTAGCTAGGTAACTTCAACCTGTACAAGACACCTTTACAGGTAAAACATGAATAAGTTTATTCATATCTCATTAAATATTCCCACATGTGTTAGAATTTATTCAATAATCATAAATATTATTATTATTATTATTGTTATTATTATTATTATCATACCAGATTTATATAGCGCCCTTTTCATGATCAATTTCACATTCAAAGGCGCTTTACATATAGTTCAAATGCAGCCACACAGGGCGCATGATACATCCTCTACTAGTACAGACACAGAGCGATCTGACCAGAGGGACAGAGGGAGATAAAGTCCCCACGACAGAAAGATCAGAAATCAGATACAGGCATGTCCGGCTAACTTAGCCTAGCTCGTTGCGAATAGACAGCCTGGTTCTTTAACGTGCCCAGTGTATAGCACTGATACACGCAAGGATTGCCTGGGTTCCTGACCAGTACACCAGAATCACAATGATTCCAAAGTTATATGAAATACAAACCCTGAGTGTATTTGTTTATACATCAACTAAAATTAAGAATCTCACTAGACGTCGGAACTAGTCAAAAACTGGAATTACTGCTTACATAAATATCTTACACTAAACAAAGGGGTAATTTATTTTCAGTAAATTCAATATTGTATTGGTTTTTAGAATACAAATTATCTATATAAAAGTATTAACAATACTTAATAAACTGCAGAGCAAGAAAATAAAATGGCATTTTTAAAAGAAGAACTTTAAAGGGAGATAAATAAACCGAATCCAAATCATATTTCTTTATTATGGAGTATATATGGTAGGGTGACTTCGACCAAGAAAATCCACTATTTCTAGGGGTAACCCGCAAGGCATGTTATATAGGCCTACCGATGTTCATAAAGTTTGTAGATTCTGAAAGTGCAGGTGTAATGAAGTATTTCGACCCCCATAGAATAATGACACCCCGGTCATTATTCTATAGAAAAAAGGACCCCCCGGTCATAGTATTATGACCTCCAGATCATAGTACTATGACTCCCCCACGTGAAGTAAACTGAACCTCACGAAGAATATTGACTCCCATAAAAAAACGACCCCCGGTCATTTGGTCAAATTTAGTGATAACTCATGTATCTAAGGCCTAATTGCTGCATTTTATGCGCCCACTCGGGGGAGGGGGCATATAGATTTGCCCTTGTCCGTCCGTCCGTCCGTCCTTCCGTTTGACCATTAGCCCCAGATACCATCACTTGACACAGAAATCAGAGCATTCCGCAACGGGAAAAGGGATTCTATTTCTAGACGCTGTATCTTGGTGTATACATTTTTTTCAGGAAAATAACAATTCACAATACGTTCACAAAACACACCAGTGTCAATAATCCCTGCAAACTTCGGTATGAAGTAATTCTTCAGAAGAAAACTGCACAAGAAACTGCTAGCATAGAACTTAGTATTAATAGAAGTTGCAATACTTAGCAGTGGCAGTAAAGTACGGTAGCGGCAACAATAGAAAGTAGTAGTAGTAGTAGTAGTAGTAGTGGCAGTGGTAGTGGCAGTTGCAGTAGCAGCAGCAGGAGAAGAAGAGGTAGATGTACAAGACGTATTAGTGGAAGCAAGTATAGTTGTATCAGTAGTAGCAGTTGTAGTAGTAGAAGTAGTAATAGTAGTAGTAGAAGAAGAAGAAGTACATGTAGTAATAGCAATAGAAGTAGCGGCACCAGTAGTAGTAGTACAATCAAAATGTTAACTATTGGCAATGGCGGGTATTAGAGTTGTAGATCTAGTAAAATTGTCCGTTAGGTTTGGTGGGGATCACTTTTTAATAGATATTATCGTCGAAAGTCTTTTTAGGAGCCGGTGTTTTACACGGAAAGAGTAACTTTTTTAAATAGAATAATGTCCGGGAATCGATATTGTATGAGAGTTCGAATGTAGTAATTTCGGCAGTGAGTATTTTACATGGAAGGAGTCACTTTTTCTATAGAATAATAACCGGGGTCGTTATTCTATGAGATTCGAAGGGAGTCATCTTTAGGGAGTCAGTATTTTACTTGGAGGGGTCAGTTTTTCCTATAGAATAATGACCGGGGGTCGTTATTATATAAAGTTTTCAAAGGGAGTCAGTTTTTTTATAAGGGGAGTCAATATTTTACAGGAAAGGAGTCACATTTTCTATAGAATAATGATCGGGGGTGGGGGGGTCGTTATTCTATGGGGGTCGAAATACTTCACTACACCCGCTAGTCTGTGGGTTTTTAGTTTTGCAGTTCACGATTCATAATGAAAGTTTATTGGAATGTTACTCTGAAATGTTAAGGGTCTGCACCCTCCACCCCCGCCCCTCCGCTAGAATAGCAATGTGACGGCTAGTCTGCGGTTCTTAGTTTTTTATTCGAATTGCGAACTGTAAACTGGTCTGCAGTTCACAGTTCACGATTCGAATTGCGGACTGCAAACTGCTCTGCAGTTCACGATTCATAATTGAAAGTTTATTGAAATACTACTCTTATGATTTAAGTACTAAGCTAGTGCTAGCTAAATAAATGTTAAGGGTCTGCACTCTCTCCCTCTCCATTAAGAATTACAAAGTCTAGTCTGCGGTTCTTAGTTTCCGATTCAAATTGCGAACTGCAAATTGGTCTGCATTTCACGATTCAGAATAAAAGTACAAGGAATTTTTGCTACTATAATTTAAGTACTTAGTAAGTGGTGACTAAATTGAGGTTTATGGGCCTGCACTCCGTTATTCTCCATTAGAATGGCAAAACCGCCGGTTAGTCAGTGGTTCTCAGTTTCCGATTCGAATTGCGAACTGCAAACTGGTCTGCAGTTCACGATTCATAATTGAAAGTTTATTGAAACACTACTCTTATGATTTAATTACTAAGCTAGTGCTAGCTAAATAAATGTTAAGGGTCTGCACTCTCTCCCTCTCCATTAAGAATTTCAGAGTGCCGTCTAGTCTGCGGTTCTTAGTTTCCGATTCGAATTGCGAGCTGCAAACTGGTCTGCAGTTCAGAATTCGCAGTTCACGATTCGAATTGCGAACTGCAAACTGGTCTGCAGTTCGAAGTTCACGGTTCGAATTGCGAACTGCAAATTGGTCCGCAGTTCACGATTCAAAATAAAAGTACAAGTGATGTTACTACTATAATTTAAGTACTTAGTAAGTAGTGGATAAATTGAGGTTATGGGTCTGCACTTACTCCTTCTCCATTAGAATGGCAAAACCGCCTGCTAGTCAGTAGTTCTCAGTTTCCGATTTGAATTGCAAACTGCAAACTGGTCTGCGGTTTAATGAAGTTTTGCGTGTAAGTCACTCTCCAAAACTAATGCAGATACTGGATAACATTTAGAGTAATATTCCTACTTCTGGGACAGTGAATCAAGAAGTCGGGCACTGGCTGTCTTACGGACAGGTTATGTTTATTTTGCAATTTATCATTTAAATTGAATTGTCATTTGTTTTTTGTGTGTTTTACATACGACACGCTAAAGAGCTAGGGGAGCGTCTGTCATTTTCTTGCCGTATCCTCCTACTAACATTTGTTGTCTGTACTCCGAAGGATTACTATTGGCGACTATAAATAAATTTAAATGCAAACAAACCAAACTTAGAGCGAACGCAGTGATCAACTAACTACGAAATCGGTTATTTGTTCGATATCCAGCTCTCAATTAAAGTTACTAACACTCGGATAAGTGTCACGTGCATGGGTGATTTACATTTGGAATAGTAAAGAAGAAAGGAAGATTCTTGAAGTGGAGCGTCCTCTGTATCTTGCAGGATTTTTTCCAGTGAATTGGTAACATTTTTATGGAGGAGCCGCCCATATCAATTACCTATGGAAAGCCGTAGTTCACCCGCGGAGTACTATTCAGATTTCTCTATATAACCATATTTGTCCGTTCTTCTACTTCCCTTATTCATTGTTGGAGAAGTAGACAGAGAAGTATCGCGTTGAAAAGTTGTTCTTCATCTCAATTTTTAATTTAAAAAACCGACGGAGAAGAACACAACATAGTTCGGGAGTTGTATTACATGCGGTTGGTTGTTCTTCGTTTCCTTACAAACATCGATGGAGAACACAGCATAGTTATATGCTTCGTCGAAAATGTACAATACCGGTGTTGGTTTGTACTTCGTCTTTTTTACAATCGGCGGAGAAGAACACGATATTGGCTGGATACTGCTTCTCCGACAATGAATAAGAGAAGAAGAAGAACAGCCATATAAGGTTATATAGAAAAAAACTGAATAGTACTACGGGGGTGAATTACGACTTTCCTAAATTTTTAATTTAACAACCGACGGAGAAGAACACAATATAGTTTGGAGTATCGAGAAAAAACGAGGGAATTGTATAACATGCGGTTGGTTATTCTTCGTTTCCTTACAAAAGGCGACAGATAACACAGCATAGTTTAGATGATTCGTCGGAAAATCATGGGGAGATGTACAATACCGGTGTTGGTTGTTCTTCGTCCTTTTATAAAATCGGCGGAGAAGAACACGATATAGTCTGGATACTCCTTCTCCGGCAATGAGTAAGGGAAGTAGAAGAACAGCCATATATGATTGTATAGAAAAAATGAATAGTACTCCGGGGGTGAACTACGACTTTCCATAATTACCTGTGACGAATATAGATAAGCTTAAATATAAACAAAAAAAAAACATGTAGAAGTTATAGCATGTATGTCACGGGACGACATTTCATGTTTTTTAAACTTTATAGTGACGTGCGCCGCGCATAGCGGGAAAACTAATACTTTGCCCTCGCGGTATCGTCTGCTGTTTAATTGAATCGGATATCCTCGGCAATGTACGATATATCACGAATATTAACGGAGATGTCCGAGGCACTTCATCCTTGCCCGCACAGTCTTTGTGAATTCTTGTCATGTATGACCAATCTTCTTGGTTTGTTTTATGTGTATGAATGAGAGATAGAATGAGAGAAAGAAATACACTGGTGTTCTTTTTAATCTCTTAGTACTTTTTACTGCCAAATTCCTTCTGCCCTCAGAGTAGTTAATGTACTCTTACGAGTAAGCCGGTAAAATGCAGAGAAAACTTAATTAAAATCATGTAGAATTCTTTCGATTACTTCAATTAATTCACCAGTCGGTGTGGTAAGGAATATTTAGAAATATCTTCAACATTGTAGTTTGTATTTCTTTACAGAGCGCGTGAATTATTATTTGTGCAAACTTTGTATTATTTTATCTTTATTTTATCACGAGTGCTAATTTTATCGCTATTAAGTTTTAGACTTTTTATATTACGGAAAATAAAACAGAACGAACCTATGCCGGGAGTTGATATATGTTGTGACATGTAATTTACATATTTCAATGTAAAGACATTTACACCCATTATAAGGAATCGTCTACAGCGAAGTATTGCCAAATGTAACTATTAAATGGCTTAAAGTCGAACCCGTTTACTGTCATGATGTTATAATATCTTTTCTTGTGGAATGTTAGGTTTTGAAACAATGCAGCGGTTGATCATTTCGTAAACGTTTACCTAGAAAATTATTAGTCTAGAGTGAAAATATCATCTCGGTTGTGCGTATTAAAATATCTATTTCCGGATATGATTTTATTGAAAGTTTTCTAAATAATGGAGCGACTTAAGCTTTTCAACGATTACATTTTATTAAAATATATTTTACTTGAAATGATGTTTTCAAGAAACTATATTAAATTCAAAAGTATTACACAGAAATGTTTCATGGGGGAATTTCCATCAAGTGTATTTAAATTATCCGATTGGTCAAAAGACATGGCCGCAAGACAAAAACAAATCTTCAAATAAAATGTTTGCTAATTTTGACCCTCTATTGCTGTTGTCAAGTTCCTTAGATTCGCCAAAACATGGCCGCTAGAGGGCGCGATCACTTTTTCCTGTATGTACATAATGGTAACTTGAAGGATCTTCTCGCCTGATGGCCAGATTTTAAATAATTTTACACAGACATGGTCCGTTAGATTACCATGAACCAAGAATTGTAAATTAGTCCGATTCGTACAAAACTTCAAAAGTATTTTCTTTGGATGAACTATTACCAAAATTATTAAAGCCATCTTTTCTAGTGAAATAAAAGGCTATACTTCCCTTTCTGGCTATATGGTATACTTCCGCTGAATCTGCAGGCCAAAGTACAAAGTACAGACATGACTCCTTCATGACTCTCTGCCACACATGCTACCCTTTCCATTGTGAAACTATGATGAGTGACGTAGGGCCATCAGACAATTCAAGGGAGGTGCATTGTATTCTGTCTGTCTGACTGTCCGGATTGTCATAAGTTATTGTCAATTTCTTAAGCGCTGGCCTTTACAACTTGAAGGCAATGACCAGCAAATGACCAGTGTGCAGTTCGCAATTCGAATCGTGAACTGCGAACTGCAGACCAGTTTGCTGTTCGCAATTCGAATTATGAACTACGAATTGTGAACTGCGACCTGAGAACTGCAGACCAGTTTGCAGTTTGCAATTGGAAACACGAACTGTGAACTGCAGACCAGTTTGCAGTTCGCAATTCGAATCGTGAACTGCGAACTGCAGACCAGTTTGCAGTTCGCAATTCGAATTATGAACTACAAATTGCGAACTGAGAACTACAGATCAGTTTGCAGTTCGTAGTTCGAATCGAAAACTAAGAGCCACAGACTAGCCGGCACTTTGCAGTTCTAATGAAGAGGGAGGAAGTGCAGACCATTAACATTTGAGCCGTGCCATGAGAAAACCAACATAGTAGGTGTGCGACCAGCATGGATCCAGACCATACGCGCAGTTTGGTCAGGATCCATGCTGTTCGCTTTTAAAGCCTACTGCAATTAGAGAAACCATTAGCGAACAGCATGGATCCTGACCAGACTGCGCGGATGCGCAGGCTGGTCTGGGTCCATGCTGGTTGCAAACCCACTATGTTGATTTTCACATGGCACGGCTCATTTATATTTGGTAAATACTGACCTATTACTTAAAAGTATAAGAGTAACGTTCAAATATATTTTTATTTTGAAGACCAGTTTGCAGTTCGCAATTCGAATCGCGAACTACGAATTGCGAACTGAGAACTGCAGACCAGTTTGCAGTTCGTAGTTCGAATCGAAAACTAAGAGCCGCAGACTAGCCGGCACTTCGCAGTTCTAATGAAGAGGGAGGAAGTGCAGACCATTAACATTTGAGCCGTGCCATGAAAAAACCAACATAGTGGGTGTGCGACCAGCATGGATCCAGACCAACATGCGCATCCGCGCAGTGTGGTCAGGATCCATGCTGTTCGCTTTTAAAGCCTACTGCAATTAGCGAAACCATTAGCGAACAGTATGGATCCTGAGCAGACTGCGCGGATGCGCAGGCTGGTCTGGATCCATGCTGGTCGCAAACCCACTATGTTGATTTTCTCATGGCACGGCTCATTTATATTTAGCAAATACTGACCTATTACTTAAAAGTATAAAAGTAACGTTCAAATATATTTTTATTTTGAATCTTGAACTGCAGACCAGTTTGCAGTTCGCAATTCGAATCGTGAACTGCGAACTGCGAACTGCAAACCAGTTTGCAGTTCGCAATTCGAATTATTAACTACGAATTGCGAACTGAGAACTGCAGACCAGTTTGCAGTTAACAATTCGAATCGTGAACTGCGAACTGCAGACCAGTTTGCAGTTCGCAATTCGAATTATGAACTACGAATTGCGAACTGCGAACTGAGAACTGCAGACCAGTTTGCAGTTCGCATTTGAAAACTGTCAAATGCATTCTTGTCGAAATTCGCAGGGCAGTGCTGATCAGACTGCATTTTGAAATTTAAATCGTAAACAGCAGACTAGCTTGCAGTTCGCAGTTCGAATTGTGAACTGCAAACCAGTCTGCAGTTTGTCATTCGATTCCAAGCCATGACCATTGAATTGTGAAATGCATTCTAGTCTGAAATTCGAAGCGCAGTGCTTATCATACTGGGCTATTAAATTTGAATCGTAAACTGCAGACCAGTTTACAGTTCGCAGTTTGATTTGCGAAAGGCAAACTGGTCTGCAATTCGAAATTCGATTACAAAGCTATTGGCTTCGAATTGTAAAATGCATTTTTGTCCACAGTTCGCAGGGCGGTGTTGATCAGACTGCACTTTGAAGTTTGAATCATAAACTGCAGACTAGTTTGCAGTTCGCAGTTCGAATCGCGATTTGCAGATCAGTTTGCAGTTCACAATTCGAATTATGAACTACGAATTGCAAACTGCGAATTGCAGACCAGTTTGCAGTTCGCGTTTGGAAACGTGGACTGAGAACTGCATACTGCAGACTAACTGTGAAATGCATTCTTGTCTACAATTTGCAGGGCAGTGCTGATTAGACTGCACCTTGAAATTTTAATTTTAAACAGCAGACCAGTTTACAGTTTGCAATTTGAATAGCGAAGTGCAGACCAGTTTGCAGTTCGCAATTGGAAACACGAACTGCAGACCAGTTTGCAGTTCGCAATTGGAAACACGAACTGCAGACCAACTGTGAAATGCATTTTTGTCCACAATGCGCAAGACAGTGCTGATCAGACTGCACTTTGAAATTTGAATCGTAAACTGCAGACCAGTTTGCAGTTTGCAATTCGAATCGCGAACTGCAGTCCAGTTTGTAGTTCGCAATTGGAAACGCGAATTGCGAACTGCGAACTGCAGACCAGTTTGCAGTTCGCAAATGGAAACGCGAACTGCGAACTGCGAACTGCAGACCAACTTAAACTGAAATCAAGTTATAAGCCTTTTCCTAGTTGCGATACTAATTTCTAGAGCACTTCCCAAGTTTATGCGAAGCAGTTATCACGTATGGTGAAGAACCTTTTGCTGGGAAATTAAGATGCAAAACACTTTTTTCGCGTATAAAATATAGAACACTGATGGAGAAGCATTGAGAAGAAAGTAGTTAAAGTATGTCACATTGACATTGTTTCTAGTGTTCAAATGTTATAATGCGAGTATCTGGCATAAGTGACCTGTCTACAGGATTTCTTTTATGAACTCTTAAGCGACACGTATTTAATTTGTCGATCCTATTCTGTCGTTCATTTAGCATGAACGCCGAAAAAAATTAATTCATTTATTATATTCATATTATATTTCTGTTTCATTTGTAAACAAGATTATATTATAAATTGCATAAATTGTGTTGCATTCAACATTAAAATCAACTTCCCGGCCATTCTGTTAAAAAAAAGGAACATTTTCGACGTCATCTAAGGAACGAGTGGATGTCGTCAAAACAGTGGCCCGTTATCACTAACTAGCGTCTGCGATGCCTTTCCTTTTACTCTTCATACAAAATGAACATCAAAATTCTCAATGGAAAGAAATAAAACGAATGCAAATATGTACAATTGTAATCAATATTCGTTTATTAATAACAAGACGACGTTTATATGACGTAAGTGTAGCAGCGACATGATTAGGCCTACTATTCTCATTATTTCTATTAATTCTATTATTGAGCACGGACATACGCTTGTCTAATAAATATGTTAAAGTATACTTCCTTCAACTTCTTTTCAATCAAAGATCCGATAAAAAAAGTTAATTCACTGTTAAGTATAAATAAAAGTGTATCTGATTTTGTATATATAACATAAAACAACATTGTTCATGCTCATTATCAACGTTGATGAATTTCAAGTAAAGGAATCTCCTCGGCATTTGATAAAAGTTAAGTCTTTTTCATACAGTACAAAACGATTCTTTATTAGTGGCATGTACATTCAAAAATAATGTTCAAAAATATATATGTCGTACATGTAATTTTTTCAAACGGAAATATAAGTCGGGATATCATAAATATAAGATCTTACTTTTATTCAGCTCGACTACATGGGTTTTGCGACTTTGTTACATGTATGTGAACTGCTTATCAACGAACACGTCGTATCATTTAACAGTACCCTTTAATGATTCCTTGTTCCATATCTATATTATTCCATAAGTAAGCTCATTATATAAAGTAATTTTCACCTTTGAATGTATGTACTTTCATTCAAAGATGAAAATAGTTCTTATTGCTGTACTGTAGCTAGAGTGTGTCATTGTATTGTTGTCGTTTCAGTTATGTTGCGTCTGATCCGGTTGTCCCAACTTCAAATTAATCAATGGATTTCTGCTGCGATGGTGACAGAAAGAGAAACGAGCTTCCAGACACTGCCTAATTCGTCATGAATTTGTGGAATATTTTCCCATCCGTCAACACAGACTGTTTTAGATTTGATTGAACTATTCTTTATCGTTTGTTTTAAAAATAAAAAAGTCTCTAAAATGCTGTGGCAAATGCAATGAATTAAAGATATCCAGTTCGTAAGTATCACTAAAATAGAGTATTTTTAAATATTAGATTTAGAATTGCAGAAAATCCTATGTCAAATGAATATATATATCACTGGATTATAGATATTTAATGCTCCAACTGTGTTTTTGAGCTACATACAATCACTGTTAAATGTCATGTATTACGGGCATTTGTCGAAACTTTTCCATATACAATTATACTATGTATAATGTTTGTATCATTTCAAACTTAATTAAACGCTTAGTAACGTTTGTACACGTACATTAGTTAATTCTATGATACTATGATACTATGTGGCAATTGTTCATTTTTTTTAAACAATTTGGTTTAATATATTTTAAGTAGATGTTTGATATGGAATGTCAAACGTTGCTAAATTATATAGTATGTTATTATTATTGTATGTTTGTTATTGTTATTCAATGTCGTATCAGTCATATTCTAAGTGTTACCATTGTTATTCTATATGTCGTTATTCTTATTGTATGTTCGATATTCTTATTGTAAAAGACGTTATTGTTGTTGTATATTCATTATTGTTTTTGTAAGCTTGATATTCTTATTGTATGTGGGATTTCCCGCGATATAAATAGCACATGCGATATAAATAGCACAGCGACGCTATACAAATACAATCACATAACATAGAATAAGAATGACACGTTTTTCAATAGAATCGTCAGATCTTGAACAACAATGATGACTTTTACCATAAGAATATCGAACATACAATAAGAATAACGACATATACATAACAATGGTTATTACTTAGATATGAATGACACGACATTGATAACAATATCAAAGATACAATAAGAGTAACGAAATATAGAATAACAATAACGACTTTTACCATAAGAATATCGAACATACAATAAGAATAACGACATATACAATAACAATGGTAAGACTTAGAATATGAATGACACGACATTGAATAACAATATCAAAGATACAATAAGAATAACGAAATATAGAATAACAATAATGACTTTTAGAATATGAATGACAAGACATTGAATAACAATAACAAAAATACAATAATAATAACATACATATATAATTTAGCAACGTTTGACATGCCATAGTTTGACGTAGCTTTATAGCAATAAATGCCTGCCAGAGTAACAGTATTTCAATTTGCTTACAAACACTATTTGCATCAGTGTACAGCAATCTAACCAAACTTGAACCAGATTTCCTTTCAACCCAGACAAAAACTGATGCTTAACCAAAACACGAATGACAGAGGGGCTCATATTTATCAGCCATTTTAATTATTGCAATGAAATTCCTGCAGTTGCTACGCGACATCTTGATGGGAAACAGAGTCAATATTCCATGATTGAAATGAGCCGAACAGGGTCATATAATTAAGATGACCAGGCAGCGTTTGCTCATAAAAAATGTCGTTTAAATCTGGAAGGTTTTCGACTTGGTTTGAGGCCACATGGCAAGGAAATATATACATATCCTTCATGAACGAGGAGTAATAAGTCTGACCAAGATTGGGTACCTGGATAAATTTAGATTTTGAAGAGACGTCTTAGATGGTAACCGGAAAGTACTCAAACTTAGAATATTTCACTATTTTGACCATATCTTGACCGTTTTCGACCTTGTTCGAGCCCCTACCACGTGAACATACAATACATGTAAATAAAGGTATATATCCAGCCACAAAATGCCATTACTCACGAGGAGAAGGTGACAATGATCAAAGCACTTACAAAGCCAAGGCCAACCAAGAATGACTACCACCTACTAGAAAGATGGGAACAAGTCATCATCTTTAGGCTTCGCAGAGGACATAACAGGTTAAATGCCCACATGTGCACAAAGCTTAAATTGTCTCCCTCTCCGATGTGCCCCTGTGGTCTGGAACAGCAAATTGCTGAGCACATTCTGCAGAGATGCCCACGTTTGGAAAACCAAAGAAAAACAGTGTGGCCAAACAGCACTCCAATGAAAACTAAAGTGCACGGCAAGGAGGAGCTGAAGAAGACGGCATCCTTCATTGCTGGATCAGGGGTGACAGTGTAGGCGGTGAACGCCAAGAAGAAGAAGAAGAAGAAGAAGAAGAAGAGAAGGTATATATCCTGGATGCAGTTTGAAATCTGGAGTAGCTCTAGAGGCTATGGGGTAGATCATACATTAAGGTATGGTAGTATATGTTCAAATCTCTACATGTTGGGTACAATATATGGATGTGTAGATAGAAGATTCCACTTCGAAGAGTCAAATATCGTCCATTACATTTTTGACCTTTGACAGACGGACAGACGTACACATTTTTCGGATGAAAGTACAAAATACGAAGTCGAAATTTCGTGTTATTAACTCGAAATTTCTTGTTACCTAACTCGAAAGTTCGACTTATTAACTCGAAATTTCGACTTATCTCGAAATTTTGAATTAAGTCACTCGAAATTTCGAGTTAATTATGTCAAAATTTCGAGTTAGTAACCCGAAATTTCGAGTAAATAAACCGAAATTTCAAGTTAGTTTCTCGAAATGTCGAGTTAATAAACAAAACGCACCTGGCACTAATGCTCTTCCGTAGTTAGTGGCTTGAATATTTGGGAGAAGGGAGTCCATTCAATTTTACTGTATCATAGAAGACCATCACGACACATTTACGCCAACAAAACTGCAACCATCTTTGGAACTACATAAAGTAATTAATATCAAACAGAACCTATGACTGTATGTTGATATACCAGATTCCGCAATAACGACAATGCGGCGAAAGTTCTCATCAGAACTAATTTTCTACCAAACATTTATCACAGGGAAGTACTCACATTTATCAACCAATTCATTTGTCCCATTGACGATTCTTGAAATTGCTTTGCGGCAAATAGATGACAAAATCTCCGACAGGAAGTAAAATTCAGTTAATACAATGAAAAATGTTGTTCCAAGATTGCTTCTTGAATCTTAGGTAAAATTGATTTCGAAAGGAAGTAAAGTTATTTTTTATATAAACAAGACTATCTGGTGGAGAAGAAAAAAAACACAAGATCATTGAGAGAACGATATTTGTCTTTATTTTCTTGCAATTACGTTTATTTTATCATCAGTATATAGTTTTGATTGCTGCATAATCTAACCAAACTTGTGATTGTTTCCATTCAGGATTAAAACTATTACCAGAAGTAATGTTCTAAGAACCATTAACCAATCAAGAGTGCTAATGTGTATCAGCCAATACATTTGTTCCATTAGCATTCCTGAAATTTGCTCCGCAACATCTAGATAGGAACACCAAGGTCAATAGTGAATTCCTAATATATACTGAAAATTGCCATATATATGTTTCTTTCACCTAATTGATTTGCTAAAGAAGCAATTTATGTCTATCTTAAGAGAACAGTATTATCGTTTATTGAGCCGCGCCATGAGAAAACCAACATAGTGGCTTTGCGACAAGCATGGATCCAGACCAGACTGCGCGGATCCATGCTGTTCGCTAACAGTTTCTCTAATTGTAATAGGTTTTGAAAGCGAACAGCATGGATCCTGACCAGACTGCGCGGATGCGCAGGCTGGTCTGTATCCATGCTGGTCGCAAAGGCACAATGTTGGTTTTCTCATGGCGCGGCTCTATTATTTCCGTGAGTAAAAGGAGCAGATATAATCGGACAACTGTGCCTATATTTCAAAACAGTAGTTTTGAAAATGTCCTTGTTAATGTTATGGTAATGTCTGACAGACTTCTGTTGTGTGAATTTGGATAAAGTTTAATATTTCATGGGTCATGGTTAGGCCATGGCATAAACAACATTGAAGTGGATGTATTTTCTAGAAAATAAAAGTTATGATTTTCGTAATTTTGGTACGTTTTTAAATGTGGACAAACCGTTTCATAGATTGTTTGTACTTAATTATCTACAATCACCTCTTAAATGTACTGAACTGTAGTAAAAGTTGCAATTCTATGAGATAATGCGCAAATCTAAAAACTTCTCAGACAAGCTACCACTCCATCACTTTCACAACTTCACAGCTATGTCTGTCCCCACAAAACTGAAATAAAGGTGTTAGTTTAGGCATTACTATTAATCATATGTCTCAATACAGACTATGAAATGATCATACAGTCCGCAGTCTCGATCTCACCGTCAGAAAAGTTATTGTTAGCTATAATTCAATATTTTTTTTTGAAATTGTTGGGCCTCTGTGGGCAAGTGGTTATGGTCGCTGACTTCGAATCACTTGTCCCTCACCGCTGTTTGATTTGAACCCTCTCTTGTGGTGTAGAATTCGCTTTTGTGAGGAAGTCACTTTGAAAGAGATTCTTGTGCATGCTGCAACCTCCTGACAATTGTAATTATTACAAAGTTCTTTATGTAGATAACCGGTCTATAGTTTGTGTTAATGACCTGTCTATAGTATGAAAAAAAAGAAAGAAAAGAAACAAACAAACAAAAAACTATCGTTTTAAAATGTTTTTCATATCATGTAATAAAACCTTTATGATACTTATGTTTTACCAGAGTTGCAGAGGGGCTGAGCGAGAAATAGCCCCTAGACTGTGACAGAGAGAAAAAAAATCCTATTCAGTTACATTAGCCTAGCTGTTTGCGAACAGGCAGTCTGGTCGTTTAACGTGCACGGTGTAGACAGATACACACGAAACCCAGGCACGTGTCCAGGTGGGGGGCCAGGGGGCCCGGCCCCCCCCCCCAGCTGGCTGGCTAGTTACGATTTTTATTACTATGGGCCCCTCAATAAACAAATTTATACACCAGCGCAACTGGCTTGATTTGACAGCAATACACAGACTAAAGAGCCATAAAACCTTGTCCAGTAGCGGAAATTAGCCCCAGGCATGTCACAGGTAAAAGTTTATATGTGCATGCTTCATTGATCGCTTGATTGGGTAGTGGAGAAACTATTATGTTTTTTACTCTTTGGAAGTGTTATAAAATGATCAGAACATTGTTGGTTTTGTTCAGTAAATCTTAAAATGAATCTGACAATTGAAATATTATGATGGTTGTATTTTGTTTTTACATTAAGGCACATTCCCCAAATTTATTAAATTGATAGATATTTATCCTATCTTTTTATTTTACAACAATTATGACTCTGAAACTACTGTATCAATTTTACTCTTTTGGGTCCAATAACCTTACTTAAAACTCTCATAGTTTTAAAAGTAGTTTCTCAGTAAATCTTACAGAACGCATCTAAAACTCGGTACTTATGTGGGGTTTTATACATAAAAATATCATTTACTAATATATGCTGTGATGTTATAGTTTGTACACTCAAAGAAGTATAAAATACACATCTATTTATTCTTATAGATCTTTGGTACAGTTATGAGTTCAATGTCATTTGAAATCTATGATCTATTTTTAAAATAGTAATTGTCATAATACGTCATTTGTTTTGTTAGAAATCTAAAAACATTTGGCCATTTTGCAATTAGGATACCCTTAATAATTAGACTAGCCCTTAGATTGATAATTACGATATTTCTATGTTTTTTTTCTTTTTTATGTTCATAGAGACAAAAGCCAGTCTATTCTAGGGATTTTCTAAGAGGACTGATGGTAAAATTGTAATATTGAACATAGTATATAGACTGACTCAGTTCACTACATGAAATCATAAAAATGTGAAAAAAATATCATAGTCTAGGAGCTAGTCTACTTAATAATCATCTTGAAACGTCAACATTTTTTTTCAACTGGGAATCATACAGAAAAATAAGTCCATACACTGTGACTGTACAATCATACATACATTGAAAAGGCTTGATGAAATGATTAAAAAGTAGACTTTTCCTTAAATATATGATACATTCATGCATCCTTAAAGGTGTTTCAGGTAGCAGGAAAATGCATCTATTTATGTGCCATATTAAAAAAAATTCGCAATCGGGAGGGGATACCCCCCCCGAACCCCCCCCGGGTTGGGCCCCCCCCCCCCCCAGCAAACAAATCCTGCACACGGGCCTGGAAACCCTCTTTCTGGGGATAAACCACTGACCTCTTTGGGTCTCAGGAGATAGTTTTGACTATTGAAAACTATTGAACGGCTAGTATTTTAATAAGTATATATTGTATAACAGTACATACATTGAACAAATGCTTTTGAAACACTGTGGATATTTTATTTAATTTTCCTCGATTTATGTCCATACCAGCGTTCCATATCCCTCCGGAAGTTTACCTGTATGGTCTTTCTCACGTGACTTTTTCTATCCTATCACCTTTCAGGTTACAGGTAACGTTTTGAAAAGAGGGAAACAGACAAAACTAAAAAACGCCATTTTTGTAGGGATCTCTTTAAATTCTTAGTATAACTAATTAAATTGGAAATATATTATCAGGTATTTACTATTTTCACACTTTATAGACATTTGTATTTCCGTGTTGTAAACACTTTATCGATATTCAATTTATTTATTGATGTAACACTACTAAATTATTGATTTTGAAAACTCGCACCGCGCCATTTACCTTTTTCAGGTCTAGGAAAGTGGAGTATTTACAGATTATCTGTAAATTTACAGATAATCTATAAATTTACAGATTTTTCAATCTGTAAATTTACAGATCAAGTGTTTGAAAACTGCTAAAATTATATTTAGACACAAAATCGCAGCTTGAAATTAATTGACTTACTTATGGTATGTATAAATAAAGGTCAGTTGTAACTTTCAGTCATTTCTGTTCAACAAAAATGGCTGAAACCCACAAATGACCTTAATTTATGCATGCTGTAAATAAACCAATTAATTCCAAGCTGCGGTTTTGAGGATAAATGTTATTTCATCAGTTTTCAAACACTTGATCTGTAAATTTACAGATTGAAAAATCTGTAAATTTACAGATAATCTGTAAATACTCCACTTTCCTAGACCTGTTTTTGATATATTGCACGTGTTGCTATTTTTTAATGTTGTACATTACTTGTTATGTTTGTTTCAGATACAGTAATGGTAAATATAAAAGGGAGCCTTCACCTGTTCACAGAACTCTGGCCGCGAAATCAGATTACGAGGTTCGTTACCCACTCGACTGCATCCACACAGGCGTACACTGTCGGCTGCGTGAGACGATCCATAGAAATGTAAAAGGTAGGTATTGTTTTCATTCTTAGCGTTCAAAAGGTAGCGGACATAGACACAGTATACTGGCCTGAAATACTATTTAACCTCTTAGTTCTCTATTGTAAATATTTCAATGACATTTTATTAAAAAACAAATTTCCTGTTTTTCAAATTGGCGTTGTTTTCATTCTTAGCGTTCAAAAGGTAGCGCACATAGACACAGGGTTTTGACAGGCCAGGTAAGCAGCCCTGAGCCCTATGAAACTTATAAACTTTCTTGTAGTGATTGATTTCCATGCAGGTGTTTTGTTAACAGTGTTTTCCTAGATGCCAGAAAATGATGTAACCAAAGGGAGACCACTGCTTCTAACAAACATGCGAAACCCTCTCCGGACCTCGGGAAATAGTTTTGACTATTGAACGGCTAGTATTTCAGTAATTATTAATTGTATAACAGTACATATGTTGAACAAATGCTTTTGCAAGTGTGTGGATGTTTTATTTAACTTTCCTTGGTTTCTGTACGTACAAGCATTCTATGCCTTTCAGGTAACATGTCACATTTTGAAATGAGAAATAAAAATGCCATTTTTGTAGGGATCTCTTTAAATTCTCAAAATAACTAATTTTATTGCACATATCTATTATCAGGTATTTCATACTTCATAAACATTTATATTTTCGTGTTTATTTTTGTAAACACTATCGATTTTCAATTTATTGATGTAACGCTACTAAACTATAGGACAAGGAATCGTGTTTTGAAAACTCGCAGCATACCATTACTTTTTTGACAGATTGCACGTGTTGCTATTTTTATTTTGAACATTACATGTTACGTTTGTTTCAGATAACGGTAAACTTCACCTATTCGCAGAATTCTTGTCGTGAAATCAGATTAAGAGGTTCGATACCCACGCGATTACATCCACATAGGCATAGGCATACACTGTCGGCTGCATGAGACGATCCATAGAATTCTCGTATGACGATAGTTCCATACAGGATGTAGGTCGGTCCTATTGTGAAAGGTAGGTGTTGTTTCCATATTTAACGTTTAGAAGGTAGCACACACAGGCACAGGGAGCGGACAAGCCAGGTAAGCAGACCTGAACCCTATGAACCTTTCTTGTGGTAATTTAACAAACTGGCCTGAAATAATATATATGAACTGAAATGATACCTCTTAGTTCTCTGTTGTGAGTAGTTCAATGACATTTTCCTAATAAAAATTTTCCTATTTTTCGGCGACGCCGTCTAAATTCGTTTTCGTTACCTATGCCACGTGACTTCAGTTTGCAAATCAAACTACTCGATAGCGCATTATAGATAATTTATCAAAATGGAAGATTTATGTAACACTCTGCCTGATTGGCCGAGAGTGTCAGTTTCTTTCACTCTCTTGATTGTGCTACGCTGAGTGAAATGTAGACAAAGCGTTTATCCTAAACGACGCTGTTCACAGTTTTAAAGCTAACTTTGGCTCAGTATATTTAGCAAGAATATTGATATATCTCAAAATGATAAGTAAGTTTAATAAATATGATAAAAACCTTCTCAAATACCAACATATATTAAATTAAAGAAAGAGCTGAATACGGTCTGCGTATCACATGAATAAGAGTGTGATAAGAGTCTTTTATGTAGAGAAGTGCTTTTTAAAAGATTTTCCTTGTTACAATTGTCGTCTGTATATGAAAAGGTTTCTTGCTTTTGTGGCTTATTCAGATTGCCATTATTAAATGGAAGTACTTGTTGGCTTTGATATATTTGTTATTAATATTATGTAAACTGATTTATTATTATATGATTATTTTCTTTAGTTTGGGTATGCAAATATTGAACCTGAAGTTGAAATCTGTTTTATTATTATATATGCTAATAATAATGGACTGAATCTTCTTTACACTGAAAAAGAGGTTACGCTGCATACAGTTTATTCTGTGTGATATGACTATGGTCAAACTTGTATGAAAAGAAATATTGAAATAATTAGCCATGTATGTTTTATTGGACCTTCACTTTTTGTTTAAATTAAGTGTCGAGACGTCATTTGTCCAAGATTCATTTGAATAGCAAATAGCTTTTGTTTTTTTAAAGCGTGGTAAATCAGTAGGCCGTATTTTAGAACATAAATAGAATATAATGAATTAAAAAATCCTGTAATTGATTTGTTTTCTCTGTATTCTAAATGCAAACTTGATTTGTAGCATCTTTATTAGGCCCGAGCAAAACTATGTTAATACGGACAGTTACCCATTTTGAGGGGCAGTTAGAGAGCTAAAAATTTAAGATATGCACTTATCTTTATCCAGCGTCTCAAGAACAGCTTGGGGGCACTGTGTCATACTTTGGTCTGGAGCATCATTATAGGGTCCTCTTTATTTATATAGGAACGTTGGGGCCCTATTAGGGGACACTATAGCCTAAAAAGTTAGATATGCCTTTATTTGGCCTTAAAAAACCTAAAATGTAATGGCTTATTTATCCAAACTCGATGTGAAAAAATATGATAAGATCTCTGCTATTTTGTTACAAATGGGGATAGGGACCATATAGCTAACACTTGATAAACTCCGTTGCTGAGTTTTCTCATGACCGCTTCATTAAACATCATCAAAACTACAAGCTGTAAATATTGCGTCTATGGCTAAAATGCAGACAAAATTGCAACCCTACGAAACCTTTGCGGGTAAAATTTATAAGAAGAACCATTATTTTTAAATTGATAAAGTGCGGCTATGTTTGTTTGGTAATTTGAAATTGTTTAGATGAAAAGTATGGAAGGTTAGATGTAAAAAAGTCATAAACGTTTTCCTTATTACATTTTCGCCGACCAGCATTTTTAAAGTTATTTCTGGTATCACATATGGCAGTTAATTTTTTAAAGCAAGATGTTTTGCGTTTTTTAAAATGTTATACCTTAGTAGCTTTGTTGCACAATTTATTTTTGGCTGCATGAAACTCTGATGCACGTGTTGCGTCTACAATGAGACGAGCCACCCAAAATTTACGGCATATTCTTTTCGCATTTCACATTGATGGGTAATTATACATGCTTTGTATGTAAAAATAAAGAAAGATTAAATAAACAAAGTATCTGGTTACTACAAATTGACAGTGGATATAATTATAAAGGGTCCTAAAATATGAAATTTGATTTGTAATGTAGTAGTACACCGTACGTTATGTATTAAGGTGGGGAGTTGTGGTTTAGACCCACATTTGGTTTTACAGTAGATAGATTAGGTTATTACTATTCTATGGTTTTTGTAAAAACTATACTGAATGAGATTGACTGAATTATTTTTCCCAGACTTGAAGTTTTGAATAGAAAACACTTTAATTCAGGGGAAGGACCCTAATTGTTCAACCTGGTCTTCTTGTAGTTCATTATTACAAGTATGATCCCAATGGATTTGCTCAAGAATTTACAATATGAGGTGGGGGTGGGGTGGGATGGAGTAGGGTCACTAGTGTAGTGGTTTGGTCCCTTAAGAGGGCACCCAAAATTAAACGGTATTCTTCTTGTATTTCCATGGTTGGTTAATTATACTGGATTTGCATGAAAAAAAAAAATGAGAATGTTAGTTTCAAATTGGGACCGGTGACCATATGTATCATGCAAAGTAAGTCTGTTTACTGTCTTAAACCATTTTGGGTGAATGAATGTAGTATAATAGGTACCTATATCAGTTGCATTAGTTAAAATTTTAATCACTTTTTGTTTCTACAGGTGTAAGACTGTTATTATTCTATATTATTAAACTAGGCTTGAGAAGAAGATTGAACAGATAGGTTCGCAGTATAACAGATGTGAAAAACACATTTATCAAGAAGGAGAGTGGGGCCTAAAACGTGTCAACCGGAAAAAATTGTTAGTATAGAACTGCTTATTTAATGGATTATAAATTGATTTTGCTTGGAAGTTTGGTGGGAGAAAAAAGTAGGTCACTTGATCGTGCGGTGGGTCTTTAAATCGGTTTTCTGATGTTATACAAGATGTTTTTACATGGTTTGCTCATGTTGCCGAATTAGACTTTTTGCTCGTGACTATTCTCACACCTGGCATCGGGCGCTTGGAATTAAGTGTTGAATAGTTTGTATTCAGTTTCATTTATCTTTGCTACGTGCACTTTCAGTATCAGGGAGAGCGGCAGGATCTATAGATTTGGGTTTTTGAATGATCGCGGGTGATGATGCAGACGTGAAGTATTTTGAAAATTTTGACGACCGAAGTTCACTCTTCAACTTCTCACATTGCATTTTGCTGCGTGACTTGTCCCGAAATGTCCAGGCTTTAACAACTTTATAACTCTATGGTTAAAACTAAACACAGTATACGGTCTTCGATTGATAAAAGCAAGGACTCCTTCTGAACTAAATTTCTCGGGGCATTGTACATTGTTTTCTGTTTTTTAACCGCCTCTTTGGTATTCCGTAAGCTACATTCCAATAACATTGTGCTGATGAGCTTTCGTGGTTTAATGTCAGAGTTGTTGGAAAAAAGCACATCTTTGGCTGGCAGCATATTTTTTTCCTTGGTGATTTATACTTAATATGTCCAAACCTCTTAGTGCTTTTGAATTACACTTTCGTTTTCCCATCCCGTGCTACAACGTTTTTCTTCTTTCTACTTGACCGGGTTACGCAAGGTGGTGTGGTGATCGTTTTTTTCCGTCTCCGTGCATGAAGTCAGTGTGGTTATATTGTTCTTTGTACATTCTCAACGATCATTTCCATAAAATGCGGCCATCGGCTTCATAGTGTTGGTGGACTTAGGATGGCCAGTTTTTTAGCGCGGGACGATTTCGATAGTATTGTCTAAGGATATTCGTCAACTCACTCCCTGGACGTGCGGCGTCGGCCAGTCGGTCGTCTCCTCTTTTGGGTAAGTTTTTGGCAGGCTATAAATTCGGCTATCAGTGTATAAGGGGCAATATTAGCTTTGTAAACTTAATTGTTTTCTTTTTTCTAGGTTCTTGTTCCAACTTGACTACGGGGTCAAGTTATCATCTATAACATTGTATTTTGGAGCAAATTTATGCCCCCTTTTGGACCTTTTGAAATTCTGGTTAAAGTTTTACATGCATAGTTACTATTCTCCAAAACTTAGGCAGGATATTGAATTGTTGTGAAAACTGCCACATGGTCGTCTGGGTTATATTTAAAATCTAGTTGATAGCACCAGGTTCCCGTAACCTCTGACCTTCATGTTTGGCCAAAAAATTTATGCCCCTTTTGTCAACTGTAGAAATTTGGGTTAAAGTTTTGCGTGCAGTACATACAGCTATTACTAAAAGGCTTTAGATGTTGGAAACTTATTTTTTCTGTTTCTAGTTCTTACTACCTCAATGGTCATGTTCCATAAAACTGGACATGGTTTTTGGCACAAATTTTGGGGCCCCTTTGGACATTAGAAAAATTCTGGCTTTTTAAAGTTTTGCGTTTGCATGTAATACAGCTATTACTAAAATGGCATATTGATTGAAACTTATTTTTTCATTGTCTAGGATCAATTACCTACCTCACATGGGCAAGTCCCCTAAACTGACTGGACCATGTTTTTTGAGCAATATTTGCCCCCCATTCAGGAACTTAGAAAAATCATGGTTAACAGTTTTACATGCACAGTTTACTATCTCCAAAAACTAATGCAGATATTAAATTGAAACTTAAATGTGGTCTTCGGGTTACAAAAAACACACTAGTTGATAGAATCAAAGTTCCCATTTAACTCTGGTGTGTAATTTGGGGCAAATTATGCCCCCCTTTTGGACTTAAGAAACTCCTGGTTTTATTAAAGTTTTGCGTTGCAAAGTACCATACAGCTATTACCAAAAGGCATATAACTTTGTAAAACTATTTTTTCATTTTCTAGGTCAGTTACCAACCTCACTGGTGGTTCAAGTTCCATAATACTTACTTATACAGTAGTTTGAGCAAAGTATTGCCCCCTTTTGCGACTTTAGAAAAATTCGGGTTAACAGTTGTACATGCAAAGTTACCTATCTCCAAAAAACTAATGCAGATATTGGAGAAATGAAAACTTATACATGTTTCTTCTGGGGTTCATTAACTATGTTGATATCGCAATCAAGTTCCCAATAAACTCCTGATTTGCATGTTTTTTGGTCAAAATTTTTATTCCGGTTTCGAACCTAAAATATACTTTTGGATATTTACATTTTGGGTAATAATTTACGATTCTGTGACAATATTTCGAATAGTCGAGCTTGGCTGGCTGTACGGGGACAGCTTTCTTGTTTTTTTATATCCGTAATGAATGTATTTACTGGGGTTTTTTTTAGCTCGACTATTCAAAGATCAAAAGGAATAGTAGAAGCTATTGCGGACCTCACCCATTGCGGTCGGGCGTCGGCGTCTGAGCTCTGCGTCGGCGTCACGATTTTGGTTCAAGGTTTTTTGTAATTGGAAGCTGGGGGTTATCTCTGATAACTACTATGTGGAAATGGATTGAAACTTCAACAAACTTATTCACTGTGAATAAAACTGATCCCTACACTGCACAGTGTTCCATAAACTCAACTCCCGGTTGCTTTAAGTTTGCATTTAATCTGTTTAAAGTTTTTGTTTTATTACCCCTTTCGTGTTGTTTCTATTATGTTTTCCATTTTATAACATTACTATCACTCTGGATTACTTTTCAGTCTTGGTTTTTTAGCTCGACTAATTCGACAGAAATAGTTGCTACGAACCTATCGGAACGAATAGTGCTCGACTATTCGAAGGAATTAGTCTACGCTATTTTACTCACCCTGGGCGTCAGCGTCGGCGGTCCACTCCTTGGTTAAGTTTTGCATGCAAGTAACATATTAAAGCTATTCATTTAGAACGGCAATTATAGGCTGCTGTAAACTTATTTGTTCCTTTTATAGGCCAATTTCCACCTCACTAGGTCAAGTTCATAAGCTGACAACTGATGTTGTGCAATTATGCCCCTTTGGGTCATACGAAAATCCATCTTGGTTAACTATTTTTACATGCAAGTACGTATCTCCTGGATCTAATGCAGTATTGTGAATTGAAACTTCACCTTGTGTTCTGTAGGAGTTAATAAAACTAGATTGATAACTCAAGTCCATAACTATTGACCTGGCATTGTTGGCCCAAATTATGCCTCCTTTGGGGGACTTAGAAAATCCTGGTTTAAAGTTTTACGTGGATCGTACCATACATGCTATTTACTAAACAGGGCATAAGATTTGAATACTTATTTTTTTCTTTTTCTAGATCAATAACCCAGCCTCACTGGATCAAGTTCCATAACTTCTGACATGTAATTTTGAGCCAAAATTATTGGCCCCCTTTTGGACGTTAACAAAAAATCCTGGTTAAGTTCTACCATGCAAGTTACTATCTCCAAAAAACTAATGCAGAGATTGATTAAAAACTTCACATGTGTCTTCGGGTTAATAAAAAAACTAGCCTGATGGCATCAGGTCCACATCTTCTGCCCTGCATATTGTCCTTTTGGACTTGGGAAAACATACTGGTTAAAGTTTTTTGCGTGCCAAGTACATTACAGTATTACTTTATAACGATATATATGAAACTTATTTTTTATTTTTTCTGGATCAATCACCTACCCTCCACTGGGTCCAAGGTCCATAACTTCGACATGTATTTTGGTCAATATTATTGACCCTTTTTGACTTAGAAATTCTGGGTTAAAGTTTGCGAGCAAGTTACTTATCTGCAGTAACAAATGCAGATATTAAATTTGAAACTTCCACACATGTTCTTCGGGGTTTTAGTACTAGTTGATTGCATTTCACATAGTTCCCATAACTCTGCCCATGACTTTTGGTCAAAATTATGTCCCCTTTGAACATACAACTTTGGTTAAAGTTTTTGCATGCAAGTTTACTATCGCCAAAAACTAATGCAGAACTGGATTAAAACTCTATGATATTTAACAATTGGGCTGACTATTTTCCTGCTTCTGGGACCAAATTAATTCGAATAGTTTTAAAAGGCATGGCTGTCTTACGGTCAGACTTTTGTTAAAAGGACACGTTGGTGAATTGTTTATTCAATTTCATTTGACTATCAGTTATCAGAATTTTCTTTTACTGGTTCCTCTAGTTCATCAGTTGTTAAGGGAGGGAATTCCAGATTTTTTTCTTCAGTTTTGGTCACTTAATATATTTCTAAACGGCTTTAGAGGTCAATTATAATATCCCCGAATAGGTTGTTTACTATGTATCATTGAGCCCATTTTTAACCTTCTTTTCAATGTTTGCCTTTTAAATTTTGCCAAACCTATTTTACGTCTGATGCAACTGGGCTTTTTTAAAAGGCTTGAATGCACCCCACAATTCACCGTCTTTTCACAAAGTGTTGATCTGATTTGGAAATCCACGGTACATAATTTTGATCCCCTTGTTCTTTTTTCGGATATTTTTCTTGGGAACTGCCGTTTGCAACGTCTTCAATGGTCTTGTACATTTGAAAAAATGAATCCTTCGGAAGACGGTTTTGTTGCGTTTTGATTTTGAACCCGTTTTTAACTGACGGTGGAAAACCGTCGAGTTCATTTCTTCGTGTTCTCGGAAACGAGACCATTCGTTATCGCTCAATGTTTACCCTATAGTTGTAGTTGGCTGTATGTAATTAAACGCCTCATTCTGTCTTACGTAGTCAATTTTCAAGCCTGTTCGCATAAGTGTAGCCGTTTATATCCAACAGGTCTTGCAAACCGTGACTTCAAAATAGTTTTAAAGTTGGGAGGGCTTGAACCTAAATAGTTTAATCGAATTTGAATTAACCATTTAGAAGTCGGCACTTGCATAAGTGTCATTTTTAAAACACCAAAAAACGCGCCTTACTAGCTGACTTGCGCATTTATTATTATTACTTATATTGTTATATTATTTCACCATTTATTTAGCAACCTTTTTCATGCACATGCCACACGTTCAAAAGTGTTGTACAGAATTACAATTTCAACAAATTACAAATTACAAATTAAACAACTTATTAAAGAATCGCCATTTTTCCAATTTACCGTGTGAAAAACTGAATGTTTAATAACATATAGATTAAAACAAAGTAAGACCAAACAGATCCTATTATTTAACCATCTTTAAAAAAATTAAGTGACCTTAGTGATAAACAAATTACTGTCTAGCTGTGACATGAAAAGGAAAACAATATATGTTAGTTCAGTTTGCGTAAAACTACATCGTAATGTTGTACACCAAGAAGGGGTTCGGAGAGATTTCCATAGCTTTAGGAGCAGGGAGCGTAAAGCAGAACGCTCGTTTGCCATTACAACATCACACGTTTTTAGTGCTTCGGCCACAAACCAGTAACAGCCTGTCTTGTGATTCTTTGTTTCTGTCCGGTCTCTACACGTCTATCATGCCCCCTTTATACAGGCAGGGGGATTTATGCAGAAGCCCATAAGCAGGACAGGAACTTTGTTACTGTATCTGTATTTTCACTGGTAACCAATAACCCTGTGTATTATGATCGTGAAACGGGTCGTTCCTAGTGATAATGCTAGCTTACCCTGTTCTGGGGGAAATGTTGCAAATTGTCAAGTATGCTGTTTGGGATACCACTTAACAAGTGGTTAAACGTGATGTAAAAACCAGGCTTTGACACGGCTCTTTGATCAGATCGGCATTCAAAATGCCCTGGAACGAAATCTTGAAAAAAAGTATGGTCTTCTGCGGCCCCGTACCGTATAATCTTAGTTAAAAAAACCATTCGAAAACAACCCCGTATGAGTTTCCTCCCCCCCTTTCCCCTCCCCCCAAAAATTTCCCTTTAGTGCACTCAGGGACGATGTTTTACAAAGTGCTGATGCTGTACTCCCCGCGCTGACGTAAGGCATCGCAGTAAAACGGTTCTCAGCAAACTCATATTATCAGATATAATCTCTACATCACAACTTACTAAGGAAACGTTTCAATTTCTCCTTCCCAATGATAATACCACTGAAAGGGGACACATGGCCATGATATGTTTCTCATTCTTGCATACTGGACAGGAATTTTCCCGTGTATGTTTTTTTCCCAGGACACCCAAGGGTAAAAAGACTTAAAGACGCGCACGAATAGCTGTATTCTTTTCTTTTATTTTTCATGATTTAGAATTATTTGCATGAATTGCATCATAAAATAAAAAGAAATGCAAGTAATGTTCTAGTTTACACAATCTGACATTTTAGGCCAAGCAAATATTCATGTCTAAAAACATTTTAATTGAATGAATGTTGCAGTATGCACATTTTTATGGCCCCCCGGATCTACTGATGCCGGGACGGCAAATCAGTGATTGTCCTGTCCGGTCCGTTCGTTCGTCCCATCCGGTCCGTACGAGGTTAACCAAATGGGGACCGGTTGGTTATAGCATTCCAATACTCCCTTATCTAGAAGGAAATGATACTAATGCAGCTTTAACCTGTTTCCATTCCTATCTTCAGACATCACTGACCTCAGTTGACCTTGAACTTGACCTTGTTTTGGGACTATAGGTGGGGGCTTTGTATCGACAAGGTGCCGCCGGGGGCATCAAGCGTTTATTTGAACGCTGCTTCTTGTTTTATGCAAACCATACTTTATTTTTACGGGTTATTTACCGGTGGTTTATAAAAAAATTTTACTGTCCCTTTTGTATTATACATGGTATTAAAAGCAGTATCATAAAATGATTTTTGCCATGGGTTTTCACGTGGAAAGAAAAAAATAGTTTACTGGTTTGTGGTGGGTCTTTAAGGGGCTTGGAGCTTACGAACAAAACGCGTAAATTTTATTATTTTGCACTATAGTCAAATAGTGCTTATAAAGAAAATCGGTCGATTGATTTTTATTTCTTCTACTGTTTGAAAAAGAATACGGTATGCTAGGAGAAAAAGGGAAGGCAGAATCTTATTGACTGGTTAAGGTATGCGGATGGAAATAACCGGCCTCTTGGTAAACTGTTTCTCGGTAAATCAAAAAAGAGTCTCGTGGACCGCCTAAACAGTAACCCCCAGAGCCGATATTTCAGTCCACACTTTCAACCTGTGGAAAGATTCTTTATATAACTTATTACTTAAACATCACTACCAATCATCGCAGTCCAGACCAGGAGTTTGGACCCTTGAAATAGTCAAATATGCATAAAAAATGTCTTAAAAGTTTGGGTTCGCATGTATCTCAACAAGTATATTTTACTTAGCATTATGAAAACATTACAGGAAATCCTTCCAGCAGTTAAGTTGTTCACCTTGGGTTTTTTTTGGAGATTTTACTCAGCCAGATTAGAGTGTTTGCCCTTAAACTTAGTAAAAAACATATGGAATTAAAAAAGGGGATTAAAGTTTGTGTATGTTCTCAAAAAGGTATTTTAACTTTGGCATTATGAAACCAAAATACAGGAATTATCCTTTCGCATGTTAGGTTGTTTCTCCCCTTGGGTTTTGTTAGGAGATTTTACTTCCGGCCGATTAGAGTTTTGCCCTTAACTTTGTAAAACAATATAAATTAAAGTTTGTGGTCGCAAAAGTTTCTTTATAACGTGGTCACAAAAACATGGGAATATTATCAGGGCCATTATGAAAGATTTGCCACAAGGGTTTTGTTCGGGTTTTCTATTCCTGTCAGGACCAGAGTTATGGTCCTTGTCTCGTCAAAATATATTCAATACAAAGGACATACAAGGTTGCTTGTACCATTGTATCTCAGTTAAGTATTAAAACTTAAGAGTCATAAAACCTTTAGGGGTTTGTTTTTTTCTATCAGCATTACCGTTTAGAATTTTATTTAAGTATATGCATTTTTAAACCTGAGTTTTTCACATTTTTCCACCTTTGCAAGGACTAGAATTATGGCCTTGACTTAGAAAAAAATATATTTACATTAAGGCATCAACGTTTGCGTCCCATTGTACATTTGTTTCTTTAAAAGTATTTTGGACCTAGAGGTATAAAACTTTAGAGGACTGTTGTATAGCATGTGGAGTTGTGCATCTGGTATTTCATATTTTGAATTTCTCCCAGGCAGACCAGATTGTATTTCCATTCACTTTGAGAAAATACACAATACCTATACAATAAAGTGCTGAAAAGTTGTGTTGCAGACATGTATACTAAAACAATATTTTCACATCAGAATCATGAAAATCCATCATGTTACAGTGACAGGAAACAGTGGGGGGCCAATTAGGTGTCTAGTATGGGACACCCCCACCTAGTTTATGAGCACAGTTCTGTTTACGATTGCCAGTGATTCAGTAGTGTACGTACTTTAATTTTTCTTGCATGCCCAGACAGGACTTCCTCGTGTTTTTGCCAGTGATAAATACTCGTCTGGACACCCCGGTATGTAAGCTCACTCAACGTATTGTATAGTTTATGAATTAATTGCGTATCATACGTTACTATATAATAAACGAGCTAAAAGGATAAAATGCATTTTGTTTTTACTTTAGTTTGATCTCTTATTGAACTATACGACATGCAAGAAAAAGATATCTTCACCTACTTGAAGGTGCAGATGGAAAAAGATCTGGCCTTAGCGTTCTTTTTGGGGGTTAAAACGCGGCAGATTTCTGTTACCTCTTAACGTTACCTTCGGGCCCAGATATTTCTATCAACCTTCAAAACATGTGAAAGAATTTCTTCTTGTCTTTAATGTTTTTAACTTCCAAAAAGTCATAACAAAGTTCCATAACTCTGATTTCAATTTGATTACAGATTATCCTCCATTGTATGAAAGAAAATATACAGACATGGTTTATTTTTTTTATTCTCTTTACGACTTCCCGGCAGGGCAAATAAACCACGGAAGAACATTATTCAAGGAAAGCCGAAGAAAAAGAAACAGAATTTTGCCATCTAGTTTGTACTAAAAATGGTCTGTTGTGCACTTGTACAATTATGCACATCTTGCTGGAATTTTCCGAAGTACAGTGAGAGCTATTCTGCCTCCCCGGGCGTTGATGTTGGCGTCGGTGCCGGCGCGCGTCGGATCATACCTTGGTTAAAGTATTTCGCGTGCGAGGTCATATCTCGGTAACTGTTGCGTGTATTGATTGAAAAACTATACACAAGAGGACTGACTTAACAATGCTTAGAAACTCTTTGTTGTGGGGTTCTAATTAAAAATTATGGCCCTTTTTGGACAATAGAGAAATTTAGTTTAAGGTTTGCGTGCAACTGACCAGCAATATCTCCATAATAAACTACGTGTAACTGAATTGAAAAAACTTCCACACAGAGCTTTCAGTCATAACGCTAATCAGAGAACTAAGTTAGATAATCTTACTTTAAGTTAATTGAAATTATGGCCTCTGTTTGACTAATGAAAATTTGATGGAAGTTGCATGCACGTTTTATATGTTTGTAACTTCCGTTTAATAAGTTGCCCGAGCAATACCCTTGTTTGACGTAGGGAACCTGTAGAATATTCGAGCACGGTTATCTTATGGGAAGCTCTTGTTTTGTTTTTGTTGATGTAAATTTGGTTGCTATTCTCGGTAAACCACTATGAGAATGGATTGTAATTTCACACGACGTAATTATACGCATTGCTTTTAAGGTTCATACTACTCATTTTTTGTGTTTTTCATAAGTTGAGCCCTTTTTCTACTATTTAAGTTCCATACAGGGCCAAAAAAACAGACCCCCCCCCATCAATTGCCCATTTAGATGAAATGCATACTTTACTTTTCACATTTTATACAGAGACATTATGTAGCCTTTAAACTCTTTTAGGGACAAGGCTTTTGAGTAGATTTATTATTGTCGGACAGCAGAATTGATTCGTTATGGAATTATTGATCGCGGTTTCCGATAAGGCCGCCGAATCATTTTGAATTCGGGGACAAGTATATACGTGTGGGGAAAATATTTCATGATGGGACCTGGTGAATTCTTTACTTGTGGGTTGTGATGTAACCAGGTTCATAAGCGTTTAAATACGACTAGATAAGCCGTTACATACGCCTAGCTTCTACTGATTATTAAAAACGCATACCGTATGATTTGTTTGTGGAATTAACTGTTATGGTCGTTTAGTGTTGCAACCGCCACTTTGTTTTTTAAGAGCAACATTTTAAATAAACACGTTTTTTTCATCCTCAAAGTAATAAGTAAGTAGACTCGCACATTTATTCAAAATCTAGACGCATACATAGGGAGCGCTTAACTTCACCCGATTTACATTCGGAAACATTTTTTCACGCGTTCGGGATTTATCGTATGTTTAACACGAGGGATTTTTGAAAACCGTCCCAAAGATTGTTGAAATGTTTGGTATCTCATTGTTTATTGTTTTTTTTAATAATTAAAAATGTTACTGCTTTCATTTTCTACACTTTTTTTCCACCCTTGCCTCTGAAAAATCAAAAACGGTAATGAGTTTGTTTACACTGTTCAGGACAATTGTGCTTTGTCGAAATTTAACCAAACACAAGTTTACTGCAAACCTAGTAAACAGAAAGCGTGATTTTATGTTCACCATGGCGGCGGATACAGGGGGGGGGGGGGGGGGGGAGGGGGGGACGGGGGTCCGGAACCCCTCTGGAAAAATCTTTAAACAAAAGAAAGAAGACAGGAAGGGAAAGAATTTGGTTTTTTCGAAAAAAAGGGCACATTAGGAACTGCATGTGTAAAGTATATGCGGCTGCTGTTTGGGGCTCCATTACGGACCACGACCTAAATTCATATTATTTATCTAAAAAAGAAACTAAGAATTGAACCTTCAAGGAACGGCTTGATTTTATCATTTTTCCCAAATTTAACAGGGTTTTAGTCCATTAAAACTGCCCCAGAATGCAAAAAATGAAAAAGTGGCTAATTTTCAAAAATTCCTGGGGGGTGGGCGGGGTCTGGGGTGGGGGCCAGGGGATCGGGACCCCCCTCTGAGGAAAAATTGGGCTGTTGTCCGTTTGCCATGGTCCACTATACCTGTCCAGTACTGGGACATTATTGGGTAAAAGCTTCTTTCCTTGCACAAATCACATAATTTCGCCAACTTCTGTCTGGTTTGTGACAAATTTCTGGCCGCGAAAAACCATTTGACTTGTTCCCTTTTTATTGTGTTTGGTTCCACCATGGCTCTTGTGATAACAGAATTTATTTTATAGTTATAAAGTATATGGCATATTTTTTACACGGTGTCTTCAGTGGCAATTGGATATAAGGACTGCAATACCCCACAATGAATATTTTCTTTTGATATATGTCATAGTCCCTCCGAGTATTGATGTTTAGTTGGACTTATTAGATATGGGCAATTACATGTACTTCCCCTTTTTGTCTCAGTTTTATCAAAAGGTTCGTTTTATGGGGAATAAGTGTTACATTTATTTGAAATGAATTTTGGGCTGAAACATTAACTGGCAGACACTTTAAAACCCCAATTCATTCTATTTAAAAAAAAATCCCAAATGAGAAAATTATTGCTTAAAATTTTGTTTGTTCTTTTTTGTAGGACTTTCAACTGTTTTGCTTTCTTTATTTCAACTTGGGATGTTTTACAAAAATTTTGGGATTCCAAAAAGCAAATGGGTAATTAAAGCAAGAGAGGTTCACGTTAATCTAGACAAAATGTATGCGCACTGAAAGTGCTACAGTAAATAATAACAAGAAATTTTGATTTATCATAATATGTGAGGATATTTTTGTCCCCACTCTAAACACTTAACAAATGCTTATTTTCCCTAGCTTTGGGCGGCATTTCCCAAACTAATGGGGAATTTTCTACATTTCGAATCTTCTGCTTACAGGTAACTGCTTGGCTCGCAAATTTATGAAACTTATTATTACGTGTTTCTTTGTCTAAACATGTAACTAGTATATGTTCCAACATATTTGGGCCCAAAGAGTTATGGTTCTGCTTCCATTATAGAAAGTTGAAACAGTGTTTACCACAAGAATTAACATATCCAAATTTATTTTACATCTTCGACATAGGGCTGTTCTAGACGGAGGGACAGTCCACATTTGAAATTAATGTAAACTTGTTTAAAAATCTGTGGTTTTAATGGAGGGAAGAAAAACATATATACTTGTATTACAATTGACACAAAAATGTCATATTTTGCATTTTTTTGTGGTTTAACTTTCTAGACACTGTACTTTTTCATCCCATCATTTTTCGGCGTTTTTTTGTTGCTTCCAAATTATGCCTTTCTGATTGCACCAGTAATGTATCATTTTTCCCAAGTATGTTCTGGTACATGAATAAGAATTCTTGACGTGATTTTGAAATCCATCAGTAACAAATAGGTTGGTTTATGCGTATTTTCCATGGTGAACATTGGGGTAACGATCTGATAGCTAACTACTCCTTTGCTCATTCTGATTAACATTGCGCGGTTCCTCAGTTATTTTATAATTTTGTAACCCTACAGTAGATAATGTTCCTTTATGATTGAATAAAGCAAAAGTTGCGTAGCTCACATAAGAAGGTGAGAATTTTTTCCCAAATGAAAAAAAAACATTGAAGTTGTGACGAGAGGATGAGTGTGTGTGGTCAAGTACTGTAAAGCCGGTCTTTCTGAAAGGGGTTTTGATAGGCTTTCGATATGGAGTTACTTATTACAGGACCACACATCGCTGTATCTTTTTGAAAGTACAGTGCGGGGCTTGTGATAATTACGTTTTTAAAGCATTGGTCGAGAGGGCCTAAAGGACGCTTTTCCAACGGGGCGAAGGTCCTGGGTTCGAATTTCTGGTCACTTTACCCATTGTTGCGTATGCTTGGGCAATGCACTTTGTTCTTGATTATAGCAGATGATGCTACAAATTCTGTTGCTTTGTTAATCTATATTGTACCCTATTCTACTGTTGGAAAAAAATCTAATTTAATGTCAAATATTATGTAGGTAATTTCAAAGGGGTAGTTATGCTCGCATAATATATGGGACAATACAAACGTACTAGAAAAATTTGGGATATGGCAAAGTACTGACTATGGACAATGCAAAATCGTACTGACAAATGACAGTGCAAACCTACTGACAAAAGCGGATCAGGACATTGTCCAGTGGATATAACGGGAACCGTTGGTGTTACACTTTGAAAACTTATCAAAAACTTGTCCCCGTTATCTGAAGAAAAACATTGTATATGGAAATAGGACATACTTTTTTGACTGCATTACACTCATACAGATAGATTGCTGAACCTAAAACAAAAAGTCAGCTTATAAGAACCAATTCTGTTGTCTTTTCGGGAATTCAGGGGAGGCATATAATAGGATAACAGTAGCCAGACTAAGGACAGACAGGGGAGAACAGACAGGACCAAAAAGTAATTACTGGGTAAATAATAAAGCAAGCGGGTGGTGAAGGTCATGGTTACGATTTTTCTTTGGATGAAGAGATGTATCTATCGGTAACACTGTCAGTTTAATTAAACGGCGGAAAAGGAAAATACATGTTAATTTACATTTGGGGGGGGGAAGGAAAACCACCAGGATATCCAAAATTTGAATGCTAAAAAATATTTAAAACGTGAATGAAAATACCGTTTTTGGATGGACAATATACATTTTCTTGATGATGATTGATGTGAAAAACACATCTGTTCACTTCTTTCTGTTCCCTAATAAAATGTCATTTTTTATAATTTACATGCTTTTTGTTTGTTCCCACTAAAAATTATGTTTTATAGGCGGTTTTACATTGAAAATGTAGGACCCATCTTTCCTTCATGAGGCGGCTTTTGGGAACGACAGAAGTGGAATTTCTGTCTTTATTAAAGAAAAGGGGAATAAAGCGGGAAATTGTAAAAAGTGACATTTTTTTGATGATGGATTTTTTACAAAAACTTTTGTTCTTTGTGTTTTGAAAGTATAAAAATATGTTTCAGGAAACGTTCAAACGAGGGGGACACTTGCTTGAATATTAATTATTGCAACCTTATCAAAATGAAAAAACTCTTTGTCAAAAGGATATCCAAATGATGTAATAATGCAGATTTGATAAACTTTCGGGCACAAACTTTCACCCTTTTTCTTGTGGTTTTTTTTTGGATTCCATTTGGGAGGAAAAAATAGGTATTTTCATTTGGCGAATAACTGTATTTTACCGAAAAGTTCAAATCAGTGACAGTTAGGAAAGAAAAAAAAAACAACCTTAAGTGGTTTGATATTTTGTCACAAGTAAAATAAAATTAAAATGGGCTGCTTGTTTATGTATTTGGAATAGAATGTATCCTATCTATTTGATGTTTTATGATAATGATAAAATGAAAAGATTTGTTTCTTTTAAATATTCTTGTATATATTTTGTTAGATTTTCCTGATGTGAAATGGAAAAGGGGGGTTTGAGTGTTGTGCGTGTTGGTGTTGGTGTGGGGGTTATGGGGAGGGGGGAGGGTGGGGGGGTGGGGGTAGAGGAAATGCCTGTTTAATTTCAACATATGTGTCATATATCGGTTTTTGAACCTTCATACTCACCATTTACAACCCAAACTGGAAAATCATTATTTGCTTTTAGGTTTCTTATGTTACTTGATTCCCGTATTTGTAAATAGTTTTTACGTTTCTTTTCCTTGTGTTTCTTGATGTAGGGGGCGTTCCGTAACCGATGACTTCAAATCACTTACATCGGGGGCGGTGAATCTCTTCATGTGAGGGGGATTGCTATCCAGCTAAAAATTACGGAAGGTTATGATGGTTCTACCCAGGTGCCCGGCTGTTATGCATAAATTGCACGGGTGGGGCACCTGGGGTCTTCCTCCACCATCAAAGCTGGAAAGTCGCCATTTGACCTCTCATTGTGTCGGATGCGACATTAAACAAAACAAAAACAAAAATAAAGTTTTTTTGATTGCTTGCTTCTTCCGTGTTATTGTGCATCCATACAGGGTCAAAAGTTCTTTACGCTAGTGTTTGCAACCCTTTGTAGTTGTTTAGGCCCAATGTTGTCACTTTTTTATTGATTTTGTAGACAAGGCTTTCACAAAAGTCAAGCGTTGTTGTCCTCAATAGCTCTTACTTTAAGTTTGCTGGTTCCTTAATAGTTGTATTCTTTCGCGTCCTAAACATAACTTCCCCCCACCCAGGATAAACACCTATCCATCCTTAAAAACAAATAAAGATATACTATATATACTTGTTGGTTTCTTGTATGCCTATGTTTATTTACTGTCTAATAACCCTCTTAACATTCCCCCTTGTCCCCCAACCCCAACATCGACACACGAACACAAAAAAACTCTATTTTATGTTTATTTTATTGGTGTATCGCCCCGTTAGTATTTTTCTTTTCTCAATCAGTTCAACCACCAAACATTCAGCACCCAGATTATCCCCTTTTTCGAATGTGTTTTTAATATTTAGCTCATCTGATTTTTGAAATAAAAACAATGATGAGTTATTGTCATCACTTGAGCGGTTTTTGTTTCGGCGCCACGGTTCGGCTCGGCGCGTCGGCCGTCGGCGTCTGCGTCGGTTGCCGGGTTAAAGATTTGTGGTTTTAGGTTGCTTATTTCTCTAAACTATCAAAGCATGCTTTGAAAACTTGGAATACTTTTGTTTTCACATCATTAGCTTGACCCGTTATAGCAAGACACATTTCTCCCAATCTTGTTTTTTTGCAAGATTTATGGCCCTTTTTGGACTTAAAAATATCAGATTCTTGGTAAGTTTTAGGTTTAGGTCTCATAACTTTCTCCTTAAATAGCAATTCTATTGCTTTGAAACTTGGAATCTACATACATGTAATAACGCTCATGAGTTATGGATAAGGCAACACACCAAAAGGATAAAATACATTTACAGTATATTTCTGCCTGTTCTCTTTCATTTATTCTGGTATAGATTACTTTTAAGACGACAATATCAGCTTCTATTTTGGAAGGTTTTAAAGCCGCGTCGCAAAATTCACTTACGGTCGGCACATCATATTTCCTGACAATAAAAAGAACAGCTTTGTGCGTAATACTCCATTGTACTGGTTCACTCACACTCTTGATTCTTCTTGTGAGTATTTTTTACCATACTTTATCTCTCGTGACAGCATCTTGCTTATTGCTTTAAAACATGAAAAGAAGATATTGTATCACAGATAAAAATCTCACGGGGTACGATGCTCTTCTAAAATCACAGGGGCAATGTTTATTAAAAAGCAGCTGTGACTGAAATGCCCAGTTAACGATATTGCATGACAATTAACTTAAGGCAAGGGCGATATTTTAAACACCGTCACAATATCTGTGAAATCTAGGTATCAGGCTTTTAATGTTAAGGTGGCTTTTATGATAAGTTGAGTGGATTTCGCTTCGAGATCATATAGATTTGAAAGTGAAAATGAGGACGTGGGAATATGTACATGTGGTAGGTATATCTCAAAACTATCAGATAATCCCCAAAGCAATGAACTGTTGAAAACAACAGCGTTTAATTTTCTCATATGCCATACCGCTCTGAGGTATATAAGTTAACTATCATCCATTTACAATTATATATATGAAACCATATAAAATACCATATAGCCATCATGTATAATTATACATGTACCCATCATTAGAGACTTACAAGAGACTGTTTCATTTCCTTATATAAGCCATGAACTTAATCATATTCCATTTTTACTCTAATATATTTGTTTTCTCAGGTACATATGGTCTAAAAATGTGCTATATCAAACAATGAGATGTAACTCAGTCAGTTAGTGGAAGGTGATGAAGAACACACATTTTCGTGTATAAATGTATAAATTATACCATGCCTTACAATTTCAAATAGCATTGTATTCTGTATTTACAACTTCCTATATTTAAATTGCGGTTTAAAAATTAACATTTCAATCCAATGAATAAGAAGATTCTTTGGAAGCATATAGATGTGTCCTACCTAAGCTAGCCTAGGAATCCAGTCTGACAATTACTAACTTTCTTTCTACCTGCAACTTGACATTTTATATAATATCAGAAACTCGATGAATGCCTAACATTAATTAGCGCAAATTAAGTGGGATCTTTAATGCATAGATAAATTATTAGATGTGATTTCTTCTGTTTTTGATTTTCCCGTTTTGTTAGAAATCATTTTATTTTGTTTTCACATAGATCTAATCTTGGTCCAGGCGTTCAGTTGCAAAACAATATTCATGACTGAACGCTTTTTTTCACCAAATTATACACGTGCTCTGCCAGTCTCCCTCAGCTTTGTGCATAATATCCCACGTACTGGTTCACTCATGCTCTTGCTTAAGGGATTCTTCTTGTGAGTTTTTTTTACCAGACTTTATCTAATGAAAACGTAAGTGAAAATTTTCATTATGGGGTATTTAAAGAGATAGTTATTCAAATTGATGCAAATTTTGTATCTCAGAGCTGAATGTGGTATGGCTTTTTTCGCCAACTGATCTAAATATTATAGTTTAGAAAACCATCTCCATCCAAAAAGCAGGTCTTTTCTCACTTGATACATTTAAAGTGACTGATAGCAAAACTGAAGTTAGGTGAAAATGAGAAAAAGGTAAATTTTTAAGATATTATCTGTACGATCCTCACTTAAAACACATACAATCGTATTTCATTTACGAGTACTAAAGGCATCTGAATGTATAAAACAATGCAGTAACCTTTACACGATATTCACATGTATATTGATCGACCGTATGACTTAAAAGAAAAAAAAACGTGTCAACACCATAGCTAATCATTTTTGTGGGTAGCGAAGATGTCCGCAGATTTACCTTACCACAAATTTACGGTCAAAATGCTTATCCGAAACCGAAGAACAAATAGTTCCATGTCCTCCATAAATTTTACGTAATTCAAGTCTGTTTAACTTTCAGAAAGCTTCTGAGATTCAACTTTATCAAAAAATGCACTGCTTAAGGATGTATGGGCGTTTTTTTCAGGATATCCGCCATTTTGAAAAATGTTTCTTCGAATATTGCTTTCTAACAAAAGTTTTGCAAAAAATTAATGCTAAATAATTAAAATATGGCTAATAATGTACCATTTAACCAAATATATTATGCTTTTTGCGGAAAAAAAGTTTTCACCCTTATTTTTGGCTGGCATTTGCCTAAAATTGACGTAAGATTTACAATGGGGTAGGGGTAGGTAATTTCAAATATCTATTAAAGTAGATCAGGTTTGGTTTTGATATTTTTCTGACTGATACATATAATGTTAAGCTATAAATAAAATAAAAGTTTTCAAGATAGCACTTTATATTTTCTAGAAAATATAAATTAAAACTAAAAGAACAAAAAATATCAAAATTCACCAGTTTTTAACAGTTTTTTCTTAATAAATCTCTTAGATGCACGGTGACCCCAACTTTTTTTCTTTCCATTTTGAAGCATTTCTATGTGTCATTAATGCTGCAAAATATTTTGAAAATCTTAACGTCAGAATTTTTTTGTTGATCTAAATACGTTTTTGCCATTGAAAATAAAGTGGGTGGAGTAATTATGTCAACATGTAAAAATTAAAGAGATTTGTTAGTGACATTTATGCTTATATAATACTGACATCACCGTATATTCATATTAACCTGTAAGACCTGAAATCCCTATAAGATTAAGTAGGATATTATTTGTTTTATAAAGTACCAACTTTTTTTCAATTTTACAAAATTTCAGAAATGCGTAAACAGTGGGTGAAGAAAATACCCTATAAAATTAAAACGAGTTCGGTGACCTATGTTTTTTCTGCTCTTGTTTGTCTTAGAAACTAATGTTCTTCAAGCTCACAGGGTATGAAAAAATTCTTAACGTTAGAAAAAATTCGCTCGTACATCCTTAAGTACAAATTCGTCGTAATCTATATTTTGTAACAAAAACAACGCGAAAATGAGCATGCTTGCTTTGATAACATGACCAAAACAATCCTTCATCACGTGACCAAAATAAACTATAAATAACCTTCAAAAATAGTAAAGTACTTCAGCACCATCCGCGTAGATCTATAATCGGTATTAAAACCAAGATGCGTCTTTTTGTAAACGTTTTAACTTAAAACTCAGTTCCTGCTAGAAAAGTTTGATGTATCTTATATCGCGTACACAGACGTGTTTCTCGTCGACGGATTTCAAGGGATTTCCAGTGAAGATGTGTTAACATATCTATAACACAACACTAGACCTGTTTCCGTGCCGATGTAAAACGTATCTCGCGGCCCGGCGTTGAATCATTTCAAGCCTTTGAATATAATTTTGGTGATATGGGTCCCACACAGAACTGGCGTACTCTACAGTAGGTCGAACTAATGCCTTGTATGCATTCTCTTTCACTTTGGTTGCACTAATGTTCAAGTTCCTTTTTAAAAAACCGAGTGTTCCATTTGCTTTATTACAAATTTTATTTATATGTTCATTCCACCGAAGATCTGATGTAATATTACAGCCTAGATATTTAACTGACGATACTGATTCCAGAGTATGCCCATGCAAAATATATTGATGTTTAATAGGTGAACGTTTGCGAGAAATGGTAATTACATTACACTTTTCCGGGTGGAAAACCATTTTCCATTTTTGTTCCCAAGACGCTAGTTTATCCAAATGAGACTGTATTGTTTCCGCATCCGACATAGATGTTACTGTCATATATGCAAAAATTCGTACCTGTTTCCCGAAAATACGAACGTATGCAATTCAGTTTGATTTAATATTACATTCCAGCTGGTGTTTGTGATTGACATATCATTAGAGGGTATAATTAAACCGAAAGAAGCATTATTTTTGACAAATTCGCCTTTTAATCGCCGGTAGATTTGCGGTGTTATCGTCCCCAAATATTCACGTTCTGGCGTACGATTTCTTCTCGGATAATTATACAATAGCGGGACTCGGAAGACTGCAATAAAATCATTTGAGATCATGCAAACTGAGTTAGAAAAATTTCAGTTTTCAATATTTGAGTTTGAACAATAAAATTCGTAAAATGATCCTATGGAAGCATACCCAGTAGGCATTTGACGTCGGTTAGACGTCGTATAGACGTCGGACCCCGACGTCGGATTAACGTTGGATTTTGGTTGGATTTGCAAACCGTTTAGACGTCGGATCCCGACGTTGGCTAGACGTCGCAATCCGACCGTTTTCCAACCAAAATCTAACCATTTTCCAACCAAAATCTGACCAAATTTTCAACAGAATTTGCAATCAAACAAGTAATCAACACATGTATTTTATCATCTTTATTTCACATGATAGCGACATAAGTCTAATAATTATCATAAATCCAAAACAGGTAATCCAGTAATTGAAACTTTCAAGTTTAGTCATGTCGGCATGATTCTTCAACTCCGCTAAAATTCACATCTGAAATGTATAAAATTTGAGTTTCATCATTTTATAAAATTTGAAAACTTATACAAGTATGCTAGAGCTATTACTAAAAAAAATAATTGCTACGTGCAAAAATAGTCATGTTATATTTTAAATTCTAAATGAAATCTCTATAACCTCATAAAATATAAGTTTTATGTTAAACGCAATTGATTTTTAAAGTAATAAACATAATGCATCAATCTTTAAAAGAATACGTAACATTAAAAAGAATAACTATTAAACTTAGTACAACTTTCAAAAATCTGCTACTCACGTTGTGGATCCCTTTGTGTAAAGTCTGCATAAACTTGCTCTATCTTATCCCACAAGTATCAAATTACCGGAAGACTTGTGTAAACCGATGCAGGCTGATCTCGCGAAGGCATGACTAATAAACAACATGTGTAGAAGAAGATCTTTAGATGAATTTAGAATAATTTATACATGTGTATAGAATGCATTTTTTTTCTGAACAGTTTTAAATTGGTAAAAAAGAAATCCGTTTCCGAAAATAGACAATCTCATGCCATTTTGTAACATAATTAATGATAATGTTTGATGTGCGAATGAACTATTATCTATAAGCGCATGTTCAGGCATAAATCTCAAAATTACACCAGTTAATTTTATAAATGAAAACATTCAAACAGACTTTCTATCCAACCTATTTCCAACGTCTCCTAGACGTTTAAGTCTGACGTCTATTAGACGTCGTGGTTATGACGTTGGTTAGACGTTGGATTCAGGTCGCCGACGTCGCGACTAAAATCCAACGTCTAACCAACGTCGGTACGACGTCAGGTGTTTACTGGGTAGAATGCAGCCAAGAAGAATAATTGCAGACTCGGTTTGATCAAAAAGCTATAAAAATAAATAGATCGGCAACTTGAAAGGCATGTAGAGCAAATCTCGCCAAAAACTTGACAAATGAATGAGATCTCGTTTACCGGAAGTGACGCGTTCTCCAAGCGCCATTTTGTATGCGAAAGCAATTATTCATAGGTAAATTAATTATCACGCTAAATCTTTTGATGGAATGAAACGTGTTCTTTGTGATTTAAGACTATTTCACATTAAACTTATGTTGTTTTAGAAGCTAACATGTATTTTAAATGTAGTTTTAAAGGTAAAAATTGTAACTTCATGCTCGCCGATGTTTGTTTTTACTAAGATAACGCCGGTTCACGCTCTGACACGAGATCACGAGAGAATATAGCCAGTTGCCATTCTGTGTATTTTATACTTCTTTGGTTTGATTGAGTCTGTTCATGAGAGGTAATGAAATGTGCCACCTAGCGCCGACTTAAGCAGAACTCTATTACACATATGTTGAATAGACTCCATGATCCCAAAGGACCAGAAAATATAACAACACTATAACATGCATATTGCCATGATTATGAGGCATATTATATTAATCTACAGCTGAAAAATGACTGAATGCAACCCAAAGATCATGATGTGTGCTGATATTGGAGATAGTAGTAGTTGTTTTGGTTGTTTTAAAATTGAATGAAATATTTAATTTCATTTTAAATATCTTTTATGGTTTCTTTTAGTTTAAGGATTATTCTGAAGTGTCTTGTATCTATGTAATTTATGTATAATATATTCATAGCTTGCTTTTACCAAGATGAGATCTCATTTGAAAAAAAAATTAAAATAAAATAAATAAATAAATAAAAAAAATCGCCTGTCAATGTCACAGGGGCCTGAACATGGAAACCCGTTTCTGATCAATAACTTGAGGACCACTTGACCGAGAATGTTGAAACTTTATAGGATGATTGGAAATGTAGAGTAGATGACCTCTATTGATTTTTGAATCACTTGATCAAAAGTTAAGGTCACAAGAACCAGAACTTTGAAAACAGTTTCCAACCAATAACTTTAGAATCATTTGACCCAGAACCTTCAATCACGATGATAGGAATTACAAAGTCGATGACCCACAATGTTCTGGGGTCACTTGACTTAAGGGAAAGGTCACAGAGGCATGAAGATGAAAAAACACTTTCTGGATCAATAACTTGAGAATCACTTGACCCAGAATGTTGAAACTTCATAGGATGATTGGACATGCAGAGTAGATGAACTCTGTTGATTTTGGACTGACTCGATCAAAGATCAATGTCACAGGGAACACTGTTTACTAGAGAACCATATGACCCAGAATTTTGTAACTAAATAGGGTGATTGGACATGCCAAGTAGATGAGCTCTATTGCAGCCAAACATTAGTGTCTCTTTGTCTTTCGCTCCTATCCTCTATTGACTTCCTGCCGATTACGACTATGCATTGGGGGACTAGGATGACATGGGCATCTTCTAATTTGAAATTTAATTGCCATCATTCGAAGGAGGAGGGGTATATTGTAAATATTAATGTTTGATGATGGATGTTGGTCGGTCTGTAGACAAATCAGTTTGCGGATGATAACTGGAGAACGCTTGGGCCTAGGATCATGAGATCGGGAGATTTGTCATGACCAACAAATGACCCCTATTGGTTTTGAGTTCAGTAGTTCAAAGGTCAATATCACATTGACAGTAGAACTTTTTTGCCAGAAAACTAGATTATACTTTGGTCTAAGATCACATTTGATACGGAGGTCATTTAAGACTGGTAAATGACCCATGATTATTGATTTAAAATCAAAACGTTAATGTCCAGTAGGCAGTGACCAAATAATTTCTGTTCCTTGTCAGTTAATTCATGCAAGTGTTCTACAAGCTCTTGTTATAACTAGAATCTCCAAACAACACATAATTATCAATTAGTCCATGACTTTTGCTCACATTTACTGTTATTCCCATTGTTCCAGTAAAAGCAGGGTGTTTCCCATTGATTTGTTTAAAAATGCTTATAATTCAAAAAAAGATTTTGAGCAAAATTAACCAAACCTCACAAAAATTTTCAATAAGCACACAAGCTTTGCTCATATATTATTTTATCCCCTTTGACAGAGTTTTCCCCAGTTAAAGTGGCATTTTCGAGTTTTATGTAAGCCAGTTTTTGATTTTATATCATTGTGGACCTATACCTGACATTTTGGTAGCATTTTCAAGGAGAGATTTTGCATTTATAGAAATGTAAACAAACCTTATTACTCATGTGTTCATACCCACATTTTAGCTCTCAGTTTGGAAGATATTTCACAGTGCTGACCTGTCAGACAAGAAATCTCTCTTAGAAGATACATGACCCCTACTTTTCTTGTGTGTGTGTGTGTGTGTGTGTTGTTTTTTTTTTTGTGGTTTATAGGTCATTTAAGAACTGGCTATGTGTTACAGCTCTCAGATGATTGTTAATTTTATACAGAACATATAGCAAATTCATTTGCTACTGTACAGCCTTATACGTCAGACTAACCTGATATTCACAAGCAGAATGTCATATAACTGACTGGTCCGCCTACTCCTTACATGGTATTCTCGAATTCTGACGAAAAGTCTCCCCTTCAGGATCATGGAGTGCAATCAAATTTACTGTCACAGAATTCCACTTCAACCGACGTTACCGAGTATGAAGGGTGTTGCACATTTCATTACTTCTCATCATTAATAAAACCAAGCCTTCGTTAGTTTGCTTGGTTGCAATCTGTTTCCAAAGGATCTTCCTATAGATTTAAGTAAATGTCACAACAGCAGTCCCAAAGTGCAATGTAGCAGCTGTTTAAAGTGTGTCTCCGTACTTTTGACTCAGTGTTCCTATATTTTCTGGTCTTTTGGGACAATAGAGTCCAGTTCAAATTACTGTAACAGAATTCCACTTAAGCCGGCGCTAGGGGCGTGAGAGGTGTTGGACATTCATTACCTCTCATGAATACATTCAAACCGAGTCTGCTATCATTTTGCTTGGTTGTGTTTTAAGCTTTCAGGGAATTTTCTTATTTATTTTACAAGATCAAGGTATGATGTACACATCATAGTAAAGATCTCGAAGAGTGGTAATTCGATCTTGATAAAAAATTAAAATATCTTTCAGAATGTTAATTTTATGACGAAAAGTGTATTTTCCCATTGTAAAAATCAAACAAAATCAAAATTTCGAAAAATATGTTTTTAGACATTTTACAAAAGTTTTGAAAGGAAATATTGCTTTTATATTATCTAAGATATCCTGAATGATTTATATCCATCAAGAAATAAAACCAAAATGTAAATTTTAAGACTGGTGTCCAATGGAAAATACCTCACAAAAATCGTTTAAATGATAAACAGCAGGTTGCTCTAGGTTGAATCACACAAAACAAGCCATTTTCAAAGGCTGGCCTTTTTATATAAACCTTCATCTTAGTATTGTTCATCATCGTATCATGAAATTGTTAAAGAAGCTTAACTCTGCTCGTCATAATTAAGTGCAAAAAGCCTATGACCAGTATGTTTACCTCCCTTTACCTTATAATCTAGTTACACAGAATAGTTCCAAATGGAAACATGTCTTAATTGCCGTATTCTAACTTCTTAAACTTTGCATAATTATTACAAAAAAGAGATCGTGTTTATGTCTTTATCCTGAATATTTAGGTAATTCTATAACGTTGAAGTAAATCCTACTGATTGAAATTGCTATAAATTTTAATTTATTCCTCCAATATTTCCATTTATTACTGTTCCGGCCGAGGGATGATATTTGTGTTGAAGCTAAGTGTGTTCCAGCCGAGGGCTGATATGTGTGTTCGAACTATGTGATTTTTAGCATTAAGAATAGATAAAAGCAATCATTTGACGTATTTAACACTAAATAAACAAGATTATTGGTAAAGAATTCCAAAGGACGACCATGCTGACTAAGTAAATTGTTTGCGCATGCTCGACAAGAAGGCGGCAGTACAATGATGAAAATAATATTTAGGAACTGAATACAATAGTATGATGGAATATGTTATGTTAAAATATTGGTTTTATTTTAACCTTCAACTTGTGTTCAGCTGCTGATAATTCTTCGCTATTGTTTATTAATGATAATGATAAAAACTGACCTCGACTTTCTTACTTAAAGAAATGGCATACCTTGGGCAATATAGAATTCAAGATAATTACAGTTAAAACATTTACATATATTTATTGTTTTTCACATATGTAATCGTAATGATGTTTTTCACAATCTGTATCGTGCCACGTGTAATTAGCATGTCTTGGCATGTAAACACAGTCTTGATCAATTCCGTGGTGGATATGATCAGGTTGGTTGTGCCCCCAGTCTGCCAAGGAATCATCTACAGGATGTTGGTTTATCCATAAGAAATGATCGTTTTGGTTGAAATCTCGTGCTCCTATCCAAAAGCCAAGGTGTTGAGACTCTAAAAGTATTCATGTTATTTTTTAAGCTTGTCACCAATCATAATATGTAGTTTGCTTGCTTTTGCTTTTTCTTTGATCGTCTATATTTTTTTTTACTCTTTAAATCTTCTAGAACCATGTTATAGGAGAAAATATAATATGACCCATAGACATTATGATAATATGGGCTTATACTCTATGTTATAAATTAATTAAACGACAATGACGGGTATGAAGTGGTTATAGCATGACTAAACCTACTATATTTGCACGAGGGCGTAATCCAAGTGGCATTATAAGTTTAAGAGTGCTGATAACCGCGTAAGGAACGTCGAAGCCATTTTATGAGTTGTTTATTACGTTACTGAAACACAATAACGGTCTAGATTGCTAGAATCAGTTACTCATATAAAATATCGACGTTAACGAATTTTTATCGCGGCGTCACAGGGTAAAATGACGTCAAAAATGACGTCACGTATTCATGACGGGGTCAATAATCGGTTATTGTGCCCTTCTTTTCTGTTATAATTCCCGCTTCCGGTTAATTTACTTGTGGTACAAAATTTTGTCCTATGCAGTTTTGTTAGTTTTTATAGAAAGGTATTTAATAAGTACATGTTTTATACAGTTTTGTCATATATCATGTATTTTATGTCCTCGTGGACCTTTTGGCCTAATTGAATATTGAAAATAAATTTAAGCTAAACATACAACTTTTGTCTGCTACTAGTGTCAAGTGAGTTTTATTATATAAAACTTCAGTCGCATTTTGTAAAAGTGCTTATATATAAAACGTGATGCTAGTATTCTGCATTAATTTAAGATTTCGAAACCGGTAAAATTGCGCACGCTAAACATCTCGAATTCCAAATTCGCTAACTTTTCGACCCGCGGAAATATCCATTTAAACAGTATTCTGCATTAATTTAAGATTTCGAAAGCCAGTAAATGTTATTTATGATTAGATTAGATGGACTATTTTGTTAAAAAAACTAAACCTTTATTTCTTTATTATCAACGATAATATAAAACAAGGAATCAGAAAATTTACCCGCAATTTTGTTTCTTATTAACACGGCCTTTTCATGCGTATCTAGGACAACAAGATCCCCTCCTTCTTGCTTGCATGCATGACGTGCATCTTTCCAAGTAACATGTTTTAATACCATATGGACACATAGTTGTGCGTTTGCATTCTGTAAATGAATGTAATGCGCATGCGTGTCGCAGTGAAAGTGTGCATTGTTGGTAGGTATTGTTGTTGGATCACTAGTTCCTAGAGAAATGAAATAAATGTGAGGACTAAGCTTTATCTGTATCTTTGTCTTGAATTTAAATGTATAGTAACTTGGGACCAGTAAGTAGCGTGTGCCTTAACAAACACATCACCGTGCATATTTTGAACAACCATCTTGTTAAATAACATTGATAACATATGGTTTTAAAATTTTGTATTGAACTCCCAGAGAGATTTCAATCCAACATTAGACAAGATTTTCATTAAACGGAAATAAAACATGATTTAAGCCTTATATAAAACGCTGGTTCATAGTTTGTGATAAATACAGGTATACAGTTAAACACTAAGTCGGTAGTTCTACCAAGGTGCCTGCCCGCGATGCAGTAATGACCAGTGGGGCACCTAGAGTCTTCATACACCATTAAAAGAGGAAAGTTGCTATATGACCAATAATTCGGTCGGTGTGACATTTAAGCCAACGAAAAACAACAACAATAACACAAATTCGCTGGACTAAAGTCAAAAACTTGAAGAACAAGAGCTGTCTCCATAGGATGACATATGCCCCCGATGGCACTTTGAATGAGTAGTTATGGCCGATGTTAGAGTTTAGGACCTTTGACCTACGGAGCTGGGTCTTGCGCGCGACACGTCGTCTTACTGAGTCACACATTCATGCGTAGTTATTTTAAAATCCATGCATGAATGACAAAGATATGGACCGGACACGCCCATCAATGCACTATCATGAAAAATGACCTTTAACGTCTAAGTGTGACCTTGACCTTTGAGCTACGGACCTGGATCTTGCGCGTGACACGTCGTCTTACTGTGGTACACATTCATGCCAAGTTATTTGAAAATCCATCCATCGATGACAAAGATATGGACCGGACACGCCCATCAATGCACTATCCTTTAATGTCTAAGTGTGACCTTGACCTTTGAGCTACGGACCTGGGTCTTGCGCGCGACACGTCGTCTTACTGTGGTACACATTCATGCCAAGTTATTTGAAAATCCATCCATCGATGACTAAGATATGGACCGGACACGCCCATCAATGCACTATCCTTTAATGTCTAAGTGTGACCTTGACCTTTGAGCTACGGACCTGGGTCTTGCGCGCGACACGTCGTCTTACTGTGGTACACATTCATGCCAAGTTATTTGAAAATCCATCCATCGATGACAAAGATATGGACCGGACACGAAAATTGCGGACAGACTGACAGACTGACAGACCGACAGACGGACAGATGGTTCAAAAACTATATGCCTCCCTTCGGGGGCATAAAAATTATGAATATTCATTTGTCATGCAATAAAACACCCTTGAACCTCTGGCAATAGTTCTAATTATTGACCGGCCATACAATAAGTGTATAATATAAGGGACCTCGTTAAACCAAGTGAAGACCTGTCTAACGTTAGTTGGTTGTTAGTGATTAGTTTCAAATTATGTATGACCAACATAAGACTAAAATTTATGACAATGTACCTTGCGTTGTGAAAATTGATTGTGTTGACATGTCTACAGCTGGATGTTTTGTCTGTGTTGTATGAGTAGTAAGTATATTTGATGTCGTGGTGATATTTGAAGAAATACCACAATGGTCGTTACACAGATCTGTTTTACAACATATGGGAGCACACATTCGACTGCTTAACGCTTTTGACACTACATCACATACCTAAAGTAGGGGTAAAATATATATAAAATTGTATTTTAGTCAGTAAGAAAAACAGCTTCATCCATCAAATATTTGTTTTAGTTTTTCATCTACATGACATTGGCATATATCAATTTAACCCTTAGCCTGCTGGTGGCAAGTGATTATGCCTTTGCGACCAGTGCAGACCAAGATCAGCCTGCACATCCGTGCAGTCTGATCATGGTCTACACTGTTCGCTATTCAGTCAGTATATTTTTGGTAAACACCCCTTTAAACAGTTAATGGCACTGTCCAAATTGAAAGATGGAGAAGTTCATTATAGAAATTTAGCAGGGTAAGGGTTAATGATCAGTAAAAATGTACTTCTTTTGACATTTCAAGGTGAGTTACACATTACTGGAATAAGTAATAAAAAGTAAAGCATTCTAGTTTTTATACTGTGTTATCATCTGCAATTAAACAATTTACTAGTCCTTCTGATATCAGCTGATGATAACATAAAATTAATTGCCGATGACAATGCATTTCTTTTGATATTCCCGTTTATGTCGAATTTATCCTGCTGTCAGCCTTGAGGTACCGAATCAGCCATTACACACACTAACTTTTTATCAAATATATAAAAAACATCACTTAAAACATCGGACGGAAAGAAGCAACATAATAGCAATCTCGATTTGACATTGTTCATGAGATGTAATTAAATGCGTAAACACCTCCCAAACCCCGTAGCATCGGTTTAAGAGCAACTATGTTATCTATGTTTTAAACAGACTCCATGCTTCTTTAAGTTATAATAACAACACTGGCCAAGTATGGAGCGACAATTCATGGCCTCCACACTCCTTTATAAGACCCAAGTTTTGTCATAATTATATTAACGTCATTTTAACAGTATGGTACAAGGATATACTACAAAACATATTTTTACAAATTATTATACGTTGTAATAATATTCATCATATAGTTCATAGACATATACAAAGCATATTGTAAACAATCAGGAACGGTTACCCATTCTTCGTATGCTCATGAAAACCATTTAACACAAGGTAGACCGCGATTATCTACTATCACAACTTTACAAGTCACAGAAGGTGGTCAAACAAGAGCTGTCCGTAAGACAGCCAAGCTCGACTATTCGAAATATTGTCACAGAAGCAGGAAAGTATTACCCAAAATGTTAAATATCAAAAGAGTTTTAAGTTCGAAAGGGGACATAATTTGACCAAAATGCATATCAGAGTTATGGGACTTGATGCTATCAACTAGTTTTATAACCCCGAAGAAACATGTTAAGTTTCAATTCAATATCTGCATTAGTTTTGGGATAGTAACTTGCATGTAAAACTTTAACCAGAATTTTCTAAGTCCAAAAGGGGGCATAATTTGCTCAAAATACATGTTAAGAGTTATGGAACTTGAAACAGAGAGGTTGGTAATTGACCTAGAAAAAGAATAAATAAGTTTCAAAGCTATATGCCTTTTGGTAATAGCTGTATGTACTTGCACGCAAAACTTTAACCAGGATTTCTAAGTCCAAAAGGGGGCATAATTTGCCCAAAATACATGTCAGAGTTATGGGACTTGATTCTATCAACTAGTTTTATAACCCCGAAGACACATGTGAAGTTTCAATTTAATATCTGTAGTAGTTTTGGAGATAGTAACTTGCATGTAAAACTTTAACCAGGATTTTCTAAGTTCAAAAGGGGGCATAATTTGCCCAAAATACATGTCAGAGTTATGGGACTTGACCCAGTGAGGTAGGTAATTGATCTAGAAAAAGAAAAAATAAGTTTCAAATCTATATGCCTTTTAGTAACAGCTGTATGTACTTGCACGCAAAACTTTAACCAGAATTTTCAAAGTCCAAAAGGGGGCATAATTTGGCAAAAATACATGTCAGAGTTATGGGACTTGACCCAGTGAGGTAAGTAATTGATCTAGAAAAAGAAAAAATAAGTTTCAAATGTATATGCCTTTTAGTAATAGCTGTATGTACTTGCACGCAAAACTTTAACCAGAATTTTCTAAGTACAAAAGGGGGCATAATTTGGCCAAAATACATGTCAGAGTTATGGGACTTGGTGCTATCAACTAGTTTTATAACCCCGAAGACACATGTGAAGTTTCAATTCAATATCTGCATTAGTTTTGGAGATAGTAAGTTGCAATGTAAAACTTTAACCAGAATTTTCTAAGTCCAAAAGGGGGCATAATTTGCTCAAAATACATGTTAGAGTTATGGAACTTGACCCAGTGAGGTTGGTAATTGACCTAGAAAAAGAATAAATAAGTTTCAAAGCTATATGCCTTTACATGATAGCTGTATGTACTTGCATGCAAAAACTTAACCAAGGTGTGACGCCGACGCCGACGCCGACGCCAGGGTGAGTAGAATAGCTAGACTATTCTTCGGATAGTCGAGCTAAAAATGGATAATAGCAAATCGCGGAGATTCAAGTTTTTTTTTGTCGTTGTTGTCACGAATCAGTCTTAACATACGCATAATATACGCCATAAAATGACTCATAACAAATCCTGGATGAAAGCACCACGCATATGTTAGACTGGCAGTATTAACAAAGTCGGGGTTAGTTTTCTCTAAATTGCTGGTTTAGTGAATGATTTTTATCACATGTTTGACGTCGCGGGAGTGTAATAAAGCCATTCAATAAAAACGATAATACACTAGTGTAATAAAGCTTTGACGTCGACGTCGTTTATAGTATTCGAAACGTTGGTCAAGTTGACTTGTTTATATAGTAAAAGAAAGTAGAATTTTTGACAGGAAGGACTAACATGTGATAAAAAGAATATTACATATGTGACTTTCCATACTGAATTTATTAAACCCGTTGAATAAAATTGATAAAATGCTCGGCAGAACCTCGCATTTTATTATTTTATTCAACTCGTTTAATAAATTTAATATGAAAAGACATTAATGTAATATCCTCTATATAAGCATTAGCAGCAACATTTGTAAGATATGATATGGTGGATGTAGTAATTAGATATTACCTGTTGTGTTACACATTGACCTTTGTAGATTGTTTGTGGAAAACCGTCATATTGAAGTGGAGAGTACAACATACACAACTGTAATGTATAAACAGAAACAGCCGGTTATCATACATTATCAAGGCGGACACATACAATATTCACGATATGATATGAAATTGAATCATTGAAATTGAACATATTTAACATATTTGAATAAATCAAACGTCTTCGAGTATAAACTCTGACGTTCAATATCAATGATAGTGCGAATTATTTCATGTCAATAAATATGATTTTATTTGATTGACTAGTTTTCTGTTGTAAGGATTGACTGACGTAAACAACTGACTTATGTAGTAACTTGTATTGTGCAATTTAATTGACCTGTCAAAACATGTTCCCGGCTTTCATGTTAATCTTATATGGCTCGAAAAGAATATAATAAAAGCCGGGTCCATTTTTTGACAGGTCAAATAATTTGCACAATATGAATAATCAATTAGCTGAAATATCAACTAACCGGTGTCACAGCCTAAGAAGACATTAAAAAAGATAACAGTTCACAACATATGTACTATATATATATATACACTACACTGGACTATCGTTTACGAGTACAAAAATATGATTAATGGTTGTTACCTCGTTTTTACCACAGATAGTAACATCATTGCAAGCTTTAGGATCAACTGCAGCATCACAGTTAAAACAGTATGGACCTCGTTGTGTGAGAGGAATTTCTGAAACATATCATAAAACATCTGTCTGAAAATTCAGTGGAAGCAGTCTCGGTTTGATCACAAGACGTCATGAAATGTGCGACATACCTTGCAACCTCTAATACGGGCTTAAGTAGACTGGCATCAGTCGTTAGATCATTAAATGTAAATCACTTGGTCGTAAAATTAATTATTATCGGCAACTGTCCTTTCTGAAAAAATTACAATATCTCTTGCCTCTGTCTCTGTTGAGATGAGCCTAGAGAGAAAATGTTTTTCTGAGAAAATATCAGTGTCAGTATGAAGAAATTAACATTATTACAGATTATTTGATCTCAACATACTTTGTTAGTCTAGGGCTTAAGCTGTATTCTTTCAAAGAGATACATTGGATGACCCTCATAAGTATCAAGAACATTTAACAACATTAGGTTACGACTGTCACACGTTGGCTGCTGATGAGAATGTACTAAAACGTTAAAGAAGTTCAATATAGAACTCGACCAAAATAACAGCAGACTAAAATAAGTTGAGTCAGTTTATGAAAGGTAATGAATTGTGCAACACATTCTCCTGCGAATCCTAACACTGGGTTCGCAGTAGGATAGAGATAGACTTAATAGACTTTATGATTCATTAAGGTATCAAGTTACATGGTACTGTTAAAGAAGCTTTTGTAACGGGTAATTGTTTGGCCAAGATCTCGTACTTCAAAATAATTTAGAATTATTTATAGTCATTTTAATGGTACATGTAAATCAATGTAGAATATTATTAAAATATTGAAAAATGAAATATGTGCTTTATCTAATAAATGTTTTCCCTAATAATTTACCTCTGGTTCCACAACCAATCTTGTTACAAAAATCGCTCTTGCAGCATTCCATGCATGTTTTGATGTCAGATGGACTTTTCGACCTTTTCCCAATCAGCGATGTGCCACTAGGAGAGCAACGCTACAATCAATTAATCATAAGCAATTGAGTAATTGTACTAAATGATGTATATTCTAATGAATTTTTGTGTATGAAATGTTTTGAACTGACAAATGCTTTGTATGGACATATTAAACAAATTTCAATTCAACTTCCCAGCTTAATTAACTCAAAATAGATGTACATGACAATATACCAATAATGAAATACTGTAAGGTTCGTCATTTTCTACTAGACAATCATAACATCTCTAACATAATCGTCATACATGCTGAACTGTAAAAAGTTCTTTGATTTGAAATATAATCTTAAAGCAGTAAAAAAAATCAGTGCAGTTTTTATCTTTTGTATCATTGTATAGTATTGTATTGAATAGGTACACACTGCGTTAGTCAAGATATTGATGTAAAATGAAAAAAGTTAGCAGTTTGTTTTGGTCATATTTAGTATCAAAAATAGTATAAACATCATTGCAGTTATTATTTTACATCTTTATATAATTTCCATTTCAATAGTTTGTAAAGGTTGCATGCATACCGTATTGTTAAGACATCCAGTGTTAAAAACAACATTACCACCAGTGGTTACTAATTGCTCTGTGAAACAATACTGAAACGTGAAAATTAATTCAAAATTATGAACTGCTGAAACACAATATCTGGAATTCCAAGGGAGCGGGCGTTTTACTACGAGATAACCGAAGTTCAACATAAAATGATATTTTGCACACGTGTTTTCGGGACGAAACTTGAAAATGTCTTCGAAATAGCCGGAAATTTTAGATACGCGAGTCCGAAATATCTAGTTTCAACTTCTAAAATGTTTAAATTAATATCAAGTTTCTAAATCAATTATGGCTTGAGCTCAGCTGTAGAACTGAAACAATGCTTGCTGTTTATGTGACTTTATAACGTTTTTCACCAACCTGAGTATATAATATTTAGTTTTGAGTAGGTGTAAGCTTTATCAGCTTCAAATAGATATTTTATTATAAATAACTACCACAATTCACTACAGATTATTGATGGAATGTGTCTATGCAATAAACGATTACCTGGTCGACTCCGCATTCTATGACCTTTGTACAGTCACGTGGAAATGGAACATGCTGACATTCAAAACAACGGATGGCATCACCTATTAATGTATCTACAGTTTTATATAGTGGTTAACGTTACAGAAATTTAAACGGGCTTCAAATTGATCTTTAAACTAATTTTTTACAACCCGCCCGCTTAGCTCAGTAGGGAGAGCGTTGGTCTACGGATCGCGGGGTCGAGAGTTCGATCCCCGGGCGGGGCGTATGTTCTCCGTGACGATTTGATAAACTCTGGTAATTCATGTGGGGAAGTTGCACTTACTTGTGGAGAACAGGTTTGTACTGGTACAGAACCCAGGAACACTGGTTAGGTTAACTGCCCGCCGCTACATGTCTGAAATACTGTTGAAAAACGGCGTTAAACCCAAAACAAACAAAACAAACATTTTTTACAACAGTCAAATGTATAACGTTTCTTGTAGTACTGATTAACGTTTGCAAAAAGGTACAGTTCATACTCAAATTTACATTTACAGAAGAAAAAAGACATCGCTCGAACTCGATGGGACAGACAAAATCATTTCGAGTTATCGGTAGTTCGAGCTTGAAACAATATACATTTAATAGAAATTTTGACCTGACGAGGAGTTTTAGTGAAGACTGAGTGGTGTTCGAGTTTTCTGAGTTCGGGTGAAGAAGTTCAGCTGTTATAATGATAATAATAATATAAATGGAGTTATTTTCAATGACACGATCTAATATTGCTACTTAAATTGAAAGAAATCGAATTGAAATTAAATAAATTAGTAAATAATCCACAGTACGTACAGCGGTTAAGCAGACAGAAGAATATTCCAAGAATATATATATGAAACATTTATTTTAATGAATGAAAGTCTTTTCTTTCCAATAATTGTGCAAATGAATGTACACAAAGTTATAATGGCATGCATTGTCGTTATGGAATGATAAGGAATCACCTTTTGCTCTACACTACTATATTTAAAGTTTGAACACAAGGCTTAAGTGTCATTTATAACACATTTATATCTATGTTTCTTCACGCTAAAGACGAACCATAATCACATAATATTATACACCTGTAAGCCGTGTTTTCCTTTGTCACGCTTTAGATTTACTTAAAGTTTCTCGCATATGTTTTCTTAATGCTTTTTTCGCATTTTAAGGATAAAACTATAACGAGTTTGGTGACCTGTGCTTTTTCTTTTTCTTCTCTTATTTGTCTTAGAAACTAATGTTTAGTCAAGCTCACAAAGTATGAAAATATTCTTAATGGTAGAAAAAAAGATCATACATCCTTAAATGAGATTAATGTTAAATATACTATATACGACAAAAGCAAAACATTGCGCATTGAAAGACAAACTAAATGACTGTACATAAATCTCGGACGAAAAATGTAGGTCTTCAAGATTATGAAAATAACATGAACATGATTGACTAGTATTTTACTCAGTGTTAGTGTTCTTAGATTGTTTTTGTCCTTGTTTTCTTATTTGTTTTCATTGTAGATATTTCTATCATTAGCATAAACATACAAACACGCCTGTAGGCTTTTGTTTTGTGTTCTTGGAATGTAGCTACAATTGCCACTGAATTTTGTCGTTGCTTTCGCACGTTTCGATAATTGGCTCAATTCAAAATTTCACAAAAAATGCGTTTCACTTAAACCTGTGATACGGGGAATTTGGCGTGCTGCATGTTACGTAACCTCTCATTAGCAAAAACACTCCGAAATCAAAGATGGCCGCCTTCATGATATTTGTCAGATTTTTTTCTCATTATGTTGATTAAAAAAGGCATAATTATGCAATCCACTTATACTGTTATTTTGCTTGAGATCCTTAGCCCATCTAAAACAATTACAAAACTGCAGGGCACAGCTAAAATTGACTCGCTGTCAAAAAAATGCTAAGATAATTACCATAATCTGTCAAATTATTGGGGGGACCCGGCCCCCTGTCCCTACGGCCCTGACACAGTCAACAGGCATAAAACTAAAATCATATATAACATTGTTACTAGTACATCCTACGTTATGTTTCAGTTGGTAAGATGTACAATGTTGTGAACTACTAAAACTGTCACTTTCACAAATTGTTCAACAATGTGTACAGCTTGGTGCTTTACTTTTACTAGACCTGAAATGTGGATATGTATTAGTAGACAAATATTTTGTTTTAACTAATGTATCTAATGTATCTTTAAGATTTCTAGGAAGTCTGAATGCCTATATTAGATAATTCAGTATGGATTGTACTCTATAACAAATGGTTTTAACATTATTGTAGTCTCTCTTATTTTTGATTAAAGCATCACTTTGTGTTACACACATTATCTCATTCAGAAATACTATGCCCAGCACTATTCAACACTATATCAACAACCTTTTAAGGATACTTTCTGTCAAGGAATAAATTCTGAAGTTCCCTAACAGATTCCTTGAATTCATTATCATCAGACTAAATACGCCTGTATCTCTTAGCCTGGCTGAATGGAATATTGTCCTTTTGCATGGTTTAGGATGACATGAATTATAATGTACATATTGGTGAACATGTTTCAGAAATATTAAAAGTAAACTTGATACGAGGATGAATATTGTTGATATTTTCCAGAAATTCATGTAATTTATCCAATGAATGAGTCCCGATCATAAAAATGTCACTCATAAGGCGATACCACAGAGAAGGATTCAAGCTACATAAACTTAGGAAATTATTTTCAAATTTCCCCATGAATAATGAGACATAAGCAGGAGCCATAGGACTTGCAAGTAGTATTGGTAATAAATTTGAAAAAGATTATTTTTTTAATACAGTTTGAATTAAACTACAGATGCTGTCAATAGACAGTTTGCCAATATGGTTATTTTTCTCAAAACGTATTTACAAGTCTGAATACCGTCACCATTTGGAATGTTAGTATAAAGGGAACTAACATCAAGAGAAACCAGATAAGTCTTCTCAGAACATAATTTTCACTCTTTAAGTTTAAGCAGGAAATCATTAGTATCTTTGATGTAAGAAGGCAGGGACTGTATATGAGGTTTAAGTATAAAATCAACATACAAATGTATTTAGATATGTTATCTGTGCAAGAGTTACAGGCTGATACAATAGGCCTATCTAGGAATCAAAGTGATAGATTAGTGAGTCTAAGGCAAAATGTAAAATTGTTGGATTCTAATATTTACCGGAAAAGTGTCAAATTCATCCGCGATAGAGAATTCTGTTTGACTAATATTATCTACACACTTTAAAACATTACTTTTACTGTCTCTGATATAAATGCACCAACCTTTTCTTAATACATTTTTTTTTGTACCTGTCAATTTTTCAGCTGTCTATTTAACTCGCCTTCATAGTCTGTACGATTCATTATTATTATAGTTCCAGATTTGTCTGCTTTTTTAATAATAATAGTACTTTCCTGTGTAAGGTTCCTTAGGCTTTGAAGTTCATCTTTGCTGATATTGGTATACCGCTTTTTATTAGGTGCAGAGTTTATAATTCTTGAGTAACTGCCTCAATATACATGTCTAAATACCGATCACGATCATTTTTTGGAGTGAACGATGAAGTTTTCTTATTAAAGAAAGGCTTTTGGAAGTAATATTTTGTGCTACTGATGTTGCATCTTGATCATGTTCTTGGTAGAAATATTCTTTAAGCCTAAGTCTGCGGGTAAAGCGAATTCATGACATTTTACTTTAGGGCAGAAAGTAAGTCCTTTCCGTAAAAGTATGTAGCCATTATCTGTTAGAATTCTGTTTGACAAATTTGTAACAGTAGTTTTACCTCTCTGGATTTCTGGATTTCTTGTTTTATATTCTTTTGTTGCTTCCATTTACATTAATTTTGTCTGTGATTCGCACAAAACGGCGGTTCCTTAATTTGATCAAAGTGTTGATTGAATCTTGAATTTGGTTTGCTGTGGTCATCCCATCCCCTTTTTTAAGGCTTCTGTGTATGTTCTCCTGTCTTTCATGCTGCCCAGGGCTGTCGAGTATTTTTTTCCTGCTGCTGTTTTGGTAGTGAAGACTGATTTAAATGTTTATTCATTTTATCTTGTCTACCTGCAGATTTAGGGCTGATGGGTTTTCATTTTGGATTTAATTGGCTTCCTGTTTATTGGTTTGTCAACCCTAATCCTGTCCGTGTAATATCAGTGCAATGGAAGAGTAATCTATCTAGGTAACTTGCTACACGTGCATTTAACAGTCCTGAAATTGCTTTCTTTGATTTTCTCATATTTCCAGATATTCGTCCCGTACTTCGACGCATAGACATAGGTAGCATAAATTATTCTCTTTCTACCAGTAGCTTTCTCCTTGTAAAATTATGTAGGCTTTTACTTATTCTTTAGAAATAATCATCTTTTTGTTGACCAGTTTCTACTGCCTACTAATTATCTTATAATACAGGTGTATGGTGCAGGTTAAGGAGTGAGGTTTTGGCACCTGTCGAAAAACAGATAAATATATGAAAATATGTTGAGGTAATTTTAAAAGTTGATTCATTTGAATAACTGAATGCAATGTTTGAATGGGAAAATAACTGATAATTTTTTTTTCATGGCCATGTAAAGAAAGTAGTTCAAAACATAGCTTCTGCGGGGTAAAAACCCTTGTCTAGGGAGTAGTTATATAAGTATGATTTTTTTCATAATTATGGCTCTAGGACTCAAAAATAAGTCAATAAACTTAATCCTCTCATGTGCCGGACCCCTTTGATTTTACCTGGAGCAATGTATTTGTGGCTTTGGACTTGTTTTCTAAATCGAAGTGGGAAGTGGATATAAAAGCCATTTAAACAGTTAAACATCTTTATCGTCGTTCACAAATATAATTCAAATGAGATTCACAATCAATATCATTCCAATGGTAACTATTGACAGTTATGGCAACACAGTCTTGATTCACTCCGTGGCTGAAATGATCAGGTTGATTCAATCCCCAGTCCGCTTCGGAATCATCTACAAGGTAATTGTCCGTCCATAAATGATGATTGTTTCGGTTGAAATCTCGTGCCCCTATCCAAAAGCCTTTGTGACCAGTTCCTTAAATATTAAATATGTGATAAGTTTACTTAAGAAATAATAAGTTTCCAAACGTGGCTTATCGTAGAATAACCCGAGTTTTGAGTTCTTATGCGTAAGAATATATCATATATATGCCTGAGTGATATTGTTTCGCATAAGAATGAAAAATGCGGGTTATTCTACGATAAATCACACTTGGGAACTTATTATTTCGATTCTAACACGACATACTAGTATCAACAGTGTTAGAAAAAATGGCAACTACATTTTACGACCGTGCTACGCACCTGGATCGGATGACGTCATTGCACGCGAGTGGTTTATCGCAGAATAACCAGAGATAGATTTTGCTCTACATATATGTAGGTTATTTGCTGGTCGTGTTAGAATTATTTTTTTTTACAATCCATCATCAAATTTTGTTTCTTATTTCTTTTCATGTCCCAATAAAATAACATATTTCTCGATTGGGTTCAAATGTATCACTTTTACTCTTTAGTAAAAGTAGATCTACTTCGATGAACTATCGACATAATAAACTATAAGAACTCGCATTTGAAGGAATTCAAGCTCAATTGCAATCGCTTTGTATGTTTCTAGTGTCATGTGTTTATGTTATAAAAAGAATCGAATTTACTTAAAAGTATCTTTAAAATGACAGTAAGGTTAACAATATTCTACAGTAATTTAAGTTTTCTGACGTTTCAGATTTCAACTGTATGACCTGTGAATGTTTCTCATTAAATAAAACAAGAAATGTCTATTTCTGTCTTGTACATAATATTATCATAAAGAGATATATTGGAGTTTTGAGATATACCAATAAGTTCGTTTCTCATTAACAACGCCTTTTCGTGTGTTTCCAGAACAACAAGATCCCCTCCTTCTTGCCTGCATGCATGACGAGCGTCATCCCATATAGCATGATTATGTACAATGTGAACACATAATTGTGCATTCGCATCTCGTAAATGTATGTAATGTCCGTGACTGTCGCAGTGAAATTGAGCATTGTTGGAAGGTACTGTTGATTGAGCTGTAACTCCTACAGAAAGAAACAAATAAAGACTAAGCGGTATCTACATCATTTTCCTGAATTTAGATGACAGTCAAAAGAACATATAGTGGCCAAGCGGTGAAGCCTATCAAAGTCTTATTAAAAAAATTATACAGTACTTCTATGAATTCCAGTTGTCTATTTTTGAGTTACATAATAGGTTACGAACGAAGGGCAATTTCAATCAAAGTTTACAAACGTTTAGCAGTATACAAAATATAGGGTTTGTCCAGTAAAACACAGAGGTTACAAATATAGGGTAATCCAGTAAAACACAGAGGTTACAAATAAAGGGTAATCCAGTAAAACACAGAGGTTACAAAATATAGGGTAATCCAGTAAAACTCAGACTAAGGTTAAAAATATAGGGTAATGTAGTAAAATAGAGGTTACAAAATATAGGGTTTACCCAGTAAAACACAGAGGTTACAAAATATAGGATAATCCAGTAAAACAGAGGTTACAAAATATAGGATATTCCAGTAAACCAGAGGTTACAAAATATAGGATAATCCAGTAAAACACAGACGTTACATACCTGTAGCTGATTAATTTTGAAATATGTTTGACTGATTAAAGAACATGCGATTTACCTGTTGGATGTTTAGTTTGTGTAGTAGCAGACCTAAGCACCTCTGTTGTCTCCGTAGTTGGAATGGATGTTCGTGGATGTGCTGTCGTCATGGTATCATTTGATGACATTCCGCAATGATCGTTACAGAAATCAGTTTTACAACATATTGGAGCACACTTTGGATTGTGTAATGCTTTTGAAACTATGTCGCAAATCTAAGTTAAGGATTAGATATACACAGATACTGTTTGTGAGAAAAAGTCAAATTTGATCAGTCCGCGTTTTCTCCAGTTAAAAAGATCATAATGCATAACACTGTCTTATATATATATGATGATGATTTGTTTTACTTTTGGTTAGATATTGACTTCTTTAAATTATCTTATGCCTTTATTGTGTAAGTTTCATCAGAAGTTATTATCGATATGTTTCGACTTGCCGTTTAAATATCTTTTTTAGTTTTTCAGCTTTAAAGTAAACATAGAATCAATGCAAAAAAAACAACTAAAAATTAAATCAAAACTCACCATGAGAAAACCAACATAGTGCATTTGCGACGAGCATGGATCAAGACCATCCGCGCGGTCTGGTCAGGATTCATGCTGTTTGCTTTCCTTTCAAAGCCCATTGCAATTAAAGAAACCGTAGGCGAACAGCATGGATCCTGATCAGACTGCGAGGATGGTCTTGATCCATGCTCGTCGCAAATGCACTATGTTGGTTTTCTCATGGTGCGGTGCACTGGTACTTTTGAATAATTCTTGTATGTCCTGCTTGTTAACCAAAAGAAATTTTGTTTCAAGGCTGTTATTGATATTAAATTGAATCATAAATGTTTTCTACTGTATTTTGCTTTGAAGATGGAATCTTCTGTCTCTAGTTTATTACGAGTAATGATTAAGAATCAAATGTTACCGATTGTGATTCACACTGAGCTTTGTAGATTGTTTGTGGCAAGCCATCATATTTGACTGGAGAGTACAACATACACAACTGAAAGTATAAACAGCTAACTAAATTATATATAATAGAAATATAAAAATGCAAAAGTCTGTACCGGATCAAGTAAATTATAAAGAAAAAATAAACAACATTACATGGGTTACATTATATATATATATATATATATATATATATATATATATATATATACACACACACACACACACACTCACGTAACAGTAACTCGATTTTACGTTCAGGAAAAGTGGCTTTGATTCATTGATTTCCGCTCTACAGTAACTTATGCTAGTAATCAATTAGTGGAAAGGTCGCTATAACACCTAAACTGTGTCGGTTTGACTAACCCAGCAAAAATACAAGCTACATAATATAAATGACGTATGATAAGATATCGTATCACAACATAACACAGCGATATCATATACAATATCAGTTTCATTTTTGTTACCTCGTTTTCATCACAGACAGTAACATTATGGCAAGCTTTAGCGTCCGTTGAGGTATCACAGTTAAAACAATATGGACCTCGTTGTGTGAGAGGAACTTCTGAAAGATATCATAGAAAACACTTGTGCACTGGCATAGTCACAATAGTGGTTGAATTACATAAAAAGTGTCTGGCCAAAGTTCTGTAACTTTTAATTATTTTTGGAAATATTTTACAGGCACTGCAACAGTACTTGTAAAAAAATAAGGAAATTTAGTAGATCTATGAACGCATGTTCTAGTGATTTACCGCTTGTTCCGCAACCATTTCTATTGCAAAAATCGTCCTTGCAGCATTCAATGCACGTTGTTATATCTGTGGAACGTCGACTATTTACCGACCTTTTGCCAATTAGTGACATGCCAGTAGGAGAGCAGTGCTGCAATTGATAATATTGTACTGGTGTTGGGTGCGTTCAATCATTTCAGTATCATTTGTATAACAGAAGGCGAATGATTCACGTTTTTTCGAAAAGTAAGCCTGATGTGTAAGTGGCCTTTTACAACTTCTATTTAGCATCAGGGTCAGACAGTACAACGGATAGCTTTTATTGACAAGTGAACCACGCCTCGGTATAGCATTGGGAAATGTAGCAAAGGAAATTTATCGTGATTGTAGCTGGCAAAGTAGATGTAAATGATTTGGGTGCTTTAGGAATTGTGCGTGTTTACTGATAGTAGTGAAAGAGGTAATTCTGTGCACAAACATAAACTTGATTAATTAGTTTTCCATAACTAAGAATTACGACATACTTTCATTTATCTGGAAATATTCATTTTGTTTCTTCTCCTTACATTTATGACAATACGAAGTGCAGTCAAGAAAAGGACTGTTTTTGAATATCACAATTTATTAATACGCTGCAAGATTATTCTTAAATATGAGTTTAGCTGGTATATTTTCTGTCTGATGTTGTATGCTAAGAAAGAGATGCAGCTAAAATTATCATAGAACCCTGGGCTTTCTATTTAGCGCCAGGTTAATGCTATTCCGCGGCTGGCAAAAGAGGGATAGACACCACCTCAACATTGACGTCAGAAGAACATAGTTGCTGTATTTTACTTAGTATGTAATAATTTAAGGTTCCGTAACTATCTATAATGGAGAAAGAGACATATACAACAAATACTGTTAACAGTATTTTACTAGCACCAAATGTACATTCTGTAAAATGAACTAAAGCAATAGCATAAACAAGAAACTTCCTTCAATTCTCGTTTATTTTAATGTATTGGCGTTTTTATGGTAGAGTACAGTTCAAAGGCATGCATTGTGTACATTTAAAATGATTTAATTGCTAGTATAAGACATATTTCATACCGCATGGTGAAGACAGCCAGAGTTAAATACAACATTTCCAGCCATTGTTACTACTTGCTCCGTAAAACAGTACTGAAATCGAAATATATTAGCAGAATTGATATAGCCTAACATGTATTATTTCAATATTTGGTATGTTTAATCACTCACGTGGAAAGATTTTAATTAGAAAACTAAAAAGGTATAAGAATATTTAGTAGCAAATCACGTTTTGTTTAGCAATATGGAAATCACTCCCAGTGAACTTTTGCGGTCTGTTGGTGTGCTGTTAGGACACACAACTGTTGCGTTCAATTCTCTCTGATTTTACATTTTTATATGAACTTTCTCCATATGTTGCCACTAAGATTATCTTAGCTTTTGATGTTTTACAACTTACCTGGCTACCATAAACGAGCATATTTAGTTTTGAAAAATTGTTATTTTCATACATTTTACAGTACAAGAAGAGAAAATCAGTTACAACTTGACTTAACTGCAGACCTTTCATAGATTTAAGTCTGTGAAACGAATATAAACAAATCACCTGGTCTGCACTGCATTCTGTGACTTTGGTACAGTCACGTGGAAATGGAACATTCTGGCACTGAAAACACCTGCTGGCAAAACCTATAAAGGACATTACATTCTCATTCTTTTACAGGAATGTCTTTTCAGTCAATAAAATAAAACCAAAGAATCGAGTTTTCTCTATACATCCATGAAAGTGAAGACCCTCTTTACAAAAATGTTCGCATCTCTTCTATTTGTATCACTACAGTACAGGAAATCATTTGACCTTTCGACCTTTTGAAGGGATATAATGTACAGCCGTACCTTTTAGTACAATGTATGAATTGTGTACAATGTATGAATTGTGTACAATGTATGAATTGCGTTATGACATCGATCTGATACTGCTACATCATAACATTGAATTCTTTACTTGAATTGGTTAATGTTCTTTTAGAATGTTTGGAAGTACAAGGCTGTACACACTTCATGTTTTCGTCTTCTATTGAGCAACGTGTGCACCCTTAACCTGCTCAATTTCTATAACGAACTTGTCCATCTTTCAGTTTCGACAGAACCATAACTATTAAAAGTGATACATGTACTGACTGAATAGCGAACTGTGCAGACCAAGATATGCGCTGGTCGCAAAGGCAGACTCAGTTGTGTTCAGCATGATAAGGGTTGATGAAGTGATTTTCGGGGACCGAAGATGGTTAAGGTAGCTGCTTTCGATTCTTTCCCCCCTCGTTACAAATACTTTGTGGAATTGTACTAATAATTAAGTTTTGTATTGATATGTAATTGTATATAATGCTAACAAAACTCGAAGGAAAATAATAAAAAACGTAATTAAAATGTAAGAACTTTATATTACGTACTATGGTGTAGCAGACAGAAGACTATTCCAAGAAAATATAAATTTTCCATCTAAATTATTTAGCGTGCGTTCTCACTTTATAACGCAATAGTAATGCACAGGATTTTTTTACAGATTTTATTGTTCCCTACCAATTGATAAGGAGTTAAGTATACTTCTCTCTGAAAGTTGTAACCCATTCGATAAGGCTATTTACGCTCATCTGAATTATTCTTTTCAATTTATTAGTTTTAATATTACTTCTGTGGATTCGAGCCCCGCTTGGGTCTTCATGCAAAGAAGTCATTTATCCAGCTGACCTGCTGATGGTCAGCGGTTTTACCCAGATTGCCCGCCCGAGCCTGATGTAGTGCCTGGTGGGGACTTGGGTCTTCTAAAACGATTAAGCACTGAAAAATTGTCATATTACCACAAAATGAATAAGCTGAAATACAGTATTATGCCATACACACCAATAAGAACAACTTTGAAGCATGACGCAAATACTTTACTCTAATGACTTGCTGATGTCATTAATGTCAGCATAGTCAGACTATATTCGAATGTGTCAGTAAGCGAACAGTGCTGGTAATTAAATTCACCATGATAACGTGAACATGATTTATACATAGATACTAGAGGTCAGCATGCCCTCTTCAGCAATGTTACCGCCCCTACCAACTGTTAGCTAATATATTTTAGTATTTAAACACGAACTAACCATGGCTAACGAGCAAAAAACGCAATTTCAGCATGTTTTAAAAGTGTAGGCTACTTTTTACCATCTATGATCTTTGTACTAGTAGCTAAAAGACTGACAAGTTGACAAGGGGCAGAGGAAGAGAAGAGGGAGGATGTCTGACCCAAAGCGTCAGCAGGTTTTAAATATCTATAGTAAAATAGTTTCAAATATCAGAAAAGTTTTATAACTTTAGTTGGTTAGATCAGTTTTCTGACAAATACCTAGAACTTTCTAGAAACAAGCACTGACGACTTTACAAATTTGAACTTTTAGTAAGGGAAGACAATAAATGCAGACTCTCAAAGCTTAAAATAAATTTGAGAAAAATGATCAGACACACTGTTTTTTTTTTCTTTTCATGGCCAATTGAAAAAGTTAATTTTCTTTAGGAAGCAAATAGTGTTTCCTTTTCCTAGAATAACCAGATACTGTGATCAGTTCCTATTCTAACAATTTGAATTACACATTCTTCAGTTTATTGAATACTGCAACTGAAGAGTGGAATTGAACCCATATAAGCTTAGAAATAGCACTGACAAATACGCCCACAGACCAGTTCGTGTACTGCATTGACAATGAGGACATTTAAAGGGATAACAGCAATGACATTTTGCAGCGCTACTGAACACAAATGAGCCGCACCATGAGAAAACCAGCATGGATCCTGACCAGCATGGATCCAGACCAGCCTGCGTATCCGCGCAGTCTGGTCAGGATCCATACTGTTCGCTTACGGTTTCTCTAATTGCAATAGGCTTTGAAGGCGAACCGCATTGATCCTGAACAGACTGCGCGGATGCGCAGGCTGGTCCGGATCCGTGCTGGTTGCAAACGCACTATGTTGGTTTTCTCATGGTGCAGCTCAAATATATCCCTTTTGAAACTGAGCCCGGATAGACACAACGATAGTGTCGAGCAATAGTTATTTCCGGTTTTTTATTAAATCGATGTTATTTTTTTTCACAATGTAGACAGAAAACCAGAAGAAATCGAACTGATCCCTCCTTTTCTTACAAAACATTTAATGATGGATTTGAATTAAAACTTAAATTTGCAGGAACGTTACATAATGTTGAACTTTCATACTAAAATCCTGCCTTTACTTCCTTCTTTGTAAAGTACTCAATTACCAGTCTTATCTCATGACATGGCGCTGCATATAGAATAACTGGAGTACATGTAGAACTTTTGTCGTAAGGTCACATAAGGCATCGCAATCTAAGCTTGTACAGTGCACAAGAAGTGAAAAAAACTAACATGTATTAATGTAAATCAGTACTATACTTCAAACATTGACATCTTGCACAATGGCATTGAGTATAAACTGATAAAGTGTATTTCATGAATATACCGGTACTTGCTGTCAAGCGATAGGATGGACAGGCCGGAATGTATTGTCTGTCGGCAGTTCTTTACCGATACTCAAAAAAAAAGGCCAAATATTTGTATTGTACTGTTACATGTTTGACATAATCCTCATTCGTTTTATAAATATGTACACCGATTAAGCACATGCATTCTTAACCTTTTCCCGCTAAATTTTTGAAATGGACTGGTCCATCTTTCAATTTGGGCAGTTCCACTTATTGTTAAAAGATTGTTTACTGAAAATTTATTGAGCGAACTGTGCAAACCATGATCAGCCTGCACATCCTGGTCTTGGTCTGCACTGGTTGCCAGCCTAAAGGTTAAACACAAATTATTGCAGTTTAAGTTATTTTTTCTTTAAGCAAATAATAAGTAAATGTTAGTCCCCATAATAACATCGTATGATTTTATCTGGCTCAATTTTTTTTTATTTTTTTTTCAAAATCAAGTAAAAAGACAAATGATATGCTGTATAAGGTTTAAATCTTTAAGTGCCGTGTGGTGGCTGTAAAAAGTCTCCCCGTATTAGAATATGTAATAGAGTTCCGCTTAAGCCGGTGCTAGGAGACGTGAGAGGTATGTTGCACATTTCATTACCTCTCATGAACAGACTGAATCAAACCGAGTCTGCTATTATTCTGCTTGGTTCCAAAGGATCTTTTTTACAGATTTTATTAAGGGGTAATGCTCTGAAGAAAACATTTTATTATCGGCACGGAAGGTTTAAAAGCGGACAGCAGAATATTGCTGACGACTCGCGGTTCAGACGTCAGAAAACATTTTGACGTTCAGTCACGTTTTGAAAATTAAAGAGCTCATTGATACAGCATAATTAATTATAGTTCAATGGCAGCCTTATACGCTGTGTCGCTTTAGAGGTAGTGATGTTTCCTGGAGACGGTAAATGATAAATTTGCTTGTTCTGAATTCTGTAATTTAAGTATTCGTATTTGAAATGTTCTCATCTATCATATTTTCAAACTTCAAGCAAATTAGGATAAGAAATAAAGATATTAGAGCACTTTTCTGCGTATTTTTGAACACCCCTCGTAAATACATGTTAATCAAGCGGAGTCAGACTTTCAATAATCTCTCTTTTCGTACGTTAATTTGTTAATTATTTTGTAATAACATGTCAGATGTTGTTGGGTATACATTTGGCAGAAAACAGCAAAAGAAAAATGCAAAATGCATTGTATCAGTTATACAAATGTCAAGACCCGCTTTGTTCCAAATAAGTTATCAATATTTTTCTTGTGGTATGTTTCTACTTTTACTGGTATTGACACCAAACTTCCAAATGTTTTCCCGATTTTATATCGCGAAAATAAATGATTTGCCGGTTTGCCTATCTCGCACATCGTCGTACACCGGATAGACCAGGGCAGTGCCGGGAAGTCAAACGAACGCCCGGAGAAACGAGAGGCGCCGCAAAAGCGAAACAAACTGGCCCACTGATACAGTGATAAATGAAATATACAAATAAGAGGGAAAAGTTGTTTGCAGCAGAACAATTAAGCAAAAGAACGTTTAATAATGATGGTATTTATTTTTTCAATATTTCACTTATCTAACATAAGTTCAAACTTTACCTCTAGAATAGTGAAAAGTCCATCTCTAAGAGCACACATACACACACACACACACACGCACGCACGCACGCAAACAAAATACATGCAACCCGGCCAAAGCTCTCATACACAAAAATGAACGTGTTTTGAAAATAGACTACAGCTTCACTCTGAATAATAATTTTGATAAGAATTTTTGATTTAGAATTCAAGAAATTACAAATACAGAATTTAACATCTTTTATTTCCGTTCACATATGTAATAGAAATGATGTTTGTCACAATCTTTGTCGTGCCACTTGAAATTTTTAGCCATGATTATACAATCTTGATCAGATCCGTAGCGGAAATGATTGGGTTGACCGTGTGCCCAATCTGCAAAGGAACCAACAACTGGGTGGTTGTTCGTCCATAGGAAATTATTGTTTCGGTGGAAGTCTCGGGCCCCTATCCAAGATTCACTGTGACCAGACTCTAAAAATGTTAATTTCACTTTTAATTTCGTCATCACATGTTTTGAATATTTAAAAGTTATCACGAATAGAATTCTATTTTCTTGTTATCATAATTCGATGATTAATAACTCTCACTATCATCATTTAATACAAATACTTATGACCTCCTACACTGTAGTTAAGTGTAATATGTAAAATATAGGAAAAGAGCATACAGAAATATAATAATAGGAATTCATCAAGAACAAACAAAACTCAGTGGACTTAAATGTACCTCTTGTATAATGTCTAATCGTGTTAGTTTCTTTACTCATGATTTGATTAGACTGAAACAGGTAGGATCAGGAAATTTACCTTAGCGGAAAGTTTTTTTCTTATTAATAACGTTTTTGCTTCAGTGTCTAGGACAACAAGATCCCCTTCTTCGTGATTGCATGCATGACGTGCATTTTGCCAAGTAACGTGACTATGTACAATGTGAACACATAAGTGTGTGGTCCCATTCTGTAAATGTATGTAATGATTGTGAGTTCTACAGTGGAAGGGTGCATTGCTGGTAGATGTATGTGGTCGGTGGTGCGTAGATCCTACAGAAAGAAATAGTAATGAGAACTAAGTGACATCTAAATCGTCCAAAGTTTGGCAAAGAAACGCGGTGGCTTATAAGAAGCACGTGTCTTATTACACACAGCACCGCACACCGTTTGAACAGTCATTTTTTATCATTTTATGTGGCGTTTAAAAGTTAAAATAAATCTTTGTACCAAATGTTAGGGAGTTGTATTTGGAATTATTTTAATCCAAGTCTGTTCAAGATCTGAAATAAAGAAACGACCTGTTTAACGTAACGTGTTTTTTGTTGATATTAGTTTAAAAATTTCAATGTGTGAAGATATCCCCTCCACACAACAAAGTACCTTGTGTTGTGAGAGCTGGCGTTGTTGACAGATTTACAGCTGGGTGCTTTGTTTGTGCTGCATTAGTAGTAAGTGTCTCTAACGTAACATGAAGTATTGTTTGTGGATGCTCTGTCGTCATGGTCATGTTTGAAACAGTTCCACAATGATCGTTACAGAAATCAGTTTTACAACATATGGGAGGACACTTGTGACTGGTTGATGCCACATCACACACCTTCAGTAATGATTAATCCGTGAGAAAAAAGAAAAACTTTGATCTAGAATCGTTTTTTATAAATAAATTGTATTGCAAGACATTGTTATATATTAATCCTATTGATCGTTTAAAGTTTATGTACTTGTGCTTACGAGAGGAATAACGTATCTCTCCTGTACTTAATAATGTTGAAAACTTTAAAACTTTATACATGCATATAAAGAATGACCTTAAAGGTAATTGTTCGGAACTATCAGAGACGACATCTTTAAATATTCATTTGGCACATTCACTTTACATGTTTGCTTAAATACATATATCGCACAATGAATAATGTGCCATCGCAACACATCGTATTTTTATTTTGACTGTGTTTAACAACTCATAATGTTGCTACAAAAATACAAAGGCCACGTATGGGGAGCAACGCATGTGGCAAGTCAGTTGATATGTTGCAGTTTCTTTCTTAAACAATATGAGCCGTGCCATGACAAAACCAACATAGTGGGTTTGCGACCAGCATGGATCCATGCTGTTCGCTTTAAATGCCTATTGGAATTGCTGGATCCATGCTGGTCGCAAACCCACTATGTTGGTTTTCTCATGGCGCGGCTCAATTATTTTACATACTTGTTTGAGTTAATCAATGTTAAGAACAATCTGATCATAAAATTAAAAACCACCCATATTTTGTATAACTCTTTTTACCTTTAATACCAAACTATTTTATCACTTTATTTCGTAACTAAACATTAATTATCCCAAATATTGTACATTTACATAGAATATATTGATACCGGCAGACACAATAAATAACGAAAAAAATACAATAGTAGAAAAGCTTCATCAATGGGCTAATATGGTGCTTACTTTCTGGCAAAATAGGGAGTAAAAGTGAAGTCAAATGTGGCTGAGGAATCAAAGACTACTTAACCCATTCTCATTCGTCTTTACTAGGCTGTTGCAAATCTATTCCGAGAGACTTTGTTTGTGGTTGAAGGCACTTCTGAACTTACAGAAACTAGTAGTTTGTTAAGGAGGGTCAGGCTTGATACTGCATTTATTTCAAGAGGTCAACTTGACATAGGATTTCGAATTTAATTTATCTACTGAACTATTCCCCTTCGAGCAACGGTCTCCATTGTCCGTGTCTCCTTCCGTACATCCGTCCGTCCTTACGCAACTTGGTTACGGCAAGTCATATTTGAGTTTATATTTTGTGCGACTCTTTCTATTCCCTCTAAGCCACATACACTTAGGGCCAGGACCCACCACCCTCCTCTGCCCCTGTCAATTATTAGTCAATAATTTAGCATTAAAACAACGATAAATTTCACTTGTTTGAATGCTTCCCAACAAATTGATCCCTGCCTCTTTTACTGCACATATTGTGGTCGAGTACTAAAATTGGAATTGGCGATCATAGGAAGTGATATAGTATAAAGTGTGTTAATTTCATACCCGATTTTTATATTTTAGGAAGTATTTCAAGAGTCGATTTCACAGTTGCCCGTCTTTATACTTTCAAAGAGAATTGATGGAAAATAATGCAGTTTTAAAGCATGCTAAAATTGTAACGAAACCCGTTTCATTATCGTCGCCTATGCAAAGTACGTGTTGCTTTCATGACGTTCTTAACGTCACGTGTCTAAAGGTCCTCAGTGACTTACTTAAAAGCAAGTAAGTCTTCAAATAGTGAAGATAAATTCTTCATTTTTTTTAATTTTAAAGGTAAATGATTCTTCCTCGTGAATAGTTTATTATCTCAATTTTGATTTTTGTCACCACTAAAGATTTTGTCATGGAACGGCCCGAATGTATTATTTAAATGAACTATTAAGTACTCAGCATTTTTAACATTTTTAGGACACTCCTTTACATATTTAGGTGATTATGATCTCAAAGGGCATAAAGGACTTGAACATTTTGAATGTTAGTTAATTTAATACTAAACAAAACATTCCTAAGATTTGACAAAACTATTCTCTTCTAAAATAGGCATAAACTTAAATTTGTTTTACACAAAAATGTGAATGTTGAGTTTTAACCATTTTAATATTTTCAAAGGTGTATTAAGCAAAAATGATATACTGGTTTTTCATCGACAGGATTGGTTGGCGTCAAAACAGGACGGATTGTTTTTGTAAATTACAGAGAACAATTATCTTATAAGGACGTAAAATACAGAAGAATATCACTTATAGCTAATTTTACATGTATTATTGATTGCGGCCGGCCGATGAGGCCGCGATCATATTGAATACAAGTCAAATGGTTTATCGCGGCCAGAAATTTGTACAAACTGGACAGAAGTTGCGAAATTGTCATTTGTGCAGGAAAGAAGCGTTTGCCATAATGTCCAGTACTGGACAGGTATAGTGACCATGCACGGACACAGCCAATTTTCTCAGAGGGGGTCCGATCCCCTGCCCCCCCCCCACCCCCACCCTGGAAATTTTGAAATTTAGCACTTCATTTTTTGCATTCTGGGACAGTTTTATGGACTAACCTGTTAAATTTAGGAAAATGATAAAATCAAGCTTTCTTGAAGGTAAAATTCTTAGTTTCTTTCAGATAAATAATATGAATTATGTCGGGGTCGTATGTAGCAGCAGCCGCATATACTTTACATGCAGTCCTAATGTTGCCTTTTTCGAAAAACATTTTCTTTCCTTCTTGTCTTCTTTCCTTTTTTAAAGATTTTCAAGAGGGGGTCCGGACCCCCGGTTCCCCTCCCCCCTCTGGATCCGCGCATGGTGACATATCATGCTTTCTGTTTATGCAGGTAAACTTGTGTTTGGTTAAATTTCAACAGAGCACAATTGTCTGAACAGTGTACAAACTCATTACTGTTTTTTCAGGCAAGGGTGGAAAAAAAGTGTAGACAATGAAAGCAGTAACATTTTTATTAAAAAAAAAAAACAATGAGACAAACATTTCCAACACCTGTGGACGGTTCAAAAATCCCATGTTAAACATACGATAAAGCCCGAAACGCGTAAGTCTAACCCCAGCAGCTGTGTTAGAAATTAAGGTTAATGTTTGTCTTTGGTTCTGCAACTTCAAATTATTGGAAAATATCTACAGTTACAGTAACTTTACATCTTTATCAAATGTATAAATACAAAAGCTGTATGAATGTATTACACAATGAATGCATTTTAATTTGAATGTAATTTACCGCTTGTTCCGCAACCATTCTTATTGCAAAAATCGTTGTTGAAGCATTCAATGCATGTTCTGACGTCAGTGGAACGTCGTAAATTATTCTCCAACCTTTTCCCAATTAGGACTATGCCGGTAGGAGAGCAACTCTGCAAGTGATTATGTTTGAAGTTAATACAAATACTTCAGACAACTTGGACGCTCTTTGAATGTGATCATTTGGAAGAATTTTTCATTCGCCTATCACATTCAATTGATTTGAAAATAGATATACATGATCCTAAGTACACACCAAATTATGTATTGTTCGTCATTTACCGATGTACAGCTGAAATATTGGATAGCAAAATGTTGGCAATCTCTAATATAAAACTCTATTTTTCAAAACTGCTCATTTACTGGTGCTCCCCGACATTAAGTTCGCTATAAAAAGTAAACAGACATTTATAAAAAATATGCATAAAATAACTTTTGGCTTATAGCGCTTTCGGACAATCCTGAAAGATATTGCGTTGCAAAATGTAGTGACTGTTTTAGTTATTTCAAAGTCAAACGAACAGAAAACAGTTTCGTAAGATAGCACACACATTAAGACATAAAGATATGAAAGGAGAAAAGTGCGAAGTTGCCGTGCCTTAATGTCCTCATGTGTCTGGGCGAAGTACCGAAGACCTGAGGACACGAGGCATTTAAGGTAAAAGAAAAACGAAGAGACGAAGACATGCAATATTGACAAATTCTCCATGAGTCGTTTTCGTGTGTTCGGAGCGAATTTACGGAGCGAATTTACAGTGTAATCTGTTTCAGAATGACATTCTTTTAATCTTTAAAATTCATCTAAATACCTGATACAAGATATGTTCATACCGAATAGTGAAGACATCCTGTGTTAAATATGAAATTTCCACCAGCTGTTACAAGTTGCTCTGTGAAACAATACTGAAATGTGAAATGTATGCGGCACTTAAATAACAGTTATTAAAGGAGAGATAAATCAATAACGTTCAATAATAATCTATCATTCATCTATGCACATGTATGATACCAGTTTAAAGGAACAATGAACTAACTGTATTGTTAAAAACTTGATAATCAGGCATACATTTAAATTTAAATTTTCTCAGTAAATAGTGATAAGTTTCTGTGTGTTTTAAATATGATGTGTAATATGTTAAACATCAAATTTCACCTTAAGCAGAGGATTTGAATTTCTTTTATTAGACGTAAAACATTTTGTGATATCCTAAAAATGTATGTATTTGACAACAACTTGGCAATCAGACATATTCTTCCCGCAATAATCCAGTTATACTTGGGGATTAAATATTTTTCTGCGATTTGACAGGAAGGATTATTTGCAAAGGGGCCTGTAGTTTAAACAACATGAGCAAGATTTCACTGTAATATGTGGTTTTAAAGGATAAACATCATTGCTCACCCTTAGATTTTAATAGGTTTTGTATAATTGAAAATTTAGATACTATCTTTAAAAATGAGTAAAGTTCCAGCATCACATACATGATACAACGGCTCTAGAGAGCTAAAAAATATTAATAGCCTTTAAAACTACCATTATTTCAAAAATAAATATGAAGCAAATCATTGCAGTTTGAAGTATTTGTACACACCGTTTCTGCTTTTATACGAAATACCGCACCTAGGAAGGAGTATTATATCTATATAAAAGTTTCTAACTTATGTGCAAATCTGTTAAGGTTCTATGTCAATAATTCTGTGAGCTGAGCAATTGCACTGACAACATTCTTACAGACGACATCAATATATGTATGACAAATTACTCATTTACACACTTGGGAATTATCAGCAGTCATTATTGATTTTAAACATGTTGAAAAAAATACAATAAACCATCACCTGGTCGGCACTGCATTCTATAACTTTTGAACAGTTTTGTGGAGATGGAATGTTCTGACACTCAAAACATCGCATGGCATCACCTGTTGATATATATTCAGAAACGAATCAAAATTTGTCTCTCAGTCGTCCGTTGTTCTTGCTATAAGTCATGTCAAACGCATATTAACAATTCCTAAATGATTAGCAGTTCTTGTAATTCTTTTGGTTTCGGAAACTGTATGGGATACATATGCTATTTTATATTTTATATTTGACATCAATGAAAAAGTCTTTATTTACAAAAGGAATAAAACACTCGTTGATTTACATTTTAAAGACACGTTTAAATGTTTTATCACTACATATCATCATATGTTTTATCACTACATATCATCCTTGGATGAACAGGAAATGAACAGTGTATACTCATATAGCCTTTTGACCTTTCGAAAGAATATTATGTACAGTTATGTCCTTTTGTTTCGTAAAAGACAATATCAATTTCCCGTTCAGATAGATGGACATATGCGGTAGAGTGCGGTTCTTCTTTAGTTAAAGATAACAATCCGCAGTTGAGTGTGGTAAAGTGTTGAGTGCGGTAAGTATTAGTTTTTTCATTACGTCTTAGTTTTAAGAGGAGTTTCTAAATTCTATGATTATGTTCGAAACAAGTCAGTTTCTTACCTATTCTAAATTTTATGTTTAGTATATTTTACAGGTAACATCACCAATGGATGAAGTATAGCTCGGTTTTGAGGTCAGCGATACTTAAAGTACTGTTATTTATGTCCTACAAAAATGTAGCGCGGTAGCGTAGTGGTAATCTCTTCTACTTTCAAGCACGTAACCGTGGGTTCTAATTCAGTTCAGACAAATTTTATTAATTCAATGTAGGCCTAATATTGTTTATCGATACGGCTTTTATAAAACATGTCAAGTTTTCATTTCTGTCGCGTAGTAACTCCAGTTTGATTGAATTGTCCGTTGAACGAGCGAGATTTGTCAAGTCCTGAAGATTTTAGCCAACATTTTGAAGAACGGTTTACTGACATGTACGTAGAAGAATGTTGAATACTTGAATACAATAAATGAAAAGCGTGACAATTTAATTTTTAATTTTCCCGTCTGTTTTGTCTACAGATGAAATAAAAGAAAAAAAAAGAATTGGTCAGACAGAAATCTCGAACCCAAAACCTCGAGATTGGTAGCTGAACGTTTTGTCCGCATAGAAACTTTACTTAAGGAATGATTATCTTGAATTGGTTTTGCAATAGTTATATCGCTATTTAGGTTCGGCACCGAAAATTGATTTTCAGACACATACATATAGAATATTCATGAGTATCAGGTCAATACTTACGTACTATACGATGTATGTAGGATGATAATTAATATTTTAGTCACACAAAAAATGTACAGTCTTAATAGCGATATACTTAATAATAAGTGTCAAAATAAGGTTTATTATTCCTTCTCTTGAGAAGGAATACTTAGGGTGGGTAAGTCACACTTGACTGAGCAATGGCCTCGAAAGCTGTTGTCGTTACAAGCTGGCCAATCAAACTACGTGACCTTAGAAATAACCTCTGACGTTAAAATTGTTCTTTCCTAATTGAGGCGACTCTCTGACTGAACGCGCTCCGTGGATTACATATTACTAAACCAGAGGATGATTGATTGATTCTTTTATTTCCTTTATTCTTGAAGAGCATAACATGTGTACAAACAGGTAGACATATATCAGCAAATTTACATGTAAATAACTGAATATTATCGTTACCTTCGAATGCATGGTCAATATGCGAAAATAAACCCCATTGCGACCCTCTTATTATGCGCATCAAATTCACGCACCGAATGTAATAATACTGACCAGGTCAACGTGTTTAGCCAGTGTAATTTTTATTGCCGTATTTACTCAACTGAAAGTGGTAACGGATTTACCTTGTTGTTGGATTTAACAATTTATGTTAGCATAAATACTTACTTGACATTGTTAGGCAGTATATAAAACAACATAGTTCTTTTCCAGAATTTTAGGGGTTTTTTTGTATTTAAAACACCCTTGGTGTAAAATGTAACCCCCCAGGGGCGCTTAACAATAAGTAAAGTTTCTTGTTTAACGTGGGTAGTCGACAACTTATTTCCAGCCGAGCCCACTGCAAGCGTCATATTTACCTCCCCAGCATCTAGTCTAGACCAATACTGTTGGAAAGAGTACCAGTTAGGATTAAAAAAAAAAAATAGGTATGACCCTGGCCTGCCCCGTGCCAGCAACGGAACATTTACCAAGCCGGGATTTTCTGATCACGTGATCAGTACACCGAAATGTGCCGTGCTGTTTCAGTGGGTCTATTAGGCATGACTGGTTGGTGTAACGAATTGATGCGCACGTAACTTACCCAAACGAAACGAGTAGGTAATCAGAGACTCTTCAGGTCAGAAGGAAGCAACTCACAGGGCTTCTAAATGGTTGAAAACGTATACAGTAGGGAATTTTAACCCACGATTATTGGTCAAAATTATTTAAATGATGCATTTTGAGTTACAAACATGTGTGTTTTACCAATGGAGTGTTTTCATTAAAAATAAAAACAATCACTACCCGACTATGCGTAACCGAGTTCAAAGAGAAAAAAACACACCAAAAAGTGATAGTCAACGGGTATATTTCTTGCAGTTTTGTAATAGGCCTACGATAGTTTTTCATCCTGAGTAGGAGGCATCAAAAGTTTAAATGTTAGGAAAGGCCTATAATACAAAACATTACAATGTGTGTCTATAGAAAATGATTTAGTTCCCTCTGAACAAAGTAGGAAAATGCCGCAAAAACATGAAAGTCGCATACCGGCAGATTTCAATAGTTCCCAGAGCATTTTTTCCAAACACTTTCACCGCAAACTTTTCTGATATCATGAAATAATTACCGGGGAAAGTTAAGTCATACAGCAATCTGACTTAAGTACTTGATCTTCTAAACGTAGCGTAATAGGAGATGTACTTTAGTCAGATTGGATATACAGCTACTTTTAGTGTGCTTGTTTGACTGAAAATACCTTTTTTTTTTGGCATTTAGCATTACTCATACTTCTTTTTTGTTTTATTCAACATTAACAATATGTTTTCAAAAATGTAAGCTACAGTCATTTAAAATCGGCCATGACGTGTGCTGCACACATATGATTTGTGTCTGAAATTTGAAAATATAAGGTCAAGCTACAAAACTTCTAACTGATCCTTAATGATGGGACGGGACAAGATCACTCGTAAGGTCACACAAAATCACGATCAATTAACTTCCTTCTTCGTTCAATGCCAAACTGCACTGCGACATAAATAGATCATTACTTCCTTCTTAACTGGCACAGTATGAGCGCATGACAAGTAAAGCACGTAAATAAGATCATCGGTATTCTCTAATCTAGTTCATACTCAGACCTGCTAGATTCAATTAAATTTGTCTTGTTGACAAAAATAATCAAATTTTATTTCAGTATAGAACTAGAACTACATCGTGTACCAGGAGATTTCAAGATAATTGCAAATCAGTTTTCAGTCATGGGGCTCACTTTTTAATATTTATTAAGAAAAGAGAGACTCCCTTTATGGCAAGCCAGTTGTCCAATAATTACGTGAACCCCAGTTCACGGTCGAAAAATTAGGATTAACGATCGATAAACTAGGTTTTTCGAACGTAAAACTAGGTTTATCAAATACTAACCCAGGTTTACGTTCGATAAACTAGGTTTCTCGTTTGAACTATGAATTTCGGTCTTTAATCCATGTTTACGACCGTAAACTAGGTTTACGAACGTGAACCTACGTTTACGAGCGTGAACTATGTTTACGACATTATCCTATGTTTCGCTCGAAAAAATAGGTTAGTATTTGAAAACTGTTTTACGTTTGTAAACCTGGTTTTATCGACGTAAACCTAAGTTCACGCTCGTAAAACCCAAGTTCAAGTTCGTAAAATAGGTTCACGCTCGAAAAATAGGTTTAGGTCCATAAACTAGGGTTCACGGTCGTAAACAAGTTCACGTTCCGTAAACATGGGTTCATGGCCGAAACCCATGTTCACGCCGAAATTCATTGTTGATTCTATAATCCTATATATCGACCGTAAACCAGGTTACGTTGAAATTAGGTTTCTAAATTGAACTATGATTTCGATCGTTATCCTGTGTTTACGATCGTCATCCTATGTTTACGCTCGTAAACCCCGGTTCACGCTCGTAAACCATAGTTTACGAACGTGAACCTATGTTTATGACCGTGAACTGGGGTTTACAATCGTGAACCTACATAAACGAGCGTTATCCTATGTTTTCGCTCGAAAATATAGGTTAGTATTCGAAAAACCTAGTTTTACGTTCGAAAAACCTAGTATATCGATCGTTAATCCTAGTTTTTCGACCGTGAACTAGGGTTCACGTAATTATTGGACAATTGGCTTGCCATATTGTTACAAATCGATAAACACGGTTTTACGAAGGTAAACTGTAGTTCACGGCAGTAAACCTATGTTCACGCTCGTAAATATAGGTTCACGACCGTAAACATAGGTTTACGGCCGAAATTGATAGTTGATTTCATAATCCTAGTATATCAATCGTAAACCATGGCTTACGTTCGATAAACAAGGTTTCTCGATTGAACTAAGAATTTCGGTCGTTATCCTATGTTTACGACCGTAAACTTGGGTTTACGAACGTTAAACCTATGTTTTCGAGCGTGAACATGTTACGAGTTATCCTATGTTTTCGCTCGAAAAAATAGATTAGTATTTGAAAAACCTGGTTTTACGTTTGAAAAACCTGGTTTATCGAACGTAAACCTAAGTTCACGCTCGTAAACCCAAGTTCACGTTCGTAAACATAGGTTCACGCTCGAAAAAATAGGTTCAGGTCCGTAAACTATGGTTCACGGTCGAAAACATAGGTTCATGGCCGTAAACCAATGTTCACGCCCGAAATTCATTGTTAATTCTATAATCCTAATATATCGACGGTAAACCATGGTTTATGTTTGATAAACTAGGTTTCTCAATTGAACTATGAGTTTCGGTCGTTATCCTATGTTTACGATCGTTATCCTATGTTTACGCTCGTAAACCCCGGTTCACGCTCGTAAACCATAGTTTACGAACGTGAACCTATGTTCACGACCGTGCACTGGGGTTTACAATCGTGAACCTACATTTACGAGCGTGAACTATGGTTCACGGCGTTATCTATGTTTTCGCTCGAAAATATAGGTTAGTATTAGAAAAACCTAGTTTTACGTTCGAAAAACCTAGTTTATCGATCGTTAATCCTAGTTTTTCGACCGTGAACTAGGGTTCACGTAATTACTGGACAATTGGCTCGCCATATCCCTTTGGGTATAAGGGGCGTTGACCACAAATCAATAATTTTGGGTCATTTATCAGTCATAAGTGACCTCCGTATCAAATGTGATCACAGACCAAAGCATTCTTTAGTTACTTGGCAAAAACAGGTTACATGAAGCCTTGGTAGCAATCTTGCATTGTGTACATTACCTTGGTAGCAATCTTGCATTGTGTACATGTACCTTGGTAGCAATCACCTTGCACTAAGTAACTGAATCTTGATAGCAATAATCTTGTATTGTGTACATGTACCTTGGTAGCAATCACCTTGCACTAAGTAACTGAACCTTGGTAGCAATCACCTTGCATTGTGTACATGTACCTTGGTAGCAATCACCTTGCATTGTGTACATGTACCTTGGTAGCAATCACCTTGCATTGTGTACATGTACCTTGGTAGCAATCACCTTGCATTGTGTACATGTACCTTGGTAGCAATCACCTTGCACTAAGTAACTGAACCTTGGTAGCAATAACCTTGCATTGTGTACATGTACCTTGGTAGCAATCACCTTGACCTAAGTAACTGAACCTTGGTAACAATCACCTTGCAATGTGTACATGTACCTTGGTAGCAATCACATTCCATTGAGTACATTACCTTGGTAGCAATCACCTTGCACTAAGTAGCTGAACCTTGGTAGCAATAACCATGCATTGTGTACATGTACCTTGGTAGCAATCACCTTGCACTAAGTAACTGAACCTTGGTAGCAATAACCTTGCATTGTGTACATGTACCTTGGTAGCAATAAACTTGCATTGTGTACATGTACCTTGGTAGCAATCACCTTGCACTAAGTAACTGAACCTTGGTAGCAATCACTTTGCATTGTGTACATGTACCTTGATAGCAATCACCTTGCACTGAGTAACTGAACCTTGGTAGCAATCACCTTGCATTGTGTACATGTACCTTGGTAACAATCAACTTGCATTGTCTACATTACCTTGGTAGCAATCTTGCATTGTCTACATTACCTTGGTAGCAATCACCTTGAATTGTGTACAATACCTTGGTAGCAATCAGCTTGCATTGTGTACATGTACCTTGGTAGCAATCTTGCATTGTGTACATTACCTTGGTAGCAATCTTGCATTGTGTACATTACCTTGGTAGCAATCACCTTGCACTTAGTAACTGAATCTTGATAGCAATAACCTTGTATTGTGTACATGTACCTTGGTAGCAATCACTTTGCAGTGTGTACATTACCTTTGTAGAAATCACCTTGCATTGTGTACATGTACCTTGGTAGCAATCACCTTGCAAGTAACTGAATCTTGATAGCAATAATCTTGTATTGTGTACATGTACCTTGGTAGCAATCACCTTGCACTAAGTAACTGAACCTTGGTAGCAATCACCTTGCATTGTGTACATGTACCTTGGTAGCAATCACCTTGCATTGTGTACATTACCTTGGTAGCAATCACCTTGCATTGGTACATTACCTTGGTAGCAATCACCTTGCATGTGTACATGTACCTTGATAGCAATCATCTTGCATAGTAACTGAACTTGGTAGCAATAACCTTCATTGTGTACATGTACCTTGGTAGCAATCACCTTGCATAAGTAACTGAACCTTGGTAAGCAATAACCTTGCACTGTATACATGTACCTTGGTATCAATCACCTTGCACTAAGTAGCTGAACCTTGGTAGCAATAACCTTGCATTGTGTATATTTACCTTGGTAGCCATCACCTTGCACTAAGTAACTGAAGTTTGGTTGCAATAACCTTGCATTGTGTACATGTACCTTAGTAGCAATCACCTTGCACTAAGTAACTGAACCTTGGTAGCAATAACCTTGCATTGTGTACATGTACCTTGGTAGCAATCACCATGCATTGTGTACATGTACCTTGATAGCAATCACCTTGCACTAAGTAACTGAACCTTGGTAGCAATAACCTTGCATTGTGTACATGTGCCTTGGACGCAATCACCTTGCATTGTGTACATGTACCTTGGTAGCAATCACCTTGCATTGTGTACATGTTACTTGATAGCAATAAACTTGCATTGTGTACATGTACCGTGATAGCAATCACCTTGCACTAAGTAACTGAACCTTGGTAGCAATCACTTTGCATTGTGTACATGTACCTTGTAGCAATCACCTTGCATAAGTAACTGAACCTTGGTAGCAATACCTTGCATTGAGTACATGTAACCTTGGGTAGCAATCACCTTGCACTAAGTAACTGAACCTTGGAAGCAAAACCTTGCATTGTGTAGATGTACCTTGGTAGCAATCACCTTGCATTGTGTACATGTACCTTGGTAGCAATCACCTTGCACTAAGTAACTGAACCTTGGTAGCAATAACCTTGCATTGTGTACATGTACCTTGGTAGCAATCACCTTGACCTAAGTAACTGAACCTTGGTAACAATCACCTTGCAATGTGTACATGTACCTTGGTAGCAATCACATTCCATTGAGTACATTACCTTGGTAGCAATCACCTTGCACTAAGTAGCTGAACCTTGGTAGCAATAACCATGCATTGTGTACATGTGCCTTGGTAGCAATCACCTTGCACTAAGTAACTGAACCTTGGTAGCAATAACCTTGCATTGTGTACATGTACCTTGGTAGCAATAAACTTGCATTGTGTACATGTACCTTGGTAGCAATCACCTTGCACTAAGTAACTGAACCTTGGTAGCAATCACTTTGCATTGTGTACATGTACCTTGATAGCAATCACCTTGCACTAAGTAACTGAACCTTGGTAGCAATAACCATGCATTGTGTACATGTACCTTGGTAACAATCAACTTGCATTGTCTACATTACCTTGGTAGCAATCTTGCATTGTCTACATTACCTTGGTAGCAATCACCTTGCATTGTGTACAATACCTTGGTAGCAATCAGCTTGCATTGTGTACATGTACCTTGGTAGCAATCTTGCATTGTCTACATTACCTTGGTAGCAATCTAGCATTGTGTACATTACCTTGGTAGCAATCACCTTGCACTAAGTAACTGAATCTTGATAGCAATAACCTTGTATTGTGTACATGTACCTTGGTAGCAATCACTTTGCATTGTGTACATTACCTTGGTAGAAATCACCTTGCATTGTGTACATGTACCTTGGTAGCAATCACCTTGCAAATAATGAATCTTGATAGCAATAACTTGTATTGTGTACATGTACCTTGGTAGCAATACCCTTTCACTAAGTGAACTGAACCTTGGTAGCAATCACCTTGCATTGTGTACATGTACCTTGGTAGCAATCACCTTGCATTGTGTACATGTACCTTGGTAGCAATCACCTTGCATTGTGTACATGTACCTTGGTAGCAATCACCTTGCATTGTGTACATGTACCTTGATAGCAATCATCTTGCACTAAGTAACTGAATCTTGGTAGCAATAACCTTTCATTGTGTACATGTACCTTGGTAGCAATCACCTTGCATTAAGTAACTGAACCTTGGTAGCAATAACCTTGCACTGTATACATGTACCTTGGTATCAATCACCTTGCACTAAGTAGCTGAACCTTGGTAGCAGTAACCTTGCATTGTGTATATGTACCTTGGTAGCCATCACATTGCATTAAGTAACTGAACTTTGGTTGCAATAACCTTGCATTGTGTACATGTACCTTAGTAGCAATCACCTTGCACTAAGTAACTGAACCTTGGTAGCAATAACCTTGCATTGTGTACATGTACCTTGGTAGCAATCACCATGCATTGTGTACATGTACCTTGATAGCAATCACCTTGCACTAAGTAACTGAACCTTGGTAGCAATAACCTTGCATTGTGTACATGTACCTTGGTAGCAATCACCTTGCATTGTGTACATGTACCTTGGTAGCAATCACCTTGCATTGTGTACATGTACCTTGATACAAAAACTGCTTGGTACAGTACCTGATAGCAATCACCTTGCACTAAGTAACTGAACCTTGGGAGCAATCACTTGCATTGTGTACATGTACCTTGATAGCAATCACTTGCATGGTACTGAACCTTGGTAGCAATACTTGATTGTGTACATGTACCTTGATAGCAATCACCTTGCACTAAGTAACTGAACCTTGGTAGCAATAACCTTGCATTGTGTACATGTACCTTGGTAGCAATCACCTTGCATTGTGTACATGTACCTTGGTAGCAATCACCTTGCACTAAGTAACTGAACCTTGGTAGCAATAACCTTGCATTGTGTACATGTACCTTGGTAGCAATCACCTTGCACTAAGTAACTGAACCTTGGTAGCAATAACCTTGCACTGTGTACATGTACCTTGGTAGCAATCACCTTGCACTAAGTAACTGAACCTTGGTAGCAATCACCTTGCATTGTGTACATTACCTTGGTAGCAATCACCTTGCATTGTGTACTTTACCTTGGTAGCAATCACCTTGCATGTGTACATGTACCTTGATAGCAATCACCTTGCATGTAGTAATGAATCTTGGTAGCAATCACCTTTCATGTGTAACTGTACCTTGGTAGCAATAACCTTGCATTAAGTAACTGTACCTTGGTAGCAATAACCTTGCATTGTGTACATGTACCTTGGTAGCAATCACCTTGCATTGTGTAACTGAACCTTGGTAGCAATAACCTTGCATTGTGTACATGTACCTTGGTAGCAATCACCTTGCACTAAGTAACTGAACCTTGGTAGCAATAACCTTGCATTGTGTACATGTACCTTGGTAGCAATCACCTTGCACTAAGTAACTGAACCTTGGTAGCAATAACCTTGCATTGTGTACATGTACCTTGGTAGCAATCACCATGCATTGTGTACATGTACCTTGATAGGAATCACCTTGCAATTAGTAACTGAACCTTGGTAGCAATAACCTTGCATTGTGTACATGTGCCTTGGTAGCAATCACCTTGCATTGTGTACATGTACCTTGGTAGCAATCACCTTGCATTGTGTACATGTACCTTGTTAGCAATCACCTTGCATTGTGTACATGTACCTTGATAGCAATCACCTTGCACTATGTACATAACCTTGGTAGCAATCACTTGCATTGTGTACATGTACCTTGGAGCAATCACCTTGCACTAAGTATGACCTTGGTAGCAATACTTGCATTGTGTACATGTACCTTGGGTAGCAATCATCTTGCACTACGTAACTGAACCTTGGTAGCAACAACCTTGCATTGTGTACATGTACCTTGTTAGCAATCACCTTGCATTGTGTACATGTACCTTGGTAGCAAATCATCCTTGCAATAGTAACTGTACCTTGGTAGCAATCAACCTTGCATTGTGTAAAATGTACCTTGGTAGCAATCACCTTGCACTATGTAATGAACCTTGTAGCAATAACCTTGCACTTGTGTACATGTACCTTGGTAGCAATCACCTTGCACTAAGTAACTGAACCTTGGTAGCAATAACCTTGCATTGTGTACATGAACCTTTGTAGCAATCACCTTGCACTAAGTAACTGAACCTTGGTAGCATATCTTGCATTGTGTACATGACCTTGTAGCAATCACCTTGCACTAAGTAACTGAACCTTGTAGCAATAACCTTGCATTGTAACTGAACTTGGTAGCAATCACCTTGCATTGTGTACATGTATCTTGTAGCAATCACCTTGCATGTGTACATGAACCTTGGTAGAATCACCTTGCACTGTGTACATGTACCTTGGTAGTAATCACCTTGCATTGTGTTACATGTACTTGGTAGCAATCACCTTGCATTGTGTACATGTACCTTGTTAGCAATCACCTTGCATGTACTGTACCCTTGTACATCACCTTGCTAGTAACACCTTGTAATCGCATTGTGTACATGTACCTTGTTAGCAATCACCTTGCATTGTGTACATGTACCTTGGTAGCTATAACCTTGCATTGTGTAACATGTATCTTGATAGCAATCACCTTGCACTAAGTAACTGAACCTTGGTAGCAATAACCTTGCATTGTGTATATGTACCTTGGTAGCCATCACCTTGCACTAAGTAACTGAACTTTGGTTGCAATAACCTTGCATTGTGTACATGTACCTTAGTAGCAATCACCTTGTACTAAGTAACTGAACCTTGGTAGCAATAACCTTGCATTGTGTACATGTACCTTGGTAGCAATCACCATGCATTGTGTACATGTACCTTGATAGCAATCACCTTGCACTAAGTAACTGAACCTTGGTAGCAATAACCTTGCATTGTGTACATGTGCCTTGGTAGCAATCACCTTGCATTGTGTACATGTACCTTGGTAGCAATCACCTTGCATTGTGTACATGTACCTTGATAGCAATAAACTTGCATTGTGTACATGTACCTTGATAGCAATCACCTTGCACTAAGTAACTGAACCTTGGTAGCAATCACTTTGCATTGTGTACATGTACCTTGATAGCAATCACCTTGCACTAAGTAACTGAACCTTGGTAGCAATAACCTTGCATTGTGTACATGTACCTTGATAGCAATCACCTTGCACTAAGTAACTGAACCTTGGAAGCAAAAACCTTGCATTGTGTAGATGTACCTTGGTAGCAATCACCTTGCATTGTGTACATGTACCTTGGTAGCAATCATCTTGCACTAAGTAACTGAACCTTGGTAGCAATAACCTTGCATTGTGTACATGTACCTTGGTAGCAATCACCTTGCACTAAGTAACTGAACCTTGGTAGCAATATCCTTGCACTGTGTACATGTACCTTGGTAGCAATCACCTTGCACTAAGTAACTGAACCTTGGTAGCAATAACCTTGCATTGTGTACATGAACCTTTGTAGCAATCACCTTGCACTAAGTAACTGAACCTTGGTAGCAGTAATCTTGCATTGTGTACATGAACCTTTGTAGTAATCACCTTGCACTAAGTAACTGAACGTTGGTAGCAATAACCTTGCATTGTGTACATGTACCTTGGTAGTAATCACCTTGCATTGTGTACATGTACCTTGTTAGCAATCACCTTGCATTGTGTACATGTACCTTGGTAGTAATCACCTTGCATTGTGTACATGTACCTTGGTAGTAATCACCATTCATTGTGTACATGTACCTTGTTAGCAATCACCTTGCATTGTGTACATGTACCTTGTTAGCAATCACCTTGCATTGTGTACATGTACCTTGGTAGTAATCACCTTGCATTGTGTACATGTACCTTGTTAGCAATCACCTTGCATTGTGTACATGTACCTTGGTAGCAATAACCTTGCATTGTGTACATGTATCTTGATAGCATTCACCTTGCACTAAGTAACTAACCTTGGTAGCAATACTTGCATGTGTACATGTACCTTGTAGCAATCCCATGCTTGTGTACATGTACCTTGTAGCAATAACCTTGCATTGTGTACATTACCTTGGTAGCAATCACCTGCCTGTGTCATGTAACCTTGGTAGCAATACCTTGCACTAGTACTGAACCTTGGTAGCAATAACCTTGCATTGTGTACATGTACCTTGTTAGCAATCACCTTGCATTGTTGTACATGTACCTTGGTAGTAAATACCTTGCATTGTTTTACATGACTGTAGCAATCACCGTGCATTGTACATTTTACCTTGGTAGCAATAACTGGCTTGTACATGTATTTGAAGCAAATCACCTTGACAATAAGTAATGAACCTTGGTAGCAATAACCTTGCATTGTGAACATGTAACCTTATTACAATCACTCTGCATTGGTACAAACCTTTGTATACTCACCTTGCATTGTGTAAAAGACCTTTAGTAATCACCTTGCATTTGTAAATGTACCTTTAGCAATCACTGCATTGTTGTAATGTACCTATTTTTAAGCAATCACCTGCATTGTGTAACATGTACCTGTAGTAAAACACCTTGCATAGGTAATGTACCTTGTTATCAGATCACCTTGCATTGTGATCATGACCTTGGTAGCCATAACCTTGCATTGTGTACATGATCTTGATAGCACGATCGCTTGCACTAGTACACTGTACCTGGTCAGCAACACCTTGCATGGTTTCATGTTACCTTGGTAGCAATTCGCCTTGCTCTGTAAATTTCATATACCATGGTAGACAATCACTTTGCACTGTGCACATGAACCTTGGAAGCAATCGCCTTGCTCTTTGTAAATGAACCTTTGTAGCAATCACATTGCATTGTGTACATTACCTTGGTAGCAATCACCTTGCACTGTGTTCATTAACCTTGGTAGCAATCTCTTGGCACTGTGTACATGAACCTTGGAAGCAATCATCTTGCTCTGTGTACATGTATGTTGGTAGCAATCACCTTGCATTTTGTACATGTACTTTGGTAGCAATTACCTTGCACTGTTTACATGAAGCAGTCCGTGAAATAGATCAATTATTTTTCGATTATCCAGTCCCTTTATAACTGGATTTTAATTGTAAGCAAAAACGTGAAATAACTCGTTGATTTGAATTTTAATCTTTTTCGTTTTTAATCATTTGACATTTGTCTTTGTCATGAAGGAAATGAAACAGTCTAAAGGTTCAATTTCTAAAATGCATGGCTCGTGAGGAAAATAACAAAAGGCTCGCTAAAGCTCACATTTCACTTTTTTTCTAACAACCGTCTACTAATCTAATATAACCAAGAACCTTTCATATCCTTAAAGCTAAACTGATGACTTCATACATTTATTATTCCACTAGTAAGTGTATGATTATGGGCGTATTATTGCTTAATAAATAGGCACATATCAGTCATCATAGCAAATCATAATGTAAGAAGAGACAAGTTTAAAATCACTTGTATAACGGTTTAATCTATTATTCACAAACATTTTATCGTTCACAAATATAGTTACACTCATATGAGCAAGTTTTGTCATGCCATTTAAAATTATTGGTATGACTATCCGAATTCCTGTACATGCACGCACAGATCTGGTTGTGCCCATGTCCATCATTCGGCTGCCCGGGGTCCCAGTCGGAAACAGAATGCGTAAGAGGGGAGTGGTTTACCCATGAAAAGTCATATTCATGTGAGGATATTGCACCAATCCAGTAGGCTTGATGATCTGAAAATGTACAGATGTGCTTTACCAAGAAAATCTTAATTATTGACGTTGTCAAGAGAAAATTTCCTTTAGATTTGGATTAAAACAACTTAGAGGTTGTTTCAACGTAACTATGTAGAGGGCAACGACTGTCATAAATCAACCTGATCTATTTCGTTGTCCTTGATTTTATAGAGACCATAAAATATTCTGACCATATTTTATGTAAACCAGGTAGATCTTTAAACAATTTTTCAATGATTTTGCCAAGTGACTACTTTTTTTACCTATGTGACCTAGTCACAAATTAGCCATAGATTTTAAACAAATAAACATTCAAACCAAGTCTCATAAAGATCAGGAAGAAAATATGACATTTAGGTCTTAACAAAGCCTTACTATGACTTGACCTAGTGACCTAGTTTCTGTTCTTGATAATCCAATTTCAAACTGGACATTTATTTCATACATAAACATTCGTTCCGACAAAGTTTTACGAAGATCATATTAAAAATTTGACATCTAGAGTGTTAGCATGGCTTATGACCTTAGGTAGTTCATTTTTTAAATTTTCACTAGAATTATAACTGACAAATATTCTGAGAAATATTGATGATGATCAGGTAGGAAATGTTGTCTCTAGTATATTTACAAGGATTTCCTATGATTTGATTTGTCTGAGAAAAATACGTTTTGCACTTCATCTAGATTGCATTAAGGCAAACAGTCTAAGAATGTCTTATGAAGATCAAATGGAAAATGTGAATTTGTCCCGATGTAACACAGTTTTAAGCTTGAAAGCTTGATCTAAATCTTATAAAGACAAACGTTCTAAAAAGATTATGAAGATCAAGATCAATGGGACCTCTAGCATGTCAACAATGTTTTGACTTAGTGGCCTGGGTTGTGACCTAAAATAACCCAGCTTCAAGCATGACCAAGATTTAATAGAGGCAAACATTCTGACAAAGTTTTATGAAGTTGATACCTCTAGTGTTAACAAGGTTTTCTTATCAACTGACCTAATGTTTGACCCCACATGACCAAGTAAACAATCGCCCAAGATTTTATGGAAGGTAACATTCTAGCCAAATTTCATTGAGACTGGGCCATAATTGTGACTTCTAGAATGTTAACAGTAAAATTATTGACAAAGGACGACAGCGGATGACGGACACAGGGTGATCACAATAACTCATCGTGAGCATTTTGTGCTCAGGTGAACTATATACTTTCCATGCTATATTATAAATTTGAAACAAATGACAACTGGTAGAACCCCTTATCTTGCTTTATACAAGCATCTTGCATATCTTTTTGTCAAGACCCGACACATTACGTTCGCACTCGACATATTCCATATAGGGTTAGTAATGTTCTAATACAGATATTTATTAAAATATGGATGCCATATCGCTTGTGTAGTCAAGCCGAGTCGGATTATTTCAGCTCCAGCTATAGGTACTTCTTCAAAGAGAAAAAAAATTATGCAGTCTTTCATTGCCGTATTTGTCCTTTCACGTACGCGTGAACAGCAAAAGAAGTGGAAGATTAATGTGGGAATGTTGAGAAGCTAGTTTATCATTAAGCAAAGCTTGATATTTTTCACTCAGGAATGTGTCGTACAAATAATCTACACGTAAGAAAAGGGTTATAACAGGAAAAATGGAAAAGCGAAAATTTCAAGACAGTTCTGGTATTGTGAAATCTGACTTTTCATATTACTTCATAAAGGGTGGAGCATCAAATGATTAGAACCAGTTCGTGACTTGTATAAATGGGTTTTTGTGTTTTGTGATTCCGCCAAAATACAGTTCAATGCGCATTTTATGGCTGGTGCTAATCATAATTACACTCCTAATCATAATTACACTCATATTTTCATAAACTAAACTATGATTGCAGGACTCCACTGTCCAGTTCACACCGGATGTTTGTGTACAAAATATCTTAGTCATGTCATTGTTCCTATATTACCACACCATAGGATAATAATAACCTGCTAAACCAATACCAGTATAGATTTCTAACTACATATAGCTGTGAAACTCAACTTATCAGCTTCATAAAAGAGGTGTATGACAACTTTGAAAGTAGTAAACAAAGTGATGTTATTGTTGTGGACTTTGGTCAAAGCATTCGACAAGGTTGATAACAAAGGATTTATCATAATAAATCAGCTAGGAATCCATCTAATGGCACGGAATATTAATTAAAGCAATCTTAACGGACCGAACACAGTAGTTGTTACAGATAGCTGCACTTGGCGTACTAGGCCTGTGTGGAAATCACTGTTCCACTTGTATGCAGTTGTTTATTTCATGGCGTTGAACATTTCTCTCATATCCTCGTGGCGATAGAGTCAATCAGGTATGAGTTGTCGAAAGTGGTTAATATAAGTAGCAGAACTTGTTTCATAATCAAACTAAAACGAATTGGTATAAACTAAACAGCAGGAGATATGTGATTAATATACCATAATGATGTGCGAGATGATTTCTCAATAACGTTGCTTTCGTATGTGTGTCCAGGACAACGAGATCGCCCCCTTCCTTCTTGCAGGCGGCTCGGGCTTCATCCCAGTCAGCATGATGATTCACAATATGAACACACAAGTCTTCCTTTGAGGAATGCAAATGTATGTATCCACCATGGGTGTCACAGTGTGTAGGTGGTACACTGCTACTAGTTGGTGGACTTCTAGGTGTTTCTGTGGTACTTGTCAAAACACCTGTCAATATACAAAGGAAATGAATTAATGAAAAACCGTTTGACAGCCAGTTTCAACGCCATATTTCTTCCTTAGGACTATCACATTTTTACAATTGTTGTCGATTAACCTTACACAACCACTGAAAAAGTGAAAATTGGCAGGTCACCTAACACGACAAAAATGAAAATGTGGGGTTTTTTTTAGCATGTTTAGCATGTGCCACCATACTCGTCCTTATGCCTCGGAGTGAGCAGAACTCAACATCTGCATATATTACAAGTATCAGAAAAAAATTTGGAGATGGTACGGCGGTGACCATGGAATCTGTAAACCGCATCACTAACAATTAGAAGCAAAACTCACATGTTTCAACGTTTAACCCGCAACGAAGAAAGTGTGTAATGTAAGAAGATTGTATACATATGCTTGGTAAACTGAATCAAGTAGAACGTGTCATAACTGAGTCTTGGCCTGCAAGTTTAGAATTTTGTTTGCAGTATAATTCAGTCAAAACGGACAATTATTTATGTTGAATCAGTACAACTGGGAGTGTGTGGTGAACTATACCTTGCGTGTGAGAAGTGGGCTCAGTGGAAGGATGAGTGGTAATAGTATCCGGTTGACCCGTTGTCGGCATTGTCGGGATAGGGCTTGTCTTATTATTGTGTAAGGAAATCCCACACTGGTCATTACAAAAATCTGTTTCACAACAAGTAGGTGAGCATCTGTTACTGCTGACTGTCTGCGACAACTTTTCACAATCCTGAAATATTGAAACGATTGGTTTTTAGAATCTTTCAGACAAATCTGCTAGTTCCGCATACATTTATCCTCATATAGTGCCATTTTGTACATGTACAGTATGAAACGCTCTTCATGTTGTTCGAATTGTCGTTTAAATTTTGAAATATTTGATAATTTTGTTTTGCTGTTAAAGGTCAGATAGTTTAAACATCTAGCACTTGCTTAAAAATCATCTGCCAGTGTTGTCAAACTGAAATTATTTTTGACATAAAACTGAATTATATCCATTGTTTGACAACTTTGTATCCATTACTTTTCTTTTTATTAATAATCTATGTAGATATTCTAGCATATTATTATTATTATATATTATATATGAATCATGTTTAATAATTTATGATAATTTACCGACTGCCTTCCACAAGCACTTTTGTAGACTATCTCTGGTAGGCCAACAAAGTCTGCTGGAGAGTGGAGCATGCATATCTGAAATATCAAATATAATTGCCAAGAATATAGGTTAAAAGGTGATGATTGAAATAAGTGTCGACCAAAATTAACATCTGATATATGTTATACCTGATGTATTAATAATATGAGCTGCGTCATGAGAAAACCAACATAGTGCGTTTGCGACCAGCATGGGTCCAGACCAGCCTGCGCATCCGCGCAGTCTGGTCAGGATCCATGATGTTCGCTTTCAAAGCCTATCGCAATGAGAGAAACCATTAGCGAACAGCATGGATCCTGACCAGACTGCGCGGCTGCGTATGCTAGTCTGGATCCATGCTGGTCGCAAACGCACTATGTTGGTTTTCTCATGACGTGGCTCATATCATGATCGTTTCGTTGTCATATTTAAAAGGATAGCTTTGCATAATGGTGGATTGTCTTGAACAAACATTTATAATTAATGTTCTATTTGCTACTGGGTTCTTAATTCTAAAAAGGAAAAAGTGGCCCACACATTTGGTTTTAACAGGAAGGTCTTATACGTATCAGTATACGTATCAGTTGTTCCAGGTTTTAACTTCTCTGCAAGAGAATGAAAATAACTTAGATTCTGAAAGTCTTTACAAGATGACGAATAATTATGGGACATTTAAAAAAATGTTATGATCTTCTAATTTAGTACTTATACAAGTAAAAACATTGCAAAGCTTTGATAACTCTGTCTTGAATCGATGAAGAAGAAAGAAAAGAAAATTGAGAAAAAAATATAATGGTTTATGAAGTAGATAATTATTATGAGCCGCGCCATGAGAAAACCAACATAGTGCGTTTGCGACCAGCATGGATTCAGACCAGCCTGCGTATCCGCGCAGTCTGGTCAGGATCCATGCTGTTCGCTAATGGTTTCTCTAATTGCAATAGGCTTTGAAAGCGAACAACATGGATCCTGACCAGACTGCGCGGATGCGCAGGCTGTTCTGGATCCATGCTGGTAGCAAACGCACTATGTTGGTTTTCTCATGGCGCGGCTCATATTTTTCCCAAACACAAGATAAAACATGTCTTACTTCATTTTGTAAGCACGTTGCTACATTAGTGCAAGCCTTTGGGTCAAGAACGGAGTCACAATGGAAACAATAGGGTCCACGTTGATCAGCTGGTACTGCTACAATATATAGATAAGATATAAGTAGGGCGTTACTAGCGACAAAAACGATTATTATTTTTATACTAGAATAATTCCTCAATGTTTCCAATTTTAGTTTATTTGTAAATAATCTGCTCCAACATGTTTTGGTTAATATGTACACGAATCCAATAAATGATAATCAAATTATATGAAATTATATCAGACACTTTTCTGGAAACGTGTGGATGTTTTACAAAATTTTAATACCTTTGGTCCCGCAGCCCTTATTGTTACAGAAATCACCTTGGCAACATTCAATACATGTTGAAATGTCGGTACTTCTTCTTGAAATGTTACTCGACCTTTTGTCTCGAAAGGCAAAACAACGCTAAAATAATATGAAAATAGTAATTTTTATTCGTAAAACCGATTAAAGCTGCATAAGATAACTGTGAGGAATGATCATAGACAAGAGTTAGACCTTTTGTTCTGACCACTTATGACAGCCAAAGATTAAATCTTCTGTTCTTGCTTCAGCGACCACAGACAAGAATTAGATATTCTGTTACAGACAAGAGTTAGATATTCTGTTACAGACAAGAGTTAGATATTCTCTTCTAGCTTCTATGAATTAGGTATTCTTACTTTTTGTTTCATTGATAACAGACAACAATTAGACCCATTGAGTCAGTGATCATTGAAAAAAGTTAGATTTTCTTTTCCTACTTTAGTGATCACAGAAAAGGGTTAGATCTTCTGGTTCTGTTTCACTGATCACAAACAAGAATGAGACATTCTGTTCTTAGAGTGAGAGCCCCTTCCTTGCTTTTGTGATCACAAGATTGAGACCTTCTACTCTCTATAAAAAAGGTTTCTAGTATAACAAACTTAATTTCTAAAAGCTTTTGATTTTATATCAAATAAGATTAAATGTTACGATATTATCGAAAATGAAAACAGTCTGTCTGTATATATAAAAACTATAAAGACTAATAAATTTTTTGTTTAATCTTGTGGAAAAGGGGATTTTAATTTGTAGCTGATAAAACTGACAAAATTTCCCGGGATTTAGATAAAGAACCATTTACCCTGACTTCATGCCGCTTGCTTTCAACCCTTTTTTGAACAGAACAATGTGTACACACTTGCCTGATTATGCATGCAGCCCGTATTATACAAAATATTTCCACTTGACGTCACAAACTGTTCTGTAAAACAGTACTGAAACATGGGAAACGAAAAAGTCATAATTAGTAAATTAAATAAAATTACCAAATCACAAGTTTACAATGAGCAGGAAACAATTTTCTATCAAATTCAAAATAAATGGCAAAACTTTTACAGTTCCATTCTTTTAGATTATGTACTGCAAATGTTAGATATAAATTATACACTGACGAGATAAAGAAACGCCTCATTCAAACTCGGTATACAATTTTTCGTTAACCGTGATTCAAAATTAGAAAAGAACAATTCCATTCGCAAATTAGATGCTTTACAAGAATTTATGGTCAATAAGAAATCATTTCATTGTCGCATTAAGCTTAAATCTTGAATTTTAATAGCCCGGTCGGAGAAATTGCATTAGAAAAATCAGTAGCGCGTGTGGCCACCTCTGCTAGCAACCACAGCAGCAAGGCGAGGCCTCATAGAGCCGCACCAGTTGCGTAACAGATACCGTGGGATTCTGGCCCACTCCTGGTGCAGCGCTGCTACCAGTTCCCGGACGTTTGCTGGCTGGGGTTGACGCTGGCGTAACCGCCGTCCGAGATAATCCCACGCGTGTTCAATCGGATTGCAGTCCGGTGAACACGCCGGCCAAGGTAAAACATAAATGTTTCTAGCCTGTAGAAAGTCCCTGGTGACGCGTGCAACGTGAGGTCGCGCGTTGTCGTGCTGATAGACTAATCCTTGACGTTGACGGAATAAAGGGACAACTACATGACGTAATATCTGGTCGATGTAACGCCTGGCTGTGAGATTACCTTGGCAAACGACAAGTTGGGACTTAAACCTATGGTTGATTGCTGCCCACACCATTACTCCACCTCCACCGTAACGATTGTGCTCCAAAACGCAATTGTTTGCGTAGCGTTCATGGCGTCGTCTATAGACACGGATACGTCCGTCGGCGTTCCACAAGTTGAAACGGGACTCGTTACTGAACACTACGTTCTGCCAACGCTGGCCGCGATGGTTGCGGGCCCAAATAAGACGTTGGTGACGGTGGCGTAACGTTAGAATTAGACCGCGGTAGGGCCTACGACAGGTAATTCCGCGTTCTCTGAGTCGATTTCTCACTGTATGTCGACTAATTGGACGTCCACGGTTACCTACAACTATACGTGATGTAGATTGCGCCGTCACAAATCTGTCACGTAAATGACGTTGACGTATATAATTATCCTGTCGTATTGACGTTACACGCGGTCTACCTGAACGTGGTCTATCGATAGACGTTCCCGTGTCTCTAACACGTCGAATAAGACGCACAATTGTCGAACGAGAGACGTTAAAACGTCTAGCAACTTGTTCCTGCGTTCGCCCACATTCAAGCATAGCCAAAACCTGAGCCCTCTCTTCAGAATTCAGCCTCGGCATTACGAAAACTAATGTTTTTTTTCAGAGAATAGCTGAAAATATGGTTGTGTGTCGTATTACACATGTACATGTGCAAAAATCGTTCAATCAAACCACATGGTTTACATGTACGGACTGCACGAGGAAATCATGACCAGGTACATGAAGTGAACAAATGGCTGAATGAAATCGCGCGAGTTTTTGTTCACTGTGTTTGTCGGTCAGAGTACATGTAGATTTACTACATTTCACAACAATTAAAAGCGTTAGGAAAAAAAATAACGCCAAATTTCAGTGAGGCTTTTCTTTATCTCGTCAGTATACTTAGATAAATGAAATATCTCATTTATCTGTCAATTATCTTTTTCAATTAAGTCATTTCTTACATGTCATATATAGATATATGAATATATAAAAATGTCTTTTTACCTCATCTGAATTGCATACAGTTAACTTTGCACATGCCCGCGGGTACGGGATGTTCTGACAATCAAAACAACGAGTTGCATCACCTGTAAATGAGCTTTTATATACATTGTACAAACACAAATCTGTGATATTGAATAGGGAATTGGGGGAAGCTGGAATAGATTATCGTTTGTCTCAATCCGAGTGAACACCAGATGCAATACTTTCACGTGTGGTGCAACCACGAGTAAAAAACTTAAATCTGATGATCACGAGGGAAAGATATTTCGATCTTACATTTATAACAAAATTTATTCCATGTCTTTTATTTTTACCAAATACGTATACCAGTTTTACCGGTGTAACGTTACAAGCACTGTGCACCATCACGGGCAAAGCACAGACACTGGTCTAGTGTAAACCTTTTTTTTTTTTTTTTCAAAAATCCCTTTTTTCATACAAATGTACTATCTATACGTTAGTTAAATGAAAAAGAGATCGACGATCAAAGCACCGGTCACAGTATCATTTACATTATCTCACATCAATTTACACTCAGTTCCAAAAGAAAGTGTGCACTTAGTTTTCTGTTATTTTTTCTCGGTTATTTTCATGAAAACTTATAATGTTTGGTATCAAAATTTAAATCAGTTCGTAAACAGATTGGTGTGCCTTTTAGATTTTGAGTTATACCTGAGAGTTAGTGTATAAAAAAATGAAACAAAAACGTCGGGGAATTTTTTGAAATATTTAAACTTAAAAAGTGCACACTTTCTTTTGGAATTGAGTATATATGATACTGACAGCGGAGTTTTTAGTCGTCGAATTTTTTTAATTTGACTAACGTATAGTTAGTACATTTGTGTGAAAAGGGGGATTTTTGAAAACAAAAGACACTAGACCAGTGCCTGTTGAGCAAAATTATGACATCACAATGTTTATTTTGAAATAAAAGTTATGTAAGTCTTTAAGATTTGCATTTCATATGCATTTTAATATGGTGGAGAGCAGTTGGTATTTATATATTTTAATAACTTCACATCTGTTTTTTCTGTTTCTATCCCTGTCAAATTTCGTCAGATTATGATGGAATTTTGACACAATGTTTAATTGTTTAATTATAATAAAACATGATGATGATAGCAATAGAATCATTACATTAAGGTAAATCAAATGTCACAAGATTTTGAAACTATCGTACTGATAACTACAAATACTTATATACAGATTTTTCAAAGACGTTATTTTGAAATGGAACAATGTGTAAATTTCATAGTCTTTCCTACACTACAACAACAACAAACAACAGAATAAATTGCATGACCAGACGGGATACGTTTATTTTGAAGAGCAAACGAGTAGCCGGAATACAAACACAATCAATGAAAATGCAAATCATCATGAAATACGTACTTTTTCTGTTTGCTAATTTGAAAAATATATATTTGGCCATGCTTAGGTAGTACCATACATCATGCGTAAAACGTCAATGATCACTATAATTTTAATTAATTTTCAGACAGGACAAAAAAGCCTCAAACTGCCCTAAGACAGAGCCAAAACTGAAAAATATAAAAATGCGCGATTCGACTCGCCCAGAAAAAAACAGAGATAAAATTTTTTATAAAAAACTCTGGAAACCTGTGTCCGTTTGTCAATTTCGTATCGCTATAATGTTGGACCACATTTTTCATGAATATAATGACCTATGGTACTATTTCGAAAATCAAAATATCGAATGTGTATTACAAACAAATCAAAAAAATATTTATAAACAAATGAACATGTGTCATACCAAAACGTCATCGCGTTTTTTTTTTTGTTTTTTTTTTATCGTTATATAATTCTGATTTTAAACAAAAAGAAAATCGAGATGTGAACAGCTCTGAAACGTCTGGTAGAATTACCAATACACGTTATAACTTAAACATTCAATATTTCACTACACGCACGAAAAACCCGTGAACAGTTTAAAACTTACTTATCACTGTAGTGTATACGAACCGTAAAGACAAACGTTTTACTCTATTCTAAACGAAACGCGTAAAACTAGAATGAGGGTCCTGCAAAAAGTTCTGTCACTAATGGGCTTCCGTAGTTTTATCCCAAGTATTTTTTGAATGGTGCGTCAAATAGCTAATGATATCCGTTTATTTCTTGCAAATTGCTTTTCAAATGACCTAGTTGTTTCAAATTGAAATATATGCAGTCATATACACTGACCAGTTTACTTGTCACATTGTAAAATGTACGAGAAGACTGAAATTCGTAGCTATATTAAATGCCGCATTTGGCTTAATATAGATTCAACATATATCAAAAGAAGACTATTCATCTGCTTTTCGCGATTGGGTAAAAAGGTTACAAAATGTGTTTCGGTAAAGGGGGAATACTTTGAAGGTTTCCACTTTTTCTATTTTATAATAAATATAATTTTGATAAAACGTAACACTTAAGAAATCCCAACCAAACGACAGAATGTATTGCAGGACCCTCGTATCAGGTTTGTGACATCATAGTAGGGTGACTTCGGCCAAGAAAGTCCACTATTTCTAGGGGTAACCCGGGCCACATTTTTAACAAGGCATCTTATATACCGAAATGTTCGTAAAAGTTGGTAGATTCTGAAAGTGCCGGTGTTACACTAAATACTGACCCCGTTGAAAATAGACCCCATGGATCCTTTTTCAACGTTGAGAATTGGCCCCGTCAAAATTTCAACATTAAATTTTAATCAAAAGGTCCTTTTTCAGCGATGAGAATTGACCCTGTCAACAATTCAACATTAAATTTTGAGCAAAAGGTCCTTTTTCAATGTTGAGAATTGACCCCGCCAACATTTCAACATTAAATTTTGATCAATGGGGTCAATTTTCAACGGGGCCAATATTGACTTATGTTTCGGTCAATGTGTGTTTTTACGGACCTGTAAATTTTTACAGGTCCGTAAAACACATATTGACCGAAACATAAGTCTATAATTGTTATATTATATGCCCTTTTCAAATGCATTCATTTGACTGGCTCATATATTTCATACATAAAAGAACTAATGGTATCACAAGAGTCATTATCACTTTTGCAGGTCAATATCGCTTTTTACGGACCCACGCGTGCACTCAATTCGGCCTATCAAATGAACGCATTTGAGAAGGGTATATAATATATAATGTTACACCGGCATAAATTAGCATAAATGGTGGCGAGCGGCGTCCAAGATGGCGGCCATAAAAAAGGTTCTTTTTGTAAAAAATAAGGTTCTCTTCATTCAATTTTGATGAAATAAAATGCTGGCATGCATTGTTTTGTAGAATTATTGCAACATACCTTTCATGAATTGTAAAACATTTAAAGTGTTACATTTAAAGGTAAAAAATTATGTCAAAATGTCAAATTCCTGCTAAAAAATACAAATTTTACCCATTCATTATCATTAACTTGTAGTTTTGAAAATAAGAACTTATAAATCCTTTTGAAAAAAATGAAAGAATAGCACAAAAGGATTATCTGATACAAAGAATGACAATTATTGATGTTTTACAGTAAAACTGTTGTAAAAGGTACTCATACTAATGTGACTTTATATGCGCATTACAAGCAGGTAAACAGAAAAGTACTTGAAGAAATTGATACATATTGATACATGTGTCTAATTTTCTTCCTCAACTTAGGCAGGTATGAAAAACAAATGTTGTTCTATTCTATGTTTTTATTCCCCCAAGGATAGGGATTTTTTTTATCCATTATGAGGTCAGAACATCAGAATAGCTACATATTTGGTTCAGTTACGATAATTGTTTTGAATTCTGTATATTACTACATTTATTTGTAATTTGTTATCATGGACACGGATAATGTCGTATTATCCATAGACAGGTTTTCAATGCTATCTATCTATCTATTTATACTGCAGCACTCCTCTTTGCGAGTAGTATGTGCAGCTGCGCGCCTGTACAAGCAAGTTAAAAGTAGAATGGATAGGAGGATAAAAGTAATACACGATGTGTATTGCAAGCATGAATACAGTTGATAGTGTTAAAAACAAGAAGGATTTACAGATAAAAGCAGTTTAAAAACAGGTCTATCATGTTAAGCATTATGTGCAAGTTTGGTCACTCCCTGCTTAAACTGGTTCAGGGTGGGGACTTGCACAAGTTGTAGGGAATTCCAAAGCACTATGGTGGCTGGAAAGAAAGAGTACTTATAGTAATTACAGGGAGTGAGGATCTGTGTATAGGAGTGAGGATGCATAAATGTCTTGTTAGACGGGATGGGGGGCTGACATATGGAGGGAGTGGTACTGAAACCAAACCATTCACTATTTTGTAGAACATAAGGAGGCGTGAATCAGATCTCCTATCTTCAAGGGTACGCCATCTCAGCTGACATAGCATGTTTGTGACACTTCTGTAATGGGAGTAGTCCTGATTAAGGTACTTCCGCCATCTTGAATTTAGAGTGACCTTCATTTGAAGTGTGAAAATATAGTGAACAAAAGCTTTCAAATGCAGCTGTTCCAGAATACAAAAACAGCTCAGTTTGCAAGACCTGAACTAAAAGTATCTGTATAAAAAGTAAAACTAAAATTTGGAAATAAACAAAGAAGATATTTTACCTGTATTTTTCCAAATTTTTGGTTAGATTTATAAATCCTTTCAAAATACTTTATTAAAAATTCATGAATGGCAAAAGTTAGTTCAAAGTTTCAATTAGTGCATAGGAGAATTGTCTTACTGAATAGAACTAAACTTATTACAAAATCTGTTTTCAAATCTGACCACCTCATGTATTAAAACGAAAATAAATCTGTACATGTTGCTATTTTCAGCATACATAAAAGTAGTGCAATATGCGGACAATGATTTTTGTACGTATGGTGTACCAAACTGCCTAAAATTGTAAGACAAGTCTCAGACTTAATGTGAACAAGATTTGGCAACGATCCAAAATTCTTTTCAACGATTGTGCAAGTATAAGAAAGGTTTAATTTATTATAGTGGAATTTATGTACAAGTTTACGCGCTGCTTATCTCACGGAAAATTTGGTGGAAATGGAATTTTCGGCACTTCTTGCGGTAACTACCGAAATTACTTAACGTAACTTTCTCACTCATACGCAGGGCACTCGTTTGGCCATTTTTGGGGCCGAATATTGGTACCATTCCCCTCCTAAAATAATGTGTTTTTTCCCCTTTCTCAAAAGAAAATTCCCCTGATGATAGATTGTTTGACACAAATAGATATGAACTCTTTCTTTTAATATTATATAGTGCCTCTAAGGAAGATTACTGTTGCAATGTAGTCACATCAGTTAGGAATGATTGAAAAGAGTATTAATAAGTGTGAAAAGTAGTTACATATACATGGCTTAAACTTCCCCTTTTCGTCTTAAAATGTCGAAAAATTCCCCTTCCTGAGTGTATGGGTACCTCTCCCCAAAAGTTGTCTAGTGCCCTGCATACGTGATTGTATATTTATAAATTATAAAAACAATCGAAATATTTGCTTTATCACGATATATGCAAATATTTTTAGACAATATTGAAACATTAGGCCACAGTATTTCCGCATACTGGTCCGGGACAAGTTCGATGTGTATAGTGATTCCTTATTAGATGTTTCATGCGTCGTAAACTAACCAATTTTGATCTATCGACTTTTTAAACAATATGAGAATAATTCAGCATGTTTTTGAAAACACAGTGAGAATAAATCGCAGAAAAAATGTACAGCCAAATATGTTAGGAGGTAATACAATTTGTATACAGTTGTAGATAACTACGAAACATTTTACAAAATGCAATCAGTTGAACTTGTCACGCGAAAACCTGATGATTAAAATCAGCAATATCTCAAAAGTAACTTTTCTGCATCTTGGTTCTTCGTTAAATAATGATATTTTTTCACACTTTCATAGATTTAAACTGATAATAAATGTGCATTGAAATTCCGGCATAGAAATGGACATTGACTTTACATTACTGCGGTGTTGACAGCAGAAACAGCGGTCCAGTACTAAGACTGTCTACGAAACCAAGGATAACGAGTTCTTTATCTGAAAATTACGAACATTGGGATCAGTGTTCAGTATACACCTGAAAATGATAGACTTGCTATTTGCCGAGTGCACACTTGTTTTCTATCGTCGTTAATATAAAGTAGACTAGTAAATATTCGTACACATGCATAATCTCATAAACACTTCTTTAATGTATGTTCTCTGAAATGAACAAATAACTGGCTCAACTGAGACACCATACTTTAAAGTAAATTCAGTTTATTCACCACGAGGTTCAAAATGCACGGGAGTCTCGTGATAGTACATGCCTTTAATTTCACATGCTTGAAGTGTAAACAAATAGTTAAATTTGCTTCGTTTTATTTCTCACGGAAAAGATCGGACGGTTTTTTATATGGAATAAGTATAGAACATCCATGCATTTAAAGTTGAAAGTTGATTGTTTTATACAGGACGTAAAACTGAAACAAGTAAGCACTTTTACTTTTTCAGCAATGTTCCTCAGGTGAACTTTGACATTGTTTACGAAGAGAAATCAGTTTTGTGTCATCTTGAAATGCGTTGTTCGGCTGAAACGTATAGTTCCCGGAAAAGATCTAAAATGGTTTATTTTGGGGATTTTTGTTTTATTTATAAATTCAACACAATGTGCAATATTTCCAGTTTTTGAAAATGATTGAAATTCAACTTTATTTAAGAAAAAGTCTCGATCTTTCAGTAATATTTTGTCAGCGGATGCTTACAAATTTTAAGTGAAACGGCTTTCTTGTCCAAGGGAGGTATGTAAAGCGAAAAACTATCATTACACATTGCGTTTATTCTTTAAATGTGAAGGATCGGTAACAGATTAAGGAGATCGGACAGTGAAAAACTATACTAAATGGATATCTCTAACCATGAATAAGGAGACATACATATTTCAGTAAGGAAATCTCAGGTAAAAGAACAATCATATATTTTATTCCTTGAAATAAACATGGCGGCGGAATATTTTAGAAAAACTGTGCACGTGTTTTGCGCATTAGAATGTTTAACGGCATTTTCTTGAAAAAGTAACGCTCGTGTGCACTATTTTGGCATTTCTTTGATTTGAAAATAAATATTTTATTGCAATTTAGGTTGCATACGATACCAAAATTTTGCACCAAAAATGTTCACTCATTTTCTTCCAAAGCACCATGGAGATAGGGTTCAGCGTAGCTTTTATGCTCGCAAGTTTACCTACAGATATATCTTTTCAACTTTTATCATACATTTTTTGTGTCCTTGCATTTCGAAAGCTGTTTCGAGGGTTCTGATTTTTCACATGAATTTCTAATTTCAATTTGCGGAAATACCTTAACCCGTCGCGCTGCCCTCCGCTGAATCATTTCGATCTGGTAGATATTTTGTTGGGTATAAGGGTTCCAAACACAGCTAGCATATTCTAGCTGTGGCCTGACTAGGGCTTTATAAGCTACTTCTCGAACTTTTGGGTTTTTGCATGGGATATTTCGCTTGATGAAGTTAAGTGTTCGGGTAGCTTTGGACGTGACTAAATTGATGTGTTCATTCCAATTAAGATATGAGGATATAGTGACTCCAAGGTACCTTGCATCAGGAACTGTTTCCAAGACTTGGCCATGGAGTGTGTACTTTGATTTTGAAAGTTTGTTTTGACCTTGTGCATTTTGAGGGGTTAAACTCCATGTCCCACTTACTTTCTCATAGCTGTAACCTATTTAAGTCTTGCTGGAGGATGTTTTCTTGGGCAGAACTATTTACAGTTAAATAGACAGCAGTGTCATCGGCGAATAAGCGGACCTGTGAAATCAGATTTTCAGGCAGGTCATTAATGTAGAGTAGGAATAGAAGGGGGCCTGTGGGACTCCGGACGTTACTGGAACTTCCTCTGAAGTTTCACCATTCACAAGGACAGATTGGCGCCTGCCTATCAAGAAAGACTTTCCCCATTGCAACGTGGTGCCCTGAACACCATGTTGATGAAGTTTGTACAGAAGTTTCAGATGGTTAACCTTGTCAAATGCTTTAGAGAAGTCCAGAAGGATTAAGTCCGTCTGGTGGCCTTTAATTAAGTTTCGAGTTAGATCTTCTACAAGTTCGAGTAACTGAGTTTCGCATGACCTTTTCTCTCTGAACCCATGCTGTAGGTCATAGAGGACATTGTTAACCTGGAAGTGCTTGGTAATATTAGAGGCTATGACGTGTTCCAGTAACTTACAGAGAAAACAAGTTAGGGCTCGTGTAGGGAAGTTGGCAGTTACTTGCGGAGAACAGGTTTGTACTGGTACAGAATCCAGGAACACTGGTTAGGTTAACTGCCCGCCGTTACATGACTGAAATACTGTTGAAAAACGGCGTTAAACCCAAAACAAACAAACAAAAACAAGTTAGGGAAATAGGCCGGTAATTGGCAGGATTGCTTTTGTCGCCCTTCTTAAACAGAGGAGTGACATTGGCCTTGGACCAGTCAGCTTGGATAGTACCCGAATGCTATTCAATTATTGTGCGCATATTGCCTCAAGCAAAGATTTGCATACAAAAATATCTTTGCATAACTTGAAATATATGCACCTTGATAGAACATTATAAAACGTTTTCAAAACATTTCGACGATGTCAGTGAAATAATTAAAAGTCTAATAAGTCAGTTTTACAGGAGCTGAAAAAAATAAGCATCTTCATACTTTCCAAAAAACTATATAATCATATTCGGTTTTAAATGTCAAAAGTGAAAACAAATTGACGCTATTACCCTGCTTAAACGTAAGAAAGATGTCATATATAAACGATTTCTTCAAATCCCTTGTGGTTAGAGAAAGGGGCATTGATCATTTGGTGCGTGTATGAAGTCGCATGGTCACATTTTTTTTTACAACGGTGTCCCTTTTTAGTGTGGTGAAAAATGTTCAGTGGGAAGGACTCTTTAAGTGTGCTGGGGTTACAATTTCTCAGTGATCATTGCTAATGATCAATGTGGAGTGATCACAGCTCTGAGTACTTTTCACAGAACATTGATCATCTAGTAGTGTTCACAGCAGTGTGAGTACTATTAACTGGGTAGTGTTCACGGTACTGTACTGTTAGTATTGCCCACTGAGTAGTATTCACGGTACTGAGAGTACTGCTCACTGAGTAGTGTTCACGGCACCGTGAGTACTCATCACTGAGTAGTATTCACGGTTCTGTGAGTACTGCTCACTGAGAAGTGTTCACGGTACCATGAGTACTGCTTACTGAGTAGTATTCATGGTACTGTGAGTACTCCTCACTGAGTAGTATTCATGGTACTGTGAGTACTCCTCACTGAGTAGTGTTCACGGTACTATGAGTACTGCTCACTGAGTAGTGTTCACGGCACTGTGAGTACTGCTCACAGAGTAGTATTCACGGTACTGTGAGTACTGCTCACTGAGTAGTGTTCACGGCACCGTGAGTACTCCTCACTGAGTATTCTTCACGGTACTGTGAGTACTGCTCACTGAGTAGTATTCATGGTACTGTGAGTACTGCTCACTGAGTAGTGTTCATGGTACTGTGAGTACTGCTCACTGAGTAGTATTCACGGTACCGTGAGTAGTGTTCACGGCACTATGAGTACTGCTCACTGAGTAGTATTCATGATACTGTGAGTCCTGCTTACTGAGTACTATTCAGGGTACTGCGAGTACTGCTCACTGAGTAGTGTTCACGGCACCATGAGTTCTGCTCACTGAGTAATATTCACGGTACTGTGAGTACTGCTCACTGAGTAGTGTTCACGACACTGTGAGTACTGCTCACTGAGTAGTGTTCACAGTACCATGAGTACTGTTCATTGAGTGTTATTCAGGGTACTGTGAGTACTGTTCACTGAGTAGTGTTCATGGCACTGTGAGTACTGCTCACTGAGTAGTATTCACGGTACTGTGAGTACTGCTCAAATGCATAAATACTTTTGAAATCTGAAATTTGTCCCGAAATCATATGCTAAACATATAGTTTTATCTATCCGATATATGAGTTTTATGATTATTTGACCTTTTGACCTTTAATCTGCATAATAATTTTAGGCAATTTATGTTAAAATCTGACATTGATCGTAGCAAAATAATAAACAGAAAAATGATTAAAATTTATATGAAAATGTTGACATGATGGTGTGTTTAAACATTGTAGTCATCATTACTTTTGTGGCGGTCATCTTGTACGCCATCTTAGATTTCTCAGATCGCCACCATTTATGCCAATTTATGCCGGCAGCCTGATAAACTTCAGACCTATAAGAACATTTTGGTATATCACTTGCCTTGTTAAAAATTAGGTCCGGGTTCAACTTTTTGAATGGCCTAATTGTCGCCCTACCATCACTAATGACACCACATTAATAGATGTATTCAAATTCGCCCTATTCCTTTACATTGAAAATTATGACGTTCATTTTGTATGAACAGCAAAATGAAGGGGGCCAAAGTGACGTCAATGATGCTTAGTGATAATGGGCCGTTGTTTTTGACGACGCGCGCGTATAGTCAGGGAGAACGTTCTTTAGATGACGTCGCAGTTGTTCCGTCTGGTGAACAGAATGGCCGGGAAGCTGATTTTAATGTTAAATATGTGTACAATTTATAATATTATATTGCTTACAAATGGAAAGGAATTATAATGTAGATATAAGAAATGAAACTTTTTTTCGGTGTTCATGCGAAATGAACGACAGAATAGAATCGACAAATTAACTAGCATGATTCATGGATTTGCCTATCTTATTCTGTCATTCTTTTCGCGCGATTCAAGTTTAATTTGCCAATCCTATTATGTCATTCATTTCGCATGAACACACAGAAAAAATTATTTCATTTCTAAAATAATGTGGCGTCAGAAAGAATATTTAGATCTACGTCAATAATTTTCAAGTATACTCAGCCAAACGAGCAAAATGTGTATCATTTTATAAATAAAGATAAAATGCACCAAAATCATGATAAGCTTTTCACTGATTGCACTGCTAATGTCGCGCAAAAATCTCCACTGCAGAAATCGTGCAAAATTCAATGCAAATTATACAAAAATTTCATCGGGCTTAAACCAGTGAAGTTGCTTAGATTAATAGAGATTGGAATTACAGGCGTTGCAAATGCAACTAGTAATTTCTACGTACTTCAAATAAATGAATAACCAAATAAAGAAAAAAATAAAAAAGTACATATTTTGCTTTTTGCATGTAGTGTCGCCAAGAATGTTTTGTACCGATTCTTTTCGAAATACTAGAGTACTTTGCCGCGTGAAAAGCGGCATTCCTATTTTTATCTGAATGTTTACGTCCATTTAAAAGTAAATTGTGCCACTTATGTGAGAGTTATAAAAATCCCACTGTTTCAAACAGTGAAAGATTCAAATGTCATCCACCGTTGCATTCAGCTAACCACGAAAACATGTTGCACATTAGAAGACTTTCTACTTTTCTGCCCTCGATAGAGCCCTGTGTGACTGACCAGTTTATCAGCTAAAAAGTAGTACCTAAAAGAGCGTATCCAAACACTATGTCAGAAATGAAGAGACAACAATTTGCTTGTGTAAACAAAAAATAAAAGAGAGACAAAATTGTTGAAAATAAAACAATTGAACTTACACCGCTCCAAAAAAGAAAACAATAGGAACAGTAACAAATACTGCTTCATTCCACTGATGTTCTCTCACTTAATGCAAATGAATATGACTGACCTGTTAATCGTAACTGATAAAACCAAAGGTCGGTTTTAAAATGGCACATTTTCACCGCTATATCAGTGTTTTTCGTATATTTTCTGCATACGAACGTGTGCAGAAGGCTTGTGCTCTATAATTATGTTGCATCCCTCCTTTTATGGAAGATAATTTTTTATTGTCAAGCGTTTGAAACTCAATGAATAAAGTAAGACTTCTTAAGGAGATTGTAGATCTCTGTACTCTTTCAAAGTATACTAAGTTGGTGTGATATAATAATACATGTAGATCTATATATTTATCAATCGAATTTCAAGCGCCCTTGACAGTTTTAACTAAAAGGAACAAAGTTTAACTAAATGTCCAGCTCGGTAAGAGAGAATGCCCTGTTTACATGAAATTAGATTACATGATGAAAAGTCTTTTAGTCTAAAAGTCTGTTAGTGTGTTTTTCACCAACGTTTAAATGCAGGATACCATTTTTTCTATGTTAACATCTAAAGAAGTAACAATATGAAAACTTTATAGTATCATGAAAACTGTTCAGTCTGTCAAAAAATCTGATAATTCCTCTTTCGAATGATGAAAAAATGTCATCTAAAACGGCAACAAGAAAAGTGGTTTCTTTTTACAGTAGTCTACAAATTTTCTTCCAAGTTTACCCATGGAAGTTTACCCATGAATAGAGAAGCAAGACAAATAGCCATTTTTTCTATAGCAGTACATAATGTTTGAAGATAATCAGTTTTATTTCAACGGAAGTGTTTTTGTTAGGAATAAAACTATTTCTGCAGAGACCAATGTTAAATCTCACATTCATTTCGAAGGTAGAAAGTAGCTGACGCCCGTCTAGACCGAGCACCACCTAGATAAAAACAACCTTCACGGGGACTGAAGTCGGTGAAAGTTCTGAATGGCAGTATCCAGTCCCTTTGTCTAAACTGTGTTTGCTTTTGTTTTCGTTAGTTTAACGTCAAATGAACAATAGAACTTTGGCAACTTTCCAGCATTTAATAATGGAAGTAGGCCGGTGTTCCTTCGGACATTTCCTTAGGCACGGGCGAGCACCTTGGTAGAACTATCGACGTCCCGTAAGCCAGTTGAATGAGATAATTATACATCCCCAAGCGAGGTTTCAAGCCGATAACGGTGAGTGATTCAAAATTCGAAAACTGTAACTAATCCACTAAGCCGAAGAGTCCCTTTTTCCCTCTTTGTAAAGATGTATTTCCGCAAAGATTTCCGGACATCATAAAGGTCAGAGACCGCCAATTCAAAAAGTACAGGGAACTTACTGGGAATGAGGTAAGTGTATACCTAGGAATAAGGTAGCGCCGGTCAGTCATGTAAACAAACCCAAGAAGTGATTTTTTTTTCAAAATTGAGATTTTTTAACTGCATTTACATTATGTTATTATACATTTTGTCAAATTTTGCTACATTTTATGTGTATTGAAAAAAAGTTTTATCAACTGAATTTCTCTCCCGCCATGCCAACGATATATACAGGGGATCATCTCATTTACACGAACATTACTTAAATAAAGTATCACTATTCATCGTCCGATATTTTGGTAAAACTAAGATAGTTCTTGAAAAACATGTAATTAGATATACATGTTTCGACTTATGGAAGGCGGCACACGCTATAATGTTATAATGTAAGTCTATGGGAAAATAATTGGTGGTCTCAACTATATCTGTAGCTTGTAAACATTGACATCGCGCTGATGATATCTAGATTATTTTTGAATTACACTGTTTTATATATTTTCCTCTTTCGGCAAGTTCGATTTTACATTTTTGGAAGTTAAAAATTTTGTCACACTTCCATAGTTGCATAATGACCTTATTCCATGATTGAATACAGAATGTTTCGCAGCTAACTACACCAAGTTTGCTTGGTGTCAAACGAAGTAAAGAAATGTATCCATTAATTCTATGTAGTTACATGCAACCCTATTTAAGGGGACAAAGGCAAGGCCTGACAGTTAGTCGATTATGCAAGTTATTAATCTTTCTAAATTTTCACTGTACTTAACAAGAAACTTTAGAGTTTGATATTATCCTTGCTTGAACTTTTTTCTGTGGTTCCAACTGGATGCATGTCAAAGCGACCGGTCGACTGGTTTCAAACAACTGAACTAACGCAAATACTGCCGCGATTTGTCTATACGAATTGACGAACTGCTGCAATATACCATGTGCATAATCATCCTAAGGCATGCAGAAGCGCCTATCTATTCGCAGTTGTCCTTGTTAATAAGCCAAAACCTTCATACTGCGTCGTAGCAAAGTATATAGGCCTTCATCAATCCATAATGTATTGTCACAAACATGCTTGAACTTGAATAGTACGTGTATGTGTTGTTTAAAGAAGCAAAGTGCATATACCCGGTGTTGAAGAGATATTTGTCTTAAGAGGCGTGAACACACAAGTAAACAATGCGATATCGATGCACTACATCGTTTGCATTTATTAAAGAACTAAACTGCCTTTTTAAACGAGCTAGGACGGGCCTGGTATCTAATGAATACTAGACATCTCTCTTTCTTTTCTGGAGTTTTTCTCTCGCTCTGTCTAAATGGTCAGATACTCTGTGTCATTACTAGTACAGGAGGAATTTGACCCCCGTGTGTCTGTCTTTGTATGTAAAGATGTGCTTATCATGATGAAAAGGGCGCTGTATGAATCTGGTATAATAATTATGTCATAGCCCGAAGTTTTAAAACGATGTTCACCAAATGTGTCTGTTTATACCAGACATAATGATCGTCACTTAAAATTTATTTTGGGTTGTTATCTAAACCACATTATAAGTCTGGCATCAATGCCTGGTCGTAAGGCAGATATGTAGAATCTATAATTCAAGTTCATGTCCTCCCATTCAGCAGGAAGAAACCACGGTATGGTTTTGTTTATAATCCGTGAATTGGTGTTATAAGTATCACTAATGACTCTTAACCCGCTCAGTGTCAGGGCTGTATAGATCATATTGCAGAAGCATTGTTTTATACAAAGACCCTAGCTGTAAATATAGATGCACGTTCTAGGTTTAAAATCGTATTTCATTCAAATTGTGAACAGCAAACATGTATAACAAAGTGCATTTATACGTATCATAATGGCTTGATTTATACATATGATGAAAATAATAGCTTGCGAATAATTAGCAATTGATACTCATTTATTAATAAAATGGAAGTTAATAAAGTTCCAGTCTGTAGTTAAATAATACAGTCACAAATCTATGCACATACATTTGCACCCGCTTCCTTTTCATCGTCTGCTATATTTTTAATATCCTCCATTTCTTAAAAAATAGAAGTTTGATTGACACGTACACATTACTCAGCAAGAGTTCAGCTACATATCAAAGACACATATTTCATGTCAGGACAACCATTTGATTCAAATGACTCAAATACGCAAGCGTCTAATCTGTTCTCACTTCCTTTGCACGTGACGTTTGTCAACCAATTAGAATCACTCAACGATTCGTCCTTGACCGCTGTGGCCGCACCTTCACGAAAACCTAGTTGCTTGCAAGCGACGTCTGTCTCTCTTCTACCCCAGCCTTTGGAGCAGATAGGGAGCCAGTTGTTTTGATGGTAGATCTCGAGCTTACCAGTCTGTCTCGTCACTTCCGGTTCCTCGTCCTCATTAGTTTGTGTGAGTCTCAACATATGATCTGAAATAAAAAAGGTCTTGCTTTGATAGTTGTTTAGATTAAATGATTCAATTTTGTATAAGTGATTGGCCTCCACGAATAATTGACAACTTCTCCGCATGAAAAATTACAATTGTTTAAATCATAGCAATATCGAATTAAAACTTCACTATAATAACTGATTTTCAGACATAAATATTGTATAATTCATTGTTTACATTTCACCACTGGCGTTTTTTTTTTCATGCAGGAAAACAACCATTCGTTTTAAAGATATTCCTCACAAGTGGGTGTCTAGTAAGTTTGCCGTGGTATTGCCAACAATGTGAAATGATAAAGAGGCATTTAATTTGAAATGCAGTTATCTATGTTAGGAAAACTGTTTTCTGAAATTTTATTTGACCTTTTGTATGAAAACAGTCCGGTTGATCAAAGTAAGCGTTGTAGAAGGCAACATAAAATCATAATATGAAATAAGGCAAAGCCTCAAAGCGAGCTCAAAGAAATCGGATTTAGCTAAAAATAGTATGCATCATTTATTTGTCACAAAGAAACTATTCACTAGTCACAAGAATTCGGGAGAACCTATTCACTTGAAAAAGTCTACATTTAGTGTCACCATGCCTATAACAGTGAATATCATACGTTGCAAAATTTATGGAAAGCCGGTGTCACGGTGACGTCATTACCGCGTTCCCGTTTCTTTCTGCTTATTTATGACATTTTTTCCATTTTCTGGCCGATGCTTGATCTTTTAAATGCAAATAATATTTTTTTTCAAACAACTGGAAATCATTCTTTCATTATTGTTGAGCAATGAATAATTTTTAGCAATAGAAATAAGTTCTGTATTCACTCCGGAAAGAAGTACTTCCTGTGAGCACCAGTCCGCTAGGGTGCACTTTTTTAAAACTTCCGACGAAACTTTTCAAAACCATTACCAAGTGTGAAAGTATACTTGCGTTACCGTAAAGCTCGATTCTCGAGCAGGCCCTTCGGGCCTGCTCTTCGAGCTCGCTAATATTTCAAAACACAACAACCTTAATATATAGTCTCTACTGGGACTAATATAAAGGGAACTAAGTAAAAGGACCTCTTTACATAAACATTTAAATAAGAAAATTTGGCAGCTTTTAGTTCCGATTACCATTCTCTACCCTATCCCGCGTTTGTCATCAATCTGGGACATAAAATCAGTCTAGGGTATTCCTGGCCGAGTGGTTAAAGTCGCTGACTTTAAATTCCTTTACACTTTCCTTCGCGGGTTTGAGCCCAGACCGTTCGGATGTGCTGAAGGTCAGAGGGTCTACTAAAGTGCCCGCTTGTGTCTGAAATAATCCCTGGATGATAATCCCTATATGGGTACCTGGACTGATCCTCAACCATTTAAGCTTAGAATATTGATTAAACTGGCACAGCTGGAAATTATAACTAATTCAGCATAATTAACAACAGATAAACGTAATTTTTGTCCGGACTTTTCGGGCTTGTTCATTATTACATTATGATAAAGCGGTTACATTTGAGATAAGATACGTCTTTGTTTAAGGCTTGGTCACCTCTTAACTGCATTATTTGGTTTTGCAGTTCATTCATAACTTGTTATTTAATTATATTTCAATTATTTGTTGAAGGCAATTATATATTAGTCTTGTAAAAAAAGTACAACTGATAACTAAATTGCAAGTAATTGTGTATTTGAATTATCGTCTGGTTCGCTGTTGCCTGTGGGTTTTTTCAGTCAGGCTTTAATGAACATTCACGTCCCAAATAAAAAAAAAAGATCAATCCATTATGGCCATTATTTCTATAAGACTTTATTTTTGAAAAAAAAACCCACAAGACTTGATTTTATGTTAAAATCAAAGTAGCTGTCCAAACTGAGAGTATGATTTCTTTCAATACTGCACATAACCTACGATCAGTGCCATAAAGGGAGGTAAGTAAAACACTAAATTCAAAAAGTCTTCCTACAAACAAAACTAAATATTCAAACGTATGACAAATATATGAGGAACAATTGATCGAAAGTAAGAGTCAACAGTAAAAAATAATGTATTTTATGTTCGTAACAAAAAACGGGGTAAAAGTCATTAGGAGCCTTTAAATAGTGTTCTAACATCACAGCGTATAGTATAAACAAGACCAACTACATCATTATTGAAAAAGAATGTCTTCTTTGCATCTGTACACGGAAATCTTTTTGAGCACCATCGTACCTTAGACACTTGTTAAAATGATTTTGTTGTCCTCAAAGAATTTTACGTATGTATTATTAATATATTGTTGCTGTTTCAATTCCGTGAACATGCCATAGATCATTCTTCAGTAAAACTCGTAGAAACTTTGTAGACTCTAAGAGTTTAACAAGCACACAATTAAGAAGACATACAATATCTAAGCTACAAGATACTACTCGGGAATTTTCAGAAACGCTTTTCAGTGTTTCCCACCCAACTAGAGGTGTACCGGTCAGGAACCCAGGCAATCCTTGCGTGTATCAGTGCTATACACTGGGCACGTTAAAAAACCAGGCTGTCTATTCGCAACGAGCTAGGCTAAGTTAGCCGGACAAGCCTGTATCTGATTTCTGTCGTGGGGGCTTTGTCTCACTCTGTCCCTCTGGTCAGATCGCTCTCTGTCTGTACTAGTAGAGGATGAATTATGCGCCCTGTGTGGCTACATTTGAACTATGTAAAGCGCCTTTGAACGTGAAATTGATCATGAAAAGGGCGCTATATTAATCTGGTACAATAATAATAATAATAATACTGGTCTATACCTACCACATATAACACCAACATCCTTTGAATGATCATATCTGGAGGAATTGGCCACGTGAGACACTGCACTACACCACCGTGTACGCAAACACGTGACATTTAAGTCCCAGAATTGACCACTTCCGGCACCGAAGTTTCCGCTTCCGGCGGAAATGCCTCCAAGGTAACCTAGTTTTCTGCACACATAAGACGCCTCCACGTGGTTAAGAATTCCAGCTATAGTGCCCCATTGCCCTTTATGATAAACTTCTACACGCCCTTCTCTGTCCGTTTCTCCGTCCACTAATGCAATGTATGGTTCTAAAAATGACAAATATTGATATGAAAGTAAATGAAAACAAACAAAATGAAATGGATCAAATTATAGAGGTTGAAAACTAACACTACTCTCTGCTGCATAAAAATTTTTCTTTGAATACATATGATCAAAGTTCTCAATTTTCTACACTTACTTCTTCTTCTTGTTTTTGTCGCTGTCAATTTTAAAGATTTAGGTTTGTCGAGAAAACAGTTTGATATTGAAGGAAGCTCTCAAAAAATGATTTAGAAAAATAATGTAGTATAAAAAATACAAAGTGAACGTATATATATATACGTTTTATAACAACACAAGAAGAACAAATATATACAGAAAAAAGAAAAAAAGAGTAGTTATAGATCCGACTGCAATCAAACGTGTAATAAATTTACCTAAAAATGAATTTATTAGCTAAAAGTCTGTTTAAAATAACGCCGGATAAAACAAAACAAAAAAAAAAAAAAAAAACACCCGTGAGATAACGGTGCGCTGCTGAGTAAGAATAAGCAATTGCTTCACAATACAAAAACAGGTCAATTGAAGCCATGTGGTTTCGAACAACAATGTATGTGTTCCTAATTACAGATTACGGTGGAAACAATGTTTTTCCTGGTTCACTGCGTGCGACAGCTTTAGGAAACATGCCAAGATCCAGCTGTTGGTAGCTAACTCCAAAGTTTTATACAGTCATGCTGGCCTCTTCAAGTCTTATGTGTCCATACATGTATGCGGTGATCGTGTTTTAACAATTTCTCTCACGAACAAACTCAGACAAACCCAGTCTGCTATTATTTTGCTTTGATGCATGCTATGTTTCCATTACATTTTATTAATTTTGTAATATTGTAATTAAAGAAAATTGAGCTGTTTTTTCTTCTGGTTAGATTTTCTAATTCGTTATTATAATGTTTTATGTATACATTAAATGTTTGCATGTATGTTTCTTTCATATAATTATGCATTTAGTGTATATCTAAAGTCAACATATTTATATAACTTATATATAGTTTCAATAAATTCTTAATATATATATCTTTTTGTAAATCTTTTGCTTTACTGATTTATCTACTCTGTACTGAACCGCCTGTAAGTCTTGCTAGTTCCTTCTTTATTTTGGTCATACTAACACTGATAAAACAAAACAGATAAATCCACAACCCATTTCACCCCCAGAACATCATTCTAGCGCTTTATTGGTTACAAAACGGTCACATGATGAACGCCGGTCAGTAGATTTTCATGTTACGCTAAAAGTAATTAAATACAATAATTCAATTTGTTACAGAGCCATCACGGAAATATGTTGGGTCAGCACGATAAATAAAGGGACTCGACTTACGCCTCGCCCTCCTCACCCAGCCCCAACCCTGACCCTTTCAATTTATCACATTTACTTGCATATTTGTATTGAGCGCCACTAAGAAACCCACAGAAATTAAAAATTAAATTAATTTTCATTGCACTAACAGAAATCAGTTTATCGTTTTATAAAAGGAACCGCCGCCGACTGGTGTTTGCATGAGTTTCGTTATTTCTTTTCAAAAGGGCAATTAGAATTTTCTTTAAAACGTTGTTAATTCCTTTATTTGATAATCTATGTAAATATTTATATTTTCACATACTGACATCAGAAAACGTAAGATATTAAAGAGCATTCTGTAGTGATTTTATGTATTTATTATGTTTTATATTACAATATTTCTGTAAGAACAGATATAACAGTGAAGCACCGATGTCTTTGATGCTGAAGAAATCTAGTTCTAAACAGACATAACATAACTGTTAAATGGCCTAATAACGAGGCAGTTAGCATACCGAACCAGGTGGAAATGCTTTCTGCTCTACCTATGTAATGACTTCTGTCTTATTATTTACTGATTGGCAATTATTGATGTGGCTGCGAGATACCGACTTGAGCTAATTTTGTTCATGTTTTCTAGTTTAAACAATTTTTCAGACCTTGTTGTGATGAATTTTGCTCTTATTGAAATAATGTTTTGGAACGGAAAAAATAATGAAAAAGCCACCATGTGAACAAGAACTGGAGAATAAGCGGACAGACAAAACATAATTCAGAATTTTAATTGATCGTCTTATTTTTTTCTGGCAGGGAAAGAAGTTTATTTATCTTGGAATTTGATGAGTATTTAAAAAAATACATTTGCCGTCTTGATGTATAGTGTGTTTAGATATTTGATATTCGTTCTTTAGAGTGGCCCTATTCACAACCAATGATATGAGACTATACGTTACTCATGTCATGATAATTTAGGGAGTGTTTTAAGTTCGAATCGTATGCACTATATTTACTCTTGTACATTTCCGCATCGAATGTGGTCAAAATATGTCCATGATCGTAGAGCTTTTAGTACGGCTACACTGTATATTTGTGTAACGTTCTCCCGTATCTGCTTTTGATGATGTATATCAATTGATGCACTTAATGAGAATAGCGGAAATAGCAGTGAGTGGTTACTTAAACCAACAGATCACTGGGTGCAAAATATGCTTAGAATTAAATTTACATATACACTATGTGCGTTTTATGTAAAATAAGTAAATAAAGATTCAGCCTCCATATCAGTGTAAATAACTTTGTTTATATTTCATATTGTGTAAAGAGCAAGGACTGCCTGACAACAAGTTATTTTTGGTTGCGGGTTTATCCCGCTACGAAAGTTACAAGTGTATCTTTATTTTATTCCGAATCACATCCAAAGGATGTTCATGTGCTACACAAAATAGTCCCATTCATGAACAATGCGGATGAATTATCAATGAACAAGCAGTTCTTACTCAACCTGTATCCACTCACACTGACCATTTACGTTATATAAGATCTATCAATGATAAGGTATTCCAGCCCATGGTTACATCATAAGCTAGGTCAGGCAGAGTTCATCTTAGATATGAGGCACATTAAATTTGTTTCTCATTCATGTATGTTCATAGACTGGTATTTAAACAGAAAATAAATCTACCAAAAACCCGCAACCATCAGACATTTCAAGACGTTGATTTATGAAAGCCATCCTCGGAGTGAATCCTTTCGTAGTACCGAAAGAATTTTTAAAATCGGGACATTATTGTAAAAGATATGGCAGTTTGAAATTTAAGAAAATGGCTGATCATGAAGGCAGTCATTTAATTAAGTGGGGTTATGACGTAATTTACACACTGCTTAATTCTTTATTTAACAAATAATCTTTTAAAGAGATTAATTTCATATGTTTCTCGAGTGAAAGATGTAAAACATGGTAATTTCTTCCATTATAGCTGATAAAAGTAGAGAAATTATTTTACAGAAATAAGTACATACAGTTCAGATATGTATCTAGAAATTTGATAAATCTGCCATTTTGCTTTTGTTGCCATGGAAACAAAATGGCCACCATTTTGATCAAATATTTAAATGCTCATAACTTTCTCATTTTAAAGACGATTTTGGAAATTCTTTCATTTCTTTAAATAATTTAAGAAATCCCAGCAGATGGATTTAATCAAAACAACACTTCTTTTCTTTTAAGGATTTTGTTTGCACATTTAATCCTTTCAATATTAATTCTATATATGCTTGCAGTTACGTAAATAGCTATAGTATATACATTTTCAAAGGGGAACTGAAAGTGCAGATATCGTTGCCGTAATTGCAGTTTTTAAAAAAAAATATTTTCAAACCTACCTGGTTCTCCTAGAAGATTGGTCAGAGCAGGTATCAATCGATTGAGTTTCATGTTAGTGCTGTACACATATCTCATCATGTGTTCGTAGAGGGCGCTTTGATTCGAATTTACTGAACAGCCATTTTCTGAATAAGTTGATTGTTTTTCGGGTAAATCAGATTCGTCTGCAGCTTTAAACGGTGCTTGTGCTACTGGACTTGGAGTAGGCATCTTTTGTTTTGATTTAAACATAATCGCCATATTTGCGCGATGTCGTATGAGAAGTTCTTCGCTTCTGGCATCAATATTGGTTACAAGTTTTAAAGTTTTATTTACCTGATTCTCAACAAATCTAAGATTGTGGAACACGTACGGTATCCATCCTGTATTGGACGCGATAGCTTCTGAAAGTTGATAGATCCAGTCTGTTTTATTCTGAATGTCTTTTATTTGAGCACTTCCGCCAGCTTTCGGATCATCTCGGATAAAAGCTTCCGGTTTCTGGTTAAATGGCGCGGAGAGAAGCGGTTGCTCTTGTATCTTGTTCAATCTGCTTATTTCCTGGTCCAGTTTATCTATAGAAAGTTGTATTGAAGAGGAACTCGTTGTTGCAAGTTCTGTCAACATATGGACAAGCTGTGTCCCGTTAAACGATATTTTCAATATTTCATCTACGAGAGATTTTGTAACTGTACATGTTTGAGATTCATTTGCGGCTTCCTCGCTATTCTGATCTTTATTTCTGGTTGCAATAATTTCTGCAAAATCTGGAATGCTTTGGTTAAATAAATCAAATGTACCGTTCATTAAATACGCTACTAGTTCTTCCCTGAGACGAACTTGTTCTGAAGCTATATATTCTGTATCTGATATAACTCTTTCTATAAGATTCCCTGTATGTTTATACAAAGTAACAGACTGAAATACATTTTCGTTTACAGTTGATAATGCCCTGAGTAATTTCTTACTTTGAGTTTTGAAATCAGCTGGGTATACATTGCTTTTATCACATTTATCCTCTTTCGTCTGCCCTTCCGAAAGAGTCACATTGATATGTTTTAACTTTTCGTCTAAGATTTCGAGCATTTTTCCACAAGACATTTGAATTTGCGAATTTTTAGCCCTAAATTCTTGGTAACTCGTCTTATCGGCAAAGTCTTCTTTCTCGGAACCCGATAGGTCCTGGTCAAATTTTGCGATAGAAATATTTGTTAATGTTGTAGCTAAACCTTGTTTTATATCAAATGTGTCTGTTGATAAAATAGAAACAGTTTCAGAAAGTTTGTCTACTGTGTTGTTCATTTGCTTTGTACGCTCTTCTACAGTTTCCAACGTATTCTTAATATCAGTTGTCGAGTTTATGTAGCGTGCAGACTTTTGCAAAATTTCAGATGTCAGCAACACAGAAGTCTCTGAATTTTGTTGTAAATCTTTTTGTGTGTTTTCAATCTGTTCGATGCTTGTTTTTATTTCAGCTGATGCGTTCTTGAGCTGACTAATTTGTGCATTTGATTGTTCTACTCGTTCTGTTACAGAACTTAATTTCTCCCCGAGATCTTGATGGAAATGTACCAGATTCTGTTCAATCGCTTGGAACATACCGTTATTCATTGTTTGTAAGTCAATAATTTCGTTTTTCATACCTGCAATGGATTGTTCAAAAAATTTATTTTGCTGTTCACTTTGCCCAACCTGTGTATGCATTGTGTGCAAAATAGTGTCCACCGCGTGTAAATGGGTATTAACCACACGAAAACTGCGAACATTGTAATATTGTACGTTATTGATCCCTCTTTCCAACGTCATCAACCTCTTGTTTAAAGTATTAAACTTTTCATCTACAATGTCAAGTATTCCTTCCAGCAAATACTGGTCAACAGGGTCAATTTTATCCCGTTTTTGTTGAGTGTGTCCAACTGTAGGTTTAGACGTTGGAGTCGGGACAGTCGGTTCATCCCTGACATTTGCCGTAGTGGGGCGAGTTGACTTTTCCACCGTAATATGGTTCTTCTCTGTTGTTATTTCATTATCTATTTCTTCAGTCTTTGTTGACGAATCACCGTCTTTCGTTGGAAAAGAAACATTTTCTTTTATTTCATTTATCGATCTGTCCAATGGCCCTTTTGCCTTTTTATTTAGTTTAAAGCCGTCTTGACAAGTGCCTTGATGTAAAACAATAACAATAAATATTACTATTATGACCAAATGTCTAGAGTTTCTTTTATATGTCGCCATAGTATGAGTATTACAATTATTCCAAAACTTTCAAGTCAGATTGTATTATAGTCCAAATAATAACGACATTGTTTCCATACTGGTGTATACTTCACACTGTCAAAATAACACGTCAAATATAATATTCAAGTGTCCGATCATTCATTACCAAAAGTGCACTTCAATCAAGTGTCTAATGTAGAACTATGAACTATGAACTGAAGTATGAGAATTCTATTCATTAAATAAATTCCTTCACAAAGCTAGGCGAGCCTTCCTTCTCAAAAGTAATCTTTAAACTGTCCATTAAAAAGTGAATGTTGCAGCAATTTTACATTTTTGATTTAGGTTTGAAACAGGCGTTGTTCATTGTTGTTGTGATTTTTGTTTTCATATATCGACAATTATTCCACTGAATATTAATACCTAATGCATGCACACCATTATTTGTTTCCTTTCTGTAATTTTAATCCATTGAACAAACAGTTTGTAAATAATATTTGGTTAATAAGGTAAACTCTTTTATCCGTTTAATTCCTGAATCGCACAACTAAAATTCATATCCAGATTTGCACGAAAGCGTATCTAAATAAAAATCAAGCTAACATGTAGTGTAGCGGCTATACTCACCACACGTGGTAATGTTTAGAGAGATAATGTGCGCTTTCTTTCAATTAGTGGAGAGCTAAGAAAAATAAAACTTGTATCAGTAAATAATTAAAGGCACGCTGCAGTTAATGGCTCTTCAGTTATTAACCCTAACAATGAAACTACCGAAACAACAATATAAACAATGTAAAATATATCCTTTGTATGTGTTTCTTGTCCTCTACAAACTCTGAGTATGAGGTATGAGGAAACCATCATTGATCACAGTGGGACGAAAATGACAAATCATACATACATTTCATTAATATCCTGTGTTTATTTCACTCAAATCCTGCGTTCAAAATAGCCTACAAACGCTTTATGCCAAATTACATATCATACTTCAAAACCCTGATTTTGCTGTTCATATATAACTATCAATTAGCTCAATTATTCGAGGAAAATGTAGAGCTATTGTACTCATCGTCATGCGCACGTCTCAGGATTTGGTATATAATGGGGTGGTCAAGTGGATAAGATGTCGGCCGCTCAATCCAGGGGTCGTGGGTTCTAGCCCCACTGAGGTCACGGCCATGACTTCTCATATGACACCAGTACTGGCTTTTCCAGGAAGCGGACTCGAGAGGGGTTCCAATAAGCTTTAAGCTTTCATCACGATAGTTAAAACAAATTAGTATACTGGTTGGGAACCATTTTCCGGACACATTTTCATATTTTGGCTCCATTATTCCCTAAAAATATATTTGACATAAATGAAGCCCACACTGCACAAACTTCAGCTTCTTCCGCATCCGATGTTGTAATCAGAAGCGTGTTGTGACGTAAAACATGTGTTTTATGGGGCCTCAAATGGGGTCACTAAAAGTAGTTATTTTCCCCGTAAGGTAAACCAGATATATTTTGACGTTTTTTTGCTGTTAATTTGATATCGAAATAAGTAATTAAACTATTTTTACACATTTCCTTATCATTCATCTCTTCAAAAATGCACATGAAACATAACCTGACATTCAACAGCAGCTACGAAAGCAAAACGAAGTTGACAATAAAAATCTCGAGTTTCGTCTTACGCGAATTCTTGACATTTCCAATAGATATAGAATAAAATTAGTGCAAAAATCGACAGCCCTGCATTTTATGTAACTATTACCGTGAAGGTTATAACACACTAAATAGTTGTTGTTCTTTATTCTATATAAAACTGACCTAATTCCAATGACCGCAGCACACATCAGGACCCATTTTAAATTTCTGTAACCTACATTTTCTTGAAGAATATTGTCAGTACTAACTAAAAATCAAAAGAAAAGTGGGGGTCATGTTTGATGCAAGAAAAATAATTTCAGTCAAACACACAAACTGCAAAATCAGTTAAAAAATGAGACCCCAAATTATACTGGTGGTGTATGATCTACGTTTTCATGAAAATTTTTGTAATGTTGTTATTTCATTATGAAAATGCTACCTATATGTCAAGCATAGATCTGTCATGTGATTTTAGCAAAAAAAAATTGCAAAGAAAATAAGGAAAATAGCTCTACAGAGCAAAAAATCTGAGGACCATTTGTATCCGCCATTATGCGACTACAATTTTTTTCGCGCCATTTTTCTTTTTAGTGTCTGTATGCCTGAAATTATAAGTAGCACATGTTATCAGCAGACAATCAATATGTAGTTTAATTATTTCCTCCCCACTTGATACCTCGGCAAGTGAGAACTACTGCGCATGCGCAATGCTATCTTCATGCCCCGCTGAGACAGAAAGTTGTTTTGTAAACACAGGTGAGTTATCATCATAAAAACGAACATAAAACAGCCTTGTAATATAGTGGTTTGTTGTAGACATGAAGAACAAACACTTAAATGATCTAGATGAAACAATAACATGAATAACAACGAAATAAAGCGGATATTACATGTGTCCGGAAACTGGTCCTGTCCGGAAACTACGTCCCAACCAGTAAATTATTAGGGTTATTATAACAGTATTTTGATCTGCAATGTAGTATTCGGTTCGATTAGATTTTGCCAAGCTTGGAACCAACGAGTCGGTTATGCTGACTGTGTTCCCACGAGAGCTGAATGAACCATTTGCAGATCAAGGTAAAGTTTTAAGTCCCTTTTATTATGTACATATACCTCAGTATCGACTTATGGGAATGGATTGAACTTCACGCATTTGTCCACTGTGATGATATGATATGCAGTGTATGCATGGTTCCATAAATCTAGTTTGCATTTTTACAAAGTTACCCCTTTTTTTTCGGGGATGGGTGTCGGGACAGAGAACTCATCGGATATGTTGGGTCGGGGAGAGTAATGTGGACAGATTGAGGAGGTGTGACACACACAATTTCAATCGCTTCTCAGCAGGAAAAAGTAAAAAAACTTCAAGAAAAACAAAAGCTTGAATTCTTGCATATGAAAATAACAGGTACAAAAAAGGGGCGTGATTTCATTGAAATGACAGCAAAAGTTATGGAACCTGTGTGAATCATTTGGTACTAAGACACTAAATTTCTGACAATCGCAAAAGGAATACTGTTGAAAAAAATACGGCTAAGAACAAAAAGGGACATAATTTCATCAAACTGAAAGCAAGAATTAAAGGACCTATGTCATTCAGTTGGTAAATTATCTTGGCGTAGAAGTGTATGAAATTTTATTTAGTTGCGACTTGTATTTCATCAAAATGAAAGCAATAGTTATGGATCCTATGTCAGTCACCCGATGTTATCATAGGGAAGGCATGTATGAAGTTTCATTCAGTTGTGATGAGTAATTACAGAGATAATAATGAGATTGCTTTGAATATACACTCGGCGCCGACTTTAACGGAACTGTACATCAGCTTTGATGTGGAGTAGATTGCAACCGTACTCTCATTCAAAAGTGAACCAAGGATTGGGTACGAAGAATCTTTCCAATTGCCACTTCAATTTTCAGACTGTCTGTCGAGCATTTGTCGTGAAAAATATGCTGTTATTTGGTATACTAAATATCACCTACAATACAACACTTACTTTAAGTAACCGAAATTAAAAAGAACAAAGATTAGACTTTCGTAAATCCACATAATGTTACACGTTGGTATGACTAGGACATGCTTTTTTTTAAAGATTAAATTATTTCGTGCGCACGACATCTTATGTTGAGGCCTTAATAATGTTACCCCCCACCATCTCTCTCTCTCTATGTGTGGTAAATATCCCAACGGATAAGCGGAAGCGTGTTGCGAGACAGGGACGAGGTGTTTCTAAGACAGAAATATCAACCTGGGAAAATCCGATGTATTCCAAACTACAGGCAAACTGAAGTCAATGTAACGTTTCAATCACTTTTACTATAAGTATTACGGAGTATATTACGTACGATAAATATTCTTGGCGAGCCTGGAGGGTGAAACTTCCGTTCCCACGGGAAGGGAAAAATGTACCGTAAAACTGGTTTTTAATGAGTGAAATATAATTAAAGAAATTATTTTTCTTCAACTATAAATGACTATGATTAATTACTAAAAGTCAAAGACAAAGACTAAAACGGAATGATACGTGCAGACTGAATCTAGTCGCGGAGTGAGGTGAGGAAATGCCGATTCCTCTGTATTTATAGGGGCGTTTCCTCATTCCAGTCTCCGTGATTTCGTAAGGAAACCTGCAAAACGAAGATTAATGAAGTAAAACAACGCAATATTATTACAATAACAACATAACGGGACGAATTCACCCTTAAAACTAGCCAGATAACAGGACATGAAACAAATAATAATTTCATACTAATTTTGTTTCGTATAAATGCATAATAAATATGCTATATTTTTTAAATATTCAAAGTCTGCTTCTTCCTGGATTGTTGAAACAGTAAAGAAGTGCACATAGATGACCATTTGGCCGGAGGGTATACTAGGGACTTCCATTGAACTGTAAGGAACAATAGGTTTGTACTGGTACAGAATCCAGGAACACTGGTTAGGTAAACTGCCCGCCGTTACATGACTGAAATACTGTTGAAAAATAGCGTTAAACCCAAAACAAAAACAAAACAGGTTTCTGTTCCAATAACTGCAAACTGTACCGTCAAGATTACTTGTTGTAAATACAAACATAGTTTGACAAATAGTCTATTTATTATAGAAATTATGTTCCGTATATATACAAAATGAGGTAATACATTACTATATTTCGTACAGCGAGAGTGAAATATGTAGTGATGTTAGAAATATGTATGATTAATAGTGATCAAAAATATGTAGTGATTAACTACTTCTTAGAATCATGATTAGGATATTTGATCATACATGCACATCGTAGATCTTTTCTTTTCAATTCGGGCGTTTCTCATCTAAATAAATTGATATAAAGCGAAAGTGACACATGATGCAAAACTATGAATGAAGGCGTAAATTCAACCTCAGTACCACATCGTAGATATAATGCGTCAACTTTTCTACGTCAACGTTACAGTGACGAACAACGTCAAAAACGTACGTCATTGTACTACACGTCAACGTCATATTAATTAACTGAAGAAGAGAGAACGCAGACAGGAGGAATTTTGATAAATTAGTTAAAATAGAAACAAGAGATCAGTTGTAAAAAACAAACCTGTTATACAACATCCATTACAGTAAGAAGTTTTCTATAATCTATCAAATTATGGTTTTCCGGTGTTGGCCATTTTGAGTTCCTCTCAAATCCGAAATTATTCTCATGACAGAGAAAATCATGCATGCTTAGCCTCAAAACTCCAGTATCTAACTGGTTGTTTTGAGCCGATTTTGAAACTGACTAATGGCAAGATTACATTCTTAGAATGATATCCAAACTGTGTTCACTAAACTATATTCTGGTTATTCAACAGAAATCTGTCTATCGGTTTCAGGGCCACCTAAAACTTCAGAACCACTTAAAATATCAGACCAACCAAAGAAGAAAACTACACCTAAGTTGGTTGTAAAAGCAAGTGTATGTACATGTGGGGAACATGGATGTCAACCGCATTATCGGATGGAGAAAAAAAATCGGTGTATAGATAAAGAGAAAGTGAAGGATGACAACCATTGTCAAAGATCACGATGGATGCAATGGTAGCTGATAGTGTTGAAGGCGATAGTAAATGCGACTATAGATTAAATGGGTGCGAAGGCGATGGTAGATGCTATGAAAGAGCAGATAGTTATGAAGGCGATATTATATGCGATGTCAAACCTGATGGTGACAAAGGCGATAGCAAATACGATGGAAGAGCTGAGGTACATGCAATGACAGAGTTGATAGTAAGAAAGGTGATGGTACGTGCGGCGTCAGTGTTGGTAGTGACGAAGGCGATAATACATGCGATGGCAGAGTTGATAATGACGAAGCCAATGGCAAATGCGGCAAAAAGGTTGATTCTAGATTCTGTGACGATAAATATGGTGCCAGGTCTGATCCCCATATGTCTGGTAAAATGGTGTTTTCAAGGAAGATGATACAGAAGAAGTCGTTTCAGCGTTCGGAATTATGTCCATCTATTGCAATAGTAAATTGCACAGTTGGTAAGTGAGTTTTAGTCCGGAAGTATGCTAAGGTGTCACAGAAGGAACACAGTGAATACATTTTCGTTCATGCACACATTTAGTCTGACAGTCGCGCGTGGTAGCCTATACGTGTACTCACTCTAGTTTCTGTGAGCAATAAGTAACGTGTGTTTGCTTCCGTGTCCCTTCTTTTTCATCGTAGTATGCATAAGATTTATTTTGTGGTAACTTACTCTTTTTCTATTGCCGTTTTCAATGTAATGTGTATACTCAATATAGAATGGTAATCCACTATAATACACGTATTTCTACGTCACTAATTTGCGTGACCATTATATTTTCTAGCTAATAAACTATATTTTTTCAGGGGGAGATTTCATGAAGAGACTGGCGTGAAGCAGAGGTTGTGAAATAGTTGTCTTAATAAAGTCAGGAAATATATTTCTATTCTCAAGTTTTTCAGTATTTAATTTTGTCATGTTCATAGCACAATTTCGACATGATAAATTTCGTGATAGAAAAAATGGAATGTTTGCAATGTTGCCAACAAGGTGGAATAGCAATGTTGCCAACAAGGTGGAATACCGCGTTATATCGTTTTTGGATTAGTCGCTACATTCTAATCTAATGAGACAATATGGCACAAATGTTTGTTAAAAGTTAGCGTTAACTGTAGTCATTCAATCCATTTCCCTCATCCAGTCCAGACGGTTTGTGTGTAGAATCTCCAGCCATTTAAGAAAATACAGTTTTAACAAATTTTGAGGGACATTCATTGTAACAATACAGAATATGGACCAGTGACCTTTGATAACTATATGCCTGGGCCTTGCCTCACAACTTCAGAATCTGACTGGTTGTTTTTGTAGGAAAATTTTGAGAAACTGATCAGTGGCATAATTGCATTCTGAGTGGTATCCTAGCTTTAATCCCTGGGCTATAGTCTGGATATTCAACAGAAATCTGTCTATAGATTTCAGGTTCATCTGAAAATTTAATGGGAGTTAATATCATTTCACACCATTAAAACGAATGAAATGTATGACACGCATTCTGTACACTAATACAAGTTATAGTTTTATTTACAAAAATTTATACATGAGTTTCTTTGTATTAACCCACGAGCAATATCAGCGACGGACATAACAGACACACTGATGAAAACAGGCAAGGCATCAGGTATTGGAATCAGTCGCTGTCGACAAGTCATACGTAAGTGTGAAATCAAATGAAAAAGCGCTTCACCTCAAAGCAATAGTCATGCAAAAAAGAAATGCCAGCGAAAATATAGTTCCTAATCTGGTTTATAGTCAGTTCTCTGGGGGAAAATCTGTAAAATAGATTGACATTATCACTATTATATATAATAAAAGAAAAGTTATAAAAAAATTTAAAAAAATGTGACAAGCCAGGTTTAAAAGTGCTCGATAAGAGTCCAACATTTTTAGATCAAATTCTGATAATATTGACAAGATATGATTGTTTTTTCAAGGCAATATATTTGGTCACAGGGATTATTAAGTCCAATGACACCACTGGAGCTGTCCTGACTGGTTCTTTCGTCCCGACTAAAACGGCTTTACCCACGGACCAATCATGACAGCTGAAATGGAGTCGTTGGTCATAGCTAAGATAGTTTTTATGTACTCGAGATCATCTGGACTGCCTAGAACAAAACACAATAGAAAATTCAGGCTAGATTCCTGTACTGTAATGCATATAAATATAATGACAATAAAACAAAAACACTTCATGACGCTTTTTATATTTAAACTTGTAGAATCAGACATCCCATGAAACTGGAAAGATTATCGCCGTAAACGATGACGTCATGATGGCGTTGGTTGCTAACGTAAACCTCATCCCCGACCTTTAACTCCATGACAACCGTAACAGAACCTTGTTCATGAAGACCATTCCGAGCGTTACCATAGGCACCGGCAATTTCGACGCCATTTTTCTCGATGATCATGTGACTTTCGTCCTGGTTGTTGTTGAAAGTGACGGACGTGGAAAAGATGTAGATCCCGGAAATCGGTGCAATAAATATACCGCCTGAAGCATGGTAGCCTCCGCCGATGTTCAGTTTCACAGAATTGAAGACAAGCGTCTGGTTGATGTCAATATGACCAAGCGTCCCGGTCACAGTAGCATGAAACGCTACTGTTTCATAGTTGTCCACTACGAATCTGCTGGATATTTTTGGTTCTGAAATTTAAAATGACATATTGCATGTATTGAAGCGCAATCATGTAAATTTATTTATCAAAACTACACCATATCTGCAACGTATATTTGTCCGCTTGATCACGCTTAGACGTGTTCGGAACTGTAAATTTTCTCATCTTATACATTTGTGACATTTTGCACTCAGCACGGGCTCAAACATGGAACCTGGCGCTGGGGCCCAGTTTTCATGTTCCGGACTACGAAATAAGGGGCCGTGAATCTGATAACCCACTATAATTATCTCTTATTAGAATCCCGTGTATGTGTGTTTTACACCTGACGAGAAAAGAATCAGAAACGTTTCATGAATTGGAGTTTCTTCCGTGCTTTTCACAATCACTCAGATGTCAGGTGGACAGGATTTTGAGTCCGCATTTATATTTTCCCTCTTGGAAGGATGTTTAGTATAATGAGACACCTTGCAGAACAGAACTTTCAAAATCAAGATCATACGTGAGATAAAATGTCAGACACTAGTAGGCTAAATTTCGTGTTTACTTTGATAAGATTAAAATCCATTACATGAGGCACAAAGATTTGACATAATAATGAATTTTTTCTTCCAGTCTGATTCGATGTCAGTTTGTGCTAAAAATGAAGAGGGCATTTGTTGCGACCACACAATATATTATCAATACCATCAACAATTCTTAAATTGCTTATCATACTAAATACTCCCAACAGCGGAACAGTGCACAGACAGTACTTAATTTCTAGTCATATTGGCCAAGGTCTAAGTCCCACGTAGAGAAAAAATAATCTTATAATCACAACTTCGTGGCTTCCTTTGTAACGAAGAGGTTTAGGGAGATATAAACTTTCAAAATCAGTCATTATTTGCATGTTACCATACATACATTCTATACTTCATTTTTCTGAAATACATGTATTTATTCTAGTACTGAAACCGTACGATCACAATCTTAAAAGTTCTGCTATGCAACTGTTGATGCGATCCTTGTTGCTTCTGCTATGTGCTGTTGCTGCTGCTGTTGTTGCTGCATTTCAACAAGATGTTTGAGTTCTGTTATCGTATCGTCTTGCACTTCAACAATATTCTTCAGATTGGTCATGGCTTCAGATTGTTCCCGCAATTGCTCAGTTTGTCTAGCAATCAACGCACTTTGCTCGGCCACTGTAGCAACACAATAATATCATAAAGGAGAAATAGAAAACTTCTATACTGAAGCAAATGCAACAAGGCAGTCTGAAAGACAGCTAACACCGCCATGTATGGAAATGTGAAAGGTAACCTTGACTTACTTGACTGACCTTGAACGACATGCTGACTCATGAATTCTGCGCAGTTTGTGGTGTCTTGACCCAAGTTCAGAAAATTTCCCATGGATTTAGGAGATACAGAGCCAAACCTTTGACCTGATATGACTTGACCTGATTGACTGTATCAGTTCTGATGAGGTGTATCATTTGACCAAGTTTGATGAAAATCCTTCAAGGGGTTTTGAGATACAGAGTGGACACTAAAATGAAGAGGTCAACTTTGACCCTAGTTGTGACCTTGACCTTTGAGCCGGCATGGCTAACTCATAAGTTCTGCACATCGTCTTGATGAGGTGATCATTTGACCCAAGTTTAATATGAATCCTTCAAGGGAATTAGGAGAAACAGAGCAGACACAAAATGGAAGGCTCAAACCTTTGACCTTCAGTTGTAACCTTGATCTTGAGCCGGCATGGCTGACTCATAAGTTCGGCACATCGCCTTGATGAGGTGATCATTTGACCCAAATTTGATGAAAATCCTTCAAGGGGTTTAGGAGATATAGAGCGGACACAAAACAGAAGGCTCAATCCTTTCACCCTAAGTTGTGACCTTGACCTTAAGCCGGCATGGCTGACTTATAGGTTCTGCACATCGTCTTGATGAGGTGATCATTTGACCCAAGTTTAATAAAATTCCTTCAAGGGGTTTAGGAGATATAGAGCGGACACAAAATGGAAGGCACAAATTTTTGACCTTGAGTTGTGACCTTGACCTTGAGCCGACAAGGCTGGCTCATGGGTTCTGCACATCATCTTGATAAGGTGATCATTTGACCCAAGTTTCATGAAAATCCTTCAAGGGGTTTAGGAATTATGGAGCGGACACGAAAGTCTTACGGACAGGCGGACGGACGGACGGACGGAGACCATTCCTATAACCCCCCACCACTTGTGGCGGGGGATTAAAAATATGGGGAACGATTTCTTGTGATTAAGATGCCGGCCGCTCAACCCAAGGGTCATGGGTTCAAGATCCACTGGGGTCACGACCACGTCTGCTCATTTGACATCAGTATCGGCTTTTCCAAGAAGCGGACTCGGGAGTGGTTCAAATAAGCTTGAACTTCTCATCACGATCAAACTAAATTGAATAAGTACAAATTAAACGGAATGTAACAAAATGCAGGAGAAGTGAGACTGTATTAAATGATAGGACTTTTCATCATGTAAAAGGCTATTCATCCACAATCTATGATTCATATGGAAATTCATCAGTTATAACTCCGCAGCTAATTTTACGAAGAAAATAAAAATGAAAGAGATATCATCAGAATAAAAACTTAACAAAAACATCCACAACTTGGTGATAGTACCTTTTCTTTCAAGGTCTTCAAATCGTCTTGAAAACTCGTGCAGGATGTCATTAGAATCCCCACTGTCTAAATGACCACCTACAACAATGAGTGCAAATCGGGTGCAAAAAGCCACTCTTATAGTCCAGTTCATTAGCATTTTACAGCTTTAAATATTATGCATATACACTTCTATAACTCTAAATTTTAGTCAACTTTCTTATCGTTTCTTATCTTTTGTCTTTCACACAGTCTAGATTCAAGTGACTCTCTAAACGGGCGTATAGAAATTGTGTTGACAGATGCACATACATACATACAGTTTCATTAGAATATAATTTATTCGTATTTAAAGAAATATATTCAGACAGATGCCACCTTATTCCAAATTTAGGAAGTACTTTTTTGTTAGTTACTAATATATGTTTAGAAAAATCTAAAATCATTTATTAGATAAGTACCAAAAATGCTAGTTACCCAATTATGTTAAATCATAGGAATCCTATCATGCACAGCTAACATGTTTTGATATTCTTATGAATAGGCGGTGCTCTGGGTTTTATTACTTTGACATTTTATGAATTTTAGACGTTAAATAGAAAGAGAGATAACTCTTTCGAACTATGAACAAGAAGATGATGATTGTCGATACTGTACAGGCAATACTCAGCAGAGCACACAGCGGTCACCCTGGCCTGTGGCAATTAGCTCGCCTGATCCACTGTGAACATGTCGTGCCGAAGAATGTATTGTTCTTTGTCACAATTAATTATGAAAACACTATTTTTGTAAAGGGCCTGATCATGCAGGTGGAAATATTTGTGACAACGGATAAGCCATTTTACCTCCCATAAGATTCTATATTTTCATTCGTTTCGAGGTGGTCACGTCTATTTCCGTGAAAGGTAAGTAGATTTTATGTCGGTCTAGGCGATAAATAATTGTTTTACCTCAATTTTCATTAGATAAAAGGTGGTCATGTGGTGACCTCATATATTTCTGTGGAGGGACAGGAGATTTTCATTTCGTTCTAGGCTAAAATAAGTGATCGGTAAAATAAATCAGTTATAGGGTTTGTTAATGACCATCCACGGAAATATGTTGGGTCAGCATGATAAATATGGGGTCTCGGCTAACGCCTCGCACCCAATCTCACCCCCCCCCACTCCCCCATTAATCATACTGACCACACAGATTTCCGTGGAGGGTCAATGATTAATAATTTCCGGACAATTCATTTCTAACACATTTATTATGTATACTTACTATATGTACGAATTGCAATCTCGTTTTTTTGTAGTCTCAAACTGAAAGAAAGCAATTGTATTGAACCTTAAGTTGTACTAGTATTATGTTTCACTTTCTTCCTATCTTGAGCAAAACCCTCGAGCATGACTTGGAATTATTAAGTCAAAGTCTGATATTCCTGTTGGTCTATTGATTAAGATATAGGTCACACAAATCCAGATACACACCAAGATGATCTGTGATTAATTGTATTAGAATTCGTAGGATATTTAAACAAATAAATCAATGAAACGGCAAGGGGATGAATGAGGCGACTATTAGGTTTTCTGCTAGACTTAAATACGCGACAAGACACTTTAATAATTGCGATGAAAATAGAAATAAATTAAAGTTTATATTCCGCCTGTAAAACCAAGTAGTCGCATCACATTGACACTTAGACTACAAAGTCTGTTGAGATCAAGTAATCTGCAATAAAGTTTATTCTTTCTTCATACTGACACTGATATTTTCTCAGAAAAACATTTCTCTTTAGGCTCATCGAAAGAGATGTAAATTTTTTCAAAAAGTGCTATTAGAGAGGATTGATTTTATGGCCAAGTGCTTTACATTTAATGACTCTGACTGATGCCAGTCTAGCCAGTCTAACAAATAAATCAATTAAACGGTGTGTGTGTGGTGGGGGGGGGGGGGGGGGGGGGGGGGGGGAGTGCGGCGAATGAGGCGAAACTTTGAACTTAACTTATAAATACCTGAAAAGACACTTTTATAACTGCGATGAAAATAGAAATGAAGTTTATATTCAGCCTGTTAAAACCAAATAGTCGCATCACATAGACGCTAAGCACGTGGGGCTTTAAGACATACAATGTACCCGCGTATGTCATTAACAACTTTGTTCTGATTGAGCTTAAACAATTTTTCATTTTATCATTTTTATTTTCTTCTCATTTTAAAAACTTTTTAATCATCAATTGTTAACAACAACTAACAAATAACTAACAAATAAAACCAGTCGATGTAATGCTGACTTGACTTTTAAAACATTTTTATCTATTATCTTAAGAGTGTATCTGGTCCATGAAAAGATGTTATTCCACTTTACAAAACAGTTCATTGTTACTCGGAGTGTTTAATATTCCTCGCCTTCCTCCTCGCCCTCACCCTCAACGGAGTCAACACCGACCTCTTCGTAATCCTTCTCGAGAGCAGCCAAATCTTCACGAGCCTCTGAGAACTCACCCTCTTCCATACCCTCTCCGACGTACCAGTGGACGAAAGCTCTCTTGGCGTACATCAAGTCGAACTTGTGGTCAAGACGAGCCCAAGCCTCGGCGATGGCAGTGGTGTTGCTCAACATGCACACGGCACGCTGGACCTTGGCGAGATCACCACCAGGCACAACAGTTGGTGGCTGGTAGTTGATTCCGACCTTGAAACCAGTTGGACACCAGTCGACGAACTGAATGGTTCTCTTCGTCTTGATGGTAGCGATGGCAGCATTGACATCCTTGGGGACGACGTCACCCCGGTACAACATGCAGCAAGCCATGTACTTGCCGTGACGTGGGTCGCATTTCACCATCTGGTTGGCTGGCTCGAAGCAGGCGTTGGTGATTTCAGCAACGGAGAGTTGCTCGTGGTAGGCCTTCTCGGCGGAGATGACTGGGGCGTATGTGGCGAGAGGGAAGTGGATACGTGGGTATGGCACCAAATTGGTCTGGAATTCTGTCAAGTCAACGTTGAGGGCACCATCGAATCTCAGAGAGGCAGTGATGGAGGAGACGATCTGGGCAATCAGTCTGTTCAAATTGGTGTAGGTTGGTCTCTCGATGTCCAAGTTACGACGGCAGATATCGTAGATAGCCTCGTTGTCGACCATAAAGGCGCAGTCAGAGTGTTCCAGGGTGGTATGGGTGGTCAAGATGGAGTTGTATGGCTCAACGACGGCAGTGGCGATCTGTGGAGCTGGGTAGATGGCGAATTCCAGCTTGGATTTCTTTCCGTAGTCGACTGAGAGACGTTCCATGAGGAGGGAGGTGAAACCAGATCCGGTACCACCACCGAAGGAGTGGAAGATGAGGAATCCCTGGAGACCGGTACACTGATCAGCCAATTTACGGATTCTGTCGAGAACAAGGTCGACGATTTCCTTACCAATGGTGTAGTGACCACGAGCGTAGTTGTTGGCGGCATCTTCCTTGCCGGTGATGAGCTGCTCGGGGTGGAACAACTGACGGTAGGTGCCGGTACGGACCTCATCTAAAAGAAGGAAATTAAATATCTGTAAGTTTTTGTCATTAAAATTCTAAACAACTATTGTCTTATGGAGTTATATGATGCAGTGTTACTAACGAAGCCAATAAATGTAACAGGAATTTAATAAATTCCGACTATGGCACTGAAGTAGGAAGACTTTGTCAGCCGCAATTGTATTTAACTACAATTTAGACATGTTTCTTTTGCAAGTGACCAAATAACTACGCGTCACTGTATTAGCGATGTGATTCTAATAAAAGCACTTGTTATCATATATAACCTCAATATATTCCGTTAAGTTTTGGCAAACAGTTTGTAAATATTTGTCGGATTTTTACGAATATTCACGGAATGTGTCGTTGTTTATTATGTTTATAAATAAACGTCTGTTCTGTTCTGTTATGGACTCAACTTACCGACTACGGTTGGTTCCAAGTCGACGAAGACAGCTCTGGGCACGTGCTTGCCAGCACCGGTCTCGCTGAAGAAGGTGTTGAAAGAATCATCACCGCCTCCGATGGTCTTGTCACTGGGCATCTGACCGTCAGGCTGGATACCGTGCTCGAGACAGTACAACTCCCAGCAGGCATTACCGATCTGGACTCCGGCCTGTCCGACGTGGATAGAGATACATTCACGCTGGAAGGGGGAAAAGGAAAGTTATATTAATTTCACTTGTTGTACTAAGCAAGAAAATGATTTTTCACTAACACTCACGACGTGTATGGCATGCGTAGTATGACCGAATCAAGCGGCATTCCTGATATGTTTGTAATAGTTTATACAAACAGACAGGCTGTTGTTTTTGTTCACTGAAAATTATTTTTCAGTTTGAATTAATCATCATAAATATTGTGGATTACGAGACTATATGACTCGCTAATAATGAAATACTTAAATTTGTATCGTACATACAGGAAAGAAAAAAACTTGTATATTTTAAACTTAATATTAATTTAGGTATTAAATGTTTCTTTGTACCGAGAAACTAACATATTATTATATATCGCCTCACACCGTCCTACATTTACATAGTGACGCGATCAATAAATCCATGGCCGCAGATAAAACATGTGTAAACAAGTCAACGATCAGCCATGACACCAACATACTTAACACAATTTCAAATAATCTTAAACTGATTTCGTAGCCGAGTTTTTCAGAGAAGAGAAAATATTTTAAGAGAATAGAAAGTATACAGTTTACTGCAATCCACAGTTAGAGAAAGTTTAAACAGGAATAATGTATTACATTATTATCTATTTATGTCCCTGGTTTAAATAATTTCTCTTTAAATCTATATGCTGGAAACAATAATAAAACAAAAAGTAAGTAAAGAAACCCCACTTACCATGATTGTTGTTTAGTTGTTTTTCCTTTTTTGCTTTAATTGCGTAATAATAACAAAGTAACCTCACAAAGACGTAATGGTCGGCGTGAGAATACGAATGATGGCGCACTAACGCTTTTGCGGGGTATTTATTGTCGTCTGCGTGGCCGTTGCATAGCAAAATAAAAATTCACTGTTTTCATTGGTTAACCCAGTCAAGTGATGACAACCGTTGGCCATCTTGGTTCTCAAGTTAGACGCGCCGCCCCATATTTTATGAGAAAAAAACCGGGAACTATGAAAATTAAACCACTAAAAAATTCACTGTTTTCATTGGTTAACCCAGTCAAGTGGCCAACGGTTGTCATCACTTGACTGGGTTAATAGTTCATAGTTTCCGGCTTTAACCGCCTCGATAGCCTAGTGGTAGAGCGTCCTCTTCGAGTGTGGGAGGTCGTGGGTTCGATCCACGGCCGCGTCATACCAAAGACGTGAATGAAATGGTACCAGTAGTTTAATGCTTGCTTGGCGCTCAGCATTAAAAAGGGACACTCGTGGCGATGGATTCCATCAGGAATGAGGTGTCGAGAGTGATTTGTATAAGTTGTAGAACTTCCTTCACAATCGACCTAAAATAAATTATGTATAAATTAACCGTTGGCCATCTTGGTTCTCAAGTTTAGACGCGCCGCCCTATATTTATTTTATGAGAAATAATACACCTGTCAATATTTTGCCCGTCGGGGGGGGGGGGGGGGGGGGGGGGGGGGGGGCGGCGGCGGGCTGACCCAGGGGAATTTTACATTTCAAAAATTTTGTTGTCTAAATCCCCACCCTAGAGACAACCTTTTTTGTCTAAATCCCACCCTAGAGCCTGGTTGTTACATCAAATGTTTGTCAAATTCCCGCCTGTCGGGAATGGTCTTCTGTCTAAAGTCCCGTGTATGCCCGCCGCTCCCCCGGGCGGGCAAAATATTGACAGGTGCATAAGCCGGGAACTAAGAAAATTAAACCGCTAAAACATGTCAATACACAAATCGGTCAAAGGATTGGCGAAGGATCAGCATATTCAACCCTTCGGTTCTTAATGCAAGCAAAATGCCACTTCCAGTCCTGTTTTATATACGATTCATGTATTGACTTTTTAATAAATATGCATATTTGTTGTACTTATAATGTTGTACTTTCCTTCTCTTTTTTTCTTTGTTTTAGTTTTTTACCAGAAGATGTTGAGGGACAGAGAAATATATTAATCAGACACCGTAAGGAATAAATATAAAAGTTTTTGTAATGTTAACAATCTGCTTCAAATGCATTAACAGTTAGGCAAAGATAAGTCATTTTCTGCTTCAATTGTACTTTTGGACAGATCAAAACAGTTTTACATGTTTTACAAGTTCTCATTCATTTGACATGAAATCAATTTCAGAGAAGAAAAAAAGAAGAAAAAAAGTAAATAAAAATTACCCAAATAAGCAGCTTCAGCTATTTACTACATTCTACTTGTAAAGGCAATTTAACCTGAGCATTAAATGGAAGAATATTTAATTAACTGTCTTATCATGGTGATAGCTGTTTTTTAAACCATTCCTTAATTGCACAGTAGTGCCCATATAACTTTTCAGAATCTTAATACCTTATTTTGGTTTTAAGACTTTTTTAACTTTCAATTAGCGACTGCAACTCAGTTTTATTATATAAAAAAATATGTGTTGATGTAAAAAGACATGTGTGTGTGTGTATAAATTATCTGTGATAATAACTCTCCTGTAATTCAAAATTGAATGGCATTGTACTTTTACTGCATGTATAAATATGTTATATGTTTCTTGTACAATGATGAGACGTAAATAAAGAAATATATATCACATCAAAGTAAAGTAGCTTCACTACTGTAATAATGCCTTCTTTCTTTGGACCATAAAACGATAAAAATTAGTTTTGCATCAAGTGCTTGAGAAACAACAGACCAAATGCGTTTGGCCTATGAATAGTATTTGTAACAGTCATACTTAACTACGCACTTTTTTTTAACTACGCACTTGTGGTGGATAGATTACAGAAAAGGCAAATAAAGATTTTACAAAAGGTTATTATTCAAAATCCATACCGAACCGAAATCCAATCGATTTATCGGATATGGTTTTAGCTTTTGAACAAAACGTGGAACTTGACTTTATAAAAATGTTTTAACTATAAAAAAGGATAATCTATAACTGAATTAAAACATATTTAAGAGAGAATCTGATTCAAAACTGCACTTATAATGATTAAAGTTGATCCTAATACAGGTACAATAATACGTAATTTCCCTTGGCTGAGAATTAAACGTGATACCAAAAACGTGAACCAATCTGTTTTTTTTGTTTTTTTTTTCGAATCTCGTTTTTTTGTTGGGACTGTGTAAATGTAAATCAACCCATAAAAAAAAAAAGAGAATACTTAAAGAAGGTAAATGTCTGTGTGAGCAAAATATAGGGGACGAAACAGCTACTATTCTACGATGAAGCACTATTTTATTACCTCCCTTACCTAAATAATATGAGTTTCTTTGTATTAACCCACGAGCATTTTCAGGGGTAGTCATAACAGACACACTGAGGAAAACAGGCAAGGAATCAGGTATTGGAATCGTTGGATGAATCAGACGCGGTCGCCAAGTCATACTAAGTGTGAAATCAAATGCAAAAGCGTTTCACCTCAAAGCAATAGTCATACAAAAAAGAAATGCCAGGGAAAATATATTTCCTAATCTGGTTTTGTCTGTAAACTGTCAATAAAGCGTTCACATAGCAGATACTGAATATGCGCTTTGGCAACCTTGCATTGCAATATGTTCTTGGCATTAAAGTCGTTTAGAAATACATTTGTATCAGTAGCTTTATTACTAGACTAGTTCATGGACTATGATATATATATTTTTAGTTTTACCAAATAGCCAGTCTGTATCTTAGGTCAAACATCATGTGATAATATTACAGTCAGTTCTCTGGGGGTAAATCTGTAAAATAGGTTGACACTATCACTGTTATATAAAATAAAAGAAGAGTTATAAAAAAAATCTGAAATTTTGTGACAAGCCAGGTTCGAAAGTGCTCGATAAGCGTCCAACATTTTTTAGATCAAATTCTGATAATATTGACAAGATATGATTGTTTTTTCTAGGCAATATATTTGGTCACAAGTCCAACGACACCACTGGAGCCGTCCTGTCCTACTAAAATGGCTTTACCCACGGACCAGTCATGACACCTGAAATGGAGTCGTTGGTCATAGCTAAGATAGTTTTTATGTACTCGAGATCATCTGGACTGCATAGAACAAAATACAATAGTAAATTCAGGCTAGATTCATCTATACATGTACTGTACATGCATTTTCTCGATATCGACATTATGGATAAAATCCCGTTTTCCGGTATTAACCACTAATAAACGCCCGTTCCCGTTTTCACGGTGTGTGTGTGTGGGGGGGGGGGGGGGGGGGGGGGGGGGGGGGGGGGTATCGGCCATTACGCTACATGGCATTAGTGTTTAGATTATCCTTTTTTAAAGTTTTAAACAAAGAAAATGAATAGAAAAGTATTACAGATTATCATTAAACATTGTTGTAACTAGGATGTAGCAAAAATATTATCAAAATTTACTTTATTTTTGAAATTTTATCTTTTATTCTACACTGCCGCTTCCGTGGCTCGATACCGAAGGTGTGAAATTATTTGCATTTTTCAAGGTAAAAAGATTATTTTTGCAAAAAATAATGCCGAGGTCGTAGAATAGTATTTCGATTGTGAGAAAGTAAGAACTTTCATAAATTCTTCTCTTCTGGCAAAAATAATCGCTAATATTTTACACGGTCGTTATATCGGTTAATCTCACCAGTCCCGACCTTCAACTCCCAGACAACCGTAACAGAACCTTGTTCATAACCGTTCTGAACGTTACCATAGGCACTGGCAATTTGGATGCCATTTTTCTCGATGATCATGTGACTTTCGTCCTGGTTATTGTTGAAATTGACGGACGTAGAAAAGATATAGATCCCGGAAATCGGTGCAGTAAATATACCGCCTGAAGCATGGTAACCACAGCCGATGTTCAGTTTCAAAGAATTGAAGACAAGCGTCTGGTTGATGTCAATATGATCAATCGTCCCGGTCAAAGTTGCATGAAATGCTACAGTTTCATAGTCTGCTGAATATTTTTGGCTCTGAAATTTAAAAATCAAGCTTAGACGAGTTCGGAATTAGACGTAATTACTGCAAATTTTCTCATCTTATACATGTGTGACATTTTGCACTCAGCACGGGCTCAAACATCGAACCGGACGCTGGGGCCTAGTTGTCATGTTCCGGACTACGAAATAAGGGGTTGTGAATCTGATAACCCAGTCCTACTATAATATTTAGTAACATTGTCTCTGACTAGAATCCCGTGTATGTGTGTTTACTCATGACGAAGTAAGAATCAAAACCGTTTTTTGAAATGGGGCTTCTTCCGTGCTTTTCACTATCACCCTCTTCCATACCCTCCCACTATCAATTTTATTAGGATTTTCCAAAAACCTGTCATAATAATACGCCGTGCAGAGTGCAATGTCTTACGGTGAGGTCAGATGCACAGTATTTTGAGTCCGCATATCTTTTCCCTCCTTCGAAGGAGATATTCTATTTGACAATTCGAATTAGTATGACCCTGGGTCGGACATATTCCAATTAGCTCTAAGACAATTCCGAAATAGTATGACCCTCAATTACATCGGCCATCTTTAGTACGACCCTGGGTGGGACATATTCCAATTAGTATGACCCTGGGTGGGACATATTCCAATTAGTATGACCCTGGGTGGGACATATTCCAATTAGTACGACCCTGGGTGGGACATGTTCCAATTAGTATGACCCTGGGTCGGACACAGTTACAATTAGTATGACCCTAGGTCGAACATATTAACAATTAGTATGACCCTGGGTCGAACATATTTACAATTAGTATGACCCTGGGTCGGACATATTCCAATATAAGAAATAGCTTAAAGCTGATTCCCAACCAGGGTCATACTAAATTAAATATGTCCGACCCTGGGTCGTACCAAATGAAATAGCTTTAAGCTAATTCTAAACCAGGGTCATACTAAATAGAATATGTCCGACCCTGGGTCGTACTAAATCTAATTGTCTTAAAGCTAAAATCGGCATGTTTGACCCTAACGGTACGTCATATATATACATACATTGTCTTTTACGATTTTAAAAGCTTCATCATATATAATTATTCATATTTAAAGAAATATCTTCAGACATATGCCACCTTATTTCAAATTTAGGAAGTACTATTTTGTTAGTTACTAATGTAAGTATATATAATAGAAAAAAATCTAAAATATAAATGCTAGTTGCGCATTAAAAAAAATATGTTAAATCGTAGTCCTGAATCCTCTCATACACAGCTAATATGTTTTGATATTCTTATAAAAACTTGGTGCTCTAGGTTTTATAACTTTGACATTTTATGAACATCTTGAGCAGATCTTGAGTCAATTTTAGTAAAGCTCTTTATTCGTTAGAAAGAGAGATAACTTTCGAACTATGAACAAGATGTATGATGATTGTCGATACCGACAGGCTAGTAGAAAACCAACCGATTTTTTTTCCAGAGAACAGGCTGGTCACCCTGGCCTATGGCAGTTAGCTCGTCGATCTGATCCCGAAGTGTACTCTGTAGTCTGAGTGTATATTAGTTAGCCTATTGTTCTGTGTCACAGTTAATTATGAAAACACTATTTTTTTTGTAATTTGACATTTTCAAACGATAGCTACCAGAAATTGCAATTGCTTGGAGTATGAAATAATGAAACACTACCGAAATATACTTTAGACGGGTTTTCAAGTTTTCACAATCACCCTTGTTGCCCGAATAATACGAAATGCTGTGATAATTACAAAATGCTACAAACTGGATGAAATGTCAAACTTGGCTAGGACATTTTTTTTTTCAATATTTTCTAATTACTCATTCTGATTGTTTAAAGTATTATAACTGATTCAACATTGTTTAGAAGCTCTACCATTTGCACTAAACAACTTGCATATGGGACATAATGTTCACTATGAAAAGCCAGGGTTGGTAAACCCGGGTTTTCCCGGGTTGGGCAATACTCCTAAAAATGAATGGTGGGCAATACTGGGCAATAAGTTTTTCTATTTCTTTTAAAAAAAAAAATTCTATGTTATAAAATGTGAGCTTATTCTTACATTAAGTTTTACTTACTTTGAAACCATTGGTGAAGTGATAGGTAGCTGACAGAACAGTTTCATTAACAAAATTATGGTTTTTTTACACAACAAAATATTTTTTATGTGAAAGTTAAACACCTTTCAACATTTCTAGTGAGATCTGTAGATTTTGCTTATTAATAACATATATGATAGTCTATCAGTCTAGTTCTTTATCACAAAGCATTTTGTAACTGAACACAAGTTTCGCAGTTTTTTCAATCCCAAGTCTGTTTCTGAGTTTTGTCGGAGTAATACCAAAATTTAAAAACACCCTTTCAATTGACTAACGCAGTTTAACATTTCAGTCTATGACCTTTCAGACTCTCAATTTTGGCACTAACCACAGTGCCACAGTCTTTACATTTTGCAATCTTTTGGCGATTCAAAGCGTTGTCAACCTCATATAATGGACTTTCGGTAATGAATATTATTTTGTATTTTTCAGTTATTATATAAACAATGATATGAACATGTTCAGAAGTTTTTATTTTAGATCAAATAACCCATATTGACAAATATATAAGCATATAGTAGTAGTCGATGGATACTGACCCAAGTGTTCATAGAAGTTTCGAAGATAAAGCCCGAAATGTTATGTGGATAATAGCCAATATTGTAGTTTGAAATTTTGCATATGCTGTTCTAAAGGTACCGATTGTTGTATATTGAAGAAGTATACTCATAAAATGTGGTAACTAATTGCTGTAGCATGCCCAAGATAATGTATTATACAGATAGTGTCAGATGTTCCTGAAATATGTTATCAAAAGGGTAAATGTCTATATCTTTGTAAAATTCTGTTTTAAAAATCAAGTCAGCTATCAGAAAGTTCTAAAGCTTATACGTCTGTATCTTTTCTACTAGATTTTGGTAAAAATTTAAACAAGCCATAACAGGTAAATTTAACACGTGAATTTAAATGTGCAGATTCCACAGGGGGAATGGGTACACCCATATTTACAAATTAAGCATGCTAGGGGTCTGTTAGCATTTTAAGAGTGTGAAATTAATGGCACTTTAACAGGTCAGTTTTGCTTGACTATGTTGAATATTGCTGTGAATTCATAGAAGAAGTACATTCCCTTAGCTGATAGTAGTTTGATACTGTACTTAATGATTTAGTACACTTGTTAACCTTTCCAAACAAAGTTGTCCCCCTTAGAATGTTTACCCCACCAAAATTTCATCTGCAATACAAGACTGTTATCACATACATTTCTATACTGAAATATAAAGAGTTGGTCCCAGAGATGTATAGGAAGATCTACGTTCATTAACTTAATATTTGTTCAATATCCCCTTCCCTCTTCTTCTGTAAGTTCAATACATTAAGTTGGTGTTATGAATTGTAATTGAGATCAGTTTTTTTGTTTTTTTTTTTGCTTTGTTTCTTGGGCTATAATAACCATGCTGTTCAAAATCTGTGGTATTTTTAGTGGTGTTTAAAATCCTGGGTTTTTTAGAAGACCGTATATACGTCTCGTAGATCTCGGTAGGTTGAAGAGAACCTCCAGCCAAACACCAAAAGTCATTTCTAAAGGAGCCAAAGATCTGTACAGGTCGACTGCCGGGTACTCTCCCCACCAGCACTGAAACAAGCGCGAATATATGGCCGTATATATGGAAACCGTGAGGTAAAATGGGACAGCGAGGGAAAATAATATTTTTGCACATGTCTGCTTGATACCAGGAAGGTGCGAATTGTACGCTGTGCCTGTTACCAACTTATAAAAATCGCTAACAGGTTCATATCATCATGTTGTTACAAACTCATTCACCAAAACATGTCCACACACACAAAACTGGTCAATGTGTAATGGAATGTAAATGAAAAAAAACAATGACGGCTATTATCCACTTTCAAAGACAACCCATGTAGGGCATTATCCATGGTCATTTTCGGCTATTATCCATTTTTCACACAAGGATCAATATAAATGGTTTTGACATAAAAACGGCAAACGTAAACAACTTACCCTAAACTATGTCAGATAGTGAAATGGTAGAGCCGTATATATACAGTGAATTACGGCGCCTGAATTACAAGCATAAAAAACAACTCTAAATATTTTTTATGAATTTTCAAACTAAACTCACATGGATTTTGTAAACTATTCAACATATTGTGTATTGTATTCACAAAAATACAGTAAAATAGTTTGAGTTCCATGGAAAGAAATCACCATTCGTTCTTTTTGCAACATCTGGTGGTTAAAATCTCTTATCAAGCCACAGCAACTTACCGAAAAACCTGAAATTTTCAGAAGCGTTCATCTGCCATTTTGTAGCATTTTGGAAATCACAGCATTTCGTATTATCCGGATAACAAGGGTGTAAAAGGTGGTTACGTACTGACCCCCTATATCTATGTGGTCATGTTTGTTCTAGGCTAGACTAGCCACTAGACTGATAACTATATTTCTATATTTTTCCCTTTTTTGACGAATTCAATTTCATAGAGACAAAAGCCAGTCTATTTTAGAGATTTTCACACAGGACTGATGTTGAAATTATCATTGATATTGGACATAGGATATAGACTGGCTCAGTTCACTACATTCCACCATAAAAATATAAAAAGATATATCATAGTCTAGGAGTTAGTCTAGTTCTAGGCTAAAATATGTGGTCGATAAAACAGATCAGCTATGGGGTTTGTTAGTGACCCTCCACGGAACTATGTCGGGTCAGCATGACAAATAGGGTGACTCGGCTAACGCCTCGCCCCCTATTAATCTCACTGACCCCACATATTTCCGTAGAGGGTCACTAAAAAACCCAATAAGTAATGATATTTTCCGGACAATTTAATTTCTAACACACTTATTATGTATAATTATTATATGTACGAATTGCAATCTTTCGTTTTTCTGTAATCTGTTATCTCAAACTGAAAGAAAGCAAGTATGATGAACCAAAGTTGTACTAGTATTATGTTTCACTTTCTTCCTATCTTAAGCAAAACCCTCGAGAATGACATGGAATTATTAAGTCAAAGTCATGATATTCATGTTGGTCCATTTATTAAGAAATAAGTCATACAACGCCAGATACACACCAAGATGGTCTGTGGTTAATGGGGATACTTTAACAAATAAATCAATTAAACGTTAAAGGGGGTGGGTGAGGGGGATATGCATATTTGTTGTACTTATGTTACTGTTACTTGAAATATGCATATTTGTTGTACTTATGTTACAAGTATGTTTTGGTTTTTTACCAGAAAATGTAAACACGAAGGCCAGAGAAATATATTAGTTTAGTTTAAACACATTATATATAGAATACATATATTGGTACAATTATGTCATCCTGTGGTGAAAGCCAAGTTTATATTCAGCCTGTTAAAGCCAAATAGTCGCATCACATAGACGCTAAGCACGTGGGGCTTTAAGATATACAATGTACCCGTGTATGTCATTAACAACTTTGTTCTGATTGAGCAAAAACAATTTTTCATTTTATCATTTTTATTTTCTTCTCATTTTAAAAACTTTTTAATCATCAATTGTTAACAACAACTAACAAATAACTAACAAATAAAACCAGTCGATGTAATGCTGACTTGACTTTTAAAACATTTTTATCTATTATCTTAAGAGTGTATCTGGTCCATGAAAAGATGTTATTCCACTTTAAAAACAGTTCATTGTTACTTGGAGTGTTTAATATTCCTCGCCTTCCTCCTCGCCCTCACCCTCAACGGAGTCAACACCGACCTCTTCGTAATCCTTCTCGAGAGCAGCCAAATCTTCACGAGCCTCTGAGAACTCACCCTCTTCCATACCCTCTCCGACGTATCAGTGGACGAAAGCTCTCTTGGCGTACATCAAGTCGAACTTGTGGTCAAGACGAGCCCAAGCCTCGGCGATGGCAGTGGTGTTGCTCAACATGCACACGGCACGCTGGACCTTGGCGAGATCACCACCAGGCACAACAGTTGGTGGCTGGTAGTTGATTCCGACCTTGAAACCAGTTGGACACCAGTCGACGAACTGGATGGTTCTCTTCGTCTTGATGGTAGCGATGGCAGCGTTGACATCCTTGGGGACGACGTCACCACGGTACAACATGCAGCAAGCCATGTACTTGCCGTGACGTGGGTCGCATTTCACCATCTGGTTGGCTGGCTCGAAGCAGGCGTTGGTGATTTCGGCAACGGAGAGTTGCTCGTGGTAGGCCTTCTCGGCGGAGATGACTGGGGCGTATGTGGCGAGAGGGAAGTGGATACGTGGGTATGGTACCAAGTTGGTCTGGAATTCTGTCAAGTCGACGTTGAGGGCACCATCGAATCTCAGAGAGGCAGTGATGGAGGAGACGATCTGGCCAATCAGTCTGTTCAAGTTGGTGTAGGTTGGTCTCTCGATGTCCAAGTTACGACGGCAGATATCGTAGATAGCCTCGTTGTCGACCATGAAGGCGCAGTCGGAGTGTTCCAGGGTGGTGTGGGTGGTCAAGATGGAGTTGTATGGCTCAACGACGGCAGTGGCGATCTGTGGAGCTGGGTAGATGGCGAATTCCAGCTTGGATTTCTTTCCGTAGTCGACTGAGAGACGTTCCATGAGGAGGGAGGTGAAACCAGATCCGGTACCACCACCGAAGGAGTGGAAGATGAGGAATCCCTGGAGACCGGTACACTGATCAGCCAATTTACGGATTCTGTCGAGAACAAGGTCGACGATTTCCTTACCAATGGTGTAGTGACCACGAGCGTAGTTGTTGGCGGCATCTTCCTTGCCGGTGATGAGCTGCTCAGGGTGGAACAACTGACGGTAGGTGCCGGTACGGACCTCATCTAAAAGAAGGAAATTAAATATCTGTAAGTTTATGTCATTAAAATTCTAAACAACTATTGTCTTATGGAGTTATATGATGCAGTGTTACTAACGAAGCCATTCAATGTAACAGGAATTTAATATATTCCGACTATCTGAAGTAGGAAGACTGTCAGTCGGGACAACTTCCAGAAATTGCATTTAACTACAATTAAATTTAGATAGGACTAGTTTCTTTTACAAGTGACCAAATAACTACGCGCCACTGTACTAGAATGTGATTCTAAAAAAACACCTGTTGTCTTGTATAACCTCGATATATTCCGTTAAGTTCCGGCAAACAGCTTGTCAATATGTGTCGGATTTTTTTACGAATATTTTCGGAATGTGGCGATGTTTATTATGGACTCAACTTACCGACTACGGTTGGTTCCAAGTCGACGAAGACAGCTCTAGGCACGTGCTTGCCAGCGCCGGTCTCGCTGAAGAAGGTGTTGAAAGAATCATCACCGCCTCCGATGGTCTTGTCACTTGGCATCTGACCGTCAGGCTGGATACCGTGCTCGAGACAGTACAACTCCCAGCAGGCATTACCGATCTGGACTCCGGCCTGTCCGACGTGGATAGAGATACATTCACGCTGAAAGGGGAAAAAGGAAAAAGGAAAGTTGTATTGATTTCACTTGTAATTTACATCTGTCTAAATACTAGTCCAAATAATAGGACGTTTCGGGACAGCGTGATAACTTTTGACTGTCGCTGTCTCCGTCACAGAGGGACGACAACTATAAAATATCAGATCATAAAGTAAGTAATCCCGAAACGCCAAATGAGTAAGCCTTAGCAAGAACATGTTTTTCTCCCCAACACTCGCGACGTTTATGGCCGAATCAAGCGGCATTCATGTATTAGTTGATACAAACTGACAGGCTGATTGAAAATTATTTTTCAGTACGGTGCATTAATCATCATGAATAGTGTGGATTATGACTTTATGACTCGCTAATATTAATGAAATACTTAAATTTGTATCGTACATACAGGAAAGAAAAATACATGTATATTTAAAACTTTAATATTAACCTAGGTATTTTAAAAATTCTTAGTACCGAGAAACCAACATATAGATTAGATATTGCCTTGCCTAGCGATCAATAAATGGCGCAGATAAAGTCAACGATCAGCCTTGACAACGACGTACTTTAAACACAATTCCAGATATCATAAACCGATTTCGTAGCTGAGATTTTTAGAAAAAAAAAGTATACAGACAGCATGTTTACTGCAGTGGAATTAAATTATTTCAAAAGCATTACAATCCACAGTTTGAGAATTCCTTTAAACGAAAGTAAGTGACTGGCTTAATACCGAAATAATGATAAAACAAAAATTAATTAAAAGACAACAGTTAAGAAAACAAAGAAAACCCACTTACCATGATTGTTATTTAGTTGTTTTTCCTTTTTTGCTTTAAAAGAGTAACCTCACAAAAGACGTAATGGTCGGCGTGAGAATACGAATGATAGCGCGAAAATGCTTTTGGGGGGTATTTATTGTCGTCTGCGTGGCCGTTGCATAGCAAAATAAAAATGCACTGTTTTCATTGGTTAGCCCAGTCAAGTGATGACAACCGGCTAATTTTTCAAATTTCATTGGTCCGTTTCAAGACAAAGTGTAACCATCTTGGTTCTCAAGTTTAGACGCACCGCTCCATATTTAATGACAAAAAAGCCGGGAACTATGAAAATTAAACCGCTAAAACATGTAAATACACAAATCGGTCAAAGGATTGGCGAAGGATCAGCATATTCAACCCTTCGGTTCTTAAAGACACATCTGACAGTTTTCTATATGTATATAGACAAAAATTTTCTTACAGACAGAATTTCTTTAAACTTTGTATACTGACTGAGAATCAAGTTTAAAACGGAAATATGTATTAAAAATCATAAGTACCGGTGCTTGATCTTGAATTATCTGCCCTTGAAAATCAGAAAATACTAAAAAATCCAATTTTCAAGAGCAGATAATTCAAGATTAAGGCAAGGAAACTGTGCAATTTAATTCATATTTCTGTTTAAGTCATCATTTGCATTCAGTATACAAAGTTTAAAGAAATTCGGTCCATGGGAAAGACTAGGACTTTGAGGTATCATTTTGTCATGTTCAAATATAAAATAAAGCAAACATAGGTACCCAGCCTTGGTCATGAATTGTCTGCCCTTGAAAGTAGGAAAATACTGAAAAATCTATTTTCAAGGGCAGATAATTCAAGATCAAGTACCGGTACCTATGATTATTAATACATATTTCCGTTTTAAACTTGATTCTCAGTCAGTAAAGTTTAAAGAAATACTGTCTGTAGGAAAATTTTTGCCTATATACATATAGAAAAGATGTGTCTTTAATTCAAGCAAAATCCTGTTTACACTTAAAGTATTGACTTGAAATATGCATATTTGAAATTGTTGTACTTATGTTACAAGTATGTTTTGTTTTTTTACCAGAAAATGTAAACACGAGGGCCAGAGAAATATATTAGTTTAGTTTAAACACATTATATATAGAGTACATATATTGGTACAATTATGTCATGCTGTGGTGAAAGCCAAACAGGAAAGGATAAGAATGGAAGACAAGTCTTATAGAATTCTTCTCCTTTGCGGACAAAATATCATTGTATGAGCATATCGATAATGGGGCTAGGAATATAGTCTTAAAATATGAGAAAATAAATCGTTATTCATGTAAAACAAAAATAGAAAGGGGACAATGTATGGTAGGAGAAAAGTATTTACATAAATGTAGAAGTAGATTTTTTGAAAGATAGAACATGTCAAAGGTAGAATAATTATAGAAGAGAGAAAGAGGGAAGAAATGGGAATTCATGTCATATAGACAATAAGGAATTAATATAAAAGTTTTTGTTAGCTTAAACAAATCTGCTTCAAACGCATTAATAGTTAGGCAAAGATAAGTCATTTTCTGCTTCAATTGTACTTTTGGACAGATCAAAACATTGTTACATGTTTTACAAGTTCTCATTCATTTGACATGAGAAATCTATTTCTGAGAAGAAAAAAGAAAGAAAGAAAAGTAAATAAAAATTATCCAGATAAGCAACTACAGCTATTTACTACATCCTACTTGTAACGGCAATTTAACATTAAATAGAAGAATATTTAATCAATTGTCTGATCACATCAAAGTAAAGTAGCTTCACTACTGTAAGAATGTCTTCTTTCTTTGGCATATAAAACGATAAAAATAGACTTTTTAGTTTTGCATCAAGTGATTGAGAAACAACAAACCAAATGTGTTCGGCCTATAAATAGTATTTGTCACAGTCATATATCAATTTCTTGTTAAATCCGATTTCCGATAGTATTGTTTTCTCTAAAAATTTTGTTAAAGGTATACAGTAAACACTTTTATTGAATCTATATTATTTCTGATTTAACTCCCTTTTAAACGTGAACCAATCTTTGTGTCAGCACACGTTTGTTTGGTATTGTGTAAATGTAAATAGTACATGTTCGAGGCATAGAAAGGCGCATACAAGGGATGAAACAGCTACTATTCTGCGATGAAGCACTATTTAATTACCTCCCTTACATATACAAGTAAATGTATTCGGGTTTGGGTGGGGACATTTTCTGACCATTTTCTTTCACTGTAAGCCCCTTTTCGGTAGAATGAAAACATATTACGCAAATTTAGTTAGACTGTAAGCAAACTTAAATATTTTTTTCACAGCGGTAACGTATTTCAGCCAGTCCTGTCATTTTCACATGTATTTTTTACAAGTTCTATTAATTGTAAGTTACAATATCGCTTTACTGAAAGCAGTTGTAGTTTTACTCGATGACTGACAGTGCATCTTCTATATTGGTTTTTATTATGCCGATAGAAAAGAAAATACCGAGGCAGTTTTCAGGAAACTTTTATGGCAAATTGTACTTCAATATCGCATTTGTCTTGAAGAAAATGGATCAGGCCGAATAATCTCATGTTTTCTGAGTTAGAGATTGAAACTCCCTTCCAGTACTAAGCATTATATGTTTAGTGATTAAATAATCTCTGCATGATGATTATCTGCTTAAGCAGATCAATATTTATTCATAATTTTAGATAGATTCTAATTCAATCCACTTGGTATTTTGTATGCATATGTGCGGTGGCAAATGATTAGTGTGTAACATCAAACATTTTTCACTGTAAAAAGCTTCAACAGTTAACCATTTTAATATTAAATACAGTGTATTTTTATTAAAAGTTCGCTTAATCACTTTGATGGTTTCTCACAATCATGTATAGTATCAACTCGGTGACAAAGTACTTCACAACCTTTAAATGCATTTTAACTGATGATCGACATGGTGGCAATAAGCTCATGTCCGTACCATTATACTTGCTCAGAACTTTGCAGCACGACCTTCATATTTTCCAAGTTAGCATGCCATACCTGCACTTTCTCTCTTTCTGTATTGATGTGTAGGTAGTTTTTTTTTCTGTAATTATTCCCAGCAATGGATACTAGTATATTAAAAATATCCTATCTTAAATATTTAAAAAGTCCCTATTACCTCCGTTACTTCTTCAGAATGATGTAAATTATCCATGGTATTGTCAAACACTTAAACCTTACATTAAAGGTGGATCAAACAGTTCCCTTTGTCTTATATGACAGATCGAAAGTTTGCATAATCAGCAGTTTGCAATATAGTCTGTAGTCAGAACAAGAACACTAGCTGTGGCTCGACTTGTTTTGGTTGAGGACAGTCTTTCAACTGTAAGTCAGTTACATAAAGACAAGCAGTTAGCCTTGCCAGTGTTCCTGGACTCTCAGTACCAACACTAACCAGTGCTCTGGCAATTGCCAACTTCTTAAGGACAAATGATTTTAGACACAATGCTTTTTATCAAATTTTAGCAGAGAACATACTGGAATTCTGTGCCTGGGGATTAAAGTAATAACTACTCAATCTGTAGATGTGCGCTATCCCCTACTGAACTAAGTGGGTGGCAGAGCTATTGCTTAACACTGTAACAAATCTGCTAACAATAAAAGTCACACTTCTTCCCTGTTAAAATTCTGAAATATACATCAAAATCTAGACCACAAATTCAAAGAAAGGACTTTGTAAGTTGATCATAAAAGATAGAACATCCGTGGACTTTTGTGTCAGTCATACAAGATAAAAGAGTCCAGGCCTTATAATGTCTCAACCATAAAGGATAAAAGTTTGTTTGTTTGTTTTGGGTTTAACGCCATTTTTCAAAAGCACTTCAGTTCCGTTACGGCGGGCAGTTAATCTAATCCATGTTCCTGGATTCTGTACCAGTACAAACCTGTTCTCCGTAAGTAATGCCAACTTCCCCACATGAATCAGAGATGGAGGATGAATGATTTCAGACAATGTCTTTTATCAAATCCTCATGGAGAACTCGCCCGAGGATCGAACTGACGACCCCGCGTTTCGTAGATCTGCGCTCTCCCTATTGAACTAAGCAGATTGGCAAAGGATAAAAGATCTCAGGATTTTTTGTTTCAGTGATGAAGGGTAGAATAACTCAAGATTTGTGTGTCTGTTATGATGGGTACAAGATCACTGTACTTTGTGTGTCAGTCGTAAAAGATAGAAGATCCCAGAATTTTGTGTGTCAGTCATAAAGGATAGAAGATTCCCAGGATTTTGTGTATCAGTCATAACTGATAAAAGATCCTTGCACTTTGTGTGTCAGTCATGAAAGATAGAAGATCCCTGAACTTTGCAAGTCAATCATAAAGGATAGAAGATCCCAGGACTTTGTAAGTCAATCATATAGGATAGAAGATCCCAGGAATTTGTAAGTCAATCATAAAGGATAGAAGATCCCTGAACTTTGTAAGTCAAGCATATAGGATAGAAGATCCCAGGAATTTGTAAGTCAATCATAAAGGATAGAAGATCCCAGGACTTTGTAAGTCAATCATATAGGATAGAAGATCCCAGGAATTTGTAAGTCAAACATAAAGGATAGAAGATTCCTGAACTTTGCAAGTCAATCATAAAGGATAGAAGATCCCAGGACTTTGCAAGTCAATCATAAAGGATAGAAGATCCCAGGACTTTGTAAGTCAATCATATAGGATAGAAGATCCCAGGAATTTGTAAGTCAATCATAAAGGATAGAAGATTCCTGAACTTTGCAAGTCAATCATATAGGATAGAAGATCCCAGGAATTTGTAAGTCAATCATTAAGGATAAAAGATTTTGTGTGTCAGTCATAAAGAATAAAGATCCCAGGATTTTGTGTGTCTGTCATCAAGGTTAGAAGATCCCAGGATTTTGTGTGTCCTTCATAAAAGGATAAAAGATCCCAGGATTTTGTGTGTCGGTCATAAAGTTTAGAAGATCCCAGGATTTTGTGTGTCGGTCATAAAGGTTAGAAAATCTCAGGTCTTTGTGTGTCTGTCATAAAGGTTAAAAGATCCCAGGATTATGTGTGTCCATCATATAGGATAGAAGACCCCTGGACTTTGTAAGTCAATCATAAAGGATAGATCCCAGGATTTTGTGTTTAGAAGATCCCTGGACTTTGTGTGTCAGTTATAAAGGATAGATCCCAGGATTTTGTATGTCAATCATAAATGATAGAAGATCCCAGGACTTTGTAAGTCAATCAATCATAAAGGATAGAAGATCCAAGAAACTTGCATGTCAATCATAAAGGATAGAAGATCCCAGGACTTTGTAAGTCAATCATATAGGATAGAAGATCCCAGGACCTTGTAAGTCAATCATAAAGGATAGAAGATCCAAGAAACTTGCATGTCAATCATAAAGGATAGAAGATCCCAGGACTTTGAATGTCAAACATGAAGGATAGAAGAAACCAGGACTTTGTATGTCAACCATAAAGGATAGAAGATCTCAGGAACTTGCATGTCAATCACAAAGGATAGAAGTTCCTTCTGTAAACAAATGAACATAAAACTAAAAAAGTTTACATACAAAAATATCATTTAATAATCAGTTGCATTTTCAACCATAATTACAAAATTTTCATTAGATATTGCACTGTTTCAAATGTAACAATGACATAACTGTAAATATGTGACATCAGGCCTTTCAAAAAACTATCCTAGTACTTCCAATCTCAAGTCTGAAGAGGAAAAGAAATCAGTCTGTGGTATTAAACTGAGCTTTTTAAACCTACAAGATATTTGTTATAAAACAAGAGCTGTCTGTAAGACAGCGCACTCCACTATTCAGCGATTTGACAGTAAAATGAATTTATGTCTCAATAAGAGACCTCTACTTTAAAAGGAAGATACACCAAGATATAAAAAGACCCTACTACTCAGAGGGGTTAAAGGTCAAGTATGGAAGGGGTACTGACATTCTTTATTTTGATGGAATTAAATTATTATATATCAGAAAACAAGAGGGCCATGATGGCCCTATATCGCTCACCTGTTATCATTGCACTTGAGGACAAGAAGGTCCTCAGAAAAAAATATCTAAGTCCAAAGGACAGGAACAACAAAGTGAAGAAATTTAACCAAAAAGAAAAAAATTCTTACAAGGTATAGATATGTCAAAATACACCTAAAAATCGGAGGTACCATCCATGTTGTACCCAGAAAAGTGGTCTCGGTTTTTCCCTACGGCCAATAATAAACAAGAGGACCATGATGGTCCTGAATCGCTCACCTCTTCCCACATGACCCAGTTTTGAGTATGACGTCATTATTTGACATAGTGACCTAGTTTTTGAGCTCATGTGACCCAGTTTTGAACTTGACCTAGATATTATCAAGATAAAAATTCTGACCAATTTTCATAAAGATCCACTGAAAAATATGGTCTCTAGAGAGGTCACAAGGTTTTTCTGTTATTTGACCTATTGACCTAGTTTTCGAAGGTACGTGACCCTGTTTTGAACTTTACCTAGATATCATCAAGGTGAACATTCTCACTAATTTTCATGAAGATCTCATGAAAAATATGGCCTCTAGAGAGGTCACAAGGTTTTTCTATTTTTATACCTACTGGCCTAGTTTTTGACCGCATGTGACCCAGTTTCGAAACTGACCTAGATATCATCAAGGTGAACATTCAGATCAATTTTCATGAAGATCCATTGAAAAATATGGCCTCTAGAGAGGTCAAAAGATTTTAATAATTTTAGACCTTCTGACCTAGTTTTTGACCGCAGTTGACCCAGTTTCAAACCTGACCTAGATATCATCAAGATGAACATTCAGACCAACTTTCATACAGATCCCATGAAAAGTATGGCCTCTAGAGAGGTCACAAGGTTTTTTATTATTTGACCTACTGACCTAGTTTTTTAAGGCACGTGACCCAGTTTCAAACTTGACCTAGATATCATCAAGATGAACATTCTGACCAATTTTAATGGAAATCCATTCACAAGTATGGCCTCTAGAGAGGTCACAAGGTTTTTCTATTTTTAGACCTGCTGACCTAGTTTTTCTTCGCACATGACCCTGTTTCGAACTTGATCTAGATATCATCAAGATGAACATTCAGACCAATTTTCATACAGATCCCATGAAAAATATGGCCTTTAGGGAGGTCACAAGGTTTTTCTATTATTTGACCTACTGACCTAGTTTTTGATGGCAAGTGATCCACTTTCGAACTTGACCTAGATATCATCAAGATGAACATTCAGACCAACTTTCATACAGATCCCATGAAAAATATGGCCTCTAGAGAGGTCACAAGGTTTTTCTATTTTTAGACCTACTGACCTAGTTTTTTAAGACACGTGACCCACTTTCGATCTTGACCTAGATATCATCAAGGTGAACATTCTGACCAATTTTCATGAAGATCTCATGAAATATATGGCCTCTAGAGAGGTCACAAGGTTTTTCTATTTTTAGACCTACTGACCTAGTTTTTGACTGCATGGACCCAGTTTCGAACTTGACCTAGATATCATCAAGGTGAACGTTCTGACTAATTTTCATGAAGATCTTGTGAAATATATGGCCTCTAGAGAGGTCACAAGGTTTTTCTATTTTTAGACCTACTGACCTAGTTTTCGACGGCACGTGACCCAGTTTCGAAGTTGACCTAGATATCATCAAGATGAACATTCTGACCAACTTTCATACAGATCCCATGAAAAATATGGCCTTTAGAGAGGTCACAAGGTTTTTCTATTATTTGACCTACTGACCTAGTTTTTGATGCCACGTGACCCAGTTTCGAACCTGACCTAGATATTATCAAGGTGAACGTTCTGACCAATTTTCATGAAGATCTTGTGAAGTATATGGCCTCTAGAGAGGTCACAAGGTTTTTCTATTTTTAGCCCTACTGACCTAGTTTTTGATGGCACGTGACCCAATTTCGAACCTGACCTAGATATCATCAAGGTGAACATTCTGACCAATTTTCATGAAGATCTTGTGAAATATATGGCCTCTAGAGAGGTCACAAGGTTTTTCTATTTTTAGACCTACTGACCTAGTTTTTGAAGGCACGTGACCCAGTTTCGAACTTGACCTAGATATCATCAAGATGAACATTCTGACCAACTTTCATAAAGATTTAATGAAAAATGTGACCTCTAGTGTGGTCACAAGCAAAAGTTTACGGACGCACGCACGGACGGACGGACGACGGACACCGCGCGATCACAAAAGCTCACCTTGTCACTTTGTGACAGGTGAGCTAAAAAGTTACTAAAAATAAGCTATTTATAGTAACGTAAAAGGGAAGTAATTAAAAAAAATATTGTAAGTGAACAAAAGAAGGATCTGCCAAATACATCTGTTGACATAAATGAATTTCAGATCAGTATCTTCATTAGTTATGGAGATATACCAATTTTAATTTGAAATAAAGGGAGGTAATTTGATATAAAATCAGTCCATAGTTATCTACCCTGATTGTCTCAGTCCAACTAATAACAATTACAAAATTTCAAATAAGTCCTATAAGTACTTACTGATATAAATCCATTTTGATTACAATCAGGGGAGGTAATCAGATATAAAATAACTCTGGAACCTACCATTGGATCTGATTTGTCATGGAATCCAAGATTTATTGTTGATGAAGATATTTTGGAAGTTTGTATCAAATAAAACCATAAATGAAGTCTCTATATGGCTGCAAAAGCCAAAATAGCCAATTTTGGACCTTTAAGGGGCCGTAACTCTAGAACCCATGATGGAATCTGGCCAGCTGAAGAAAGGAAGAAAGATCTTGTGGTGATACAAGTTGTGTGCAACTTTGGTTAAAATCAAATCATAAATGAAGCTGCTATTGTGCAGACAAGGTCAAATAGCTCATTTTGGCCCTTTCAGGGGCCATAACTCTGGAACCCATTATGGGATCTAGCAGATTCAAGAAAAGAACTGACATCTTATGGTGACACAAGTTTTGTGCAAGTTTGATTAAATTCAAATCATAAATGAAGCTGCTATTGTGCAGACAAGGTCAAAATAGCTAATTCTGGCCCTTTCAGGAGCCATCACTCTGGAACCCATGATGGAATCTGGCCAGTTCAAGAAAGGAACCAAGATCTTATGGTGATACAAGTTGTGTGCAAGTTTGGTTAAAATCAAATCATAAATGAAGCTGCTATTGTGCAGACAAGGTCAAAATAGCTAATTTTAGCCCTTTCAGGGGCCATAACTCTGGAATCCATAAAGGAATCTGGCCAGTTCAAGAAAGGAACCAAGATCTTATGGTGATACAAGTTGTGTGCCAGTTTGGTAAAAATCAAATCTGAATAAAGCTGCTATTGTGCAGACAAGGTCAAAATAGCTAATTTTGGCCCTTTCAGGGGCCATAACTCTGGAACCCATAATGGAATCTGGCCAGTTCAAGAAAGGAACCATGATCTTTTGGTGATACAAGTTGTGTGCAAGTTTGGTTAAAATAAAATCATAAATGAAACCACTATCGTGCAGACAAGAAATTGTTGACGGACGGACGGACGCACGGACTGACAACGGACGAAGGGTGATCACAAAAGCTTTCCTTGTCACTATGTGACAGGTGAGCTAAAAACAGTCCAAGAAACTACATGCACATAAAGTATAAAGACTTTGCTAAACTCAAATTATATTTTTATTTATTTTTATCTTATTTATTTATTTTATTTATTATTATAGCAGATGATGATGATAAAGATACATTTTAAGTTTCAAGTCATTATCTCATATTGTACTAAAGTTATATCCAAAAAGCGAAGATTGCCAAAAAACTTTAAGTATGAAAGGGGCATAATTCTGTCAAAAATACAATTAGAGTTATGGGGATTGTAATCACACATGCAGATGATGATTATAAAGAAATAGTTTTAATTTCAAGTCATAATCTTTTAAAGTACCAAAGATATGTCTATAAACGAAGCTTTCGGAAAAATTTAACATGAAAATAATTCAAAGTGTAACAACTTGGTGACCTTGTGTATAATGGGCCCAGCCCCTGCACATACTTTGTTTGCATGCTGAACAATGTTAATGTGAAGTTACAGTAAGATATAAGCAATAGTAACCAAGAAAAGGTTCCTGAAAAACTTTTAACCAAGATAGTTCACGCCGATGCCGACGCTGGGCCAAGTAGAATAGCACCTCTATTCTCCGAATAGTTGAGCTAAAAATGAATAAGTAAATAGTGTCTCATGCAGGCTCGACTATTCTAAGTCTTGTCAGTAAAATGATTTTTTTTCTAAGAATAGGTATATTGTCCAAATATATGTAAGAGTTATTGGACTTGATGCTTTGATCTTGTTCAACCATCATTTGTTAGAAAGTTCAACCAAGTATTATTTTGGAGATAATAATTTCCATGCAAAACTTTAAGTCCAAATAGGGGCATACCTTTGCCAAGATACAATCCAGAGCTATGGGACATGCACCTTTCACCATGTCTTATACACCTCAATAACTTGAATAAAGTTTCAATTTAATAATTCAGCACTGACTTTGGAGAAAGCAATTTTTATGAAAAAACTTAAACAATAAATTTTAAAGTCCAAGAATGGGGTTAATTTCGTTAAATTTCATGTAAAAGTTATGGGACTTGATGCTGTATCCTTGAGTTATTACCTGAACGATGAATGTGACTTAGTATCTGCAATGGTTGTACTCTTTGAAAAACTTTAACCGAAATTTCTAAGTTTAAAAGGGGATTAACTCTTGAAAAACTGCAGGTAGATTTATGCATCTTGTCACACTACATTGCCACCGTCAGGAAGAATATCTTAAGTAATGAAGAAGATAATGTACTTCACAAAAAACTTTAACAAACATAGACGCCTATGCCAGGGCAAGGTCAATAGCCACCTATGCCAGGGAAAGTTCAATAGCCCTCCTAGCTGAGCTAAAAATAAATGTTGACCAGATATTACATTTAAATTAAATTTTACTTTCTCATGTTTACATCCATATTCATTTCCCAAGTTAAAGCAGTTAGATGCATATACCAGACAGCTAGCTCTGGAACTGTAGTTCTAAAACACAACTATCAAAGCCCTAGCTGGTTACCCTATTGTTTAAAATGATGGCATGATTACAAGAGCTCAATATTTTGTGCATTTTCATTCCAGCTTATCTCAGCACTTATCTTTGCACAAACAGCACCAACTAAAGTTTAATGACACTAAGTAATTTCCGTGTGAGACCATATTCATGTTAGGCAATTCGGAATTCTTCAGATGAAAATGTAGCTCAATGCAAGCATGGCTTCTGTAAAACCCTGAAAGTGCCGAAATCACATCATGGGGAATACATAATTTACCAATTGTTCTAATATGCGTGTCTCTGTTAAAACACTCTTAGGCTAGAATGACGTCACGTTAACGTGCGGTGACGTCAATGATTTTGTTGTGACCAAGAAAGAGTGCTACTATATTTTATCTACTGTTTTAGATTAAGAACATATTAGAATCGAAATAATTTATACCAAAACCGTATTTTAACACTATTTATACACTCTGGCGATAATATGTCGTACAAATAATTTCACTCGTGCTGCGCCCTCGTGAAATTATTACGCCCGACGTATAACCGCCTATCGTGCATAAATAAGTGTTAAAACACTTTTGCTATAAGTTATTTCTTAATTATTACATGTCCACTATCTTAATGTAGGTATAACATCTGTAATACACTTAGTGATGTCACATAAAATAAAATGGTATAAAACTGAGACGTAGAATCATGTCTTTAAAGGCGGTCAACAAAGTTAGAATAAACAAAAATTATTCTAAAGATAGGACCAGTAAAAAATTCAATTTTAAGGTATAGTTTACTACTGCTGTCTACTTGCTATCAATGAAACAGGAAATATTGTTATAATGAAAGAAATAATCTTCAATATACAAACGTTCTCTTTAAAGCAAGGTACTTCTAAAACTTCTTAAAAATCATTAATACAAATCAGTTCTAACAAGAATTTGACTGTGTGACAAGCCATACTGTAAAATAAATTTTCAACAAACTTTATGAAAACTACACAATGCTCAATGTGAAAGACCACCTTTAAAGAGATGTTATTTAACCTTTACCCTGCTAAATTTCTAAAATGAATTTGTCTATCTTTCATAATGGGCAATACCATTTGTTTATCAAAGGTATGATCTCTGAAAATTTACTGACTGAACAGCGAACAGTGCAGACCATGATCAGCCTACACAGATGTGCAGGCTGATCTTGGTCTGCACTGATCGCAAAGGCAGAATCACTTGCTGCCAGCAGGCTAAAGGTTAAGTAAAGTCACATTACAATGTAACAATAGCATGGTGAAAGCATAAACTACTACAACACATTATCTTATAAATGTTTGTATAGAACATGTGATGTATATAATAAGCATTGAAAGATAGACATGTCAATCTGTATCCCTTTCAAAGCAATATTCTGTTGGTCCCCGCCTGTATTTCATGCTAGCAGCATTGTCTTCATATCTGACTGGCTTTCTCTAGGCATTTACAGGCATCCTTCAACTTTCCAACTAGGTCCTGCAAAAAAAACATTCATCTTCAAGCATTGCTCAAGTAAGTCATTCAGAAGTCTAGCAGATACAAAAAAGAATCCTGCTGGTAGAGGAAGGTTTGTTGTTTTTGTCGAGTTTAAAACAACACAGACACAATCATAGGTCATATGGTGACTTTCACGCCTTTGATGATGAAGGAAGACCCCAGGTTTTCCTGTGTGCATTATTTCGTGCACAAACAAGTACCTGGGTAGAACCACCATCTTCCATAAGCCACCTGAACTGCTTTCTCACTTGAAAGATTTCTGTATCCAAATCAAGATTTCAAACCTAATAGTGAGGGGCAAGAGATTCAAAATCAGGGACTTTAACCACTCAGCCAAACAGGCCAAAGTAGAGGAATCAGTGTTTGCAATGCCTTTACAACATGCATGACTTAAGTACTAGACAGAACCCTGGAAAGCTATTTAAGACAAGAGGAATATGATGGTCCTGAATCGCTCACCTCTTCCCACATGACCCAGTTTTGAGTATGATGTCGTTTTTTCTATTATTTGACATAGTGATCTAGTTTTTGAGCTCACGTGACCCAGTTTTGAATTTGACCTAGATATTATCAAGATAAAAGTTCTGACCAATTTTCATGAAGATCCATTGAAAAATATGGTCTCTAGAGAGGTCAAAAGATTTTTCTAATTTTAGACCTACTGACCTAGTTTTTGACCGCAGCTGACCCGGTTTCAAACTTGATCTAGATATCATCAAGATGAACATTCAGACCAACTTTCATACAGATCCCATGAAAAATATGGCCTTTAGAGAGGTCACAAGGTTTTTTTATTATTTGACCTACTGACCTAGTTTTTTAAGGCACTTGACCCAGTTTCAAACTTGACCTAGATATCATCAAGGTGAACATTCTGACCAATTTTCATGAAGATCCATTCAACGGTATGGCCTCTAGAGAGGTCACAAGGTTTTTCTATTTCAAGACTTACTGACCTAGTTTTTGATCGCAGTCGACCCAGTTTCAAACCTGACCTATATATCATCAAGATAAACATTCAGACCAACTTTCATACAGATCCCATGAAAAATATGGCCTCTAGAGAGGTCACAACGTTTTTCATTATTTGACCTACTGACCTACTTTTTGATGGCACATGACCCACTTTCGAACTTGACCTAGATATCATCAAGATGAACATTCTGACCAATTTTTATGGAGATCCATTCACATGTATAGCCTCTAGAGAGGTCGAAAGGTTTTTCTATTTTTAGACCTACTGACCTAGTTTTTGACCACACATGACCCTGTTTCGAACTTGACCTAGATATCACCAAGATGAACATTCAGACCAACTTTCATACAGATCCCATGAAAAATATGGCCTTTAGAGAGGTCACAAGGTTTTTCTATTATTTGACCTACTGACCTAGTTTTGGATGGCACGTGACCCACTTTCGAACTTGACCTAGATATCATCAAGATGAACATTCAGACCAACTTTCATACAGATCACATGAAAAATATGGCCTCTAGAGAGGTCACAAGGTTTTTCTATTATTTGACCTACTGACCTAGTTTTTGACGGCACGTGACCCACTTTCGAGCTTGACCTAGATATCATCAAGGTGAACATTCTGACCAATTTTCATGAAGATCTCATGAAATATATGGCCTCTAGAGAGGTCACAAGGTTTTTCTATTTTTAGACCTACTGACCTAGTTTTTGACGGCACATGACCCAGTTTCAAACTTGATTTAGATATCATCAAGATGAACATTCAGACCAACTTTCATACATATGCCATGAAAAATATGGCCTTTAGAGAGGTCACAAGGTTTTTCTATTATTTGACCTACTGACCTAGTTTTTGATGGCACGTGACCCACTTCCGAACTTGACCTAGATATCATCAAAATGAACATTCTGATCAATTTTCATGAAGATCTTTTGAAATATATGGCCTCTAGAGAGGTCACAAGGTTTTTCTATTTTTAAACCTACTGACCTAGTTTTTGATGGCACGTGACCCAGTTTCGAACTTGACCTAGATATCATCAAGATGAACATTCTGACCAATTTTCATGAAGATCTTGTGAAATATATGGCCTCTAGAGAGGTCACAAGGTTTTTCTATTTTTAGACCTACTGACCTAGTTTTTGAAGGCACATGACCCAGTTTCGAACTTGACCTAGATATCATCAAGATGAACATTCTGACCAACTTTCATAAAGATCCCACAAAAAATGTGACCTCTAGTGTGGTCACAAGCAAAAGTTTACGGACGGACGGACGCACGGACGGACGGACGACGGACGCTGCGTGATCACAAAAGCTCACCTTGTCACTATGTGACAGGTGAGCTAAAAAATGATGTTAGTATCTAATTTCACCACACCCTCTTTCAATGTATAACATGAACACAAATTACAAGCAATGCAAATTCATCATGTTGACAATCTAAATTTCATGGCTTGTAAATATGAAGAATTTGCAGTGCTGGTAATTGGTGTTCATTTTATATATAGTAATTAAATGCCTGAATGGGCTCAAAATTGGGAGCATTATAAATAGAGAGTAGCTTTTTTCAGGTAATCTTTCATTTCTGTAGGTAAAAATAATTGGCAAAGAGATGTCCTTGCACTTCAAAAAACACAAATACTGTAAAATCAGACCTACTGGAGAGGGATCATGTTTTCACCAGTTTTTTTGACTATATCTCTAAGTTAGTCTATGAAAAAGTACTTTTAAGGGACACGTTTACCACTTATGAGAAGATTACATCTTGCATTTTTTAATTTCATTAAAATTTGGTCATGCCGAAATTGGCACTCCTAAAAAATTATGTGAAAGATTTCTTTTTGCAAATATTTTTTCAAATATGTAATCTTGGTAATCTTGTAATACCTGTAGCTGTTCCTGAGTACATGAGAACTGAACTTCTTTAAGTTCTGCTGAACCTGGCACCTGCAAGCAATAGAAACCTGTGTCTCATTCTCAGATTTTTCATACAGTTATGTTAAAGTCATTCAATGTTGCATTTAACAGTTCAGAGTTTTCTTTTTTCTAGCCATGGTTTAAATATTTCATCTCTGACTGATAAAAACAGCAACTAAGCCATGACTGTATCTATCTCTGGCTGCTTCTGAATGCATCTGTTTGTTTTATAAAGCCAGCAACTATGATCCCAGCTCTACTGCTGGTGGAAGATCTAAGAAAACCCTCCAGTTATCATATCAAGCACATATGAGTTAGGAACGTAGATAGAACCACCACAATTATCCAATCAACATCATAAATAGTTTCAACACAACTACCTGGGCTTAGAAAGGCATGAACCCAAAGTAATGTGAGCAAATGATTTTGACTCACCAACATTAAACATTTGGTCACATGGTTTGTATGCACGTACATTATAATCTTTATTTATGTACGTATGAGTCATTATGTTTATAAAACATTCTGTAGACACACAGAGTTAAATGGTGATTTGTGTAAATACAACTTTCTGTCTAACTTAATTAACAAATTTCCCCTCACCTCTGTTTTTAATGAAACAAGATACACTGCCTCGTTGACACGTTCTAGATGATTATTCTGAAATACATCAGTAAATATAAAAGTTTCTCTGTTTGAAATATTCTGATCATTTCATTATGAATTTAATGCTAGTCAACCATTTTCAAAGTACGTATCCCTTGTTTAATTAGATTTCAAACACTACTAGAGATGCTTTTGAGAAAAGTGCATGTCTCCCACAACTGCCTAATCATCTAAATAGTAAGTCAGTCTTTATATACTGTTTACTTAATCCACATGGACATGCGCTTTCTTGACACCAAAAGGACGCCTATACTTCTAGTAGGCGTCGGTTTGGGGGTAAAACTGCGCAAGAAATCTGAGTGTTTTTGGTAATTCAAGGGCCATAATTCCGAAGTGCCTAAGCCGATTTGGCTAGTTATCGAACTTGGCCAAGCACTTATTGGCAGACATATTTTGTTGAAGTTTGGTGAAGATCGGATGAGAAATGTTCCGACTTAAAGTGAGGACAAGCTTTGTGACAGACAGACAGACACACACACACACACAGACTGAAGTAAATCAATATGTCTCCCAAACCACTGTGTGGTGGGAGACATAATTACTTAAAATCATGATACATGTAATATAAAAACTGACTTGAAACATAGGTACATGGATATGTCAATGACCAATAATAACTTTCAAATCAGAAAACAAATCTGCAATGCCATTACATATGATACAATATCTTATAACAGTTTATTGCCTCATACAAGTTTCTGTCATTTCTATTGGTCAAGAGACAACACATGCTGATCTGATACCTGTAAATTCCATATAGGCTAGCAAACATCCCATATGGATATTGAATTAAACAAGAGCTGTCCATAGGACACCGCGCTCGACTTTTCTCAGTGCTTGATTAGACTCTGAATTAGAGCTTTGCTAGTAAAAAAAATTCCAAGTTAAAAAGGGACATAATTCTGGTAAAATTCAAATCAGAGTTATGGGAATTGTGTCTCCTGGTGTAGACTTCGATAGTAAATAACTATTTTGAGTTTCAAGTCAAAAACTTTAATAGTAACAGAGCTATTTGACTTTATCAAAAATTTTTAAAAAAAATTCTAAGTTAAAAAGGGGCATAATTCTGTCAAAATTCAAAACAGAGTTATGGGGATTGTTTCTCCTGGTGTAGACTTTGATAGTAAATAACTATTTTAAGTTTCAAGTCAATAGCTTTGATTGTAACAGAGATATCTGTCTTTATCAAAAACTTTAACCAACGGCGACACCGGCGCATGGGCGAGTACATTAGCTCTACTTTTTCTTCGAAAAGTCGAGCTAACAAAATGGTTGCAACATAATTGGTACATTCAGAGAATTATCAAAAAATCTGAAGTAAAGCGTAGTCAATAAGTCAAGAAAATTCTATCACTAGTAATCAGACTAAAGCTTGATATAGATTTTCAAAACTGTATACCCCATATCCCGTCACCAAAAACATATAACTAATAAAATCATAAGCAACTACTACATAACTGGCTATAGCACACGTGTCTTCTTTTACACATGAATTTTCCACAGACAGCTATTACACAAATGAAAATTTGGCTTGTAGTTTTTATACATGTCGCTAATATATGTGGCTATTTCATATGTAGTAAATACATATTTGACTATTACTCATGTGCATGTCCCATAAGTGGTTATTACATAAATGGCTATCCCACAACTGATTTATTACAAGATCACTTACTTTTATATAGTAGTCTAATCTCCAGTCAACATCTACAATATGTGGAGGACTCGTTCCTACACTGAAATAAAGCCAATGGGGAAAATTTAAAACAGTCAACATCATTCTAAAATATGTGGAGGACTTGTTCCTACACTGAAATGATTTATTTACATGTATCTATTTTGTTGTGTCGCATTGACACAATTATAGCCTTAGGTCATATGGCGACTTTCCAGCTTTGATGGTGGAGGAAGACCCCAGGTGCCCCTCCGTGCATTATTTCATCACAGGTAGAACCACCGACCTTTCGAAAGCCAGCTGGATGGCTTCCTCACATGAAGAATTCAACACCCCGAGTCAGGCTCGAACCCACATCAATGAGGGGCAAGTGATTTGAAGTCAGCGACCTTAACCACTCGGCCACAGAGGCCCCTACACTGAAATAAAGCCAATGGAGAAAGTTTAAAACAGTGAACTTCTAAAATATGTGGAGGACTTGTTTCTACACTGAAATAAAGGCAATGGAGAAAATTTGTCAAAATCTATGTGGCAGAGCCTCTCCTACATTGAAATAAAGACACCACTGAATGTAAATGCCTCTCAAAATCAACTGGGGAATGGCAACACAGTGTATGGCAAATAAATAAACTGAAATTATCAAAATCTGATAATCATGGATCCTGACTACCCAACAGCTTCTATCATTCAGGTATCATTGTTTGAAATACCAGGTACAATGTGTTCTTTATATTTAGTTTTATGGGACAGAATTACATCAAATGTTGAATATGTCATCAGTTTCTGTAGTTAATTTTACTGTAAAAAATTGCACAAATCTATACTATTTTGACTCCAACTTAAGAATAGATACACCTCCATTTAATTTAGTCTTTTTACTTGTCTGGAAACTTCATGTAAATTTAAAGCTTACAATCTACATGTCTGCTTTCACAAATTACCTTACAATCAACAAAGATAGTTTATTATACATTCATAACAAATGATACTGATAAAATGTACTCACCTGCTTAATAATATCTGCATCAATGGTTTCTTTGACTGAAAACATACAAAATTGTAAATTTTACATAAATAAGTTTTCAAAAGTTAATGTACAAAACATTTTGCAGGCAAACAGAAAGATCTTAATATTTTTAAACTTTAATTTCTAATGATAAACATATCTAAATTTCTGCACCAGACAAAGAAAGAACAAGAGGACCATCATGGTCCTGAATCGCTCACCTGTCCACACATGACCCAGTTTTGAACTGAGTATGACATCGTTTTTTCTATCATTTGACATAGTGACCTAGTTTTTGAGCTCATGTGACCCAGTTTTGAACTTGACCTATATATCAACGAGATAAAAATTCTGACCAATTTTCATGAAGATCCATTGAAAAATATGGCCTCTAGAGAGGTCGCAAGGTTTTTCTATTATTTGACCTAATGACCTAGTTTTTGAAGGCACGTGACCAAGTTTCAAACTTGACCTAGATATCACCAAGGTGAACATTCTCACCAATTTTCATGAAGATCTCATGAAGATTATGGCCTCTAGAGGTCACAAGGTTTTTCTATTATTTGACCTAATGACCTTGTTTTTGAAAGCACGTGACCCAGTTTCAAAACTTGACCTAGATATCATCAAGGTGAACATTCTCACCAATTTTCATGAAGATCTCATGAAAATTATGGCCTCTAGAGAGGTCACAAGGTTTTTCTATTTTTAGACCTACTGACCTAGTTTTTGACCGCATGTGACCCACTTTCGAACTTGACCTAGATATCATCAAGGTGAACATTCTGACCAATTTTCATGAAGATCCATTGAAAAATATGGCCTCTAGAGAGGTCACAAGATTTTTCTATTTTTAGACCTACTGACCTAGTTTTTGACCGCACGTGACCCACTTTAAAACTTGACCTAGATATAATTAAAGTAAACATAAAGGCCAACTTTCATGAAGATCCATTGAAAAATATGGGCTCTAGAGAGGTCAAAAGGTTTTTCTATTTTTAGACCTACTGACCTAGTTTTGGACTGCACATGACCCAGTTTCAAATCTTACCTAGATATCATCAATGTGAACATTCTGACCAATTTTCATGAAGATCCATTGAAAAATATGGCCTCTAGGGAGGTCACAATGTTTTTTCTATTTTTACATCTACTGACCTAGTTTTTGATCACACATAAACCAGTTTCCAACTTGACCTAGATATCATCAAGATGAACATTCTGACCAACTTTCATAAAGATCCCATGAAAAGTGTGACCTCTAGAGTGGTCACTAGCAAAAGTTTACGGATGGACGCACACATGCACGGATAGACGGACACCATGTGCACGTGACCCACTTTTGAACTTGACCTAGATATCATCACGGTAAACATTCTGACCAATTTTCATGAAGATCCATTGAAAAATATGGCCTCTAGAGAGGTCACAAGGTTTTTCTATTTTTAGACCTAATGACCTAGTTTTTGAACGCACATGACCCTGTTTCGAACTTGACCTAGATAACATCAAGATGAACATTCAGACCAACTTTCATACAGATCCCATGAAAAGTATGGCTTCTAGAGAAGTCACAAGGTTTTTTTATTATTTGATCTACTGACCTAGTTTTTTAAGGCACGTGACCCAGTTTCAAATTTGACCTAGATATCATCAAGGTGAACATTCTGACCAATTTTTATGGAGATCCATTCACAAGTATGGCCTCTAGAGAGGTCACAAGGTTTTTCTATTTTTAGACCTACTGACTAGTTTCAGGCTGTCTAGCATACCCTGACAAAAAATTAGGGCTAATTTTAGGGCAATTTGTACAAAAAATTAGGGCTAAAATTAGGAATTTGGTACAATTTTAAGGAAATTTTAGGGCTAAATTTAGGAATTTTCAAATTAAAATATGGACTTTAAAGACCATGTAATGTGCTTACCTTTATGTGACTGACATAAAAGTAACTCACAAATAGTGCTTTATTTACAGAAAAGACGTCTACCAGTTTTCCACTGTTTTCAGCTATTGTTGGCTGTATCCTGGAAATAAACAGAAATAAGAATTAACTACTTTGACTAAAAGTACACATTAAAAAGAGCAGTGTCACTAGCTATACACTTACTACGTCTGACTGTAAAGAGTTTAATTATGGCCTCTTCTCCCCTTATAGCCATCACAATCCACACCATATTTTTTTATTCTTTAATTTTTTAAACAAGAAACAATGCCAAAAAGTAAGAAATGCTGCCAACTGGAGTACAGTGTATTGCCAGCAACAGTGCATATCAGAGTACACAAAATGAGAGTGAACTAAGACAAGTGTTCAACAAACTCATAACTATGATTAATTTGTACAGAAATTATAACACACTTATTACCAACAAATACATAGTTTTACAACATTCAGCATGGACATCAGGTACTTGATATACTTAGAAAATACAAATTAAACCAGCACAGGTCATTAAATTAGCAAATTCACAAAAACTGTTTCCAAGCCATACATTTGTTGACATCAGTGCATGATTGTGAGAAAAATCTCAAGAATCCTCTTCTCTTCACCCTTTTCAGCTATCACATTCCACAATAAACAATTTGTTAATTTGAAGCATTGACAGCTCAAAAAATTGCAGTGGGAAAAATATACATCTAATAGTCTAATAAAAATGTTGATGGGCATCAGTTACATATTTGACTAGAAACTTGTATAGCTTGCAAACAATACATACATGTATAAAAAATAAATCTGAACTGTGATCACATATTACATAATTATGAAGAACAGGCCAAGTAAATAATCAGAATTTGACCTGATTTTTTATTATGTCTACACCTATATACACCTATTAACTAGGTATTATTTTTGCACTATGTGTATGCTACACTTCCAGTGAAGGAGCACTAAATATCCCTCAGATAATCTTCACTGGGAAATAGATCTTTCAAGTATCACAATTTACCTTCAGAAATCCTATTTCTGTCATCTAGGCACAACCAATAACAAGCTGAACACATGGATCCACTGGTAAACTGCTTTGAACTGTGCTAAACTGTTTTTTTCTGAATTAGAACTTTTAAACAACATTTAAAACATTTTCTCTTTTTGATCATTGCAAAAAAGTTAAAAAAATTAGGAATCTTTGTGAAAAATCAGGGCCTTTTTAGGAATTTCCTTTGATTTTTTTAAAAAAATAGGAATTTTAGCCAAATTGAAAAAAAATAGGAAAAAGTAGGAATTTTAGGGACGCTAGACAGCCTGTAGTTTTGGACCGCATGTGACCCAGTTTCAAACTTGACCTAGATATCATCAAGATGAACATTCTGACCAATTTTCATGAAGATCCATTGAAAAATATGGCCTCTAGGGAGGTCACAAGGTTTTTCTATTTTTAGACCTACCGACCTAGTTTTGGACCGCACGTGACCCAGTTTCGAACTTGACCTAGATATCATCAAGATGAACATTCTGACCAACTTTCATAAAGATCCCATGAAAAATGTGACCTCTAGAGTGGTCACAAGCAAAAGTTTACGGACGGACGGACGACAGACGCCACACGATCACAAAAGCTCACCTTGTCACTTTGTGACTGGTGAGCTTAAAATGTTGAGGGTTAAATCCAAAATTTAATACACAGTAAAGACTGCCTTAGCAAACCCTTGCTTTCAGCAACTTTCTGTCTACAGCAACCTTTTTTATTTTCTCCCAATGCATTTATTTTTAAAACTGGCTTGTTTCTAGCAACCCTTTGTGTGATGCATACAGCACCATGGTTGCTTTGCCCTGAACCATGACTTCGAACCGTTATAAATACTTTTTGACCCATCGTCTTAAAGGGAGGAAACTTCTTCAGAACTATTTTGCCTTTAATTTTTTGAAGAAGATCCCAGGTGCCTTTACAGGCATTATTTCAAATACAAACTTGTCCATGGGTAAATCTACCCACCTTTTTTAAGCCAGCTGGATCAAACCTTCCTCACAAGAAATCATTCTTAATTCCTTGTGGTGTTTGACCTACAGCAGTTAGTGGCAACTGATTCAAAATCACTGACTTAACCACTTGGGTAAGGAGGCCCATAACCAAATTATTATGGGCACCAAAGCCAAAACTTATATAGTTCAACATAGAATACCTCTAAGCAGTTTATTTGTTTGTGTGATTTGGGTTTAATGCCATTTTTACCAGTATTTCAGTTACCCAAACCAGTGTTCCTGGATTCTGTACCTGTTCTCAGCAAGTAACTGCCAACTTCCCCACATGTATAAATCAGAGGTGGAGGACGAATGTCTTTTATCAAATTGTCACGAGAACATACACCGCGCCCAGGGATCAAACTCAGTAGATCTGCGCTCTCCCTATTGTGCTAAGTGGGCTAGTTCTAAGCAGTTTAAATAGTTGTATTTATTTAGTACATAAACTAAAAAGACAACATTTGTTTATATAAACTCAAAACTGTGAACATAACTTACATTATAAACTTTGTTGAATAAGTCAATTCTATCACTGGTGTATTTACATTCTTCAAGAACAGAACTGAAAGAAAAAAGTTAAGAACAGAAATGAATGGCAAAATAAAAGAAAATGAGCTATTAACATGGGAGATCTCCTTTCATGCTTATTACACATATTTATAAATGTCATAAAACATGCTGAAATTCTACATGTACCCAAATAATGGTTTAGTTACTTTAGAAAAAAACAACACCTTGTCTATATATTGTTCTAAAGTTCTTGAAAACTGCTAAAAAAACAAGAGCCATGAAATGTACAAGAGGGTCAAGATGGCCCTAAGTCGCTCACCTGATAACAAGCAACAACAGTGAAAACAGATTTACCTATGATTTCATGAGACAAATATTCTGACCAATTTTCATTAAAATTGAAGACCAAAAAACATGCCTGATTTGTTAGTTAACCAAACTATTACTATTGATTTTGACCTGTGTGACCTAGTTTTGTCCCTACATACCCAGATAATAAATTAATATTGATATCTTCATGCACACAAACATTCTGACCATTTTCATTGCACAACAAATAACAAAAGTGTACACATGATCTATTACCTTTGATTTGACCGTGTGACCTAGTTTTTTCAACCCCATAGAACCAGTTTTCAAATTTAGACCTATGAAAAATCGTCTAATAAACATTCTGACCAGTTTTCATGAAGATAGGGACATAAATTGGCCTCAGGTTTTAACAAGGACTTTTCCTTTGGGATTTGACCGTGAGAACCTAGTTTTTCACCCCATAAGACCCAGTTTCGAATTAGCCTAGAATCATCAAGATAAACATTCTGACCAAGTTTTCATGAAGATAGGACATGAAATGTGGCCTCAAGGTGATTAACAAGCTTTTCTTTGATTTGACCGGTGACCTAGTTTTGACCCATATGAACAGTTTCAAATTTGGCCTAAAATCATCAAGATAAACATTCTGACCAAGTTTCATGAAGAAGGTCCATAAAATGTGCCTCTAAGTGTTAAGTTAGACAAGCTTTTCCTTTATTGGACTGATGACTAAATGTTTGACTCCAAATTAATGACCCAGTTTCGAGATCCAGGCCTAGTACAATCAGCACGATATCTTCTTTCAATCTGTATCCAAATCAATGCTTAAAATGACAACCTCTAGGTATGCTATAAGGCAACAATGAATTTTGCCCAATTTCAGGGCAGTCAACTTGAACCCATGATGGAAGCTAGCCATTTTCGAAGAACCTTAGATTTTATTGTGATTAGTTTCGTGTTTAAGTGTTGTTAAAATCAATATAAAATTGTCCTTCCACATCGTGCTCACAAGGTTCTAAAGAAATCAAATTTTTGGCTCTTATACTTAGTGGAGTTAAATCAGGCCCTGTAACCCTCTTAACTTATGATGGGATCGCACAAATTCAAAGAATCCCAAGATTTATTGTTTTGTAGATATTTTGCAAGTTTAGTTTTCAAATCAAACCGTAATGAAGTCTCTTATGCCTGTCAAAATGCCCTAATATAGCAAATTTGCTTTATAATGGCCATATACCCCTGGAACCCAATTATAGATCTGGGCGCAGTTTTCAAGGAACCAAGTATTATTAGTCAAACAAGATTTGTGCAAGTTGATTAAAGCTACATTGGAAAATTGTGTCTCTATTGTGTTCACCAAGCAAAAAAAAAAGCAAATTTTGGCCATTTAAGGCATAACACTGGAACACATGATGGATCTGCCAGTATTTTTTAAAGAAACCATGGATAATTATGTCCCAATAAGTTGTGTGCAATTTATTAAATTGATCACAAATTGGGTCTATATCGTGTTCTATAAGTCGAAAACTGCAAATCTAAAGCCTTTAAGGGGCCCGTTACTCCTGGAAGCCCAAAGTGAATGATCTGGCCAGTTTTCATGGAACGAGAATGGACGACAGACGTTACAGGATGGACAAAAGGGCTCACAAAAGCTTACCTTGTTACACGTGGACAGTTTGTAGCCAAAAAAAAAGAATTATGACACTAATTGAATTATTATCGAGATACATGTTGTTTGTTGCTTCTGTTACCAAGGTTACCATTGCCTGCATATCTTCCTTGACGACAGCTTAATCTGAATTTCTGAATGAAGGACTCATGCCAAATTTAAAAGAAATACTTTATTTACTTACTATTTTCCTACATTCAACAAGAATCCACTTTTTTCTAGTTAATTAGTAAGTTTAAGAATTCAATTCCTTTGATTTGGCTAGTTTTTGAGCTAGTAATTTGCATGCTAAAAACTAAGAACACATTTTAAGTTCAAAAAGGGTACATGAATTTGGCCCAAAATTCATGTCAAGTTTATGGACCTGAGGCAACACTAGTTTCATACCCGAAGACACATGTGAATTTTATATCAGAGTTAGTTTTGCAGAGTGACTTGCAACACAAAAACTTTAGAAACCAGAATTTTCATTAGTCCAAAAGTGGAAGCTAGATTTGTCGAAAGAACAATTTAGTCTAAGTTTGTGGACTTATGTTGGACAAAATGGAAGTTTAATTTGAAAATACATCCACAGTAAATCGGCTGATATCATGCTTGAAGGAAAAATCATGAAAAATCCAATTTTGATAAATATTAGGCAAGTCTTTGTAGCGTAATGAAGTTGCATATGACTCAGCCTTCATTGTGTGAACATTTTAGCCTGACCGATTTGTTGCTTTTCAAGATAAAGACATAGCAAAACGCAGGTTTTCAGTGACTTAAATTTTGAGGCAAAAATGGCCCAAAAATGCACACCTTTTAGGGCAAACACTGAACCGTATGATCTGGCAAATGAACGACCTAAAATACAATGCAATATTTTTAAAGCAGTGGCCAACGAAAAGAATGTGGTAAGAAAAGTGTCTCATAACCAAAATTTACTAATTTCCCTTTTTGAAGGCTGAATCTGGATGGATGAATGATCCGTTTCTCCAGTTTCGCGACGATTCCAAATACCTCAGTAAGACTTTAGACACGACTGGCATAAATCAGAGTAACAAATGAGAGTGAACTAGACAAGGTGTTCATACAAACACTCATAACTAGAGTTAATTTGATAAGGAAATTATATAACTTATTATCTACTTCAACAAGAATCCACTTTTTTCTGTTTTTAGTAAGTTATATAGAGATTCAATCCAGTATTTGCATTAGTTTTGAGGTAGTAACTTGCATGCAAAACTTAAAACAAGTTTTAAGTTCAAAAGGGGACATGATTTGGCCAAAATGCATGTCAGAGTTATGGGACTTGAGGCAATCAACTAGTTTCATAACCCCGAAGACACATGTGAATTTTATATCTGTGTTTGTTTTGCAGAGTGACTTGCACACAAAACTTTAACCAGAATTTTCTTAGTCCAAAAGGGGGCTTGATTTGTCTAAAATACATGTCAAAGTTATGGGACTTATGGGGCAAGGGACAGTTAATTTGAAAATTCCACAAATCTGCGCTGATATCAGTGCGAAAAAAATCATGAAAAAACCAATTTTTATAAAAATTTAAGGCAAGTCTTGAGCGAATGTATTGCATAGACTATGCACTTCATTGTGTGACATTTTCAGCCTCCATTCTGTTGCTTCTTGATAAAGACAAGTAAAACGCAGGTTTAGGACACTAAATTTTGAGGCAAAAATGGCCCAAATGCCACCTTGTACGACCTGTACCGTAAATTTTCTGCAAATGGACTGACCTAAAACACATGCATATTTTTTAAAACATTTGCCAGACGAAAAAAAATGGTGGGGAAGAAAAGTGTCTCATAAACCCTTTTTCTTTTCCGCTATTTTGAGCTGAAAAACTGGAAGGAAAGAATGACCCTTTCCATTTCGTCTGAATTCCTTACCTCAGGTAAGACTTTAGACCCGACTGCATATCAGAGTACACAAAATGAGAGTGAACTAAGACAAGTGTTCAACAAACTCATAACTATGATTAATTTGTACAGAAATTATAACTTATACTTTAACAAGAATCCACTTTTTCTGTTTTTAGTAAGTTTTTATAGAGATTCAATCCAGTATTTGCATTAGTTTTGAGGTAGTAACTTGCATGCAAAACTTAAACAAGTTTTAAGTTCAAAAAGGGGGCATTTATTTGGCCAAAATGCATGTCAGAGTTATGGGGCTTGAGGCAATAACTAGTTTCATAACCCCGAAGACACATGTGAAAATTTTTTATCTGTGTTGTTTTGCCCGAGTGACTTGCACACAAAACTTTAACCAGAATTTTCTTAGTCCAAAAGGGGGCTTGATTTGTCTAAAATACATGTCAAAGTTATGGGACTTATGGGGGCAAGGGACAGTTAATTTGAAAATTCCACAAATCTGCGCTGATATCAGTGCGAAAAAAATCATGAAAAATCCAATTTTGATAAATTCAAGGCAAGTCTTGAGCGAATGTATTGCATAGACTATGCACTTCATTGTGTGACATTTTCAGCCTGCCGATTCTGTTGCTTCTCTGATAAAGACAAGTAAAACGCAGGTTTCAGGACACTAAATTTTGAGGCAAAAATGGCCCAAAATGCACACCTTGTACGACCTGTACCGTATTATCTGCAAATGACTGACCTAAAACACATGCATATTTTTAAAGCATGTGGCCAGACGAAAATAATGGTGGGAAGAAAAGTGTCTCATAACCTTTACTTTTTCCGCTATTTTGAGCTGAATCTGGATGGATGAATGACCGTTTCCATTTCGTCTGAATTCCATTACCTCAGGTAAGACTTTAGACCCGACCGTCTACACGGAGCTAGGAAAATCGATTCAAGTATATTTACTTTACACAATAACTGCTCGTACGCAGGAATCCTCAGTTCTATAAACATCATAAATAACCAGTTGAATATAAATGCCTTTAAAGTGTATCTGTCTATTTTATTTAAAAAAACGTACCCGGGCCAAATGCGAAACTGGCCCCTGCCACTTAATTAACCCAGTGAGGTTGGTAATTGATCTAGAAAAAGAAAAAATAAGTTTCAAATCTCAATGCCTTTAAGTAATAGCTATATGTACTTGCACACAGAAGTCCAAAAGAGGGCATAATTTGGCCAAAATGCATGTCAGAGTTATGGGACTTGATGCTTTCACCTAGTTTCATAACCTCGAAGACACATATGAAGTTTCAATTTAATATCTGCATTAGTTTTGGAGATAGTAACTTGCTTGTAAAACTTTAACCAGGATTTTCTAGGTTCAAAAGGCGGCAAGCACAATTTGGACAAAATACACGTCAGAGTTATAGGACTTGGCCCAGTGAGGTTGGTAATTGACCTAGAAAAAGAAAAAATAAGTTTTAAAGCTATATGCCTTTAAACGATAGCCATACTATTTTATGTACTTGCATGTAAAACTTTAACCAGGATTTTCTAAGTCAAAAAGGGGCATAATTTGGCCAAAATACATGTCAGAATTATAGGACTTGGCCCAGTGAGGTTGGTAATTGACCTAGAAAAAGAAAAAAGTTTTAAAGCTATATGCCTTTAAACGATAGCCATATGTACTTGCATGTAAAACTTTAACCAGGATTTTCTAAGTCAAAAAGGGGCATAATTTGGCCAAAATACATGTCAGAGTTATAGGACTTGGCCCAGTGAGATTGGTAATTGACCTAGAAAAAGAAACAAGAGGACCATGATGGTCGTGAATCGCTCACCTCTTCCCACATGACCCAGTTTTGAGTATGACGTCGTTTTTTCTATTATTTGACATAGTGACCTAGTTTTTGAGCTCATGTGACCCAGTTTTGAACTTGACCTAGATATTATCAAGATAAAAATTCTGACCAATTTTCAAGAAGATCCATTGAAAAATATGGTCTCTAGAGAGGTCACAAGGTTTTTCTATTATTTGACCTATTGACCTAGTATTCGAAGGTAGGTGACCCTGTTTTGAATTTTACCTAGATATCATCAATGTGAACATTCTCACTAATTTTCATGAAGATCTCATGAAAAATATGGCCTCTAGAGAGGTCACAAGGTTTTTCTATTTTTATACCTACTGGCCTAGTTTTTTAAGGCACATGACCCAGTTTCAAACTTGACCTAGATATCATCAAGGTGAACATTCTGACCAATTTTTATGGAGATCCATTCACAAGTATGGCCTCTAGAGAGGTCACAAGGTTTTTCTATTTTTAGACCTACTGACCTAGTTTTTGACCGCACATGACCCTGTTTCGAACTTGACCTAGATAACATCAAGATGAACATTCAGACCAACTTTCATACAGATCCCATGAAAAGTATGGCTTCTAGAGAAGTCACAAGGTTTTTTTTATTATTTGATCTACTGACCTTTTTTTTAAGGCACGTGACCCAGTTTCCAAATTTGACCTAGATATCATCAAGGTGAACATTCTGACCAATTTTTATGGAGATCCATTCACAAGTATGGCCTCTAGAGAGGTCACAAGGTTTTTCTATTTTTAGACCTACTGACCTAGTTTTTAACCGCACATGACCCTGTTTCGAACTTGACCTAGCTATCATCAAGATGAACATTCAGACCAACTTTCATACAGATCCCATGAAAAATATGGCCTCTAGAGAGGTCACAAGGTTTTTCTATTTTTAGACCTACTGACCTAGTTTTTGACCGCACGTGACCCAGTTTCAAACTTGACCTAGATATCATCAAGATGAACATTCAGACCAACTTTCATACAGATCCCATGAAAAATGTGGCCTTTAAAGAGGTCACAAGGTTTTTCTTATATTTGACCTACAAACCTAGTTTTTGAAGGCACGTGACCCACTTTCGAACCTGACCCAGATATCATCAAGGTGAACATTCTGACCAATTTTCATGAAGATCTCATGAAATATATGGCCTTTAGAGAGGTCACAAGGTTTTTCTATTTTTAGACCTACTGACCTAGTTTTTGACCGCACGTGACCCAGTTTCAAACTTGACCTAGATATCATCAAGATGAACATTCAGACCAACTTTCATACAGATCCCATGAAAAATGTGGCCTTTAAAGAGGTCACAAGGTTTTTCTTATATTTGACCTACTGACCTAGTTTTTGATGGCACGTGACCCAGTTTCGAACTTGACCTAGATATCATCAAGATGAACGTTCTGACCAATTTTCATGAAGATCTTTGAAATATATGGCCTCTAGAGAGGTCACAAGGTTTTTCTATTTTTAGACCTAATGACCTAGTTTTTGACGGCACATGACCCAGTTTCAAACCTGACCTAGATATCATCAAGGTGAACATTCTGACCAATTTTCATGAAGATCTTGTGAAATATATGGCCTCTAGAGAGGTCACAAGGTTTTTCTATTTTTAGACCTACTGACCTAGTTTTTGAAGGTACGTGACCCAGTTTCGAATCTGACCTAGATATCATCAAGATGAACATTCTGACCAACTTTCATAAAGATCCCATGAAAAATGTGACCTCTAGAGTGGTCACAAGCAAAAGTTTACGGACGCACGCACGCACGACAGACACCGCGCGATCACAAAAGCTCACCTTGTCACTTTGTGACAGGTGAGCTTAAAATAAGTTTTAAAGCTATATGCTTTAAACGATAGCCATATGTACTTGCATGTAAAACTTTAACCAGGATTTTCTAAGTCCAAAAAGGGGCATAACTTGGCCAAAATACATGTCAGAGTTATGGGACTTGACCCAGTGAGATTGGTAACTGACCTAGAAAAAAGAAAAACTAAGTTTCAAAGCTATATGCCTTTTAATGATAGCCATATGCACTTGCATGCAAAACTTTAACCAAGGTGTGATGCCGACACCGACGCCAGGATGAGTAAAATAGCTATTCTTTGAATAGCCCAGCTAAAAATAACATAATTATGTCTTTGGTTTAGCTTCCTTTTTCACATGTCTTGGGTTTAATGTCCTTTTTCACAAGTATTTCAGTTATACAATGATGGGCAGTTAACCTAGGGTTCCTGGACTCTGTACCAGTACAAACCAGTCCTGTTCTCTGCAAGAATCTTCCAACTTCCACACATGAACAAGAGGTGGGGATGAATGATATCAGACACAATGTCTGTGGTTCAGCTCCTTTTTTCGGCATTATTTAATTTTTATAAATGCAGGCAGTTAACCTCACTGGTGTTCTTGACTTTTGTACCAGAAAAGATTGTTCCCTGTCAGTAACTGCCTACTTCTACAAATGAAACATATGTAGAGAACTAATGATATATCATACATAATTTACTCCATCAAACTAACATAGAAAAAGAATTATATATACAAGAGGGTCATGATGACCCTATATCGCTCGCCTGTTGAACTTGGCCTTGGAATCGTCAAGATATATAACATTCTGTCTATAAAGATAGGGTCATATATGTGGCCTCTACAGTATTAACAAGCTTTTTCTTTGATCTGAGCGGGTGACCTAGTTCTTGATACCACATGACCCAGTTTCAAACATGGCCTAGGAATCATCAAGATAAACATTTTGACCAAGTTTCATGAAGATAGGGTCATAACTGTGGCCTCAAGAGAGTTAACAAGCTTTTCCTTTGATATGACCGGGTGACCTAGTTTTTGACCCCATATGATAAGATCTGGTTTTGAACTGGGAGAAAACGTCCAGGGAGGAACTGTTGGGGTGGGGGTGGTGGGGGGGAGTCTATATAACTCTATAAGCAGCAGTTTTCTTCACTCAGATATTGATATTAGCAACTTATTATGTAGTCCAAATTATAGGACAGTTCAGGACAGTGTGATAACTTTTGACTGTCGCTGTCTCCGTCACATCCAAACTTATTCTGCATATTTCTGTTAGGAAATCCTTAGTTAAAATTCATTGGGAACATTTTCTGGTACTTCTACAAAGTATTTGTAATGATTACATCTCTGATAAGGCGTAAAAAAATTGTTTGTTTCCGGTACCCCGACCTACCCTAAATTTTTGACCCGACCCTAAATGTTTTTATGGCCTTGGAGAATATTTTTTTCAACTTTTAAACAAAAAGTTGCAAAACTGCACCTTTTATGCTTTAAACATGACCAGTGACGTTAGAAATCAACTTACTGATGCTCTAAAGGCATAACCCCCTTATTTACATTCATTTTTTGAAACAAAAATTATTTCTGAAAAGTCTCCCTTCATAAAAAAAAATTCAAAAAAAAAAAAAAAAAAATTCTGACCTACCTACCCTAATTTTTTTGAGCATGTTACCAGAAACAAAGAATTTTTTTTAGGCCTAATGAATTTATATTGACATTAAAGCACATAAACTTGCCTTGCTGACATTTTTATATTTTATGAATGTATGTTTTGTTTGTTTTGGGTTTAATGCTGTTTTTCAACAGTATTTCAGTGTTTTATTTCTGTAATTTAGTGTCGTATCGGCAGTCTGCTTTTACTGAAACCAGTGTCAAGGCAGATATCTCCTCGCATCTGTCACATCATATTTTTGAAGATTTAAGTCTCTTAAAATAACGGATTGAATTCAACCCATATGAAGTTTCTACATAAATATTAATGTTTAATTTATTACAGCAAGTAAGTCTGACCAGTATATTATGACTTTTTTTTTTTTAAAAGTCTTCGTTTCCTTACAGTAAAATGCAGTTACAGGTAAGGCTTAGAGGGATGACAACTATAAAATATCAGATCATAAAATAAGTCATCCCGATAAGCCAAATGAGTAAAGCTATTATTTATTATGTAAGTATAATACAATAATTTTATTGAACAAGCGCTGTCCGTAAGACAACGCGCTCGACTTTTCTCAGTGCTTGACTCTGAATTAGAGCTTTGCCAGTAAAAAAAATTCCCAGTTAAAAAGGGACATAACTCTGTCAAAATTCAAATCAGAGTTATGGGAATTGTGTCTGCTGGTGCAGACTTTGATAGTAAATAACTATTTTGAGTTTCAAGTCAAAAGCTTTAAAAGTAACAGAGATATTTGCCTTTATCAAAAATTTTAACAAAGAATTCTAAGTTAAAAAGGGACATGATTCTGTCAAAATTCTAATCAGAGTGATTGGGATTGTTTCTCCTGGTGTAAGACTTTGATGGTAAATAAGTATTTTAAGTTTCAAGTCAAAAGCTTTGATACATGTAGTAACAGAGATATTTGACTTTATCAAAAAATTTAACCAAAAATTCTAAGTTAAAAAGGGGCATTATTCTGTCAAAATTCAAATCAGAGTTATGGGAATTGTGTCTCCTGGTGTAGACTTTGATAGTAAATAACTATTTTAAGTTTCAAGTCAAAAGCTTTAATAGTGACAGAGATATTTGACTTTATCAAAAATTTTAACAAAAAATTCTAAGTTAAAAAGGGACATGATTCTGTCAAAATTCAAATCAGAGTGATTGGGATTGTTTTTCCTGGTGTAGACTTTGATGGTGAATAACTAATTTAAGTTTCAAGTCAATAGCTTTGATAGTAACAGAGATATTTGACTTTATCAAAAACATTAACCAAAAATTCTAAGTTAAAAAGGGGCATAATTCTGTCAAAATTCAAATCAGAGTTATGGGGATTGTTTCTCCTGATGTAGACTTTGGTAGTAAATAACTATGTTAAGTTTCAAGTCAATAGCTTTGATAGTAACAGAGATATTTGACTTAATCAAAAACTTCAACCAACGGCAATACTGACACCGGGGTGAGTGCAATAGCTCTACCTTTTCTTCAAAGTCAAGCTAAAAATACTTAATTCCTAAACAAACTGATTACCAGACACTTGAAAATTCCGAGAGGATCGGCTAGGCGTCCAGTTACCGGGCGGCTAGTTCTGGCTACCAGTACTTATAACTGAAGCTGTTTTTATTTTCTGATGGTCGCATCAATTAGGTTATGGCGAAACCCCATTTGGTTAACTAACCAGTATCAAACCACAACATCTCATAAAGTCTCTCGTGAGAAACTGATGACGTCATGCAACAGTTCAGAGCATGTGGTTATTTTTGAAAATCAAGATCAAAATTTCACCTATTTATGAATTTAATTTAATCATAAACATAAACCATTTTTGATAAAATTTATAAAACAAGAGCTGTCCATAAGACAGCCAAGCTCGACTATTCGAAATATTGTCACAGAAGCAGGAAATTATTACCCAAAATGTTAAATATCAAAAGAGTTTTAAGTTCAAAAGGGGACATAATTTGACCAAAATACATATCAGAGTTATGGGACTTGATGCTATCAACTAGTTTTATAATCCCGAAGAAACATGTTAAGTTTCAATTCAATATCTGCATTAGTTTTGGGGATAGTAACTTGCATGTAAAATTTTAACCAGAATTTTCTAAGTCCAAAAGGGGGCATAATTTGCTCAAAATACATGTTAGAGTCATGGAATTTGACCCAGTGAGGTTGGTAATTGACCTAGAAAAAGAATAAATAAGTTTCAAAGCTATATGCCTTTTGGTAATAACTGTATATACTTGCATGCAAAACTTTAACCAGGATTTTTTAAGTCCAAAAGGGGGCATAATTTGCCCAAAATACATGTCAGAGTTATGGGACTTGGTGTATCAACTAGTTTTATAACCCCGAAGACACATGTGAAGTTTCAATTTAATATCTGTTGTAGTTTTGGAGATAGTTACTTGCATGTAAAACTTTAACCAGGATTTTCTAAGTCCAAAAGGGGGCATAATTTGCCCAAAATACAAGTCAGAGTTATGGGACTTGACCCAGTGAGGTAGGTAATTGATCTAAAAAAAGAAAAAATAAGTTTCAAATCTATATGCCTTTTAGTAATAGCTGTATGTACTTGCACGCAAAACTTTAACCAGAATTTTCTAAGTCCAAAAGGGGGCATAATTTGGCCAAAATACATGTCAGAGTTATGGGACTTGGTGCTATCAACTAGTTTTATAACCCCGAAGACACATGTGAAGTTTCAATTCAATATCTGCATTAGTTTTGGAGATAGTAACTTGCATGTAAAACTTTAACCAAAAGGGGGGGTCCCAGTTAGGTGTCTGCGCAAAATGTTTTTTGATTTTATTTATACTTTGTGGTAATATACCTACATGAATTAAGTTTCATTAACAAGTATTGTTGTTACTAGTTTTGACTTACTTATATAGATATTCACATTTAAAGTGGGTGGGGTAATCTGACATGTGACCAGCCAGGAACACAATTTTTGTTATTTTTTTAAAAATGGTTCTAACTTTTTACCTGAAACTTTCATGATAAAATAACTATGCAATGGACATTCACATAATATGTTGCATTTTAAATTGTACTGAATACTGTTTTCATTACAGAGCCACAAAGAGGTCTAATCAAATTTACTGATTTTCAATGGACGAACTTTACCAAAAAGCTAAAACATTTTTCATTAGTTGAGATATTAAGGTGTTATTTTCAGCAGATATTGTAAACTAAATAAACATTAAAATGACAGTATATCAGTATACTCTGATTAATATTGGAAGAGTGGTACACTCTCAAACTGGGAAAAAGTGGGTGGGGTAAATAAATATTCGAAGCAACACTACAAAAATTGTGCAGTTGTTAAGAAATGGCCTCAGATTGTCTATTACTATCTTAATTTTATTAAATACAGCATTGATTGATAAATTTTAACAAAAAATTCCCATTTTATACATGTGTGTCATGGAAAAAGCATGGACCTTGAACATGACATGTAGACAAACCAAATTAACCCTGAAAGCTCAAAGTATTTAACAAAATGTTTTGCCTGAGGCAGTATATTTTGAGGAAAGCTATTGTTTAAATTAACATTAAATTTTCTGCATTGATTTTTCCATGGCACACATGTATAAAGTCTTATTAAAGTGAAAAAAAAATTGTTAAAATTTATCAACCAAGTCTGTATTTAATAAAACTAGAATGTGTCTGTAGGACACAGGGTGTGTCCCCCTCCCCACCCCTCTACCCCTCGCATGGTACCTTTGTCACAAATAAGGGGAAATAATTCAAATGTTTGCAGTCTTAATGGGGTATAGCCTCAAAAAACTATGAAAAGGATTCATTATTCTATACCATATACTTTATGAGCGTCACAAACAAAAAATCCACTATTTTAGCTATTTCAAGGGCCATAACTCTGTAATAAATACTAAAATTATCAAGAAGTGCCATGTGTGCAAAGGTCACATTATGATAAAGACTCAAGCAAGGTTTCATGAATTTACATTTAAATAGTTCTGAGTAAGGCACCGAGAATACTTCTGAGTAAGGCACATAATTAGGTAAAAATGTGTATTTATCAGTTACTATTACAGGGGCCATAACTCTGGAAATAGGGGGCAAACCCAGATAAAAATAGTATATGCGCAAGTTCATATCATGATAAACACTCATCAATTTATATCAAATTCTTTTTGAGCTAGGCATGTCACAAGGTGAAAATGTGCATTTTTGACTATTTCAGGGACCATAACTCTAGAAATAGGGTGCGGACCCAGATTAAAAATAGGAGATGCGCAAGTTCATATCATGATTAAGACTAATGCAAGGTTTCATGAATCTATATCAAATACTTTTTGACCTAGGCGTGTCACTAGGTGAAAATGTGCAATTTTTACTATTTCAGGGGCCATAACTCTAGAAATAGTGGCGGGGCCATATGAAAAATAGAAAATGTGCAAGTTCATATCATTATAAAGACTCATGCAAGATTTCATCAATTTATATCAAATACTTTTGAAGCCAGGCGTGTCACAAGGTGAAAATGTGCATTTTTTACTATTCCAGGGGCAGTAACTCTAAAATTAGGGGGCGGAGCCAGACGAAAAATAGAAGGTGTGCAAGTTCATATCATGATAAAGACTCTTGCAAGGTTTTCATCAATTTATATCAAATACTTTTTGATCTAAGCGCGTCACGAACTTCGGACGGACGCACAGACGGATTGACGGACGGACGGACGGACAAATGCAAATCTATATGCCCCCACCACTCATGGTGGCACAATTAAGATAGTAATAGACAATCTGAGGCCATTTCGTAACAACTGCACAATTTTTGTAGTGTTGCTTCAAATATTTATTTACCCACCCACTTTTTCCCAGTTTGAGAGTGTAGCACTCTACCAATATTAATCAGAATATACTGATATACTGTCATTTTAATGTTTATTTAGTTTACAATATCTGCTGAAAATACACCTTAATATCTCAACTAATGAAAAATGTTTTAGCTTTTTGGTAAAGTTCGTCCATTGAAAATCAGTAAATTTGATTAGACCACTTTGTGGCTCTGTGATTAAAAAAGTATTCAGTACAATTTAAAATGCAACATGTTGTGTGAATGTCCATTGCATAGTTATTTTATCATGAAAGTTTCAGGTAAAAAGATAGAACTATCTTTAAAAGAAAAACAGAAATTGTGTTCCTGGCTGGTCACATGTCAGATTACCCCACCCACTTTAAATGTGAATATCTATAGAAGTAAGTGAAAACTGGTAACAATAACACTTGTTAATGAAACTGAATACATGTAGGTATATTACCACAAAATATTAATAAAATCAAAAAACATTTTGCGCAGACACCTAACTGGGACCCCCCCTTTTCTACGTCCAAAAGGAGGCATAATTTGCTCTAAATACATGTCAGAGTTATGGGACTTGACCCAGAGAGGTTGGTAATTGACTTAGAAAAAGAAAAAATAAGTTTCAAAGCTATTTGCCTTTAAATGATAGCTGTATGTACTTGCATGCAAAAACTTAACCAAAGTGTGACGCTGACGCCAGGGTGAGTAGAATAGCTAGACTATTCTTCGAATAGTCAAGCTAAAAACCATACCTTAGCAGCTTTAATTATGTTCTCAGAAAAGGTCAATAAATAACGATTCTATACCGCCTATTGGTTTTCAAATGAAGAGTACCCTAATCTGGTGACAACTGCAATGGCGGACAAAATATTGCAGACTGTGGTACCAATTTGAAACTTGTGTGTATAACTTGTGTTCAAATTATGTTGCATGGACTATTTTATGCCAGATCAAAAGAAAAAGGCAGTGGCTAGAGAACCGGAATCGGTTCCCTAGACAGCGAACTTATTCGTCCGGAACCGGTTCTCTAACCAAAATACTGTGCATAGGTTAGGGAACCGGAATTTTATAACACTGACGAAATCCACTCTGTTTCTATAAGTAAGTATTATACATATTCTTATCTTAATTAAATTTACCATTCCCGTCTATTTATCTGCGTCTACTGTCTCCAATAGTTGTTGGCCTACTCGCCGCATACCGTCTCCATCATATTAATTGGAATGATGTAAACTAGTACGAAATGAATGCGTGAAAACTACTTTGTCGTCTTAAATGTTATTTGTTTTAAACAGGTACAATGTTTAAATGATTAAAAAAAAAAGGATTAATTTCTATTTGCGTCATTACATGTTTATAGATGTACAAACTAATTTAATTGCCATTAAAACTTCTTGCATATTATCTGTTTAGTTTATATATTGGTTTGTAACACCTCGGCATTACACGTTCAAAGATATGTGATCAATACTAATAAACAGAAATTACTTAGTTTGTTTTAATTGTTTCTTTTATTGTATTGTACCTTTTAAGTTTAAATTTCACGTTTATTTCAGCTTGCTCCAATGCCGAAGATTTCGGCATTCATTTGTACAAGTTTATCTTCCAATATGGCGGACAGTATGCGGCGAGTACACTTTTGGAGACAAAGTAAACACAGATAAATGAAAGGGCATAGCTAGCTTGCTGAAATGGTAAAAATAATTAAGATAATAACATGCGTGACACTTTCCAAAAGAAACAAAGTGAATTTCGACAGCTTTAAGCATAGAAATAAAATTCCGGTTCCCTAGCCTATGCACGGTATTCTGGTTAGAGAACCGGTTATGGACGAATAAGTTCGCTGTCTAGGGAACCGATTCCAGTTCTCTAGCCACAGCCAAAGAAAAATACATCAGAAAGATAATTGATTTTAGGGGTTATTAATAAAACCCGGACCGGCCCGGCCCGGCCCAAACCACGGAAATAGCCGATTCCGATTGTACGGAAACCACCGAAAATTTACGGACGGAAGGCTAATATAATTACGAATGGTAATACCGTCATCTTAATAAAGGCAAATTTATGTATATTTTATTTTATTATTACAAAAGTAGAAGCAAAGTATTTAATATTGATGATACGTATGTTTGATGAAGTATTGCACTTGACATAAGCAAAGACCTAAAATAACAAGATATTTGAATCACATTCAATCAAAGAAGTAATACGTTCGGCAGTCGGTACCGTACAGACGCGAGATAGCAGTTTGCAGGATACTTTCACTCAACAGAACTGGACAGGCTAGTTAATGGTGCGTCGTTATTTCACACCTAACGATGTGACACTAGGTTGTGTAGTACAGCGAAAGGGTCTATACCGTGCACTGGAAGTATTTTTGAAATTTGGTTGCCCGACCAAGATAGTGTTTTCGCATATTAAGTATTAATTTAATAAAAATATATTGCCTTAGGGAACATATGAATATAAACACTCTTATTTTAAGGTTGTCAAAGATTTGCATTGATAAGTACACATTTTGCGAAAATTAATTAGAAATGTAAGTTTATGAAATTATTATTATACTCCTTTAGCCTGTCTCGGACCAAGACAGATCGAAAATAGGTGAACTTCGAAGATATGCGCTGTTTTCATACTTGCCATTTGTTTCAGGTTGTTGAAGTATTCAAATTTGAATATAAAACTATAAATTATATCAAAAGCTAAAAAAATAGTCCACTTTTTACATTTTTTTCTATTAAAGGGAGACAATTACAAAATTTCATAAAAAGTATCAAAGTAAACACTTCCAGAAGAGGTATAACTCTATGTAATAAGTCTTTGTTCCTGAAATACAAGAAAACTGAAAAAAAATATCATAAAATGTTGCTCAAATGATAAATCATATGATTTAGCTTTAAACAAAACCGGGTGATATGTATGGAGATGATACCCGGAGTTACAGTAAGTTGTAGAAATGAATGAACTTGAGTATAGAATATGAAAGATCGGTCGCAAAGTTTCAAACCCGGACCCCCACCCCGAAACATGCCTGCTCAGTCTGTTTAAAACACAACAATAAAAAAAGAGGTAAATATGTAATATGGAAATGGGAGCGTAGTGATAGCAATGAACTTTCGTGTTTTAACAATTTACTGCTAACGTTTTTCTTTTGTTTTTAGATTATTTAACTTTTGGTTTCTTTCTTTTATATTTGAAATAATACTAACATATCTTTTTAACACAGAATTAAAAAGAAAACCCAGTCTGGTCGGACTACGAACTATTTCAGCCTATGCTTATACAACTATTCACATAATGTTAACTTTTTGTTTTTTAAAATGAACATTTCAAAGCATGGATTACAAATGTGTGCAATTCAGATGTTAAAGTATTATACCCCACACAATGTCCAATGCAATTTTCCCATTAGTTTAACTTGAATAATATATCTTATTTACAAGCGTTTTTATATCTCATGCGCAAAATTATTATTTTCAATTTTTGCGCATGTGATATTATACAATAATTACCTTTTGGTGAGGTCGATATGAGCCGCGCCAAGAGAAAACCAACATCCGCGCAGTCTGGTCAGGATCCATGCTGTTTGCTAACGGTTTCTCTAATCGCAATAGACAATGTTGGTTTTCTCATGGCGTGGCTCATATGTGGATTTATCGGCCTGATAAAAGCAACATCAACCTCGGGCGAATTTATCGACTTGATATCGCTTTAACAGGTCGATAAATCCACATATCTACCACACATAAAAGGCGACAATTGTTTTATTATTAAATCCAGCCTACTCATAAGTATAAACATTAGATACAAATGTCTGCAACCTTATGTCATCTTTCGTGGTTAATTGTATACGACGTCGCATAACATGTGGACGTCACAGCTGGAGGTCAATACGTGTGTTTGGCTCCGCCTTCGAGAAAATACGATTTTTTATTGTTGAACATGTGACTACATCTAGAACAATGGAAAGGACTATAAATATAGATTTAATGATAAAAAACCTAATTTCATATCGCATGCGCAACAACGCTATTTTGTTTTTCTGCGCATGTGACATTACATTTTCATGTCTCCCTATGTAAAATCGATACTTTCGTACTGATTAAAAGACGATGCGCTTATTTATACATAGGATTAAATTACTTTATCTTGTGTTCATACATGTGTGAACCCGGCCTATTTTTCGTTTCTGCTTTTGAATGATTTGTTCTACATGCAACATTTTGAAAACAATTTTTCATCAAATATTAAACTGAAACTGTCACCATCAGATTGGAAATTAACTAATTACTAATTACTAAGAAAATAAGTGCTCTCATTATATGTTCCGTAGTTATTGCCGTTTTTCGAATGTTACTGCTGCTGATTTTGTTGAAGTATGCCCATAAATACAGCGTTATGTAACCTCAAGACTATATCTATCAAAAAGTATTTTTATACAGCAAAGTCGCGACAATTTCTAAGTGCTGACTAGTAAAGCCTCCTTAATTCTGTCTTCATTATTTGGTAAGTAATAACTTTTTTAATGTTAAATAAATCATTTCATTAATTTTTTGGTATAATAAAATAAATAATGTATTCCTGAGAGGGTGATCCCTCGAAATAACTCTATCCGTGACTAATATTTTTCAATGCGACAATTGTAAGTTACTGTAGAGAAAGAGTTTAGTATTTAAAATGTAAATGTATAATAAAATGTTGACGAAAATGGGCTTAAAATCCTAAAAGGCCACAATAGGAAATAATTCTTCCCGGCTAATTCTGACTTTTAAGTTGGTCGGGACTTTGATATGCACAGTCAAAATTTTCCTAGCACCGCAGCATGAAAATGAACCTGGTAGTCATTTTATAATTTTATTTCATCCAAAAACATTTCAGGAACATTTTCAGAAAATAAAAGATACATACTGAGTGGCGAACGATCAGTAAAAGTTTAATAAGAAGTACTATATTATGTTTTTCATTACGCCGCTTTTGTGTGTAACATGTATTCAGGTATACACGCGTAACAATAAAGATCGGAAAGAAATCGAAAATGGCTAACAAAATAAGAATATAATTAACATGAAATGTATGCAGTAGTAAACTTTTTTGGTGATTAACTTATTTTTCCTTAGATACAAGCATTTGTATGTAAAAATTGAGTGTGCAATAGCTGCGCGTGAAAATAGGGTAAGAGAAGATTAAGACAATACCGCGAAATCGAAGAAGGAGACCCCTGTTTATTTTTCGCTCATATTACAATTCATTTTTTATCATAATTGTATTTGTGAAAAAAGAACACGCTACTTAGTCATTCCGTTTGAAAACATATAGGTTTCAATGGGCCTGGTATACCAAATAAAACATAATTACTTTTGGATATAATGGACAACCCAAAAAATAAATTAATCTTTGTAAAAACAGAAATGTCACAACTATATATATTAAGGGTTGAGCGAAAATGTGATTTCTCGACGCGATTTGCGTAAGAAGTACGAATTTTATCTTTTCAATACAATGTAATATCGGGTGAAGATCAACTTTTACTATTATTTAAACAAGTTATGAAGGATGCAACTTGTTTTTGGAAAATCCCACTCATTACACTTTCTTTACCGTAAAGTTGAAAAAATATGTAAGGTTAAAACTTTTCTGAGATGCTTTATGGATTTGGCCACACATGGGCCGTTTAACAACCCATTTTAGCTGGAGATTACACTCAGATCCTTCGTAAAAAACTGCAAACTATCGTACAGTTACTCTGTATATAAAAAAGCAACAGTTTAATTTGCATAGTTACAATAGGCTTGGTTCTACCAATGAAAAACTAACAAAACGTAGGGTCTCAGAATGCGACAGCATTAAAGCTGCTCAATATAGATCCAAGTACAGTTCACTTCCGGTGTGGTCACGTGACCATAGTAAAGTAAGCAATATTAGAATAAATCGTCTGCAGTACACTGTGATATTGATAAATTTACAAAAAAAATCTTGATGAAGAAATTTGTGAGATTTGAAGAAACACCATCCATTCAAAGTTTTCTTTTTCTTTTTCCAGACTTATTTGTAAATTATGATTAGCGGGCTCAAACAATTCTTCTGTTGTTATGTATCAAAAATGCCGAGCACTAGCAAACTGACTGAAAGGGTATTCTGTATACAATAATATATCAAATCAACCTAAATAAATTGCAAAGTTTTGCAAGGTATGTCTAACCATTGAAATTTAATCTTGAAGTATCTAAATGCATAATCTGAAAGTGTAGAGCATTGGTAAATATCCAAACGAACGAAAAGTTTTTACTTGGTCTTTTTTCACGAAACATTGTGATTCGTTCTATATATTGAGTGCAGTTAAATGGTAATTTTGTTCCCATTTAAAAGTTTCTTTTTCGCGTCGAGTTTTGGTTCACCAACTAATGTGAAATACACTCGATGACTGCTTCCTGGACACTAACCAGTACTCTCACCGAAAGAAGGGACTGTTGGAGTTACGGTCAAAATCCGCTGACAGGATCCGACCCCGCGACCTCCGGATTACGAGACATCTGTACAAAAATGAAAAAATGGTAAACTTTGTATCTCAATTCTACTCTATATAGTTTTGAACTAATTTGAATATAACTTAAGTAAGTCAGTTTATTCAGAGATTACTTGCAAACTTGAAAAAAAGAGAAAAAAAGATGTTAAAACATCATAGCAACCTGCCGAATATGAAATCGAATATTGAAAGTACAAAGACTATGCCAAAAACTGCAATGTACCACAATATATTCAATGTGTGACTTTCATCGTACGTCAATTCAGTCGACTAAGTTCAAGAGATACTCAGAATACTGCGTGAACAAACCTATCTCACAATTTGTTTCTATATATTTATACAGGAATATTTTAAAAATATGGGATACCGTGTGTAACACTTTTCAATATTCAACGCTGCATTATTCGTGCGTAATCGGTATCCCGACCTATCCTAAATTTTTTACATGACCCTAAATGTTTTATGGTCTTTGAATTTTTTAAAAACTTTTAATAAAAAAGTGCTCATTCTATTCTTAAAAATTGTCAGTGATATTAGAAATTATCGTATTCATGTTCTTTCTTTTTTTGACATAAAAATAATTTCTGTAAAGTCTCATTGAACAAAAAAGTATCATAAAAAAAACCTGCCTATTTACTAACTATTTTTAGGCATGTTACCGGACACAAAGAATTTTAGGCTTTGGGAATGCACAGGTGAAACAAAACTCTTTGAGGCCCGAGAGGATATCCTTTCTTCGAAATATAACAATTTTTTGGACAAAACGTAATTATAAAATAGTATATAATGATAACGATACAAAATATCGGGAATTAATTAGAAGGCTCGTCAAAACAACGCTATGTATAACGACTTCCTGTGTACAAGTTTACAAATTATATTAAGACGTTTTTGCAACCAGAAAGAACACAGTCTTAACCCATTCATCAAAGAAGTTCCTCGCGGGCATCATAAAGTTCAGTGTGTTTTTTTTTACTAAATTCTAAATATGTAAGTCGATATGGACACGATATCATTCGTAATTATATTAGCCTTCCGTCCGTAAGTTTCCGGTGGTTTCCGTACAATCAGAATCGGCTATTTCCGTGGTTTGGGCCGGGCCGGGTTTTATTAATAACCATTTTAGGCGAGTTAATTGCATTTCTTTTGATGGAATTATTATTATAGGTGACAGACTTCTGGCATGATTCCTGGTTAGGTTCCAGTACGGGATTCGTTTCACCTCAGAGATCCATAACAGCTAGCATATAAACATCTCTGAGCTTAATTTTTTTAGCTATCGGGCGTCCAGTTACCATACGGCTAGACATTTCCTTTCTTATCTATCCAAAGAAGTATAAAATACACAGAATGGCAACTGGCTGTAATCTCGCGTGAGCTCGTGTCAGAGCATGATTCGGCGTTATCTTACTAAAAACAAACATCGGCGAGCATGCAGTTACAATTTGTACCTTTAAAACTACATTTAAAATACATGTTAGCTTCTAAAACAAAATTAGTTTAATGAGAAATGGTCTTAAGACACGAAGTACAGGGGTTTTTTTTGCCATCGAAAGAAGCGTGGTCATACGGTGATAATTATTTTACCGATGAATAATTGCTTTCGCATACAAAATGGCGCGTGGAGAAAGCGCCACTTCTGGTAACGAGATCTCGTTTTTTTGTCACGGGAGGTTGGCGAGATTTGCTCTATATGCCTTTCAAGTTGCCAATCTATTTATTTTATAGCTCTTTGATCTATCACATTGATGGTCAAAAGTGCATTTTCAAACCAAGCTGAAATTGTAATAAACATGTTCTGTGATTGTCACCAATAGTAAGTTCGTGTTGAAATGCTAAATTATTACATATAGTGTTCCAAGTTGTATAGAAATCGACTAAATCTTCCCCGGCCACAGTCAAAACTCACTCGAAATGAGATTTCTGTGTCTCTCATCAAGTACTCCATCAAATGCTCGCGTCACCAAAACTTGAAAACTTTTATCGGGTATATGAGCACTCTCCCCAGCTACTGACAAGCCGTCTAAAACCGACTGTGAAAGTTCCATTTTATTTACAATTTTCGCCCCTTTCTTGACAATTGATTACAAGCGTTTCACAACAACAATGATCAAACCAAACTGCCAGCAAGAGAAATAACTACAGTAAAGAGTACAAACTCGAAACGCTATGTCAGAAATATATTGATTTTACAATACTGCAGTAGTGCATTGTAGAAATAATATGAAATAAGTTGATTAAAAAAACAACTTAAATATACACAGTTTGTGTCGTTTTCTCCATGCTGGTTTTATGTTGATTACTTTTTAGAGAAGTATTTAGGGTATTTAGGCCCTTGATCAAGATCAGCGCAATTCTCACGTTTTAACATGTAGGGCAGGGTTTGAAGAATCAGAGATTGAAGAATCAAAAAATATTGCTCCAGCTGCAGAGTGGGTATTGCCTTAACGAATACCAAAATAAAATAGGAAATAAAGACACGCCATTCTGCAGATGTGGAGAACCAGAGACTGTGATACACTTTATAGACGAGTGTCCCATATATGAAGTCCATAGAGAAAGGTTAAAGCAGGAGTTATTCCTTAACATGGGTATCAGGGACTTCAGTGCTGAACTTTTTCTTGTAAATACAGCAGAGGATCCCTGCAAAGAACACAGGGAAAACTTGTCAGCTATAATTGATGACTTCATTGAAGCATCCAAAAGATTTGTTTAAGCCTTTTTATAAAATGAAAACAACCGAATTTCGCAAAATATTATACCATGAGTTTATACGAGTACATACTAGAGAAGAAAACGTACAACGTGTACGGTATATACCGGAGAGACAGCACGGCCATTAGAAGGCTTTGACGAAACGAAACGCAGGGTTTCAGAAATCCCATGTCCGGAGCCCGGGGGCTACCAGAAAATTCTGTCGGGCTACTAAATATATATCGCGTAGCCCGGAAATCAATAATTAAGTCTTCAAACATAATTTTGATAGTTGTCTATAATCCGTCGTGTCAGAAAGTATAGATAATTTCGGACAAACTTAATTTCGGATAAGTGACTATACAGTGCCAAGAGACTGAGATACTTTTTTACGCCGTTCTAGTCCTTTTATTTAACTTAACTTGATAAGATATTTAGAATCAGACAGAACTATTATGTCGACTTAAAATAACTTTGAGATAAAATCATACTGTTCTAAGGAATTTGCAACTTAGTAAAAAAATGACTGGTATCCCTTTTATATTGCCATGTTACAATAATTATCTTGAGAAGATTTTTCAGTCTAAATACATGTAGTTTTATCTTTTAAAAATGAAAAAATGGAGAGAAATGAGTAATTATAATTGCTATTTAGGAGAACAAATTTTATAACAATGAGATATGGCTAAATTATGAAACCATATATATATTTAATATTTCCATCCAACTGTGGTATAGAAGCACAGTAAAAAAACCGAAATGGTCATTGCAAAATAAACTTAAATACTCGGGCTACCAGACACAAATGTTGGTAGCCCAATGGGATACCAATAAATTTGCAGATTTCTGAAACACTGTGTAGGCCTACTTATATGTTAAATTTAATACATAGATCTATGCCCATTATGTGTAATAACATATATGCTGATTTGCATGTTACTTCTTTTGTTATATATGTCGGTAAATAGCTATACATAGCTAATGTTTTCCTGTTTATATAAGCACCGACTTTAAATAAAATTTGTACTGTACTGTACTGTACTGTACTATACTGTACTGTACTGTAAAAGACAGAGCTCCCTTGAAAAACCACCAGTGCCCCATAAAAAATTAAAGTGGTGTTATCACAATGTGGATTTTTTTCAGTGTCTTTCAGCAATTCTTTTTAATAATCAATGTTCATGGATTTCATTATCTGCACCGCTCATCAATATGGTATGTAGGCAGGGAGGCAGGTTGGTCAGATTAGTTCACAGTAACATCTGGTGTACCACCTAAGTTCCATCCTAGGCCTCTTTCTATATTCTGTTATATACAAACGACCTTTTAAAATACAGTTTCATAGATCCAGTTATTCGCCAATGACACTGTTAATTGTCTACTTACTTCCAAAGAACCTCCTGCAAGATCTTGATTACAACTTGAGGTTACAACTTAAAAATGGGAGGACAAATAGGACACGGATGTATGTAATGCTAAACATCACAAAACCAACAGATACATTTAAATCCAAACAAACGCTCTATGGCCAACTACTTAAACAGTTAGTGATGCAAAGTACCTCGGTATCACTCTTTCCCATTACTTAACCGGAATAAACATGTTAACCAGAGTGAAAACCTCCAATGAAAAATGGTCAATCAACTGTCTATAACCAAAATTTTATAAGGAAACTCTCTAGATAATGCTTGGATTTCTGGAGGAGATAATCATTTAGATTATCTCCTCCAGAAATCCAAGCATTATCTAGAGTTTCCTTATAAAATTTTGGTTATAGACCTAAGTTTGAATATTCTAGCACTGGCACTCGGCATAACAATCATTTACTTGAAGTCGTCCAGAGTAGTAATGCGATTATTTATTTAGGACTATTCAATATCAAATAATATCTCCAAAATGTTAAGGATTTTGAAGTCGCATTCCCTTGAAAATATGAGATTTGATGTCAGCCGCGAATGTTCTTTGAAATGGTGCAGGTATTGACTTGTTGAGTTGCAAATGCCCTTTTAAAAAGTCGAACACCTTCCCTAACTGACTAGATATTACCACTCCATTTCCTACAGGTAGATCCTTACTCCGGTCAGACCACAATGGTCTGTGTGAAAACATATTGTTTTCACTCTTTAAAAGAGTGAACACCATGATCTCTTGCTTTTCACAAACACCATGAACTGTTGCTTTTTCTTGTTCAGACTCTTGCTTTGTAAACCATAACTGTCAGCTTTCACTTCCATACACTTGCATACATATTGCCCTACTGTAGATTTCTTCTTTTAAACTTTCTAACAAGCAGTCGAAAGGGTTATAAGGTACAGGCAGGGAGATAGGAAAGCAAGTTAGTAAGTAGGTAGGAGCGTGGATACGTTTGGTAAGGTAGTAGGCAGGTTAGCAGGCAGACAGTCAAGAAGACATGCAGACAGACAAATAGACAGACAGAACGACAGACTGTCACACACAAAATTAATTTGTTGTTTATATCTTAGAACGATTTATATTCCGTTGAATTTGTTTAAATGTCTTTTCTGCAAAATAATTGCCCGTATTTTTCTAGTTAGTTCATAAAAGACAAAACAATTATTTTTAACGGCGTGTGAGAATTAGAAATATTTTTGATAGTTTCATTGAAACCAGTTACGGATTACGTGAATCATACTTTCATATATCAAGAAACGTGTTCAAATTAGAGTGTATTAGTTTAGGTAATTTGTTTAGGGTGAACAGTAATTATCAGTACGGATATGATTTTAAAGACAATAATCATTGATGAAAAGGTCCGAAACAGATCCAGAAAGCAAAGAAATATAATATTACGTATTCGTTCTTTTTTAATTCCAAGGTTATGTACAATTCGGCAAGAACAACATCCATTGTCTAAACCGCATTAGCGGTCACCTGTATATAGCTTGGCCCTGTTTGTACAGGCGACCTTCTGGTCCGACATTTGGAATTCTAAATATAATGACCTTTGCAAAGCATAACGCTGTCTAAAGCTGTGAAATCATTTAAATTCGCTGGCATGAAATTTCGTGCAAACGTGAAGAAGGACTGTTTCGCGCGGGCTTAAATTCGCGCATTTTCAATTTTAGAAAGGGAAAAATATAATCAAAAAATATTAATAGCATGGTCTTAAATTCACGCATCTGTCCTGGCGCGAAATATACGAAAATTCGTCCTACGCGAATAAAAATGATTTCACAGTATATTAGAATAGGCGATAACACATAATGATAATGGAATTGGTGATATCACCTTTTCTAATATGTAATATCATGTTTTGCATTTCAGTAGGTGATATAATCTATAGGAGAGATCGTGTTTGTAAACAAATCCATTGTATTTTCTATTTTTAGAACTGATAAGACAAAGACCGGATGGGTAGACGCCGAGCGTCCATGTTTTTTGTAAACAGTGATGTTTTTCTAACGGCTTAAACTTTCTTAAAACACAAATAATATCAATAATTTTTTGATCAATGGAAAGTGTATAAAACAAGCAATTTATTGATTACTTTTGATTATAATTTCGAAATTAAATGGATTAATTATGAACGCTTAACTTACAGTGTTTTTTCAAAAAGTTTGGAGGATCGCTACGCCGCTATTAAAATCTTATGTCTTTTAAAACGGTTATTCATTTTAAAAAGATATTTAAATGGGAAAATATGAAAATCGTAAGCATTTCAAAGCTTTTAGAATTTTTAAAATCCATAAATGAGCGAAAAAGTTATTAAAGATTAAAAATTCAGATCCCATACACAAACGATGTAAGAACATTTGTTTTACCCACCACCAGATAAACAGGTATTTATGCGTGACGTCATGGCGATCTCTCCTATACAATTATGTGATATCATCAGTTTGAATAAGCGATATCACCAATTCCAATAGGTGTTATCACCTTTTGAAAGGGAAATAATAATATCAGGTAAGCACTGCACTGATATACATATTGTGCTCTAATATTAACGGCAAGCAAGTGGATTGATATGCAGAGTCTCATGCTGTAATATGGCTAAACTAAAATATTCAGAATTTGTGAATTTGGATTATGATAGTCTGAGTTACTTCCCTTCGTATTTAACACTACATTTGTATGGTGAGTACTTCAGGCATACAGACACTAAATAGAAAAATGGCGCGAAAAAAAATGGTAGTCGCATAATGGCGGATACAAATAGTCCTCAGTTTTTTCGCTGTGTAGAGCTATTTTCCTTATTTTCTTTGCATTTTTTTTGGTAAAATCACATGACAGACAAGAAGATAGCATTTTGATCATGAAATAACACCATGACAAAATTTTTCATGGAAACTTAGATCATTACACCACCAGTATAATTTGGGGTCTCATTTTTTAGCTGATTTTGCAGTTTGTGTGTTTGACTGAAATTATTTTTCTTGCATCAAACATGACCCCCACTTTTCTTTTGATTTTTATTTAGCACTGACAATATTCTTCAAGAAAATGTAGTTTACAGACATTTAAAATGGGTCCTGATGTGTGCTGTGGCCGTTGGAAATAGGTCAATTTTATATAGAATAAAGAACAACAACTATTTAGTGTGTTATAACCTATAAGATGACATTGGTAAAAATTGAAATCTGGCAAGATGATGGTGGAAATGGGCTAGTTTGATTAGAATTTGATAGAAAATGACAAATTTATTGCACATTTGTTGAGAATGAGGATAAAACCGAAAAATATCACCTTTTCACTGTTTTGTGTGTATTTTTTTTTTCAAAAACTGCATATTTATAGCCTACTGATTGCTAATGTCTGATCATCAGAGGTAAAAGTGAACATGATTAACAGTTTAAATGTGTAATTTGTATGCAGATCAGAGTAGAAAATGTCAAAACAGGGCAAAACAAGGCTGCATTTAGGGTAACTGCTTCAAAATTATGTCGCGACAGCTATTTTTGACAAAATCTGACGCTTTGTCTTGTGGTACTGAAAATGCCATAAAACCTTAGAAACTGTTGATATCAAGCTAAAACCTTGTATTTTTTCATGCTATTAGGTTTCTTTTACATTTCAAATGAAACTGGCACAGTGTCAGAGAAAAAAGTTTTTCTTATAGGCATACAGACACTAAATAGAAAAATGGCGCGAAAAAAATGGTAGTCGCATAATGGCGGATACAGATAGTCCTCAGTTTTTTCGCTGTGTAGAGCTATTTTCCTTATTTTCTTTGCAATTTTTTTGGTAAAATCACATGACAGATCTATGCTTGACAAGAAGATAGCATTTTGATCATGAAATAACACCATGACAAAATTTTTCATGGAAACTTAGATCATACACCACACAGTATAATTTGGGGTCTCATTTTTTAGCTGATTTTGCAGTTTGTGTGTTTGACTGAAATTATTTTTCTTGCATCAAGCATGACCCCCACTTTTCTTTTGATTTTTATTTAGCATTGACAATATTCTTCAAGAAAATGTAGTTTACAGACATTTAAAATGGGTGCTGATGTGTGCTGCGGCCATTGGAAATAGGTCAATTTTATATAGAATAAAGAACAACAACTATTTAGTGTGTTATAACCTTCAAAGGTCAGAATTAATTCTCACGCATTGAGTGTACGCACTCATTCAATGTGCACTCTCAGGCTGTTAGCCGAACAAGTTTGTATCTAAAAAGAATTTCTGTCTATCTGTTTATGGGGGCTTTATCACACTCTGTCCCTCTGGTCAGATCCAAAGGGGTCCGACACGTGTGGGTCACCTTAATATGGCATAATAAATAGTCCTAAGGCACTGGGGGCAAAAACATTGGTCAATAGATATGTCACAGTTATATATCTATTGACCAATGTTTTTGCCCCCAGTGCCTTAGGACTATTTATTATGCCATATTAAGGTGACCCACACGTGTCGGACCCCTTTGATCAGATCGCTCTGTGTCTGTACTAGTAGTAGCAGAGGATGAATTTCGTGCCCTGTGTGGCTGCGTTTGCTATATGTAATGCGCCTTTGAACGTCTGGTATAATAATAATAATAATAAAAAAACCCTGATCCTAACCTTCAGTCAGCATGATGTACACTCAATACGTGCGTACTTCCAGTACGGGCGATTTAATGTTGGCGATACTTCCAAACTCGGATTATTTAGATTATCTTTGAGGTATGATTTGAGTCGAGTTATATTCGGCGATAATAAAGACAACACTAGTTTGTTAAATTATACTGAGGAAGCCAAGGTATCCAGTGTCTTTAGTTTGATTTGCAGAAGTAAATCTCCGAGCTCTGTTTTTGCTGCAAATATATCAAGATAGCAAGCTCTGTCATGTCAATTCAGCTAAAAGACGGAGTAAATCAGGTTTTTAGAGTTTGTTGGATTTAGGGGCAAACCGACACAATTTAGGTCAGACCTGACTACTTTTCACGCTTTTGATGGTGGAGGAAGACCCCAGGTGCTCCTCCGAGTCATTGATTGGTACCTGGGTAGAACCATTGACCTTCCATAAGCCAGCTGGATAGCTGCACTGGAACGGCAAGTTTCATTATATAGTCTTACGATATTCATATATTAATATAATTTCAGTTTTTAAATAAGTCAGTTATTTTGTTCGACACAAAAATTTGCTAAAAGGGATTTAATGTGAGAAATAAATGTAATTTACATGTGTTTTGAGGGTATTTAGCTCTCCATGTTGCCTGTGTAGAGTCCACTTCTATGTAAATGTACATTGTATAAACAAACTCTACCCAAGAAACTACAAAAAATAAAAGCGCAAAAAAGACACGCAGTTCGGATGGATTATATTACAGACTATTTGTTAATGATTTCAGTTGATTATATTGCACCAATGATTCAAAATAATATCATATACAAGGAGCATTAAAAGTTAAACATTATTAAGTCGTGAAAATAATCTCAGTGCCCGAGTCATCTTCATCGTGTCTCTTGTTAGCCCCATACAAGCAAGCAGCTGTTGCATATCTCGAACCAATCATACATATGAACACTTTAGTCTTCCCCTCTGTGTCCCGTGCAATGCCGACAGCAGTTTGAAATTTCAATGTCATCCCTCCTGTTACGTCCGTGCCTTCATTCTTCGTATCTATGTTTCGACCTTCACCACTTGATGTTGCTGTGCTATTTCCGTGTTTGCCCACTGTTATAGTCTTCAAAAGACAGGCTTCTGAAATAGTAATGAAAATGACAATACCAGAAGTACACTTTACAAATCATCTAATGCCATACTTATCTTTAAATTTCTTGAAAGTACATTTTTAAAAGTCAAAATATATTTAGAAAAATCTGTTGTTAGTAGCGTCACCCTTGTAGTAACTTGGAACTATGCTATCATATAAACTTATTCAAGTTACCACCGAAGTCCATTTTCAAAATAATCAAAAAATAAGTATAAACGTTTTAGATTCATAAACGTGCAAAATTCATTATATATAAGGAGAGGAAATCATGACAAAACATAACAACTTAGTTAACTTGTCATGCCTATATGAATTCGCAAAATACAAGTGGGGCGTGGGAAGATTTGTAAAGTGTATCAACCAGGCTATAAACATACAGGTAAGATCTCTATATATACTATTTTTATTGTCACTTATTTTGAACAATGGGACGATGGACTTTTAAATGTTTTAATGAGTATAATTGTGTAAATATGCAAAATGGAAGTACAGAACGTACGCACATTGCAGCCCAGATAATATCACTTAAGCTATAAACACCGTTAGTAATTCATCACAATTTCAACTATGTTTTCGCGTTTAACCGGATTCAAAATGACCTTTTCAACAAAGGATGTACGTTCATTAATTGGTTTTAATTATCTATTTGACACCGACAATTGAGCCTGTATTGTGAAAACCCGATAGTTTGATTTTGTTGATAATCAATAGCCTACTCCCCATAAAATAAACAAACGTGTTTGTAAACAACTGAAGGGGATCCATGCTCAAAAATAATGACAAGGTACTATGCACCAACGATAACTTGATATTTACAAACATGACTATAAATAGATTAAAATGGAACATAGGGAATTCAGCATTTTTCTAGCATGTTACAATCTAAATATTTCTAGATTTTGTTCCAATTACAAATTAGCTCAGTGGTAAAGCATACTCTCCATGGTCAACAGATCTTTTGCCGTGTGGGTTCGAAACTCAGCATTGAGAATTAATTTTTATTTCACTTTTGCATAAAAATTTAGTTTCCTTCATGAGCTCTGTGACAATACGACAAAGAGGTATCTAAAGCCGATATTGCAGATCAGAATAGTTTATTATATATCAAAGATGATAGATTAAATGCATGCACTCAAGCCATGCGAATAATGAACATGCTATTGTGTTATATAAAGACATATATACAAATTCAAACCATCAAAGAAAGAAACAAAAGTAATGAAATAAAAATGAAAACGAATAGAAAAAAAATCTGAAAAAAAAACCCTCATGAAGATTCGAACCCACAAAACGATTTGCTTATATCCAATTGTTGTCTGCAGTTTACCCAACTGAGCTCAGTTTACCCAACTGAGCTATGTTGCCATATACATAGCGGCTATTAAAAATGAAAGAAATACTAATATTTAATTGTCAAGTAAATGGGTAACCATTATGAATTATTATTTCATCAGTTATCATGAAATAGACTCGTCCTTGCGTTTCGGCGGGAATCGCGTTATCATTGGGGATTAGTACAATACATATCGCATATTCGTAGCCCTGACCAACCTATAAACCGGGCCAGTCTATTTTATAAGTACAACAACACTGTTGACCCAATTAAACGACGAGTATAGTACTATACGCGGTCATACATTCTATCGACCGCTGTAAATACAGTAAAACAAGTTCAGTCAGGCGCTAGTCTTCTTTTTTGATAGATGGACATTTCATACAGATCAATATTTTTTTTATTAAACTGGACAGTGCGTTATAGATTAAATTAGGAGTAAATATATCATTCATTTATATAAATCTAAGTAAGTTACTGTGTTTAGGTAAAACATTTAGTTTAAGTAGCTTCTTATATACATATAATAATACAATGCATGTAACTGTGTATAGGCAAAACGTTTAAACGTTTAGGTCAAGTAGCTACTTACATGTATATACATATAATAATTATAATGTAATGCATGTTTCTGTGTATAGGTAAAACGTTTAGTTTAAGTAGCTACTTTTATACATTATAATGCATGTTTCTGGGTGTAGGTATAACATTTTGTAAGTAGTTACTTGAATAAATATAACTGATTACAGTTACATGAATTCATAGTAGTTGACTCTATTCCCGAAAGTTCATTTAATAAATTTTATCTTGTATGATATATATTGAATTCATTTCAGGTGGCGTAAAGATGGAATGTTTACCTTCATTTTCCCGGAATATATCCGTAAGACTATCAGAGGTGATGGACGCACTTGGACTCGATATGGAGACAGTATTGAAGAAAAGACGGATATACCTCATGACAGAGAAAATGTGGACAGATTTGAGTACAGGGCATAGTGTAACAGTCCATCATTTTGGCAGTCAAACGGAAGGTACAACCGTGACGACATTGGGGCTGAACTCTGACCTTGATTCTCTAACCTGTTTCGATGCTATAAATGTCGTTAGGTCGATCAGAGAGTGGAGTAGAGGTAGCCTTAATCTGATTAATGAGATTGACGAAAACTCAGCACCAGGGTACTGCAGATTGCGTTGCCTTAAGAATGACGAAGCAGATTTTGAATCCGCACAGTTTCTGATGAAAGTCATATCTATGACGGCGCCAGCGTGTATCTTAAAAACACGTATATACTTAAAATCACTGAACGAATATGTATTCAAAACCAATACCCTTTCATCAAAAAGGGACCATCAGGAAGTGGAACGGATAAAATAGATTTTGTCACGGCGTTCAGATACAGAGGTAAGAGAGATAGTGTTCTTCAGTCCGAACATACTAGTATGCGTTTCTGGCCATCCAGAGAACTACGAGAAGAGGCATTTTCTAGTGACAGTTTTATTGTGCCAGTCGGACATCCTAAATCTGATTGCGAGAGTGCTGAATGGAGAATATCATCCTCATTGACCGAAAGAATACTCATGTTCAGCCTAAATGAAACACAACTGAAATCGTATGTCTTAATTAAAATGCTGAAAGAAACACTTTTCAAGCCACGTGTCGGTGAAGCAATAACAAGCTACCACTGCAAAAATTCTTTATTTTTCGCGATTGCAAACACAGACAATGACTTTTGGAAACCGCATAACCTGTTTGCATGTATTTGTTTTATCCTGAATACATTGTCATCATTTTATAGATGTCGGTATTTGCCACAGTTCGTAAATCCTATGGTCAATCTGTTAGATGGAAAAGCAGCACATGACGATTGCTTGAAAATAACTGAATTAATTGAAACTGTCATTGATAACGAATTAAGAGCACTCTTAAATGTTACCTTTGACGACATTGGGAGTCTTTTGGCAGGGAAATGCTCACCAATGGTACATATTTGTAGTAACAGTGACCCTTGGTGGCCAACAACGTACGAATAACATCTTGGTATTACCACTATTGATGGAAAGGCGTGGAAAAATTGGCTTTTACTTCATTTCGTGTTTGTTTCTGAGTTCACTAAAGAGTCTGGAAGCTATATAGCTAAATACATCATAGAACTTCATCATAACGGTTTCCGTGTCTTCAGTAAAGAGCCAGAGACGCACTCGAGCCTGGAACTGGTAGAGAAGTACACAAAGGTCAAACGGAAGATTCCACAGTCAGTAAAACTGCTATTTAAACAGATTATTGGCACAAAGGTACAAAATATACACAGCTTAAAGATATCTATCCACCGCATTTCAGTAATAATGACATGCCGTTGTGTAACTACGGTGTGTTCATTTTGTCCACTAGTATCATGAGAAAAGCATTTTGATTAGTAGGGTAACAATCTGAATAGGATAGACAGGGACGGATCCAGAATTTTTTCCAGGGGGGGATCCAGATGGGGTATGTGCGCGGGTTCCCCCTCCCTCTGGTGGGGGTAAGGGGGGCCTCCCCCGGAAAATTTTTGTTTCTCAGGGTCAACGGAGAATGAATTTCGAGCGTTTTAGAGTAAAAGAAAAAAACAAACAAGAATCTGAATCCCATCAAAATGTGATCATCACTTCGAAAATTAGAAATCCAATATTGTTTTACAAATTTTCCCATGATATGAAAACGAGCATAATGGGGGTACGGATTGAGAATATACCATTTTAAATCACCGTTAGATATAGAGGTGTACCGTTCTAGACGAGTGCATTTATCCTTGAATTGAATTAGTTATGTTTTGGATTCTCGGTGTCGCAGCGAGTTATTATATGAGTTTTGTACTGTTTGTTCAACTGCGAGAGTGCAGCAAATTCATTTATTCTTGAATTGATTTTATAATAGTATTATACACAGCATGTATTGCACGTTATAATATGAGTTTGTACTGTTCCTTCAACTGTGAGAGTACAGCTTTAAAAGTTTTCACCATTAACTTTGAAAATTCTAGGGGTGTCCGGACCCCCCTGATCCCCCCCCCCCCCCCCACCTCGAACCGCCCATGATAAATATAATTTTATGTCGTTTCTAAACTATTACATTTCTTTTCTAGAATTATAACAGGGTTATTCACCACATTACTGGACTTAAAATAACGTATCCAAGCATCTTATTTAAATCCGTTCATTATGAATAATAAAATCTGCAAGAAGATATAAAGTCTATATAAAGTCAAAACTTATTTTGTAATTTTGAAACTATGTTTTCTGACAGAGTTTTATTAAGATTGGGCTAAAAATGTGTCTTCTAGTGTTAAAACGCCCCAAAGTTCAGCAGTTTAAACTGGAATAATCCACAAATTTCAAGTAATGAAACATACCAAACAGATGTACATGTACGTACATTCATTCGTTTTCATTCTATTGTTACAGGGACTGGGAATTAATACAGATGAGATAGGGAAAAGGCCGGAGAGACATTTGATAACGCGAGAGATGACACAGTTCTATGTGAAACCTGTATCTGAGATCACCGATTACGAATGAGACCTAGAAAAGCTTTGGATAAGCTTTACTAATGATTTCACGTAGTCTTCGTTGCGAGGTGAACATTTTTCAAGAAAGTAGTTGTCCATAAAGCAATACTTGGAACTAAATATAATTGTCTGAAACACCATTGACAGGTTCAAAGGGGAAATCTACGAAACGTCAAAGACCTACATGTCTATTGTAATTAAGACACAGAACATGCCAGATTAAGAATGGTTTTGGCAAGATAAATAAAGGTCTCCTTATATATACTTAATTTATAACGAAAACAAATAAGACATAATCATCTGAACATGACTAAACATTGCATAACTGACGCAGATGTTTCTATGAACTCTTTTTCACAGGAAAAATGGCTTTTAACACTTCGATTTTAAAGTGCAGTATCAAGGCAGATATGATACTATACCATAGGACAAAACGTCACATTTATGAATAGGTGTTATGGTATATCAAAGAGAATGGATATGTAAATCTGTAATTATTTTGTTCTTCAGTGCTATGCATTAAAGAGACATACATATATAAAGCTGATAGCAATAACTATTCTGAATCATAATTGTTGGGTTATGCTAATTTTGAAAATTATGTGTAACAAGCTTATCATAGGTTTATCACACAATTGCAACTTTTAGATTATATGACTTAAAAGTTTGATAAGTTTGATAAGTTTATTTCAAATTTTCCTTTAGGCCAACTGGCCCATGAGGTTTACAAGCATGAAAATGGCGAGACAATTATTTAAACGGAGAAGGTTGTTAACATTCAATTTTCTGAGAAATAGCACATTCTAATATTACAACATTAGAATTACAAAAAATTATACATAAATAACCATATAGACAGTATATACATATACAAGTTTAGACAAACGACAAATTATTTATCATTTTACTGGTGCAATTTATGTTTAAAGCATGTACAGCTTATTATACACAAAACAACAAGAAGAATGCAAGACAGTTTGAATAATTGATACAAATATATTGCAACGCAAAACATTATCCTATGTTTAATGTCCATGCTATGTTGAGCTTGACGAAACGAAATACAAGGTCAACAGCTGGATCTCAGAAATGAAAGATTACTTAAAATAAAACACTTTTTAAAGGTGCAAAATAAAGACAAGTGAATAGACATAAATCTTAAAACAAGACAACACATTTTGAAATATACTATAAACATTACGATAACCGTGCAATATTCCGTTGAAATCAACACATGTACAGAGAAACAAATGGTTGTTTCTGTATTTTCTTAGACTGTCACGGGTGGTCATTTTGTCCTACTTTCGTGTTTATCACTTTTCCGTAATCGGTCGGAAATTCTTCGGGATCACGTGATTTTGAAATTAATTGAAACGAATATCCGTTTAAAGACGCGCGACAAAATAACTGTATTTCCATGATGGTAATTATACACGATTTGTATGAAAAATATGAGATGTACAAATTTTTAGTTTCAAATTGACAGTGACAAATATTAGGCCAAGACATGTGTTTAATGTCTAAATTTCATGACTGAATTAATGTAGCCATATGTACATAAATCATTGTATTTAGTAAATTCAATCACATTTTGTTTTCTACAGTGTAAGATAGTTATTCATTTATATCTTAAAACTATGCTAAAAGAGATTAACTGAAAAAGTTGCAGACGAAGTTGTGAAAACACTTTATTCGGGAAGGGCCTAAATTGTCCTCCCGAAAACTTGTAGTATAGCTGTAATACCTGTATCATAAGAATGATTTTCATAAAGTTTTTCTGAGTTACAAAAATGCTGAATTCCCTATGCTAAGTTTGTAAAAATCACGTTATCGTTTGGGTATATAATATATGTTGCATCTATTTATAAGTTATAGTCTCGTTTCAGAGGATTCTTCCGAAAAAATCCAAAGATGCGTGACGGGTTCGTAAGCAGTCGGAAAACATACTTTCGGTTTGAAATTGGCATTTTTTGTTTGTTTAATTGTTGGTTATTCTTGAACATATTCGTGACTACTTGGTCAGATCCGATGCAGTGGGTCATATTTTCAGTAAATAGGAAGTCTCAGCTAAAACTCTGGTATTCATATAATACTCGTTCGGGTGTTAGTAGTGGACCTTTAAATATCTATATCAATCAAATGTGTTGAATTTGATCACTTAAGACATTCCTAACTCTAACATTTAATCTGATCTGACATGGAAAATAAAATTGCAAACGTACCAGAGTTATTTTCTGGTGGACAGTTATAGACACCTTTAACACTAGTTAGGAACACCACTCTGTTGACTTTAAAGGCTTCAGAAAGTGTCTGTAATAACGATCATGAATTATATATTTTAATAGATTGTCACTCCCGTAATATCTGACATAATCCTGTCAGAATCAATTTTTTGCATGAAACACAAAACAATCTACACGAAAAGCCTTCAGATACACAGAACGCAACCAAGCAAAATAACAGCAGACTCGGTTGGACTGGGTCCGTTCAGGAGAGACATTTTAACTGTTCTAAACATCAGTTCCACCCTGAAGGATATGTTATATGTATTTCAACAATTCATTTTAACTTGTGATAACCTTACTCTCTGTTTTTGAAGATTTTTCTTTTTGTTTACAAATATACAAAACCCGTCAAAGTCTTAGAAAAACAGAAATGGACTAATCAAAGTAGATATTTCAAAAATACTCGCAACACTTACCCGTATAATGGTGTCCCCACTCAGAATATTACAACCTTTGACACGATCTAAAACACAGTCCCCGTGCAGAACAGGAATGAATCCATTTCTCAAGGCATCCCTAACTGAATTTGTACTATACGTCACAACTGTTCCCTCCTCCGTTACCCATTCTCCGCAAACCTATCAAATTGTAACAAAGTTATGTACTTCTGCTTCGACCGGAGTTTTAATTATATTAGATTAAAGCTTATTTTCTAGTATTTGATTAGAACGCGTTATTAAGGGAAACATCTACTACCTGTCTAGTTTTGTGAGGGAAAACGGTAAGTCATACAATTCTTATAAGGAGGGTGAATAAATTATTATTTGATACGAATTTATTGCAACTGGTTTCAAACGAAAACTTTTTAACTTATTTCAATCACTCGAGTCCGCTTTATGGGGTAAACCGGACTGGTGACATGACCCCAGTGGTGTAATGATGTTTAGTTTTCAGAAGAGGAATCGGATATACATGTATCTATAATAGCATTACAACACATTTTTTAAAGAATGCGCATTTATGAATAGAAAGTATATGTTGAATTACTTCAAATATTTACGACCCGGCATACAAGTTCAGAAACAAAATAACTGCCATAAATATTGACAAGAAATGGACTTACTGATAACCCTACAGCTGGAATATTCTGTTGTAGCAAACTATTAACTACGTGCTGGTTAAGCTAAAATCAAACAGAATAAAAGGGTTATTACTATGAAATACACAACTGACCTTAATATGCCTCTATACAATTTTTACATGATATGTTATTCGTATTTATTCATTGTTTTGCACATCTAGAAGCATACTACTACTTAAGACTAAATGAAATCCGGATCTTGCGGTTCATACAATGTAAAAAGTATGAGACTTGAGATTAAAGGTCAAGCATTAGACCGTGTGCAATACTTCCAATATACCGAACTACTTGACATTCTAACATGTAAAATCTCATCCGTGGACTTATAAGTAGTTCGTACAATGCTTTTTTAGTAAACAAAGACAGCTGAAACATGCTTCTCTGTTAAGTCTGGTATTGTCTGTGGTTGAGTTTATCTTAAACGCCATTTGAAAACATCACTTAATTTTAAGCTACGTCAAAATAGCAACAATGTTAGGAGACAGGAACATAATATGTAGTTATATTCTCTAAATAAATAATGATTTAAGTTGAGATATCTGACGCACACTATAAAACATATCAAAGAGAAAACGTGTTATTGAGGATACCAAATTCAAACTGTTTACCTTCTACCATTTGTATTCCCCTTTTTCCTTAGAATGAAAAGCCAAAATTTGGAAATAAATAGCGGAAAAACGTTAATACGCCAATACCTACCATAGTTACAGATTTTCTTGTAAGACAGAATCCTCTCTTAACACGATCCATCTCATTTTTATCTTCAAAATGAACCCAGCCAGAGTTCACGTTGTATTCTTTTGCTTGATGATGACCAAACGAACTGTAAAATCATGAAAATCGGACAATTAAAAGAAATCTTACAAAACAATATTCCTGTTGGTTCGAAAACTTGTTTCGGGTGTAGAATTATTTCAATGCTATAAACAAATAATGCAAAGAGGGATATGTTCACATTAACTGGGTCTTCCTTTATCATGAAAAGGTGGAAAGTCACAATATGACATAAAAGGAGCTCAAGATATTTCGTATATAAAGAAAGCCATCAGCAGCTGGAGAATATAATTTATTTGATAGGTCATGTAGACCTAGCAAAATGAATTATTGTATGAATGAAGCAATAAATCAGTACTGCACAGGAGAAAGTCACATGTTCTAAAATTTACCCTGCTCCGTGAACAACGATACATGTCAAGCGTTGTTTATAGCATTGGCTTATCAGTTCTGCCGCTTTACGCAGAGATTCTTCATCCAAAGTTTCTAGCTTAGTCTTGTCGGTAACAGCACTACCGCCAAACTTTACAATAAGGTCCACATGTAACGGAGAAACTGGCAAGTCCATGTTCAACCTGCCAAAATGTACAGACAAGCTTTTTGTACACGGGAAAGTATATGACATTATAAATCAATGACAATATTATATAAAATAAATATAAGTGTTTTCACTCATGGTCGTTGTCTACTATTAATGCATTGTTTCCGCCTGTAGGCCTACAGGGTGATTTTGGTCATTTTTCAATTATAAATGTTAAGTGCATCTGAACAAACTTTTATTATAAATAAAAAGAGTATATTTCTTATGAGTAATATTTTCAAAAATATTCAGATTGATAGATTTCTATCAAATGCGATTCATTCCCTGTTCAACACTCTGTTGTCCTTTGTTATGTTGTACAAGTTGCATACTGGATAGCTTATCAGTTTTAAACTGTATAATTTACATCCAATAAACCCTATAGTTTATTACCTGATTAATTACTGATAATGTATGATATAAATAGTGTACTTACAACTGGAAACTGATATATAACTTTCAGTCCATATGACCTACATTACGCTGAAGTGTAGATCTATATTCTATAACGTTACTGTGTTTACTATATTACAAATGCTAATTTCAATAAAAGGGGAGTAACTCATTCAGGACTCAGTCGGGTTATAAGGCAGCATGTTATTGCATTACCTTATTGATTTCATTGAAATAGGAGTTTCGTAACGCTTGAATTATATATTATACTTTGTTACTTTCATTATATTCTTACGATATGTAGTGGGATGGCAAAAATGATGAAAAGCTGTTTGATTTTTAGCATACTAAGTAACACAAAATACATGCCATGAATATCCTACCACTTAAGATTTCATACAGTTTGCCGGGTTTTTAGTGATGAATATAGCCAGTCTATCCCTCTGATCCATGACATTCCGTGCAAAGCATGGTTGCAAATTCATTCCGTGCAAAGCATGGTTGTAAATTATCTAAATACATGTACACTGCTTACTAGCGTACAAATTAAACCAACTATAAGTCAAATCGGGTCTGCAATATTTACTATTTGTTTTGTCCTCGTTGCTTCTGAGGGATGTATTTTTCAGATTTTGTTAGGACCTAATATATTATGTTGTTATTAAGTGATTAAGTAAATATCAATATCTATTTCAAGAAAAAAAAATAATTTTAGGATTTTATTTAATGATAACATCCTTACATCATTTAAATATGTTTCAGTAAAAAAACTTTTTATTTGTAAAGACTACAGTATGTTCTTTGATTTTAATGCCGACCGTAACTTTGTAAATTCTTGTCCGGGCTGTAATTCTGTCATCCATGAAGGAAATTTTGAAATAGTTTGGCATAAATATTTTAACCTTAATGAGACGACGTTTAATGTGTAACACTCAGACCCCTTTCTACAAGGTCAAGGTCACACTTAGAAGTCAAACAGTCTGTTTTGTGTCCGGATCGTAACCTCGCCATTCATCAAGAGGTTTTAAAGGTGGTCAATCACATTTAAACAACATTTAATGACATTTTTACTTTTTGTATATTCTGGTAGAGAATTATTTAAGGAACAAAAAGACCGATTACATAGAGTTAGATTCCTATTTGAAATGTATATTTTATTATTTTTATAAAATTTTGTAATTACTCCCCTTTAATATGAAAGTATATAAAAAGCTGGGTATTTCTTTTTATTTCGATACAATGTCTAGTTTTACATTTGCATTTGATAGACATATCAACTATTGAACAATCTGAACCAAAATGCAAGTTTAAAAGCTGTGTGTAGCTTCTGAATTCATTTATTTCCAATCTATCTTGGTTGCGCAACCAAGATAGGCAAAGGGAGGTAATAATATTTTTTCAAACTTGCGTTTCTAATGAATTCCATCTAAATACATAATTTTTAATGCAAATATTTTACAAATATATTACAATATGTCTAATATTTATACATTTCCTTAGGCAAAGTATGTTTATCAAATTTATACTTATGATAAAATAACTCTATCTTGTTTGGGCAACCAGGATAGGAAAATGAAATTTTAAAAATACCTCCAGTAAAAATCTAATTTGTATTAAGTGTTAAGTGAACATAAATGAGTGTAAATGATCAGATGCTAAAGTTTCGAACAAATCCGTTACATGGCCAAAATCTGATTATCCACCTTTAAAAGTACTTAGCATAAATGTTTATCACTTGAAAATGAGAACCCTTGCTCCAAGGTCAAGGTGTAACAGGGTTATTTTTGTGTCAGATCCATATTTCTGCTGTCCATGGAGGGATTTTGAAATATCTTGGCGTAAATGGTAACTATAATCAGACAATGTGTCATGCGCATGACCCAGATCCCTTGCTCCAAGGTCAGTGTCATATTTAGAAGTCATATCATAATAGATCTTTACGTGTCCGATATATAACTCTGTTATCCATGAGGGGGTTTTGAAACAACTTGGCATAAGTGTTTACCATAAGGAGACAATGTGTTTCGCGCAAGACCCAGACCCATAGCTCCAAGATCAAGTTTACACTTAGAAATCAAGTGAAATGTTAAAAGGGTCTGTTTCATATCCGATTCGTAACTCTGTCATTAATCATGTTACAATCTAAATATTTTAAGATTTTGTACCAATTGCAATTAGCTCAGTGGTAAAGCATACAGTCCATGTTAAGCAGATCTTTTACCGTGTGGGTTCGAAACTCACCATCGACATTATTTTTTTTTCTCGTATTACTAAACATTTAGATTCCTTCATGAACTATGTGACAACACAACAGAGAAGTATTATAAGCCGACATGGCAGATCAGAAAAGTTTACCATTATATCAAAGATGATATTGACTAAATGCATGCATTTAAGCCATGCAAATAATAAACATACTGTTGTTTTATATAAAGGCAACCATACAAATACAAACCATCAAAGAAAAAAACAAAGATATGGGAATGAAAATGAAAACGAAAAGAAAAAAAAACACACACACACACACAAACACACACAAAGAATAAACATGAAAAAAAAACTCACGTAGATTCGACCCCACAAAATGATTACACGCAAGACCCAGACCCCTAGCTCCAAGATCAAGTTTACACTTAGAGGTCAAGTGAAAGGTTAAAAGGGTCTGTTTCATACCCGGTTCGTAACTCTGTCATTAATCAAGAAATTTCGATGTTCGGCTTCCGTCGTATGTCGTCTGTCTGTCAACATTTAGCTTGTGTATGCGATACAGCTGTATTTTTCAATTGATCTTCATGAAATTTTGTCAGAATGATTGCCTTCATAAAATCTAGGCCGAGTTTGAAAATGGGTCATGTGGAATCAAAAACTAGGTCACTAGGTCAAATCAAAGAAAAACCTTGTGTATTCGATAGAGGCTGTATTTTTCAATTGATCTTCATGAATTTTGATCAGAATGATTATCTTGATAAAATCTAGGCTGCTTTCGAAAATGGGTCATCTGGAGTCAATAACTAGGTCACTAAGTCAAATCAAAGAAAAACCTTGTGTATGCGATAGAGGCTGTATTTTTCAACTGATCTTCATGAAATTTTGTCAGAATGATTACCTTGATGAAATCTAGTATAAGTTTGAAAATGGGTCATGTGAGGTCAAAAACTAGGTCACTAGGTCAAATCAAAGAAAAACCTTGTGTATGCGATAGCTGTATTTTTCAACTGATCTTCATGAATTTTGGTCAGAATGATTGCCTTGATGAAATCTAGGTCAAGTTCAAATATGGGTAATCTTGGGTCAAAAACTAGGTCACTAGGTCAAATCAAAGAAAAACCTTGTGTATGCGATAGCTGTATTTTTCAACTGATCTTCATGAATTTTGGTCAGAATGATTGCCTTGATGAAATCTAGGTCAAGTTCAAATATGGATAATCTTGGGTCAAAAACTAGGTCACTAGGTCAAATCAAAGAAAAACCTTGTGTATGCGATAGCTGTATTTTTCAACTGATCTTCATGAATTTTAGTCAGAATGATTGCCTTGATGAAATCTAGGTCAAGTTCAAATATGGGTAATCTTGGGTCAAAAACTAGGTCACTAGGTCAAATCAAAGAAAAACATTGTGTATGCAATAGGGGCTGCATTTTACACCGGATCTTCATGAAATTTGATCAGAATGTTTGTCTGGATGAAATCTAAGAGGAGTTTGAATATGGGTCATCTAGAATCAAAAACTAGGTCAAACGATTAAATTAAACAAAAACCTTGTGTACGCAATAGAGGCTGCAGTTTACATTGGATATTGATAAAATTTAGTCAGAATGATTGCTTTGATAAAATCTAGGTCAAGTTAGAATATGGGTCATCTGGGGTTAAAAACTAGTCACTAGGTCAAATAAAAAAACATTGTGTATGCAATAGAGACTGTATTTTTCAATTGATCTTCATGAATATTTGTCAGAATGATTGCCTTGATGAAATTAAAGTCAAGTTTGAATATGGGTCATTTGGGGTAAAAAAGGTCGCTAGGACAAATCAAAGAAAAACGTTTCAATTGAGGTTGATGAATGACTGCCTTGAATAAATCTAGGTCAAGTTCGAATGTAGGTCATCTTGGCTCAAAAACTAGGTCACTAGGTCAAATTGAAGAAAATACTTGTTTACACTTAAGAGACCACATTTTTGGTCCAATCTTAATGAAAATTGGTCAGAATATTTGTTTCCATTAAATCACTAGGTCAAACATGTTTAAACTGTTATGGTGTGTTTCTCAGGTGAACAACCTAGAGCCATCTTGGCCCTCTTGTTTCATTTTATGTTTTAGCTGTCAGCCCATACTTCATGATTTTTAAACCGGAGGCTGAAGTTTGTAATTCAGTTACAATTGTCCTTTTAGAGAGGCTGGGGTAAATAATTAGCATGTTGTCAATAAATTGCTTTCTACATGCCGAAATAGGAGCTGATTTAGACGTATGGTTTGATACGTTGAAAATATTGTACCCATGGATGTTTCGAATATCAAAACAAATCATCCCAGTGTTGTTATATTTTCTGGTCCTTCGGGATCATTGTTTTCAACTCAATTAGATTTGAAGATTGAATACTGCTTTATCCGGTGCTAGGAGGCGTGGGCAGTGTTGCATTTCCCCTTACTGCTCATGAACAGACTCAGTCAAACCGAGCAATTTTCTCTGTTTACTTTGTTCTCGGTGCCTCCGAAGGATCTACATTCCAGGTTTCATTGAAATTTACATGCAGCACCTACCAGTTTTCCAGTAAGTTACACTGGTATCCTTATTTCATTGCATTTGCAAATTGTGTTGTCCAAGAGGTGTCTATGTGTAGTTTGATAAAGAACCACACCGGTGTTTGCAGACTCGTCTTGTGTCAGACAGATTGCAAGTGATACACTGGCCTTTCTCAAGTTATTGATGCGAATCACGAACATTCTACATTTACCTGTTGGATATCAGAAAGACACATCCTGTCAGTTTGAAAATTTCAGTCAGTAAATAACAAAATACTATAACAGAATAATATCAGGCTGCAAGTTTTTCAATATGAGAAAATAATCTGGCTTCAATTAAAGAATATCCTAGAATATTCATCATCAACAACAACAGCAACAACAAAATAAAATCCTAAGTATTCATTATAAAAGACAGACAGTATTATTGTAATTTGCTTAACTCCAGTAAGGATATCCCAGAATGTTCAATCACTTATGAATTAATTATGTTGACCATTAAATCTATACACATGTTTTTAAAATGGTATGTCAAACTTTTACCTTTATATGTTATAATGAGTAAAATTATTATTGTAAAATTTATTCTGTGTAAATGGATGAATCAGACCAAGGCTTCTTTGTACATAAATAAAGGAGAAATATATGCGATACCAAGCTCCTCTAATCCTCTAATTGTAGAATCTTAACATAGCTACCGTCAATGGAGTTTTCATTCCTTGGTTGTCGAATACTCGCGATGCATACGATATCCGTCGTCCGTCCGTCCGTCCTTCACAATAACTTTCATTTTCAGCTCCTTTTACAGTTCTCATTAGCTAAAAATAAATCGCAAACAGTATGGGCATGTGTCCTTCTCTAGCCAACGACGAATAACTTAACCCTTACAATGCTGGTCACGACTGGTTCTATCTTTTCGACCAGCGTAGATCATGATTAGCCTGCACATCCGTACAGTCTGATCACGGCTGCACTGTTCGCTAAACAGTCAGTATCATTTTGGTAAGTACCCCTTTTAACAGTTAATGGTACTGTCCAAATTGGAAGATGGACAAAAGTTCATTATAGAAATTTAACAGGGTAAGGGTTATCAATAGCTGATAACCATATGTGTAATACAAAAAATTTAAATATTTTTTTTTTCTTAAACAAATGTAGTCATATTTCGAAAAGGTAACGTATTATATGTGACATATTGAATCAGTTATCTCTGAGGGTAGTTGTATTATAACTATATTAATTACTGAACTGTGTATTGGCCATTATCATTATTTTATAACTAAAAAACATCATACACGTTGATATTTTTTTAATGTTCTAGTAATTTCAAACAGAGTAACGTAAGTTACGGATAATACATAACATTTGTTCACCTAAAATGATATGAACATATGACAATTTCAATTTAAATACATAAACATATGAAAATGTTTTGTTTGTTATGACTAATTGAACAATTGGCATGTTTATAATATTACATTAGCATTAATGGCGAATTAAATGAACATTTGCATGGTAACGTATTTTAAATCTCCGTAACTCGTTAAAGCCCCAACGGAAACTTGCAAACTTTTGTCTGTGAATGCCAACTACTTTAAGGTTTAAGAAAATCATAGAGTTGAAAATTCCCCCTAGGTGGGGAGCAGGGTCAATTGTCAGCTCAAGGTCTATGATACAAAGTTTTATAGTCATTAGACAAGCCAAGAAAGACCTGATCTTGCTTATCGCACGCACGATTCGTTTGTGCCAGACGTTTTATAACGTACGTTCTGGTTCTGACTTTGTACGTAAGCTGGCTGAATTATTCCTTAAAATTATAACTATTCAAACTTTGTTCTGTCCAGTATTTAGAAAAAAACTCGAAATTAATCGAAATACTTATACAGGTTTATTTGGCCACCAGGTAATCCTCTGTCTACATAGCGAATGCTCAATCATACTGACACACTCATGAAGCGGACACCTGCCTATGGCGTGTAATGTGTTGCAATATTATATCTTCTATAATTATTGTGTATCTTTATATATTCATTCAATGTTTTAAAATATTTATTGTAAAACAGAAATATTTTTTCAATGTTTGATATATTTTTTCTATCTTTTGAAATATTTATTGTAAAACTTATATATATATATATGCAATGTGACAAAATATTTATTCAATGTTTTCAAATTATTTGTTCAATCCTACAAAAAATTTAGTTGATGCAACGAAAATAATTGTGTGTAAAAGGTAGCAGGGTACACTTTCGAATTTTGGCCCCCGTCAATATTTGTTATAAAGAGAACATCGTGATTTTGGATGTCTGTAAATTAAGGTGAGAGATAATGATTATTAATTCTTCAGAAAATTTATACAGCCGATACATGTAAAATTCTGATGTCAGTTGGAAAACTAACTGCTGGTAGCTTTTTATGATCAATGAGACACCATTTCAAGGAAAAATTCAATTCACGGAAGGGTTCTGTGCTTGTTGATTGGTACTCAGGAACATTTTCGTTATTTTCCGAAAAAACGAGCTGGATGGGCCCCCATTCCGTTTATGTCCTGACGTTCAGTAAGGACTATTAAATTAAGAAATGCAATAAAATTGGACAGTGTTCTTGCAGCGGGATCATTGTAGACTGTTCAAAAGGTGCAAAATTGATGATTTTGGCACGCTATTTTTCATGGATGGTGTAAACCTTTCGCTTTGATAACTTTCTTTATTCTTGTATGAGAATCCTGATCTTTCCATTAATTGAAAGCTCAAAACATGCACGCAATTTATAAAATAGCCACCCAAATTTTGCTCATAGGGGAAGTGCAATATTGCGACTCGCTACATGTAAGACCGTCCGTGCCCAAAATTTTCGCATCTAAGTGTACCTAGCTACCAAAAACGTAAATATTCATTCTATCTGCTTCGAAAGAATTCTGGGTAAATTGCTATTTTGCGGACATCCATATTCTGCGGTCATGCGGCCAAATCTTATTACCTCAATAATAAAACAATTACATGTATTTTATGCTTAACTCCCTGAGGCCGATATCGTAATATATCTGCTGCGGCGAGATAAAAATTACCACCTAACGTCAAAGAACATTTTCTGATCTTATCACAATCTCACGTGCATGCAGTCAATTGAAATCATGCAGGGAATCATTGGTGATTAAAATAAATTAAAATAAACTTACAAAATCTTATTTTTATATCCTATTTCATCCGTAACCTATATCCAAATAGAAAAATATTTTCACTTCGAAGTATTCACAGTTTTAACAAACCTACTGCGTTGAAAATATTTGAACGTTTCTGGTTCGCTTACTTTTTCACATGTAAAGACATTGAACTCCACTAAAAATAGAAATACAATATTAACAAAAGCATACTTAAAATTGACACCCGTTTTTGTGTGAATATCGATCATGCCCTTGTTTAATTTTGATGTATACATGTACACAAACGTTTTGTGATACGCGATGGGACAGTTAAGTTGTAATATATACATTTACCTTTGAAAAAAAATTATTACAATCATATGCTTATGTAGTCACGTTGTTTTTGTATTTTATAAAATATGTTTTGTTTTGTTCATGTTTTTCCGTTTGTATCGTATTCGATGTAAGTGTACGAATATTTCAGCCTTCTAAAACTTAACATTTTCCGACCAATCATTTAACTGATAATGGAATTTCATCGTCTGAATCATCATCGGACGGAACTGATATGTCAGAAGCTGCATGATAATGAATATTTTCTTTATTTTAAGAAAGATTTTTGGCAGACGACATTATTTTACTCCTTTGAAATACAGTATGAACGAAACACAGTGGATTTCGTCTTTACATGGCCGCATAATGGAAAACACTTATTTTAACAAGGGAACTAATTAGCACTTATTATAAAAAATAATACCCAGTATGCAAAATAATTTTGCTTTTGCCAACATTATCAAAAATTAACAAGTACATGTCACAATGAACATGATCTCGGTGCCGCGACTATACTCGTCAATCGCCGTCCTGATAACGCGCATATAGTCTGATATCGACACTACGGGGTAGAAAATATAACGCCTATAGTCGCATTTCGGCCCCAGGGAGTTAAGGGCAAGAAGCTTAATGAAAAAAAGGGGAAAAAGCGAGGGAAAAATTGATGGGGCGTGGGGTTAGTGGGACAGGGGGCGATGGTACAATGTAGATGGGGGTGGGGGGGGGGGGTAAATGAAAATAAAGATGTTGTTGTTTTCTTTTGTGGGCCGGGGGATGTGTATGCTCTGGACATGAACAATGATGGGGATATTTGACCTTGCTGTGACATTGACCTTTGACTGTCCACTCTGTTATCAGCACTCTGCACATCGTCTCGTCACCACATACCTACACCCCAAGTTTGAAGTTGATACCTTGAATGGTTAATAAGATTTTTTCCGGACATGAAATTAAACTTAAAATATCATCTTTGAGCTCAATTTGTGACCTTGACCTTTGATCTTCAGAGCCGGTTTAAGTGCTCTGATATTATCTCATCGCCACCTAAAAACATGCCAAATTTGAAGTCAATACCTTGCATGGTTATATAGCTATGCTCCGGACACGAAATATGATGGTCAGTTTGACCTTTTAGCTCAGATTGTGGCCTTGACCTTTAACCTACAGAGCCGATTTAAGTGCTCTATACATTGTCTCATTGCCATCTACCTATATGCCAAGTTTAAAGTCAATGATTATAGAGTTATATGCTCCGGACACGAATTATGACGGACGGTCAGACAGACGGACGAAGAGACGGACGCACGCACCAGCACATAGGCTAATACGTCCGCTTTTTCCAAAACGGGCAAATTTATAAAATGTGCAGCAGTTTTACGCAGATTGCCCGCAATATAAAAAATTACTCAGAATTCTTTCGAACAAACATTTTAAGCAGATACAATAAATATTTACGTTTTACACAAAATTATTACTGTTGTATCGAACAAAAATTTTGTACGATTGAATAAAAATATTGAAATTTAGAATAAATATCTTGTGATATACAATAAATTTATTTTGCAAAAAAAAAAATAAATTGAAAACATTGAATAAATATTTTGTCGCATTGCAGACATTTTTTAAAAAAAAATATTTCAAAACATAGAAAAAAAATATGAAAACATTGGAAACATATTCCTGTTTTACAATAAATATTTTAAGAAATTGAATAAATATATAAAGATAGACAATAATTATAGAAGATATAATATTGCAACACATTACATGCCATACCTGCCTGCTTATTGATAGTACTTGTATACATAGCTCTGCTGGGTATTTTAATCCTGGTTCCGCCACATAAAATTTGGGAAATAATGCGTTCAGAATAATACATCCATTTGGAAGTCATTCTTTTCCTTTTGTTGGCTAAAGTGCAACCTAATTTCTATTCCTAAAAATCAAACAGAAAATAGCTTTTAAAATGTTATATTTGAACCTATTTTTCAGTTCTGCCATCTAACCATTGAACTATTGTACCATTCAACAGGAGTACATTTAAACCATTCAACAGAAGTAGCTTTAACCATTTTACAGGAGTACCTTTTAATAATTCAACAGGAGCACAATTTAACCATTGAACAAGAGTACATTTAAACAATCCAAAGGACTACACTTCAACCAATCAACAAGTGTGACTTTAACCATTCAACAAGGGTACAATTTAACCATTTAACATGGGTACCTTTAATCATTCAGCAGGAGTACATTTAACCATCCAACAGGGTACCTTTAGCCATTCAACAAGGGTAAAATTCAACAGGGATACTTTTAACCATTCATAAGGAATACATTTTAACCATTCAACAAGGGGACCTTCTACCATTCAACAGGAGAACATTTAACAATTCAACAGGTGTATATTTAACAATTGCTTAGGAGTACATTTAAACCAGTGAACAGGAGTACATTAAAACCAATAAACAGGAGTACCATTCAAAAGGAGTACAATTTAACCATTAAACAGGAGTAAAATTTAACAATTCTACAGGGGTATCTTTAACCATTCAACAGGACGACCTTTAATCATTCAACAGAAGTACAATTTAACCTTTCAACAGGGGTATCTTTAACCATACAACAGTGGTACAATTTACCCATTCAACAGGGGTACATTCAAATCATTCAACAGGATTACAATTTAACCATTTAACAAAAGTACAATTAATTAATCAACAGGTGTACATTTAACCATTCAACAGGGGAACAATTTAACCATTCAACATGGGTACCTTTAACCGCTCAACAAGAGTACATTTAACCATTTAACAAGGGTACAGTTTAACCATTCAACATGGGTACCTTTAACCATTCAACAGGAGTACATTTAACCATTCGACAGAGTACCTTTAGCCATTCAACAGGAGTACATTTAACCATTCAACAGAGTACCTTTAGCCATTCAACAGAGTACATTTAACCATTCAACAGAGTACCTTTAGCCATTCAACAGGAGTACATTTAACCATTCAACAGAGTACCTTTAGCCATTCAACAGGAGTACATTTAACCATTCAACAGGGTACCTTTAGCCATTCAACAGGAGTACATTTGACCATTCAACAGAGTACCTTTAACCATTCAACAGGAGTACATTTAACCATTCAACAGAGTACCTTTAGCCATTCAACAGGAGTACATTTAACCATTCAACAGGGTACCTTTAGCCATTCAACAGAGTACATTTAACCATTCAACAGAGTACCTTTAGCCATTCAACAGGAGTACATTTAACCATTCAACAGAGTACCTTTAGCCATTCAACAGGAGTACATTTAACCATTCAACAGAGTACCTTTAGCCATTCAACAGGAGTACATTTAACCATTCAACAGAGTACCTTTAGCCATTCAACAGGAGTACATTTAACCATTCAACAGGGTACCTTTAGCCATTCAACAGGGATACATTTAACAATTCAACGGGTGTATTTTTAATCATTGAATTGGAGTAAATTTAAACCATTGAACAGGGGTACATTTAAACCATTAAACAGGAGTAAAATTTAACAATTCAACAGGGGTATCTTTTACCATTTAACAGGACTCCCTTTAATCATTCAACAGGAGTACAATTTAACCTTTCAACAGGGGTATCATTAAGCATACAACAGTAGTACAGTTTACCCATTCAACAGGAGTACATTCAAATCATTCAACAGGAGTACAATTTAACCATTCAACAAAAGTACAATTAACCAATCAACACGTGTACATTTAACCATTCAACAGAGGAACAATTTAACCACTTACAGGGGAACCTTTAACCATTCAACTGGGGTACAATTTAACAATGAAACAGTGGTACAATTTTATTATAAACAAAGATACATATAAACCATTCAACAAGAGTAAATCTAATCATTCCACAGCGGTACCTTTAACCATTCAACAGGACTACAATTTAACCATTCCACAGGGGTACAATTTAATCATTCAACAAGGGTACTTTTATCCATTACAAAGGTGTACAATTTAACCATTCAATTGGAGTACATTTAACCATTCAACAGGTGTATATTTGACCATTCAACAGGAGTACAGTTTAAACCCTTCAACAGGAGTATATCAAAGCCATTGAACAGGAGTAGGCTACATTTAACCATTACCCAGTAGTACAATTTAACAATTCAACACAAGTACCTTTAACCATTCAAAAAGACTACAGTTTAACCATTCCACAGGGGTACAATTTAACCATTCAACAGGGGTACATGTAAAGCATTCAACAGGAGTACATTTAACCATTTAACAGGAGTACAATTTAATTTAACCATTTAACAAGGGTACATTTAAACCATTCAACAGGAGTACATATAAAGCATTCAACAGGAGTACATATAAACAATTCAACAAATGTACATTTATAACATCTAACCATTCAACAGGGGTACCTTTAACCATTCAACAGGAGTACCATTTTACCATTCATCAGGCATACCATTTTACCACTCAACAATACCTTTAAATACATGTTTCGTGATAAAAGGAATAAATAATCATGTGACGGCAGATCCGTTTGTGTTTCATGTAGAGAGAATGGATACTTCACATGTAAGCGAAATATTTATGTTGATATATTACTTACTTATAAAAAGATTTTGAAATATTTCATTCTTTGACATGAAAATCGTTCTTTTATTTTTGGTTTCATTGCATTGAACAATATTATATCAGGATTATATAAATGTACGTGTATTGCATGTATGAGATTGAGCTTCCTGGACTGGAAATATTGTATTATACTGACAACCCCATGTATTTTCGTTGAAGGTCAGTATCAAACTTAGTAGTGATGCCTTACAGACTTATTATGAATAGCCTAACTCGTCTTTAAAATCTACTGGCCCTCAAGCTAAATATAAGGGATCAACATGTGACCACATTTTGACCACTCGCTGACTTTAAATCACTTGACTCTCACCACTTTGGGCTTGAAACCTCGCTTGTGATGGCGTGTTCTTCCATGTGAGGAAGTCATCTAAATTACTTCCGGATGGTTCTACCCAGGTGCAAACCTGTGATGGAATAATGCTCGGAGGGGCACCCTGGGTCTTCCTCTACCTTGAAAAACTTGAAAGTCGCCATATGATCTATAATTTTTAAGCAAAATCATTTTGACAAATGAGAATGTTATATCTAAACATGGTGTGAACGCAATTTTGTAGCAATTTCCCAAAGTCGTCCGAATTTTGGTAGAGAGAAAATGCATGACAAGGGTGCATTTGATTTGATAAATATCATTGAATGGAACGAATTTTGCTATTATAAATACCAACGTTATTGGTATCATGGACTGCATAATTATCACCATATTCATTACCACCATCATCATTATCATCAGCATTAATTTCATCATCATTATCATCAGTTTTAACATTAGTTATAACTTTGGCCGCGGACTGAAGGATGATGTACGAACCCCTAGAAATTTTTCGACGAGTATAAAAACAACATTTATATAGTTTTTGTTTACATCAGGAAAACTTTTGTTTTATTTAAATGACCGTGGTAATGATGACTGTAATGATTATGGCAGTATTGATTATGAAAGATAAGATGGTACTTACGATACCGTCTGCTGTTATTGTTGTTGATGATCATGATTATGATGATGCTGACATGAAATTCCATCATAAACTTTATTATAATTGTGATGGCACACTGTCCCATTTTACAAATAACCATATCGCGGGCTTAGCGCAAAACGGTTGTAACTCCTTCTTTATTTCATATAAGTTACAACCGTTTTGCGCTAAGCCCGCGATATTGACTGTTTTATTTGCATACAGAAATGTGCTGTTTCCGTCCTTCCGTCCGTCTGTCCGTCAGCCACATTTCGTGTCCGATCCTTAACTCTGCCATCCATGAAGTGATTCTTAAATTACTTGGCATAGATATTGAAAGTATCAGCCGCGTAAAGTAAAAGTAGACTATTATTATTTTGTGGGGGAGGGGGGGGGGGGGGTAATGTCCCATCGATACAACTATAGGTCATATGTCGACATCATTTCAAGGGTGTGCTCCTCCAGGCACTATTTCATCACAGATGGGGAACCATCGGATTTCCACACTTACACTAATGGTAGTGTGAAGCAATGAGCTGTTATATGATTGGTCAGAAATGAAACGGGCGGGCATATAATGATTCTCATTTTAATCCAGTGTAGATTTATACCTGACTGCAACACTGTCAGAACTGAGATGAGTACATTTTCAGACGATTTACGTTTGTAGCGTCTGTTGTTCAGCTTAGACTTCACGGACTGCCGGCGACGGACGTGTAACATTACTGAGTTTCATGCACCAAGACCGTGGATCCGAATCCACTTCTAAGCACACTTTAAATAAATCGTTGGAACCTGACAGTCAACCGATTGGATTTTACAGAATACAAGTACAGATGTATTTGTACCGAAATAAATAAGTCTCATGCAGATACATAGCTTATATATCTAGAGTAGGCAGACCAGTGCTCGGCGTAAAAATTATATATTTTAAATATAAAAACTGATTTAACATTAACTTATCGTACTTCTTTATCGTCAGTTTGTAGAACAGTCTGCGAGTAGTTAACCATATTGTTTACATATTTCTAGTCACAAGGTGACGTAACATGACGTCCGATACATTACTCTTCGCGTAAATGAAGTCCAGCGTTATATTTATTAAAATATATCAATGAGCATGTCAGAATGAAAACAATCAAGGCCTTCTTGCGATTTATCGTCTACTTTACCACGGTTCATCGTTAAGATGCTTCAGTATTTAACCATTCGGGCCAACGCCCTCGTGGTTCAATTCCTACGCATCTGAACTCTGAACCGTGGTAAATCAGACGATAAACCACTCGAAGGCCTTGATTATTTGTTAAATAAACCATTTCTTGCATACCAGACAGGGATTTCCGGTATTTTTACCGGTGCTGGTAAAATCCATCTTACATCCCGGGGTGTAAGATGACTCTCGTGCTTTAAATGACGTATTACATATAGATTTATGTAGTAATTTATATTTTATTTTTTTAAAAACGGAATAAAAATCCAGTACCTTGGCAATTCCTCTTTGTTCCTGATAGTATATTTCTCGATTCAAAACACGTTATTTTATCAAAAATACATAACGTTACACCACTGATAAAACAAAAACGGAACTAAACATTGTTATTTGTCTTTGAAACGTCATGACGTCTTTCCTGATTACGGACGTTGGTTTCCCGCGCTTTGGTTAGAGACCACCAATTGTTTTCCCATAGACTTACATTGTGGCGTGTACGGCCTTCCATACATCGAAACATGTATATCTAATTACAAGTTTTTTCAAGAACTATCTTAGTTCTACCAAAAAATTGGACGAAAAACATATGAATAGTGATACTTTATTTAAGTAATTTTCTTGTGAATGAGATGACCGCCTGTTTACATCATTGACAAGGCGGGAGAAATTCATTTGATAAAACTTTTTTCAATACACATAAAATGTAGCAAATTTTGTCAAAATGTATAATAAAATACTGTAAATGCAGTGAAAAAATATCAATTTTGAAAAAATAATCACTTCCTGGGTTTATTTACATGACTGACCAATCAGAACGCACAGATGTTACCTTATTCCCAGGTATACACTTACCTCATTCCCAGTAAGTCCCTGTACTTTTTTGAATTGGTGGTCTCTGACCCTTTGTTTAAATACTTTGCTATAAGAAATAGTTCTTAGAAGAAAGCCGTTCGATTGATTTTTTATTATTATTATTTCTTGATACCGGTATGCAAGAAAAAGATTATGTCATTGGTCATAGGTGCAGATGGGAAATCCGGCTCTTGGGTAACTGTTTAGGCGGTAACTCGACAGGTGCATCGTTACCGCCTACTAAACAGATACCCTCGCGGCTGGAAATTCCCATCTGCACTTACAACCAATGAAAGAATCTTATAATGTTAAACAGTCAAGTATGTTTACAAATGTTTTATGTTTTTACAAATAAGAGAAGGTAAAATTTATTTCCACGGTATGTTTATTTGCACGAGATGGTTTGCTTTCAACATATAACTAATGTAAGGACAAATTAATTGATTTGAAAGAGGCCAGCTTTTACCTTTCGCGTGACCAGGATTCATGTTGATCATTTAAGGTTATGGAGGCGGAAGAAGATGCCGTAATCGAACTGAATGTTGGCGGCAAATTAATGAGTACTTTGAAAAGTACAGTCACAAAGGAAACAGATAGCATGCTGGCAGCAATGTTTAAGAGAAACACGACTACGGTAAGAGACAGTTCTGGTAGATACTTTATTGATTGCAACCCGAATACATTTTGTCACATTCTCGACTTCCTGAGGTATGGACTGTATCCCCCGCAGGAGAAAATCATCCACGTTTACGAATGTGCGAAACAGTTTGGTCTACAAAAATTGCAGGCTTCATTAGAAATGTTTAAAACGGTAGGGAACAAAAAGCATGCAGACTATGTAAAAAGTACCCTGGACAAAGAAAAGTACGAAACCTTATTACAGAATTTCGTTGCTAAGCTGGCTAGCTCAAGACAAAAAAAAATACAAATGCATTGGAATTATTTCTGTAAAGGGCACTTCTACTACCTTGACCCGTTGTTGTTATTGTTACGCTGACCGGCTTCTTGTAGGTTCAAATGCACAAAGTCCAATATACGCCAAGCTTCTAGAGTCTCCATTGACAACAGAATTAGATATATCAAACGACAATCTTGTTACGGCTTTAGCTGAAGATTTGTACCAGCTTGGATATGGCAGAGTTAGATTCTCCAGAAAGTGCGACAATTGTGGCGAATTTCGTATTTTGCTCAACGAAACACTTGCTAATAATGTGGACGTTATACATTCGCCTTGGACACTCATTTAAAACATCCATTTTACCGAGGTAAAAAATGGAATTAAAAACAAGACCAAGTTAAAATACAATCATAATATATTATTATACATGATTGAATAAATTAGATTTATATTTTGATTTGCAAATCTTGAGAAGAAATGTTATTTTATTTCAAAAGTTAAATTAAGTTCACAGAGGAAACAAAACATTAAATAACCTTGAAAAATACAATGTAACAGCTATCTCAGTATTTTATATCCTAAAAAGGAAGAAAAAGAGACACAGTGCAGGAATGATAGCAACATGTTTTCACTTTACTGCCATGCTCTTAAAGTTCTTTTATACATATCAACGACACAAAGAAACAGGAAATCTCTTTATAAAGATATATACATTGATGTTTTAAAGCAGCATGCCTCCAGATTTGGCTAAAAATAATATTTCTTTCAAATTGAAGTTTTGGTCATATTATGAACATTAGAATATGAATTTTTGTTTCTAAAATATTTCAAAAATTCCACATCAAGGAAAAAAGATGACCGCGTCGGGAATCGAACACCGGACCGCCGCGGCAATGAAAGACATTTTCCCGTCGTCGTAACCAATAGCGCTATAGCTGAAGGTGGCAGGGAGTGCAAATTTTCGAATTCCACATTGACGTGTGGGTATCAGTGTTGAAATATCCATAGAAATCTCGTTTTTGCTTATTTTTCTTTCAAACTACTATGGACCATTGCAGATACTATAGATTACATAAAGACGCCTCTCCGGTCCTATGCACCTGTCGCTTTCCACGCCAGATGTAGTGAAAATCGGCCACAGCACCCAAATTTTATAGACCAAAATAGCCTAACCAGGTCTCACTTTGAACTCTGCCATTCATCCATTTCTATTTTTAAATCCAATTTCGTAGCAAATATGTATAGTACGAACATAGATTCATACCCAGGTGGTGTGGAATGTGTCTGCCAACCACCACTTTATTTCCCTAATTTTCACTTGAAAAAAATGTGAATGGATGACAGCCGCGCGTCTGGCCGACTTTTTGTTCTGATATTTATGTTTTAGCCTCAACCGGAAGTACGGAGCTAGGAATTTTTAAACACCCGTCATGTAGAATCATTAACCGTTCCACATTCCCCAGATATATTAAAGAATTAATAATGATAAATAACCTGTAAGATAGATATGCCTTTATATCTACCTTATCCTGTTTATACAGAAAATCGAAGGGGCCAAAAATACGAAACCGCTCCCCTGCCACCTGAAGTAGTGAATAACCACTTCAAAATATAGATATTTATAATCGAGACAGTTTACCTGGAGTAAAAGCGTGAAAAGTAGTAAAAACAGCAAATTCTCATGTGTTTCCGTAATTAAGTTTTTAAGCCTTCTTAAAAATACAGCATTTATTTCAAGATATCTAAACAAATTTTTTTGTTGTTGAACGATCTGGAGTCATGCCGCTTTAAATCAGAATTACAAATGTAAACTGAAAGTAACACCACAATAATTGTGAAATTAAGTTTATTTACATACATCTATGAAGCAGCTCCATAATTAAGGTAAACACGGTTATTTTGCAAATATCTAAACTAAGCAATAGTTATTTAATCGATGAGCCAGACCCGGTAATTTTGACTAGTTGTACCATCTGAGGGATATAAAGCTCATTGCTATTTTTGGAAAGGTAAACATCTGACAAGTCCGAAACTATGTGACAGCATTGCAGTGGTGGCAGCTTTTTTGTGTGATATTAGCCGTGTAGTAACCCCATCCCAAAGTAAACTTTTACCAAACTTGCGGAAGACATAAGAAGACTTTCTATTTCAAACTAATGGTTCTCTCTTATTATTGACTATATTTGCTTGGAAATTCATAGACAAATAGATCAGTTTATTTATTACATAGAATTGCTGTTGAAAATTTGCCAATGTATCATTTATGTTGGCAGTTACAGGCACACATATTAGACCAGTGCTTAAACATTAAAGAACATAAAATTTTGTTTCATAAAATTTAGTAAGAAAGGTCTTTTTGCTCATTCTCGAATTAATATGTCATATTTAAATACATCTATTTGAAGAAAATTTAATTATTAACTGTAATAATGCTTAATAGTTGTCCCTGTTATTAAGTAAGATGATATTATAATTGGCATTTATCCAGAGCATCAAACCAAAAAAATGTCGAAAATTAAGGAAATATCTTACTTGTTTGTCCTTGCATACTGTACATCAATTATACATCTTAAATGTTTTAAGTTTCATTATTCTGTCTTTCAATGTACTGTATAAATATAATGTAAAATAATTATGTAATTATGAATAAATGTAAAAACCGTACTTTAATGTGGTTTTAAACAGGTAAACCGTCAGCCGGTCGAACGTCCGATTATTACTATTATTATTATTATTATTATTATTATTATTATTATTATTATACCTAACTTATATAGCGCTCTTTTCATATAAAATATGTACGTTCAAAAGTGCTTTACAAAAACATAAAGAACACACACATACACATACATACATGAACATATATTGGTAAAAGATTAAAATGAATAGTAATTAAAGCAAGATCATCCATAAATTATGTTCAACGTTAAATTGCATTACGAGACCAATCCCTTTCTAAACGCGAAACAAATCTTTCATGGTTTTTGGTTTAACGCCATTTTCCACAGTATTTTAGATTTTGTTATTTATTTTTATGTCTACCTTTTAAGGTAAATTGAATGTACGAAGTTTTCTTTGTTTGATATACAAGAGAGAAAAGACTAAAACCATGTGAATCGAAAAGGTCATTTAATAATAAATGACGGAACATATAAACATGATATCATACAACAATGTATAACAAAATATCAAAATTTGTTTTAAACATACAACAAGAATTAAAATTGACAGTATATTTTGGTTGGAGGGAATTGTGTCCCACAATTTTGTGGCCAGTTGTTAAGGACCTAACCTTTGATATTACAACAGTATGACTAAGACAGTATATAATTTATATATTGTCAATTTTAATTCTTGCTGTAATGTTTAAAACAAATTTTGATATTTTGTTATACATTGTTGCATGATATCATGTTTATATATTCCGTCATTTATTATTAAATGACCTTTTCGAATCTAATAAATTAATTTATAACATAATGATGTGAATGTGATTTGGTTTAACGCCATTTCCAACAGTATTTCATAATTCATGATATTGGGTTATCTGGGGTCAAAAACTAGGTCACCAGGTCAAATCAAAGGAAAAGCTTGTTAAGGTGAAGAAGGTGTAATGAGCAGGATTTTCAAAAACAAGTTGCAACCTTGATAACATGCGTTTTTAACAGCAAAAGTTGATCTTCACCCGATGTACAATTATTGAAAAGGTCAAAGGCATACTTTTTATGCAAATGACGTCGAAATTTCACCTTTTAGCCTGTTCGGAAATAGTTGTGACGTTGCCGTTATCATGGCGATTAATTTAGTTTTGGGGCGTTCATTTTATTAAAAAAAAATACTTTTTTCCGTTTTATATAATATGCCAGTCGAAACCTATACGGTGATGTAATTTTCAAATATATGCTCCCACTATTCGCCGAAGGAATGCTTACTTTATGCAAAAACCATGCCAAAATCTTTCTATGAAATTATTGTTTTCGTGCGGAATGACTAAGTAGTGTGCAAAAACTGGTCCATAGATTTTTTTAAAAAACTAATATTATCTTATAAATTTATTTTACTGTAAAATGATCAAACAAAAATCGGGGGTCACCGACTTCGGTTTCGCAGTATTGTCATAAATTTTCCCCTGCCCCCATTTTCTCGTGCATTTTTCTGACATAAAAAATCATAAGAAAATCATTTGATAAATAAATGAAATTCACTTCTACCAAATAATTGTTAGCCCACAGCGACATTGACTGCACACGAGTTTGTTAAGAGATAAGTTCGAGTCTGACCCTTTCCGAATAATTAGTTGTAGCCATAAATCGTAGCATGTGTTGTTCTAAATTCTGACCTCTACGGAAGTGACGTTTCTAATATAAATTGGGAGCATGCATTTACTGGTCCATGTAGAACGTAATGACGCGACGTTGCGAAGCGTAACGTTTGGTGTTCCGCCAGACGTCGCTGAATTACACCTTCTTCACCTTAACACTGTAGAGGCCACATTTATGACTGTATCTTCATGAAACTTGGTCAAAATGTTAATATTGATGATTTTAAGGTTCAGTTTGAATATGGGTCATGTATGCTCAAAAACTAGGTCACCCAGTCAAATCAAAGGAAATGCTAGTTTGCACTGTAGAGGCCACATTTATGACCATATCTTAATGAAACTTGGTCAAAATGTTAATCTTGATGATTTATAGATTAAGTTTAAATCTGGGTTAGGTGGGGTGAAAAACTAGGTCACCGGGTCAAATCAAAGGAAAAAGTAGTTAACACTTTAGAGGCCACATTTATGACCACATCTTAATGAAACTTAATCAGAATGTTAAACTTAATAATCTTTAGGTCAAGTTCAAATCTGGGTCATGTCGGGTAAAAATCTAGGTTACTAGGTCAAATCAAAGGAAAAGCTTGTTAACACTCTAGAGGCCACATTTATGACTGTATCTTCATGAAACTAAGTCAGAATGTTAAACTTGATGATCTTTAGGTCAAGCTCAAATCTGGATCATGTCGGATTAAAAGCTAGGTCATGGGGTCAAATCAAAAGAATAGCTAGTTAACACTTTAGAGGCCACATTTATGACCATATCTTAATGAAACTTGGTCAGAATGTTAATCTTGATGATCTTTAGGTCAATAGGTCAGGTGAGCGATACATGGCCTTCATGGCCCTCTTGTTTGTTTTATGTATCAAGTGATTCATAAAACGGACTTGTCTTATTTTTCAGACAGCAGCCAGAGTAGCCAGAGTTTCTAGGATTTTAACATGTATTTTCTCTGGCTATTCTGGCTAGTCAGGGTAGCTAGAACCAATGGGCATATAGGAAATTCTGGCTGTTCTGGCTAGCCAAAGTAGCCAGAGCAAATGAAATCCTGGTTACTCTGGCTACTCCGGTCAGCCAGAGTAAGCAGAGCAAATGAAATCCTGGTTATTCTGGCTACTCTGGCTGACCAGAGTAGCCAGAACATGTTAAAATTCTAGAAAGTCTGGCTACTCTGGCCAGCCAGAGTAACCTGATATTGAAGTCTAGTTATTGTCTGGATAATGGCAATACACACACATTCGTAAGTTAGGTTATCTCGTAGATCTAAAATTTATTCCAACATGGCTGGATTTGATTGACAAACAAAGAAGAAAGTCCAGTTCTGTATGACGCGCGGACCGGTAAGAGAGCATTATGACGTTAATTATGACGTCAAATTGCCGCATGACGTCCGGTAAATTACTATTTGGATAAATGAAGCCCAACAAAAGTTTCATCAAAATCTTCCAATGCCCAGTGATCGAAATCGTCTTCAGCGGCAGTAAAACTGTTTTCAGTCCGTCATTTTAGCCAATTGTTAAATTATAATAGTAGCACTACATGTACCGACGAATCGTCCTTTTCATCTTCTAATATGTATATATAAGTCTTTTTCCTGCAGAAAAAAAAAACAACAAAGAAGATCCAAATTAAAACCAGTATTCAGCTTATTCCATAAAAGGACAAGGAAAGCCTGACAATAAGTTCATTTCATATTAAAGCAATACTAAATCCTTTTATAACGCTGAAAGAATTTTATGGCAGTTAGAAATTTAAGAAAATTGCTGATCATGGAGGCAGCCATTTTGTGTGTTTATGACGTCTTTACACACTGTTGAATTCTTTATTTCACAAACAACCTTTTAAATAGATTACTTTTGTATGTTTCTTGAGTGTAAGATGTAAAACATGGTAATTTCTTTCATTATAGCCGGGAAAAATAGAGAAATTAATTTACAGAAATTCAAATGTGTGTCTAGAAATTTAATAAACCCGCCATTTTGATTTTGTTGCCATGGAAACAAAATGGCAGCCATTTTGATCAAATATTTAAATGCTCATAACTTTCTCATTTTTAAGTCGATTTTGAAAATCCTTTCACTTCTTTAAATGATTAAAGAAATCCCAGCTGATGGAATTAACAACAAAACAACATTGTCTTTCCCTTTAAAACTCACAAGACAAAATTATGCAATTGTAAAAACACCAGTTCTAAACTTTGTTAACTTTCATTCAAGATATCACTATACTGTCTCCGATTTGTTTGGTGTTTTTGACTTTTCATCATGATTTCATAAACCAACCAAGAGTATTTTGCTACAGTTTCGTATATATTTAAATCGTGAGAACGACTGCATATCCAAATTCAAGAGTAAAAACTAAATTTGATTCATAATAAAAAAATTATTTTTAAATCGTCCAGAAACGATTTTGATATCATGGTACATGATGAAGCTATCTGTGACAACCCTTTCTTTTTTTGTAATGAACGATGGTATCCTAATTGTCCTTTGAAATTGTGTATTGTAGACAGAAAAACAGAATACAATAGAACACAATTTTATTAACCAAGCTATACAATTACTATACAATATACAACATGTTCCAAAGACTTGGGAATAAAGATGTGGTTTATCTGCCGATCCGTGTTACCTGAATGTTATTCATTCAGAGACATTCAATTAACTTGCAGTAAAGTGGCATCACATGTCGTATGTCAGGCAACCCAGATCAATTTCACAGTTTGGATTAAAGATTCATTAGATCAAAACTGTGCTAACCATCAAACATATAGAAGAATTTAGCATTTATTTTAACTTTGACTTCTGAGGCCCATAGCTCCAAGGAAAAAGCCACTTTTGGTTACATTTAATTCTACATCCCTAGCGAGGTTTTGAATGCACAGCGGCGCGGAATTGCAAGTAATTCGAAGTCAGTGATCTTGACCGTTTGGAGGCCCATCTTATCAATTGAATATAGACAAATAGCGCAAACAAGATAGAAATCGTTTTCGTTGTAAGAGGTTGTTTTTTTGGCTATGTGCATAGTTTATTTAAGTTTTATTGAAAATGTCTGTTTAAATTACGTCTAGTAACTGCTTTAAAAACGTGGATTAACAGCGCAGTAAAGTTTAATGTAATGTTTTTCTATGCATGGTTCCACACCTTAAACATCATACTGAAAATTAAATTGTCTCTCATCGGTAGTGAATTCTATCAAATATCTAGAAAAATCTTATTATATTATCGTGCCGATCGAAACGCAAAGAGGTTATAATTTAGGTTTGCTATAATTAAATGTATCAATGGACCTTTGAATTACTTAAAGTGGAAATATGAGCATTTTTCAAGTACAAAATCAGCTGAAATAGATGTGTGTGTAAAAAGGGTGGAGGAAATTATAGCTTTTAACCCAATAAACCAAACTCGTCCGTTACCAGTACGAAATAATAACTTTCCAAATATGACTTTTCTTATTTTGACTGGGGCAGTCTTTTTTTGAAAAGTCAAACTGCACGCAGGAGTTGTTTCCCTTCAACTATAGAAATCTCCACCTTTAGGTAAGGGAAATCACTACGTAGAAGATTGCAGAAAAGAACTATAATTTCATTTGTCCGATAACCTTATTTCTAAAGCATCAACTTCAATTATTTATGCGGCATTATCGTTAATTTAACGCATTTAAAAGTACAGCAACCGAAAATTGCTTTTATAAAACATTCCCCCCAAAAACACAGTATGTGCAGTAAGATGCGCATAATGCCACTTTAAATATTAATCAGATCTTACAGTGTGAGGCGGCGAAACTAATTTGTTTTTCTGAATGCAGGCACCTTGTCAATATTCGCCCAGTCATAGTAACAAATCGTTAAGATCATGTCGGCGTGGCGAATTCATGTATAACAAGAGTACCTCAAAGGTCAGAGTCAAGCATAGAAATGTGATGTTTCCTTACATATACTACTTCATACATAAGATCACTTTTAATAGCATCTTTCATCATCTAGTTCAAGTCTCTAACCACTCGTCCCTCAACACTGTTGGTTCCCAACACCACATTGTACATAAGGTAATTTCCTATGATACAGCTCTCCAGCTGGCTTGTAGAAGTACGGTGGTTCTATCCAGGTACCCCTGTGTCTGAATTAATATCCGAAGGTAAACTTGTTTTTCTCCACCCTATTAACTGCCATGTAACCTCAGTTTTGTCGAGGTGACTTAATACCAAACAAAATCGATAACTATACGGACTATTTTCATACATAATTCCTTTTAATGAGATTTTAATTCACGAGCATCAAGCAATCACGCGCTCATGATGTTGCTGTTGATATGATAAGTTGGTGGTTTTACCCAAATGCCCCCTTGTGTATGAAGAGCTAAAGAACCATCATATTACCTACCAAACAAAAATAACCAATGCATAGCCTCACAAGTATATGAGTTGCAATCTCTGTCGGGACTTCTAAAACGAATTACATTTCAATATTTTTGCACTGGCTTAGATGCTCATTTAAAATTTGGACACTTTGTCTATATTTGTTCTTAGATTTTCTTGCCATGGCAATTCATATATAGCTCGAGAAGAAACACTGTCACAAGCTCAGTCCGTACGATGGCAGCAAATATTTTGACTGCCCCTATATTAAGGTAATGGACCCGTAATGAATATCGGTAATTTCCGTGTGTTACGTTTTGTCCATATAGGGCTTCGGCATTCTCCGTCTGGTTGCTCGTGTGAGCTAATTTAAGCAGCCTGAGAATGCCGAAAAGCATCGGGAGATTATGCAATTTCACGTTCATTGCCGAGTGTCAATACGGGTTCATTACCTTACTATAAGAACAACATAAATATAACCAGTCACATTCTGTGTAAACGTTTCCGATAGTACGTTGCCCTTTCTTAAACTATACAGTGTATATTAGGTGACCAAAGATCACATACAGAGCCTCTATCACATACATGAGGTTTTTCTTTGATTTAATTATCCAATTGCCTACTTTTTGACCCTAGATGACCCATATTCAAATTCTAACTAGATTTCATCAAGGCAATCATTCTGACTTATTTTCAGATCAATTGAAAAATACAGCCTCTAGCGTATACACAAGGTTTTTCTTTGATTTGACATAGTGACCTACTTTTCGAACCCAGATAATCCATATTAAAACTTGACCTAGATTTTATCAATGCAAACATTGTGTTTAAATTTCACGAAGATCAATTGAAAAATACAGCCTCTATCGCATACACAAGCAAAATGTTGACAAACAGACAACAGACGACGGACACCGGACATCGAGCGATCACAAAAACTCACCTCAGGTGAGCTTAAAATAAAAACCACTAAAAACCCAAATAAGCAGAGTTTCAAAACCTCCAAACTGTACAACACAATATTCCTTACAAGAAAGATTTACAGCTGACTTTTAATGAAAACATTTAAGCTTTACACCAATTACACTTAACACAAACCAAATTTAGTTTTAGTCTAGTTTTAATACAAAGTTCAACATTATGATAGTAAAACAATCATAGACATGAAATACAGTACCTAGTGAAACATACGTTTAACATGGTAAACAAGCAAATATACGAAGTAAAGTACATAATGAAACATAAATTCAGAATGGTAAATGTTGTTCTTTTTCTCCATTTTGTGTGTGTTCGGGTCCTAGATGCCAATGGGGGATGGGCGATGAACTAAATCTACTGAAGTTCTAGACAACAACAAAAAGAGATATCGCATCAAGTCCTTATTAGTACACCTATATACCCTTTCAAGTTGATTTTCCACCCTTTATCTATCACTAGTATTCATTTCTTGGGAAAATAATTTTGACCTCAAAGTTTCATTGGGGGGATGCAAGCATATGGTGTCTTCCTGTCTTATCCCACGCTCACAGTTTGGAGGAGGCGCCCCCAGCCCGAGCCCCGCCCTCTCTTACGCCTATGTATCAAAGTTTAAGATTCAAGCTATAAAGTACAAGATCGTTTACTTAATTACTGCTCCATAAAGTTTTGTAGAAGTTGTAAAAAAGAAGAAAGAGTTTGTTCCGGTACCATATTTGTTAAGCTACACGCTTAAAAGAGATCTGATGAACATTTAATAACGTTAAAGATATCTTGACATGCATGCTACAGTCCAAGTCGAATCCTTTAAGAACCGGAGTACGACGGCAATTAGAACACTCTGTATTTTATAGAAAATAATTTGATGAAAATAATTTGATGTTTACAACATAAACACTGTAAACCAATAAGTAATGATTTAATAATGATAAAGGCATTGACTATTACGCTGTGCGTCGTGATAACTGTATTAGCCATTATATAATTATTTGCTTTTATATCGCATTTTCTGCAATGTGTTTATGCAAACTATCACAACAGACTAAAAGTGCCGTGTTGGGGCCGTAAAAGCTAGATCTGCCGTTACTTGGACTCAGTGTTGTTATACTTTCTGTGCCCGGGGTGTTGCACATTTCACTACCTCTCATAAACAGATTAGATTAAAACGACTCTGTTGTTTTATTTGCTTGAAAGCGTTGTATTTTACCAAAGGATCTTCCTATAGATTCTATTAGCTGTCACAACAGCAATCTTTAAGTGTAGAAAGTCTCCATGTACTTGGATTCAGTGTAGTTAATGGTCATAGAGTCAATTTAATATGCTTATATGCACTAACCCTTCTTAACCACTTTCTTAACCAAGTCTGAACATCAGCATCATAGTTTTTACCCGGTATCCCCAGTAAACGATGCTGTTCTACTCAACCGATATCAATGCAGTTAGACCGATATGATAACTCACCATATGCTCATGATAAATAATATCATGCCATGCCTTATTTACAAATAGCTATTACTTCGAATTCTCTTATATAAGCATATGTTTTATACGGTAAATACGAGGGTTGTTCTGAAAGTTCTGATACTCCCTTCATGCGTGGTACCGTCGAATGAAATCGTCTCTTTAGCACTGCATAGCTATGAAGACCACAAATGTGGCTTTTAAATTAAAAAACGGGCACTGTAGTTTTACTTTTTTTGTAAGATGCTTTAGAAAATTTACAAGCACTGCAATTAGGCTATGCTTTGTCCAAAATATTAATTAGAACATTAAACTGTTAACTTTTATTAACCAATTTTATGGCGCTATATTGATATGACTTCAATTTCAAAACTGCTATATCAATATACTAGTAGTTGAATGTTATATATGCTAGAATAGCGTTTCCGCATGTTCATTCTTCAGAATCCCTCGGGATACGTTGGTATCCTCGTCCTTCCAGGCTCGGGCACCAGGCAATCTCTCGGGATTCTGCAGATGTTATAACACGAAAAAAAACATGCGTTATCCCTGCATTAGTAACAAAATTAAAACATTGAATTATTAAACATTTCAAAAGCCTCGTAACTGGAATATTATCGGAAAAAGTTTTGACATTCGATTGTTGCACGTTCGTACATCTATATCCAGCATGGAATATATATATCATTTAAAATGTTGAAAACAGAACTTCCTGCATCTTGACTTCGATCAGTGTCGGTAGTTTCAAAACATCCCTCGTGTCGTATTCATTTTAGTATAAATATAATATATGTACACGTATGTCGAAGACTAACGACAAAAGTTTTTCACCACTAAAAAGCCTTTACCAAAGTCTGAATTCTTCCAAAATGCCATCAAAAACCTGAAAAAAGGAGAAAAAATCATTTCATTTACAAACGTTAAAAAAAGAAGCTGCAAAGTGAAAGTGATTCAGTATGGGGATTTCAGTATTGAATACATGAGTATGTGGTTCTTTAATATTTCGTTTTATATCTGTTCACATGAACATTTATGTGCTTAGCTTACCAATACGTTTGCATGGCAGTCAATTTGTGGAAATAATTTTATTTACTCTCTCTGGAATGTGGTTGGGTTATAGAGTAAGGGTTTGTTCACAATTATTCGATGGTGTTTTAAGCCATTATAATCATACAGTCTGGTGCTATACTATGTTTACTTTATCCTCTATAACAAACACATACGCACAGACGAATGGATGCAGGCCGACTTCCATAAACTGAACAAATCGGCTAACTAACCCACCATTAGTTATTTTGCAAATAACTTAAAAATACTAAAAGTTTTCATTTCTTAAATTTTGCGTAATAGAGCAATGTGTTGTTGAAAAGGTTTAAAAATTATATGCAATTATACAAGTTTGACCTAGATTAAGTTTCAAAATTGTATACAAACATACACGTTTACTTATTAAACGTGCTGTTAATTAAGATTCAAATGCTATACAATCATGCAAGTTTACTCATTTTATGAAATAAGCCCATTTTTAGAAGTCCTAAAATACAATAAAATGTCTAAATTTAAGTAGCGAAAAGTTTCGAGGGAAGAAAATTTGATATTTTTGTGATAATACTACACTTCAGTATTTTTGTGATAATACTACACTTCAGTATTCAGTATACTTTTTTTTTTCTTACTTACAATGGAGCGAGGTAGTAAAATGAATTAGATTTTATATATAATATATATAATTTAAATGACAACATCCACGAACATCTAGATCTTATTTTTGGCAAAACTCTTAGTAATGTTAAGAGGTATTGGCACATTAACAAACGACTGGTTAGAGTTTTATACAATTGTATATTCTTTCACCTTGCTTAGGATAAAACAAAACAACGAAGAAAATAATTGAGCCGTGCCATGAGAAAACCAACATAGTGGGTTTGCGACCAACGCAGTCTGGTCTGGATCCATGCTGGTCGCAAATCCACTATGTTGGTTTTCTCATGGCGCGGCTCATATGTGTTTTCTCCCACAGTAACAGCTATGCAGTTTTAAAGAGACAGAATTCTTAATTATGTTATGCTTATTTTGTAAAACAGTTTCTGTTTGTTGAAGAATATATTTTCAAATAAACCCAGTCGTAAAGAAATCCTTAAAAAATATTTGAACTAAACTCAGGGCCACATTTTAGGTAAAAAAAAGCTCTGCCGTCATAGAGGGATACCCAAATCTTGACAAGATCGTGGCTTGTAATAGCGGCCCCCTGATTTAGCGCCTAGCACTATATCTGACAGAGCCTTACTCCCTCATTCCAAATTAATTACTGAAACTCTTATAAACATAAACTGCCTTCCTTACAATCCTGTACGATAAAGTGAGCCAATATAAAATCCCCCGCATATCTGATTCGCATCTCCAGCACAGGTATAATCACACTCACTCTCCTGTCTCTTCTGAGCCTGCAACTGGGCGATTTCAGCAGTATGGTCACATATGCAGTCTTTACCATACTGTTGAACATTTTGTCATCAGTAAATAGTGAAGTATTGAATTGCAGAAGGTGGATCAAAATACTAAGTAAAAAATCATTTGATATATCAGTGTCTGAAAGACGTTATTTTTACAAAGCCTCTATACGGGCTTAGTCATATTTCGGATTTTAAGAGCCTTTATCTATCGTTTTTCTTCAATTAAATGAAGATATGACATTTGTGGACAAATACCTCGTTTCATTTATTAATATAAAAGCATTTTAATGTTGAGGAGTATATCACCAAAACTAGATATCTGATAAACGAACAATATCTATACAAACAATCAACATACTAGTAACCATTCCTGTCCCGTACTTAGAATATTCTAAAAAAAGCTTTCCGGTTTAAAAATGAATGCCATTTGTAAAAAAAAAATGAAAATAAACAATTGCTGAAAATTACATTCCACTTAGTAATGAGAATTTTCAGCACTGAGACATTATTGCAAATGCATCAAAACAAAGATATGTAACAGTTCTTTGAAAAGTGTGCGCTTTCCAAGGCGTTGAATTGTCCGAAAATGTGGCCCCTTCATACCGTTCTTTTCCGCAATCCAATGTCTTGTACGCCGTATGTCACAGTTTTGCTTCATTATTTTGAAAACCAGCCTTATGCCCAATTCGAAGAAGCGGGGATATATTGCTTTGCGCGCGTCTGTCAGTCGTGTCGGTCCGTCCGTCCGTTGAGTGAACGGTTTCCGCACAATAACCACTTGACTACGAAAAATGCAAACATTGTAGAATGATAGGACGTATTAAGTAGATGATCCTTATTGTGTTTTGTTTTTTTGTTGTTGTTTTTTTTGGTCAGTATTTCAAAGGTCAATGTCACAGAGGACTGAACCCTGAAAACGGTTTCCGTCCAATAACTAGAGAACCATCTGACCAACGACCTTCAAACTTGGTAGCATGACTGGAGTTATAAAGAAAATGAAGTAGATTAGACGAAGTATGAAGTAGATTATCCCTTTTATTGTTTTAGTGATTAGTAGGTCATAGTGATTATGACACTAAAAATGAGACTTTTTAGTAACATTTTAACAGAAAGGACAGTTTTAACAATTGATTATAAATAATTTTCACTGATATGGGCCATGGAATATTATCAAAGTGTAAGTTCCGGTCAGTTGCTCTCCTTCGACCAGTCAAATTTCCCGTAACAAATTAAGTTAGAATTATTTGGTAATAGAATACAATTTCTTTCTGAATATTCATTTATTAACAAAACGCGATAACTGTGGCCTTTATTTACTAATACCGGATCAACCCATAACAATGAAATAGGGAATCAGGTGTACACATTCTATGACAAATATCATAACTTCGCAAAACCGATATAAGTAGCGGCGTGGTCTAGTGGTTAACACGTATGGTTTGTAAGCTTACGGTGCTGGTTCGAATACAGGACGAGTTACTTTTCTAACTTTTCTAACATGTTTTTACCTGGAGAAGAATAAAGGTAAAACTATTTGTATCATGATTTTATCGTGCACTTAAACTGAGTACTTATTGACATTTTTCACAGGATTTCATATTAGAATAGACATTGAATCTATTAACATTGTAAAATAAATAAAAAAAAAAAAGAAAAATGAAACCAATGTTGCGATCGTTAAAAACATTATGAATGAGTAAAAATAATCACAAAAAAAGAAAGGCTCGAACCTACACCATACAAACATAAAAAGAATAGAGGTCCGACACATTGTCCACTAGACTACAAATCAGTTATGAAATAATGCATCGTATCTAGAGTTAAGAATACTACAATATACAAATTAACACTACTTATCGAATAAAACACCTTCTTTACCTGTTTTTGGATTTTACCAAGTACCGTTAAAATAAAATTATCGCGATCCATTAATACCTCTATTTTGTATTGAGGCTGATTGATATGGAAGCGTTAATTGACCCCCGAGTTGACGTGAAAATGACTGACATGTCAGGATAGATTATCTCGACATATCGTGTAATATCGTGGCATCTCGGATATTATTAAGACGTCACGCCAGAACTGATTCTGGTCTTGTTGACAAAGTTTCTACCACAGGTCATAATTTATGCTACGCTTACCTAAATTTACTATGTGGTACGTCTTTATGTAGTCGCAGTAAGGCGACATGCCATTATGTAACGTATCATGTTACTTAGATATAAGTCGACTTGCCATTTGATTAACATGGTTTTGAGGTTACGACCCAACTGTTTTGAGACATACCGCATGTTTAGTGTTCAACCCGTTTACAGTTGGACACTACGCTTCCCTCTTTGATTGCGTCTGACGGAAGAGGGGGAGGACACTATGATGAGCAGTTTTTAAATCCTACCAGGACTGAACTGTTTTGATATTTGTCTTCTGGCCTGTTTCGTCGGGCCCTTAAGGGTGTTTCTCTTGTTGCTCTGTCTTCTGAAAAGGCATTGAGTACATACGTTTTTGGTTCTTAAGGTTTGCTTTTTATATATTTATACACGAGCATTTTTGTGTTTTACATGCCATGCCTTTTTGTTTCCATTACGTGTGTTAGAGATTCACCTGGAGGGGATTACTTTTATTTACACTGTCCCATGTCTTTGAAACATGGTGGGGGTAAGAGTGAGGTTGGGTGCGCACCATAAACCGGTTTAAGCTCCCCAGTGGTGTTTTTGCCACTGACCGTTCCAAGGCGGTGCCCCATTGTGTTCCTTTGTTTGTTCGTTTTGTCCTTGTGTGTTGACTTTGTGTGCGCGCGTGTGTGTATGCTTATTGTTCGTCTTGTCCTTATGTGTTGGCTTTGAGAGTGTGTGTGTGTGTGTGTGTGTGTGTGTGTGTGTTGTTCGTTTTGTCTTGATGTGTAAGCTTTGAGTGTGTGTGTGTGGTGCACGCGTTTGCGTGCTGGGGGGTTCGTTTTGAGGAGGCTGCGCTTTTGGTGCGTGACACTCCCTGTTTGATATTTTTCTTTGTTTTTTTGCTTCCTAAATTTAAACGAGAAAATCACAAGATGAAAATGTCAACAACTTGCACGAACACCAAAGGCAACATAAAGTATTTCTTGAATCCGTGTGTGTTTCAGACAGACGGACGTGTCCATTTCGGTACGTTTATACAATATTATATAAATTAAAATAATAATTCACGATTTTTTAATTGAATTAATTTGTAACCATGAATAGAGTAAAATATAAACATTAGTTTGTGCTAAAAGTGTACAGGTATTTATAAGAAAAGACAGAGGCTTTTCCTTTTGGTCAGACCTTTAGACCCGGGGTTGAAGGGTGCAGTTACCGGACCACTGGGCACCATACACGTATTTTTCTTCAAGATAGGCTTCTGTAGTCTTGTTTATCTGATTGCATACTCCTTTTTTTGTTGTTTCTTTTTTTTTCAATATAATTTTTGAATTGGATTGTGCTCATAACTGTCTGAATTTATCATGAACTTCTGAATTCGCTTCACTGTTAAAGTAAATAACGGTTTCTTACCGAAATCAGCGATAAAATATCATAATCAATATGTCTTCAGTCCGAGTGAGAAGTCATAAAGGAAATATTTACCCTAAAAGCTAAGATATGACAGCAAAGGCCTTTATTATAACTATATATAATTATAACAATTACGGATATTAAGAATATCTAGAGGATAAGGTGTCGGCTGCTAAGTTCAGTGTCGTGGGTTCAAGCCCCACTGGGGTAGCGGCCATGGCTTTCAGGCGGCACGTACAGTACAAGCTGGTAGGAACTACATTTTGGACTATTTTACTACGCTTGCTGTAATCAGTTTTTCCTCCCTTTACAGACGTTTCCCATTTGCATTCATAACGGGAGAATGGAGGAGATGGAAGGTCCTTGTGCTGAATTTAGTAAAGGTTTTTGTGCTGAATTTAGTAAAACAGGTTATTTTCAGATTTCTTTGTGTTTTTATTATTGGTATCATAATTACGTACATATATCTCTACAGAAGTGAAAGTCATTGTAGTTGAAGTTAATGCCTGAAAATGCGGTGTTTGCATCCTCGAGGTATTGAATGAATTATGAATACTTTTTAAAAACTTTTGAATGGAGTGAAATAAAGACAGTCAGCCAGTAACAGATGAAAGCTTATTCAACGTCGCAAACAACACCAGCACAAAGTTCTTGCAACAAACAAGATATTCAGTAATAGATACTTGACTGTGCTTATTTTACGCCTGTTAAAGCCTTAAATGCTGATCAGTGCATTCTAGGAAGCTGTAATTTCAATTTTTTTGGTACGACGCGCGGGATAGAGCCCACTCCTCACTTATAGCACAGTTCACCGAGCTATTGAAACTTTGTATACATATTTAATAGAATAACCTTGTTTGCAACAATGTCATTTATATATTCAGACCACTGGAGGAATTGGTGAGAGACTGGCAATGATGTACTGAACGAGCATTGTGGAAAGACAACAAAGTCAAATGGGGGTATATTTCAAATTCTTGTACATTTTCATTAGTATAATAATTAGATTGCTAAAAAAGCGTTGAAATAATTTGCGATGAAACTTGTAGTTATCATTTTGATTAACTTCTTTGATCAACTAAAGGCATGCAAATGATATATTTTTATAACCAAATTTATTTTGTATGATAATATTTGTTGAAGCTATGTGTTGATATCATTTAGCTATACAGGGATCATTTTAATTACAGTTTAGTTTTTATCTTGTTTCTGTTTTCAGGTTTGTCATAAGCCTAACTTGTGCATAGCCTGCTTTGATAGAGAGCATTCAGGATATTTTCATCTATGTGACCTTACCGCCTGTATATTTTGTACACTACATATTTTTAAAAACAATGTAGGAAGAAATACCCTAAATGTGGGAGTAAAATTGAAGCTGTAAGAAATATTTATAACTAGAAAGTATTTGATAATATAATAGCAATTCTGACATGATTACAATCAAGATAGATACTTGAGAGCGGAAAGCATTTTAAGTTGAACTGTTTACTTCTTTCAATGTAGGACACAATGGAGAATTGTTAACATGCTTTTTGAATTTGGAATATTAGAAACCGATGCCTCTTTGAAATTTATTTATACTGTGAACAGTATTGGATATAAAGGCAACATCTATGTTAAGTTATTGACATCTTATTTTTATATAACGTTGAAGCAGCTATAAAGATTCAACTATGGCTACATCTTGTATCTACTAATTTACAGGACATAAGGCAATATCTATAATGTTAAGTTTGTTTTTGAATCATAATATATCAGGTGAACAAGAGTAAAAGTTGAATAAAAGTCTCCCCGTACATGGACGTAGTGTTGTTATATTTTCGGTACTTTTCGATCATTTTTCACTGTTAAAGAATTCCGCTTAAGCTAGTGGGTGCTAGGACACATAAGGGGAACTGCACATTTCATTACATCTCCATAAACAGAAAAAAATGAAACAGACTGTGTTATTGTGCCTTTTCTTATTACGTTAACAAGATTTTAACCTAATCTTATGAAAAAGTGAACTTGTTCTTATATAAAAGTAATTACTGTGTCCATCTTTCTGTCTGTCTATATATCTGTAGAATTTTGCCATTTCACACATTTTCACGTTACATTTTGTCATATAAAACACTGTGTTACATTGTAAGTAATATGCACTACAATCAAAATCGATACGGTTGTATTTTTTAAATCACTTTTATTACTTTGACATGAATTTGTGAATTTCTAAAAAGGTTTTATGTGTACGTTTTAGATATTAAACAGATAACAAAAGAATAAGTACGCTCCCATCTCCAACCTTTTGTATGCCGGATCCAGATTCTTTTAGAGTGTTATTCTCGTTGCAAAGCATTAGTACACCACATATTACCCTACGTGAATTTTTTATATGGTTTTATACATTAATATACAACAGAGATTATTCACGGAAAGTCATTAAAGTAAACGGTGATTTTACTGCTTTTTGTTTTGCTGGACGCTGGTTCAAATCTTAACACATCCTAGGCCAAAGAATCCATTAAAATGTGACAATTCCCTCGCGAACCACTCGTTGGATTTTTGTCAAACATGGTCTGTAGTATTTCTGTAGGGTCATCTCCCAGAATTATTACAATTGGTATGACAAGACCTTTCTAGAGGACACAATATCTAAAAAAGAGAAAATTCTTAAAACGAAGTCTCCTCGTGAACCGCTTAATGGATTTTAATTTAACTCACTACATAGCATCCTTAAGGTCCTCTCCCACTTTTTAATGAGTGAGCTTTGTCCTTTTTATTGGCAACTGGAGCTAAAATAACAATACCCTCAAATGATTTCTCCCTATGAACGGATTGATGGATATTTATCAAACTTTGGCTGTAGCATCATTGTACGGTCTTCTCCAACATTTGTTCAAGTGGTGGTCTATGCTCCTTAAGGGGCCAGTTGAGCTAAATATGAAAATATATTTGAACAACTTCTTATGAATTGCAGGATGCAGATGACTAGTTTAAAGAACCTTTGGAAACAACCCAGGCCTAGTCCAATTACTTGTGTGTAAATTCCACACAGTTTATAGACCTAGGAAAAATATAGTGTTTGTAATGTTTGTAATCTGTCACATAATAATGCCTCTTGAACTTTCCAGTCTGTTTAAGCTCTGAATTTCAGGTGAGCACTCTTAGACCAAGATGGCATTACACTTCTTTCTTGAGCACAATTCAAAATTACCTAAACTACTGTAAGGATATTGTAAAGGCGAAGAAGTTTAAATTTCATACAGAGAAAGTGCAGTCTAATCTACCTTAATGACCTATTTAAATTTCTCCCTTTATCTGATTTACATATAAAACATTTGTGCAGAGCATATCTCAAAAACAATTAAAAGAGCTTGATAGAAATTCAACATTAATAGATAGTACTGGGAGGACTTGTACTGCAAAAGACCCGTAACTCAGCTTTATTTACTTTTTGAAATAACTCCATTAGATATATCTGTTCTCCGAAAGTAATTTTAAACTTCTCCGAGTGAATCAGAGGTGCAGGACGAATGATTTTAGACACAATGTCTGTTACCAAAATCGTTACACAGAATAAACCCCACGCCCGGGGATCGTATTCACGACCCCGCGTTCTGTAGTACCATTATGTTGAATACTATGAGTGCAATAGCTTTGAAACTACACACGGTGATATATTGTCATTATACGAGTATGTTATGACCCTTTTTATACTTAAGAACATCGAAAATATTTTTGTATGTTTTACTCTACTGTAATAATGAGAACAATAGCTTTTAAACTATGCACACTCATCATTATTAAGTTTGCCAGGAACCATAACTCCTGCACACATTTTTCAGAATTATGGCCTTTTCTGTACTATGTTTATACATAATTTATATCAGGTCGATTGTGAAGGAAGTTCTACAACTTATAAAAACCACTCTCGACACCTCATTCGTGATGGAATGAGAGAAGAAGCCATTTTCCCTTTTTATGCTTACCGCTAAGCAAGGAAGCTACAGGAACCATTTTTTATGTCTTTGGTATGACGCGGCCGGGGGTCGTGCCCACGACTTCCCGCCCTGGAAGCGGACGGTCTACCACCAGGCTATTGAATTTCCTAATTAAAACTTTTGTTTACGGTCTACTTTACTTGAATACTATATGGGTCATTGCTTTAAAATGTATCATTATTAGTCATGAATGCAGGCCAAGAACATAAATTTTGTCGGAACTGAGACCTAATTTGCACTAAGAATTTTTTTGTAGGCTCACTTTTCTTGAATACTGTAATAGTTGCGCTTTATTAATGTCTTTGCCTAAAGCATAAGTGCGAAAGGAATTTTATTTTCATTGCATACAAAAGAAGACATTGTTACAAGAATACAAGATACAAGATACAAGAAACTTTATTTAACGTCGGATATGAAATTAACAATTAACATTAGCTTAAAGCTCTTTCCCGGCAAACAAATGATATAGTAATAACAAAATAAAATGAAAAAATAAAACAGTTGTAAAGAAAAAGCACAGTCATAAAAGAGCAAGGGAAGTAACGCTGTAACAGTACATATACATTACTGACTTTGTTACTCCCCTTCAAAGCAAAATTCAGTTTAAACATACATGCTGAAAAGAGGGATACAAAATAAATAAGCAAAATAAAAATTTAGTTAATTACAAATAAGTAGATGACATATGGGTATTGTGGCAAGTGTAAAACAAAAACCCTATCAAAGTAAGTGTCCCAAAAAACTACCGAAAGAAAAGTGTAGATTTGGGGAAAGGGCCTGGAGGGATCATTCACTTCACCACACCCATATCTGTCATCTACCCTAGGTCACATTCATATCATTTTACCTCGACTGGCTACGCCAGCGGTACGGCCACTCCACACGGGCTGAAGCTACACCAGACGAGGAAAAAAGAATCAAACAAGTTAAAACATAAAAAACACAACAACTTACAGTACATATTTACATAAAATTAACTAAACTAAGACAAAATAAGAGAGGAGCACATTATTAATAATAGGCTTTTAAAGCACATGCAAACTAATACTAGGGAAACTAAACTAAAACTATAAGATGCAACTAAGAAAGTAAAAAAAAATGAGGCATGAAGAATATAATACAGAAAAAAAGTAAAACCTGTGGGAAAGCTGCTGATCTTGACCTAGGCCTAAAATCTGCCATAAAAGTAATTATATAAAAAAACTGATTGTTGGAAAGTGGACATTTCAAGAACGACACCTCCACCATGTATAGATTTTGAGTCAACTGCGTTTATTTTACTCATACACGGGCTGCCATATTTACTTGAAACTTTTGAAAGGAATTATTTATTTTATATTGTAATATCCCCTTTAATGATGTCAATGGTTAGTTACCATATGATATAATTTGTCGTAAAGTTTCATTAGGTCTATATTACTAAGAAGCGCGTAGCAGTTCTTTGCGTTTTTGGTGTAACTTTTTTTCGCAGTCATTTGTTCAATTTATTATCAGATACATCTGCTATATAATAAAATCTGTAAAAAGATAAGCATTAAAGTATTTGGGCAGATCTCTTCTAGCCTTTAATATTCACAATGACAACTTATGATTGATAATTGATCGTATTATAATAATTTCTGCAATTTTTAAGGCACACACAACAAATATGGATGCAGATGATGCCTAAGACAGGCCAATGATGCTCAAAAGGCATAGGGTCGTTTCAAGCATATTTTCTCGATCTTTTTGTACACTTGGGACAATAAGGCATTGTAAACAGCATCTCTTCTCTAACAACATTGAACGAATCCATTTTCTCTGACATTCTTCCATTGAAACATGCTATTCAGTGAATTAAGAAAGCAAATTTCTATTGTTTATTTACTGAATAACAGTTCAGTCATAAGCGGTGGTTTCATTTTATCTGCCTTATACAGTTTTGTGCAACATGTAACAATATAAAATTCAAGCATCACATTTAAAAGAAAAATCAAAGCACATTTAAAGGGAATTCCGGTAGTTTTTTTATGCGCATGTTTCTGCGCAGCCTACACCATCTATGGAAAATTGAAGTGAAGTCAACATTTCTTGAAACATGTTACAGACAATCTTAAATGTGAGGAATCTTGAATAAAATAATATTTTTAATAAGTTTTATCAGTAATCAAATGTTGATACTGGTTTATGTTGTATTGGCATGAATCATGCCTCACATGTATCTTGCCATTTTTGTGGCTGTATTTTGACAGCGCACGTTAGTACAAAGACAGTGCTGTTTATATAGTGTTAGACATTTAAGTTAACTTTGTATTAATAAGACAAAATAGCCTTTCAGATTATTCAGTATTCAATTACAGAAAGAATTAAGAATTTTTAAACTTCTTTTTAGCTTCTGGCAGATATACATGTAATCAACTTAGTCAGGTTCGCGCCATTTTTCGTCCGCACAGGTGTTGCATTCAAGCGGCCTTAACATAAAATTTAGCCCGGTGACCCATACTTTTTTTTCCATTTTTATTTTAACAATTCAATTGTTTATTCACAATGAAAACAGGAAAAAATTTCTAGAAACAGCTTTTTCAAAATTAAAAAAAAAATAAAGTTCTTTACTATGAGTATTTTCCATTAAAGTGGCATTATGCGCATCTTACTGCACATACTGTGTTTTTGGGGGGAATGTTTTATAAAAGCAATTTTCGGTTGCTGTACTTTTAAATGCGTTAAATTAACGATAATGCCGCATAAATAATTGAAGTTGATGCTTTAGAAATAAGGTTATCGGACAAATGAAATTATAGTTCTTTTCTGCAATCTTCTACGTAGTGATTTCCCTTACCTAAAGGTGGAGATTTCTATAGTTGAAGGGAAACAACTCCTGCGTGCAGTTTGACTTTTCAAAAAAAGACTGCCCCAGTCAAAATAAGAAAAGTCATATTTGGAAAGTTATTATTTCGTACTGGTAACGGACGAGTTTGGTTTATTGGGTTAAAAGCTATAATTTCCTCCACCCTTTTTACACACACATCTATTTCAGCTGATTTTGTACTTGAAAAATGCTCATATTTCCACTTTAAAAAAAGTTCACAAAAGTGAATATGAAACCAGATTTTCATCTATTTGTACGCATAATTATAATGATATTGTATTACAAATATGACTATGATATGAAATAAGTATATAATAGAATATGTAAAAAGATTTAACCTTATTGTGCTGTCTTTATGCATACTTTGGTTTGTATTTATAAAAAAAGCAAACAATCATGAAAATGTTGAAAAGTCGCTATCAGTTTCAGCAACATTGGGTGTTTTCAAAACATTTTTTTCACAAAAACAAGCCTGGTGACCCATTGTTTTTATTTGTTCATTGTTTTCAGCACAAATTTTCCTAACATATATGTGAATTTGAAAAACATCTGTGAAAGAAAAAAACTATACAACATATAGTGGTACTACAAAATAGCCAATTATTATAATTAGATTGTTCACCATATTTTTAACATTTCATATTAGTTAGCATCTCTTGCAATGTTAGTGATAGTGTTCAAGGAAGACAACTAATTCTGACACTAAACGGTAGTCTTGCATATTTCTAAAAGAAGCATTACATATATAGATCTACAACCAGTTAAGGTACATTGTTTTGCACTGTTACTTGACTATTCAAACTTTTCTTTGTCCAAATGAATCAGTTTGTTTTCGAGCACTTGCAAAAAAGTATCCTTCTGCTGCCTTTACGTATGTTAGGGTTTCACCTGACGGGGATAACTGTCTTGTGACTCTGGAACATGGTGGGGTAAGAATGAGGTAAATCAGTTTAAACTCCCCGGTGGTGGTTTTGCCACTGACCATCCAAAGGTGGTGCCCCATTGTTTTCCTGTATTTGTTTGTTTTGTGCTTGTGTGTTTATTTTGTGTTTGAGTGTGTGTGGTGTGCGAGTGTTTTTCCTTGTTTTTTGGATCTCCTGTCTATTTAAAATGCTCGTTCTATCCGAAATACTATCACCATAATAGTGTCTTAATGCCATTTGAAAATCTGATGCAATAACTGCACGAACAACTCTCGGAACTTAAAAGTATAGACTTAATATAGTCAGCCAATCTTTGGCAGATCTTTTTAAGATACTCGTAACCTAAGTACTTTTCCTGAGTTTTCCACCTACATTGTATAGCCATATGCACTGAAATTCCAAAAGTTTTAACATTTAGGTGATCGTCTAAATGCATGCCCACTTTTGATATATGTAGGTCTGTGTAACAGACGTTTTGAAATCACATCAATGTATCCATGGTCCTTAATATATGCCTGGCTATTTCTTGCGATTCTTTCACTCTGTCTGATGACTTAAACATGCTCCATATTATGCCATCTGTTGCAAAGCTTTCTAACTTCATTTATTACATATGGTGACGTAGAACCAGCCCTATATCTCCTCACCCCAAGGCGCCCGACAGTTTGTCTTGCATGTCGAAGAGTTACCACAATGTTATGTGTAAAAAATAAACTAAACTGTAACTTTCCATGTAAATATCCAAGCCGGAAATATTAAGTAACTAACACATCTTTGAACTTGTTGACACCAAACCAGGCAACACAGCTTTCACAAAAGAACAGGCAAACATATAACTGAAATGACAAAACAGATTTTTTTGATTACAATGTATATCCATAATTATACATTTTCTACATTTTATATAATGAGCTACTTCGTTGTATATTAGCAAGGTAGAAAAGGGGAAGGAACACCTAGCCACACGTTGATAAATATGGAATCAATAATCTAACCACTCAGCACTTATTTTTGCTTAATCAGAAAAAATTATCAAAACGACATGGCAGTCTGACGTTTAAGAAAATGGCTTTAAAAAAGGAGGCAACCAATTTAGTTTGTTTGTTTGTTTGTTTTGGGTTTAACGCCGTTTTTTAACAGTATGTAACGGCGGGCAGGTAACCTAACCAGTGTTCCTGGATTCTGTACCAGTACTAACCTGTTCTCCGTAAGTAACTGTCAACTTCCCCAGATGAATCAGAGGTGGAGGACTAATGATTTAAGATACAATGTCGTTTATCAAATAGTCACGGAGAACATACGCCCTTCCCGAGGATCGAACTCGCGACCCCGCGATTCGTAGACCAACGCTCTACCTACTGAGCAAAGCGGTCAGGATACAGCTAGTTAAGTGATTATTACTTTTCGATGCACATGCAATGAAAACTAGAAAATGCCTTTGTAAAAACGCGCATGTCTCCCCAAATGCAAAGTCCTATAGGCAAGAAGTCAATAGGGGTCAGGAGCGAAAGTCAAAGAGACACTGATGGTTGGCTGCAATAGGGATCATCTACTTGGCATGTCCCGCTAAATTTCAACACTCTTGGCCTAGTGGTTCTCAAGTCACTGTTCAGGCTCCTGTGACCTTGACCTTTGATCAAGTGACCTCAAAATAAATAGGGGTCATCTACTCTGCATGTCCAATCATCCTATTAAGTTTCAACATTGTAGGTCAAGTGGTTCTCAAGTTATTTCCAAAAAATGATTTTACATGAACATGCCACTGTGACCTTGACCTTTAATAGACTGACCCCAAAATCAATAGGAGTCATCTACTTTGCATGTTCAATCATCTTATGAAGTTTCAACATTCTGGGTCAAGTGGTTCTCAAGTTATTGATCGGAACTGGTTATCAATGTTCAGGCCCCTGTGACCTTGAGCTTTAAATGAGTGACCCCAAAACCAATAGGGGTCATTTACTCTGCATGAACAATCATCCTATGAAGTTTCAACATTCTGGGTCGAGAGGTTCTCAAGTTATTGATTGGAAATGGTTTTCCATGTTCAGGCCCCTGTGGCCTTGACCTTTAACAGAGTGACCCTAAAATCGTTAGGGGTCATCTACTCTGCATGATCAATCATCCTATGAAGTTTCATCATTCTGGGTCAAGTGGTTCTCAAGTTACTGACCGGAAATGGTTTTCAATATTCAGGCCCCTGTGACCTTGACCTTTCACAGAGTGACCCCAAAATCGTTAGGAGTCATCTACTCTGCATGACCAATCATCCTATTAAGTTTCAACATTCTGGGTCAAGTGGTTCTCAAGTTACTGACCGGAAATGGTTTTCAATGTTCAGGCCCCTTTGACCTTGACCTTTGATGGAGTGACCCCAAAATCAATAGGGGTCATCTACTCTTCATGACAAATCATCCTATGAAGTTTCAACAATCGGCGTCAAGTGGTTCTCTAGTTATTGATCGGAAATGGTTTTCAATGTTCAGGCCCCTGTGACCTTGACCTTTGACGGAGTGACCCCAAAATCAACAGGGGTCATCTACTCTTCATGATCAATCATCCTATGAAGTTTCAACATTCTGGGTCAAATGGTTCTCTAGTTATTGATCGGAAATGGTTTTCAATGTTCAGGCCCCTGTGACCTTGACCTTTGACAGAGTGACCCCAAAATCAATAGGGGTCATCTACTCTTCATGACCAATCATACTATGAAGTATCAACATTCTGTGTCAAATGGTTCTCTAGTTATTGATCGGAACTGGTTATCAATGTTCAGGCCCCTGTGACCTTGACCTTTAAATGAGTGACCCCAAAACCAATAGGGGTCATTTACTCTGCATGAACAATCATCCTATGAAGTTTCAACATTCTGGGTCGAGAGGTTCTCAAGTTATTGATTGGAAATGGTTTTCCATGTTCAGGCCCCTGTGGCCTTGACCTTTAACAGAGTGACTCTAAAATCGTTAGGGGTCATCTACTCTGCATGATCAATCATCCTATGAAGTTTCATCATTCTGGGTCAAGTGGTTCTCAAGTTACTGACCGGAAATGGTTTTCAATATTCAGGCCCCTGTGACCTTGACCTTTCACAGAGTGACCCCAAAATCGTTAGGAGTCATCTACTCTGCATGACCAATCATCCTATTAAGTTTCAACATTCTGGGACAAGTGGTTCTCAAGTTACTGACCGGAAATGGTTTTCAATGTTCAGGCCCCTTTGACCTTGACCTTTGATGAAGTGACCCCAAAATCAATAGGGGTCATCTACTCTTCATGACAAATCATCCTATGAAGTTTCAACAATCGGCGTCAAGTGGTTCTCTAGTTATTGATCGGAAATGGTTTTCATGTCAGGCCCTGTGACCTTGACCTTGCGGTACCAAATCATAGGGTCATCTATCTTCATGATCATCATCTATGGAACATCGGGTCAAGTGGTCTAGTTTGCGAAGGTTCAATGTTCAGGCCCCTGTGACCTTGACCTTTGACAGAGTGACCCCAAAATCAATAGGGGTCATCTACTTTTCATGACTAATCATACTATGAAGTATCAACATTCTGTGTCAAATGGTTCTCTAGTTATTGATCGGAAATGGTTTTCAATGTTCAGGCTCCTGTGACATTGACCTTTGACGGAGTGACCCCAAAAACAATAGGGGTCGTCTACTCCATCAGCCCTACAACCCTATGAAGTTTGAAGGTTCTAGGTCAAATGGTTCTCCAGTTATTTCTCGGAAATAAAGTGTGACGTACGGACGGACGGACGGACGGAAGGACGGGCGTTCTAACGAAACGGTCTTTATGTGACTCCCCCATTGTTCTCTCTATTGTTCTAACAGTGACATAAAAAGAAAAATAGTCACATAAACAGAATGGAATGAATGACATCAAAGAGAAAGTACCGTTATGCAGTCACTTAACCATCATTTCGCGGGCACAGACGGACGGACAGGGCAAAAACAATATGTCTCCTGGGGGAGACATAATAAATCAGTCCCAATGTCAAAAAAACCTTCGTGAACTAGCAATTTGAACATAAATTTGGTTATTTTGCATAACATTTTGCAAGAACTTGACAGAAATATCAAAACATTTTATTTTCATTTTTTTAAAATAAAAATAAGTTGTAATTCTCATTCGAGAGCAGCACTTTTTTATTTTCCTTATCACTTTGGGCTAGAAAAGTATCTCAAGATATTCAATATATCACATATTCGAAACGTCTAGAATTTTCTAAATCCGGTAACAATTATTCATAAAAATAATAAATATCAGGATTACACAATTTCAAATAAATTTTTACGGGATCCGGAGTCAATGATATGACCAGCCTGAAATTTCTTAGGGATATTGCCAAACGAATACTGAAAGAGTGATGGCATTCCTGTTGGAATCAGAAGACTTACTGATGAAATCAGAACATTGAATTAAAGAAAGATCATTGCCTTACTAGTCGCATCCTGCGAATGATATCGCCTTCCGCCAAAACCATAAGCAATAATGTTAATGGAAAGTTATGGTCTTTACAGCTTAAATAATATTATTATAAATAATGAAATATGAGAATAAGAACATTAACAACAACAACAGCAACAACAACAATAATAATAGTACAAGCATGAAATAATTACCGTAGTTTTATGCAGCCATTGCTTCCAACAAAAACGGCAGAATTCCAAAGCTAATACAAAACTACCGACATTTTGCTTAATTTTCTTTAAATAATACAAGGTATCTGCTCACGACGTGTAAATATTTTACAAGAAAACAAGGTATATCACAGTATATTAACATAAAATAGAACGTTATTCACATATTCATGATGTCTATTTGATTATGTAGCATGCCGTCCTATTTTCCTGTGTGAAACAATTTTGTATGACACCAGTTATGTCAACAATCGAGTAAATTTAGGTAAGCGTAGCATAAATTATGACCAGTGGTAGAAACTTTGTCAACAAGACAAGAATCAGTTCTGGCGTGTCGTCTTAATAATTTTCGAGATGCCACGATATAACACGATATATCGAGATAATCTATCCTGACATGTCCGTCATTTTCACGTCAACTCGGGGGTCAATTAACGCTTCCATAGATTGAGGATATCTTATTATTCCGTGATGGTTTGCGTGCAGTTTATGTAGTGCATTTCGTTTTGTCATCCAGGTGTGCATGTAAACACGCCATAATTAAATTTCTAAGTTTCGTAGTGTCGTCTTGGCGAGCGCATTAATGCGACAAAAAGAAACATTTTATTTCACGCTGGCGCACACCATTGACAAAATTTCGTATTGGCGCTCGCGTTAAGGTATTTCTGCACGTTAAATAAACCGGCAGTGACGGCGTAATGTAATTATCCGAAAAAAACGTAGAATAAAGCCTGGATTCGGCGTACGGAAATGAAAATAATATTATGAATTAATGGCAACCTGTGAGTACATTAATTACAATGACACCGTTGCTATCTTTTTCAAGTTAAATTATGATATTGAAACATCTGACACGTTAAATAATTCAAACTAATGTTTTAAAATTAGCGCGAAATGTGCGGTTCACTTTAATCATGGTCAAATATCTCAAAAATAAGCACACGGACCTATATATTTTATAACATCATAGGCTTCATGTTTATTTACAACTGTGAGAAGTTTCATTAAAGTCTACATTGTAGAAAATGTCTATTCGCGAAAATGTTATGGAAGTATGATTTAACCACAGACTCCCATTATGAAACATTGCGTGAGGTCCAACTTTTTCAAATCAGTCCGACAAAAAAAATCAAGAGAACGATCCTATCATTTTTATATTTCCTGAATTTCTTAAGTATATTCGTAAGTTTGGAAAAATCAGAGTCTTATCAAATTCTCCATTGTAGACAAAATTTCGATCCGAACGTGAATAACTACCTTAAGACTCAAAAAAGATTTTCTTCGTGTTGCGATCGCGTGCACACCGGGATGACACAACGAAATGTGCGACATAGCTGTGTGCATGTCAACGCAACATGAAACATTTTTTCGCGCAGTAACGACACACAGAACTTTCAAAATTCCTTATAGCGAGCTGGGGCCCGCACCAGAATTTTACAACGTAATATGCTACAAAGAAACGCATACTACCAATAATAGCTCGCCTAATTAACAAACTATCGGCAAAATAGACCCCGCTCCCACTACTGTGAGCTCAATGTAAATGCAGCTCTTTTTCATTTCATTGTTTTGAAATTTGCTTGAAAATTTCTTGTTTTAGTGAATGTTTGATATTCATATTTTGCTCGGTCGGTACCTTATAATTTAAAACTTTTATTAACATTATATTTGTTCCAGTAAATTGATTTGATTACTTTTGGTGCTTACTAATCTCAGATTCAAGTTCACATTCAAAGGCTCATCATTATTACACTACTTACTTGTGTCATTGTGTACTCATAGCCTCCGCTGAGACAGAAGTTAAGGCAAAATTGTGTAGTCATTGATGTGTTACGTACGGTAGATCCGCTTAGAATACGAGGTTGGTCATAGTAACATCCGATATACTCATCTGAAAACCAGACAAAAAAGTGTTTGGCTAACATGGGGAGCTCTGGTTTATTGCGTTTTATCTCAAGTCTAAATATTTTTCAAGTATAACAGTAATGAGGCCAGTAAAGAAACTCTCTGCAAAATAAAAGGCATTATTCTGAATTAAAAGAAAACAAAACAAATGTCAATTAGTTTTGAAACAACCAAGAACCATGTTTTTGGTCCATTAAACCATTTCGTAACAGGGACTGATTCTCAAACGATATGCAGAGACCGTGATCATGCTAGATATTTAACAATGGCCCAAAACAAAAAAGAGGTACATAATGCCCTAGATCGCTCACTTGGATTATGCTGCTCGCATGTACAGTTTTGGAAGAATTACCCAAGAAATATCGTTGTAATCTTTTTTTAACTTGCCTTCTGTTTCTGACGAGAAGACTTATAAAGTTTCCAATTATACATATAGGTGATACTGGCGGTCATGTTTTTTGACGAATCGAAATAATTTGAATATTTTAGGTAATGGGTCACACATGGCCAATTTGTGAAATTATTTAATCGGGTCAACAGTTTCTGAGAGGGAGATAAAGTTTCCACTAAATACATATACGGAAATATGACCACGCCCCCTGGCAGCCATATTCATTTAATAAATAATTTATAGGAAAATAGTGCTTTATCACTATTTGTACACGATGGGCGGTTATACGTCGGGCGTAATAATTTCACGAGGGCGCAGCCCTGATATACACAAAGCTTTTTTTCCTGGGAAGAACCAGTACTGGTCTCACAGTTAGATGGGAGATACTCATTGACAACTCAGAAACCTCCAGTGGCTGTACCTGCATTCGAAGCCTGGACCTCTGAATTGACAGTCAAATGCATAACCACCGGGCCATAAGCAAGTAAAACGTTAGACACTTACGTCCACGTATGTAAAACTTTGAACTGTTCTGTCCATTAACTCCCTCGAAAGAACTGCATCCAATACACTGGCGAGTCTCTTGATAGAACACCATGCTCTTGCAAGCTATGTCATCCATACAATTTATTGCACATGCAATGGCGTTGCCAGTTTTATAGAAAATGATATTATCCTCATGGCACTTGTATCCGTTCAAGGCAGTATCCGCAACAAAAGTTCGTGACCTAATGAATGATGCATCATAGAATTTATATAAAAGAACACAAGTGATAAATGAAACAATTGTCTTCGTCATGATTTTTGTACGAGTTTTAGTTTATCAACTATATACCTCGCTGTTACCGTCTTGACAACATTGCTCTATATCCAGTCAAACACAATATACAGATATAGTGACTGAAATAACATGATTATTCACGGTTCAGCAATGCGTTATTGTTTCATGAATAATTTAAAAGCATGCAATAAAATTGTTATAAGGGTTTGAAGAATGTTTGTTACGGATTTACAAACAGCGTATTTTTTATGGTAACAGACAATAAGACAGGTCCATGTTACTTACCGATAGGCTACAGATGATTATGGATTGGGTTTATTTACTGGACATATTCGTTGCTTGTTTTCCCTCTGAATGCAACTTTGCAGTAGTTAGCATATTTTAAAAATTATATTTAGGTGATTGACCACTTGCAGACTGGACAACACTAATATTTGCAATGTATTCAAAAGCCATACGTTTTGTTTTGAATTATAGTGGTTGAGTTTATATTGATTAAACATTAATTGAAGATATCTTACACAAAATGTTGATGTGTGTGTGTTTTAAAGTTGAAGGTTACCAACTTCTGTATATACATTAAGTTGTATTTTCTCTAATAGGAAAATCTGAAAGTACCCACATTTTTGCAATAGCAATTTGTCATCATATCAGAATTAAATATTGCTGAAAATTTAATTTGATGTCTTAATGTCCATTCTTTTGCAAAGGTGATTTACTTTTCCAATTGAAATGAACTTTGCTTACACTCTTAGAGTGGTTCCGAAACAAAAAAGCCATCATGAGTTGTGATTAGTGATTATTCAATATAGGAATTATAATTGGTCCGTGCGCATTAACGTCTGGGGAAGCCCGCCGGATTATCCCAACGTATCCTTAGTGCTTTTGCAGACATTAATCTCTTACAAAAACTAACGTGTCTTTTCGCTATTATTGCATGAAAAAAACACGAAGACTAAATGTATTGTTTTCGGCATAGGTGATGACCTTATAATTCCGGTACAATTTATAATTACCAGAAAGTTCAACATCTAACAAATATCCATAAATCCATAAACGGGTGCATAAATAAACAACACTACTATTGGCAAAATAATGTATATAATGTATTCATCGTTTTTAAACGACTGTTTAATTTTTCTTTATAGCAAACATGACATTAACCATGATTTTGCATATCACATACAACTTCGATAAACAGGAACACAATTTCAAGAATAATAATTTTTACATTCGAGTTATTGTGAGTACGAACCGTTTTCAACGTGTTGACTTGCTTCCAAGATTTATATGAATTCTGTGAGATATTAAATACAAACCTACCGATTTCAAGATACTGATATGATTTCTAAAGTAAACAATCGCACAGATGCATGCGACTCAATACATTATCCTTTACAGGCGAGCGATGCAAGAATAAATTTTCGGTCCTGACACAGCATTTCAAAATCCGCTGTTGCTCGTCGCAGACTTGCAGCGGTCTTCTGCGCATGTCCGGAAGTGATTATCAATTGAAGCGTACGGCAAAAATACTCAAATAATTGCATGTCCGCACGCATTTAATAATGTTACTAGTTTAAATTAGTTTATAATATGCAAAATATACTGACTGAAGGTTATGGTTAGTATTACCGTGGTTATAGAATATTATACATTAAAGATACGTTTCATTCAAACTGCTTGAATCCGGTATATACCGGAGTCTGTAATTTATACAGGCGCTCAAGGTCTGCGGTGAGTCACACTCTTCAATCAAAGCCTTGAAATGTCTGATGGTTGCGGGTTTTTGGTAGATTTATTTTCTGTTTAAATGCCAGTCTATGAATATATATTAATGAGAAACAAATACAAATTTAATGTGCCTCATATCTAAGATGAACTCTGCCTGACCTAGCTTGTGATGTAACCATGGGCTGGAATACCTTATCATTGATAGATCTTATATAATGTAAATGGTCAGTGTGGGTGGATACAGGTTGAATAAGAACTGCTTGTTCATTGATAATTCATCCGCATTGTTCATGAATGGGACTATTTTGTGTAGCACATGAACATCCTTTGTAATTTTTGCAATTTTGATAAAATAAAGATGCCATATATGATTGTCCAAAATACACTTTTAACTTTGGTAGCGGGATAAACCCGCAACCAAAAGCAGAAATGATGTATAACCAGCACGCGAATTTTCGTGGCTCCCCTTTATTCAGGCTGACGGAATCCTAAGGCGGTACACAATTGTTTCTTTCCTGCTTATATGGATGTCATTGTGTGTCTAAGACGCTGTCTTAATGTTTTCTATGTTATTTAGTTGTGTGCGGTTGTGTATTTGTTTTTGGTACATGAGTGTCTGCGCTTTTGTGGTTTACGTTGTAGTGTGATTGTTTTTAAGGAACTTAGCATTCCCTTTGTATATTCATCCTTGTTCATCTTTTCCCCTTCAAATTCCTCCACCAACGCCACCCCACCCCCACCCCCACCATTTTACCATTTCCTTCCCCTCTATCTATATTTCACATAAATTAATATGTACTTGTTAGATGTATGAAGCAACCCATACGTCTGTAATATTTTTCCATTACAGCTTCTTTTTGTTGTGGTCCTACTTTGCAAATGTGTGGCTCCGAGGCTGTGTTTTAGGTGCTCTGTACTTCCGAGAAATCTTCCCTTACCTATTATCTTTTGGTTAAGCTAGAATCACACTGCCCCGGCTGGGCTTGCGGATGAGTTCTGGATTCCAGTCCCCGGATGGCTCCGGTTGTGTAAGGAAAAAATGAGTTTTGCGAATTTGTTACGTTATAAATCAATCGTAACAGAACTTTAATTAACCTCATTAGAACCGGAATAAAACCGTAATAGCTCATATTATTTCACTACAGTTATTGTCTTCCGGACTGTTACGATCTTTTCAGAACTGTAACGAATTTATTACGAATTCCTAACGGATTTATTATCCGTGGCAAAATTTTGAGCTTGCTCAAAACTTTGCACCATTTCCCCGGATGTCTCCGATTTCTAAACGGATACACCGGATGACTTAAGAATGAGTTAGGATTTCTACGGATGTGTTAAGAACTCATCCGCAATCCCATCCGGGGCTGTGTGATCGTAGCTTAATACACGATTTTCTGCCGTTAGTCCATCCCTATATTCAGTGGGAAAAACAGTTTTTATTCAAGGCTTTGCTTGCCCGAAAGTATATTGCTACAAATACATGTATATTTAATGAATTACATGTAATATTGCTTCCATATCCTTCATTTTAGCAAGACAAATCAGATGTGCCTTAAGGTGTCAAATCAGATATGCTTTAAGGTGTCAAATCAAATGTTATTTAAGGTTGTTGACGTGGATTGTTGTAATTTTGGGGTGAAAGATTTCATTCACTGCTTGAATTCCCACATTTGAGTCACGTTAGATAGCAATACAATGAGGTTTATATTCTGCTACCGTATTACTAACGAGTTTATGAGTCAAGCTATGACGCTTTACTAAAAATGGTTACTATGTCCAATTTACATCTTAACAGGTTACGTTTGGTAGCAAATGAATCTTTTAAATGTTTACACAACTCATATCCACAATATCTCCAATTTTTACTAACTGTTAAATATTCTAATTATAATTTCAGATAAAACCTCAAAAGTAAGGACAAAGAGGTATGGCAAGAATTGCTTTCGCTTTGAGGCTGTCCAGACATCAAACAGTCTGCCAAACAACCTATGTACTGTTGATCAGTAAAACAGATTTTGCCCTGCTGATCCACACCTTAACTGGCCACAAATGTAAACGCGTTATATACGAGTATATAAGTATCACTTTATTTTGATAGTTCTGGTATAATGCAACTATTTTACTAGTTGACATTAAGGCCCTCCATTAATTCAAGTGTTTTCACAACTTCTTCTGCAAACTTTAATCAGTCAATCTCTTTTCATTATAGTTTTATAAACATACATAAACAACTATGATAACCTGTAGAAACAAAATATGGTCTATGTGGTCTATAGGGCCTATTTTTTCATGGCTGGAAAATGTTAAAACATCAGAGATGCAAAAATATCAGATACGTAAGATGATTATTTTTTAGTTTTATATATCATTTCTCTGGTATGGTATATGCAACTTTCAGAAAATTGTATCCATCCAAGTTAGTTCTGCATTTCCGCAAACAGTTCTAGCACTTCTTCCTTGAAGTGTAAGAATATCAGTTAATTATTTCTTATTGCCTGTGCGCCAAATTGTATAGCAGCCAAAATATATTGTTGTTGTAACCATCAGCTAACATTCACAATATTACACAAAAACTACCCTATTGACATGAGGTCTTCTGGATGCTGATTCCAAGGTTAGGGTTGTTGGCGACTTTCTGATGAATGTCTTTTTTTTCAAATAGCAAATGTCAAAAATGCACCTTATATTGACTGGAAAACTCATTTAGCAGAACAGTGGCAAAAAAGATGGTATCCAAATGGGGATTTAATGCGCACATCTCAATAAAGACTTATTTCTAAATCAGATGTTAATTGTCTCAAATTGAGATTACTTGAGAAACGATGCATAGCGCTTCTGTCGGTCTCTCGGCAAATCTAAGTTTGACAATACTGAAGCTTCTATTTATCACATCAAGGTATCTTAACAATATTCAACGTTAAAGTACAACTTTACAGAGGTAAAATCTCAAACTTGAAAAACGTTTGTTTCTGGACTTGGATTTGACTGCTTTTAAATAAAACTTTAGACACAATAATATGTGATAAGAATGTCGCTTTGACTTGTAACTTTTACTTTGTCAGCTTTCCATACTTAGTGCCTACGGTCTCGGAACAATGTCCGTCGGGGTCTAAATCTCAGCTTATCCGGTTTTTGTTTTGCAAAAGCTGTTACCATATGTTAAGATTTGTGTTGATGCAAAATAGTTGTTACAAATTCACTGCTCTATAACAGTAAACTATGTAGATGTGACATATAAAATACGGAAAATGAATTGAGAATAGTATTCAATTAAATAAAAATAAATGTTATAATAATGGAGCCTGTTGATTACACGGAAACACTTAACATGATAGTGCAATCTCATTTCAAATTAAAATGGATTATAATTCATAAATTTGTTTCACGCGTTGATAAGGTTTTTGTTGTCTTGTGATTTCAAGAAAATGTTGCTTTTATAATTAGTCTAAATTACACTCCCAACTAGATAATACCTCGATGATTTCTGCTGAATATTTTATTAAATATATAAACCAGAACCGTAGTTTTAATTTCAAGCTCACTTAAATATGCATTTTAAATACCTGGTGTGGATTAAAACCTGTAAAAAATCCTTTGGAAGCATACAATGCAACCAAGCAGAATAATAGCAGATTTGGCTTCTATCTGGAAGATTGGGAATATATCTAAAATTCATTTCATGGTTACAACATACACGCGCGCTTTATTGCCGCTTGGCTGAGATACGTAATTGCCGTTCAGTAGAATACAAAAAAATGTATGCACAGATATAATGCACTTCCCTCGACATATATATTAATAACATTTAAATTAATTCTGTTTTGTTTTTTGCTCCAGAATTTCAATTTGTACTCTTAAACATAAAAAAACATGTGTATATTCTTCTCGGCATTGTATGTTCCATACCAATTTCAACATGTAAGAAGATGAGAAAACAGTTTGTTCCCCAAGAGACCGACAGAAGCGATATAAATCCTTTATAAAGTGATCTCAAATTGAGACAAATACCGCGACACTGATCTAATACTTTTGTTTTATTCGCACAACATATAGTATCACCAACGAAACAGGTGGTTTTGAAAATAAAACCTATATCCTTTTTGCAGCTAAAGCTTCAAACAATATCATAATACTACACAGCATGTTATGTTAAAGGTCTCGGACTTGGGCTAGATGTTCCTATTATTTCTGACTCCTGCATTATAGAGTTCCCCTAAAACCGGTGCTTGAAAGAATGGAAGATGTTACACATTTCAATACCTATCATAAACAGTCACAGTCAGACCGCTTAGGTCCATTCAGTGCCTCTGAATGATTTCTTTTTAAAGTCTACTTACAAAACGAAGAAACTATCAGATATCGACATTACATGAAACAACATTGTTGAAAACAAAATATACCAGTAATTAATCTGTACATAAGGGATAGAGTTCTTAATGAACGGAAACCATTTTCAGTCCCGAGGTCCCTTTGTCCTAGACCTCTGACTGACTGACCCTCAAAATAATATGGGTAATCTGCTGACTATAGGTAATCACACTTTGAAGTTTGAAGACGGTAAACAAAGCGCTCTTTAGTTTTTTTCTCAATGTCATTGTGGCCTTAACCTTTGACCTACTGACCCCTTAACAATAGAATCATCTACTTATCACAGTTCTGTAAATTATAAAAGCACTTTAGAACGTGTACATGTGCATGAAAAGAGTGTTGTATAAATTTGGTATAATAATATAAAAAAAATAATAATCACAGGCAATCGTCGTAAGAAAATTTGATGGCTTTAGGCCAGGACGTTCTTCGGTTAAGAAATAATTTATAGCAAAACAGTGCTTTATCATTATTTTATACACGATGGGCGGTTATACGTCGGGCGTGATAATTTCACGAGGGCGCAGCCCTCGTGGAATTATTTCGGACGACGTATAATCGCCCGAGTGTATAAATAGTGATAAAGCACTGTTTTGTTATAAATTATTTCTATTCTAATATGTTCTTTATTGTAAAATTTATATCAAATATGATGGAACTGTTTCTTTGCACAAGCATGGCGCCAATAGTAGATCTTTGTTTATACACGCCAAGGCCGGAAATAGTAATACGTCTTGCGGCAGAATTTAGTTCGGGCGAAAATTATTGCGAATTATTCAGAAAAGCGAATAACTGACTCAGTACGTTTGTAAATTAATCAACACATTTGAGCAATGTGACATTTCGTTTAAAACATGTTATTAAGTAAAATATTTCATAAAATTTGAAAGCGCTATTTCTTATTTCTTGATGCGTACATGGCGCTAAATATCACGTTCACGTGACGTCAACATAATATCATTGTGATGATTAAAGCATTGTTAGTCATATTAGAGTTATTGAGCGTACACGATTTTAGCCTTCATATCAATGTGACGTTGACGTTTGACTCAAAGACAATACGGTTATCTACTGACCTCAGGTAGTCGTCCTATTAAATGTGATGACTGGTGGACACATCGTTTTTCAGTTATTGATAGGAAACGGGTTTTCAGCTAAAGTTAAAGGTGATCTTAACCTCTGACATACTAACCTTCAGTACTGACAACAGGCAATCATCTTATGCGGTTTGGTAACTGTAGGCCAAAGCGTTCTTTAGTTAATTTGAACCCTATTTTCAGCTAAAGGTCACCGCGACCTTGCCCTTTGAGCAAAAGATATAAAAGTCAGTAGGAGTCATTTGTCGGTCACGACCAAACTGTCTACCAAGTTTGCGATTCCTGCACCAAAGCGTTCGGAAACCGAGAGAGCAGACGGCCGGTCCGATACTATATGCCGTCCCTTTCGGTGGAATAAAAACGAAATCATACGGTTTAAGTCCTATTTACAATAAAGTCTTCAAACATACGAAAATAGTAAATATAGTTAGTATTTTACACTGAATGTTTCTCTCTAGCGGCACATCTGATCATTACAAAATAACATTTTCACATGTAAAGGTACAAATTCACAGTTCTAAAGAATTGAAGAATTTAATTCATCTTTGAAGAATTTATTTCATAAAATGTTTTTGCAACAGTATTTAAAACAACATTATTTTATGACTTATACATTTAAAAATACATTTTAAAGTTTCTTCAATCGTATTTAATAGTCTTTTTGTTTCAGATAATAATACAAATATTTCAGTTAACTACAACATGTGTCAATTTGGATAAAACCATACAAGCACTTGAATTAGAAAGACAAATGTTTTTTAAATGTGGGATCAAGACATTGTTTCCAGGAATATCATATTTCAAGTTGCTTATAATGTCCACTTGGTAATATAGATTTCTTTTTCACAATGAAACAAAACACATATCTTCTATATCAGTTAAAACTGAGCCTGCTGTTTCTGACAAAAAAGATTTTTAAATTACCACAGTATACACATAGGGAGAACCTGGTGGACATGTTATATGACAAATAAAAATAATTTGAACAATCTTGGTAGAATGTCACACAAGGACCATTTGTGTGTAATTATTTTAAAATCCAGCAAGCAGTTTCATACAAAAAGATTTTTTAAAACTTTCTACTATATAGATTTAAGGGAAAGTGACCACGCTCTCTGACGGCCATGTTTTTAAATGAATCAGACTAAATTGAAAGTCTTGGTAGAGGATCACACGAAGACCATTTATATAAGATTATTTTAACATCGGCCCAGAAGTTTCACACAAGATTTTATTTAAGTTTCCGCTATATACATGTAGCAAAAAGTGACCACGCACTCTGGCGGTCATGTTTTTCTTTTGACGAATCGGAATAATTTGAAATATCTTGGTACAAGGTAACATAAGGGTCATTTGTGCGATTTTTTTAATCAGGTCAGCGGCTTAGAAGGTGATGTCGTTTGAAAAATTCATAGTTTTAGCCCTTACAGTCCCTATGTGCAACCAAGCGGAACCGTTAAAACAGCTTTGGTAGAGGACAAACAAGGAACATACAGGCCAAGATCCTTTCAGTGGTTTTGGAGGAGATGTCGTTTAAAGAAATTGTTGACTACGGTCGGAGGCTCTCATACACCCACGCACGACGGAAGACGGACACAGCGTGATCACAACAGCTCACAATCAACACTTCGTGTTCAGGTGAGCTAAAAATAACAAACTTTCAAAAGTTTCAAACAGATACGTCTGACCACCTGTGAAGAGGCCTCTTCTTAATTAGTGAATAATGTTTAAACATGAAAAAAGACGGTTGTGATTAATAACTACTCTTGAAAAGCTTTAAACTCATATATAATTTTGGTTGCCTGGTCGCCCAATCAAGATAGCGTTATTGTTAGGATAAGTATTAATTAAATAAGTATATTTTGTCTAATGTATGCTATAAATATAAAGACTATGTTATTAAACTTGTCAAAGATTTGCATTTAGTAATATATATTTTGCAGTTGTTGTTAACTCTATCTTGCTTTTGTCCAGTAGATGATATTTTCAGATAACTTCTAAATATGGTAACGAGATATAAATATTTTTATAAGTATAGACTTTCCATCGCTAAGTACCGCAAGGTTGAACACGCACTTTAAGCATTCGTTCACTTACTATCGACTTCATCATCATACTGACTTGTTCCATGTTAATATTGCCCGAGGCTCTTTTTCTGAGGTTAACATAGCTACCCAGATGCGGGGATTGCAACGGCGCCGTCTCTGTTCAGCTTTGGCTTTTGAGCACTTAGGTATATTACCTTACTGATCCCCAATGAGGTTCCCTGCCAAAAAGTGCTACTGTGTCAAGCGATGTGAATGTGGCGTGATATCTCAGGTTTTTAAATTACGTGCCGTTTTAACTGATAAAAAAAATACCTTACGTCGATGCAATGTGGTTAACTGGATGTTGTGACTCAACACAAGTCTTCAACGTGTCACATGTATTTCTTTTAGTAAAAATATATAAACAGGTCAACGCTCTATTTTTCTCTTTTTCAATGGTGAATTTAATGCCAGAACCAATCCTGTTAATGTACCTGCTGAAATATTATACAAACATAACGTTTTGGTTAGTATGTGTATCATCTTAAGCATAAAAGGCAACCAAACAAGACAAGTGAGCTTGTTCATTAAACATAATGCAATGTGCAACATTTCTTGCCATTCTATCACCAGTTTACGCGGAACTTTAGTATTCGCGAACAGAAAAAGGATTCAGTAGTCACAAAAAAATTATGAAATATAGCAGCAGTGAAACGTTCAGATAGTCAAAAATGAAAGTTGTAGTTGATGTAACATTATTTCAACACAACTAGGTTGGAGAGCCAACAAAAATAGCCATTTTTCGAAGCAAATTCTTTGGTAGGGTGTGTATGGATTTGTTAATAATACTTAGCTGATCTTTTTAGATCTTTGTCCCTGTTTTGTGCACTTACATTTTCGGCTAACTCAGTACTATTGCTCCTCATATACAAAATAAGTTCGCACCGAGAAGAAAATTGTGATAAAATCATTGCTCTCTGGGATGCAATAACTATGCATATAAGTAAAGTGGTATGACATACATTATAGTTTAATATTTAAACGTATGCAAAGTGTGTATAACCATTGTTTTCTTGCTGTTTTCGTACAGGATTTATGCAGCTCTAATTAAAAGGGCTTGATTGATTGTGTTTAAAATGAATTCATTCAAATGATATCAAAGCACCATACTACGTTACTTGTGTTTAACTACAAATTCCATTTTTATTTTTCACAGAAGCATTGTTCAAAATCATTGTGCTTTTGAATGTAGATATCACCATAAAGAAAGTTGTGTTTTCACTTCTTGATTTAATATACACCATAATACGACACTCAAAAGGAGTCGATAATATTTTTCATGAAGTATGTCCATTTATATAATGAAATTCTAAACGTTCCTTTTTCCTCCCCTACAGACATTTAGAATGACGTTGTTTGTGTTTGTTTCGTAAAGTATAATAGGCACCTACTACAGCTTTGGAGAATCAGACAGTAGAAGTCAATCAAACCTAGTCTGTTTCATATAGATTTTATTATATAATTTTGCATATTAATAATAACGTTTACGGACTATTTTTAATGTGATTATAAGGCCTGGATTTTACATATACATTCGTGGTATCTAACTGCATGTTTTCTCTGCTATAAATTTCAATCAATTGATGACACGACATGAACTCTAAAATTTTGGAACCAGGCCAATATCAAATATACCGCGATAACTGTAATTTACAATTATTACGTATAAAAAATATCCGTCGAAACCAAAGCTACTTACGTGGATTCATATAGATTTTATTATTATATCTGTTGTTGATTTTTAAAGTGAAAATATTAAAAATAAACCACCGGTATCTCACCAATCCAGCAAAAGTCCAAAATAGTAAAACAGTTTTTAACAATTTTCTTCTGTAGTTTTTCTCAGTTTTAAATTTCATAAACCATGCACGCGCCCATGTGCGTTTCTATCTTAGTATATGTCTTCTGGAACAATAAGAAGAAGAAATAGCACGAAATATCAGAACAAAATAAATGTATGTGATTACTTAAGTTCTTTCGTACTGCAAGCGCATGTTTCGTCCCCTGAGTACCTTTCTCAGCTCAAAAACTGACCCACCTAGTTATATCGGTTCTTTTGAACATACTTGAGATAAAATATAAAACAAATGTATTATCTAAAAATAAAACGGAATATTGCGTCAACCGTTGTTATAACAAAGGATCCACCTATGCGCTTACAGAAGTAAGTATTGGCATAGATTATCATCGAAATCTATTTGACTACATACAAATGAATTGGCAGGTTGACGGGTTTTCTTTCTTTACTGCTGCGATGTTTTATATTTAGAATTTAAATCTAGAAGACAGAAGTGTGCCATGGTTTTCCATATCTAATTTGATATAATTGATAATGATCAGGGACCAGTTTCACAACAATCAATTCTCTCCTACGTATGGACTTTTAAAACACAGTTATTTATAGGATATAACTTGTATCTTTTTAAAACAGATCTGTCATATTGTTGTTTGGCTCAGACATTTAATCGCAGATTTGTTTTGTTCTTCAATATACATGTAACAGAATCTATATGAGGATCCTTTGGAATCTTAGGTTGCAACCATACAAAATAAGAGCAGACTCGGTTTGACTGAGTCTGTTCATGAAAGGTATTGGAATGTGCAACACCTCTCCTGCCCCCAAGCACCGGCTTAAGCGGAGCTCTATAACAGTGATATTGAATGGACCCTATGATCCCAAAGAACCAGAAAATATAACAACACTAAGACTATGATAGATCAATAACTCGGTTATCACCCTCATTCGCTTGTTATTTTTCGTGACACCCATATGAAACAGAGTCTTATAATAAATATGGAGTTGCCCCATCAGAAACTTGAAGACTTGAGGTACCCCTCTAGAGCACAGAATATGCTTTGAGTGTACTTTTTCCATTGAAAACAAATAGCATTTCTAATACAGTGTCCTTTATATAATTTGAGATATGAGCCTCTTCCAGCAAATTTCAAATTGTACTGAAAGTGTTTTAAATATGTTAAGTGACAGAGACAATTATTTGTGATCCTTGGGTCAAGCAACTTTAAAAGTTATATGCACAAGTTTCAAAGTCTCTCTGAAGTTTTAGTAAGAAGAGAATGTTTGTATGAACAGACTCAATAAAACCGAGTCTGCTATTATTTTTCTTGGTTGCATTCTGTGCTTCCTAAAGATCTTCTAATAGATTCTACTGTATTATTATAAAGAAACAGTTACTGATATGTTTATAAAATAAGAAGTTTTATCTAGCGTATGATGGAATTGTTCTAAACTGAGAATAAAAAAGAAAACTTTCTTTTACATTCTTTTTTAAACAACACGCATGTTTTAGACAATTTAGATTTCTTGATTGGTGTCAATTTGTGTAAGCTGGTGACTTTTCATTTTTATATCATATTTTGATAGACAACCCTCCACGATATTTTAATGTACTGGTGCTTGACTTATGGTATGTAATGTTTACGAGTATAATGGAGTACTATTTTTATTATGAAACTTCTAAAATGTTTCCTGGAAAGTAAGATTCAGATTTATTGCAATTGTCGGATATATATTTATATATTTTCTAAAAAAAAGATTTCTTAAACATAGTATTTGTATTGAAATAAGTAATTTTTGTTTATCATCATTTAAATAATTGAATTCAATTGCATAATTCATTTTGAAGTAAAATCCTCATCCTATTTGACTCTTTTTTTTTTTTTTTTTTTTTGTCATATGGCGCATTTTAAGAGCGTATTTGTCGTTTTGGTTCCCACTATCTTATTGATTAGGCCTCAGGAAGCCCTAATAACCGAAATAGTTAAACCTGAAACAAATTCGAGTTTCCACCATAGACAAAGTCTTCATATATACGACCATCCTTATTCAAAACTGATTCAGGTAACGCTAAAGTGAAATAGATATCAAACTTATTTTCAGTGAACCTAATAATTGTGTATTATCAATTTCAGAGATAGAAATGCAGAACATCTTCGAATCATTCTATTCTCAGTGCACTCCATAAACTTTATAACTACAACGAAGAATATCCAACAAGGAAAAACTAGCGAATATTGCATTTCAATCAGGCAAACACACATTAGGCAAACTCTTATTAGCCTTGTAATCTTCAAATGGGAGATAGAAATATGTCAGTTTTAAACACTCGTCACAGCAATGTCAAATAAGCTCTTCTTTAAAAGAATTTACTGATTTACTTCTGCTCTATCAGTCCAATCCATTTTTCAAACGCGTTTCAAATGTACAATTCCTATAAATTTTTCAAGATAAAATCTGGTTTTGAAAATTGTCGCATCACGACGATGTCAATCTGACTAAAGTAATTGATCTTCTAAACGAAGATCTGAGGATGACAGATTCACATTCGTCTTCTGTATATTTTGAATTTCCAATATTGCTAATCTTTTTTTCGTAAATCTATTTTCATTTGAACCAATCAGACGACTTGTTCGAATTAGAGTAAGAAAAATGTGCAGTCAGACCCGGGCTCGAACCCAGGACCCCTCGCTTACTAAGCAAGTGCCCTATCGGTTGAGCTAACCGGTCTGACATTTTACGACATAAGAATTGTTATTATAAAAAGCCAAGGCTAAATGTAGGTTTTCAAGCTAAGTAAGCCTTAGATTGGCTAGTGGAAGGGTCGTCAGAACGAGGCAATCAATAGCTCGTCTTCAGATCCTACGCGTAACGTAAAAGATATACTATAGTCAGATTGCGACGATGTGAACATCCAAACTTTCGGCATACTGTGAAATAATTAAATTTCTGGAGCATAAAGTGTCGTTGTTTCAGCAATAGGTTTGAATTGTGGATTTCAACTGATAAAGATAAAATGAGTTAAAAATTTTCAAATTCGTTGGGATTTAATTTTGTTGATTGACGTCACAACGTAATCGGCGAAAGTTAACGACTCACAGAAAATAGTTTTGGTTTTCCTACACATGTCGTATGCTCCTTATCTTATGATTATTATTTTTTGATATTTCTCTTTTTTAACAACCATAATTCTGTTTTAAAGAAATGAAATCTTTGTATTATATGAAAGTATTGAATAGCCTGGTATAATTCTGTACGGAATTGCCATAATATATATTATACTTTTTAATACATTGTTTGCTGTTTTAATAACGTTGTGTTGTTCATCAAAATGTTTTAAGCATGTGTATGGAAGATACCTAATTAATTAATTAATTATCTTTAATATAAACCTTTGGCAATACCTTTTACGTTAGAATACTTTGAATACATATTATCATTTTCTACTGTTTTTATAGCCACATTTGTACATCTTAATTGAAAGGTTTGATTTTTTTGTTTAATCCCCCAACACACAAAGTAAAATAAGCATACCAAAAACGTATTATGGGAAGTTTTAACTGCAATCTGGTAAACTGTCCGTGTTACTTATTTCAGAAGCAATCATAATACACTATTCGTAATGGATTCGTAAGATTCATAACACTAATATCTACATCATAAACATATATTTGTTCCAGTATAGTAGTCATTGCTTTTGTGGTAGCACTGCTGATTTTTCTGTCACCGAGAAGAGGCCAGATGCCCATTGTAACTATAACTGTCACGGAGATCCTAGTCAGAAATGTGGAGGATACTGTTTTGGTTTACTTTATCGGATAGGGGTCTAGGTAAGTGTAAATGAAGCAAAATCTAGTCAGTTATACCAGACTGATAAATGTCTAGGTAAGTGAAGCAAGATTTAGTCAGTTATACCAGACTGACATGTGGTTATGCAATATTTAGTTAATTATATCAGACTGATACGTTTAAAGGCAAAAGATGCAAGGTAAAAAACAGTAAATATTGATTTAAACATTGTACTGTTTACAATGAAGACCAAAATACAATCTTTACAAAAACTGTTACGGTACGTCTTGATCTGTTATTTCTAACGTTTGTTTATTTGCTGACAAAAATAGACGGAAAACAACCCTTATGCTAAGAGAAGACACATTTCTTTAAGTCAGTTTTATACATTATTTTGTTTGTGCAAAACTCACATAAACTCTCTATCTCATGAGTACAATTAAAAAGGTCAGTAATTATGTTTTGAAAGCCGAGAATAATTACGTTTTTTCACAGGGAACAGTCGAAAAGCAGTGAATGTTGATTTTTATCCTTTTCCAGGAATTTGATGACGTCAGACGTATAGATGCCAAGGAGATGACTTTTATTCCCTGATGACCAATATGCATGATGATATATATATAAGGTATTTTTGACACTGGAAAATAAAAGAAAAACGAAATTCCGTCATACAACTTTGTCAGACATACGCATGTGTTATCATTTTACATCCTTTCAAAATATCCATAGACCTCGGTTCCCCTTCCGAAACAGTTTGTCTGTATTAGGATCAAATTGCAGATCATTATCTCGTATGTCATTTTCAAAATGCAGTTTGGAACAGCTGTTTTACATAACTCCAATTTACCATAAATAGCATTTGTTAGCAAATTACTTTCATTAATACGAAATATTTACTAATTCGTATTTTAAAACTTTTTTTTTTCAAAATGATTCAAAGTATAAAACTAAATAAAAGGTTCTATTTGCATAATTTGTATTTTCTGTAATTTCCCTATCATATTACCGATAGATGGTTTGTATTTTGAAAAAGTGCGTAAATTATTTTTTGAATATGTGTATGCTGCTGATTTGAAAAACGAAGAAACATGAATAACTAAGTACCTTTTTTTTAATTTCAAATATCTACTAGCATTCTATTCATACTTGATATGTAACATTTTGCTTCATAAGTAACAATACAATACACAATAATGAGAGTGCCTTTGTACATACATAATGAATTACTCATAAAAACTGTTCTAACTTATCAAAATTAATTAATTAAGCGTGATACATTAAAGTCATGTTTACTGAAACGTATCTTAATGTTACCTTTGTGTAAAGTAGTTAGCAGGATCTGTAGCACCCTTATCACTGCAATAGACTAAACATACAGGACTTGCATACAGAATTACAAGTAAATTTATGATATCTAAAAATAAAAACATCATACCACATTAAATGTATATTTGGTGAAAGTACTAGGGTTTTATGGTTCAAATTCGCACAACGGTAAGGCTAATATAATTTTGTAGAAAAACACTGCATTTTATATCCGAAAATCTTAACTATACATATAAAATGTCTTTAAAAGCTCGCAGTACAAATAAGATAACCTATATAGTTCTTGAAAGTCAAAACAGGGCATGGCAACAGATAAGGTTGCAGTGCCATGTGTGCCAAAAACTATAATAATAATGTCAGCAAGAGTGCAGAACTGCCCAATATACACCTGTCATAGCAATTAACTTTTCACTCTGCTTCTTGAGCAGACTTGTTGATTTGCTACATTTCGACGATTTCAAGGTATATAACGTCAGATTTCCAAAGATCATCCAGCTTCTTATCGGCCTTGCCAAGATATTATGACCATTAACATTCTGACTAAGTTTGGAAAAACTGGATAAGTTATCAAGCGAGAACTGTCATTTTTCGCATTTTCATATAATTCAAATACCGCAACTTAAGAGCTACTGGGATAATCTGGAAAGCTATCAACTTTTGCCCATGTACTAGTATTATGCCCCTAAATATTGTGACCAAGTTTGGTCAACGATGGATAAGAATTACTGATGGACACTGTCGTTATACACAATTCTGAGTACTTCAAGGGCAATAACTCTGGAGAGACTTAGAAAATTCAGCTAATTATCGAACGAATTTGCCGAGATATTATACCCATAAACATTGTGACCATCGTCATATAGTTGATACAGTTACTAGAATTCACTCCAGGGCATTTAAGCTGAGCATCACTATAAATCCTGCTGCTTTTTATTTCAATAAAATCTACTAATTTTATAACGGTTTTTCGACATTTTCCAGCATATCAGATTTTCAGACTTATATTCCCAGAATGAAGTATATCGCTATTATAAAAAAAAAGGAGTGTTACCTTTTATATAAGAAAACTGTATATACAGTTCGTTAAGAACAACACGCTGAATTTGCTCCATTCTCTCTTTCCGAGACATAAATTCTTACGCCGCATGAGAAAAGGCACATGCCGATTCTGTTAGAATGCTACGTATACATACTGAAACGATAAAAGGGTAAAAGAAAACATGATGCTTATTGAGAATGGGCACGAGGAAAGGAAGAAAGACAAGCACTATTTATATCAGGACTACTTGTGACCAGCGAAGGCTTATATTTGATTTGGTAGTGCTCCTAGCTTTAGAGCTGGTAATAGAACGTGATCATCTGTGAAAAGAATATTTTGTCACGGATGAAATGTTAACGTTTGAAAATCACTCATGCAAATATGCCAATAATGGCAGTAGAATGTAACAAATACGACTTTGTTGCGTAAGGGCCATTACTGTAGCAAAGACTAAACTAGATGAAAATGGAAGATGGAATCGTATCAGTCGTGGTTATAAACTACAGAGGATGTTTGCCGAACAATTGTTCAAACAAGTCGGTGTATCTTTTCTCAAATCCATACAGCGTCACCTTATGGTTTAATGGTATTTTTTACACCGGACCAGTGGCAGGCAATGATGATATCATTATGTTTGTTGTGGCGTAAAAGGTACATCTTCCTGTGTCTTAGAGTTTCAGTTTGTGTTTGCGTCTGTTGAGTGCGTTCGTGTGTGTGTATGTGTGTGTGTGTGTGTGCGTGCGTGCGGGCGGGTGGGCGTTCGTGCATGCCTGCAGTTTCTTGCGGGTCTATTTATTGTGGGCCTACTTTGCGATGTATGGCTCTGCTCTGTGCTTCCGCAAAATCTACCATTACCCTTTTTAATTTGTATACAGCGAATACTAATGATATTACAGTTAACGACAGCCAGACCTACCTTATGTAAAAGTAATATTTTCCTTAAATTCCAAGTCCAAGTACACCTTTGATACAATACTATAACGAGAGGTTTTTGTAAAATACGAATCCCCCATCGTGGTATGTCCCATTTCAGTCTTAAGGTCACTTTGAACTTGCCCTTTGACTTACTGATTTTTAACAAAATAAGGGTCATCTTCTAACCAAAAACATCATCCTGTGAAGTTCGAAGGCGGTAGACTGGGTTCTTACTGGGCAGAAACCATTTTTAATCTCAAAGTCCCTGTGATCTAGACCTCTGACCAAATGACCCTCAAAGCACTATGGGTTATTTGTTGAGTATAGGCATTCACCGTTTGAAGTTTGAATGGGTGATCAAGGCGCACTTTAGTTATTGAGCGAAAATAGTTTTCGGTCTCAAGATCATTGTGGCCTTGAGCTTTGACCCTCTGATTCCAAAACATTAGGATCATCACATGCCGTCGTCCTGAGAAGTTTAATTGATGTAGGCCAAGACGTTCTTTATTTGTTAAACGAAAACCATTTTCAGTCGTCATGATACTGTGATCTTGACCTTTGACTAAAAGACAATTACGATTTATCTACTGACCACAAGCAATCATCCTACTAAATGTGATGACAGTAGGAAAAAGCATTCTTCAGTTATTGATCGGAAGCCGACTTTTGCCCAAATTATTCGTGACTTTGACCTTTGGCCTAATAATCCTTAAAACTAGGTTTCATCTTCTGACCACAGGTAATCATCTTACGAAGCTTGATGACTGTAGGCCAAAGCGTTCTTCAGTCACCACTTGACCTGTGTTCAAACAACATCAAAATCAATAGCGGTCATTTGCCAGTCACGACCAACCTGCCTACTACATATGAGGTTCCTTCATCAAAGCGTTCTTCAGTCATCGGAGACCGAGATAGCAGACGGACGATCCGATTACTAGATGCCGTCCCTTCCGGGGGCATAAAACAAAATATTCTGGTTTAATCCTATTTACAATGAAGTATTCAAACATATGAAAATAGAAATATAGTCAGTATTTTGTAAACATTGAATGTTTCCCTCTAGCAAGTTTAGAATTAAAGCACATCTGGTCATTACAAAATAACATTTTCACACGTGAAGGTACAAATTCACAGTTTTAAAGTAATACAGCAATACATCTTTAAATAATTGAATGATTTTGCGAAGTAACAGTACTAAATGTAGTATTGTCAATATAAAGATAAAGCTTTTCGTTGTTGTGTTTTATTTTGTACTACTCTAGAAGCAATTGTCATTATTTTGGAACATCGTTCATTAATTGCTGCCTAGTATTTATTTATATATGCACTGGAGTACTGTTGTATCAATATCACCTGATTTGTATACATTCGTTAAAACTCAGCCGAATTTAAATCTAGGTCCTTCCAACTGAGGCCTAAATGGTATCAATAACAAAAAATGATCATGCAATGTGTGAGTAACTGAATGTGATACACAAAGTGAAATGTCATATTACAGTTACATTGCACCACTATTTACACTTTAATCACACCGATCCCTCTACGGTAACATGCGATATACCGCATGAGATATATCCTATAGAATTAAAAAAAAAAGCGTCCTTCCGGCAGGTGCACAGAGCGTCTGACTTATTATACTCTTTTGATTTTATCCAACTAATACATAAAGTTATATAAAGATTAAGATCCATTCCGAAAGAATTAAACGTGATCCATTCTGAAAGAATAAAGCTTTTGTATCGTGTGACACTTTATTTATGTGTAAGATTAAATACAAATCAGAAAGTTAATTATGAGAAAGTCGTAATGTCCATTAGAGATGAATTGTAAAACAATGTTCGAATAATTATACACGGTCTAAATAATTGTAGTAGAGCTCAGTTTTTAATCATGTAAAGAAAAATAAGGTGCTTCCAAACGCGTTTCACACTTTCAAGCTAAAAAACAAACATACATAAAGTATTATATAAAGTAAAGCTTGATTTCTTTCCTTATGTTCCCATATTATTGCGTGATAAACACGATAGGCAATTTTAGAGTAAAATTTTTTCTTATAAAAGCACACTATAAAGAACTTATTTATTTCAATTACCCAAAGGTGAACAATGAGTTTCTGTCGTTATCCTAAGTTTACGAGCGTGAACCTATATTTAAGAGCGTAAATCTGGGGTTACGTGCGTGAACCATGATTTATGAACGTGAACCTATGTTAACGACCGTAAACTTGGTTTTATGACCGTGAACATGGGTTTACGCTCGTAAACATAGGTTCACGCTCGTGAACATAGGATAACGACCGAAATTCATAGTTCAATCGAGAAACCTAGTTTATCGAACGTAAACCTGGGTTCACGTTCGTAAACTATGGTTTACGCTCGTAAACCCAAGTTCATGGTCGTAAACATAGGTTCTCGCACGTAAAAATAGGTTCACGTCCGTAAACTATGGTTCACGGCAAGCCAATTATCCAATAATTACGTTTTTTGGTCGAATAACTAGGATTATCAAATATTAACCTATATTTACAAGCGAAAACACAGGATAACGGATGTAAACCATAGTTTACGTTCTTGAACCCATATTTACGTTCGATAAACTAGGTTTCTCGATTGAACAATAAATATCGGTCGTTATCCTATGTTTACGAGCGTGAACCTAGGTTTAAGGGCGTGAACTTGGGTTCACGAGCGTGAACCATAGTTTACGAACGTAAACTTGGGTTTACGACCGAAAATCATAGTTTTGTTCGAGAAATCTAGTTTCACGCTCGTAAACATAGGTTCACACCCGTAAACCTACGTTCATGCACGTATATATAGGTTCATGTCCGTAAACTATGGTTTACGGTCACGGCCGTAAACCTAGGTTCACGCTCGTAAACCTATGTTCACTCTCGTAAACATAGGTTCACGACCGTAAACATAGGTTTACGGCCGAAGTTGATAGTTGATTTGATAATCCTAGTATATCAATCGTAAACCATGGTTTACGTTCGATAAACTAGGTTTCTCGATTGAACTATGAATTTTGGTCGTTATCCTATGTTTACGACGTAAACTTGGGTTTACGAACGTGAACCTACGTTTACGAGCGTGAACTTTGGTTTACGATGTTATCCTATGTTTTCGCTCGAAAAAATAGGTAAGTATTCGAAAAACCTGGTTTTACGTTCGAAAAACCTGGTTTATCGAACGTAAACCTAAGTTCACGCTCGTAGACCCAAGTTCACGTTCGTAAACATAGGTTCACGTTCGAAAATATAGGTGCACGTCCGTAAACTATGGTTCACGGTCGTAAACTTAGGTTCACGTCCGTAAACATAGGTTCATGGCTGTAAACCCATGTTCACGCCCGAAATTCATTGTTGATTCTATAATTCTAATATATCGACCGTAAACCATGGTTTACGTTTGATAAACTAGGTTTTTCGATTGAACTATGAGTTTCGGTCGTTATCCTATGTTTACGATCGTTATCCTATGTTAACGCTCGTAAACCCCGGTTCACGCTCGTAAACCATAGTTTACGAACGTGAACCTATGTTTACGACCGTTAACATGGGTTTACAATCGTGAACCTACATTTACGAGCGTGAACTATGGTTCACGGCGTTATCCTTATTTTTCGCTCGAAAATATAGGTTAGTATTCGAAAAAACTGGTTTTACGTTCGAAAAACCTAGTTTATCGATCGTTTATCCTAGTTTTTCGACCGTGAACTAGGATTCACGTAATAATTGGACAATTGGCGTGCCATATACACTTAAGTCCACCTTTAAAGATGTTTTCTTCAGGCCATAGTCCATTCAGCATTATGCAGCATATCAATATTCTCTTTTTCTGATCTTTGATTCAAAACACAATATGTTATCGTTAATCTCCATTCAACAGTGTCCAATACTAATTAACAAACAATTTACTGGTGTCACATTTATAATTTGTCTTTACTAGTGTAACGCGTACACTTGACGTAAATATTCACCCGATTTAGGAAAACGTGGTTTTGATAATAAGTAAATGATAGGTTATATTTTAGCAAATGCAAAATAGAAAAAGACGGACCTAGTGACGTCATTTGACGTTGCCATTTAGACTAGAATCTACTAATCATAGAAAAACTAATTTTGACTTATCAATTAAACATTCACTTGTATTACATGTGTCGTGGAAACGCTTTTCCGGGTATTTGTTGGACATCCTTGTTACATGAACCTTCTTAGTTTCGAACAACTGACAAAAACCTAGAGGCATGCTCAAAATTATATTATTTTGTACTGTATAAATTAATTTAAGAGTGAAACTGTTTTATCATATATGGTGTTATTGAGTTATATCTATGCCATGCACGTGCCATTTAGAACAAAATACATAATTTTGAAAATTATTTCTTTCTTCTGTCCAGTGAAAATAATCGAGCAGCCTTTGTAAAAATCGAATTAACATATTTCTCTGTATTATTTCCACAGCTATAGACATTGCTTTCCTGGTGATAGTCATGGTTACATATTCACTGTCTTGTTTTCATCTATATATGTATTAGTTAAAAATGCATTACTTTAAGGCTTTAATAAAGCAGTTGCAGATAGAATATGTCAAATATATGCAAAAGTATCGTGGGATGACACTGTCTCATCAGCCTTTATAAACAAATTAGTTGCATTGTATGCATTAAGTATGCAAATCTAAAACAAAACGTATTAATCAGTTGCTGATGTTACTTTGAAGGGGTACCATTTCCTTCTCAACAGCATTGCCACTATTTTTACAACAGTCGGATTTCTTACATAGCTTGACCAATGCAATAACTACAAAAATCAACAACAATGTAAAGCAACTTTTTCCTAATAAAAGATACACAAACCACATCGGCGTCATGTTATCCATCAGGTACCCAAGAACTATTGGATTTATTATCAGTCCTATAGAACCGGCTATAACGAACAAAGACGATATTTTCCCTGTTACTTGCAGAATACTTTCCTCGGTCCACGAATATACGCTTGGAAAGATAAGAGACATCGAAAACCCGGCTAAGGATATGGATACCCAAAGAAGGCTTGTAGTCGATGTGAAACAAGCTGTTAGTATACCTAGAAAGGCTATGATCAAAGAAATGCAATATATCATGAGAAGGTTGACAGGTTTAAAACGTTTAACGATAAAAATCGCCAAGAAACGACCAACCGCAAAAGCAAACCAGAAGACACTTGTGGCATAGCTACTGATGTCTTTACCCCAGCCGAAATAACTGATACAAAAGGTTGCAAGAAAACTGGAAAATGTATCTTCGACGGCGCAGTAAATCATCATGAACAAAGACAACAGGATAAGTATAAGAGTTTGCACTTTCTTCGAAAATTTGTTCATTGTCCGTGGTTGTTCTTCTCCCTTCTGTTCCTGTTGTTCTGTTATATTTACTTCCGCTATATTAGGCGATTTGTAAGTCCTCATTATTTCTTTAACGAAAATAACGAAGAATGGAACAGAGGTAGAAAGTATCACAAAAAACGATATAAGATATGCGAAATGTACATATGTTGGTCCGTAGCCTGGTTCTTTGCAGTCATTTTCTACGTAGTCTTTTGGTACATGTGTTGTCCACGTCGAATTTGGAGATGATTCGGCGTCGGATTCATCTGCATTAAATACACATCAAGATCAATAAAAAAGTATTGATTTTTATCAAATTATATAGGAACTTGAAAAGCAATAGCTTAAAAGCCTATGATTATTTCAAAGTCAAATATATTTACGAATACAATACATGTAGAGTTTATAAGATATACAGGTAATTCCATCAGGAGCATTGCTGAAGTTGTGATAATATAAAATGTAATGATACTTTTATCGTTTTGTTACTCTTATTTTCATAATTATTATTATTATCATGATCTTGGCCATCTAAAGAAGAAGCATTAGATTTTGAAAGACCGGTGACAATAGACCATACTTTTATCATTTAGCCTTTGACATAACCGTTTGGCCAAGAACGGCTCAGTTGTTAACGGTGAAATAATTCCGCCAAATGAGAAACAAAAATGTAGTCCTTGAATATAGGAGCGAGCCTTTTCTCCCCAGAAAGACATCACATAGGCATTGGCACCTGGAAACAAACTCTTTAGTAGTTTTATTTAAAAATATTAAGCGTGTACATGTCACATAAGATAGATAATAAAAACATTCTTTCACTAGATTAAAAATCAAAATAGTTTTGATTATTACGAATATTAAAGAATTTTTCAATTATGTAATGAGAAATAACATGCCAAGTATAAAATAAAGGGTTAAAGTTTTAAATTAATTGCTACCATATGTTCCTGGATATTATTCAAGCAAGTAACAGAACTTCAGTAGTAATACTAACTACTACCACAATACCAGCGATCGAGAGTTCGCGCCCAGCAACAGTCGTCTTTGTTCACATGAATTACCTTTGTAAAAAGTATTAATACAGAAACACATGCACTGGAATTTGTTCACCTGTGTCTAGACCTCCTGCCCCTACTCCAGATAGAAATCGTACTGCAAGCATCAACGCAAACCATCTACACCATGGAAGAGCAACGGTCGTTACCGCCATAATCATAGTCGAAAAGGCAATCACTAATGATTTGCTGAAGTGATCATATAATAAGCCTAGAATAGAAGAAATATATACTCAACAATTGAAATTAATAAGTGTATGCTTAAGAAATTGTGAAAAAAAGAAAAAAGAATATTTTTTACACAGTTTACGAATCCATGGTTCTATTCTAGAAAATCAATAATATCGCATGAAAACAACAAATGCATGTGTCCGGTCATGACTAAAAGCAACAGTTATTGCACATGTGTAAGTGTTACTATTTCATAAAAGAACATTCTAAATACGTAGCGACACCTTACGACAGCAGCAGGACACTTTAGTACTGCTGATTTAATACTTAACACACAAACATAGCCAGGGTTATCCAGAAGGCGGTTCAAATGCAGGCGGTTAAAGGGTGAGAGCAAGTAGGTGTGAGTGGAGGTTCAATCATCCTGGAAGTGGGGTATGGCTTCTCAAGGAAATTATGTATTTCGAGCAATTCGCGGTATATCTGAGAACTATATGATTAGGGTTCGGTTTGTCAGAGAAATTTCGACATAATTATAACAAGAGGGCCATGATGGACCTAGATCGCTCATCTGAGTTACGCAGCTTGCATGAGCAGTTTTGGTAGATGGTTATGCAAGGGAAATGTCTGTGAAATTATATTGAAATAGTGTTTTTGAAAAGATTCTAATAAATTAATATGGACTGGTGTATGTCTGTGTTGGGTGATATTGGGAGGTGGAGTAAGAAGTTGGCGGAATGATGTGATATGACAATATCAAACAAGAAGATTTTTTTACTATACACACATGGGGGAAGAAGATCAAACAACTCAGTGACCGTTGTTTTTCTTTTGACAAAACAGAATAATTTGTATAATCATCTTAGCCTGCTGTTTCTGACAAGAACTTTTTTAAAATTTACCAATATATACACATAGGGGAAAAGTGACAACTCTTTTTTAAAGTTTCTACTATATATATATAAGGAAAAGCGACTATGCTCTCTGACGGCCATGTTTTTTAATGAATTTGACTAATTTGAAAAATCTTGGTAGAGGATTACATGACGACCATTATCTTATAGAATTATTTTAACATCGGGCCAGCAGTTTCAAACAAGATTTTCTACTACATACATCTAGCGAAAAGTGATCACGCCCTCAGGCGGCCATGTTTTTGACGAATCAAAATAGTTTGAAAAATCATGGTAGAATGTTAAATAAGGATCATTTGGGCGAACTTTAATCGGATCAGCGGTTTAGTAGAACATATCGTTTGAAGATTTCCTATTTAAAGCCATTGTGGCCCCTACGTGCAACCAAGCGGAACCGTTTAAACAGGCCCACAAGGAACATACAGGCCAAAATCCATTCGGTGGTTTTGGAGCAGATGTGGTTTAAAGAAATTGTTGACTACGGACGCACTCGTATACGCGCGCAAGAGGATGATCAAAATAGCTCACCCTGAACACTTCGTGATCAGGTGAGCTAAAAATAACAAACTTTCAAACGACTGACCACCTGTGAAGTAGCCTCTTCTTAAATTAACATTAAACGGTTGTAATAAATAACTGCTCTTGAAAAGCTATTATATAAATATTGCATTCCTGAGAGGGTGATATGAAAAATGTTCACCGCGAGATATATGAATATTGACCGAGGCGCCAGCCGAGGTCTGTATTCATATTTCGAGGGGTGAACATTTTTCATATCACCCTCTCAGGAATGCAATATTTATTTTATTATACCGAAAGCTTATACGGGTCAAAGCATTTACTGGAAAATCAACATAATAATTTATTTAACATTAAAAAGGAATTACTAACCAAATAATGAAGACAGCATTCAAGAGTCTTTACTTGTTAGCACTCATAATTTGTGGCGACTTTGCTGTGTAATAAGACTTTTTTGATAGATTTAGTCGAGACGTTTACATATCGCTGACCCCTATACTTATTCTAATATTTCAACATTGCGTCAATCAGTAGCATTCGAAAAGCGGCGATAACTTTTTTTTTCTAAACGAAACATATAAGTGTGAGCACTCATTTTCTTAGTTAGATCATTTCCAAACTTACTGTGGTAGTTTCGATTCAATATTTGATGAAAAATTGTTTTCGAAATATTTTGCACGTATAAAAAAAGAAGAAAATTCGGCCGTGTTCGCACATGCAAGAGCATCAGAAAAGGGTAAATTAATCCTAACGTATGATTATATACGCGCCTCGTCTGAAAATTTATCGACTTAGTCTTTTAATCAATGCGAAAGTATCAATCTCCCAACGGGTGATATGAAAAAATAATATCACATGCGCAGAAAAACAAAATAACACTGTTGCGCATGTGATATGAAATTACGGATCATATCACCTGCGCAGAAATTGAAAATAACGATTTTGCGCCTGTGATATAAAATCAGTGGGGAATATGATATATCATTCAAGTTAAACCAATGGAAAATTTGCATTGGACATTTATGTGAGGTATAATAAAAACTAATATATCATTTTGGTTTCCTGGCCCCATGTTCACAAAACATTTTTCGGTCTCAGCTGAGTTTGAGTTTGAAATTCTAATATCAATTTTACTAAACCTTCGAGATTAAATTCCAACTGAGACTGACCATCAGTACTAAATAGCCACTTGAAAATAGTTAGTAACTTAAAATTCAGTTTTAAACATGCTATTTTGATATAAATGACAAATAAAGTTTCTTTATAAAACTCAGCTGAGACTGAAAACATTTTGTGAACACGGGGCCAGGTCGCTTAATCAAGATTATAAGCGTTATTATGTATTAATAGAATAAGCGTATTTTGTCTATGTAAGACTATTGTATTAAACTTGTCAAATATTTGCATTGAGAAATATATATATTGTTGTAAACTTTCCTTTGTCAAGTAGATAATATTTTCAGATAACTTCTAAATATGGAAACAAGATATATATATATATATATATATATATATCTCTCCACTCGTAATAAAAATTTAGCTGAAAACTATAAACTATATAAACACTTAATCACACGATTTCCTATGAAGTAAACAAATACGCCTACATATTGTTATGTATAATGTCCAAAGTTTCCAACGATAACGTAGTGTTAACAAACATTACTATAAATAGGTTTAAATGATTTAGTTATTATTGCATTATTACCAATTATAAATAAGCTCGTTTCGATTTTATATAACAGGTGTTTGTATGTGTTCGTAACTCAGCGACGACAGTTGAATTTCCTTTTATTTTTCGCATTCTTCGAGTGCTTATCATTTTGTCTGTGGCACAACAGCAAAGACATTTTCGAGGTCAAGAAAAGTTTAGTATTATGTCAAAGTTAATATTAGTTAAATGCATGTCCATGTACATAACATAATGAAATATATTATGTAAAGGCAAGCATGTATTATAAATACAAATCATCATCAAAAAAAGAGAAAAATAAAGTAACAGGAACGAATATAATCTGAGGCAGATAAAACGAAAGAAATACTGATATTTACTTGTCAAATAATGTACATGTTGTTTCATCAATAATCATGATATAGACGCGTCTGTGCTTTCGGGTAGTCATGCATATAAGTATAAACTTTTCAAACGCTAAGTACCGCAAGTGAAGCGTTCGATCACTAACTGCCGACTTCATCATTGTGCTAACTTGTTCCATGCTAATATTGCCCAGACTCTTTTAGTGAGATTAACAGAGCTACCCAGATGCGGGGATTGCAACAGTACCGTTTCTGTTCAGTTTTGGCTTTTGAGCTCTGAGTTATTTTACCTTACTGACCCACAGTGAGGTTGCCTGCCAAAAATTGTCACCGAGTCAAGCGATATTAATGTGGCCTGATATCTCAGTTATTCTGGGGAAACGTGTTGTGTTCCAGGAACATGCCGTTTAACCGATAAAAATATAATAATTTACGTCTTACCTTATCTCTACACTGGTATGATATATCGGACAAATATCACTGCATTTTGAAATTGAACTACATGTTGAAGTTAACTTTCTTTTTCAAATTTCCCTTTCAAATAACTGTGTACTTTTTCTGTTTAGAGATTTCATAAACTGTCAGGACCAATGCTGTTAATGTGCATGATGAAATAATATACAAACGTTACATTTGGTTATTATGTGTATCATCTACGGATCTGAACCTACATCCTTGGCGGTTTCGGGGATGTAGGAAATGCTATCAACACAAAATGCCGGTTTCGGGGATGTAGGAAATGCTGTCAACACAAAATGCTCTGTATTTATGCAATATACAATGAAGGGACTGGTTATCCCATATTTGTACCGTGTATTTTAGATAGTACTTGTCATCCTTAATGAAATATATGCGCTACAAACAGCCGGGTGTAAGAGCCTCGATCGACGTAAGCACGTAACAAGTCAGTCTACTTTTAAAGTCCGTGGTACAAAGGCAAATTTTACACGTATACTTTCAATCGTACGATAGTGTTAAAACGTTAAATTGATATTGGACACGAGGAATGGCAACAAAGTACAGCATTTGTGATCTGCTGAACTGGTCATGTAAATACGTGTATTCACTAAACAAAGAAAACATATGTATATACACAATGAGCAATTAGAACATACTACTAAGTGCCCGACGAAACAGGATGAGCATGTGGAAGGTTCCGCGACAGCCTGTTCTCAGTCAATTCGGACTGAAAAGCTTTCTTATTTGCCACCTACCCCGTTCCGTTGGGTCGTTTATTGTTTTAGATATAGTTGGTGTTCAAAACATAACAACCATTTCAAAAAGCACGACATACTAGACTGGTGAAGGTATGAGTGCGAGATGGCGATAAGAAAAGATAAATTAGATACCGCATCTGTAGCTAGATGCTTAGGTCTTCTTATTTCAAATAATCTTTAAGAGTAAAGCAAAATAAGGTAAGTCTCTAGCTGGTGCGGAATCTAAGTTACCCTTTTTCTTCATGTATACACAAAGATATTAGTATGGATATGCATTAACAGCATGTATGTCTTGTAACGTGTTTGCTGCACATCCAATTTTAAATATGACAAGGATAGTATCATGCCCAAGAAAAAACATTTATTGTTTTATTTGTATCTGACAATATACTATAAAAAATAAAACTTTTAATGTCCTACCACCGGCAAAGGATCCAGCCATGTAACCGAAAGAATAAATGGTGAATAACCAGGAAGCTGTGTCCAGTGTTTGCTCAACAACCAGTTGTAAATCCGGGAAAGACGGTCCAATCTGTCCTGTCATCCATCCCTGTTACAATTAAACCGTCATGATCAACTGTTGTTTTAATAAAGGAATGAATGTCTACACACTTGTAAAACACCCTAAACCGAAGTACACATATCCAATAACGGCCAGCCGTTATCCTAAATATGTGTACGAGGTTTCGGGTTTTACAAGTGTGTAAAACAATAAAAAAAAATATGACATTTATTACTTTTGTTTCTTTTTATAAATTATTTCAAATCTCTGTACTGGCAGTATAAATAAAAATGAAAAATGTAGTCCAACATCGGGAGCAGTACAAAAGTTTCGAAATAAATTTGTTTAACACACTTGTAAAAAATTCTGTTAGCAAATCAAATTGAAGGAAACGGTCCAAAAAAGAAACAATAAATGATTTCAATAAAACATGGATAGAACCGTTTGTAATCACCAAGTTACATACTTTCTTAGTGTCCTTAACATCGCTTAAAATTGCAACCAACGTCTAAAATAAATTTAATAAAATTTCGAAGCATAAAAGGCAACTAAGCAAGACAAGGGAGCTTGTTCATTAGAGATGATGAAATGTGCAACATTTCTTGCCATTCTATCACCGGTTTACGCGGAACTTTAGTATTCACAAACAGGACCACAAAGGACTATGAAATATAGCAGCAATGAAACAGTCAGAAAGTCAAAAAGAAAAATAGTAGTTGATGTAACATTATTTCAACAATAAAAGGCTGAAGAGCCAACAAAAATAGCCATTTTTTTTCAAAGTAAATCCTGTGGTAGAGTGTGTATAGATTTGTAATACTTAGCTGATCTTAATACATCTTTGCCCTTGTTTTGTACACTTATATTTCCGGCAAACTCAATATTATTGCTCGTCATATACATAATAAGTCCGCACCAGGAAGAAAACTGTGCAACAACTATGCATATATACTAGTAAGTAAAATTGTATGACAAACATGCTAGTTTAATACTTAAACGTAGGCAAAGTGTGTATAGCCATTGTTTTCTTGCTGTGATTGAACAAGATTTATGCAGCTCTAATTAAAAGGGATTATCTTTAAAATAAAGTCATTCAAGTGATATTAAAGCACTATACTTTGTTACTTGTGTTTAAATTTTTTTTTCGCAGAAGCATTGCTTAAAATCATTGTACTTTTGAATTTAGATATCGCCATAAAGAAAGCAGTTTTTTTCACTACTTGATTTATTATACACCATTATACGACACTCAAAAGTAGTCGATAAGATTTTTCTATTAAAAAATCTTCATGAGGTATGTCCATTTAAATAAGATTAAATGAAATTCCAAAACATTCCTATTTCCTTTCCTAGATTTAGAACGACGGTATTTGTGTTTGTTTCGTAAACTGTAAAAGTATAATCAGACAGTACGATGCAATCAGTAAAACGTTCCTATTTCCTCCCCTAGATCTAGAATGACGTTATTTGTGTTTGTTTCATAAACATATTAAAGTATCATCAGAAGGTAAGACTCAATCAGTAAAACGTTCCTATTTCCTCCACTAGATTTAGAATGACGTTATTTGTGTTTGTTTCGTATCATCAGAAGGTAAGACTCAATCAGTAAAACGTTCCTATTTCCTCCCCTAGATTTAGAATGACGTAATTTGTGTTTGTTTCGTAAACATAGTAAAGTATCATCAGAAGGTAAGACTCAATCAGTAAAACGTTCCTATTTCCTCCCCTAGATTTAGAATGACGATATTTGTGTTTGTTTCGTAAACATATTAAAGTATCGTCAGAAGGTAAGTTTCAATCAGTAAAACGTTCCTATTTCCTCCCCTAGATTTAGAATGACGTTATTTGTGTTTGTTTCGTAAACGTATAAAAGTATCATCAAACAGAAAGCTCCTATTTCCTCCCCTAGATTTAGAATGACGTTATTTGTTTTGTTTCGTAAACATATTAAAGTATCATCAGAAGGTAAGACTCAATCAGTAAAACGTTTCTATTTCTCCCCTAGATTTAGAATGACGTTATTTGTTTTGTTTCGTAAACATATTAAGGTATCATCAGAAGGTAAGACTCAATCAGTAAAACGTTCCTATTTCCTCCCCTAGATTTAGAAGGCCTTTTTTTATTTCGTAAATATATTAAAGTATCATCAGAAGGTAAGACTCAATCAAATCTAGTATGGTATTATTTTGATTGGCTACATATTATGTTTCCAAAGGATCTTCGTGTAGATTTTTTATTGGACAATATTGCATATTAATAATAACGTATATTACTATTTTTAATGTGGTTATAAGGCCTGAGACACTGAATTTTACATATACATTCGTGGTATCAAATTGCATTTTTTCTCTACCATGAATTCAAACAATGCACTATAAAATTTTGGAACCAAGCCAATATAGAATACACCGCGATAACAGTCATATATAGTTATTGCGTATAGAATATATCTATCGAAACCAAAACTACTTACGTGGCTTCTAATAGATTTTATTATAATCTTTGTTGTTAATTTTTAAAGGGAAAATATGAAAAAAACTATCTCACCAATCCAGCAAAAGTCCAGAAGAGTAACACAGTTTTTAACAATTTTCTACTGTAGTGTTTATCAGTTTTAAATTTCATAAACCATGCACACGCCCATGTCTGTTTGTTTTCAACTGCGTTTCCATCTTCATATATATCTCCTGGAACAATATTAATAAAAAGCAAGAAAAATCAGAACAATATAAATGTATGTGATTACTTAAGTTCTTTCGTACTGCAAGCGCATATTTCGTCCCCTGCGTACCTTTCTCAGCTCAAAAGCTGACCCACCTAGTTATATCAGTTCTTTTGAACATACTTAAAGATAAAATATAAAACAATTGTTTTGTTTAAAAATGCGACAAAAATACCCAGAAAGAAAATATATCAATAAATTAAACAGAAAATAAATACGCCGAGACGTTTTTTTTTTTCTTTTACTATTCAAAAAATCCATACACTGTTATATTCTTTATTGTTTTATATACATTTATGAAAGACCCGTCACTATACCTTTATTTACATTCCTTGACTTTAGACAATCATGTTTTTCATCTTCGTTGTCCATTTTAAGATTGTTATTGATGTGATTTCTGTAATATTCAACATTGATAGTCGCAAGTTAACACTGCAACTATCATGCAAACTGCACGTTTTATCACCTGCTGATATATTTGTTAAATTATCTATATATTGGCCCTATATATAACTGATAAATATATAATACAGTCATAAATTAGAATTTTTTTATATCTTTACTAACAACTCATTGGGGTTTTTTTATCTTTTTATTATCCGGGTTTGTCTTTCTAAGAAGTAAGAGAATTCATGGAAGTACTTTTCTTTCTTAAAGATATATTAGATCCAAATTTCATGTTTTAAAACATGAGTAATATATGCATTGCGTTTAAAAATACGGTATACATGTTTAAATAAACACAGTCACAGTAATGTGAACTACTAAAAACTGGAAGTTTTTTAACAATCAACTGATACTGCATGACATTTAAGAATAAATGAAGTCCTATAAAAAAGCTTAATTTCTATATTTAGACAAGTTAAATACAATCAATGAGAATTTTATACATTTGAAGTAAATATCTAACATCTAACGATAAGATATTTTAGTGAAAGATGACCATTGGATATCTTTAAACACCAATACAATTGATTTCATATCTAATCGAATCTACATAGATATGCATCAGTCAGCGCACATGGTACAAAAGTGCGTTTCAATAGGTTCGAAATCAGTTTGTGCATATGAATATTGTGGAAAACACTACTTGATGCCGTTTTAATGGATTTAGAAAGTAAAACCCTCTGCAATACAAGAACTGTCTTGAGAATAACTAGTGAAGACACTAAAAATGAATGTTGTTTTATTTTCTGGCATGACGTTCTTAGTGGGTCACGGATCATGGTTAATTCTACAATTAGGTAAAATGTGTAAAACTGAAAGACATTTTTCATCTTTTATTCATATTTCCCGAATTAAATGCTCTTTGTAAATGTATTTTAATTAAAAATTAGTCATCCGCTGTAAAGGTTTCTCTTATCTCTAAAATTTGCATATATATATAAACCGTTTCTTAAAGGTCTAAATGCCAGTATGACTAACTTAATGCAAAACGTTTATGTAAGTTCACGACAATAATTAACAATTAACATGCATTTCACCATTTCAAGAATTTTATTGAACTAAAGTGATCTCTTTAATTCCAAACTTCATTGTTTATCATATTTCAGCTATACACCTGGCATGCTATACATATATTGTAGATATGCTGCATCTTTACCACGGAGTTGCAAAAAGTGCACTTTGGGTGGGTATTGGTCAGAAATCGTATGAGTAATATGACTGTTGGCGACGTTCTACTGAGATCTGTGAGCTGCTGCGTTCAGAACATTATATCATGTATGTAACATTAGTCTAACTATAAGGTAAACAGGCAATTGACAAGTAGTATCACTGGTAAGATAGCGTTGATTTGCTAATTATTAAACTAACTGTTTTCATGAAAGTCAATCGACAAATTTTTTACGAAGCTAAGCTTGTTATTAATTTATATACGTGCAATTGCCATTGATTCGGGGTGATTGCACATGTTATTAAAGGATTTTTATAGTTATTGTATATTATATATTAATGGAACAGCTCGCAAAGAATAGAATACTCAGTTAAATATAAAACAGTTAAAAAAAACAGTCATGAAGAAAACAGTTGTTGCACTATGTGTTTATTTTTTTTAAATTTTTTTATTTGGATTTTATAACGCATTGATGTTTAGATTTAACAGGGATATAACTTTGAACGGGTACAAGTGTTTGGATAACCATGTCACATTTAACATGACTGACAGTGCAGTAGCATGTGCACTAACTTGCTTGAATGATCTTGCTTGTTCCAGCATGATCTACTACCCGGGAACTCGCCAGTGTACCGGGTGTACTTCTTTCACGGGAATAAATGACACTGAACAGGGAGGTTCTATATTCTACAAATGTGACTGTAAGTACCGGCTATGTTGTTGTCAGTACTGATGTTATACACTAAAGATTGTGTATATAAGTGTTTTGCTCAAACCTCGTAGTGTTAGTCCGAAATGCAGTTTGTAAAGTAGTCTTATTTAATATACCTAAGTGTTGTCGTCATGATGATCGAGGGTCATATTCTTGTATTATCTTTATATCACCAAAACATTTTTTACAACAGGGTTACGGATATCATAAGCTACGGAAGGCTTTTACTAAATTTCATTAGAGATCGTCCAAACTTTAAAGAAATATAATGCTAAGATACCTTAAACACTTTTAAAACTTGGTCTTACACATATAGAGATGAAGTTTATAAAATTCGGAAAATTAAACAGTATGCTTATTTTAATCAAATATCTGTAAAATGTGTTAAAAAATAATCAAAATAAGATACAATGCGAAAATCGTTGAGTACAGTGCATGTTTGGTGATTGACCCCTCTACAGTTAATCGCTTCGCTTTTCTCCTAAATCCTAAAAAAAACGGACGGAGGGAGTGGAATTTTGTCTTCCCTCCATATCTGTGTCAGGGCGTAAACTATTATGCATGGTAGATGAATAAGCCAAGTATCTGCTCCTGCGATTTACTCCTGTACGTGCTTTTTTCTGTGTTGAGCCATCCATTAATTGGCCTGCCTTTCATAAACTGTCTGTTGATTTGAACACCGAACATTTCACTGTGTCTGTGAAAACTATTAGGCAAACATAACTATTTATACAATTGAAGAATGATTTGACAGTACAAAATATCATCTTTGTTGGTGCGAAACGAGTTTGGTTCACGGGTTACTAGATGTAAAAATAAATACTTGTATATAGAAAATAAATTTTGAATATGTTTTCTTTGGGGACTCAATTATAGATCATATATTATGGCTACTTTCCAGTTTTTCATTGTAGAGGAAGACCCCAGGTACCCCTCCAGGCATTAATTTGTCACAGGTGGAACCACTGACCTTCGACAGCTAGCTGGATGGCTTCCTCACATGAAGAATTATACGCCCTATGTGAGGCTCGACTCCACATCGTTCAGGGACAAAATAGACTCAAGTACGCCTGATGTTTCAATAATTTAGATAATAAAACATGGAACGTATCGTTTGTAAATATTTACAACTTGGCACACAGTGTCGAATATTCGGTTTATTTTTTTGTAAATTTTAGATCTTCCAAATTAACTACAGTCAAACCTGTGTTATGCAGCCAGCCAAGGGAACAGCATAATCTGGCTGCTAAAGGCAGGTGGCTACTTAAGAAAGGTTGAAATTAGAACAGAAAGTCAGTTTGGGAAGTAAGCTGACTGGCTGCTTATTAAGGCAAGTGGCTGTTTAATAGAGGCGACCACTCAGGCAGGTTTAACTGTATTTTGAATGGCCTCAGTGCCATATCAACGGTTTTAATACATTTATAAAAACGAAAGTTTTTACCTATTTATTGCAATACTTTTGTCTCTCGTCTGCACATTTCATCACCATTGACAACAACACATTTTCATATCGCCTTGAAAATCATTTCGGAGCCATAGACGAAGCGAATGCATAAATTAAGATGCCGCTAAATCAAAGTGATCAATGTCAAAATGTGCGAACTGATAATGAGTTACTAAAAAGGTACATAACGTACAATGAGCCCAAGGTTGTCGGATGCTGATACCAAATACTGCATCGACGACTTCTAGTTCTATCTGTGTGAGGCATTGAGGGTTGTATCGCTGATTACGTCTCGTGAATACATTGTGCCAATTGTAGCTCAATGCTGTTAGAAAAGAAGTAATAACATAACTTCAGGTACAAGACTGACGTATCGGTGCAGGTCTGTGAATCACAAAATGGTGAGGAATCTTTGGATCATGCTGAGCTCCGGTATGAACCAACGCTACTACTTGTCAATTGTCTGGTTACCTTATAGTTAGACTAATGTTACATGATATAATGTTCTAAACGCAGCAGCTCGCAGAGCTCAGTAGAACCTCGCCAACAGTCATATTACTCCCGTATTGAATGAGTACCATACAAATTCTGACCGGTACCCACCCAATGTGCACTTTTTGCAGCTTCAAATCTAACTGCAAGTACCAATACAGAGAAATGAAAATTCATTTCTGGTAAAATTTCAACTCAGCTGACCCTAGACTAGCTCCTAGACTATGATATATCTTTTTACATTTTTATGATTGAATGTAGTGAACTGAGCCAGTCTATATCCTATGTCCAATATCATAATTTCGACATCAGTCCTGTGTGAAAATCTCTAAAATAGACTGGCTTTTGTCTCTATGAAACTGAATTCGTCAAAAAAGGGAAAAATATAGAAATATAGTTATTATCAGTCTAGTGGCTAGACTAAGCTGACCCCTGCAGTTGTAAACCCAAGCTACCAGATGGTCTCAATGAATTGCATATAGATATGGCAGTAATTCACTGATCTCTATCAGTTAGGCTCTGGTCAGTTCTTGACATTGATTGATAACAAACCTAAAAAGAGGTTTGTGAATTTTCAGATTGTACTAGACTATGATATTGGACATAGGATATAGACTGGCTCAGTTTACTACATTCAATCATAAAAATGTAAAAAGATATATCATAGTCTAGGAGCTAGTCTAATCAGATAGTAACAAGGGAGTTATTTAAATAAAGTTATATCATTTGACGACAGTTTGTGTCACTTTTGTCACATCTTTACTTTTTTCAAAATACTTCGTTAATATTTTAGTTTTTGTTACGGTAGGTGAGAACTGTTTTAGGCGACAGTAATAATTATGACCGGGATGAATGCATTTTGTGCTTATGCTATTGAAAATGTCCTTCCGCAATTACAATGAACCCTCTTTCATAATACTGCATGTAGTTTTGGCGCACATATGTACTCCAGTGCTATCAACAGAGTTATTATTTGTCTCAGTATACTTGGCGACATGGCTGAAATGAGCAGAAAGCTTTTATTTCAATCCTACTGCAAAAAGATCGACTAAAAGTATTAAAAAACAAAGAATATACCCTGGTTAAAGTAAAAACATCTTTCCAATGTAATGTATTCATCATGTGTTTGTAATAGATGAACAAGAATGAAGGCGACAAGGAATTTTCTAAAGTGGGTCAAATTTTTGGTATTGACTGACGAAGCTAAGCTTGTTAATAATTGATATACGAATCATTGCCATTGATTCGGCGCGATAGACCATGTTATTGAATTATGTTATAATTATTGTTGCAGATTGTTTCAATATATATAGCAATAGAACAGCTCGAAAAGAATACTCAGTAAAAAATGTTATAAACAACCAGTTTCAAAAACAAAACAAAAAACAATGATGAAAAAAACAGTTGTTGCACTTTGTGTTTACTTTTTTATTTTTCGATTCGGATTTTATAACGCATTGATGTTTAATTTTAACAGGGATATAGCTTTGAATGGTTACAAGTGTCTGGATGACCATATCACATTTAACATGACTGACAGTGCAGTTGCATGTGCACTAACTTGCTGGAATGATTTCGCTTGTTCCAGCATGATCTACTATCCGGGAACTCGCCAGTGTATCGGGTGTACTTCTTTCACGGGAATAAATGACACTGAACAGGGAAGTTCTATATTCTACAAACGTGGCTGTAAGTACCGGCTATGTTGTTGTCAGTACTAATGTTATACACTGAAGATTGCGATATTAGTGTTATTTGCTCAAACTGGTATTTGTCCGAAATGCAGTTTCTGAAGTCATCTAAGTTAATATACCCAGGTAATGTAGCCATGCTGATCGAGGGTCATATTGTCTTATCTTCGTATCACCAAAACATTATTACAACAGGGTTACGGATATCATAAACTACGAAAGACTTTCACAAAATTTCATTACTGATCGTCCGAACTTTTAAAGAAATATAAAACTAAGTTACCTTAAAACACTTCTAAAACTTTGTTTTACACATATTGAGATGTAGTTTATAAAATTCGGAAAATATAATATTTGTAAAATGTGTTAAAAAGATAATCAAAATATGATACAATGCGATACTCGTTAAGCACAGTGCATGTTTGGTGATTGACCCCTCTACAGTTAATCGCTACGCTTTCATATTTGATGGTGCGATGACTAATAAAGTGTAAGACTGCTTGATGCTTTTCTCCTAAATCCTACAAAAAAAAAACGGACGGAAGGAGTGGAATTTTTTCTTGCAGCTTGCTTAGTCGTGCCCTTTAAAATTAGGCTATCGGTGCTCTGAGTTGTTGAGTACATTGGTGTAATTATAACTTAGACTGACCCTAACTTTATGCTTAACTTGTTATGATGTGGTACTTTGTCACTAATGTTAGAGCCTTTCCCAGCCGGGAGTAATTTTATTTACATTGTTTTGTCTAACTTGTTTAAAATATGGTACCGTATATTTTCGCTTATAAGATACCATATTAGGAGTCATATTTCCAGTTCAAAGGGTGGGGAACATCTTATAAGCGTATACACTACAAGGAAACTAAAAGAAAAAGAAACCCCAGATTGCATATTCAAGGTCGGGTTGCGTCTTATAAGCGAGTGTGTCTTATTAGTGAAAATATACGGTAAGTACGTGTTTGACATGCCCTAAACGCGTTTTCAACCCCCAGTTTCCTTTATACAAGTTACTGACCGTTCCAAAGCGGTGCCCCTATTTTCAACTTGTTTTCTGTCGGTCTCGTAATTTGTGTTGCGTATGTTGTCTTCTTTCTTGTTGGCGTTTCTTTCCCCTTTCTCCTCAGTACCCCCACCGCCCCCTCCCATCTTTTCTCCTTCCATTTGCGCTCCCTTGCATTTGCAACCCCTCTCCTTTTACTATGAGTAAGTTATCGCATAGCATACTTTTGCCGCCGACAGCCCTTATGCGGTTCCCGACTGTTGTTTTTTTTCTGCTTGCTTGTTTGTGTGTGCATGCATGCGAGTGTATGTCTTAGGCGATGCCCCTAAATGCTTTTTTGTAACTTGTGTGTGTGTGTGTGTGTGTGTGTGTGCGTGTGCGTGTGCGTGTGCGTGTGCGTGTGCGTTTGCGTGCGCGTGCGTGTGCGCGTGTGTCTTGTACGTGAATGTCTGCGCTGCTGAGGTTACTGTGTTTATGGAATGGGGCTTTATCTTTTGAATATTAATCCTTGCTCCACTAACCCACAACATCCGACCCGTTTATCTACCCTTTACCCCTTCCCACTCCCTTTCTGTATTTTGCATATTATTAAGTTGTACTTGTTGGCTTTTTAGAGCAACCCGTCTACAATGTTTTTCCGTTACAGCATCTTTTCGTTATGGGCCTACTTTGCGATGCATGGCTCTATGGCTGTGTTTGGGGTACTCTGTGCTTCCTGGAATCTACCCTTACCTATCATTCAAAATAAACGATTTTGCTCACAAAACTGAGGCCATTTGAAAAACAATCATGTACCAGTATCTTTCAAAGGCACACTTTATCAACTTAATCTACCGCAAATTAATAGGAAGCATATCATTTAAATGCTTAGATCATTTTCATCTCGGTATTTGATGTGAGCATTTTCATCTTATGTGCCAAACCGCAGAAAAGATGCTACAGAAATATCGGAAATATTAAATACGCATAAAATGAGGAATATGTGGAATTTCATATAAAACAAAATGTCGAAATTCAACCAAGACGCATTCCACCTTCAGGATAATTGTCAAATGGATTTGACCTACAATGGTTGTCACACTTCATCACCCATGATCAATATCTCTCACACCAGTACGGTATCAATTATGCACTCCTCCTTTTTTGCTTAGAATTTCAGGTGATGCACTTTTGCTCTGTCTCAGTGATAACTAAATACATTTTATTCAAACTTCAACACTGTTATTACTAGATACATTTAACACATACTCAAACTTTTGTTTAATATCTCCATCCACATTGCAGTTATTAAACAGTCCAGTAGCAGCTGCATCTTTCTCATATGTGACCTATTTCGCTATCCAGCATCAAAGTAGTGACATCTCTTTTGTTTATAATTTTACTAGCCACATAAAGGTGCTATATTTACGTATTATGCTTGATGATATTTTGTTAACATTCTGCCAATGAAAACGAATTTCATGCATCTAAATCTTGAACGCTAAAAGTTACATGATGAACATGCTAAAAATCTGCATGAATACCTGACGAACCCATGGTTTATATCGTGGAGTTGTTCCAAGAGTTTAGCTCCTGTATTAGTCTATCTTATTTTATTTTATTTTGATATTCCGATAAATCGTGAAAACAAGTGACAGTCCTAAAATAATTATGTATATGTGACAGCTCTTTACACTCACACAATACCCTTAGTAAATAAAGCGGAGTCACCATCTTAGTTTAATATTTACAGATCATTACATAGGTTGCTATGACGACTGTCCTCGTATCATGGTGCAAGAGGATTACATAAGCTTATCGGGCCTAACAACGGAATATTGCGTCCACATATGCGCTTACAGAAGTAAGTATTGGCATAGATTATCATCAAAATCTATTTGACTACATACATATATAATTGCAGGTTTGCGTTTTTTAACTGCTGTGGTGTTTTATATTTATAATTTAAATTTAGAATATATGGGTGTGTCACGGTTTTCCATATCTAATCTGATATGAACGATAATGATCAGGGGCCTGTTTCAGAACAGTTCATAAGTCTCATTGTCAGCTCCCACCTAAGTATGAACTTTTAAAACACATTTGTTTATAGGATAAAACTTGTATCCTTTTAAAAAGATGTGGTTATTTCATTTCTAGGACAGATCTGTCTTATTTTTGCTTGGCTCATACATACTAGTATATATATAAAGATCCTTTGGAAGCAAAATATGCAATTAAGCAAAATAATAGCAGACTCGTTTGATTGAGTCTGTCCATGAAAGGTAATGGAAGGTGCAACACCCGCATTAAACGATTTTTTATTAAGCGTAAAAATGTTTGTTACTCTAAAATTATTGGCCCGACCCTAAAGGTTTTTATGGCTTTGGAGAATATTTTTTCAATTTTTTAACAAAAAAAGATACAAAACTTCACTTTTTGTGCTTTAAACATGGTCAGTGATATTAGAAATCAACTTAATGATGCTCAAAAGGCATAACCCCCTGATTTTTTGCATTCATTTTTTTTATATATAAATAAATTTCGAAAAGTTTCACCTAATAAATTTTTTTTTTAAAAAACCGTTCCGACCTACCTTTTTTTTTTAGGATGTTACCGAAAACAATAAATGTAGGCCGAACAGTGAAATTGAATGGACTCCATGATTCCGAAGGAACAGAAAATAACGTAATGGCTTGGTATTTAGTATTTGTAATATTCATAATATTAATATAAACATCATAAACATGTCTTTATTCCAGTATGGTAACCAATGCTATTGTGGTAGCATTGTTGACTTTTCTGTCGCCGAGAAGAAGACAGAGGCAACATGTAATTTTAATTGACACGGAGATACTAGTCATAAATGTGGAGGGAACTGTTTGGGTTCACTTTATAGGACAGGGGTCTAGGTATGTGCAGGTGAAGCACAATTTGGTCAGTTATACCAGGCTGATAGGGGTGTAGGTAAGTGGAGCAAGATTTAATCAGTTATACAACACTGACAGGGGTCTAGGTAAATGAAGCAACCTTTAGACAGGTACACCAGACTGACAGTGGTCTTGTTAAATAAACCAAGATTTAGTCAGTTATACCAGACTGACAGCGATCTAGGTAAATGAAACAAGATTTAGTCAGTTATACCAGACTGACAGGGGTCTAGGTAAATGAAGCAAGATTTAGTCAGTTATACCAGACTGACAGGGGTCTAGGTAAATAGATACTTTTATTTCCTCCATAATATGAAGAGCACAACATACATTACATATTATACACAGACAAACAAATGAATTAAACATTAAATTCACAATAAAATACATGTATACTAAAATACTAGATACAAAGAAGTACCCATCCACAGTGAAAGCAACTATTTCATATATTTATATAATAATGCTTCAATCATTCCTACATCTGTAATGATAATGACAGATATGTGAGACTGTATCTATAATCTGGTTGCTGATCAATCATTTCAAGAGGTATAAGGTTTAGTAAAACGTTGTTAAATTACCGAACGATACTCGAAATTTCGAAAATGATCGACAGTAGTTCTTAAACAAGGGAAACTGATCGATTTGAGTCCCTTAGAATTATTGAGAAAAAAAAACTACAACAAAAAACCATACAACCCAAAGTAGCATAAGCTTGTGTACAGCCACCTTAACCCGAAACGAAATGGTAAGGCTCCTACAAGCTTGCGATGAAGATTATCAAAACCTTGTCTTGTAGTGACAAAACAAATATTATATCATTACTATCGATATTTTCGAGCATTAGTAGGAAAACATTTTACAAAACAGTTTTAGCAATGAGATATGCCGTAATTGACCACTGGGCTCGCCTAGAGTGCATAAATTAATAAATGCCACGAGCTGTATTCGTGGAGGTTTGCCCACAATATCATTGTATGCCTCTATACCAGCCCTATCTATCATACACGACCATAGTTCATGTCTCAGCGTATCCGTAGAATGGCAAAAATACAGTGCATGACTTACAACATCTTCAGTAAGTAATTCACAATTTCGACATTGTAAAGGATACGATCTAGAAAAGACACGGCTGATAATAAAATTCATCTTCTCCATCAGAGGACGTAATTCTGGATTGGATTTACAGGTTGTAAGTAGACTGCAAGGATTATCCCGGTGTAACAAATGTGCAACTGCTGGTTCACGTGCAACCACGTCATTTAACCGTGCTTGTTTGCAAGTCCTCGAGACATTAGCTTCTAATGTTTTCTTCCAAGCATATTTACTTGGAAAATGACCGGTATCTAAGAAGCTCGTGAGAACGTGAATTAGACTGTATTTTTGTAGCAACCTATAAATGTCTGGAATATAGCCTTTGTATTGTTGATCTATATTCATGTACCGGATGAGTCGATTCACAAAAATATGCTTTGCTAGAAAGTTACATGGTAGAGAACATAGCTGACCAAAAAATGTAAGCTTCTTTTTATCTATTATCTCTTCAATAGATTCCATACTGATTGCACATAATACATAGTTTGTATCTGTATTTATAGATAGTTTTTGTATGTATTTTAAACAAAATCTATGCGAAATCTCCAGTCGTGATATATCCGTTTGAGAATAGGAGTTCCATAACTCGCACCCATATTGGGCTTTTGGCATTACCACAGATTTGTAAATGGTGCGCAGAGAAACCGCATTCAAACAGTACGGATCCAAACCACTGCTTGTGACACTGAGTAAAGTACCTCTGAGTTTGACTGCAGCTTCTTGCATCGAAGTCTGATTACTTAGATACTTTTCACATATAGTTCCCAAATGTATATATTGTTCTACTTCAGGAATACGGTCTGGCCCAAGAAACCATGGTCTTTGAATACTTTTGTTGCCATTGAAAACAATAACCGCACTTTTAGCAGCATTATATTCATAGCGCCATTTTCGTGCATAATTATAACATATACGTAACATTTCATTAAGGCCATATGGCGAGAACGACATCAATATCATGTCATCAGCTACAGTTGGTGACGATACTCGATAATTGTAGATACATAAACCGTAACCACTTGATTCCAGTTCTTTTATAAGATCATTGATGTATAAGATGTAGCAAATTGGAGAACTTTTTCCGCCTTGCCTGGTTCCTTGTTGCACTTTGAATGTCTCTGAACGTAACCCAAGATTTCTGACATAACTTGTCATATCACGATATAGTTCATTAAAAGCAAGATATGAAGTATCATCTGTAATGGCACGAAGTTTAAACAACAGTCCATGATGCCAGAAAGTGTCGAATGCCTTGCGTCCATCTAGAAAGCAAATAAACACTTTGGACTGATACTCCTTTGCAAAATGGACACACTCTCTAACTAAAAAGGATGTCATAAGACAGCCGAGATTTTCCTGAAAACCACCTTGCTGTGTATTGATTTCCCTCATGATATTATCTTTGCAACGGGAAAGTAACACCATTTCAAACAGTTTTAACAGCACAGACGTCAGAGTAATGGCCCGATAGTTATTGGGGTCGTTCTTTGGCTTCTTTCCTCCTTTGTGAAGAGTTATAATTGCACCACGTTTAAGAATATCTGGAATATAAGCTGTTCGTAACATCCAGGTATATATGTTTGCAAGTACATGTATTGGAGACAAAATTTCTGATGCGATTTTCAGATGTTCATAAGATATAGAGTCATCACCGGCAGCCTTTTGATTTGGACATGACTTTATTAAGCTGTAAATATCTTCAGAAACCACTACAACAGACGGATCAGGATGTATTGAACTTAACGACGATTCAATATTTGATTTTACTGTATCATGCCATGTTTGGTCAAATTCTGACGATAATTTCGGCGTATATAGGTCACGAAAGTATAGTCCCCACTGTTCTGTTACACATTCTCTGTCTCTATACACTTCGTTACCAAATTTGATGCCAGCACTATTTTGTTCACATTTGCGACGACGTCTTGAGTTCACATGTTTCCAGAATTGACTAGAATCAATCTCTGCCGTTTTGTTAATTTCTTCATCAAGGTCTTTTATATGTTGCACTACTCTGTTCCTGTGAGCTTTACGAAAATGGCGTTTTACAGCTTTATAATTTCTGTATATTTCATCTTCACAGTTACGAGGTCTACCTGCGCGACACCATACACTACGTACTTTCTTTGTTTCCTTGTGAAGCAAGGTAAGTTCACTGTCCCAATAAGGTTTGAGGTATTCTCTGAACTTTGATTTGGGTAAGTAGTTTTCCGAACCTTCGCTTATGATATCTTTCAGAAGATTACATGCGGAGAGTATTTCATTTCTGTTCAGTTCAGCACTCTTCAAGTTTATAAGGTCTGGTCTGCTCAGTAGATAGTCATTAAAACTCTCAGTGTGCTGATCGTTTATCTTTTTCCAGTTAATTCGTATACCTAGGTCCAACTGATTAGCATATGACTGGCGCACTTCCGTAGCACACAACGGAACACTTAAGTTCGATATAATTGGCCTATGCCTAGACACATTTAAACATCCATCGTCTAAAATTTCAGTATGTATAACAATGTCAGACATTTCTATAGGTATCAAGATATGATCTATTATAGTATTGTACTTATTATCATAAGAGACGTATGTATAATTTACACCAATACAATTGTCTAATATATTGACAGCAACCAGACTACAGTCATTAACAAATTTACCTAGGATGTTGTCACGTATATTATTACTATTACAATTAACATTTGAGTTGAAATCACCCATAAATGTGACAATACCAAGGTCTTTGTATTCATACCATAAGTCATACAGTTTATCAATGTATTCTCTGAAATAATTTATACTATGGTTTGAGCAAGGTATATAAACCTGAAATATATATATAAAACATTTATAATCATACTGGTACTGAATCCCCACAATATGATCATCATCAATAGGCAAACGCGTCACCTGATTATCAATACTTCTATGCCAAAGAATGGCCACACCACCCTTGCCAACTTTTCGGTTACTGGGGTTACGCAGATCATTATCACAAACAATCACATGTTTATATGAGCTTATAAGTGAGTCAAAGAAATGCACATTTTGCTCAGATAACCAATGTTCTGACAGTCCACAAACTGACACATTACATTTCAATAAAGTATCACACAAATATGATGAACTAGACATTACTCCAGTTGGATTCCATGTCATTATATTAATGTTTCGAAAGGTCATAATATCTAATATTCAGTAATTTAGTACATGTATACAGTGTATACCTTACATCAATTTTCAACATTATACCACAGAATGGATGCATACTAGCTAATCAACATCTGACAGAGGTTTTCATATATATTGTAACTTTCAAAATTGTTTGAAGTCTGATTGGACCCTGTATTTTGTCTCTGACCGACTGATGTATGACTAACGCCATTAGTTCTTTGCTTGATCAAAGCATTGCGCGTTAACCACGGTTTGCATATAATCCCATTCGGCCAGAATCCAGGTTCGACAATTTGAAACGTATTATCGTCAGCTTCCACATTGACGCGGATAACAACATCATTTTTGGATCTTTTCGACGGAAAAATCTTGATCATAGTCACTTTAAAATCTCCGCGAGAGATATACTCATGTATCAGATGAGTTGTAATCGTGCGTTTGAACCCACCTATATAAAAACGCTTAGTTCGCTTTCGAACATGAGAAATAAATTCATCATCGTCGATTTGTCTGTTCTGAATATCAATATGTTTGCGTGAGTCACGGCTATTAACTTTAGTGACACGAACAGGTATGCCCTTTTGCCGAGGGAATTTTGGCGTACCAAGGTCAGCGCGAATTTGGGCAAAAGTCACACCTCGTCGACCATTGACCGGCCTTTTGTGAATATTTGACCTTTTACGTCTCTTTACATGTACCATTAAGTCATCATCTGGTATATTACTTTTCGCAGAGTTATGAGCACTATGATTGTTTCCTGATACAGAAGTACGCATTGCCTTTGTGCGAGAAGCCATCTCACTGTGCAGAACGCCTGTCCTGTCTGAGACATTCAATTGTTTAACATTTGTATTTTCATCCCAAACATCGACACCCGCACTCGTAGCCGGCTCCTGCTCGACAGTGCCATACGGTACATGTACTTCATCCCTGCCTCTGAAAAAGGTTTCAGGTTCATCAATATCAATATCTGATATATTGGTACTAGGTACAGTATCATTATGTTCACTATTTACAACACTAACTCCAATGTCAACGCCATCGTCCACCTGAGCTTCCTCGGTAAACTGCTCAAATGATACACTAGATGCAATCGGTACACTGTTCTCTTGGAGTTTCGTTCCGTTGATCGAACTATCTATGGCATCTAACCGCAAGATTGTGTCCGATATTCTCGAATTCATATTCGAGAGTGCACATTTAAGGTTATCTTCCATATCAGACAAAGTATCAAAAGTTTTGTTTGACAGCGTATCAAGCAATGTTTTGAACTCCCCTTGTAGACTCTTAAAAGACACCGACACATCATGCAACTTTTCCTCACGAAGTTTTTCACCCGCTAAATTACGCTGTTTTGTTAGTTATAAGTCCGCCTGTACCGACGATATTGTGTCTTTTAACAAGGACAGTTCTTTTCTACAATCACACTGGGTATTAGGTTTAGGTACCTGATGCGTAGAGGGGTCTATGGAACGAGCCGGGGTTTGACTCAGTGACCGCCCTTGGCGACCGGTACTTATCAAGTCTTTCATAGCTTGCATATCATCTCCTTCAAGAACGGACAGCAATACATGGATATCATTCGCAAGTTTGACACAGAGGGGGTCCCCCCTTCGTGTAGAAACTTGACGTTTAAGTTCAGCTTGTAGTCCGTATGGAAAGTCGTCACATTCCCTTGCAATACAGAAAAGCACTTGTCTGCTCTGTTCAAGCTTAGCTTCACAGGAAGCGTATGTCTTTAGCAACTGTGGCGTAAACAATTCAGAAGGGTAGTCTCTATACATGGTAGTGAGGCTATTATATTCTTCTAACTCGTGGTCCGACTGGGCTTGAGTAACACTACTGTATACGCAAGGGTTTGAACTAGGTTCCGCAGTGAAAAGCGCTTTAACAACAGTGTTGTCACTATCTTCATTCAATGTCATGGATACACTTGTACCTAACTCAGATTGGACCGACATCTTTATCAATTTTGCATAGATTGTAACAATAAAGTCTAAGGATTAAGGATTAACGATCAATGTCACAGTTTCACACAACCGCAAAATAATGTGCCCCAGGCATAAACACAAATAAGTATCCACATTATCTGACAATAAAAGTTTTTGAAATTCTATTGTTCTCCAGTTTTTCAGTCACCACGTTTTAATGAATAATTGTCTTAATTATTAGAATCCAGCATTTGAATCAGCAGTAAAATCCACACATTTTCATATAAATTTCAACTAATAAGTCCAACTGAAAACCGTTAAAAACCAAATAAATCTAGGAGGTTACTCTATACGTCTTGACTAAACAGTATCACGTGGGGCAAGATTTAGTCAGTTATACCAGACTGACAGGGGTCTAGGTAAATGAAGCAAGATTTAGTCAGTTATACACTGTACCAGACTTACAGGGATCTAGGTAAATGAAGCGAGATTTAGTCAGTTATACCAGACTGACAGGGGTCTAGGTAAATGAACCAAGATTTAGTCAGTTATACCAGACTGACAGGGGTCTAGGTAAATGAAGCGAGATTTAATCATTTAAACCAGACTGACATGTGGTTATGCAATATTAAGTTTATCATATTAGACTGACAAGTTTAAAGGCAAAAGATGAAACTTAAAAATAAGTAAATATTGATTTAAACATCGTTGTTTACAATGAAGACCAATATACAGTATTTAACAAAAACTGTTACGCCTTGATCTGTTATTTCTAACGTTTGTAAAGTAAGAGTAAAGCAAACCTTATGCTAAGAGAAGTCATAGGTAACTGTTCATACACATTTCTTTAAGTCAGTTTATTACATTATTTTGTTTGTGCACAACTCACATATACTCTCTAAATATCTCTCGAGTACAATTACAAACGGTCAGTAATTATGTTTTGAAAGCCGAGAATAATAACGGATTTTTTTTTTCAAAGGGAACAGTCAAAAAGCATTGAATGTTGATTTTTGATTCTATTTCTAGGATTTTGATCACGCCCGACGTATAGATGCCATGGAGATCACTTTTATTCCCTGACGATCAATATGCATGATACCGTCTTATATTTAGTTGTGTATCATTACTTTGACCGTAAAGATGGGTTTCAAGTCGTTTGTAATGTTTTTTTTTTATTGTTCATATATATATATATATATATATATATATATATATATATACAGAAGGTATTTTTACACTAGAAAATAAAATAAAAGCGAAATTCCGTTATACAAATTTTGTCAAACATACGCATATGTTATCATTTTACATCAATTTAAAATATTCATAGAAGCTCCAGTTTGCCTGTATTAGGATCAAATTCCAGATCATTATCTCGTATCTTATTTTCAAAATTCAGTTTGAAACAGCTGTTTTACATAACTCCAATGTACCATAAATATGTGAGCAAATTACTTTAATTAATACAAACTATTTACTAATTCGTATTTTAAAACGTTTTTATTTCAAATGATTCAAAGTATTAAACTAAATAAAATGCTCTAATTACATAACTTGTATTTTCTGTAATTTTCCCATCATATTACCGATAGATGGTTTGTATTTTGTAAAATGTGTATGTTGCTGATATGAAAAACGAAGAAACCTGAATAACTAAGTACCTTTTTTCAATTTCAAAATTGCATTCTATTCATACTGATATGTAAGGTTTTGCTTGATAATCACGAGTATTAGAATTTCAAAACGTATTTCATTCAAAGTTTTACCGGTATATCGAAAAACATGCAGCATTCTTTAAGCCTTAAGAGTTCTTTATTTTATTTCAAAACTCGTTTCCTGCTATTATATATGATTCACTTGTAACTTTAGAACCTGGATAACCTTAAGTTCTTTTTCGTTTGGTTCAGGCCAGTGTAAAGGTATAAACATGTAAGACTGTAAAATGTTAAACATACTTATGATATAACAATATTTCAAGTTGAAATTTTTTTCTGCACTTGGCAAATGTAATGTAACCGTTTTCTACTATGCATTTTATGTTTGTATATACGTGTTTATTCTATTGTGTGCATTTTTGAAAATAAATCATAAAATCTACAAAATCTTGGATAATGTATATCGGTAATATTCTGTTGTGGTCCGCTGACACGTCGTGGTAGAATTAACTGCAATTATCTAACTATAATCGAGCTGGGTGTGAGAGGCACTACTACACTCAATTGATCAATATACGCTATGGCATTGAAACTCCAAGACAATAAATTCACAATAGATTATTCATAGACTTCCGTCAAGCGTACAAGATTAATTTAATATGAGACAAGCTAGTAATAGGCTAAGAGATAAATTAAACAGACGGAAGCCAAGCGATGAACAATGACGGTGAAGACTTTGACGTGGTCCGTTATAACTGACTTGAACGAATTGAGGCTGTTAAAATTTTATTTGGTTGCGCATTCTTGCTTTAAATGATCTTCGAGTTGATTTGACACTTTGGAATTAATCAGCCATCGAACAGGAGAGCAAAATGATTGATTGTAGATTGGCCGTACTGTTATACTTAAATTAACTTTTCACAATTTTCACATACATTTGATTAAAATGAATGTTATGCTCGATTTTCATCTTTTATATGCTACATTCCACTATATGTGTACACATTTTATCATATTAAAATGTCAAAGCTGTCGTCCTCTTATCACATATTCTTGTTTTTAAATTCTTGATTGGCTAAAATAGACAAGTTTTATATCTACTATTATGCAAAAGTAAGAAATCCCTCATTGGAAAGGTTTACTAAAACAGAGGGTAACTCATACTTACATAGACTACTTACATAAAAAGACAGTTTTTGGCAATTTAATATTATACTCTGAAATGATAACATGAAATTTCCCGACATAGACAGTTGCGGCGTTCCATACTTATCTGTCAAATATTGACTTATTTGAAAGAAAATTTGACTTACTTTCAAATTATTGTTTCATAAATATTGATAAAACATAATAAGATGACATTCGATCTTATAAAATATTATTTTTAGCAATAACGGTATCAATAAGGTTACCCTGGCATAAAAAGTCACAAAATGAGCGAAACTTGGTGCATTTCGCTGCACGACAAGCAATGCAAATTGAATTTTTTTGCGACCAAACATGATCTCAACAATATCTAGAAGACACTCTTTACTTGTATCGGGAGCTGATGATACGAAAGTCGTTCGTTTGATTTGATTTTTACTATTATTTCTTGAATATGGTATGCAAGAAAAAGATTCTATCACTGACTAAAGGTATAGATGGGAATAGCTGGCTCTCAAACGCCTTAAACAGTTAGCCTCGAGGCAGGATATTCCCATCTGTACCTACAATCAGTGAAAGAAACTTATATTATAACGTCACAAAACGGGTATGAAACATGCACGCTGATAATCAAAAAATATCGAAGGACAGCAACGCTCGACTATTCATTTCGACTACTCGCCTTATCAATTGAATGAAACGAAAGAGGGAGATAATTTTGCAAATAGTGTTTCTGTTCTTCTTTAAAAAAGAAAAGATATGAAAGTTTTACTTATTGACAGTTTCTATCCAATTTCAAATTATCCAATTAATCTAGAAAGTCTTAATATTACTTTTTAGATGGGCTTAACTATCATGTTATTGGTCATATGGCGACTTCACCATCAAAGCTGGATAATTTAAATCGGATTGAACTGATTCTTCGTGAAGTTTTTATATCCTTTTTTAAAACAACCGACACAATTTACATTCGTGCGAATTGTGTGGATAACGTTGCATGCAGCGATCTTCAGTTTCTCACAAACATTGTCTGCTTGTTCTGACAAAAACCATACGTGCGGAAATGTTCCACCAAAGTTTTCACATATTATTGCACAGCCTGCATGAACTTGCCCTTTGTTTTTTCAGCTGATGAACCTTGCATTTTTTCTTAACTTAGCTCCCTAATTTTAGAACAATTCCGAGAGTAACTCCTAGCTTGGCTGACACCTGACTTGAAGTCGGTAAACTGCTTTTGAAATCATACGAGCAATTGACTAAGTAACAGTAAGTCTGCCTTAGTAGGTCATTTTGGGAATTTTCTAGAATTGTGCCGATATTTCTGATACACTGTAATAAAATTTTCTGTGAAGATATGGGGATCACCTTTAAAATGAACCTCATTTACCACTTTTTCATACTTTTTATGATCTTCTGTTGTTTTTCATACATATTTTTCGCGTGTACAGCTAAGTACAGCTAAGAATGTTTATAAATAAAGTGCATGTATCAATGAAATATTATAATGTTAAAAACAATACGTATTATGCAGAAGTTATGAAACTCTGGTGCATATCTCTCAGGAAGTTGAATTCATAAATGGAACCCCTCTCGTACTTACAACTTTTAAACATAGTTTTCTATTATCAAAAATTTATTTTACCCATTCCCTGATATCGAAAATTGCCAGTACAATACAGAAATATAGGCACCTTTTCCCCTGGTGAGGACCGCTGTCATTTTTGGTTGCGGGTTGATCCCGCTACCAAAGTTAAACTGTATTTCTGACAATCATATCATCTTTATTTGATTCCGAATCACATCCAAAGGGTGTTCATGTGCTACACAAAATAGTTTCATTCATGAACGATGCGGATGAATTTTCAATGAACAAGCAGTTCTTATTTAACCTGTATCCACTCACACTGACCATTTAGATTATATAAGATCTATCAATGATGAGGTATTCCAGCCCATGGTTACATCACAAGCTGGGTCAGGCAGAGTTCATCTTAGATATGAGGCACATTAAATTTGTATTTGTTTCTCATTCATGTATATTCATAGACTAGCCTTTAAACAGAAATTAAATCTACCAAAAAACCCGCAACCATCAGACATTTCAAGGCTTTGATTGTTCAAAAGGTATGCACATGTCAACAATGATATTTTTATTGGAACCGGTAAACTTTTTTGTTCAAATAGATGCTAGAAAAGTAGGGCACCCGACTTAAAATGTACACCTATAGAAAAGACCTTGTTTAGCATGAACTTGATAAAATCTGTGAAGCATAGAACGATACAGAGTAATATAATAGCAGCCTCGTTTTAATTGTGTATATTTATGAGAAGCAACAAGATTGCACTAGTGTAATACCAGAAATATATAATAACTCTTTTTTGCATCCACAAAATCAAACATGTGAAAATATACTTTTTTGAACATATTTGCAATGATTTATATCAATTAAATGTAAAGAAAGTTCATAGCCAGACATGATTCAAGAATAAAAACAATGCAAAACTATTTTAAAAAAGGATTGTAACAATGTATCGGCTTGAAACTGAGATTGAAAATGTCTCAAAATTCAAGTTTCGTTGATTGATGGGTCGGAAACAGATGTGGCTCCGCTGGGATGGTCTATTGGTTAAGGTGCCGGTTGCTCAACCTGGAAGTCGTGGGTTCGGGTCCCATTAAGGTAACAACCACGCCTTCCCATATGACACTAGTTCCGTTTTTTTCCAGGAAGAGGACTTTAGAGTGGTTAAAAGCTTTTATCACAATCGAGCATAATAAATGTTTGTTTGTTTGTTTGTTTTGGGTTTAACACCGATTTTCAACAGTATTTCAGTCATGTAACGGCGGGCAGTTAACCTAACCAGTGTTCTTGGATTCTGTACCAGAACAAACCTGTTCTCTGCAAGTAACTGCCAAGTAACTGCCAACTTCCCCACATGAATCAGAGGTGGAGGACTAATGATTTCAGATAAAATGTCGCTTATCAAATAGTCACGGAGAACATACGCTCCGTCCGAGGATCGAACTCACGACCCCCCGATCCGTAGACCAACGCTCTATCTACTGAGCTAAGCGGACGGGCTCTTAATACATGTTACAAACTAATCAGCGCAGACTTATCGAATGAAAACAAAACGGTAAGTCATTTGCAAAGAAATACGACGTAGAAATCTCACAAATTAGGGTCCTGTAATTTAAATCGTTTAAAACGACCGAACTGGCAAGGTACATGCAATACATTGTACCTCTACTCTCTCCTGATATTTTACGAAAGTAAGTTTTATTACATTTCTTGCACCGGTGTCAAATCATTTTTTCGTGTTCAGTTAACTTGTCTCTTCCCTTATTGATATAATAAAAATCTATATTTATACAGGTACTGGACTTTTCTTAAACGTTTACAAGGTTTCTCACTGTCGTTTATCTCGCAAACTTGAATACTGTGGAATTACAGGAAATACTAGAAACTGGATCAATTCCATTTTAACTGAAAGAAACCAACAAGTTGTAGACAACGCAATATCAGATAGCCTATAGCACCCGTAACATCTGGAGTCCCACAAGGTACAGTTATTGGGCCTTCGCTTTTCCTGATATATATATATTAATGATCAAAATAGCTGACAATATCATTTCAAATATTCGTCTTTTTGTCGACGACTGTGTTCTGTATCGGTCTATAGAAAATTTGAAAATATATCACTACAAGAGGATCTTTCTAAACTTGAAAACTCGGGAACTATTTGGCAAATGGACTTTAATGTCAAAAAATGTGCAATTAAGCAATTCTCATTTTCTGTTCGCAAAAGGAAATTTGAGTACAAAATGTACAAAATTTAAGGTGGTATTTTGGAAACTGTAAACCACCACCCATATTAAGGAGTTGAACTGAGTAACAATCTGAAATCGTAATAATCATATTGACACAATCACGAAACAGGCATCAAGTGCTCTGGGGTTTTTTTTTAAGAAATCTAAGATACTGTCCCAAAAAAGTAAAAGAAAATGCTTATAAAAGTTAATTCGGCCAAAGTTAGAATATGCGTCACCTATTTGGAACCCTTCCCAAAAAACTCAAATGAAACAAATTGGACAGATTCAAAGAAATACTGCGAGGTGGGTATTGAACAAAGCGTATAATCCTTACAATCCGACTCGTGTAAGTGAAATGGTTAAGAAATTAGAATGGCCAATCCTTCAATAACGCAGAGCTTGTGCGGATGTCATACTTATGTGTAAAGTTGTTAACTCTGTGTGTGTCATACTTATGTGTAAAGTTGTTAACTCTGTGTGTGTGTGTGTGTGTGTGTGTGTGTGTGTGTGTGTGTGCGTGCGTGCGTGTGTGTGTGGTTGTGCGTGTGCGTGTTTAATGTCTTTTTCAACCATTTTTCAGTCATATAAACGACGGTGTCTACTTTTAGCAGTGAGCACAATGTCCAACTTTATAGTGCTGCCTCAATGGAATATCACGTCGTAGACATGGGACATGATACCCCACCAAGTCACATTACTAGTATACTGAAACCGGGCTGACCAGTCCTAGTACAATGTACTATCCTCGTAATGCTGAGCGCCAAGCGAGGAAGCTACTAGTACCATTTTTTACGTCTTTGGTATGACGCGGCCAGGGATCGAACCCACGACCTCCCGCACTCGAAGCGGACGCTCTATCACTAGGCTACCGAGGCGGTGGTCAACTGTTGCAGTGCCAGTGAACTACCATCCTACCACTGCCACTCTTCGATCTACTAGAAGGCGTCACAGCATGAAATTTATTCATTATCAATCAAGGATTAATATTTTTCCAAATTCATTCTTTCCGAGAACTGTCATCACATGGAACATGACCCCGGAATCATGTGTCACTTCTGCGAGCCTGGATGCGTTTATCTCCTCAATCCAACTCGTCCAATTTGTGCCATCCAGTGTAGGCCTATACAAAGGATCATAGCAACTACAGTGTATATACATGTTGGTCATCTGTAGCATGTAATCGGTAAGAAGGGACAGTCGAAGCTGTGGACGTGTACATAGTTTTTAAAACAATGTCGGAACACTTCGCTCTACACCGATGTAGTCACCTTACCCCGAAGTCGATGTCTACGAAGTGGATGTTGTCGATTACCCCCATTAAAGTTGAATTTGAATGCCTAGGCCTGGTTTTATCACCTACAAATGTAAAGCATAGTAAGAAACGGGGAATGCTCCTGCTAAATGCACCAGATCGAAAGTACTTTAGTTTCTACTGTAGCAGAGCGTACTTCTGAAGACATAACCGTCAATATCAATTTTGCGGGACTCGTCGAAACTTCACTGACTGTCTTTTTTACATATCTTTTGATAGCAATTTAGAACTATTGACTCAAATGAAACAATAAAAATGCAGTAATTCCACAGCCCCGATATCATTTTCTAACCTTTGTCTGCCATTTTGAAACGAAAGGAAACAGTTGAACTACTAAATACGGTGGCACAGAGGTGACATGCACTACTCGTTTTTTCAATTGCACTTCTCTTTTTTTATGTTGTTCCCACGAGATACTAACTCGAGGGAACGACTTAGTATGTCGTGGTAACGAGTTACTAAGTCGAGGGAACGACATAAAAAAGAGAAGTGCAATTTTTTTAAAAAGTATTGCATTGAAAAATAAGGAGTAGCGCAATAAAAAAAAGTAGTGTAATAAAAAAAGAATAGTGCAATAAAAAAAGAGTAGTGCATGCTAGCTATGTCGAGGGAACGAGATAGCTATGTCGTGGGAACGAGTTAGCTATGTCGTGGGAACGACTTACTATCTCGTTCCCACGATATAGCTAACTCGTTACCACGACATAGCTATCTCGTTCCCACGAGTTATTCAGCCAATCAAATTGTTTGTTATATTTATTATACCTGTGATCATCATGGACGACATAGTAGGGGTTGGACTAGGATCCCTCCGGACTCGACTGGTGAGCGTTGGAGAATGTCGGATGGAGTCGTTCCCTCGGGGATACTCCGGTATAGTGACGGCGGATGTCCGAAAATGGACCTTGACAATATCATATGAGGTGACAAAAATCAGCCGGAGATGGGCGTACGTATAGGTGACATTTCAGGTATTCCCAACGGAACGACTCATACCAATTGACTGGGGGCCCAACCCACTCCAACTCACATTAGGTCTAGTACGGTGTATTAACACCAAAGGCGACACAAACCAGCCGTAGATTGGCCTACATGCAGTGTCAGAGGGTATATGGGGTATCTGCCGCCGGTGCATACCAAAGCAAGCCCTTACGGAACGGCTCATACCAACCGACTTGGGGTCCAACCCCCAATATAACCGACGGAATGACAGATACCACCAGATGGAGGGTTTGACCCACTCTAAACACTACCAGACCGAGTTCGGGCGGATTGACTCTGGATGAGACAAAGACCAACCAGAGATGGGCCCACATACAGTGTCAGGGTTGACTAACTCGTGGGAACGAGATAGCTATGTCGTGGGAATAACTTACTATCTCGTGGGAACGAGAGAGTAAGAGAGTAAGTCGTTTCCACGTCATAGCTAACCCGTTCCCACGAGTTACTAAGTCGTTCCCTCGACATAGCTAGCATGCACTACTCTCTTTTTTATTGTAGCATTCTTTTTTTTTACACTACTCTTTTTTGTGCTACTCTTTTTTTTTTCAATGCAATACTCTTTTTTTTAATTGCACTTCTTTTTTTATGTCGTTCCCTCGACTTAGTAACTCGTTACCACGACATACTAAGTCGTTCCCTCGAGTTAGTAACTCATGGGAACGACATAAAAAAAGAGAAGTGCAATTAAAAAATAGAGTAGTGCATGCAACCTCTGTGCCACCGTAGCTAAAGGTACAGGTAAAGGTAAGCTTTATTTAACGTCGCATATAATTCAACATACAACTCGAGCTACTATTATAAGCTCTTTTGCGACAAACTAGGTACCCAGTACAGATACTTACCTGTGCTGATTTTACCTCCCGGTCAGCCCTTTCAATGCTGAGTGCCAAGCAAGGGAGCTACCCAGTACCATTTTTCACGCCTTTTGTATGATCGAACCCCTGACCTCCCGCATTCAAAGCAGACACCCTACCATTAGGCTATTGAGGCGTCAAACTGCGTAGAATTGCGCCATATACGTTAACTAGAGACAACACGATGGCAACTGCAGTTAAACTATAGTTACAATAGTTGCTCAAACTACGTAGTAAATAAAATCTGTAAAAAGATCCCTTGTAAGCATAGAATGCAAACAAAAAAGAATAATAGCATACTCGGTTTGAGTCTGTCCATGAGGGGTAATAAAATGTGCGACACCTCTCACGCCCCCTAGCACCGGCTTAAGCGGAACTTTATTACACGTATGTTGAATGGATTCCATGATCCCAAAAATATAACAATACTGGCCCTATTAGTGTCAAAGTAATCAGCACTGGTGTCATAATGGAGGACAGGTTTTTGAAGGTGGCAAAACGTTTCTACCCCAAGACCACGTTAACGACCGTACTAGACGTGGTAAACAACATTCAACAATATAAATTAGGTGATTATTATACTCAATTATAATATAAATAGTACTACCAGGTCACAACAGTGTGATTTTGATTTGATTTTACAGTAACTTTATCACGTTCTAGTTTGTTTTTTTGCAATAAAATCAGTTTCATCATTTATTGGTAATACTGTTTGTTTAAAACACGCTTTCTTTTTCATGTTTAATTAAAGTGCCCTAACTCCTATTAAAAACTATGAAAAGCAATATTTATATGCCGATAGATTTATTCGTTCCTTCTACCTTTATTTCTATAACATAATAGCGACGACATAATTATGAGATCATTAAGATAGGCACTGACCTCCGGATCGTACGACAACAAGAAAAGAAAAACTTTTTAGATATCAGAAAAGTACTAATTTGTTCTAAAGAGAATGATTATAAGTTATGGAAACATAAGAATAAGTTGTTACTAGTTTTCCGTTCAAAATTGAAATCTACCGTTTGTATTGGGATACCGGGGGTAAACGTCCTTAATTATAACGACTTTTAGATACGTATCCTGCATTGTGTATTGGTCAAGACCGCAAGATAATGTTTATTGCCGCGACAACCCGGGTTCGATTTCCGACTTGGGCATGTTTTTTTTTTTTTTGTTGTTGTTTTTTTATTTGGCATAGAAACAAAAACTCTTGTACACATGTTCATAATATATTCAACTTTAAAGAAAGATCATTTTTAGCCAAAATCTAGAGGTCAGTGCCTTTAGATTTGACATGATTATGTCATTTATTCCTTTGCAATAGGATTATGTTACTGCGCATCATATAATTAAACATGAGCAATTAAAGATTTAAGAAACTTAATTTGTTGCTAGGTATAAATCTAAAATTGAAGAAGCCGGCAAAAAGCATAATTTGCTTAATTAAAGAATAAAACATTATTACTATTCTACGGATTTTTATTTTAATGCTGCATTTAAATGTCTCCTTTCTTTCAACGAAACATGTTTATTGTGACAAGTGTCATAAAGGTGAAAAATACCCGCCATTATTACAATTTATTACCCCCTAGTATAGTTTCTAGATTATGCCATAAAAGGTAATAGAAGTAACAAGCAAGGGATAACCAAGTAAGTAACAGAGCGCCCCGGCAAAAATTGTCTTTGAATTATGGTACCTGTTTGAAATATCTAAATATTTCAACAATTTTGACAAAACAATACATTTAAAATGAAAAATTACTAACTTGTCAATTTCCAAAATTAATCTTTGCTTACACATTCAAACATTTATTCTTTTCTGAAATAAACATGCTAACAGATCGTTGTTTGAAAGGTGGATAATTTACACACCATCTTATAATTCATCAAATACATAATTATACGCCCGATTCGGAAAGCAAGAATAGTTTGTCTACAATAGATAATTTAAATAAAGGCCCTTAAATAAATGACTACTATACACATTTTTATTTTTTTTATTTTTTTTATCTCTCTAGTTGTGATGATTCTAATGTACATGTGAACATGTTAAAGATACGGTTCAAATATACTTTTTGTTATTATATATCCATGGGTCATATTTTGAATATGGCATGTCAAACGTTGCTAAATTATGTATGTATGCTATTATTATTGCATGTTCGTTATTATTATTCAATGTCGTGTCATTCATATTCTAAAATTTGCTATTGTTATTGTACATGTCGTTATTCTTATGGTGTGTTCGATATTCTTATGGTAAAGTCATTATTGTTATTCTATGTTTCGTTATTGTTATCGTTTGATATTGTTATTCAATGTCGTGTCATTCATATGTCGTCATTCTTATTGTATGTTCGATATTCTTATGGTAAAAGTCATTATTGTTATTCTATATTTCGTTATTCTTATTGTATCTTTGATATTGTTATTCAATGTCGTGTCATTCATATTCAAAGTGTTATCATTGTTATTGTATATGTCGTTATTCTTATTGTATGTTCGATATTCTTATTGTAAAAGACGTTAAATGAACACTTGTATCAAACGGACACCCAACGACCTGTATAAAAAACCTGTGTCAAGCGGACACCCAGCAACCTAGGATTGTACCAGATGTTCGACCTGGCACTTCAGCTAGCGGGTATATGTTGGCTGGAAAACTTGACGCTCCCAGAGCTTACTTGCTGGCCGGTGAATGGCATGCTACTTAATAAACATAAATAACAACTATAGACTTGATGACATTTATTTGTACCTAGGAATACAGTATGTGGAGTAATTAACTGGCTGCAGAAATGTCTTAAATTAAAATATTTGTTGAAGCTCCGGGGAGACCCAGAATACCTGAACTAGGATTGTACCAGATGTTCGACCTGGCACTTCAGCTAGCGGGTATATGTTGGCTGGAAAACTTGACGCTCCCAGAGCTTACTTGCTGGCCGGTGAATGGCATGCTACTTAATAAACATAAATAACAACTATAGACTTGATGACATTTATTTGTACCTAGGAATACAGTATGTGGAGTAATTAACTGGCTGCAGAAATGTCTTAAATTAAGATATTTGTTGAAGCTCCGGGGAGACCCAGAATACTTTAACTAATGGAAATGGCAAACTGCGCCCTATGTTGAAACATAGTGACGTGACCCAGATGTTCGCACCAATGCGCAACTGTGGACAACAGCTCGAGTCTGGCCCGTATACCCAATCCTCCAAAACCAGTCCCGGGCGTTAACCACGCCCTAGGCCTCCCCTTCATACATGAAGGTGGAGGGGGGTTCCAACGTTACCCGGAAGTGAACCGCGTGATAAAACCATTTACCACCACAGGTAAAGCCATGAACTAAACTGTGCAGACCATAACTCTAAGCCAAACCATTTGGCATAACCATTAACTGCCAAAGCAGTACCTGTGGTAGACAAGCCCTGCATGTATTGAAACTATGTCAGGGTGGAAGAAAGAGCCAGGCCATTACCCCTCAAGCTGCATTTTAGTCTCCCCGGGCCGCCACAGATAATCCTTGACCTTTTTAAGGATTATTCTTCCACAAACTATTTTTGCGTTTTATCTTTGTATGCATTTTTATACTTTTAAACAAGCAGCCAGTCATGCCTAACTTTAGAATAAAGTGGAAACAGTTAACGTGGACCTTGAAAAAAAAACAAGCCAGAAATCCGTATGAAAACAGTATAACTTATTATGGGCAGCCATAACCATGAACCATATGGTTCTACTTAGTTAAACGTGCATAATTACATAAAACATATATACATATATAACATATCAGCTAATCCAAGCTTGTCTTAAGGTTGTGATAGCGGAAACATGTTTGTATTAAGGAAGCTATCAATGGTCGCTTTCCAGTTATTTAACAACACTTTGTTACCTAAATCGGATAAATGTGTCCCATCTAATCCTCCAACACATAAGTAGATGTAAGGCGATTCTTGGAAACCAACCAGCTTGGCGAGATTCTCAATTTGGAAAGGAAACGGAAGTGCAGGTGCCCGAGAGCTACCGCTAAAAACCCGTATCCGGAACGGGATATACCGGATGCTAGACACGACTCTATTGATACGCCGATTCATTTAAATGGGATTATCACATATTAAAAATGTCATAATCCTTGTTATAGTTGTTGTATATTCATTATTGTTTTTGTAAGCTTGATATTCTTATTGTATGTGCGATTTCCCGCGATATAAATAGCACAGAGACGCTATACAAATACAATCACATAACATAGAATGAGAATGACACGTTTTGTAAATAGAATCGTCAGATATTGAACAACAATGACGACTTTTACCATAAGAATATCGAGTGAGTGAGTGAGTTGGGTTTTACGGCGAATCGACACAAAATGGTCATATTTCGCCGAGATAAGAATATCGAACATACAATAAGAATAACGACATATACAATAACAATGGTAATACTTAGAATATGAATAACACGACATTGAATAAAAATATCAAAGATACAATAAGAATAACGAAATATAGAATAACAATAATGACGTTTACCATAAGAATATCGAACATACAACCAGAATAACGACATATAGAATAACAATGGTAAGACTTAGAATATGAATGACACGACATTGAATAACAATATCAAAGATACAATAAGAACAACGACATATAGAATAACAATGGTAAGACTTAGAATATGAATGGCAAGACATTGAATAACAATAACAAACATACAATAATACTAACATACATATATAATTTAGCAACATTTGACATGCCATATTTGAAAACACAACTTCATATTTGTGTGTGTCATTTTTTCAATAAAAAAAACCTGTATATATCTATTTTTAACCCCTCGTTTCTTTCATCATGCATTTGCAGTGCCAAAATATGTGATGACAAGACGTTTTCAACAAGTTTAAATCAATTTAGGAAACGGAAAAGGAGCTAAAAACTGATAAATAATGACAATATCTAAAACATAACTTGACTTGAGCATAGACATTTATCATTAGATCTCAAAGTCGCTGTAAACGTCTAAAGTAACCGAGTCGTCTGCTTAACTATTACCCATCGCATTCGGGAAACTTCGGAAATTTCCGAAGTAATAGTGATTGTATAAAAGGCACAAAAAGTAAAAGAAATATAAAAATATCCATTTTATTTTTACACATTTGAGTCGAGCAATAATTTTTCTTTGAAACATCGCCGAAGCAAAAACGATTATTTTTTCCGTTTCCCGTATTTTGCGCAATATATCAACGAAAATTACCCTAAATTTAGTCCAAAATTAGACTTTTACTATTGACTTCAATGGAAAATAGGGGTGGTAATATAAACGGTTCAAAAGGTAAGTGAAATAATAAACTTACAATTTCTAAAAATATATCATCATTTAGAGGAAAAATTAAATCAACGATTGCCGAAGCAAATTCGTCTTTAAAAGATAGAACGAATAAATTGAATTTATCATTAGTTATTTAATGTGTCAAAACACCGATAATACCGATATATTGGAAAAAGTGAAAGTTCAATATGCAAATAGGAGAAATCGCTCTTAGAAAAAATATATGACCACTACTTTTCTCTTCATTTTATGTCAGTTTTATCATAATTTTTAACGAGATAAGGATTTGTACACTGAAATGGGTCAGGTATGTGTGAGGTTTAAATGGTCAATTTTATATAAAATTATTATTTAGATCTGTAGGCATACAGTCACTAAATAGGAAAATGGCGCAAAAAAATGGTAGTCGCATAATGGCGCAAATGGTCCTGATTTTTTTTTTTTTTTTTTTTTTTTTGTGGAGCTATTTTCTTTACTTTCTCCATAATTTTTTTTTTTTTGCTGAAATCACATGACAGATCTATGCTTGACGTGTAAGTAGCATTTTCATAATGAAATAATAACATGACAGAATTTGTCATGGTAATTTTGATCATACACTACCACTACAATTTGGGGTCTCATATTTTAGCTGAAATTTGATTGAAAATATTTTTCTTGCATCAAACATGACCCCCACTTTTTATAGACATTTAAGATAAGATAAGATAAGATTTATTTTGAGTCGACAAGACAGCAACATATAAACATAAGCTCTTGTGAGCTTTTACAACCGACTATGAATAACAAAGATAAATATAATCAACATAAAAAGTAGAAAGAGCTGTAAGAGATGATAAATACATGTATTGTTAAATAAAAACAATTTGCAACATGCATCATTTCTATTGCAGACAAACAAATATTTCTATATATAAGAGTAGGATATTTAAGGACTTAGTTTTTATAAACATAAAATATGATACATACTAAGTGAGCTTAAGAATAGCCGCTGGGCATAAGAAATTTCTTTTTCATTATTAAAAGATTTATAAGATTTCTAAAAGAATAAATTTTCAGTAACTAGAATGTTCACAACTTTAAGATTAGGTAAAAAGCAAGTTAAGACAGGTAAATGTTCATGCAACACAAAGCACACTTAAACAAAGCAATCAACATGGAGCAGCAGTAATTGATAGTAAGAATATGCAATATCGAAAGCAAGTACATATGGAGTTAAGCAAAATCTGCGAGTTAGCACATATGAAGTTATAGGTTTCAATCAAATTTCTAATTTACCATAAAAACACATTTTACAAGACGACAATACAATAGACATACATTGTGAAAACTAATATGAACTTGACTAACAATGATTATGACAAACAATAAACTTGTACACCCTAAGATGAAATAATGTTATCACATTGAATAGAGTACAATGTATATAAATGAAACAAATATTGTAAAGTGGCAAGGAAAATGCACCCAGAATGCAGCCATGAGAAGAAGGCGAAGCAATCCTCATCTGCAACGCACCGACTGCCACTGGGGTTCATTCACAAAAAGATGGTACATACTGATTTTAGTTTTACATGTGTGTAACAGAAACAACAAACACATAAAGCAGACATATGCACAAAGCTAACTTTATAAGCAAACTAAAAGATGCTTTACTTTGCTATGATAATTTAAATACATGCCGATAATTATAAGTTAACATATCATACTGGATTAGAATTATTAACCTTCAGGTATTTAATTAACTTTTGCATACTAAGCATTTACAATCATGGCCATTCCAGGAGGATATCAGAGTTTTAAATTGGTTAAAGCTGGAGCAATTTCTAAAATTTTCTGGCAGTGAATTCCACAGCACAGGAGCAGCATATCTAAACGAATTCTTACCAAATTTTGTAGTGTTCACTTGGGGTATCTGTAAAATATTTTGAATATCTAAAGTTATATTTGAATCAGGTTGGACAAAACTGGGGGAGAAATATCATTCAATAATTTAAAAGTCTCTATAGCCATTGTTCTCATACGTCTAATATGCAAACTTGGTAGATTTACTTTAATAAGAAGATCTTTGTATGCTGAAGAGTAGTCATCATAGACAAACCTTAAGGCTCGTTCCTGATTTTTTTTCCATTTTCTTTGTGTTACTTTCAGAACAACAATGCCAACTCATTGGACAAAAATTGAAATTCGAGAGTATAAAAGTATGAAAAATGGTTAGACGATTTAGTTTACTCATATTTCTGCCAATTCTTTTCAGTATATTCAATTGCCTAGCTGCTTTCTTACATATGTTACCTATGTGTATGTTAAAATTCAATTGATAGTCAATATCTACTCGAAGCAGCTTTACAATCTCTTCACAGTTTATACTTGCAGACCCAATGTTGAAGACTGGATTCTTTGATAATGTTTTCTTACCTACTGCGATTGCCTGAAATTTATCAGGGTTTGCCTGCATACAATTAAAATCAAACCATTCGATAAGAACTTTACTTTCTTGCTCTAAAACATTAACTACTTCATAGAAATCAGGCGAATAGAAAAAAAGAGTATTGTCATCTGCATAGTTATAAAGCGTTCCTCTTTGAATGAAATGAAAAATATCATTGATAAAAACATTAAAAATAAGAGGACCAAGTATCGAGCCATGTGGTACTCCTTTTTTAATATTTGCTCACGTACTTACAACATTTCCAATTTTAATTTGTTGTTTCCTACCTGATAAATATGAACAGAGAAGATTTGTTGAAGATTCTGATATTCCATAGGCAGACAGTTTACTCAGTAAAATATTGTGTGGTAAGCAGTCAAAAGCTTTTGATAAATCCATTAGAACTGCAGCTAAATATTTGTTATTGTCTAAAGCATACTTCCAGTCTTCTAAAAGTTTCAGTAAAGTAGTTTTGGCAGCCACGACCCTTTCTAAATGCACATAAAAAATCATCAAAAACATTGACAAAATAATCTGATAGCTGAACGGACATAACCTTTTCAAAAAAATTTTGAAGGGACCGGTAAGATGCTAACTGGCCTGTAATTTGATTTAAACATTGAGTTATTTTTCTTGTGGAGAGGAGTAACCTGTACTTTTAACTTGTCTGGAAAAGTATTTGTAGAAATTGAAAGGTTGATTTAGTTAGTTATCAGATTAACAAGAGAGGGTTTGCTAAGTTTTAACAATTTAACAGAAATTTTGTCTGCTTCAGTAGCTTTCTTAACATTGAATCTGAATGATTGAAACAGAAAGCATCTTTCGTGAATTTTTTTCTCCTCTATCTTTTTAAGACTCGGGTGCTTATTACAATCGAAAACGAAATCCTTACCGATGTTTTCAGCTACATTGACAAAAAAATTAAATGTCTCAGCAACCTCAGTATCATCAGAAACAATATTATTGTTTTCGTTCAAAATAATTTTTGATTGAGATGAGCAAGATTAGTTTGATAAGTATTGCTTGGTGGTATTCCAAAAATCAGAAGTTTTACAACCACCTATGCAACGTTCTTGAAAATAATTATTCATAGATTTTTTCTTCAGTTTATTTACAAAGTTTCTCTGTTGTCTATAATTTTCCCAATTTTTTTATTTGTTATATTTCAAAAAAATATGGTAAATCATTTTCTCAGAAGTAAACTAGAAAAGTTAATTTTTCTTTCAATGAGTTTATTTTTAAGTTATTTTTTATGCCTTCTTGCTTCCCTAAACGTTTGAATATCACTGATTTTACTAATTTGGAAAATTTTGCCCGTCATAGTACACGTGTACTGATGACACCGGATGAACAGGTACAAGTCCCTGAATTAGATTCTAATTCCGTATTTAATGTCATTACTTTGTGAGATTAAATAAAAAAAATGTTATTTTGAACTACATGTTTAAATATAAAATATTTTATTTTTAATTAATTCAAATACTAGTTTTCACTAACTCTACTAGAATTATTCATTGCATTAAAATAACATTCATAGCATGAAGTTGATTAACATATACAGAACTACATGTTCATAGTTAAACTTGAATACTGTACGTGTAAAAAGAACACATGGACATTAAAAGTAATATTTAGTTATAACATACATTTGCAGTCCCTCATTTTCACATACTTCATTTAAAAGTAATGGGAAAATATGAAAACATATTTTATTCTGCCGCAGTTATTGTAATTATTGCATATCTGTACATGATAAAATCCAATCAAGCACCACTTTCGCATTGTCATATAAAATGCTGACATCTCGTATTTCTGGTAATTATAATTGGATTAGTGTCTGATTGTCTGACATGCCCCGCGGCTAGAGACAATTATCACGGCTCTTGTCTAAACGCTTTAAAATCTAAATCATGGATATGAAGTTATAACTTTTGATAAATCATATTACCGTTCAAAATCGAAATTTACATCATTGTAAAGTAAGATGCATTTGTGGGCCACGGATCCATAATATTAAAAAAACTTTTAAAATTGAAAAGACACTTTTTTCAAGGAGATTCGAAATACACAATTTTTTCCCTATATGAAAAGTACATATTTAGAAAATACGCTGAGTAAAGGGAATAACATGCTTCCCGACAATTTTTAAACAAAGAGCTAAAAAATTGTATTTTATACTTTTTGGTTTTAAAAAAAATACCACATTATCATTCAAAATCACAATTTTGAAGAAATGTCAAATATTATGCATATCAGATATATACATGTGCGTCGATCTAATTCCGTGTTTGTAGAATTAAATAAAAAATTATTTTAAATTACATGTTTGAATAAAACTCTTTGAATTTTAAAAAAAATAATTCATTAACATTAAATTTGTGATTCACATATATTTTTGCCCTAAAAAAATATAATCAAAAGATTAAATACGTATCTAAAAGTTACGCTGTGTCATGGGAATAACTTTCCCGACTCTCAATTTTGAAACAAAAACCCGATTATCGTTCAAAATCACCAATTTGAAGAAATTACAATGTTGTGTATTCTGCAAATAGCCTCGGGCTATTTACTCCGCTTGTGTAAAATTGTTACAATACCTCCATTTAACAAAACCAGTGTAATGTGTCAAGGGTTTGTTATGGCAATCACTGACTCCAGTAGGGATGTTTAAGGTGTTCATACACATTTGCTTGGAATTAGTAATAATAACATCTAAAAGGGTTTTTCATAAAACATGTAGGCCTTTTCACTAAATTTGTTAAATCAAACATTTCCATGAAGTCAATTAATGTAAAATGTGTCTGATGTGTGCTGCGGCCATTGGCTGGAAACATGTCGATTTTTTAAGAACAGCTATTTAGTGTGTTGCAACCTGTATGGCCTGACAGAATTTAGCGGTCTATGAATCATCCGGGCAACTACAGTGAACTTACGTCACGTGAATTACCTTCTCGGCGGTCGCCATGATGCACGCAGTCCGGTCAGCATGTGTCGGAGCACTGAAAGGCTCTAGTAAGGCCTTTTCATCTCCACTGACACAAACATCAGCTTTTAATACATTACCATCATGTCTTTTAGCACGTAAGTTACATTTTATCTATTGCCACGCTCTTTTGCAACGATTAAAATCTTGCAAAAATTTTGCCGGTGTTGTCTGCGTTCTGTGGAATGTTTTTTGCTATTTTACGAAGTAAAACGAAACTTCACACCAAGTTATATTTAAGCACAGCTCATTTTTATCGTTTTTGACACTGGAATAATTCAAATAATTCTCGACCGAATGTGCTTGCGACAACAACTTTATTGACCTTGACGGTGGTGGGTGGGGTATTATTTTATGGGTGACATTGACGACAAAAAACGGAAGATTGTAATACAGAAGAGTCTTTCCTGGCAACAAAATTAAAAAATCAACTGTATATTAGTTTTCGTTGGAAAAATGAGTAAATGATGTGCTAAATTCAGTGTAATTTATATTATATTTGATCTCTGGTTTAATGGAAAGTTGATGCACAGGTCATAGTTTTTCACAATTGCAGATTAGCAGTTGTCAGCTTCTGATAATTATCTTGTGTTGAGTAAGAATGAAAGTTTACACCATATATTTTCGACATGACAAAAAGCGGTGCAAATTTATTTGATACACATTTGGTGGGGGGGGGGGGGGGGAAATTTGAAGGGGTCAACCCATTTTATTTTGGAATAGCTTGGTATTCGAGAAAGGGAATGAATATTCAGATTGGAAGTCAATTTTTAGGGTGAGCTGCAGGATTTGAAAGCAATTTTCTAACAGAAGACAGTTGTTAATGTCCCCAGCTGTAGATGGAGAAAAGCCCTTCATCCAAGGTTATAAAATGGTATCAGAATGCAGCACTGCAATTGGTTGATTTCAAAATTCTTGAACACTTTTCAGATGCTGGAGATTCAGACTCTAGCCTTCTGACTCGTAACCTTAGCCCACCTGGATCGCAGTAGCTGAGTTCTTGTCTATACTTGCATGAACAGATCATGTTATATGTATGATCATGGGAGTCTGAAATTCTATCAATAAGTTACTGCCAGGTATAGCAAAACATGTATTTATCGTCTGTGGATGAGTGAATTTGAAATGTAAAATTTACGAACACAATACTAATTTTTTCAAAAACAAGATTTTAAAGGTATACTTGGACCCTCTAAAATGACCGTGGATATAGTTAGAATATTACAATTTATTAGTTAATGGAAACTACAAAAAAAAATTTAAAAGCAGGTGGGGACACCCCTCCTAACAACAGACATTGAATAATCGGACCAGTGTAGGCCCTAGGTAAGTTACAAAAAAATGAATGGATTTTTTTTTTTCAAAGAAGTGGGAGAGGCCTACTTTTGAGTGGTGGGGAAGTGGTCAAAAATATTTAATTGTTTTGTTAGCATCCTTCTAAATCTTTGTTGTGATTAAATTACAGAACGCAAATATGCAACCGAGGCAGCAAAAGCAAAACCAGCAGCTGGTGCAGCCAAGGGACAAGTAGTGGCTGTCATTGGTGCCGTTGTGGACGTACAGTTTGAAGATGAATTACCACCAATGTTAAACGCCCTGGAGGTCCAGAACAGGAGTCCAAGACTTATTCTTGAAGTAGCACAGCATCTAGGTAAATTGTTTTTCTGCAACAGATCTGACCAATTCAAACTGCTGCTTTCAAAATTCAATTTGTGTTTGTTCAAGTAGTTTTTTCACAGTTAACATAAACTTCATCGAATTTACAAGTTTCAGTAACTGCTAGAATAAATTCAGGTACTGTTTTTAGAGATTTTACTCACTTGATGTTCAATTATAGGTGAGAACACTGTACGAACAATTGCTATGGATGGTACAGAAGGTCTTATACGTGGTCAAGTTTGTGTAGACACTGGAACCCCAATCTCTATACCAGTAGGACCAGCCACCTTAGGTAGAATTATCAACGTTATCGGTGAACCTATTGATGAAAGAGGACCAGTTCAAACAGACAAGTATGCTTGATTTGTTCTTGTTGTTTAATAAATATTAGATACTAGCAAGAATGTTGATGAAAGGAAAAGAGGCAGTAGATTTACTTTTAAATAATACTGATTATTGACTTGATTATTTATCCCTTAGCCTTTGCAAGCATCTGTTTTTATCTTTGGAAAAACCGACAATTGCAGTAAAATTACACACATACACTTACCAACTTGTTAAAAAGATATCCAAATTGATGTTTCTCTGGCTTATTTGACTATTTCTAGGGTAGTTGCTTTTCATTTAAGTAAAAATTTGGTTTGGATTACGTATAAAGGATGATAAAGAGCTGAAATCAACAGCAATTGCTTTGAATACTGCAGAGTCCATGATCCCTATTTTAGCTGATATTTCTAGGTCTTCAGTCATTCTTGTATTGGTACTTTCCTGGTTAAAGATCAAACATGTTTGTCCTTGGCATTGAGCAAGTCACTTCCTTTTCTGCCAAGTGTTTTTTTACCAGTTTGGTTTGAAAAGTCACCTTGAAACCTACACCAGAACACTCGTATTGAAAAGATTTGAAGAACACAGAAATGAACTTTTTCTTTCAGATATGCAGCTATCCATGCTGAAGCACCAGAATTCACAGAGATGAGCGTACAACAGCAGGTGTTAGAAACAGGAATCAAAGTTGTAGATCTTCTAGCTCCCTATGCTAAGGGAGGTAAAATTGGTATGTAAACCAAAGAAAAAGACTCCGATTTCCAAAACTTTAAAGCTAGAATATCTACCCTATTTTGAAAAAAAAAATTGAATCTTCAAGCCTTTGATCTTGTGTCTGTTTCTGGGAAGGTAAGTATGAAACTGGGTTTGAGTGTTGGTCTGTGGGCAAAGTGCTTCACCCACAGCACAGGACCAAGGTAACCTCTTTAAGATTAAGCATGCTTTTGAAAAAGCCTGACACCAGCTGATGAATATGTGGTGTTAATTTTATAGGCATGAATTTTGTTAACGTTTCGGCCAGAAGGGCCATTTGTTGGTTTATAAATTCTTTGATTTCAATATAAATCATACTGTAATTAGATCATTGGGGTTGAATTTTGTTGATTGACACATCCATGAAAGTTAGTCTTCCTTGAATAACTATAATTTCACAGTATTCGCTGGGTGGGTAACAATTCATTGAATTTGCTTGTTATAATTTTAATGTTTTTGTTCCAATAGGACTGTTCGGTGGTGCAGGAGTAGGCAAAACTGTATTGATTATGGAACTGATCAACAATATTGCCAAGGCTCACGGTGGTTACTCAGTGTTTGCTGGTGTAGGAGAAAGGACCCGTGAGGGTAATGACTTGTACCATGAAATGATCACGTCCAAAGTCATTAGTTTAACAGACGACTCATCAAAGGTATACCTAATTTTGGAGTTGAATACTGCAAAAAAAAAAAGAAATAAATGGCTATTTTGTGGTTATCTTGTTTGTGAGGATTAGATTTCATGGATTGTATTGCCCATGAACTCCATGAAAATTTGTCCTCAACAGATGATTTCACAGTACCAACATGCTTCAATCTTGTGCGCACAACTCTGCTCATCCCCTTGACACAATTTAATGAAACTTCACACGAAGGATCAGTAACAACAGTAATTGTGCATGGTGCTTTTTAGATTCTTTCAGAGAAAAAATTGCAGAGTTACTGGACTTGGTTTTTTGTTACTATACTATAATTATATATACAGTCTTGGGCACGCTTAAATCTCCTGAAGCCATGCACACAATTTAATGAAACTTCACATAAGTGATCAGTAGTAACTCTAGTTGTGCATGGTGCATGTTAGGGTCTTTCAGAAAATAATTCTGCACAGTTATGGAACTTTGTTTTTTGTTACTATACTATATAAATAGTCTGCATATGCAATTTTGTGCGCGTCTGATCTCCCAAATCATTGCACACTATTTAATGAAACTTCACACAAGTGATCAGTACCAACCTTACTTGTGCATGGTGCATGTTAGGTTCTTTCAGAAATATATTCTGCAGAGTTATGGGACTTTGTTTTTTTGTTACTATACTATATACATACAGTCCACATAATTATGCAATCTTGTGTGCGTCAAATTGCAATGTACTGTGTCATTGCATGGGGGGGGGGGGGGTACATTCATCACCTTCAGTGATAGCTCTAGTTTAATCGGGGTTTCAAATTCATATTAAAAGTTTGCTCTGTGTAACGTGGTGGTCACACATTATTGCAAATACGTATATCCCTCCAGTTACACCTTCAAATAACATCTATGATATCATTATGGTGAAAGTTCAGCAAACTTGGGAGTTGTTATACTTTGGCAAGTTCTCTAACAAAGCTGTTCGAACAGCTCTGTTCGATTGCTCATAGGGGCAACTAGAGCTAGAAATTTAAAAAGTCTTCAAACAGCATCTTAGCTGCAGGCCAGTTTTCAAAATAATTGGGGGCGTGGAATGTTTTTGTTATGCCTGTGTAAGGTAATAATGTGAACAAGATTCATATACATGACCTTTGCACATCCAGTTCTTTCCAAGGTCTTGACATTTTAGATTTTTAACAAAAAGCAATTCTAAAGTTACATTATTGTTAAATCTCAAGGTTTTTTAATTTGTAAATTTAATATTTTCTTTTGATCTTTTAGGTAGCCCTTGTGTACGGACAGATGAACGAGCCCCCAGGAGCTCGTGCCCGTGTCGCTTTGACTGGTCTGACAGTAGCCGAGTATTTCCGTGACCAAGAAGGCCAGGATGTGCTGCTTTTTATCGACAACATTTTCAGATTCACACAAGCTGGTTCAGAGGCAAGTGTCTTGTGAGATACTATCTGTTGGTGGCCCGCCCACTTAGCTCAGTAGGGAGAGTGTTGGTCTACAGATCGTGGGGTCGCGGGTTCAATCCCCGGGCGGGGCGTATGTTCTCCGTGACGATTTGATAGGAGACATTGTGTCTGAAATCATTCGTTCTCCACCTCTGATAATTCATGTGGAGAAGTTGGCAGTTACTTGCGGAGAACAGGTTTGTACTGGTACAGAATCCAGGAACACTGGTTAGGTTAACTGCCCGCCGTTACATGACTGAAATACTGTTGAAAAATGGTGTTAAACCCAAAACAAACAAACAAAACAATCTGTCGGTAGTGTTTCTTAATATTACACAGCTTATTAGTAACAAAATTAGTTCAAATTATTACATGACTTGTTGTATGAATTGGTCTATAATATGTGCTATATAACCTGGGCGGAGTCAAAACTTGAAAAATAAAAGTATGAATAAGTATTTCTGATACCATATAGTAAACACTAAATGGCTTGCCGATCAATAGTCTATACTATGGGCCTTTGGACCTTGAGCAGTAGTTTCAGGGTTAGAATTTAAGCTCGCATACTTACAAAATACAAAATAGAGTACATTTTGAAAAATGTGACTTTTTACCCTAACTAGCAAAATTTTGTGAATGCAAAATCTCAAATAGAGATGATGACCATTTTCATTTCTTCCCTATCAGTTTCGATCTGCTATAAATACGAATTCATTAATGATGTTGTACACAGAACGCACCCATTGATGATGTTTTTACATAGTGCGTGGACAGTTTAGCAGATTTCAATTACGCAGTGACAATTCATTTTACATGGTTCAGTCATTTTTAGCTCGACTGTTCAAAGTATGGAGATCTGTCCTACTCGACCCTGCGTCCACATCTTGGTTAAAGTTTTGATGCACTTTCTCTATATATCTGTAATCACTTGATCGAATTGATTCAAACTTAAGATAGTTGTTCCACATTTATCAACCACATCATTTGACACAAGGGTCATAACTCTTACGCCAGTATTTTATGAATTTTCCCCCTTTTTACTTAAAATTTCAGTTTAAAGCTTTTATTAACTTTCACTCTATCAGTGATTCATTTTGAAATCTGAAGATACGAGTCCATGGGACTCACATATTTTGAAACAATGAGTCCCAGCTAGTGAGTAATGAGTCAAAAAGGGACTCAATATAAAAATTATATATCATGAAACAGCAAGTCCCAAATTTGAATTGTTTGCTTTTTCACATCCTGTACATTGTATATTAGTTGACTGATTAATTGATTTAATAGGTTTTACATCCTATATATCTGCACCAGAACTGAACTAAACAGGATGAGGAGAAAAAAAAAAAAGTTCTGTTAAAAGTTGTATTTTGAAAGTTTCTGTCCTTTGCAGCTTTGTTCATACCGTTCATTTTTATGTTGTCAGTACAGATTGTTCAGTACATATAATCTTCACTTTCGTCATAGTGTTACCACGAATAAAGAGTGAGCCATTTAGAAACAAATTTTCTTTTTTTCTTATCTTGATTTTCCTACGTGCTCGCAGCCGCTGCTTCATTTTCTATTGAAATGCTCACTTCTTCAGTACCCGACGATTCACTCAAAGTTAGACCAAAAAAAAAACGGAAAGTTTTTGCTGTTTGGGATCTAACTTCTGCTGTTTTTTCAACGGCATCGTCAGATTGTTGAAATATTTTGGCCGAAATATCCGGGTACTTTGGAAACAATACTCCCAAACATAAAATAAATGACCATCACCTATTGGTTTAAAAAAATCACTACTGTCCAATCAGAATATGCTTTACAAATCGAACGGTGATAAGGTAGTTTTGACGCATGAAAATTATCTACGACATCCGTTCTACTTTTTAAACCATTAGAGGAAGTAAACGAAGGTACACATTATGTGAGTGAAATTGTTTGCGTCACGCGGCTGCATGCATTTCAAATTAACGCGTCCCCGGTGAAAAATATGCGTCTTTGACACAGGACGCACGGCAAAATGAATCACTGCTCTATCTCTATTATCACCAAATTGGTTTGATTCAAACTTAAAATAGTTGTTCCACATCAACATGCACATCATATGAAATAAGAGCCATAACTCTTGCTTGAATTATGCCCCCTATTTTACTCGGAATTATGTCTCCCACCATACAGTGGTGTGGGAGACATATTGATTTACTCCTGTCTGTGTGTCAGTCTCTGACAAATCTTGTCCGCACTCTGTCGAACATTTCTCATCTGATCTTCACCAAACTTGAACAAAATGTGTTTGCCAATAAGTCCTTGGCCAAGTTCGATAACTAGCCAAATCGGCCTATGCACTTAGGAATTATGGCCCTTGAAACTTGATAATCAAAGCACTGAAAGTCTGCTAAGGCAGTCGAGTGATAACCAAAGCACTGAAAGTCTGATAAGGCAGTTGAGATAGTCAAAGCACTGAAAGTCTGATAAGGCAGTTGAGGTCTTAGTGCATGGTTGACTCCTATACTACTATTCAGATGATTAGGCAGTTGTGGGAGACATGCGCTTTTCTCAAAAGCAGCTCTAGTTTCAGTTTAATTTTGATGCTTTTTCACCATATTATCTCTGTTGTTACAAAATGGATTTGATTCAAACTTAAAATACTTGTACCACAACATCACCCACATCATTTGACACAAGGTCCATAATGCTGGCACCAATATGTTTTGAGTTATGCCCTCTTTTTACTTTAAAAAATAGAATTTCAGGTTCAAGTTGTAATGCATTTTTGCTTCATCTCAGTTATTACTAAATAGATTTGATTCAAACTTTAAAAAAATTTCCACATTATAAGTCACATGGTATGACATGTGATGCATTACTTTTGCAGAAATTTTCCATGAATTATGTCCCCTTTATACTCCTTTAATATTTTGATAATCTTTATGTCTGTATTTACTGAATACATCTGACCCAGACTTATCTTTATCTCAGTTACTACTTGATACATTTGACACCGACTTAAGCTATTTTCCAATATTTTCATCCACATTGGAGTCATTAAACAACCTGCCAGCTAAGCTTAATAGGGGGAGCACCAATCTACGGATCGCGGGATCGCGAGTTCGATCCTCGGGCGGGCCGTATGTTCTCCGTGACAATTCGATAAAAGCTTAACTGGTATTCCTTGTAAACAGCAAGATATTTGTTTATTGTGTTTACCACGCATGTGGAAATTGAGGTGTGACGTTAATTTAAGAGGTATACACGTTTTTACTGAACGTTCATCCCCAACAAATAGGCGTATATGTAAATTTCACCTTTCAGGCCATCCTTAAAAAATTGTTTGTTTGCGGTAACGCGACCGACTCACGAAAATCGCTGCGACTCAAACAATTTTTTAACCCAAAACTCGGAATTTCTTTTTATTCATTATTTCTTTTGGGTAACTATTTGTATTTGTATAAGTTTTCCTAGACAGTGTTCGTTGAGGTTCAACTACATGAATGATCGATATGACCGATAAGATACAAAATGTGTGAATGTTAAGCTTTCTGTATACCGCTAATTAACAAGTGACACAAATACGATAATAGGCTGCTCTTCTATGCATTGTTTATCAATTAACTTTTACACATTGATCAATAAATACCTTTGGCAATGACGGACATTATTGTACCAAATACAAACCGCGAGAAGCCCACGTGTCAGTCGGCGCATGGCATGATTGACATCTGCCAGAAGCTGATTAATATACCAAGCTCCGCCTACTGCCATACTTCCGCTTATGGCGGCGAACAATATTCGAATTCACCGGGATTTTGATTGACAAGGGGCAGTTCTTTCGAACTTGAGACTCATAAAAGAAAATTTCCTCAGGTTAAGCCGATGCACGGGAAATTTTTTGGTGCGGGTCAAATACGAGTTTTTCTCGATAAGTGCGAGTAAAAACCCAGAACCTCGGGTCTACCGAACGCCCTGCCGATTTCCTGATATACTACAAAAATTCATGCAAGAAGTTGTTTAGAAAATTCCACATGGACAAATCGTGGTACATAGTGTTATCTGTGCAATACTGCAGACGTATTTAACCGAGTTTTACAGTTGTAAAATAATGATTTTTCTCGTACGTAAAACATCTGGGATAGATAAATTCTTGGATATCATTCTGGCATAATTTCTCAAACAATTTTGCAAACAAATAATAATTTTAGTTTTGATCTTTTGTCGTTGCATAATCTTTTTAATCTGCCCCGAGGATAAAAAAACAAGTCACTTGGAAAGAGCACAATAAACGTCAAAAATATTAGACAAACAAAATTTTCTTACCAGAAAATTTATTTATAAAGTTAAACATCCTTTCAATGCAATGACTAAAACCAGCGAAAGAAATCCATAATGTTTACATTTCTAGATTTTCCTATTTGCGTGAAATTAAATTTCCTTGGGTCCACTTTTTCCTATTTTTCAAAACCCAGACTTTAGAAACATAGTTATTATTACTGAAATTTTCTGTGACTTAAATAATGTAACTGAAATTCATGCAAATTTTTGACACCTGCCACCAGAAACTGGGTTTAATCTGTTTGACAACTGTTTCTTTTAATGTGTGCCGACAGCAGCAGATCAAAGAAGACACTAGCAGATCAAAGAAGACGCGTGTAGTATGAGTTATGTCATAGTGATGTCACTGCTGTTGACATGTATTTAATTCAAGAAGTGACTGTGAAATGCTTTTATGGGTTTTTAGCTCACCTGTCACAAAGTGACAAGGTGAGCTTTTGTGATCGCGCGGTGTCCGTCGTCCGTGCGTGCGTCCGTCCGTAAACTTTTGCTTGTGACCACTCTAGAGGTCACATTTTTCATGGGATCTTTATGAAAATTGGTCAGAGGGTTCATCTTGATGATATCTAGGTCAAGTTCGAAACTGGGTCACGTGCCGTCAAAAACTAGGTCAGTAGGTCTAAAAATAGAAAAACCTTGTGACCTCTCTAGAGGCCATATATTTCACAAGATCTTCATGAAAATTGCTCAGAATGTTCACCTTGATGATATCTAGGTCAAGTTTGAAACTGGGTCACGTGCCATAAAAAACTAGGTCAGTAGGTCTAAAAATAGAAAAACCTTGTGACCTCTCTAGAGGCCATATATTTCACAAGATCTTCATGAAAATTGCTCAGAACATTCACCTTGATGATATCTAGGTCAAGTTCGAAACTGGATCACGTGCCATCAAAAACTAGGTCAGTAGGTCTAAAAATAGAAAAACCTTGTGACCTCTCTAGAGGCCATATTTTTCATGGGATCTTCATGAAAATTGATCAGAACATTCACCATGATGATATCTAGATCAAGTTCGAAACTGGGTCACGTGCCGTCAAAAACTAGGTCAGTAGGTCAAATAATAGAAAAACCTTGTGACCTCTCTAAAGGCCATATTTTTCATGGGATCTGTATGAAAGTTGGTCTGAATGTTCATCTTGATGATATCTAGGTCAAGTTTGAAACTGGGTCACGTCCGGTCAAAAACTAGGTCAATAGGTCTAAAAATAGAAAAAGTTTGTGACCTCTCTAGAGGCCATATATTTCATGAGATCTTCATGAAAATTGGTCAGAATGTTCACCTTGATGATATCTAGGTCAAGTTCGAAAGTGGGTCACGTGCCTTCAAAAACTAGGTCAGTAGGTCAAATAATAGAAAAACCTTGTGACCTCTTTAGAGGCCATATTTTTCATGGGATTTGTATGAAAGTTGGTCTGAATGTTCGTCTTGATGATATCTAGGTCAAGTTCAAAACTGGGTCACGTGCCGTCAAAAACTAGGTCAGTAGGTCAGATAATTGAAAAACTTTGTGACCTCTCTGAAGGCCATATTTTTCATGGGATCTGTATGAAAATTGGTCAGAATGTTCATCTTGATGATATCTAGGTCAAGTTCGAAACAGGGTCATGTGCGGTCAAAAACTAGGTCAGTAGGTCTAAAAATAGAAAAACCTTGTGACCCCTCTAGAGGCCATACTTGTGAATGGATCTCCATAAAAATTGGTCAGAATGTTCACCTTGATGATATCTAGATCAAGTTTGAAACTGGGTCACGTGCCTTAAAAAACTAGGTCAGTAGGTCAAATAAAAAAACCTTGTGACCTCTCTAGAGGCCATTCTTTTCATGGGATCTGTATGAAAGTTGGTCTGAATGTTCATCTTGATGATATCTAGGTCAAGTTTGAAACTGGGTCAACTGCGGTCAAAAACTAGGTCAGTAGGTCTAAAATTATTAAAATCTTTTGACCTCTCTAGAGGCCATATTTTTCAATGGATCTTCATGAAAATTGATCTGAATGTTCACCTTGATGATATCTAGGTCATTTTCGAAACTGGGTCATGTGCGGTCAAAAACTAGGCCAGTAGGTATAAAGATAGAAAAAAACATTGTGACCTCTCTAGAGGCCATGTTTTTCATGAGATCTTCATGAAAATAGTGAGAATGTTCACCTTGATGATATCTAGATAAAGGTCAAAACAGGGTCACGTACCTTCGAAAACTAGGTCAATAGGTCAAATAATAGAAAAACCTTGTGACCTCTCTAGAGACCATATTTTTCAATGGATCTTCATGAAAATTGGTCAGAATTTTTATCTTGATAATATCTAGGTCAAGTTCAAAACTGGGTCACATGAGCTGAAAAACTAGGTCACTCTGTCAAATAATAGAAAAAACGACGTCATACTCAAAACTGGGTCATGTGGGAAGAGGTGAGCGATTCAGGACCATCATGGTCCTCTTGTTGTGTTTTGACTTTGAGTGCATTAGCAATGGAAGCTTGATTTATTTTTGCTGATATGGAATTAACCTAGCTTTTTTTAATTGTATTCATATTCAGATTAGGCTTTTCTTGGTTAAGGCAATCTTTGCAAGGGTGAAAAAAAACTTTAATTTGCAGTTTAATCACATTAGATTCACAAGGATAAGAAATTAGGTTTACATTGATAAGTATATTTAGTTCCATTTTAAACATGCATGCTGTGGAAGAAATGACTTCTCCCTAAAATATTAACATAGCTTAAGCCCTGAGTAAACAATGTAAAACAATTAAGTATTGTCTTAAAATTACATGATACATAGGCTTTGAAGGAGTGCGGTGCTAGTAATCAGACTCGGGTCTACAGGGTATTAAAATATCAAAGATTTTGCTATGTACTTCAATGCTGAATCCTAAGAAATGTAATGTTTTTTTATTACCATAGCCAGTGCAAGGACATTCAAAAGGTCTGGCCAATTATTTTTGTTTAATATATTGATAATCTTAAATTTTTAAGTTCATATGGAGATAATAAGCTCTGTTTCTGACTGGTGTCAGGCTATCTGTTGTTTTTATTGTTATTAAAAAGGTGATATTACTAGTAATATTAGTATTCATACTATGTGAAAACTACCACCCTTGCAGATATGTTACAATCAAGTTAGCGTTCTACAGAGAAGTGTTAGTACCCAGAAGGTGTATAAACCAGAGGGTTAAAAAGAAAATGCAGGTGTTGTACAACTAGCATACAAAAAAAAAAAAAAAAAAAAAAATCCCTACCTACCTACTCACACTAAAAATTCTGGGTCGCGTTACTGCAAACAAACAATTTTTTAAGGATGGCCTTATGATATTTTTTTTGTGTATAAAGTTTCTGCCCAAAACAGTTGAACAAAATTGCGAGTAAAGTTGCTATTTTGCTAGTTCAAATTTTTTGTACTTACAAAAATGTGTGATTGCAAAAAACAGTTAAATTCTAACCCTGAGTTTTGACTACACTGGCAAGCCATTCGAGAAGTTTGTATTGTTAACGTAACAAGTGCACCAACTTCCTTGTCTGTTTTGCATTTTACTAAATTTCTATGCAAGTTTAATAGTAATTTTGCTCTTCAGGTATCTGCTTTGTTGGGACGTATCCCATCAGCTGTAGGTTACCAACCAACACTAGCCACTGACATGGGTACTATGCAGGAAAGAATTACCACAACAAAGAAAGGTTCCATTACATCAGTACAGGTAACTAATATGTTTTTCAGTTTTTTCTGTTAAAAATTCTGCTGTAAGACCTGATTGTCTGATTGATGATGCCAGGTACACGGTGTCTGAGATAGCGTCTTTTCTTGGCATGTCGACTTAATAAACAACATTAAACCTACAGCACACATATATGACCCAATTTAGGTCATTCTCTCAACAAACCTTGTGGCAAGACCTATATATAGATGACCTTGTAGTGTTTTTAGCTCCACTATTCGGAGAATAGGGGTGTTATTTTTCTCGCCCCGGCGTCTGCGCGAGTTTTCTTGGTTAAAGTTTTTCGGCAACCTTCATTTTTCTTTGTTACTATTGCTTATATCTTACTGTAACTTCACATTAACATTGTTCGCATGCAAACAAAGTATGTGCAGGGGCTAGGCCCATTATACCCAAGGTCAAGGTCACCAAGGTGTTATACTTTGTTAATTTTTAAGGTTAAAGTTTTTCGGCAACCTTTGTTTTTCTCTCGTATCTTTGTTACTATTGCTTATATCTTACTGTAACTTCACATAAACATTGTCCAGCATACAAACAAAGTATGTGCAGGGGCTGGGCCCATTATACCAAAGGTCAAGGTCACCAAGTTGTTATACTTGGAATTATTTTCATGTTAAATTTTTTCGAAAGCTTCGTTTACAGACATATCTTTGGTACTTTAAAAGATAATGACTTGAAATTAAAATTATTTCTTTATAATCATCATCTGCATGTGTGGTTACAATCCCCATAACTCTAATTGTATTTTTGACAGAATTGTGTCCCTTTCATACTTAAATTTTTTTTGCAATCTTCGCTTTCTGGATGTAACTTTAGTACAATATAAGATAATGACTTGAAACTTAAAATGTATCTTTATCATCATCATCTGCTATAATAATAAATGAAAAAAAAAATAAATAAATAGAAATATAATTTGAGTTTAGCAAAGTCTTTATACTTTATGTGCATGTAGTTTCTTGGACTGTTTTTTTCTGATATAATTTAATTCCATCAAAATAAAGAATGTCAGTACCCCTTCCATAATTGACCTTTAACCCCTCTGAGTAGTAGGGTCTTGTTATATCTTGGTATATCTTCCTTTTAAGGTAGAGGTCTCTTATTGAGACGTAAATTCATTTTACTGTCAAATTGCCGAACAGTGGAGCGCGCTGTCTTACGGACAGCTCTTTGTAAGACAGCTCTTGTTTTCCAGGCCTTTTCAGCATGGCACAGCCCTATGCCCCTTTTCTTGCACGCCACGGTGCCTTCGTCATCAAGTGCCGCATGCGCCACGTGCCCTTTATATTGCAGACGACGGTACTTTTGCATACTCGTATATTAGGTCCTAAATTTAATTAAAGAGATATAAAAATAGATCTATTGTGTGTACCTTAGGCTGTTAAATTCATTTCTTGTACAGATATATCATTCAGTCACAACCATTTATACAGTACAGTAGATCTGGACAATTTTGAAATTGTTAGTAGATCTGTTTTGCTTTTTGCATTTTGGTTTTTAGTAAACATTATTCAAATGTATCAAACAAATGTAATGACAGAATCCAGTTAAGAATAGTTGTTATGCCACGCTTCAAAGAAGGAGGGGAATATTGTTTTGCTGATGTCGGTCGGTCCGTTAACGTTAACTCAAGAACGCTTGGGCCTAGGATCATGGAAGTTGATAGGGAGGTTGGTCATGACCAGCAGATGACCCCTATTGATTCTGAGATCTGTAGGTCAAGGTCACAGTGACCCGAAACAGTTAAACAGTTTCCGAATGATAACTTGAGAACACTTGGGCCTAGGATCACGAAACTGAAGTTGATCATGACCAGCAGATGACCCCTATTGATTTTGAAATCAGTAGGTCAAAGGTCAAGGTCACACTGACCCAGAACAGTAGAACTTTTTTTTGCCAAATAACTAGAGAATACTTTGGTGTAAGATCACATTTGATACGGAGGTCACTTATGACTGGTAAATGACCCATAATTATGCCCCCCCTTCAAAGGAGGGGTATATTGTTTTGCAGATGTCTGTGGGTATGTAGACCAATTGGTTTCTGGATGATAACTCGAGAACGCTTGAGCCTAGGATCATGAAAGTTGATAGGGAGGTTGGTCATGACCAGCAGATGACCCCTATTGATTTTGAGGTGAGTCGGTCAGTGGTCAAGGTCACAGTGACCTGGAACAGTTAAACGGTTTCCGGATGAGAACTCAAGAAAGCTTGGGCCTAGGATCATGGAAGTTGATAAGGAGGTTGATCATGACCAGCAGATGACCCCCATTGACTTTGAGGTCAGTAGGTCAAAGGTCAAGGTCACAGCGACCCGGAACAGTTAAACGATTTCCGGATGATAACTAAAGAATGCTAGGGAATAGGATCATGAAAGTTGATAGGGAGGTTGTTCATGACCAGCAGATGACCCCAATTGATTTTGAGATCAGTAGGTCAAAGTGAGCCGGAACAGTTAAACCGTTTCCGGACAATAACTTAAGAACGCTTGGGCTTGGGATCAAGAAACTTAATAGGGAGGTTGATCATGACCAGCAGATGACCCCTATTGATTTTGAGGTCAGTAGGTTAAAGGTCAAGGTCACATTGACCCAGAATAGTAGAACTTTTGTGTACAGTACCCAAATAATTTCTGTTCCTTGTGCAATTACTGAATGCATCAAGGGGGGCATTTTCTACGAGCTCTTGTTTAATAGAAATTTTCGATCTGATTTTTGTTCTGCTCCATATGTCACCTTTATGCTCATATGACCTTCGTTTTCAAACTTAAGTTGAAACCTTAATGAACAACATATTTGGTCATACACCTGGGGGCATGATTTTGCATTTTGAAAATGCAGCTCCTTGTTTTTCAGACAGGGAACTTGGTCCCTTTCAGGGGCCATTAGAGCTAGAAATAGAAAAAACCTTTAAACAACTTTTAATGCACCGCTTGATAAATCTCCATTGAACTGTATGTAGAATCATTGTAAGTTCCTTGCTAAATTTTTTTAGATTAGGGCACTTGACAAGTTTTATGTTTTTCATGGTTCGCACAGGTCTTGAAAAGTACTTGAATTTGAAACTGCCAAAAACTCCTTGAAAAGTACTTGAATTTTGAAGAAAAAAACGAGTAAATTTTGATAAATTGTCCTTGAATTGATGTTCTGCGAATAGAAAATCAGAAAAAATAATGGGTCAGACCAAAATATCGAAAAAAAGATGAACAAATGACAGACCTATCTTCGACAGGGCTTACCGACAAGTAAATGATAGTACGGTACGGTATCGGGACGGGTTTTAGTACTCTAAACGCAATTATCACAGTGTGAAATTTTGTCGGTGCTGAATTGAGGGTCATTTCCGGGTTATTGTTGCGGTGTTTATTTTGTAGAAAATCTACAGAATTCGTCACGAGTAAAAGAAATAAATCCAACAAATGCGATTTTGTAGTCCTTGAAAATGGGGAAAACATCCTTGAAAAGTACTTGAATTTTATTTTGAAAGTTCTGTATGAACCATGTTTTTGTATGCTTAACACAGAAACTTCCATCCATGATTCAGTGTGTCATGTGTTTAGTCAAGGTCTGATGAGGGACTTCAGGCCACTATGGCACTCCTTGTGTTGTATAATGTCTTGGCAGATCTGCTTGAAAAAATTTCTGCATTTTTTGCCCTGTATGCATATATTGAGTTTAAGGTTTGCAAGGCATGTAATGAGGTTTCTCATACTCTTGTTATCTAAACTTGTACAGTGTATGGAAAAATAATCAGTATATTATCTTTCAGGCGATCTATGTACCAGCTGATGATTTGACTGATCCTGCCCCAGCTACAACATTCGCTCACTTGGACGCCACAACTGTATTGTCTCGTGGTGTTGCTGAATTGGGTTTCTACCCTGCTGTAGATCCCCTTGACTCCACCTCTCGTATCTTGGACAGAAATGTTGTTGGAGAAGAGCATTACGGCGTAGCTCGTGACGTTCAGAAAGTTTTACAGGTAATTCAAAACATTGGTATTCTTGTAGTAAAAACATATTGTCTATTTTTCCAAGAAGTGCATTGGATTATGGAGCTGAAAGAGTAAAAGACCTTGAATACTCGACTATGGGGGAGATGTTAAGTGGGGGCGGGGTTGTTCTCTTTGAACAGCTCTGTTTGTTTTTTGGCATCAGAAAGCTAGGGGTTTTTTTACATGGTTATTCGCCAAATTGGAGGGCAGTGTCACGGCGGTCAAAGTCAGGTCACTCTTGCTAAGGCTAGATCTTAAATCTTTCAGCTCAATATTTCCATTTAGGATGAAGAGAATCAAATGATATAGATAAATAGCTGATAAATGAGACAAAGATTGGGATTGCCATCAGGGTCATAATGTTTGCTAAAATAACATATTTAAGATCTAACTTCATTTCTTTAAAAATGATTTGCGTTTTGAAAAACGTGGTAAATGTGGAATTCCGGTGTTTCTGTGACATAAGTTGTTCATTTTGGTACAAACTGTTTAGTTCATTAGCTCCATGTTAAAAGCTGGTATAGTGATACTTACATTATCAGTATTTCAGTTCTTTTTAAACATTATATTATATATTGCAATGCTATTATTACATAACATTTTGAAAAAATATTATCTTCTTTTATGGATTTCAGGACTACAAGTCACTTCAGGATATCATTGCTATCCTAGGTATGGATGAATTGTCTGAAGAAGATAAATTGACTGTGGCCCGAGCCCGTAAGATGCAGAGATTCCTCTCCCAGCCCTTCCAGGTGGCTGAGGTCTTCACAGGTTCAGAAGGCAAATATGTACCACTCAAAGAAACAATCATAGGGTTCCAAAAAATCTTAGCGGGTAAGAAATTTTAAAGAAATCTGTTGTTTTAACGTTTGAAATACTTGGAATGATTTAAGGCAAGCCTAAGTTTTAAAAAGTCTGCTTTCTTCGGCTATAAAATAGAAAATGAAAATAAAAGATCTGCTTTTAGGTACTAAAAATGTTTCAACAAAAGAAGTATATACCTGATCTTGACCAATCATTCTCTTCATACCTATTTGCAATATTTCCATTCGCAAAACTTCTTTGGCTGTTTATATACTAAATTCTAACACTCAGTTGAATGAGTTCTAACAGGATATTTTCATTGTTTTAGGTGAACTGGATCATATCCCAGAAGTAGCATTCTACATGGTAGGAAATATTGAAGAAGTTTTACAGAAGGAGAGGCTGGCCGATGAGAAAAAGTGGTCTTAGACCATTTATATGACATATGTGCTATTACTTTAACTAATTTGGGTTTAAAACTTGTGTTGATGAAAGATAAATTATTGAAAGTGATATTTAAACTCACAGGAGTTGTTTTGTATAATTAGTTCTAGCCACAAAGCATGGATATAGCAGGAACCGGACACCGAGAAAATACTGACAACTATGAACAACAATATTAGTGTAGTGTGCATGATTATCTTGTGCTGGTGGTGATGAATTAAAAAATAAAAACTGATCTGTGGTTTATTGTTCTTGATACAGCAGTTGTGTGTACAGATTTGAAGCACTATATGAATTATGTCTTCCCCTATATTGGTTTTTCCCTGTCTGTCCATCCGTCACACTTCATTTCCGATCAATAACTGAAGAACCATTTGACCTAGAACCTTCAATTTTAATAGGGTGGCAGGGCTTATGGAGTAGACGACTTCAGTTGTGTTTGGGGTCACTCCAAAGGCCAAGGTCACAGAGGCCTGAACATGGAAAACCATTTCAGATTGATTACTCCACTTCATTCAAAATGTTGAAACTTCATAGGATGATTGATCATGCAGAGTAGATGTCCCCTATTGATTTTAGGGTCACTGTTAAAGGTCAAGGTCACAGGGGCCTGAACATGAAAAATGATTTCTGATCAATAACTTCAGAAACACTTCACCCAGAAAGTTTAAACTTCATAGGATGATTGAACATGCAGAGTAGATGGATTTTAGGGTAGCTATTAAAGGTCAAGGTCACAGGGGCCTGCACATGAAAAACAGTTTCCAGACAGTTACTTGAGAACCACTTGACCCAGAATGTTGAAACTTCATAGAATGATTGGACATGAAGAGTAGACGACCCCTATTGATTTTTGGGATCTCTGTTAGAGGTCAAGGTCACAGTGGACAGGCCTGGAAATACATTTCCTGTCAGTAACTTGAGAAACACTTGACCAAGAATGTTGAAACTTCATAGAATGAATGGACATGCAGAGTAGGTGACCCTTACTGATTTTGGCATCTGTCTTAAAGGTCGTGGTCAGTGGACAGAACATGGAAATCCATTTCCTGTCAGTTGAGAACAACCTGACCCAGAATGTTGAAACTTCATATGATGATTAGACATGCAGAGTAGATGACCTGTACTGATTTTTGGGTCACTATTGAAGGTCAAGGTGACGGCAGACAGAACATGGAAATCCATTCCTGGTCAATAACTCGAGAGCCATTTGACCTAGAACCTTCAAACTTCATAGGTTGATAGGACTACAAATTAGATTATTATGTTACACCTCCAGTGTCCATCCATCCAATAGCAATTTTGTGTCCACTCTAACCCCTTGAAGGAGTTCGAAGAAATTTGACACAAAGTTCACCACATCGAGACATGTAGAGCGCAGGTTTAGAAGGGCTTGCTTCAAGGTCAAGGTCACACTTGGTGGGGGGGGGAGGTTAAAGGTCATACAAGTTTGTTTCGTGTCCGTTCTTGAACTGCTTGAGGGATTTCAAAGAAACTTGTCACGAATGTCCACCACATTGAGACGATGTGCAGAGCGTATGTTACAGATGGCTTGTTTCAAGGTCAAGGTCATAATTTTTATGACTGTTTCCTGTGTATATTGCTCTGCATTGTGGTGTTCTTGTTTTTATTTGGCAGATCTTTTTGTTCACTTACAATAAAAAAAAAAATTGAATTACTTCCCTTTTATGTTGCTATAGATAGATTTTAGCTCACCTTAGTCAAAGGTTCATGGTGAGCTTTTGTGACTGGTCAATGTGCGTTGCGTTTCGTCAACATTTTCTTGAAAACCAGTGGGCAGAATTACACCAAACTTCACAGGAATGATCTTGAGTGGCCCCCTTTCAGAATTGTTTCAAGAATTTAATTCTATGCAGAACTCTGGTTGCAATGGCAGCCGAAAGGCAAACTTTAAAAATCTTCTTGTCCGAAACCGCAAGGTGTAGAACATTGATATTTGGCTTGTAACATCATCTAATGGTCCTCTATGAAGTTAGTTTTAAAATTATGCCCCTGGGGTGAAAAGAGGCCCCACCCCAGGAGTCCCAAGTTTTACATGGACGTACAGGAAAAATCTTTAAAAAGCTTCTTGTCTAAACCACAAGACCTAGGTCTTTGATATTTGGTATTTAGCATTACCTAGTGGTCCTCTACCAAAATTGTTCAAAGTATTACCCTGGGGTGAAAAGAAGCCCTGCCATGGGGGGTTTCAAGTTTTACATAGACTTAAATAGGATAAAAATATTAAATATCTTATCTTGCCTGAAGCTGCAAGGCATAGGCTTTTGATATTTGGTATGTTGCCTTGCCTAGTGTTCCTTTGCCAAAATTCTTTCAAATTGTGCCCCTGGGGTGAAGAGGTCCTGCCCTAGGGTGCCCAAGTTTATATATCTTCTTGTCTGAAAGTTCAAGGCCTAGGCCTTTGATATTTGGTATGTAGCATTGCCTAGTGGATCTCTAATATGATTGTTCAAATTATGCCGCTATGTTGAAAAGAGGCCCCACCCTGAGGGTCACTTGATATATGAGTTATATAGGAATAAATACTTCAAAAATTATCAGATCATATTTCCTAGACTGTTTAATTATAATAACCTGATGACCCAAGTGTTTAGGGGTCACCTTACTGTGACCTTGACCTACTGACCTTCTTTTGTGATCGCACTTCGTCCGGCGTCAGTTGTCCGTCCTTAAATTTTTACTTTAAATGACATCTCCTCATAAACCGCTACGCCTATTCCATCCAAACTTCACAGGATGTTCCTTGGGTGAAGCTCAACAAAAATTATTCAAAGAATTGAATTCCATGCAGAACTCTGGTTGCCATGGCAACCTAAAATCTCAAAAACCAGAAGCCCTAGAGCTTAGATATTTGGTGTGAAGCATTGCCTAGTGGACCTCTACCAAGTTTGTTCAAATTATTATCCCACCCGAGGGGTCATATGATTTTACATAGGAAAATCTTTAAAAAATCTTCTTCTCAAAAACCAGAAGCCCTAGAGCTTAGATATTTGACATGTAGCATTGCCTAGTGGACCTCTACTAAAGTTGCTCAAATCATGACCCCGGGGCCAAAATTGACTTGAATTCACTTGATTTTACATAGATTTCTATAGGAAAATCTTCAAAAAAAATTAAAAAATAAACCAGAAGGCTTAGATATTTGACATGTAGCATTGCCTAGTGGGCCTCTACAAAATTTGTTCAAATCATGACCCCCGGGGTTAAAATTGACCCCACCTCAGGGGTCACTTGATTTTACAAAGGAAAATCTTCAACAAATTTCAAAAAATAAACCAGAAGGCCTAGAGCTTAGATATTTAACAAGTAGCATTGCCTAGTTCACCTCTACAAAAAAATTTCATATCATGACCCCGCCTCAGGGGTCACTTGATTTTACATAGGAAAATCTTCAAAAAAAAATCTAAAAATAAACCAGAATGCCTAGATCTTAGATATTTGACATGTAGCATTGCCTAGAAGACTTCTACAAAATTTGTTCAAATCATGATCCCCTGGGTCAAATTGACCCCGCCCCATGGGGTTACTTGATTGTACATAGAAAAATCTTCAAAATTTTATAAATAAACCAGAAGGCCTAGAGCTTAGATATTTGACATGTAGCATTGCCTAGTGGACCTCTACAAAATTTGTTCAAATCTTGACCTCCCCCCCCCCCCCCCCCAGGATCAAATTGACCCAGCCCCAGGAGTTACTTGATTGTACATAGGGAAATCTTCATAAATTTGCTAAAAATAAACCAGAAGGCCTGTATCTTAGATATTTGATATGTAACATTGCCAAGTAGACTTCTACAAACTTTGTTCAAATCATGACCCCCGGGGTAAAATTGACCCCGCCCCAGCGGTAACTTAATTGTACATCGGAAAATCTTCAAAAAAAATCTAAAAATAAACCAGAAGGCCTAGAGCTTAGATATTTGACGTGTAGCATTGCCTAGAGGACCTCTACAAAATTTGTTCAAATCATGACCCCCGGCGTCAGATTGGCCCCGCCCCAGGGGTTACTTGATTGTACATAGGAAAATCTTCAAAAAAATGTCTAGAAATAAACTAGAAGGCCTAGAGCTTAGATATTTGGTGTGTAGCATTGCCTAGTGTATCTCTATTAAGTTTGTTCAAATCATGACCCCGGGGTCAAGCTTAAATGCAAATCTTCATAGCAACCATTTAACCAGGTGAGTGATATAGGGCCATCATGGCCCTTTTGTTTAGATCACCTGAGCAATTCTCGGGTGAGTTATTGTGATCACTCAATGTCCGGCATCCATCATCTGTCAACATTCAGCTTGTGTATGCGATAGAGGCTGTATTTTTCAACTGATCTTCATGAAATTTTGTCAGAATAATTGCCTTGATGAAATCTAGGCTAAGTTCGAAAATGGGTCCTCTGGTGTAAAAATCTAGGTCAAATCAAAGAAAACCCCTGTGTATGCGATAGAGGCTGTATTTTTCAATTGATCTTCATGAAGTTTGGTCAGAATGATTACATTGATAAAGTCTAAGCCAAGTACGAAAATGGGTCATCTGGGGTCAAAAAGTAGGTCACTAGGTCAAATCAAAGAAAAACCTTGCATATGCGATAGAGGCTGTATTTTTCAACTGATCTTCATGAAATTCCGTTAGAATGATTGCCTTGATGATGTCTAGGCCAGATTTGAAAATGGGTTATCTGGGGTCAAATAAAAGAAAAACCTTGTGTATGCAAACGTGGCTGCATTTTACACCGGATCTTCATGAAATTTGATCAGAATGTTTGTCTGGATGAAATCTAGGTCGAGTTTGAATCTGGGCCATCTAGGGTTAAAATATTAGGTCACCTGGTCAAATTAAAGAAAAACCTTGTGTACGCAATAGGGGCTGCATTTTACACTGGCATGTACATAAAATTTCATCTTAATGATTGCCTTGATGAAATCTAGGCCAAGTTAGAATATGGGTCATATTGTTTCAGTCTTTAAGGCTTCAACAGTCAAGTTCTTTAAAATTTGCTCCCATCCTCTTGCTGATTTTTTGGTCACTCAATCAAAGGTCATAGTCACAGGGGGCTGAACTTGGAAAACCATTTCTGATCAATAACTTGAGAACCACTTGACCCAGAATGTTGAAACTTCATAGATTGATTAAACATGTAGAGTAGATGACCCCTAAATCACTTGATCAAGTCAAGGTCACCGGGACCAGAACATGGAAAACGGTTTCCGATCAATAACTTGAGAACTTTTTGACCCAGGACCTTCAAACTTCATAGGATGACAGGACTACAAGAGAATATGATCCTTATCGTTTTTAGGGTCACTTGAGCTAAGGTCAAGGTCACAGGGGCATGAACATAGAAAACTCTTTCCAGTCAATAACTTGAGAATCACTTGACCTAGAATGTTGAAACTTAATAGGATGATTGGACATGCGGAGTAGATGACGCCTACTGAATTTGGGGTCACTAGATCAAAGGTCAAGGACCTGAACATGGAAAACCCAGAATGTTGAAACATAGTAGGATAATTGGACATGCCAAGTAGATGATCCCTATTGCAGCCAGCCATTAGTGTCTCTTTGACTTTTGCTCCTGTCCCCTATTGACTTCAAACATTTTATCCGAAACTACTGGGCAGAATTGCACCAAACTTGTTATTTCTGCAGTAACATAACTGAAATATTGTTGAAAAACGCAGTTAAAGGCAAATCAGACTAGGTCTGTAGAGTTCTGACATAGACCTCTCTTGATGGTCTATGCGCTGCAAAAGAAAAACAGAAGAAAACTTTCAAATAACTTCATTTCATGAACGGCTTGATAGATCTAAATCAAACTTTGTATGTAACATCCTTGGATGGACCTTCCTTTTATATTTTAAGATGTTTTTTACTGCACATTATGTAGTTCTGCACATTCAGAATCGATTTTTTTCTACAATGTAGAATTTGATTAAACTCTTGACTTTTCAAAACTTAAGAATATACTTAAAAAATTCAGCAAATAAAAAAGATAGGGTATTGTGGTCGATTTATTGCTAGACTGATTTTGACCTCACGAGATTTATCATAATGGGAGTCTATGGGAAAATCATAATGTAGATTTTATTGAAACTTCTCACAGTTATAAATAAACATGATATGGCCTATAATGTGGTGAAATAAAATGTATAGGTCCATCGTGGACCATGTGCTTACTTTTGAGATTTTTGACCATGATTAAAGTGAACCGCACATTTCACGCTAATTTTAAGATAAATTGAATTATTTAATGTGTCGGATGTTTTAATACCATATTTTAACTAGAAAGATAGTAATAGTGCCGTTGTAATATATTTACTCACAAGTTGCTATTAATTCATAAAATGAAACTTGTTTTTGATAATCAAAGCACTCCAAATCTGATAAGGCAGTTGAGGTCTTGGTGCATAGTACCATTCAAATGAATAGACAGTTGTGGGAGACATGCGCTTTTCTCTTAATGCATTTGATTCAAACTTTAAATAGTTGTTCAATATCATCACTTACATCATGTTACACAAGGGCCATAACTATCACACCAATATTTCATGAATTATCCCCCTTTTTACTTAGAATTTCAGGCTAAAGTTTTGATGCACTTTCATTCCATCTCGGTTATTACTAAATGTCTTTGATTTAAATTTAAAATACGACACAAGGTTCATAATTCTGGCACCGATTTTTATACCCCCTTTCGAAGAAGGAGGGCTATATTCTTTGCAGATTTCGGTCGGTATGTATTAAGACCAATCCATTTCCGGATGATAACTCAAGAAGCATGGGCCCAGGATCATGAAAGATGATAAAAAGATTGTTCATAACCTGCAGCTGACCCCTATTGATTTGAGATTAGTAGGTCAAAGGTCAAGGTCACAGTGACCCAGAACAGTTAAACGGTTTCCGGATGATAACTCAAGAATGCTTGGGCCTAGGATCATGGAAGTTATTAGGGAGGTTGATCATGACCAGCAGATGACCCCTTTTGATTTTGAGATCAGTAAATCAAAGGTCAAAGTCACAGTGTCACGGAACAGTTGAACGCTTTGCGGATGATAATCATAACACAAGAATGATTAAGCCTAGGATCATGAAAATCGACAGGAAGGTTGGTCATGACCAGCGGATGCCCCTATTGTTTTAAGGTCAGTAGATCAAAGGTCAATGTCACAGTGACCCTGAACAGTTAAACGATTTCTGAATGATAACTCAAGAATCCTTGGACCTAAAATCATGAAAATTGATAGGGAGGTTGGTCATGAACAGCAGATGACCTCTATTGATTTTAAGCTCAGTAGATCAAAGGTCAAGGTCACAATGACCCTGTTTCTGAATGATAACTCAAGAACCCTTGGGCCTAGGATCATGAAACTTGATATGGATGTTGGTCATGACCAGCAGATGACTCCTATTAAGTTGGAGTTCAGTAGGTCAAAGGTCAATGTCACAGTGACCCGGAACAGTTAAACGGTTTCCGGACGAAAACTTGAGAACGCTTGGGCCTAGGATAACGAAACTTGATAGGGAGGTTGATCATGATCAGCAGATGACCCCTATTGATGTTGAGGTCAAAGGTCAAGGTCACAATGACCCAGAACAGTTAAACGGTTTCCGGATGATAACTCAAGAACGCTTGGACCTAGGATCATGAAACTTAAAAGGGAGATTGTTCATAACCAGCAGATGACATCTGTTTATTTTACGGTGTATGTCAAAGGTCAAGGTCCCATTTACCCAGAACAGTAGATCTTTTGTATACAGTAACCAAATAAGTTCTGTTCCTTGTGCAATTACTGAGATGGTTATTCCCGACTATGCTTGATGGCCACCAGAGACCAGAATGGAACTCTTAATCCAAATACTAAGTCTGTAGGAAAGACTGTGCTCAAATTTGTTCAATGGGGTTTATTTGACTGCACTTACAGCTAAAGATAGAAAAAAAAAACACTTGAACAACTTCATTGTAGGGACTAACAAGGACACTACAAATAGCCAAAATTTAATGACATATGACATCATCTGAAAAAAGTTTTTTGTGTGCATCTAAGTTTAATATTTGCATGTACCACAGTCTCGCATTTGAGTTAGAGGAGTAGTGTTGGTAAGTTAAATAACAACAGCGTACCTTTCATGGATGTTAGGTCAAACGTTTTACACTGACTTAAGCAAAGAAACCGTAATAATACAATTATATTTTATTGAAATATTTTGCACTCATGTAAATACATTAGTATTCATACGGGTAACCGGCTGAGGCCATGCTGGTCTTGATCCAATTGGTATATTTGGACACGTCCTCGAAAATCCCGGGCTCGTCAGCAACCGTGCAGTCACCACCAGAAGATGCTATACCTACAAACAAGAACAGTGTATATTTCTGATAGCAGATCCATGTTTTAAGTCGGTCTGAGTTTTAAGAAAAACGTAGAACTTGTTTAGTTTAATTTTGTGAGAGTAGTGAAACCTTTTAAAGTGTCTTGGACAGTCCATGTCAATTTTACATTTTAATGCCAGTCACAGAATCACAAAAGTTAGCGTACTAGTGTATCATATATCATACTTTTATTCGCTAACACCTCCAAGGTTTGTATTTATTATTTGTCGGCATATTTAGAAAGTAAATTAAACTGGTCTCTTTAATCTATAAACAGATAAAATAAAATAGATTTTATAATGGTTTTTATGACTACAAAAAGCTAGGACCCATCTTCAAAAGTTTGATCAAAGCTTAAGCTATGGGGTGACCCCTTGTGCATTTTATATGAGGGAAGAATAACACAAAATGTTGACATCTTTCTTCAAATCAATTTTATGCCTATATATGTGCAGTGTCCAGGGCTAAATTCCCTTAATCTTCTTGTAATAATTACATATGTGCAGCGACCAGGGCTATATTCCATTGACTTTATTTGCAATGAATGTAGCGGGACTGGTGCTATATTGCCTTACCCTTATTGCCATGTATCTGCAGTGATTCGACTTAAGGCCCTTAAGAAATGAATATTGTACGAATTGAAATACAGTAAAACTTTGGGTATAGGGGCTTACCACATTCTGTAATTTTTGTTCAATAACTGATGACGGACCATATATTTTATTCTCTTTAGTGACCTAGATCTATATCCTTATACATTCTGTTATCAGTTTTGTTTTCTCTGTTCAGAGATTTTCAAGGCCTTTCCAGAAATGTGTAGTTTTATATATTTAAATATGCAAAACTTGAAAGCTTTCATTAGATCAACACAAATTTTGTCAGACTTTACTGTCATAGGGCCGATACATCGTACCTGGTGGTATAAATGCTTAAAATATCACTGGTTTCTTTCAATATTTTCTTTAAATTCTAAATTATAAACTCCATTAAGATACAGTAGAACCTTTAACTTCAATATTTTTCCATACTGACGTTCAAAAAATTTCATATCGGGTGTGTCGTCGCGTTTAGAAATTCTTTAACGAAGATATTTTCAGTTTTACTCGAGCTAAATAGCAAATTTATATTATTTATATTATTTATATTATAACTATATTTAAGTGTAATCATGTGAAGATCTATGTAATAAAAAAATTTATTAGATTTTGCATCGAAATATATGCACTTTCTTCCGCGGGGTAATATTGCGCTCCTATAGTCGTGCAATATTTCCGCTGCAGAAGTCGTGCATATTTCACTATACAAATGTAATAACTTATAAATATCGAATGCCTAACCTTACTGTTGTTCCCTTACATAATAAATGTATAAACGCCCATATAGGCCTAGTCGTTCCTTAAATAGATCTAATACATGCACGACCACAGGCATTCGTTCCTTAACATATGCACGACCAGACAGTCGTTATCTAATGTATGCACGGCATACAGTCATTCCCTAACATATGCACGACCATGTAGTATGAACGATCGTACAATCGTTCCATAACATGCACGATTACATAGTTGATACCTAGTGTATGCACGGCTATGCAATCGTTCCCTTATGTATGTACGGGTCCCTAATTTATGTGCGAGCTCACAGCCGTTCCCTAAATATATGCACGTTCTCTAAATATATCATCTTTACGCATTTCTCCTAACAGTCTTTCCAGGCAATCACAGATGACAAGTATTGCTATAGCTAAATGAAACAAGAGCCATGTTAGACATGGCCAATCCCCCCGCCGGGCATATTATAATTGAAGGCTAAAGTTCCTGGCAAGTTAGTGTCTGAAAGTATTAATTTTAGAGAAAGCTTTGAAGAACCGTTTAGTTGATGTCCACATCAGGGGTTTTAAAGATGTGGAAGAAAGAATAAGTCAGTGGTGAGGTGGTTACTGCTAAATTTTATTAATTTTCATGAACAGTTTTTCTATATGGCTACTGTAAAAAGAAGGAATGGAAAGCTAACAGGGAACAAGAGTGCCAGAATGTCACAATATATGCCCGTCACTGCAAATTTCTTTACTCTAGCAGCTGTAATTTTAATTTTGTGGTTGTTTAGTAATCATTGTAAGTCTTTTGTTTTTCTAAGTCCACAAAAAAAACTCCTTACCAGGTAGAGATATCTTAAAATACACCTAAAATTGGAAAGTAACATCCATGTTGTACCACAGGAAAGTGGTCTTGTTTTTTCCCTCTGGTCAATTATAAAAATGTTACAATATAAGTTATTTATAGTAACAACTAAGGGAAGTAAATCTTTAAAAAAAAAAATTGTAAGTCCACACAGAAATCTTTACCAGGTAGAGATTGGTCAAAATACACCTCAAAATTGGATGTAGCATGCATGTTGTACTACAGAAAAGTGGTCTTGATTTTTCCCTACGACTAGTAATGAAAAAGTTACAATAAAAGCTATTTAAAGTAACAACAAAAGGGAGTAATTCTAAAGAAGGGAACTGCGCATGACACTTCGTCTCATGATGGTGTATAATTGTGCCAAGTTACATCAAAATCCCTCCATGCATGAAGAAGAAATGCTTCGGACAATGTCATTCTTGTATCTGACCTTTGGCCTCTAAGTGTGACCTTGACCTTAGACCTAGGGACCTGGATCTTATGCATGACACTCTGTCTCGTGGTGGTGAACATTTGTGCCAAGTTATATCAAAATCTATCCATGCATGAAGAAGAAATGCTCCGGACAAGGTTTTCATTCTTGTATCCTTTGACCTCTAAGTGTGACCTTGACCTTAGACCTAGGGACCTGGTCCTTATGCATGACACTCCACCTCGTGATGGTGAACATTTGTGCCAAGATATATCAAAATCCCTCCATGCATGAAAAAGATATGCTCCGGACAAATTTTTTAAGAAAATATGATAAAGGGGAATAACTCAAAAAATAGGCAAGGTAGAGTTATTGTTCTTGCACTTCCTCCCAATGTGTTCTATCAGTGTATGAAGTTTGAAGAAAATCCCTCCAGTACTTTTGGAGTTATGCTCCGGACAAATTCTTTTAAGAAAATAAGATAAAGGGGAATAACTCAAAAAATAGTCAAGGTAGAGTTATTGTTCTTGCACACTGCACTTCCTCCCAATGTGTTCTATCAGTGTATGAAGTTTGAAGAAAATCCCTCCAGAAGTTTTTGAGTTATGCTCCGGACAATTTTTTTAAGAAAATATGATAAAGGGGAATAACTCAAAAAATAGGCAAGGTAGAGTTATTGTTCTTGCACACTGCACTTCCTCCCAATGTGTTCTATCAGTGTATGAAGTTTGAAGAAAATCCCTCCAATACTTTTGGAGTTATGCTCCGGACAAAGATCGTTGCGAACGGACGGACGGACGCACGCACGCACGCACGGACGGAGAGCATTTCTAATATCCCCTTCGCCTTTGGCGGAGGGATAAATAATCACGACTCGTTCCAAATATGGTGACTTGTATGACTAGTATTAAAGTCTAACGCCATACCTTGAGCATACCAGGCACCTGATGCATCTTTACACATCAGAGGGCTGCCAATGTCATCCTGAAAAAAACAATTTCTATTTGAAACAAATATTCAGTGTACTTTTAACTCCTTTGATTATGCAGCATTTGCACACGGGCAATTTAACCCACGTGACCGTAATCCACGTGGCCTTGAATCTAAAAATAAAACAAGTGTTAACCACGCTGTCAATATTACATTTAGTTCATTCAAAACCACATTATTTATGCCATTTAAATTTATTTAAAATAGACAAAATGAAAAACCGGTACGTTAATGAAATAAAAAAAAATAACGACTTAATCAGTTACAAAATTGCACCTGACAGTCACTTTCTTGTGCCCCGATTTTTACTTGTTATTGTAACGTAGAACAAATCGAATGTAAAGAGCCACTATCATGTCTATATAAAAGCAAGTACACAATGTATGTATGACTTACACCGCAAAAGTCTTTTCCGCCGTTTTCATACCCTGCACACAGTTCTGTACCTGGCAAATAATCTTGCCAATGTCCTTGGCAGGTGGCGTCTGACATAATTGGCAAACCTACTTGTTTCAGTACCTCATCGTTAGCGTTACCTAAACAAAATAGAAAATATCTGTATGTTTCAGTGGTTTAGGAGCTAGGCGTCTAGTTCCTCATCCTTTTGTCGTGTGTTCGAATCCCAACTGATCTTGATCCATGACATATCGTTCTAAGGCGACTACTCTATTGCAATCCGGTAAGCAACTTACGGCTGTTTATAATTCTAAGAATATTCTCTACATTTAACGTAAAACAAAATAAAATTATGTAAATTAAGTTGAGGTCCTCCAAGCTGGCAAATACATTATCAATTTTATGATCCAAGGTTTAATAAACTTATTGTAACAAACGAATTACCTTGTTCAAAACTTTCGTGCCGGTTAACATTTACAAATGAGTTTTTCTTCTCTTCTCTGTTTCTGAGCTCTTTAGATGGCATCGTTTACCAGTTAAAAACGTTTCTATACTTTTTATCAATTTAATTAACGAACCTGTGTCTCCCCATCCGGCCAGATAGCACATCTGTCCCACCTTATAGGTGTGACCTGGATTTGGCAGGCATATTGGTTGTGTGTGGTCATTATAAACTATCTCCTCATTGGTGTAAATAAGAGCAAGATCATTCTCTAGGGTATTGACATCAAAATTCTCGTGCACTGTGACAGATTTTATAGTATAATTCCTCTCATGTGGTCCGGCTGTGTTGATGTTATGAGCTCCAAAATACATGGTCCACTGGGCTGTGTTTACGTCAGCAAGATGGTAGTTGTCGCTGTAATTCAATTTTAGAATGCAAATGTCTGTAAATTCCAGTTTGGTTGTCGTAAAACAGTGAATCAAAAACTTACGAAAATGTTTTGTTAGTCTCTTGATTTTTGTGAGGCAGTGTAACATACTGTCGCTGGCCGAGCGTGCAGAGTGGGTGGAAAAGGTGGAAAAGGTGTTTAGTTTTTTCCCCAAAAAGCAGATAAAATTTTTCTACAACTTTTTGTCATTAGAAATCAACCATTCTTATTCAGTAATAAACTGATCTAAACATTGTGTGTAAATTTTAGGACTGGAGACAAATACATGTGTATATATTGTCTGACTGTCCACAGCTGGCCAGTCCCACAAATCGCAACGTGCGGGCAGTCCTTTCGAGCAATTTTTGTCAAGAATTGACTTTCATCAAGCAGTATACTGTAAAACGTTTGAGCATTTTGTCAGAATAATGCTTTCGTAAGATAGCATATTGTATACATCTGAAGCAATTTTCGTCAGACATTAATGAAACATTCTTAGAATTAGAACTAAATAAACTTTTTATGCTTTCATCTATGTGAAACTCGCCTTATATGTGAACCAGCATTGTGTGTGAGACTGGTACATATTGAACGTAAAAGTGTCGTTTTGTTGGAAACTGGTATAATGCGTATTGAACTTGCATAGACTGCGAAACTTGTTTCGTGTGAGGAATTGACATTGTGTAGGGAGCTTGCATGGTGACGTTTGTCTTTCATACCAAGAAAAAAAGTAAACAAGACAAGACAAGCAAAGAACTTAGGGTAAAATGGGGTAACTGGGACAATGGGGAAACTGGGACACTTGACACTTTTCAGTAAATTGGGGTAAATATTGGTTACGTTCCCTAAATAAGATCATATGTTGAAAAAGAACATTCAGTGTTAAAGCCTATTATGACAAAACTTTTCTGCCGATGGATTGGAAAATATTTTAAGAATCGATTTTCTTAGACATATGTTGAGAGTATTACTAATTAAATAAAAAAAAGAAAACATAAAATTACACGCTGTAAATAATTATGCCTATTTTTCAGATGGTGCATTAAAATATTCTCGTTATGTTCCTGTCTAGTGAAACGCACAGTAGAAATAGTCGTCTGACTTTCTAGATATATTTGCTTACATGTGGTCGGTACATCAATAAGATCTTAAAGATATTTAATTTCGGTACCGTAACGGCTTGATCATAAATGTGACGTCAATTTTGACGCAAGAAGCTGGTTCTTGTATACATGTAATATCGCATTTAACTTGTTTGAAATATTGAAGCGTATTATGTACCATTGCAAATCAAGGACATGGCATTATTTTTTTTTTAAATTCTATAAAAAAAAGTATAATAATTTTATTTTATTGACTTTCATTTTGAATAATAAAGTGGCAGTCATGAACCGTTGCGTTGACGTCAGACAACGACGTTATAAAACAGGTGCTTGTTTGTGAAATATGGCATGTCCAAAATATTTATATTGGTATGTATTGATACCTTCAGTTATGGGAAGAGTTGCAAAACTGTAGGTATCACATTACTGTTTCATACAATGAGATTTGTTTTTGAGAAATTACAACATACTTTATTTTTGAACGTTCCTTTTCAAAAGTGTCCCACTTACCCCAATGTATTGGGGCAAGTGGGACACTGTCATTAAGAACAAAGTGCTCCATGATTTTATTTTTGAACAAACTGGATGCTGGAAGAAAAAGGGGATATGCTCCAATGGACAGTATATAAATTGTTGTACATAACTGGACATAACCACTATAAATCGTCAACTTTTAATCTTTTTCCACAAATGAAATGAAAATAGGAAAGAAAGTCTAGTAATGACGAAACTCTGATATTTTGTAAGTATACCACTAGTTCACAGGCGTGGTCATAATATAACATTAGCTTAACTCTGGTGCAACTACTGAATTTTCTACCCGATACCAAGTTTACATGATCTAAGTCACTGTTTAGTCACATAAGCTTATTTAAAGGGAGGTCGTTCCGTGAACCCCTCCCACTCAACCGCGTAAAATCTGGTGAGTTTAGAATTTTTAATAGTCTAATAGGCTAATACTGATATTTCTTTCATGTTTAAAGAAACTGTCGGCAAATCTTATATTAATAAGTAGTATTTATACTAGGTGAAGCGCAGGAACCAACTGACGGTCAAGCCAACATAGTAGTTCTTTTAGTTAATTACTCCTTTAAAAGATGACGTTGTGTCAAATATTCAGGCTAAAGCAAACACCAAACACATTTTGGGTACAGCTGCCAATAGTTTCCGAGAGCGTATGCCCATGTGTCCCTCTAGATCTCCTTAACTCTACCTTCATTCCCCTCACATTTCATCCCCTCCTCTCCGAGTCTTCCCGTATGCAAAAAGCTAGTTAATGTCCTTATTTCTTTGTGAAAAAAGGCACACATTTTAATTGTCCCGTTATCATTTGATAAAATCTATGTTTTAAGACTGTTTAAAACTTTTGATCAGTTTCAAGTGTAAAAATCACATATATAAGTACATAATGGATTATGTCAAGTTTATGTTTAATTCATACATAGTTATTTACACTTATAACATTTTTTTATTTTAAACGATTTATATAATAAGCATATATTGAAACAAATAATGACATAATTTAGGCAAAAATTGGACATACTGATTTCTTTATGCATCCTTGTTTTACAAAAAAGTCATAAATTGTAATTAATACTGAGCTATATTTTCAGTTTAGAATTCTTTTTTGAACTGTAGACATGAATGGTTTCATTTGTCATAAATGCGACTGTAATATACATAAATTCTAATAAAACTAAAATGTCCCAAGTTACCCCAACTGGGTGGGGTAACTTGGGACACTTGACCAATGTTTAATTAATTTATAGTTAATCACAGGTTATCAGGTATTTGTAAAAGTTTATATTCGTCATATATTATATAGGTTGCGCATACTGAAATATCAATAAATCAAATTTATATTTTGTCTTTCTAAAATATTACTCAACAGTGTTTCTTTAAGTGTCCCAGTTACCCCATTTTACCCTATATAGGTTTAAAAAAAACTCCTAAGATGAGTCTCACCATGAGAAAACCAACATAGTGCGATTGCGACCAGTCCGCGCAGTCTGGTCAGGAGCTATGCTGTTCGCTAACGGTTTCTCCAATTGCAATAGGCTTTGAAAGCGAACAGTATGGATCCTGACCAGGCTGCGCGGATGCGCAGGCTGGTCTGGATCCATGCTGATGGCAAACGCACTATGTTGGTTTTCTCATGGTGAGGCTCATAAATTATATTGTTTCAGCGTACCCTTCAAAGTGCTGGGCTGACGTTAGTAAGGTATGTTTGCCGAGAATAAAGGCGCTTCCGGAGATGAATCCGAGGTCATCTACCAACATTACCATCCAGGGCCAGGAACCAGCTATAGCATCTTTACCCCCGGTAATTCTGCTGGTGATAGGGTTAACAATAGGCACACCACACGGAGTATCTGATTATGAAAAATACAAGCATTCACCATCGGTTGGCTTTTTAAAGCTAGTTATTGTAACTTACTACAAGTGTACGCACTCATGAAATAAGTTTTCACAAAATTTTCATCAAAAAAGTCCTAAGTCAAACTTATGATTTTGTTTTCATGCAGGTGGAAGCTTTGAAGTTACTTAACTTCCGTAATAACATCAGTAAAATCAACTTACGTCTCTAAAGTCGTATTTTTCCTCGTACTCGCCTCTTGCTCCATAGCGTACGTGTTTACATTTTTTGCACGTAAAAGTTCGTTGCTTATAAAAAAGAAGTGAAGGCACCGCAAGTTTCGTACCAACAATATAGGATTGATTACACCGTGAATACAGAATCCCTTACTGATTATGGGGAAACGAAACCAAGGGAAAAATATTTTCCAAACATACTAAACATCTAATTAAAATATATATAGAAAATACTTTAATCTTTTAATGTTTGCGTAGATAAAAGCGTGAATGTATATATTATACGTTGCAAATATAAAATAACTATTTCAAACTGCGTTTAACTCTCAATGAATATAAAAGATCATTTTGCATATTTACAAATGCATATTTATGGGGCAGCGGCAATACATGTACATTAAGCGAAATATCATTTTATGAGCCGTATTTTCAACGCTTCGAGATACCGCTTTTTTTTCAAATGTGTATTATCAAATGATAACGTAACACAAAATGTCATGCAATTTTCATACTTACTCTGCCCTAGGGCGATGCCTACAAAGCCAGCCAATACAACAAAGGTATACATCGTGTCTGTGAAATATAATAAGACTTCATCATTACATATGGTCGGCGGGATGTGTAACTCTATATATACTTCGTATAGTCGAGCTAAGAAGATGATGCGTTCGAGAAATATACAGATATTTCAGTGTTTGCAAAGGGCTCGTTGGATTTATGATGCCCCAACCTTCTCTAGTCTTCGGAATTTTCAAAAGATCATTATAACGTGTACAATGATTTTATCAAATCAATGGTCTGTTTAAACAAGAAATATCTTTAAAAAAGATGGTCGGCGTGATGTTACTGAAGCACAAGTTATATATGGGCAGAAACCTGTATTTATTTTAAATCTTTTGGCAATGTTGAAAGGGGCCTCTGTAACGTTTTGTATAAATGACGATAATAGTTCTGAAGAAGACTGTGTTTTTCAAAATATCTGTTGGATCTAAAATTTGTGGCATGTTACCATGTCTACAAAAATAAATGCTATCTCGGACTTCGTTTGCGCTTCTACACCCTTGGTTCGAACCACATTTATCTCTTGCTGTCAAACTAATTCTTTCATACGAAAACTTCATACAGCGGTTTTAGAAAAGTCGGTTGTTTATCGAAGTACTTGGATCTGACAGGAATAATGTGTGGAGAGATTCTTTAACATTTACTCACTAAAATCTGAAGTGCCACGATATGACCTAAACTTTGTTAGTATGATCAAAAATAACAAACACCTCAAAAATAAGAGTGGTGGATTCCCAACAATGGATACGTTTTATTCCTAAACAAACACCTATCAAAATCTTTAACCAACGTAAAATCTGGAACTAGTACACAAATTTAATTCATGTGAGATATCGAATACCTCAAAAAAGTCAGCCCTACCTGAAGAAATCCTGGACACCATCTGATCAATCCGTGACGTGGCTTCCTTAAAGATAAGTTCTGAGGCCCGTACAAGGTGGTGCATTTATTACTGCCTATCTCTACAAGTCGGTATTACGACAGAATTGTGTTTAAAACAACGGCAAAGACCGAAGTCATCGAATCCCATGGAGATTTTACCTTGCTTTCCTTGCGAGCAACTGCAAATATGAAAGTTGTTTCCTTTTTTGCGAAACTGCTCGATGGTACATGTCATCCAGTATGTGTTCTTCGTATATCTTTCAGTCTCATTTATGTTGAACTTTATGATAAAACAAAACCGGACAGCTGAATATATCTTTTACAGAAGGCTAAATAATAGGCAAGCTTCAGCTAAGATTGCATGACGTGTAAATGATTAAACAGATGAGATATCGTGTTGCTGTATAGAATTACTTTTTAAAAGTCCGTAAAAGATCGTGCGGAAAAGCACAACGCGAAAAGACGTTCCGTAAAAACTTCGACATAGAACCCACACTAAAAGAACCACGAGCCATAAATGAAAGACATATTTATTGGTTTTGTTTGTTGTTTTTTTCAACCCGTGTGGTTTGGTATGTACGAACGAGTATACTGAAATTATATAACGACACTCTTATGATCTCGTTGCCAACATAATAACTTAAGAAGGCCGAGTCAATTACAAACGTGCAATAACTTCATCGCGTAATGCCCACGTCACCAGTTTGTTTGGGTAGAAATACTAACGTACAGAAGTAGGACTGACGTTCCCTTGCGGCGGGAACTGACGTATACGTGCGGCGGGAACTAGCGTACACGTGCGGGGAGTCTATTAACGGCGCCATGCTTCTTGTTTTTTAATTATATAATAGTCTTCGTCAAAGTATCAGTTCACCATGTGTATTTAAGCGTTCCAATTTTCTAAATGTTTTAAATCGTTGGTTGAGAGTATCTTACCAGCCACCACACATCACATAGCAAGAAGTAGGTACAAGTGTGGTCATATAGAACTCGCTGTAAAAAGTCCTGCCATGGTCTCAAATTGATAGCCTTGGATGTTCTTATCTTACAAAGTCATCAATGTCTTTCAAGTTTCTTCACTCCTTGTCCTACTGAACTCACGTAATAATCGGTTCATATAAGATATAGTTTAGTGTGACCTGTAATAGATCCAAGACATCTCACATTAGCCCGAGACTGCAAGCCAAAGCCCTGTGCGACGATCTCGGATCTACCACGGGGTTCTTGTGAAAATTACATGTCTGTTGACAATTTTATCATATGATTGCTTTTATAAGATATACATCAAATGCATGTCAATAAAATAATCTCAAATTCCTGGGGAAAAAATAAGTTCAACTAAATCCTCACATGTTACTGTTTTGCAAAACGTACATAATCAAAACCCATAGTCATTGTGTTAAAAATAACCAATAAACATACGTCCACTATATGCCCATCTGTTTATACTGTTTCATATTCTTGTTTTAAAAAACTATTTCAAAGAAGTTTTTCAAAATTATTCCCTATATCCGGTACATATCTATCTTTAAAAATATATGAAACAAAAATTTATTAACAAAATCTACATTTTACATGACATTTTTTTTTATAAATTTTAAGAGTTTATTAAGATTTGATCTATTTTTAACTGCATTATGATGGCATTTTCCCATTTTTTTTAAGTGCATGGCCCTTAATAATGAATTAATGTAGACCAGAAGATATTTGTTTATGAAATAATAAGTGACTTGCATAACGGGGAAAAATAACGTGATAATAAGGTCTCAACAAAATAAAGCTGTTATCAATTATGCCGCTCATATTTTTCAGAAACACACACACAAAAAGTTTTCTTTGCGTGCGCTCGCATGGCCAAAACGTGTTGGTGTGCTAATTTCTACGGAGGTTACAGTGTTAGGTCAACTGAAAATTACGAGTGAAACTTTGGGATTTTTAAAATAATCGGCAAAAAAGTCCAGCTTTTTAAACAGAGGCAGTGCTGATTTAGGGACGACACCAAATGAAACGTTCGGCACAAGCTCCTTTACGACAAAATACAGTCACTGAAACCAAGCGCATGTGATGAGGCTTTGGTACAGAATCCAGGAACACTGGTTAGTGTTACATAACTGAAATAATGTTGAAAAACGACGTTAAAAGCAGGTCGTCTTCTGACTGATTTATTCCTTCTAATTTTCAACTCCCTGCTTTAAATGCGTGTTAATCTCCATTTCAGACATTAGCTGTGCTTTGTTTAAAAAAAGACTTTATCCTTGAATAGTGCAAAATTAGAAAATTGCAGGATTTTACAGCTATTTTTTTTCAATTCTTCAAATATTCAAGTCACGTACCTGTCATCATTATGGTTTACGGTTATGCATTGTTGCATATTATATATTTTATGATAACATTTTCAGTCATTTTCTTACATTATCTGAGTATACATGTACTATATTATTACAGATTTTTCACTTGTAAAATATATTCCTTCGCACTTCGCTTGCTCCCGTCTTTTTTTTAAACATACATTGTATTTAAATTTATTTGTCGCACAACTTCTCATTAAAAAAATCCAATGAACAGCTTTCAATTTGGTTTGGCCTAAGTAATATGTCGCTGATTTATCTACACGCTCTGTAATTTTCAAGTTTCGTCTTCAGATGTTGTATACTGAAATGCGAATCTGAATGTTCAATGTCTCTTTGCGCCACACTACACACGCACCCGCGTGGATCAAAGCTAAGGTAATGTTTTATGTTAATGAATTCTGCCGGGAGTAATTTTGACCCGCGTAACCTTTGTATAATCGATTACGAATAGATAAACACTTTTAAAGTTATATATAAAAGTTACATTAAATATTTTTGGATGGTGTAGCGAGTACGTATATATATACATGAACTTAGATATATTTGCTCATCATTAAAGTATTTCAGTCATCTTTTATGTAAGAAATGTACATACATTGTAACTATAAAATTTTCTAACATAAATTTCAACAGGTTATTTGTGTGTAATGACTTTAATAATGTTAATACAGTACTTAAGTGAAATGTACGTTATATTAAATTTTGTTTTCTTTGAAACTTTTTAAAATTCTCTTTATTTCTTATTACTAATTTTCAGACTTGAATTTACTGAGTACACGTGCAAAATATTACGATGTTGCTATTACAACTTCTTGCCTTGCTGTTGGTGTCTGACACGGTGTCCGCCAGAAATTTGCGTGTTGGTGCATTCAATATTCAAGTATTCGGAGTTAAAAAAGCGAAAAACACCGAGGTCATGGATATTTTGATAAAGGTAGGAATTTTTAACATATTTTTCTGTCTATACATTCTCTTACAGACTCCATTGATCTGATTTTTAGAGAAAGAAGTAAATTTATCATATTTTTTCTCCATTCTTCATCAAACGCTGTCAACTTAAAAACAATTTAAAAGTTTAAACTTCATTTGGTTTGTTTGTCCCTAGGCCCTGCCTCTTCAGTATATATACATATATGGTCGGTTAAAGGTTTTTAGGCGGGAGGTTAGCTAACAAATATCACGAACCTTAAAATGATAATAAATTATAGGCATGCAATTAAAGGTATTAGCTATAACGAGTAATACTTTTCCAGAATTCTAACAAATTTACATTATGATAACTGATATTTGACTTTTCTGTCATGTTACAACTTTTCGCTTGTTTTCATAAATGCTGAACGATTAGTTATGCTTTTTCGAGACCATTAAATTCAATGAATCAAGTATTGCACATGCGGGCTGCTTGCGTTCCGGTATAGTTACAGTCAATATACATACAAATATGTACATAACGTAAGGTTTACTCAAATAATTTATCATGCCATTACTGTAACAACTGCCTGATAAAGCCTGCCTGAGTCTGGAAAAAAGCAGCCGACCTGAGAACACTTCTGTGATAAAGTACAAGGACATCAGATTGTAACAACCCCGCCTACTTAATTGCCGGATGTACGAATATCGGTTACCGTAAATATATAATAATAATATAAAGTGTTTGTTTATTATAGTGTCACCCCTACTGAAAGGGCAGGCCAGTTTGGTTTTTGAGACACCTACATACTTTGAACAGCATTACTTCCCGATTATTCCTTTTTGAAAAGCTGCAAAAATATACTAATTTACAAACTAGAAATGACAACAAAAACAAAAGAGTTTTGTTATGGTGCCCTGTCGGAAAAGAGTATTTAATGTTTGTTTGATATTTAACCATTTTACGGTAAAAACAAATTCACAATTACGGACCATCTCTTGCGCAATAATGTAAACTTAAAAAATATGAATAATACGTGCAGTAATTATGAGGTTTATAAACAGATATAAATAGATATAAAACACATATAAATCAAACAACATTTATTTAGTACTATACCGAAAAACTTTTATTTGTATTCGTGTAACCACTCAACAGATTTTTACTTTTTCAGTTTGGAGTGCGATGTTATTTCTACTAAATCAACACATACGCGAATGAACTTCGGTCGTATTTTTCTGCATATGAATTGAACAAACCATGCTGCGTCTCCTTGTCACATGATGCTGACACAATAAAATTCAAAGTAGAGTACACCACCATCGTCACTCTTCTTTTGCAACTTCTGTTCTATTTTACTAAATTTAGTGTTGAGCAAAATTTGATTTTAAACTAGGTTTATTTGAAAAATAAATGCATGCGCATTTTTCAACATTTAGTTTTTTTAACAATTAAAGCCGAAGGGGAAAAATCTGCGTCGATTAAATGCCATTATACTGTTGAATTGTCTTTTCCAGATTATACGAAGATACGACCTACTCCTAATACAAGAGATACGAGATTCCACCAATACGGCCATACACTATCTGCTAGGTCGAGTGAATCGGTATGCGGGTAATTCATTTTTGTTTAATTTGAAGGGGATCTCTCAAGATTTCAAAACAGTTACTAATAGTTTCAGACAGAGCTTTCAGAAGCATCAACATAAAAGGATTGAAAACGGAAAGCGTAGCTGTTAAATATACAGTTAGGTCATATTAGTTTTGCGTCAAGCAGGAAACAAAAGAGTTGAGGAAAAAAATCCTTACCTACTGGAAGCTTTTACACCAATGAAAAAAATACCCGAGCTTTTGCAATATCTTTGAAACATTTAAGTACTTATTACATACTTAAAATATTAGTTGCGCTGTGGATATTTCGTCTTTTCTATTCTATTATTCTCTTACTGTAGTATTCGTCCAAAGAAAATTGTAGTATTATGTAGGATATGTATGTCAACATAATTATATAGTGGCCGCTGTCTCTGAAAGTGGTTCATAGAGTGTTTACAACTTTGAATTGCTTATTTGTGAATCTGTTTACCATGGCATGCACCTTTTGAAGTTCCAAGATGTCAGTCTGGTATGTAAATGTATCAGTGAGGACAGTGTGTCATGGTCGCCTTCTCCTGGGATAGGTTTGTATTTGAGTACCAACGACGGGTGGCTGGTGAAGAAATTACTATTGAGATACTGATCCCCTGCTCCAGAGTTCGCACTGCTGGTGTTCTTGTCGCAGCCTGCTATGTTCATACACCAGCACATGTTTATGTTCGTTTGATGTTGTATTTGATGGTCTGTAAAAGAGAAAAGAAATAGTATGATGGATTTCATTGTGCTGAACGAAGAGGAGTTCCAGCTCCTTGCTTGTTTGGATAGGTCGTTCAAAGCTGCAGTAAGGGCATCCCAAGAGAAATCGACATTTTATATACTTCATCCCGGTATTCTTCTGATGAAAAATATGGTCATTCAACCGTGTTTCTGCATCAAGGATGATATCTGAATCTCTTCATGTGTTTGATGTTTGATGTTTTCGAAAAATGATAGGTATTTCATATAGTACACTGTGTGAATTTCTCGAGAAGTCGCTGGAGTTTGCTAGAGGATGATGTAACGGCGGGACAAAAATTGTGTGCGGTTCGGTCTGTTACAAACGTTGCATGTTTGCTGTTTGTTGGGAGGTTGTAATCTGTTGTTGAAATAGCCATGCAAGATATATTGCACCACATGACGGTTATCGCATGCTAACTCCCTCTGATCAAGCTCATATACAAGCTCATATATGTTTAATTCATTCTGATTTTAAGATAACAATTTTATGTCCTGAAACGAGACATAGAAGCAGCAAAAAGGAATAAATCAGGAAGGTTGTATTTAATGAATAGTAACTTTGTTAACATCTTTTATATAGTTCTTTATGAGAATATAAGTATTTAAATATCTGATATTCTGAAAAAAAAATGTCAAAATGTCGTAAAAAAATGGTAAACTTAATACGAAGTTAAGAACAACTGTATTTAGCGTGATCAGCCTGTAGCCATATACAGCTAAATAGCAAAATTAGTACATGTGAACTTGCGGAGCTTTACGGAAAAGTTGATATTTATGTCCAGTTTTTTCTAAACCCGACCTAAAATGTGTCATCATTGGCGTTTTGAGCGTTTTCAAAAATGTTTTTTCTCAAACCTACCAGCCTGAAGACGCTAAACATAGATCTAATTAGGGTTGGCCTTATATCTAGGGATATCATATTTACATTTCAATGTATGATCTTTAACACTGCTTCATTTCAAATGAGGAATGCATTTGACAAAATATGTAAACGGAGTTGGCTCTTTTTGCAATACAAAATGCAATACATTTTTTCAATTGTTGAATCTTCCAGGGGGCAGACGGAGCCATTCGAAATGGTTCTCAGTGAACGTCTTGGTCGTTCGAACAGCAAGGAGCAGTATGCATACTTCTACAGGTATGTTTCAGTAAATAGCAAGCAGCAGAAAGCAGTGATCTAAAAATGAAACCGAAAAAAATTGTATAAAAATATTTAAAAAATTGAGAGTGTTTGAAACATGAAATAGAATAGGGTTGGTGAAACCCCATTTTTTCAATCAACCATAACTATCACCGGCTTAAAATTGAGGGGAAAGATATATAAGAAGAAACCGAGCAAAACGACTGTCTTTAAAAACGTCTTGCTCGTGCTTCTGTTTTATACAATATAGGGTGCGTAAAATATGTCCACGTGACCAATCACGCTGAATGATAAAGCGGTTGTTCTCTTCCCCAGCCAGATATAAATGGACTCATTCTTGCAGGTACCACGTTATCTTTTGAATTAAATAATCCTATTATTTTGGTTCCTTTGTACATTTATTAGACATTACACGTATAAACCGGTATGATTTTCAGACCAGCCGCTGGTCTGCAGGTGCAGCACAGTTATACGTATCACGACACCAAAGAACATGGGGGCACGACTGTGGATTTATTTGAAAGACAACCATATATAGTATCGTTTTCATCAAGTGGAACAGGTACGTGTATGGTGTCTTAACTATAGCATGTGTGCTAGTATTATATCTATTATTGATTTGTTTTCACCTTCTGTGTATATTCGTCCTCAGATTGAACGCAAGTGCCTACAATTTTGAATTAAACACTATTGCAGTTTGTTTTTATGTATGAGACTTAATCTTATGTACTTCTGGAATAGTTGTAACAGAATTATTCGTCTTCCGTTGTAGCAATTATTGCGCTCAGGCATTCTTAGAAGATATTACGAAGCGATACGTGGTTTAATGTAGTTCTTATTTGCCTATCAGGACGTTTTATCCAGTTGGAAGATTAATCCATATTAATGCCTAATTAAATCAGTACATGTACAATCAAAGTGTCCATTCTGCATACGCCAGACCAATGTTATGTATTTGAATATTTACAGAACTTGTTTCATTCCGTTTGATTGGCATACATGTTGATCCTGACAAGGCTGTGGAAGAAATAAATTATCTAGACAAGTTTGTCGTCAGTGATGTACAGAACAGACCGGGACCACGTGAACTGATGATACTAGGTGATCTAAATGCTGACTGTAACTATGTGTCTAAAAGGAAATGGAAAAAAATACCTATGAAAAAAGATCCGCGTTTCAACTGGCTTATAGGAGACGAAATCGATACAACAGTAAAGGGATCCCATTGTGCTTATGACAGGTAATTTTAAGTTTTCATGTTTTATCACTGCCATTCACTTTTAATATAACTTTGCATGATTTTCTTCTCTCATTTTTGTCATGATCCAATAAAATCCAGGGTCTTCCTTCTTGCTCGTTGCTAAAATGTGATTTGTATTTTGCTTTCGTGCAGGTTTATTATTACTGGTCCTGGATGGCAGGGCGGAATAGTTCCAGACAGTGCGAAAGTGTACAGATTTGATCAAGATCTGAATATCGACAATAAACTGGTAAACAAGTTTTTCACGACTTTTAAACACGGCCGTCAATCGCCCTTGTTTGTCATATCGTTCGCTTACCATTCCTTGTTTTTTCCTAAACATGGCCTCAATTTTTGGAAATCTTCAAAGCAAAGTTAACAATAATATGTAAAAAAACCCTGTTATCATTTAACTGAAGACTACTCAGATGAAAAATATCACATGAAGCATGAAAATCTTAGTTTAATGGTTTCCTGGAGAAAGGAAAAACCGACTACTCTAAAAAATCGTTTCAAGGGATCCCTCCGAGACAAATGAATTCTTCTTGAAAGCAAAATAAGTTTTGTACCGGAGAGCTCGCTTTAAGTGAAACCGGAAGATAAACCCGTTTCTTGTGTGTGTTTTTTTCTCACAAAATGTCAAAAATGCATCTACCTGTTGTAATGTGAGAAATATTTGTGTAACTCAAATCAAGATTTTCACACTAATATGACATTTTTTGTATGACATTTGTTTTATAAAAGCAATCTTTCGCAATTTCTGAAAGTTTGGTACCATTTTCATATGTAAATCCTAAGCTTGAATAACAGAAAGAACGGGACTTTTCAGAGTACTACAACCACTACATAGCTGGTTGTGGATAATTATCATCAGATTTATGACTAGTATATAGTTCAACCATTTACCTCCGAATTGAACAGTGACCGATGTGTTGATTTAGCAGAACCATGTTAAATTTATTAAAACATTCGTTGTCAAGTCTAGGTCACGTAGAATATTTCATAGGCAAATAACCATTTTTTTCATGTTTAAATAGATTAAATTATGGTTCTGCTTTATATTATTTCCATTATTATATATCTTTTATGTGAAAAGAAAGCGTATGTATGACACCAACGAAAATCAAGGTCATGCTCAAGCAATGTCTTTTCAAACGGATTCTTTATAAGGAAGTGGGATTGCAAGCTTTTCCCAAATCCCCTTAAACAAAACAGCTTCCTTGTTTCAACAGAATTACCCTTGTTTTGTGACAAATAATAATAAGTTCGTACCCTTTGTTTCACCCTAGAAATGACATTGTATCTGTCAATGGTTTTAAACTGATAAATAATTGCTGTTATTTCTATATTGTAATGAGTACTAATGACTATTTTCACTATTCAAGTATAACTATGATGGGTACAGAATGGGCTTACGATAGTAGAAAACCATTTTTAAATGTTGGATTTGTTTTTGACTGTTTCAGAAAATGAAATGCCAACCTGTACTCGTCATTTTTTCCAGTCAATTTTTAGTACTGACAAGGTGAAGGCGGAATGCTTTAAGGAGTAAATTATTCTGGCCGCCTAATAGTGTAAAACCGTTCTGGTATATAATCATTTCTTTTTAATATGATAGCATCCTTTCTCGTCAAGCAAGCAAAACCACTTTCGAGGAGATCTTAACACGTCAACATCTACTTTATTACCACGACTTGGCTCACTTCTGGACACTGTTACACTGTCTACCGTTGACATATTTTACGTTCTGAAGATGACGACCTATATCGATTTGCCATTATATATATAATATACTTCTAAGTTAATATAAGACACTTACTGTATTTCATGATTTATGTATTTCAGGCAGCGAAAGTCAGCGATCACTATCCTATAGAATTTTTGCTATCAGAAAAGCAGTATGTATTTTTTCTCATCGGGTTATATAAATATTACAGCAAAACAAAGGACAGAACTGCTGAAGCACAGGTCTGCTCCTAAAACAACAGTGTACATGTAAGTCTCCCAAATTGTTTGATATGGGGATTTTACTAACTGTATATACCACATTATTGTACTCTTGCTGTTTTTAAATTTATCTTTCGGCTAGCTTCGGAACAGTCCACAAGAGTACGCTTTGCAGCATAGACCATTTGTCTTACTTTTATCGTTTTAGGTATATCATAATTTCCATATCAAACCGTGTGTATATCAAGTTGCTCGGAGACTACAAAGCAAAGGGAAGCCTGCCTGTGAATGAATTGTATGATCTTGGAGTCGGAAACAAAAAGTAAGTTGTTTTTTGCTTTAGAGTCAAAACAAATCTATAGGTGAACCTCTTTGAATCTTATAACGTAATCAGGTATAATATATGTTTCGGAGTTGGTGGGGGGGGGGGGGGGGTAACGTACGTCGCACTGACACAAATTACAGCGACTTAATTGAATGAAAGCTGTAAAAGAATCCTTTGGAAACATAGAATGCAACCAAGAATAATAATAGCAGACTCCGTTTGAGTCTGTTCACGATGGAATGTGCAACACCTCTGACGCCCCCTTAGCACCGGCTTATGCGGAACTCTATTAAGGACCAGAAAAAATAACAACACCAAGTATGGGGAGACTTTTTACAGCCACCACACGAAATAAGCAACACCAATAACGTCTTTAAAGAGGAAATATGCCCATTTTTCAAGTAAAAATCCAGCTGAAATAGTGTGTAAAAAGGTTGGAGAGAATTATAGCTCTTAACCCAATATATCAAACTCTTCCTGTTACCAGTACGAAATAATAACTTTCCAAATATGACTTTTTTTATTTTGACTGGGGCAATCTTTTTTAAGAAAAGTCAAACTGCATGCTGGAGTTGCTTCCCTTCAACTATACTGTGTAGAAGATTTTGAATAATGTATTACTATTTCTTGGCCAATGTATATTTTAAAACATTTAAATAATGAAATTGAATTAAGATACGGAAATAACTCAAATATCTTACATTCTCTATCTGTCTTGATGTTAATTATTAACTTGTATATGTTTACCATGATTTATCGTGATTGCTTAGCATACATGTCTGTAATGAATGAATAATACAGTTCATGTATCAATAACATTTCTTTCTTTTCGAAAAAGAAGTTTAACTTTACATCGAAATTCATTCGTTTAAAACATTCGTTCCGATTTGTTTGGTTTTAATAGTGAATTTAGTGATTTTTTGGGGATTTTATTACATTTTTTACCTCCCATGAACACACTTAATCTTTAATTATCTAGCTTGGCTAAGTTCTATTCTTCAAAGGATGTCCTTTGCTTTATCAACAATCACAACAGTATTATTTATGTGCAGTTTGGTGCCTATATGAAATTTACCCAAAATAGGAGTCAGTGTTATCATATACATGTATATGGATCATGTGGTCGAGGTATCCTAAATTTCCTAAGGTTTCGCGTAAGACGGTGCTTAGGTTCACGTTCAAACCGAGTCTGTTATTAATTTTCTTTGTTGCATAGAACGCTTCCAAATGTTCAGAGATTTTAAATACAATTATTTTTATTTACATTAATTTAACATTAAACCTATCAGTGCAGCAGCGAATGTGTCAAGTTACTATCATTCCATGTCATTGTTATACTCGTAGTATGTAGCATGTCTTTTTAAAGGACGTTTTACAGATTGCGTTTTGTGACTGTTTCATACTTATATTTGAAAGTGTCTGATATGTATTATATCTTTTGTTATGTATCTATTTGTTGTAACTACATGCACGTGTCACTATGATAAAATACTTCCTTCCTTACTTACACAGGATGTTTGTATTACAGCGTCCACGTGATATCGGTGTATGACAAGCATCAAAAACTGGTTGGAGAATTAAAGAAGGAAACTGACGGTGAGAAGAAACTATCAGAGGAATTATTCAAATTGATTACAGCAGACGATAGCAACTTGAAAATGTACATTGAACCACTCAAGAAAAGATATGCCGATAAACAAAGAAGTAAAGTGGTTATAGCACTGCCCGCAACTCACAAACAAGAAGCTACTATAATTTGGAATATTTTGCAGATTGTCGTTTGTAAATATTTCAAGTGCGAACAGTAGCAATCTAAAACCGTAACAGATAAGGATGTGAAATGGTTTTGGCACAAGACTATTGTAACTGCCACTTTAACATATATAATTTAGAACAGTGCTGCGCCGATACCAAAATAATGCTGTTGTTATTAAAGACGTGCCATTCCAGATCAATAGCGCAGTCGATGGCTACTTGCTATGACTGCAATTGTAGCGGTAACCACATTTTGAAATTACACATTGCATCTACCTTTTCCTTCTTCTTTTTTTATTTATAAAATATATCAATCTTTTAACTATTTTAAAATATTAGGAAATAGAATGAATACAACATTAAGCAGATAAGAATGTTAACGGTATTTATAAACACAAAACAGCTACTTCTAATATGCATGAGGTTTACAGAGACAACAGTTAGCTATACAACATTACAAAGGGTCTCAGTTTTAGTTTGTTTGACTGAAAAGATTCTTCTCTAGACAAACATGCTCTGACTTTTCCGTTGTTTTGTATTTAACACTGGCAATGGTCTTCATGATTATGTTTATGAAGGGCATCTAAAAAAAGGCACTGGCGTCCGCTACAACCCTTAGAAGTCTGTCAGTTTCGTACAAAATAAAGAACTATTTAGTGTACTTGTTGTATGAACTTTAAGAGTTGAAAATTCCCATTATTGCAAAGATTTCTATTAACTCTGATAATAAAAAGCAGATCTATCAGGAAGAAGATTTGGTATTTATGTGCAACCATTTGCTAAAGTTTCTTTAATCCTACGGACAGAAATTCTTTTGCTTGCCCCGCTGAATTGAAGAACATGAGAAACGAATACGTATCGATCCCGTGTATTTGAAAGGTCCGACATAAAAGTCTAGTAACCACTGGGTAATCTCTAACCTGCACTGCTTCCAAATTTATGCAGCACAGTTTTGTTTGAAACTTTATGACACATTATGATAATAATGACATGCTTAGCCAGTACCAGCATGGCTTTCAAGCTAAACATAGCTGTGACACTCGACTTATCAACTTCACACAAGAGGTCTTTGACAACAGTGATAGTGGTAAACAGTGTTATGAACTTTAGTAAGGCATTTGACAATGTTGATCACAATAAGCTAGAACAAAAACTTGAATAGCTGGGAGTCCACCCTATGGCATCCTGGTGTCATTCCTTAAAAACGCATTCAACGAGCTGCATTTCAAATAGACTATCTGTCCGATGTGGGGATCACATGGAATTCAACCCTGGCAAGTGCGAAGTGTTACGAATAACTAAGAAAAATTACTCATATATTTCCCCTAGATCTAAGATGGCACTGAATTAAAAAAACAACGATGCCGCTAGATACCTTGGGTGACAATCTCTAAAGATCTGAACTGGTCAGCCATTATCAACAATATAACATCCAAAGCAAATAACTCTCTCCGTTTCATCAGGAGAAAAAGAAAATTAAAACAAAAGCGTGTCACACTTATGTCCGTCCCAAATTTAAGAATATTGTCTAACTGTTTTGCACCCATGGCAAAAGACCTTAACTGGCAAAACTGAAACGATTAATAGAGCAGCAGCACGTTATATCTGTAGGACTACAATGGCAGTGTTACCCACCTGATAAATACCCTTAACTGGCAAACTCTAGAACAACACCGACACCAAACCTCTCTGATTGTATTTTACAAAGGCAAATATAACGAAATCCGTGTAGATCACCATCACTTCACCCCTACCAGGAACCTAAAGGTAAAGTTTCTTGTTTAACGTGGGTAGTCGACGAAAATCCCTACCTGGAATGGATGGAACAACTTATTCCCAACCGAGCCCATGGCTGGCGTGATATTTATCTTTCCAGCATCCAGTCTAGGCCGATACTGCTAGAAACAGTACAAATTTAAGTAAATCACCCAGCGGGATATCACCCAGTTCGCTTTTCCCCAAAAATTGCTTAAAAATGGAGTAAATTCCGATTTTTCTTTCATAAATAACTATTGTTTTGGCAAAATGCATGAAATTATGTGAAATTTAATCATTACTGAAGAAGGTAAAGAAGAAATTAAGACACTTTAAACATGTAGGTACGCTGTCCTATTCTGTCGTGGGAGCACCAGCCGGGAACACGAGGGCACGACTAATTAGGGCGCCAACATGACAGGGGAAAAACTAGTGCATTTTTTATCCCCCGACGAAGTCGGAGGGATATAGTTTTGGTGTTGTCCGTCCGTCCGGAGGCATATCTAGGAAATGGTTGGGAATTTAAATAAAACTTCATATACATGTTCACCACTATGAGGTTATGCGGCCCGTAAAGTTTCAGTCAGATTGTCCAAGTAACACCAGAGTTATGGCCCTTAGAAGTTTTTAGTGTTAACTATATAGCGTACTATAAATATGGCAATTTCTGCTTCATAACTTGTGACATATTTGACCTGGAACTATTAAACTTAAACTGAATTTAGATCACCATAATGTGGTTGTACACACACAATTTTGTCCGGATTTCTTTAGTGACTTCAGAGTTATTGCCCGTTAATTGTTTCAAAATCCACATATTTGTACATAACAAACTTACCATTTGGTAGAATTTCATTAAACTTCTATCATTCTTTTCCATGAACACTTATTATAAACATGTGAAGTTGTGTACCCACACCTGGTTACCCCCTCGCCGTGGTCACACCGCCCCCCCCCCCCCCCCCACCCCCACCCCAATTTTTTTTCTTTCCTTATTTTAGATTTTTTTAAACCTTCCATGAATATTTATCAACATGCAAAGTTGTATCTTTCCCCCACCTCGCTCCTCCACCCAGTCATGCCCACCACCCTGATCATGCACCCCCCCTCCCAACATTTTTTTTTTCATTTTTAATTTTCCATCAATATTTATAATAAACATGTGAAGTTTTTGTACCCTCACCCGTTCAAACCCCACCCCCAACCCTCCATTCCTTTTTTTAAAAAAATATTCAAACCTTCAACATGTGAAGTTGTAACCGCACCCACCCCGCCGCCAGCCATGTTCAAGATATCTTAATTGATTGTGCTCTCTTAAGGACATCTGTTATGTTAAGTTCAAATGTACATGTTAAACAGCAACACTTGGTGCCAAACTACTCGAAGACAATATTTCGTTCTACTTACACTCCAAGCTCACATTTCAAATAACTCCATTTAATTCTAAAAGCTAAGCTTATTACAGTAAACATATTCCATTCAAAATAATTTCTTTAGTCAGGATCACCGTAACATACATTTATTATGTACACTTTTAACAGTCGTTTTCTTTTAAATTGACTAATGAAATTATTTGCTTATAATTATATATATATATATATATCTTTATTTCCTCCAAATTGAAGAGCACAGTTACTGCTTGTTACACTTTTGTCGTGTCCTTGTGTTGTCGTGTCCTTGTGCTCTTGTGCTGTCGTGTCCTTGTGCTGTCGTGTCCTTGTGCTCTTGTGTTGTCGTGTCCTTGTGCTCTTGTGCTGTCGTGTCCTTGTGCTGTCGTGTCCTTGTGCTCTTGTGTTGTCGTGTCCTTGTGCTCTTATGCTGTCGTGTCCTTGTGCTGTCGTGTCCTCATGTGATCTTGTTGTCGTTCAGGCGGGGGCGTCAACACGACAGCACGATGTAGCAGACACGATAGTTTTGGCCTATAATTTTAAGTTAAATGTCATATGACGAGTAAGATTAGTGAAAAAGAAATTTGAATTGCCTCCCTTGCACCGCCAAAATTGAAAATGAAGATAATGACCGTGTTAATAAGTAGATAGAACTTTGTATGATAATTTCCTAGCCCAAAAAGAACACAATAAATAAAAATTATCACTCGTAATAATAGGCTCATTTATAGTAAGACTCCTCGAGTGGACTGTTATGGTGAGGATAGTGCAAGTTACATCTTCGATTGCAGACCCGGGTTTGCTATTGCCGATCACGCAACTGTAGGAGACACTACTTATATATCAGTAGTCCAAACATGAGACGTAAGTATTAGTTTTAGGGCATTTTGGTGGACTTTTATGGAAGGTAACTAGAGCTACGGATGTTGACGTTATATTGTTGTTGTGGTGATGGTGGTGTATAATTTCGTATAGACACAAGTATATGTCATGTGGCTAACCACCAGCTTTTGATAAAAGACAAATACCAGTTGCTCCTCCAAGAATTATTTCACAACGGACAGGCACATGGGTAGAACCATCAACTGTCTGTATGTCAGACTGATGTCCTTCTCACATGAAGATATTTTATACCATAAACGAGGCTTCTAACCTACAGATGTGAGGCAGTCAACGAATATAACCTACCGGCCACGGAGACCACTTATATATCTTTATTTATTGTCTAAAGTCCCCTTACGGGTACTATCACATTAAAACATTGCTACTAGTATTCAACGGCCAGAAGGGGGCAGTACTCTTGTGTCTAAAGATTTCTGAAAAAGTATTTGAATTATACGTTAAATTTGTAATTTTATTTCTTCTAATGCTCTTGGTGTAACAGTGTCCGGTCCTGAGCCGTGCCTGGTTCAAAATTTGACCGTAACTTCTGTGCACACCCTACTGACACTGACTGTTACTCTTAAACATTTTTGGAAAATTTATTAAAACTTGCTGTTTCAGGGTTCAGAGATTTCTACGTCATGTACGTATTTAGGTTTCTGGAAATAAAAAGACAAGACTGAGAAAGAGTTAGATGAGACACAGGTGCACAGTCTGAAATTGTTTATTTAAAACGATTGACCTGAATGTTTGTATTTAATGTAATGTTAGAATATCTTGAACATTTGATGAGACTATACAACATTTGTTGTGCTTAAGTTTCTTGATCGTCTGGATCTTTAATACCTAAAATGAATTTAACATACTGAGTTGTGATAAACTACTCTGATTTTCATGTTGATGAGTTTTTTATGTTTAAAAGTGCTATTCTTGTTTGGTAATTTTCATTGTTTTAAGCTCAACGTATATTATATACAATTTTTTTTCGGACGCTGTGTGACTTGGATAATCCATGGCACCGAAATATTGTTTTAATGCAAGACTAACGATATAGCTGCAGAATATAGTAATAATACATAACGTTACCATGTCCTCTCACCACACTTCAGTTCACGAAGGATGTTTTTGTGAAAAATTAAATGCTTCAGTGTATCTTAAACAATGTTAAAGCTCTAAGTTCTCTCCAGCCATGCAGAACAGCATCCACGGGTGTCATGTTGACGTTTTTGGGGTGACAAGCATATTTTCCGGTCAAATACCACAGGCACAAGTACCGGACCTGAAATCGAGGTGATATTATGTAGGGCAGTTGAACCTGCCTGTGTGGTCACCTCTATTAAGCAACCACCTGCCTTAATAAGCAGCCAGTCATTTTACTTCCCAAACTGACTTTCTGTTCTAATTTCAACCTCTCTTAAGCAGTCACCTGCCTTTAGCAGCCAGATTATGCTGCTCCCTTGGCTGGCTGCTAAACACAGGTTTGACTGCACCTGTTTACCACAGGTGAAAGTAACGTACCTAAGTTACAGTACGGTTCTATGATCCATATACGTTTATATATATTACAATAATTATGTTTTCTGAAAAAGAAATGACATAAAGTCAGTTTTTTTCCACCTGTGTCCCAAAATACTCCAAAAATGAAAAATAATGATATCAAATTTCAATCTTGTTGTTGTTTTTTTTAATTTCTTTTTTGTAAATTTCAAAATTAATGTCATTTTCACAGTAGTTTGTGACATTTTTTTCAAAAAAACATGAACAATATTTCTAAAAAGACTCTTGAAATGACCAAATCTATATTAATTTATTTTTTTGTACAGCAAATCAGACACCTGTACTTCTCAGGAACGGTTGAGCCATGTTTACCCGTATTGTCTTTGAATAGGTCGGACCAGTTATGTCCCCTTAATGAAAAGCCGCCATTTGCATTCATGCCATGCCTTCGGGGCGCATGCACTTTTTAACTTTCAGTGCTGATATTACGTTGAAAACGGTAACACTAAAAGAAAATGTCAGAACTTCTTTTAAATATCTGTTTGATTCACAGACCGTCTTCTAAATTTAAGTGCCGAATTCACATGGGAAAGCAACTGACCTGTTGCACGTGCAAGTTGTTCGCGATTTTTTTTACGTCGAAGATTTTTTTTTCAGTGCTGAATAACGGTATCATCAATTAGTATTAAGGTTCATGTAAAGTCTTTTGAAACAACCACTCTGGTGAATTTTTGTTTTAGTTTTTTTACGCCACATAGGCCTTGGTCTATCATAAAGAATACACCAAACTGTTCATAACAAGTAGAAGAAACTTTCAAGTCTTCAAGACCAGTTATTCCATTTTGAACAACACATTTTGTCTTATATCACATGTGCTTTGACTGTTCATGCTCTATTTTGTAGAAGATATCAAGCTTCTTTTTCAAAAGTATTTATTGTGTGTCTTAACACATTTGTCCAGGTACTCCGGGAGTTGAAAGTGTTACAAACCATGTACATTTCAGAAAAATGCAGAAATTGCAAAATGAAAGTGAAAGTAGAGCTGTCAAGTTGACAAAAAACTGCAGTATTTTAACAAATATAAAAGTAAACTATTTTTCATTTCCCGGAGTACCTAGGTAAGTATGTAAGATAGTCACATCAAAAACAAACTTAGAGAAAAAATATGTTTGAAAAAGAAGTTTGATATTAAGTACAAAATAGAATGTGGACAGCTGAAGTACATGTTTTGTAAGACAAAATACATATTACCAAACAAGGTGACTTCTATAGAAAGTATTTTCTACTTCTTCTGAACAACTCCATATATGTGTGTTGTTATGAATATTATGACTCTGTCCGGTATAATTTCCAAAATGAAAATTTACCTAAGGGGTGGTCTCAAACGCTTTACATGAACCTTAAAATGGTATTTTAAAGGTAGACTATTTTTCTAAAATGAGATTAAATGTGTAGGGGCAAGCACAGGTAGATCTACCCTGCTGATGGACATACTCTAGGAAAGTGGTATATTTACAGATTATCTATATTTTTCAGTCAGCAAATTTACAGATCAAGTGTATGAAAACTGCTAAAAGTATATTAAGACTGAAAATTGCAGCTTGAAATTAATTGATTTGCTTTTGGTATATATAAATATAGGTCAGTTGTAACTTTCAGTCGTTTCTGTTGACATATTTCTGAAAATGCCAAAAAATGGCTGAAACACAAAAATGACCTTGATTTATGTATACTGTACATAAACCAGTTAATTTTAAGCTGCGGTTTTGAGAATTAATGTAATGTCGTCAGTTTTCATACACACAAACTGTAAATTTATAGATTGAAAAATCTGTTGATTTATAGATAGTCTGTAATTATACCGCTTTCCTAGACCTGTTAGTTGTACGTGAGTCACGATATTGTGGTAATTTTTGCACAGGTCAGTATTTCTCCTCCACGTACAACATGGGAATGACCTTTTCTATGGTGAACCTTCCTCGACAATTTTATGCGGGGATTTTTAAATCGCATTATAAGAATAAAAAAACAAAAATAATGAAATTTTAAGATGCCTGGAAAGAAGCCAAATGAAAGATAGTGTTAACACTTCATTAACATGTTTAACTGTTGTGTTTAAACCATCATAAAATTATTCAGTTTTATTTTGTTTTACAATTTCATCGTTTAAGTATATTGCCTGGTCATGTTTTTACCTAAATCTATTTTCACCAGAGAAAAGGTCTTTACTGGTTTTGATGTAAGGAGAGGGATTCTGCCCTATCAAGAAAATATCTCGGAATCACTTCTGACATCAAATTATTTGGACTGTATAACTATCAGCAGCCACCCATTTTTATAAACAGGAAAGATGTTCTTTTTATGCCAAATAAGAAAATATATAGTTTAGTGTAAAAAGATTACCTAACATTTTTGATGATCCAGAAAATACAAAAAAATACTCTTTAAGAAAGTGCTATTTCTATTTTTAGTGAAATTCTGACCCTATATGTATTCTAAGCAAATACAGACTCAGAAAGCTCAAAAAAGTGTTCTGTATCTTGGTCAGTTATGTATACACAAATTTGAGATGTACCTGTCAGTTTTCAAAGATGTCTGTTTCAATGATCAACAATGTCTGGTGTCGTAAAGAATTGGTCAGAAACTTTTGAAAAAAAAATACAGTATGAATATTTTAAGATAGTTTTGACAGTTAATAGATCATAAGTATTTAAACAGTGACTGTAATTTGTACTTGTGAGTGTACAAAGACAATCTAGTGTTTTTTCAACAAAGATCATCATTAAAGGGAGGTAATAACACAATTCATCATGTCAAATTTTATCACAGGAGGTTGAAATTTTATCATAACCACTTTTGGGATAACTATAAAAATCCCTTACCCCTATAAACCCACTGTATTTTTCATTGATAGAAAACTTGTGGTCTTCAATTTTTGGAGATGCAGTGTCCTCATAATTGTGCAGTACATTCCACAAGTTTTGATTGCATGAGCGTTACTGAAGGATTCAGAAACAAAATGATCAATGTTAGTTAAATTAATTTTTGGATTTATATGAAAATCAATGTTCTTTTCTGCCAAATCACTGGGAGGATGCAACTACGTACTAACTGTGTGAAGAGAAGAAATTACCTCCCTTATGTGAATGAGTCATAATGGAGGGAGGGGAAGTGGAATCAACACAGATAGTTCACAATACTAAAAATATTAGTACTGGCATTTCTGTCAAGAAGTCATGAAAAAGTCTGGTTTGTGTCAAAATGTAGATGATTTTGATCAAGCTTTATAACTAGAGTTATTTAAGTTCAACACTTATACAGTTATAAGTTTTAAGACCCTGTTTTAAAGAGAAAATAATACTACAGAAAATTAGTGATCCCACTCCACTTATAACACAGTATCTTTAGGAATCCATTATCAAAGTGTAGAAAGTAATTTAAAAACTTGAGTATTTGCTTTATCCTTGTGAAAAATTGTCATTTTATTGCAAATTTTAGTGCATTTTCAGAGCCTTAGGTGAAACTGTTACAAAAGGGTCAAGTGAAGTAATTGAAGGCTTTGATTGATCAGTGAGAAGGCGGGTATTCAACCCGGACTGTCAACTATATTACAGATAACCTGACCTACAAACCTCACCCTTGGGGTATGTGTTATTTTAACTTTGATCTTCATTGATATTGTGGTGGCTTTCAAACCATCTGATAAATGTCTTACATAGTAAATACAATGGTCATTTTATGGAAAATTTAGATGAATGATAACCTATAATATTCAAATTGCAAACAATATGATGTGTCAGCAATTCTGTTTTTGTTCATTTATATTCTAATTTGTGAAATAATGTAGAAAATGAGTTTTGATAAAATTCTTTTGAAGGATGTATAGTGTTGATAGGGTCAGTGTTTGATAGTGCTGGAGTATTTCGGATCTTTGTGTAAACCAAGTAACCACAGAGGAAATTTAATAAAAGGTTTGTGTCAAACTTCATTCTATTTGTGCTAGATATCAAAAACTTTTTAGCATTCTATAAGGAAAATATAAAAAGTAATTTTTACGTATTTGTAGGTGCCGGATTCAAACCAGTAAATGTGTGAGCATTACCTTCAGAAATAATGGGCTGAAATGGCCAGGTAGTAGCTGGATATATTCAGAAATACAATGTAATACATTTCTCCCCTTTAATCTTCATTTTTAATACTTTTGACCTGTCTGTGTATGTGCAACTCCTGATTTCTGTGACTCCAAAGTAACTTGGGATAATCTTAATGAAAAAATAGTGCACACACCTGATGTGGGATTTGAACCACTGGGCACAACAAAAGCTAAAAGGCTAGTTGCTAAATTACTAACTGAAGATGTATTGAAGTTCAAATGTTTCAGAGCAAATGCAGTAGTAAGAGACCCAACTACAATACCAGGGGTCACAATATTCATCCCCACACACTTCTTCAGTGTTTTTGATATTTTTATACCAGAGGGTCTTGAAACCTTGCTTACAAAAGAAGCAGAGGAAGCTTCTTGCATTGAAGCATCATATATAGCTTGTACAGCTGTCCAAACGTTGGTTTGGTAGAGGTGCCTGTATATACAAGACTGTGTACTTTTGACTGGCAGGTGAGCAAATGTGATTGTACTATGTCTGTCATTGGACAGGTGTCTTGTGTTTTCAATAATTCAACTGTTAACACTCTTAGAGATCACAATTTTTGCTTATTCTCAATGGAACTCTGCAAATGAATTTGCCAAATTTTAAATAAAATCACGGGCAGTTTTGAATCTTCGTCATACAGGATAAAAAACATGGTCACTAAGCTAAATTTATAGAAGAGCCTTGTAAACTCTGAACGACACTTTTTATACCTGATCTGCATGAACATTGTCCGAAAATTTATTTATTTTTATGTAAAGCAAGGTCAAGGTTTCAACTGGGTCATCTGGGGCCAAGAACTAGGTCTGAAGGTACAATCATTGAAAGAAAATCTAAGTCTGAATTGGGTTATTTGTGCCAAATTGAGTCTGGAGGTCAAATCTTGGGGAAAAATTTACTATCAAGAGTTCACATTTTAAAGCTGGTCTACATAAAAAATAAGACTGGTTGTCCTTTGGAAATAACTTGGCACCTTTTATGCATGATATGTTTAAACTTAGTTGCAGATTAATCAATTACCGCACCTAAATAGCTTGGCACCTTTTATACATGGTATATTTAAACTTAGTTACCAATATGCAAATTAATCAATTACCGCACCTAAACAGTCATGCGGGTGAGGCGTATGTTCTGCATTTTGAATTGATAGAAAACATTTTGTCGGAAATCATTAGTCCTCTACCTCTAATTTATGTGGAGAAGTTAGCAGTTACTTGTGGAAAACAGGTTAGTAATGGTTCCATGCATAAAGAATCCAGGGACACTGCTCAGGTTAGCTCAGATACAGTTGAAATATGGTGCTAAACCCAATACATATTTATGTACTTTTTCTTTGTAAGATCTTGAGTAAGTGTTCCCTAGACGTTAAATATGCTTACCGGTAATACAGCTCAATTTAGCAATCATTTGCTAATCAATTATATAAATTAATTGATACCGACCTATACAATAAAATAATTTCCTTTAGTATGGCTCCACCTGTCCCTGTGATGTCAATGTTCTTACATAGTTTGGTGACTAATTAATTGCCAGTTGTCTCCGGTCTGTATTACTATATGTTATCACTGTTGGTGTGACCTTACTGGCAAATAGATTATCAAACAAGAGGGAAAGTGTCACTGAAAGTAAATAGGCAAGATAATCATGCCTGTATAAGGCTGTATAAGGCATGAAGTTATGTAAAGTTGAACCAAATGTATTTCCTTGTAATCATTTGGGTAGATAAAACTTGAAACAGTTTTTCCTTAAAGTCAGTTATTTATTGTGAAACAGAAAAAATGGGAGTAAAATTAAGGTAAGAATTTATGTTTTGGATTGATAGAACTTTGTCCCTGTCTGAAAACCAGGGACAATATCAAGTGTGGAATTTAATGTCTGCTATAAAATATTCTTAAGAAAATGTGACTAAAAGGTGAAAATTGGAGAATCCTATCAAAGTTTGAGGAAGAAGGAATATTTCTATGTGATTTGTTAAGTTGAGCCCCGCAGTAGAAAATAGGAGTTGCTTACGCTTCTTTAAGAATTTTTGAGATCTCAGGCATTTTTAGCTCGACTATACGAAGTATAAGGAGAGCTATCCTACTCGACCTGGCGTCGGCGTCTTTCCGCGTCCCCACCTTGGTTAAAGTTTTTTTACACTTTCTCTTTTTTCAACTTATCTCTGTAATTACTTGACGGATTTCATTCAAACTTGAAATAGTTATTCCTCATCATCACCCACATCATCTGACATAAGGGCCATAACTCTGGCACCAATATTTCATGATTTATCTCCCCTTTTCACTTAGTTTTTAAGGTTAAAGTTTTGATGCACTTTCACTCTATCTCTGTCATTACTGAATGGATTTGATTCAAACTTAAAATACTTGTTTAACATCATCACCCACATCATATGACACAAGATGCATAACTCTGGCACAATTTTTTTATGAATTATTCCCCCTTTTTACTTAGAATTTCAGGTTAAAGGTTTGATGCACTTTCACTCTATCTCAGTTATTACTGAATGGATTTGATTCAAACTTAAAATCGTTGTTCAACATCATCACCCATGCCATATAACACAAGGTGCATAACTCTGGCACCAATTTTTCATGAATTATGTCCCCTTTTACTTAGAATTAAAAGTTAATTTTTCATAAATTATTCCCCATTTTTACTTAGAATTTCAGGTTAAAGTTTTGATGCACTTTCACTCTATCACTGTTATTACTGAATGGATTTGATTCAAACTTAAAATAGTTGTTCAACATCATCACCCACACCATTTGGCACAAGGTGCATAACTCTGGCACCAATTTTTCATGAATTATTCCCCCTTTTTACTAAGAATTTCTGGTTAAAGTTTTGATGCACTTTCACTTTATCTCTGTTATTACTGAATGGATTTGATTCAAACTTAAAATTGTTGTTCAACATCATCACCCACACCATTTAACACAAGGTGCATAACTCTGGCACCAATTTTTCATGAATTATGCCCCCTTTTACTTAGAATTAAAAGTTAATTTTGATGCATTTTCACTATATCTCAGTTATTATGAAATGCATTTGATTCAAACTTGAAGTAGTTGTTCCACATCATCACCCACATCGTACGATACAAGATGCATAACTCTTGCACCAATATTTAATTAATTATGCCCCCTTTTTGCTTAGGCTGTACTTGATACACTTTATCTGTACTTCTCTTATTACTTAATATTTTTGACACAGACTCAGGCTATTGTGCAATATCTTCACCCACCATTGGAGTTAATAAACACTCCAGTGACAGCTCCAGTTTCCTCAGATGTGCCCAGTTTCACTATCCAGCATCAAAATAGTTGAGCACGCTGTCTCCTGTGACAGCTCTTGTATTATAAGACAAAGGTGAAAAAGCTCAAGAATTTATATCCAAGAGTTCTTGCAGTTTCTGATATTTTACAGCTTCATAGTTCCAAATGTTTTAAGTAAATCTAGCTCAGATAAGTTCTTGTTAGTGTCTTGTCAGATTAATAGTACATTTTGTACTGTGAAGTTACTTAATTTCATGGGTACCAAATTTCGTGGTTTCATCCAAAAATGCAGTTTCATTGGGGCTTATATTTGTGGTTTTTAATTTTTAAGGAAAAAACAGGAATTTTATGTGTACATAGGGATTTAGTTTCATGGAATGGCCCAACCTAGAAATCCATGAATTTTAGACACCTACAGTATCTTATTGTCTTGGATAGTAAGTAAATGTGTGATTATTCGCCAGTTTTTTTCTTGTTAAATTTTACCTTTTGGGGTTTGGGAAGGATGATAGTTTTTATTATGAAAATTAACGAGTGCTGAAAGATTGCTTCTCTGATATATTTTGTGTTCTCAGACCAGCTTATTACATTTGATCATACTTTTATATCTCCTTAAAAAAAAGACATTTTCGATATTTATAAACAGTTTATTGAGAAAGGAGGAAAATACTTGGCACTGTCTGGTGTTGACAGGGTATTTATCAAAGGATCTGAAGTGAGAAGGGAAAAAAACTCAAAAACCATTAAGATTTTATCAATTAGATGAAAAAAGTGTATGTCAGGTCTGGAGTTTAGCTTGATAAATTGTGTCCTAAGAATAAGCTGTATGGAATGGTTTTAATGTCTGTTTGGTTTTTTAGAGTGGGTTTTCGAGAAGGTTTAATGTCAGATTTCTTAAATGTCATTTAAAGATTTTTATCTTGGCTGGGGAAGAAAATGTGACTTGCAATATAAAGAATTTGCTGAAAGCTGAATTATAGATGTACTATATCATAATATATTCTGTCTGAGTCGGCCGTTAATGTATGATTAATAAGATATTGATGTCTGTTTGATCTTTTTATGGTAAGTAAATGATATATTTCTTATCACAAAAGTCATCGAAAGTCGCCAGAATAGTGCACAACAGTAATTATTGTTGTCTTGAACTGTCTCGTTTCTGTTTTCTTTATAGACAAAGATTTTGATGATCATATCTTGTTATCACACTTAAAAGGCAGAGGGTAATAGTTCTTTCCATCCCATGTCCGCGCCTGTAGTTAGTGGTTCTTCTTCTGTTGGAACTAAGTGGTTTTAAAAGTATCTCTCTGCTATAGGCAAACGGACTCCCTCCTTGCATCATGTTTCTGTCTGTATCAATAACTTTAAAAACTATATATATTTTTCAAGTGATTTTGTTGAATGTTCATACAAAGATAAAGAATATATTGAGATGAAGTGCAAAGTAACTTTTGATTACTTTAAAAAAAAATCCTTTTATTAAGTTTACTTGTCCTGGGCATAACACTGAAAGTGCTTAAACTCTGTACAAAGATAAGAGGGCATAAAGTTGAAGTGCAGTAGATCTACTCTACCTTACTTTTGTAGCTTACCTGAAACTTTCATCTGAAGGAGAAGTTCAGGATAAGCTGTTATTGAAAGGCGGATGGTCCTGTATCAGTAATCTGTTGTCCAGCATCCACAAGTTCTCTAAAACATCTTCTCTGATTGTCACTGAAATTGTTGTCAGATACCTGCTTTCGCAGTCAATAATATTTTGTGATTCTGTTTCTATTTCTGGGTACTTCTGTACCAGGGATTTCTTCAGCATCTGCCTTTAAGTTTGCTTGTTTCTTGTTTTGTGATGATAGTTAACACCATTGAAACACAAGTTAATTTGTTTTCAGTATTGTAATAATATGAAGGGGAAAAAAACTTAATTCACAGTAAGACCTTTTCAGATTGATTAAAAAGTAAAATGTTGATGGCCAAAGGTCAAGGGCAACAATGTTGAGCCCCTTATTTGTTGACACACTATCTCAGTGACCCAAACATTTCAGCCGATTTAAAATAAAAGCTCCATACAAGTAAAATATTAGGCACTAACAAAACCCAATGTGATCTCTGACTCCTTAGTGTGACCTTGACCTTTGAGACAAAGACCAGTGTTCTGTGGCTATACGCTGTTTCAATGAGATTATTATTTCTACCAAATAATGAATAGTGCTCAATGCATGTCAAAGTCATGGCCTATACAAGATCTCATATTACCTTCCAAAGATAGGTGCCTGACAAAATGAAAATAAGATTGCTCCATTTACTGTATATGAAAAGATTTGACTTGACCTTGACCTCAAGGTGAGACTGACCTTTGAGATAGGAACCTGGAGTTTGTGCGTAACACTGTTCTGTTGAGGTTAACATTCATGCCAGATATATAAACAAGATTGATCTATATCCAGACAAAATCAACAAACTCGTGCACAAACTGATGCACGTACACCAAAAAGCAATTTTGATTGGTATAAGTTTATGATGTTGTGTTTTAAATTGCTTGACTTTATTAGGGTCACTCAATTAACCCCTGAGATAAATATTTTGGGAAATATTACCTGATATGGGTTGCTTTCATTACAAAAGGGTATAGGTTTTCATCCTGTAAATTGTTATTTGCAAGGTTCGTTGAAGTTTGTAGATTTTATCTCAGTTGAACTTCAAAAGAATAAAGCCTAGTTTACATTTTAGTGATTTTAAATTATTTTGCTCAATACATCATTTGTGATTAACTATGTCTGATAAAAGTTGAAAGATTGCCGTTAATTACGTGAAATATCTTTTTTCCCAAAGAAACTAGCAGTATATCTCTTTTTACAGAAGTAACATTTGAAGCAATATTGAGGTTTTCATGTGTAAATACAAAATATATTGATAAAGGATTGCTGTGCTTGATTGTAGCAGGAATCACATGTTCAGATATTAGTGTATCTTTCATAGGTGACTTAATTATTCACTGGTTTTACTTTTGTAGAAAACAATTCTCTTTATGGACTTGACAATATATTAAAGGAATGTTAATCTTTGTGTAAACATTCTTACTTCTTCTGTGAGAGTGATCATGGACAACTGGGAGTTTATTTAAAGATCAAAAGGGATTAGTTTTATGCAATTGACTTTATTTATTGCCACCTACCTAAAAAGATCATCTATTGCTTTGTTTATTTAGATCTATACATGTGTAATGCCTTATACTATTACTTTCGGTGACAAATATTAACTAAGAAGAGGAGCGGCTTTGAAGAAGACATAGTGACAAGCTAGCGTCAGATTTGCTTGTACTGTTTTTTTCGTAACATTTTGTTTTGGAATGCTTTTGTTTCGAATGAAAGAGTCGGGGTTTTTTCGCGTATGTATTTAGCAACTCCATGTGTCTGTAAATTTCTCTAATTTCTGCAGAGTGAAATGTTGGTCATTGTCAGCACTGATGAAATTGATAACTTACAGGAATATCATTGATTTCTACTGGTTACCGGTATTTTCAGTTGAAAATTGATATTTTATGCACTGGATATAGCATTATTTCAATACTACTAATTTAGCAGTTTTCAAAACGTGAGTGATTGAGAAAATGGTTGATAACGGTGTAAGGAGTGTAAAGGTATGCTGGGATTGATTTGACAAAAAAATACACAGGTACACTAGAGTAATTACAGGAAAATTATAGGGCCGTGCACACTGTCACTGATCAGGGTAGGATTACCATGGTTATACCTTCCATGTTGCTCGAAGCTATATTTAACCGTTACCAGACCTATTGAAATAGTTTTAAACAAGGATGAAAAAGTAAATTACGGACATAGACAGTTTGTTAAACCAGCATTTTTCGGGGTTTAAAATCCATTCATATTGGGAAAGATAATGTCAACAGAGGTGTTTAAAACTTTTGTGTGTTTTGAATGAATGATCTAAGAAAAGAGACAAGATGTAGCTTAGGGTAATAATAGTCACCCGCCGTAAAAATTTGTATTATTTAAATTTTCCTGCTGCCAAGCTGCAGTAGATGTAGGAATTATATATCTTGTCCACAAAACAATAGGAGAAACATGGGAAATAAAAACAGGTAAGTGTTTGTTCATTTGTTATAGAATTATTAATAGATCTAAGAATGTTGTATTTGTACAGATAATCTGTAATGAAGTTATAGATATTCTGTAAAGTCACAGCTTATATTTCTAGTATGGTTAAAGGTCATTTTGAGTTTCAGCCAATTCTGTTGACTTTATTTTGTTTTTTCAGTAAAATCTAAGTCAACAGAAATGTTTGAAACTCACAAATGACCTTATTTATGCATACCTCAAGTAAAACTGCAATTTTGATGCTGACTGTAATTTCAGCAGTTTATCTGAAAATTTAGAGTGAAAATCTTTAACTTTACAGATTATCTATAAAATTACGGAGAATCTGTAGATGTACCACTTTCTAAATAATAATAGACTGAAACAAGTGTTTTTACAATTCACAGTTATATTGTTTTGCATATGCATTATCTTTGGACAAATGTGATATAGTGCCAATGCTAGAAGGAAGGTTGTTGCTCTTGGAAGGTTTATAAAGTATGCCAAAGAACAAATCTTCATAGGCAACACATAAGATGGCAAGCAGTTGAGGTGTCAGCTGCTCAACCGTGACATGTGTTCGAGCCTTATTGGGGTCACAACCACACCTTCATGTGTGACACCAGCACTGGCTAATTTCCTGGAAGCAGATTTGAGAGTGGTTCAAATAAACTTTAAGCTTTCATCGCAACCAGGGCTTCGAAAATTTGCCGGTTTGTCGGTTTTGGACCGATTTTTGACTTTTCAGACCGATTCGTGAAGTGAAAAAACGAAAAAAATCGGTCCCGTAAAAATGGAGAAAAGTATAAATTTCGGTCTGATATCTCAATACACGATCACCTGCCAAGTAGGAAATTGTTGGTCGCACCTTCAGATAATCAATAAACGTGTCAATCGGTCTGATTGTCACTTTGATAATCGGTCCGTAATTAGCGCGTGACGCAATCAGTGCTCGCGCGGCACATCCTTTAATGTTTGCAGACAGCCGACTGTGGTGTATTAAACATTTTTGACTGGTTTCCTAACGTTTCTGACTGGATCCAAATCATTTCGACGGGGATCCACTTCTTTTATTTAGTATCCGACGAATGGTTTATTTCAAAAGGCTATGTTTGATCACGGTAACAAACAAACGGTCGCTGCATTTAATCAAAGAGCTATAATTGTACATTATAGGTCTTTGATTTAATGAGACATCACACGGAAAACCGATAAAAATAATTTTTATAATTACTTGATTTGAAAAAATTACATGATTCATTTGTTGGGGCTCCAGTTGAAACAAATGCAGAAAATCGTCTTTGCAACCCGACTGTACAAAAAAGAAAAAAAAATGGACGGGCAACCACGAATGATAAAGAAAACCGGAGTGGCACTGTTTATTAAATCGGTCTTTTAAAAAACATTTCAAAATGAAATTTTGTTTACATCAGAAGAGAACATATAACTTTATAAAATGTAGTTGCTTATTGAAGTACAACGTAAGTGAAATGAAATATCCGTGGCCAACCCGCATGACGTTTTGGTACTATACATGCGGGAAATTCGATCTCAGCGTTCAAATAACGTACACATTCGGTCCGCGGCAGAGTATTCTTTAAATACTGAAGCTGTTTAGCAGAGAATATGTGTCGTGTAACTCACTTTGACGCATTGTATTTTATAGAATTCCGTCAAAAAATGAAGAAACATCACAAAGTATCTATCGAAGTCACGTGCGTTGGCTTTTAGACTAGTTACCCACACGGTGTCAATGCCTCGTATTATCTCGGAAAAACAACGAAATTTAAACGAAGTAACGATCACACATAACACTGAATAACTGTCTTCATTGTATGGTAACGCGCGGTGACTGGTAACTCAGTTTTAATGCATGACATGCTTATTTCTTTACCCTATCACGTTTTACAAAATATGTAATATTGGGAATGCGGTGGGTGGGGTAGCGCCGATGTCAGGATTTTCGTTTCGGCCCGATTGAGTTATCAAAATTTCCGGAGCCCTGATCACAACTTATATAAAATATACTAGTATACGATGGTAATGGCAGGAAAAAATGAGTCTTTAATAAGTTATTGGAGATGATATTGTGTAAGTATGATATGAAATACAGATAATTTTTAGCTTGCCTATTTTAAACGTGGAGATCGAGCTATTCTAGTTACTCTTGCATCAGTGTCTGCATGAGGTTTCTGGGTAAAGTTTTGATGCTATTTTGCTACATTTCTTAAACTTTGAAAGAGTTGATAATTGTCACAGTACTCCCACATCAATGGCACAAGACCCATAACTCTTACACAAAATATTTCAGGAAGTAAGCCCCACTTCTTTCTTAGAATTTTAGGTTAAGGTTTTGATGCACTTTCACTCCATCTCTGTATTACTAAATGGATTTTGATTCAAAATTAAAGTGTTGTTCAACATCACCAATTACATCATATGAAACAAGGTCCATAACTCTGGCACCATTCTCAAGAATTATACACCCTGAGACAAGAATAAAGTGGAAATTAAAAGATCCTATTTTGTACAGCATATAAAATGCTGCTCTATATGTTATATATGAATACATTGTGATAACATGAGGTGAGAGAGAATATAGCATCCTAGTGTATTCATAATGCAATACAATATGACAACTTTTTAAATATTCTTTGGCAGACATTTTAATTCATCTTACTGATTAGGTTACCAAAAGATGTAGTGTAACTGGTACTGGTAGAGCCATGATATAAATAGTGTCACATTTTAAGAGGAAGGATGTAATACCGTTGAATAGTACACTGCAAAATCATTTAATTTGGCGGGTATGAAACTTTGTGGTTTGCCCAAATAGAATACAAATTCATGGATTTCTTCTGATCAAGATAAAAGACTATCTTGCAAGCTCAGACAGAATTTTCCAGTGCTTTTTCTGGTGCTAGAAAATCTCAGCTTACACCACAGGGTGTAAGATGACTAGCATGCTGCAATTTATGAATGAGTGGGAAAATTCATAGGCTACTATAATCAGTTTGTGCTCGAAAGAAAAACATCTGTTTTTCTTCATTTCTGCATTAATTAAAGAGTACGGCATGCAAGAAAAAGAATCTATCACTAGTTGAAGGTTCGGATAGAAATACCTTGCTTTTGGGTAGCTGTTTTGCAGTAACTTGGCAGAGCCTCGTAATGGCCTAGTTACCCTCGAGCCAGACATTTCCATAGTGAAAGATTCTTATGTGCTTGTTCATTGGGATTTAACTTTGTCGTGGATTGAAGCAACTAGGAAATCCATGAAAATTAGTCTCCTATGAATATTACTTTATTTTCTGTGTTAAGGTTGCGTGCTTCTAGATAAAGATTTTAAACATTTAAAAACAGGTCATAAATCTACATTAAGTTTAAGTTGATGTTTTATGGGTATAATTTTAACCATCTATTTTGCATCAAATTTCTATTGCATGACTAACAATTTAAGAGTGTCATATTCTATATCTTTTACAGATTACCTAAGTGTTTGTTGTACATAGATACCGCCTAGAAATGCACTAAATCACACTTTAATTTTACTTTTTATTTACAATTATTGAATAATTAAAACTAGTATCCCCCCCCCCCACACACACACACACACTCTTTCTCTCTGTCAGTCACACAAAGTTGGATTATGTGATATCTTGGAAAGTTCAATATAATTATTTATTCATGAAACTTTGACCTGAACAGATATATACACATGTTTTTATTTTGTTGCTGCGGCAAGAAATACGACAGTCCAACAAATATGGCAAAAACTGGCAGTGTTATCCTGCTGCAAAATATTTTTGTCTGTATCAAAGTCTGAACTTTATTTCTCAGTTGGTCATTTTTCCCATGATGTGCATTCAAACTTATCTCTTCTTTCAAGTTATGCTGTGAAGGGAGGAAACTCTGTAGATCTATTAAGTTGTGTTGGATTGAGTTATGTTTATTTGGCTTAAGTATAATATATGATCCAGTACTTGACCAGCTTACATAAAACAATCTAAAAATGTATGTACCTCTTTAAATGTTGAAGCTATCTGACAACTATCAACCTTTCTGTCATCATATGCTACCCTTCTGATGATGCCTCTGTCCTCAATTCTGTTTACAAAAACAGGGTTTTTTTTTTGGCTGTTTTTATAGCCGTAATCGGGCTATATTCCCAATGCCAAAAAGTATGTATTTTTCCCAAAATGAATGCAAAAGTTCCCAATCTACATTCTGAAAAAAATGTCATCAAAGTTGCACAAACATTGATCAAATTATGGACAATTTTGTAATGGCAGTATCTTAAAGAGGTTGTACAATGTGAAACAAGTGTATGAGAAAGTACTTAAACACATCCTTACTGTATCCTATGGGACTAAATATTTCCCAATTTGGAACATTTATGGGTCAAAATTCCCAATATTGGGGGTATAGGCTATGTTCCCAAAACAGGAAGAAAAAACCCTGAAAAGCCTATCATCAGCTGTTGCTTTGTTAACAAGTTTGTCATGCAACTGTTGCCTCTCCCATCAGCTGTTACCCTGTTGACAAAACCTCTGTCATCAGCTGTTACCCGGTTGACAAAACCTCTGTCATAAGCTGTTACCCTGTTGACAAAACCTCTGCCATCAGCTGTTACCCTGTTGACAAAACCTCTACCATCAGCTGTTACCCTGTTGACAAAACCTCTGTCATCAGCTGTTACCCTGTTGACAAAACCTCTGTCATCAGCTGTTACCCGGTTGACAAAACCTCTGTCATAAGCTGTTACCCTGTTGACAAAACCTCTGTCATAAGCTGTTACCCTGTTGACAAAACCTCTGTCATCAGCTGTTACCCTGTTGACAAAACCTCTGCCATCAGCTGTTGACAAAACCTCTGCCATCAGCTGTTGTCCTGTTGACAAAACCTCTGCCATCAGCTGTTGCCCTGTTGACAAAACCTCTGCCATCAGCTATTGCCCTGTTGACAGAACCTCTGCCATCAGCTGTTACCCTGTTGACAAAACCTCTGCCATCAGCTGTTGCCCTGTTGACAGAACCTCTGCCATCAGGTGTTACCCTGTCGACAAAACCTCTGCCATCAGCTGTTGCCCTGTTGACAAAACCTCTGCCATCAGCTGTTGCCCTGTTGACAGAACCTCTGCCATCAGCTGTTGCCCTGTTGACAGAACCTCTGCCATCAGCTGTTATCCTGTTGACAGAACCTCTGCCATCAGCTGTTGTCCTGTTGACAAAACCTCTGCCATCAGCTGTTGTCCTGTTGACAAAACCTCTGCCATCAGCTGTTTCCCTGTTGACAAAACCTCTGCCATCAGCTGTTACCCTGTTGACAAAACCTCTGCCATCTGCTGTTACCCTGTTGACAAAACCTCTGCCATCAGCTGTTGCCCTGTTGACAAAACCTCTGCCATCAGCTGTTACCCTGTTGACAAAACCTCTGCCATCAGCTGTTGACAAAACCTCTGCCATCAGCTATTGCCCTGTTGACAGAACCTCTGCCATCAGCTGTTACCCTGTTGACAAAACCTCTGCCATCAGCTGTTGCCCTGTTGACAGAACCTCTGCCATCAGGTGTTACCCTGTCGACAAAACCTCTGCCATCAGCTGTTGCCCTGTTGACAAAACCTCTGCCATCAGCTGTTGCCCTGTTGACAGAACCTCTGCCATCAGCTGTTGCCATGTTGACAGAACCTCTGCCATCAGCTGTTATCCTGTTGACAGAACCTCTGCCATCAGCTGTTGTCCTGTTGACAAAACCTCTGCCATCAGCAGTTGCCCTGTTAACAAACCTCTGCAATCAGCTGTTACCCTATTGACAAGGCCTTTGTCATCAACTATTACCCTGTTTAATATACCTCTGTGGGCAACTGTTGTCCTATCGTCAAAACTGTTACCCTGTTGATAAGGTCTTTGTCAGCAACTTTTGACTGTTAACAAAACCTCTGTTTCCAACTTCTGCCATGTTGACAAAACCTCTGTCATCGACTATTGTCCTATTGACGAAACCTCATCAGCTTTTACCTTCTTGACAATATCTATGTCATCAACTGTAACCCTGTTTACAAAAACCTGTCACTAACTGTTACCCTGTTCACAAGACCTTTGTCATCAACTGTTACCCTTGTTGACTAGACCTTTGTGGGCCACTGTTGCCCTATTGACAAAACCTCAGTCAGCAACTGTTGCCCTGCTGGTGAATTCTAGACTGAAAGGCATAATGTCTGAATTTACTCAGCAATATTTATAGTTTTATATCAAGCATTTGGAATTGACTTGTTAAAAGGAACATTTCTAATGCATATTTACATTAATCACTGTTCATAGTTTGTACTTACAGAAATCACCTGTCCATAGTTTGTACTTACAGAAGTCACCTGTCCATAGTTTGTACTTACAGAAATCACCTGTATTGGCTGTCCATAGTTTGTACTTACAGAAATCAAAGAAATTACCTGTCCATAGTTTGTACTAACAGAAATCACTTGTATTGGCTGTCCATAGTTTATACTATATGACCAGTCTATATTTAACATCTGTTTTTCTGGGCTAAGCCCAAAACTTGGAAAAAAACTGTAAACAGATATTCTATGATAATGTAATAAAACACTTATTGAATGGCTTGCTGGTCAATAGTCAAAACTATCTCCCAGTAAGTGTGCAATATCTTCAGTTTAAGCATTGGTGGGAGCAATGCATGAACATTTACAAGTTCATATAGAAATCTTAAATAGAATGTTATTCATCTCTTTATTGCAATTCAAAGTAGACTTTATCTGTTTTTATCTTTCTTAAATACTACATTTTATGACTGAATGTGATACAAATATAAAAACTTTTTGATATTTGAAACCTACTTTAGGTGTCAACATCTACTTTGATACTGAGGTTTTCATTTAATGAATAAATTAACCTGCAGTTGAAAATTATCTGAAATAATATTATGTAGGCCGTGTAATACGGACGTTTTTGTGTGGTTTGCATTAAAAAATATGTAGTTATTTATAAATTGTATTGGAATATGGAACCTGAAGAAAGGTAGGAGAATTTTCTACCCAATTACTAATTTGTTTATTTTATGGGATTTTTATGTTGTTTATTTACAATGCTTAAATGTAATCCTGGAGGTTTCTTAGTAGTCTAGTGTTTCAGTCAATCATCCATTCGTTCAGTTAATGTTCCAATGTTATCATTAACTAAAACACTGAACAATTAACTATAAAACATTCATGGAGAGGCTGTTAATCTTTCATTGTTTTGGCCAATTTTTCAATGTTACAGTTAATGTTAATCTCTCAGTGTTGTAGTTAATGATCATTCACGGAGATCTGTTAATCTTCCAATGTTGTAGTTAATGATCATTCATGGAGGTCTGTTAATCTTCCAATGTTGTAGTTAATGATCATTCATGGAGGAGGTTTGTTAATCTCTCAGTGTTTTAGTTAATGATCATTCATGGAGATCTGTTTACTTCCATTGTTTTAGTTAATGATCATTCATGGAGGAGGTCTGTTAATCTTCCAATGTTGTAGTTAATGATCATTCATGGAGTTTCAGTGTTGTAGTTAATGATATTATATGGAGTTCCAGTGTTGTAGTTAATGATCATTCATGGAGACCTATTAATCTTCCAATGTTGTAGTTAATAATCATTCATGGAGGAGGTTTGTTAATCTTCCAATGTTGTAGTTAATGGTCATTCATGGAGGAGGTCTGTTAACCTTTTGGTGTTTTAGTTAATGATCATTCATGGATATCTGTTTACTTCCATTGTTTTAGTTAATGATCATTCATGGAGGAGGTCTGTTAATCTTCCAGTGTTGTAGTTATGATCATTCATGGAGGAGGTGTGTTAATATCTCAAGTGTTTTAGTTGATGATCATTCATGGAGATCTGTTTACTTCCATTGTTTTAGTTAATGATCATTCAGGGAGGAGGTCTGTTAATCTTCCAATGTTGTAGTTAATGATCATTCATGGAGTTTCAGTGTTGTAGTTAATGATCATTCATGGAGTTCCAGTGTTATAGTTAATGATCATTCATGGAGATCTATTAATCTTCCAATGTTGTAGTTAATGATCATTCATGGAGGAGGTCTGTTAATCTCTGTGTTTAAGTTAATGATCATTCATGGAGGAGGTCTGTTAATCTTCCAATGTTGTAGTTAATGATCATTCATGGAGGAGGTCTGTTAATCTTCCAGTGTTGTAGTTAATGATCATTCATGGAGATCTATTAATCTTCCAATGTTGTAGTTAATGATCATTCATGGAGGAGGTCTGTTAATGTCTGTGTTTTAGTTAATGATCATTCATGGAGGAGGTCTGTTAATCTCTGAGTTTTAGTTAATGATCATTCATGGAGGAGGTCTGTTAATCTTCCAGTGTTGTAGTTAATGATCATTCATGGAGGTCTGTTAATATTCCAGTGTTAGGCTTAAATTTCCCAGCATTTTAAATAATGTTCCAGTTAATCTTCTAGTGTTTTAGTTAATCTTAACAGCATTTTAGTTAATTTTCCAGTGTTTTAGTCAATGATCATGGAAGTCTGTTAATCTTTCTGTTAATCTTCTAGTGTTTCAGCTAATTTTTTAGTGTTTCAGTTTTACTTTAGTATATCTGGTTAATTATTATGATGAAGTTTCAAACATTTGAGGCTATTACAAGTTATTGCCTGTAGACATTGAGCAGTACATAGATACAGTTTAAGATATAGAAAATTACATTTATTGACAGTTTCTGTAAACTTCAAAAAATTTAAGTTTGAATTACACATAAACAGACCTTGTCTCAGTCGAATGAGTATGTTGAGATCTTGAATGTTTTACTTTAACTTGACAGCTGTGTCCTGGAAAAGTCCTTGAATTTTTAAACTCCATGACTGTTCTACAAATACAGAAAATTTAGTGCCGTCCTTAGTGGAGTTTTGTTTCTTTTGATTTTTAGCTGACTTTTAGCCCGACTATTTAAAGAGGATAGTTAGAGCTATTCTACTCACCCTTGCGTCAGTGTCTATATCGGCATCACACCTTGGTTAAAGTTTTGTATGCAAGTACATAAAGCTATCATATATATCATATATCATATCAAAGCATATAGCTTTGAAAGTAATTTTTATGCCCCCGGTATCTACTGATGCAGGAGGCATATAGTGATTGTCCTGTCCGTTCGTTCCGTTCGTCCGTCTGTTACCGAGGTTAACCAAATGGGACTGTTTCGTCTAGCATCAATACCCCTTACTAGAATGACTTGATACTAATGCAGGTGTAACCTGTGACCATTCCTCATCTTCAGACATCACCTGACCTCAGTTTGACCTTGACCTGGACCTCATTTTGGACTTAGGTTGCTTTATATGGGCCATCTCTTGGTTAACCAAATGGGACCGTTTCGTCTAGCATCAATACCGCTTACAAAAATGAATTGATACTAATACAGATGTAACCTGTGACCATTTCTCATCTTCAAACATCACCTGACCTCAGTTTGACCTTGATCTCGTTTTGGACTTAGGTTGCTTTGTATCGACAAGGATGCCACCCGGGGGCATCAAGCGTTTATTGAACACAGCTCCTTGTTTTCTTTTTCTATTACCATCAGCACTGGGTCAAGTCCCATAACTCTGACAATGTATTTTAGCCAAATTGTCCCCCGTTTGGACTTAGAAAATCCTGGTTATAGTTTTGCATGCAAGTCTAAAACTAATGCAGATACTGGATTGAAAATCAATAGATATTTTAACATTCAGTACGTTTTATGTGAACACCCCTTTGATAAAGAAGTGGTTCTGCCCAAATTAAATGATGGACCAATCTATTTTAGGAATTTAGCAGAGTAAGGGTTAGGGTAATATTCCTGCTTCTGGGTCAACATAGCTGAGCATTGGTTGTCTTATAAACAGCTCTTGTTTATTTCAAACTTAAAATGGATTTAATATTCGCTGTAAATTTATCATTTATTTGTTAAATAAGTCCTTTTTTATATTTATTTTACAAAATACTGATAGCTCATAGTTTCAATGATGACATTGTAAAAGTCTGTTGAGCAGGTGGATGAAGGTAAACCTGTTGTTCAAGCCAGTTTCACTGTCACAAGTAAGATGGTATAAGTATGAAATTTTAGTCAACAGATATTTTAAATTGTCATTTCAAGTTTGTATTAAGTTACTGCTATATTTTCCTTCAATATGAAAGGGCGTCACATGGTCTACAAAATCGCACCATGAAATTAGTCATCATTTTATAGTGATTGCTTAGATAGATTTACTTATATGATCATTTTCACACCTACTTTAAACGGCAAGTTTTACCTGTGTGACCAGTAATTTAGAGAGCAGTCTATCAACTGCAAACTGTTTGATTGATTCCGAGTTCAATTTTAAAGTTGACCAATGACATGACTTCATCTTAAGACCGGACTTGAATCCTTTGTTCAGAGTTTGTTGTCCTTTGTTGCATATATACAGGAAGTAAAATTATCAAATATAAGGTGCACTATTTAAATCAGTGTTGCATATTTGTTTAGTGATAATTACAGTCCTTTAAATGCCTTACCTTTAAAGTTGCACTTCTTGTATCATTTTAAATGATTAGCCTAAGGGGGTTTAAGTGTAAAATGTTCTGATTGTTTTAAATTAAAGGCTGATTGATTAATTGAACGTGAATTAAATACCATTAAAGTTGAAAGATTGCAATTAGCAGAACAGAACATGCTCTGACTTACCACCATTGTGCTAATCATTTTAGTTCTCAGATCCAATTCAAAATTGGTTGTCACAAATAGTTTTTGGTATGGACATCTTGACTACCAGGTAAGAGGTTGCAGGTTCAGTCCATAAGCTCCCGCACCAATGTGGGTTCGAAACTTTGCTTTGGTTATAGAATCCTTCAACTGAGAAATGTTGGCGGTTTTACCCAAATGCCCTATCAGGCCAAGAGGGTTGAGGCCATCTTCCACTGACAAAAGCTGGGAAAGTCACCATATTACCTAAATGAAATTCAGGTGACTCTAAAGGCAGCAAAGAGGGCGCCTCTGTGGCAGAGTGGTTGCTGACTTCAAATCATATACCTGACACTGATGTGGGTTCTGAATCTGGCTTGGAGTGTAGGATGCTTTCATTGGAGGAAGCCATCAGGCTGGATATGGCTGCATGGCTTACAGAAGGAATCTACATATGTGCCTGCCTGTGAGATGGGTGCCTTAGGTCTTCCTCCACCATCAAAAGCTGGAAAGTCTCGGTATGACCTACATTGTACCGATGTGATGTTAAGCCAAATGAATCAAACAAAACAAGCTCAATGAATCAAACATAAAAAAGCTCAATGAATTAAAAAACAGCTCAATGAATCAAACAAAAAAAAAGCTCAATGAATCAAAAAAAAAAAAGCCCAATGAATCAAACAAAAAAAATTAAACCCAACCAAAAATTCCTAAGCTAGCTGAATGTATGACAAAAAGTGTTAGTTATTTGCATTGGTACAACATGGACTGTGCAGAAAGGATAGTCTTGATATAATACCTTTTACTAAAGCATCTTAGTGAAAAAAAATCCTACTGGGAAACTTTATGCAGCTTTATAAAATTGATATACGTGTTACCATGCGTACAGAGCACTAGTAAGGGATTTTAAACCTGTTCAGTAAAACTCTTCTTAATTAAAACTGTATCATCCTCTGATGAAGTGTCAGCTAAGATCTGCAAGGGCAACATTTCCTATGTCCACTTTTCAGTAGGAGACTGATTGTCGTTGAAGGAGCCACAGAAACATGGATCAGGTTCAAGAGTGCTGGACTGAAGCTGAAATACACAGTCAGTTATAAACTAAGTACAAATTTTAAAGAAGAATAAATAAATATGGAATGATTTATATCTGTCTGTTTGGTAATTCATTGCTTGTCTTTAACAATAAAATTGCCCTAAAACAATTTGTTACAACTGACAAAGAGATGGCTTATAAAAACACTTAATGACAAATGTTTCAACAAGATCTTTCACAAGTGATTGACTGTATCTTTGTGGGCATCTGGGGTTGATCAAGTATTTACATGAAGCCTTTTATCATATTGAACAGTATTACATGGCCTTGTGATACATTTGTAACATTTATTAGGCCTCCTGTCCTACATTAAAATAAAAATGTGGAAGTTTCCTGGACAAGTGACCATAAATTAGTTTTTAGCTTGCTGGAGGTTAGCTACTGTGATCACTCACCATATGTCTTTCATCTGCCATATACATTTTCATTAAAGAACATCTCCTGTGAAACCATTTGAAGGAAATTGATGATATTTTGCATAGATGCTTTTTGGAAGGACCTCATCCAAAAGGTGTTCAAATGGTTGCACATAGAGGCCACCAGAGCTAAGTGTAGAAAAGCACGCTGCAAAACCACTAGTGATATTTTGGAATAATTTCACAGAAATAATCTTTGGAAGATCTTCTTCGATGGTCACAGTTTAGATTTAGGATTTCTGTTTTACAGTGAGGTAACAATGGGTGGTTACAGTTCAAGCATGTTCTTTAATCCCCCGCCACAAGTTGTGGTGGGTTATAGGAACGGTCTCCGTCCACCCTTCCGTCCTTCCATCTTCTGTCCTTCTGTAACATTTTGTGTCTGCTCTGTATCTCCTAAACCCCTCGAAGGATTTTCATGAAACTTGGGTCAAATGATCTTCTCATCAAGACAATGTGCAGAACTCATGAGTCAGCCATGTCGGTTCAAGGTCAAGGGTTTGAGCCTTCCATTTCGTGTCCGCTCTGTATCTCCTAAACCTCTTGAAGGATAATCATGAAACATGGGTCAAATGATCACCTCATCAAGACGATTTGCAGAACTCATGAGTCAGCAATGTTGGCTCAAGGTCAAGGTCACAACTCAAGGTCAAAGGTTTTAGCCTACCATTTTGTATCCGCTCTGTATTTCTTAAACCTCTTGAAGGATAATTATGAAACTTGGATTAAATGATCACCTCATCAAGACGATGTGCAGAACTCATGAGTCAGCCATGTCAACTCAAGGTCAAGGTCAAAGGTTTGAGCCTTCCATTTTGTGATTGCTCTGTATCTCCTAAACCCCTTGAAGGATTTTCATCAAACTTAGGTCAAATGATTACCTCATCAAGACAATTTGCAGAACTCATGAGTCAGCCATGTTGGCTCAAGGTCAAGGTCACAATGCTGGGTCAAAGGTTTGAGCCTTCCATTTTGTGTCTGCTCTGTATCTCCTAATCCCCTTGAAGGATTCATATGAAACCTGGGTCAAATGATCACCTATCCAAGACGATGTGCAGAACTCATGAGTCAGCCATGCCGGCTCAAGGTCAAAGGTTTTAGCCTTCCATTTCATGTCTGCTCTATATCTCCTAAACCCCTTGAAGGAATTGTATAAAACTTGGGTCAAATTGTCACCTCATCAAGACGATTTGCAGAATTGATGAGTCAGCCATGTTGGCTCAAGGTCAAGGTCACAACGCTGGGTCAAAGGTTTGAGCCTCCTGTATCTCCTAAACTCCTTGAAGGATTTACATTAAACTTGGGTCAAATGATCACCTCATCAAGAACTCATGAGTCAGCCGTGTCAACTCAAGGTCAAGGTCACAACTCAAGGTCAAAAGTTTGAGCTCTGTATCTCCTAAAACCCTTTTAGGATTTTCATGAAACTTAGGTCAAATGATCACCTCATCTAGACGATGTGCAGAATTCATGAGTCAGCCATGTCAGTTCAAGGTCAAGGTCACAGCTCAAGGTCAAAGGTTTACCCTTTCACTATCCATACCAGTGGCGGGGGATTTAGCCGTCTTTCAGACTGCCTTGTAATTATCAAAGTTACAGGCATTTTCTGTTACAGTCAGCATTTTTGTGCCCCCCATGAGTAGTGTGGGCATATAGATTTGCTCTTGTCTGTGCGTCCATCCGTCCATCCAAAATTCGTGACATGCCTAGCTCTAAAAGTTTTTGATATAAATTAATGAAACCTTGCCTGTGTCTTTATCATATTATGAACTTGTGCAACTCCTATTTTTTTCGTCTGGCTCTGCCCCTTATTTTCAGAGTTATGGCCCCTGAAATAGTCAAAAATGCACATTTTCACCTTGTGACACACCTAGCTCAAAAAGTATTTGATATAGATTCATGAAACCATGCAGGAATCTTAATCATGATATGAACTTGCGCACCTCCTATTTTTCATTTGGGTCCTACCCCTATTTTTAGAGTTATGGCCCCTGAATTAGTTAAAAATGCACATTTTCACCTTGTGATGCGCCTAGCTCAAAAAGTATTTGATATAAATTGATGAAACCTTGCGCAAGTCTTTATCGTGATATGAACTTGCGCACCTCCTATTTTTTGTCTGCCGCGGAGAGGGGCGGACCCCTATTTTCAGAGTTATGGCCCCTGAAATTGTCAAAAATGCACATTTTCACCTTGTGATACGCCTAGCTCAAAAAGTATTTGATATAGATTCATGAAACCATGCATGAATCTTAATCATGATATGAACTTGCGCACCTCCTATTTTTCATTTTGGTCTGTCCCCAATTTTTAGAGTTATGGCCCCTGAAATAGGCAAAAATGCCTATTTTTACCTTGTGACACGCCAAGCTCAAAAATTATTTGATATAGATTCATGAAACCATGCATGAATCTTAATCATGATATGAACTTGCGCACCTCCTATTTTTCATTTGGGTCCGCCCCCTATTTTTAGAGGTATGGCCCCTGAAATAGTCAAAAATGCACATTTTCACCTTGTGACGCGCCTAGCTCAAAAAGTATTTCATATAAATTTATAAAACCTTGCATGAGTCTTTATTATGATATGAACTTGCGCACCTCCTATTTTTTGTCTGCCTCAGCCCCCAATTTTCAGAGTTATGGCCCCTGAATTAGTCAAAAATGCACATTTTCACCTTGTGACACACCTAGCTCAAAAAGTATTTAATATAGATGGTTGAAAACTTGCATGAGTCTTTGTCGTGATATAAACTTGCACACCTCATTTTTTTTTTGGCTGGCTCCACCCCCTATTTTTAAAGTTGTGGCCCCTATAATAGTAAAAAATGCACATTTTCACCTAATTTATTTGATGTAAATTCATGAAACCTTGCTTGAGTCTTTATCATGATGTGACCTTGCACACTTGGCATTCTTCTTGAGAATCTTAGCGCTTATTACAGAGTTATGGCCTTTGAAATAGCCAAAATAGTGGATTTTTTGTTTGTGATGCTCATAGCTCAAAAGTATATGGCCTAGTATAATGAATCCAATGACCGGTCACAATAGCTCACCTTAAGCACTTCGTGCTCTGGTGAGCTATTGTGACCGGTCATTGTCCGGCGTGCGGTGTGCGTCTTGCGTCAACATTTGCCTTGTTTACACTCTAGAAGCCACATTTGTGACCCAATCTTGATGAAACTTGGTCAGAATGTTACCCTCAATAAGATCTTGGACAAGTTCGATATTGGGTCATCTGGGGTCAAAAACTAGGTCACCAGGTCAAATCAAAGGAAAAGCTTGTTAACACTCTAGAGGTCACAATTTTGGCCCAATCTTAATGAAACTTGGTCAGAATGTACCATTGAATAAAATCTTGGACAAGTTCGATATTGGGTCATCTGGGATCAAAAACTAGGTCACCAGGTCAAATCAAAGGAAAAGCTTGTTAACACTCTAGAGGTCACAATTTTGGCCCAATCTTAATGAAACTTGGTCAGAATGTACCCTTGCATAAAATCTTGGACGAGTTCGATATTGGGTCATCTGGGGTCAAAAACAAGGTCACCAGGTCAAATCAAAGGAAAAGCTTGTTAACACTGTAGAGGCCACATTTATGACTGTATCTTCATGAATCTTGGTCAGAATGTTAATCTTGATAGTCTCAAGGTCCAGTTTGAATCTGTGTGATGTAGAGTCAAAAACTAGGTCACCAGGTCAAATCAAAGGAAAAGCTAGTTAACACTGTAAAGGCCACATTTATGACCATATCTTAATGAAACTTGGTCAGAATGTTGATCTTGATGATCTATAGGTCAAGTTTAAATCTGGGTCAGGTGGGGTCAAAAACTAGGTCACTAGGTCAGATCAAAGGAAAAGCTTGTTAACACTCTAGAGGTCACATTTATGACTGTATCTTCATGAAACTTAGTCAGAATGTTAATCTTGATGATCTTGAGGTCAAGTTCGAATCTAGACATATGGCTACAAGATACTGGTCAAGTTCGAACATAGGTTAAATTGGACTTGGTCAATGGCTTGTTTTAACAAAGGAGTTGATACATTAATTTTGTAGTTGAAACTATTCTGCTATCTTGTTGTAGACCTGGTTTATTGTTTTATCAGGGTAGGGAATGTGATTATTTCTAATCTACGTAGTTTAGAATGAGATCACCTCGGCGATATATGACCATTTTGTGTCGATTCGCCGTAAAACCCAACTCATTCACTCACTGTATTTTCTGATGAAGATAAAGTTGTTTTGAATTAATATTAGGATAGAATATTCTCTGATACATGAAACGATATGTAAATCACTTTATTTAATGTCATTACTCAAAATTTTCCGTTCTGTTTATTCATTCATATTGGTGTCATGCATCCTTCAAAAAGTATAAATTTTGACCTAGTTTCATCAAACACCATAGGATGGTTTTTCAGCATGAGAAGTTGTGCACTTGGGTTTTTATTTAGGATTTAGGTGCCCCCACCCACACATCCCAACCACAATTTCTTACTCATTTAGTTTCTTTTATTTCTTATTCATTTATCCTGTGTTTCTTGAAGATGTTTTGTAGTATCCATTATACCCCTCCCAACTTGCATACCCAACCCAAAAATATACAAAAGCTTACTTTGTCTTGCATTTAGATAACATATAAATGGCCATACAGTGAAAGTATGTGGGGGTACCATTGTCCTATGGACACATCTAGTTTCATGAAAAGTTACATAAAAAAGAAATTAATTATCTTGTAATGTTACATGTATGAAGTTGTAAAGTACTGTTTTTGATGGTTGAATTTTCTCCTTTTGCCAAAAAAAAAAATGTGTATTGACTTAGTGAAGATTGGTTATTTTCATATATTTATGCATTTTATAGGTATGATACCTTTGACAAAACTGAAATATCAAGAGACACACCTGATCTTCAAAGGAATATGATATTACTGGGTTTTACAGGTAAATGATGACAATTTAGATTAGTAGTTTATAACCAGGTAAAGTGATGTATGATGTGTGTACAGGAGACATCCCAATTTGTTTATCAGGTATTAAACACTTATAGCCAAAACTCAACACAACATTCATATTAGGAGATAACTCTTGAGGCTGTTCATATTTTGTGTAATTATTCCCCTTTTCTTCACAGAGATGTAGAAAAATGTTTTTAATAAACTTCAAAAAAAGATTATGTAGTCCGTGAACAGACTGTAAAGACTGCTATATTTTAACATTTCTTCCTTAAAAGGGCACCTTCAATCCTCTATATGTAACTTTTTTGGTTGTATTATTTTGGTCAGTAGTATTGAAGTAATCTGTAAGGTATAGATTTTCAATGTAGTACGCTTTGCTACATAATTTACACATTACACAATGTGTTACAGAATGCCATTTCACATTTACACGGAACCGGAATGGAAAACGAACTAGAAAAAGTAATGAATGAATGCATTATGATCATTGGACCATATTTCATTATATATACAGAAATAGACCAAATAGTTAACTGAACCAAACCAGAAACATGCATGAATTGAAATCCTAGTTGGGCTATCAAATTCGGTCGGAAAAGGCAATGTTTTTCTACAGGATTGTCAATTTTTGCTTTGCTAATGAAATAAAATCTAGTCAAAAAATTCTTCATGTGGTATTCTCCAACTTTGTCTCTCTGTTTATCACATGAACCCATTCTATTCTCTGTAGTCGGCTTCGGTGCCTTTGTATTAACATCAAAGCAGTGACATACATTATCACCAGTTTTGAGATCATTTCATATGAGTTTCCTTTTTATTGTCAAGCCCGCTTGCAGATGCAAAGACATAGTTGTCCAAATGGATGTTTGGTGTATGTGCGACTGTGCATCCAGATTTATTTGTCTGGACCATATCTTTTAACATGCATGCTACAATCTTGTTTATATTTGGCATGAATATTAACATCAGTGAGACGGAGTGTCGTGCGCAGACCTCAGGTTTCTATCTCAAGGGTCAAGGTCATAGTTAGGGGTCAAAGGGCAGGCTTGGCATGTTCAGATCTTGTCCGGCCCATAACTTTGACATGCATTGAGGAATCTTGTTTATATTTGGCATGAATGTTAACCTCCTTGAGACGGAGTGTCATGTTCCTATATCAAAGGTTAAGGTCATAGTTGGGGGTCAAAGGTCATGTTAGATCTTGTCTGGCCAATAACTTTGACCTGCATTGAGGAATCTTGTTTATATTTGGCATGAATGTTAAACTCAATGAGATTGAGTGTCTTGTGCAAACCCCAGGTTCCTATCTCAAAGGTCAAGGTCACAGTTAGTGGTCAAAGGGCAGGCTTGACATGTTGCCCGTGGGCATCTATTTATGCTATATTGCCCAAAAATTTGGATCCAAAATTGGCGCATATATGAAAGCCCTAGCTGATTCCGAGGCATCAGTTTGGTTTTGGTTCAAGTTTGTTTTGTTTGTGAAAAACTGGCCTGAACAAATAGCATTTTATTCATTTGAAAAAATTCAATTGAAATTGAAAGGCATTGCTCCTTTGATATATTAAGGTAACCTGTTATTGTTAGGCACTAACAGCCTTCACAGAAACATTAATCTCAACAATTGTTTGTATATCTGCTGCTGCTGTATTAATTTATATGTTCAGGTTTTGCTGTCTGGGCTGTTGCATTGATATACTGAGAATGATATTATATAAATTGATTTTACGTTTGTACATGCAATATAACTATGGAAACGTTTAATGTAGAAAATTGAGTTTATTGTAAAATGCTACAGTGTTAAATGAAAGTAGAAATAAGCTAGTGTTTCTATCAGTTAAGCAGTGTTGTACAGAAGATCTGCTAGGGTAAATAATGTAAGTAAGTGTTTTAAATCGCTTATAATGTAATAGTTATCAATGACTGGCATCAGTCAGTTATGGTCATTTTGGAATCAAAGATGGTCTCTGTGGATTAAGCAGTATTGATCAGTGATGATCAATGTGGATTAAAATATGTTTATCAGTCATGCTGACTGTGCAATAAATAATAATCACTGTGGAATCAGTCACAGTTGCTGTGGATGGAAATGTGTCAATCAATGATGGCCACTGGAATCTGTCGTGGTCACGTTAGAATCAGTTATGGTCACTGTGAAATCTGTGAGGGTCACTGTAGATGGAAAAGTGTCAATCATCGATGGTCACTGCGGAATCGGTCATGGTTACTATGGATGGAAAAATGTCAGTCTGTAATGGTCTCTGCGGAATTAAATCAACAGCAGCCAGCCACTGTCACCAGGAAACAGTCATAGTCACTGTTTATGGAAAAGTGTCAGTCTGCAATGGTCAATGTGGAATGTACAATGTTTGTTACATGGAAATGTTACACTAACGATGGAAAAGTAATGTAAGTAAGTCACTGCAAAGGTCACTGTGGATGGAAATGTATTTAATTGTCATGGTCAATAAGGGTAAAAAATATTGGTTTAAAAATGGCTGCTGTTGGTGTAAAAGTGGTCACTGTGGAATCAGTGATGGTTACTTTAGATGGAAATACGCTTATCTGTGATGGTCAGCATGGATGAAAATATATTGATCAATGGTGGTCACTGTGGATGGAAATGTATTTAATTGTCATGGTCAATAAGGGTAGAAAATATTGGTTTAAAAATGGCTGCTGTTGGTGTAAAAGTGGTCACTGTGGAATCAGTGATGGTTACTTTAGATGGAAATACGCTTATCTGTGATGGTCAGCATGGATGAAAATATATTGATCAATGGTGGTCACTGTGGATGGAAATGTATTTAATTGTCATGGTCAATAAGGGTAGAAAATATTGGTTTAAAAATGGCTGCTGTTGGTGTAAAAGTGGTCACTGTGGAATCAGTGATGGTTACTTTAGATGGAAATACGCTTATCTGTGATGGTCAGCATGGATGAAAATATATTGATCAGTCATGGTGGTCACTGTGGATGGAAATATACTATTTAGTTATAAGTGTATTTATTAGTGATGTTTAGTGGGGATGTTTGAAATATATGCAAGGTATAACACCAGTATGGCAGTTCTTGCAAGAGACAAACCATTGGACATGTTGTGTGCAAGACACAAATCTGACAGACCATTGAACATGTGACCAAGATGTTGTGCTTCCAGATTAAGTTATCAAGAGAAATAATATTTTTTACAATCTTACATTCATAATGAAATTCAGCTGAACAAATAATTGTAAAGGCAGAATTTCAGAAAAGTATAGTACAATAGTTCTCTTATTTGTATTTGTAAAGTATGTTTATCAAATTTATACTTATGCTAAAATAATACTATTTTGAGCAAATGGGATAGGAAAATCAAAGTTCCTGTGAAAATCTAACATGACTATTAAGCAATCAGCAGACACAACTGTATATATCCAGATGTTAAAAGTTTCAAACAAACCCATTACTTGACTAAAATCTGATTAACCACCTTTAAAGTGCCACAAATATTTTTTTTTAAAAATCAGAATTGACAATCATTGCTTGCAGTACAAATATTGAAATTTATGATTTAAGAAACACTTATTCATTGCAATTCAAAACGGCACCAAGGGCGTGTCGTGCACTTACCTCATTTCTTATTGATCATGCTTATTCGAGTGCATAATGCAGGATTTCCAATATTTTTGGTATGTGTTTGTTTTAAATATAGATGTGACAGTTGTATATAGATATCGAAAATGTCTTAAAGTATTTCTACTTTATAAACATGTAATTGCCCTCTGGCCTATACTAGTAAACACACACCTGAAAACTTCTTTAAAGTAAATAATACCTTATATGGATATACCTGCAAATAATCAATGATAAGTGAAGTGTTAAAAGTGTTAAAGATCTAGTGTATTTATTTAACTTCAAATTATTGTTGGATTAGAATTTTAAACATGAATGTAAGCATATTATATATTTTATTTTTATGTAATATTATTTTAAATGAAATTTAACTATTTGTTAGCATGCTATAATGACTGCATTATTGGCATCAAGTTTCATACACAACCTTACATTAGTGAGATAAGATCTACATTTTTCTGTCTGTGTATGAATGTACATTTTTGTGCATGTTTGGGTAGAATAGAAGTTGATATGAACACCCAAATTTGGTGTGAAATCAATCAACAAGGACATTCAAATAAATTATGCCCCCCTTCGAAGAAGGAGGGGTATATTGTTTTGCAGATGTCTGTCAGTCGGTCGGCCGGTCGGTATGTAGACCAATCCATTTCCGGATGATAACTCAAGAATGCTTGGGCCTAGGATCATGTTTGTCTGTACACTTATCTGTTCTGTCAGTCCATCTGTCTGTACATTCATCTGACCTGTCTGTACATTTATCTGTTCTGTCTGTACACATCTGTTCTGTCTGTACATTTATCTGACCTGTCTGTACATTTATCTGTTCTTTGTGTACACTTATCTGTTCTGTCAGTACATTTATCTGTTTTGTCTGTACATCTGTCTATACACTTATCTGTTCTGTCTGTACATTTATCTGTTCTGTCTGTATATCTGTCTGTACATTTATCTGTTCTGTCTGTACACTAATCTGTTCTGTCTGTACATTTATCTGTTCTGTATGTACATCTGTCTGTACATTTATCTGTTCTGTATGTACATCTGTCTGTACATTTATCTGTTCTGTCTGTACATTTATCTGTTCTGTCTGTATATCTGTCTGTACATTTATCTGTTCTGTCTGTACATCTGTCTGTACATTTATCTGTTCTGTCTGTACACTAATCTGTTCTGGCTGTACATTTATCTGTTCTGTATGTACATCTGTCTGTACATTTATCTGTTCTGTCTGTACATTTATCTGTTCTGTCTGTATATCTGTCTGTACATTTATCTGTTCTGTCTGTACACTTATCTGTTCTGTCAGTACATCTGTCTGTACATTTATCTGTTCTGTGTGTACACTTATCTGTTCTGTCTGTACTTTTGTCTGTTCTGTCTGTACTCTTATATGTTCTGTCAGTACATCTGTCTGTACATTTATCTGACCTGTCTGTACATTTGTCTGTTCTGTCAGTACATCTGTCTGTACATTTATCTGACCTGTCTGTACACTTATCTGTTCTGTCAGTACATTTATCTGACCTGTCTGTACATTTATCTGTTCTGTCTGTACACTTACCTGTTCTGTCAGTACATCTGTCTGTACATTTATCTGCCCTCTCTGTACATGTGTCTGTCTTGTCTGTATGTTTCTCAGTTCTGTCTGCACATTTCTCTTTTCTGTCTGTACATTTGTTTAATAGAAATTTTCATCTGTATGATACAGTTGCATTCAAAACCCTAAGTTGATTTATTAATTTGCCTGATTAGCTCAGTAGGATTGCAGTGTCATGAGGTCCATCCCCGAGTGAGGCATTTGTTCTGTTGTAAAGATTGATAAAAGATATGATTTTTCATTTTTTCTCCACCTCTGATTCATGTTAAAAAGTTGGCAATTACTTGCAGAGAACAGGTTAGTACTGGGGCAGAATCCAGGAACACCGGTTAGGTTAACTGCTCGCTGTTACATATTTATAAACTGAAATACTGTTGAAAAACTGCACTAAACCCAAAACAAACAAACAAACAAATTAATTAGTTTATCAGATACATTGAGGCCAATTAACTTCTTTCTGTTGTATATGAATAGTACATGCAAAATGTCCAAAATTCCTTGTTAGCTTCAGTAGGTTACAATAGTTTGTTTGGGAAGCATAGTGAAATGGACTACTGAAAGCAGTTGAAACATAAATTGTGAGAAACCAAAGACAAACAGTTCAGTGAAGATGGCACCAGGAACAGTTGCAATTGTTTCATCTAATGGGCATGTTTTTTCTTTGACAAGTTGGAGCACTGCAATGGTCCAGTGGTGACACCCTGAACAGTTAAACCTGGGGCCGTGAGTTTGATGTCTAGCTCCTTAAGCTATATTAATTTCAAGTTTTTGGATGTGATTTTAAATTAAGAACCTGTGTAAGTACCTGCCTTTCACCTTATATGATACCCAGGCAAAGCTTCTGAAGTTAGAGAATCCTCTTGCACTGTCCTCTACCCGCTTCAAGAGTTGCCGATATGGGCAACCACTGGAGACAATGCACAAATTGACAAGTTGATTTTCTGATAGCGTTTATGGAGGAACAAAAAGCGAGATGTAGTACTTCCTATTGACGGTTTCACACTGATAGTGTTACTTTGTTTTCAAGTGGATTTGTTTAATAGAGGGAAATATTTGTCTAATCTCTACTGAAAACATCACAATGTCCCTAAGTCCTCCACTCATAAACCCTACTTATAAAATAAGATTGATTGTTGTAATACTCTTCATCAAAAAGAAGTAATATTGGTTTATTGACATATTGTTTGATCAAGTGGTCCAAGTTTTTATTGTTTAAAAGGTTAAGTTGTTTCGCTGGCAAAAAAGTGATCGATGCTTAACTTATTGAATTGCCAACAAAAGAAATAGTTTCTGGTGTTTTACATCTAACTGTGTGGCAGCTGATTTTTAATTACTTTTTACACTGTACAAAAAATAATTGTAGGTCATATGAAATGTATTTTATTGGAAACAGATCTTAGAAAAACCTGCAGTAATGCAAAAATGAAGGATTGGATTTGATTCAGTTTATTGATACCTGTGGAATAATTGCAGTGAATGTAGGATAGGAACTATACAGACTTTCCGTGTTTTTATGATTTTTTCTCAAGAGGCAAGGACAAGTTTGTGTAGATGGTTTAGTAAAACGTTCAGGATATAGAAGGGAATTTCTTAAATTGAAAGAACTCAAAGCAGGATAGAAATGACCTTGATGTGCTGTTTTATACAGAAGACTGTTAGGAACTTTATTGGAAGAAAGGGTGGGTGGGCATTGAACTCCTGACATCAGGTTTTATAGTCCAGTGTCTAACTGTTTGGTAACATGCAGACCTAATATAATAGATTATCTAAATTATAGGTAGTTTCAATGAATAAAAATGGGTTTTTAATTATGTCTCCCCCAGGAGACATATCGTTTTTGCCCTGTCCGTCCGTCCTTCCATCCGTCCGTCCGTACGTCACACTTCATTTCCGAGCAATAACTGGAGAACCATTTGACCTAGAACCTTCAAACTTCATAGGGTTGTAGGGCTGCTGGAGTAGACGACCCCTATTGTTTTTGGGGTCACTCCGTCAAAGGTCAAGGTCACAGGGGCCCGAACATTGAAAACCATTTCCGATCAATAACTAGAGAACCACTTGACCCAGAACATTGAAACTTCATAGGATGATTGTACATGCAAAGTAGATGATCCCTATCGATTTTGGGGTCACTCCATTAAAGGTCAAGGTCACAGGGGTCCGAACATTGAAAACCATTTCCGGTAAGTAACTTGAGAACCACTTGACCCAGAATGTTGAAACTTCATAGGATGATTGGTCATGAAGAGTAGATGACCCCTATTGATTTTGGGGTCACTCCGTCAAAGGTCAAGGTCACAGGGGCCTGAACATGGAAAACCATTTTCGATCAATAACTTGAGAACCACTTGACCCAGAATGTTGAAACTTCATAGGATGATTGTACATGCAAAGTAGATGACCCCTATCGATTTTGGGGTCACTCCATTAAAGGTCAAGGTCACAGGGGCCTGAACATTGAAAACCATTTCCAGTCAGTAACTTGAGAACCACTTGACCCAGAATGATGAAACTTCATAGGATGATTGGTCATGCAGAGTAGATGACCCCTAACGATTTTAGGATCACTCTGTTAAAGGTCAAGGCCACAGGGGCCTGAACATGGAAAACCATTTTCAATCAATAACTTGAGAACCTCTCGACCCAGAATGTTGAAACTTCATAGGATGATTGTTCATGCAGAGTAAATGACCCCTATTGTTTTTGGGGTCACTCCATTAAAGGTCAAGGTTACAGGGGCCTGAACATTGATAACCATTTCCGGTCAGTAACTTGAGAACCACTTGACCCAGAATGATGAAACTTCATAGGATGATTGGTCATGCAGAGTAGATGACCCCTATTGATTTTGGGGTCAGTCTATTAAAGGTCAAGGTCACAGTGGCCTGTTCATGTAAAATCATTTTTTGGAAATAACTTGAGAACCACTTGACCTACAATGTTGAAACTTAATAGGATGATTGGACATGCAGAGTAGATGACCCCTATTTATTTTGAGGTCACTTGATCAAAGGTCAAGGTCACAGAAGCCTGAACAGTGACTTGAGAACCACTAGGCCAAGTGTTGAAATTTAGCGGGATGATTGGACATGCCAAGTAGATGATCCCTATTGCAGCCAACCATCAGTGTCTCTTTGAATTTCGCTCCTGACCCCTATTGACTTCTTGCCTATAGGACTTTGCATTGGGGGAGACATGCGCTTTTTTACAAAAGCATTTTCTAGTTTAATTTATTTTTTTTACTACAAAAATGAACAGATATTATATCATTCATTCATTCATTTTATTGGCAAATCGGTAAAATACATTACCTTTGGCCATTTACAAAATTATTTGACAAATATGGCCAAGACAATTAACATAAACGTGAATACAACATAAGTTACAATACATATAAATTCAATTCCTAAGGATAATGTCACAACTAAAAAAAGAAAAATCAATTCAAGAAGCAGTTACATGGTCAAGAGATCAACTGATTGTTGTACAGAAAAGCGATGCCTTAATTAGTAAAGGTCACAGTGAAGGTCACAATTATTACCCTTTCATCTTGACATAGTAATTTGTTTTTCACACCCAAACATCTGCATTGTAAAAGAAAGAAAATAGGACTAAATTAATAAATTGTCATAACATTGGCCAAAGGGCTGTAACTATTGGAATGTTACATGTACTTCATTGCCTGTCTTTAATTAACATGTGTGACATTCCACTATTGTATTGTCATCAGTATTTCTCCTTATTTTCTTGTTTCATCATTTTAACAGGTGATCAATACATTTATTATTTTTGTGGTTTTGCAAAAATGAGAGAGGAACATTTTGGTTAATACAGGAAGAAATGTGTATATTTACAATTACTAATTGTAATTGAACTGAAGTATGTGTAATTGGATCATCCTAAAAGGAAGTGATTAAGGGATTTTTAAACACCTTACTTATGCAGTGTTAAATGGGAGTTGAATATTTCATCGAAAAACATACATGTTAAAAAACATATGGAACTGTTATGATCGAAAGAGAAAAGTTCGCACCCAAAAATTAAGTGAATTTTTTTTTATAAAATAATCTTTAAAAAGAAACTGTGAGACTTCTTTACTCGACAGTATCTTTTTACTGTAATACAGCAAGATTGTAAGACTTTGTGCAAATCGGAGATAGATCTTATTTAAATTCAGCTTTTATGAATATAAAATATTTTAACTTGAATTATAATTGAAAGTTCATGGCCGAGATTTTTGTAGTGATAATGGGCTATTAAAGATATGATATTGGTAGATAGTACATGTTGATTGAACGTGATAGCTTACACTACAATCGGTGTATTTATGCTTTTCAAATATAAATACACCCAAAAATGCCGATTTTATTGTGTTTCTAAGCTCTACAACTTCTTGATCAAAGAGATAATGGATAGAAAATGCGTGATTGTATTTTCTGACAAAAAAACGACAATTTTTACAACAGTGATATTTTATCTTTATTGTGTACACATATAGACAGTTTCGATGCATTTTGGACTTCTAGTTTGTATTTATTGAAAAAGAACGTAACAGGTGTTGAAATTTGTGAAATTTTCTACGAGGATTTTTCAGTGTTTTTACTTGTAACGCTCTGATGCACGATGTTGAAATGGACGAAAAACAGGTGAGTGACATGTGAAGCGTTGTAACTTGTAACGCTGGTGAATTTTTAATTTTAACCTAAACGTATACAACAGTCACCGTTTAATGTCCATGTTTATCATGTTTTTATGACACAAGATTTTACAGGAATTTGTATGAAGAGGTTTTTATGAAGCAATCATTCAAAGGACATTAATTGACTTAGTTGCTTTTTGAAGGGTTTTTTATATGCTCATTCAGTTTGTATGAGAAATTTTCGGACCTCTTCAAACTCTTCAAACTTTCGCAAATTTGTAAATAGCTGGGAGATCATTCAATATGGGTGGAAAAAAGAAAAGGTTGGTAGAAATGTTCAATTTTTTTTTTTCAATTCGATAACCTTAATTTTGTATATGGATGATTAGTAATCATTTTGAATTGAAAAGCTGTTTTAAATAACAGGTGTTGTAGTTTTCAGGTTTTATTCATATTCACTGTAGTGCTAAGGTTGTCTTCTGGAAGGTAGTGTAGGCTTAAATCATTGCAGCTTTACAGAAAATCATTTCAACTTAACTGAAGGTGTTGCTTTTAATGTGACTTTGTCAAATGTTTCTCAGGAATATTTGCAATGAGGTTCCAGGGACCCTTAACATTATCATTTTCTGAGGTTCCTTACGAAAATTTGTGAGTACTCAAGATTATCTATTGTATTTGGGAGGGACAGGGTCTGAGGACCCTTAAGGTCATAATGTTTTCTTAAGGTTGGTGCAAAATTTCTTGCCCATGATATTAAATGATATTACAGTATCTGTTCCGTCTGTTATTCACCAACTACTTTACCTAATTAAGGAGGTAGGTTACCTTGTTACAAGGGTAAATTCAAATTAGTTTAACCGCAGCATTTGTTTGTATTTCGTGTAATATGAAGTTTTACCTGCTACAATCTCAATTTCGTTTGTCTCTGTCCCTTCAAATTCAATTTTTATCCAGGTTTAAAGAACATGACCCTCTAAAGGTATTTCATATTGAAAGAAGAAGGAAAATACGGATATTTAACACTTTTCGGAGTATTATAGTTTCATTGATATCCGTAGAAGTCTGCATAATTGATAATTTTACTAGTATGCACGTTAGCTTTCTAATATAAGCTTTAAATGTATATGTCGCGGGGCTCGTGTTTCCATGGTAACGCATTTTCTCTCATTTTTAAACAACTATGTATAAAAATATGTGTTTTCGACGGCTTAAGTGGCATTCTGTTAATGACCAACATGGAATATTTGGGAAATATTATAAGCAAAATACCAAGCTCTTTACATGGTACCCTATTTTTCTTAAAGTTTACAGTAACCATGGCAACAGAGATGTTAAAATAGCTTATATCTTGCTTTTTGTCGTAATTTCTTATAAAAAATATTGAATAAGATTATCTTTCTAGTTAATGTAGCTTTAAAACATATTATTTCTGTCGTAAGTTATATTTTCTTGTTATTTGCATTGATTCAAACAAATTTCACAGCTTAGAATACATACGGCAGTACCCCTCGTCTGGCATTTTTCATGGAAAAATCGTTCAGCATGCTGCTATTATTCTCATGGATATTGTTGAAATGAAAATAAAAAGCCGAAGCTGTGTTTCTTAAATAGACCAGTGTGTTTCCATGGTAACGCATTTTCTCTCATTTTTAAACAACTATGTATAAAAATATGTGTTTTCGACGGCTTAAGTGGCATTCTGTTAATGACCAACATGGAATATTTGGGAAATATTATAAGCAAAATACCAAGCTCTTTACATGGTACCCTATTTTTCTTAAAGTTTACAGTAACCATGGCAACAGAGATGTTAAAATAGCTTATATCTTGCTTTTTGTCGTAATTTCTTATAAAAAATATTGAATAAGATTATCTTTCTAGTTAATGTAGCTTTAAAACATATTATTTCTGTCGTAAGTTATATTTTGTTGTTATTTGCATTGATTCGAACAAATTTCACAGCTTAGAATACATACGGCAGTACCCCTCGTCTGGCATTTTTCATGGAAAAATCGTTCAGCATGCTGCTATTATTCTCATGGATATTGTTGAAATGAAAATAAAAAGCCGAAGCTGTGTTTCTTAAATAGACCAGTGTCAACGCTTTTGAATTTTACATTTAGATACATAGGTCACGGGCTTCGTTTCCATGGTAACATCAATTAAATTCAAGGAACCACATTTTTCTACTGAAATTTGAACAATTTTAGATCTTAGTTTTAGTATATACGTAACAAATTATCAACGGAACCTGAAAAACAGGTATTACAAATCAAACTGCTAGATTTTTTATTTGAAAAGGCCGTTACAAGTAACCTTTCATCCAAATATATTCCAAATAACATTGGTTACCATTATCCATTTTCTTACAATCCGCATAACGTTTCAATATAACTACATAAAAGAAGCAAAATATTGATGATTATTCAGAGCAAAAGATTCATAACAAATATTTCAGCAAATATTTGTTATTTGAAGATAGTTAAAATAAAGAAAATGCACAGAATTACGTACTTTCAAGATAAAAGCTATTAATTTTGCGCGGTAACTGACACGTAACGTCATGACATCAATGACGTCATTTTAAGGCAACATTGTTTTGAAGCGTTTCTGCGGCAATTGATTCATTATTTATACATTATTAAACCATAAAGTATCAGATCGGAGGCAGGTTCATGATTGGTTTTCAGGAGAATGAATATACAAACACATTTAATTTGTCGTAAACGTCGTCGTAAATCGTCACGTTAGCTTCCGGTTGGACATGCGCACATACAAATATGAAGGTAACCTACCTCCTTAAGTAATTTATTTAATTAACGTAGAAATCTGCACTCCCAGCTGTGAAAGGATTGTATTTAGTTGCCTGTTTGACAAAATGTACAATACAAATTATTTGAGCCACGCCATGAGAAAACCAACACAGTGTGTTTGCGACCAGCATGGATCCAGACCAGCTTGCACATCCGCGCAGTCTGGATCCATACTGTTCGCTAATGGTATCTCTAATTGCAATAGGCTTTGAAAGCGAACAGCATGGATCTTGCCCAGACTGCGCGGATGCGCAGGCTGGTCTGGATCCATGCTGGTCGTAAACGCACTATGTTGGTTTTCTCATTGCGCGGCTCATTTTTACTTTCAGTTGTTGAAGAATTTTCATTATTTCCGCAGTTATATTGGAATAAAAAAAAACTGTTAGGAGAGGACTATAACTTACATACAGAAAATCCCTGCAGAATTTTCTTTTTGCAAGTTAAGATATGTTAAAACTTGTGTTTACAGATTTTCCCAAAGTTATTATCTCTGATGCTTGTGGACTAATTGGTGAAAGCAGAACCAAGACTCCAATTAAATATCTAAAATCTAGTAGTTACTTTTCATTAGATCTTGCTGTATAAGAACTGGACCTATAGTCAGTGAAAAAACTGAACATGGTTAAAGTTCAACAACTGTTGCATAATATTTCAACAAAATAATGCTGCTTTTAATATACATGTTTGTTAAAAAATCTTAGTTCCCAAAGGAGAATATCTAATTTTCACACAATGCCATGGATATGCTATATAAAAGAATAAATTTGGATGCAGCTTTATTTCATTCAGAGTTACTGCCCTTTGCTGTTGTCACCAAACTTCATTTGTTGTGTACTGTTTTTGTTTTCTTTGCTTGTATTAGTCTGGCTACCGACTAGATAATCGTTTTTATTATAGAAAAAAAAAAAAATTCTTTAAAAATTTCTGACTTCATCAGTCTTGGCTCTGATTATCTACCGTCTGTTTTGAGAAGACAAGGGACATAATTATATAAAATTTGAATAGCCTCAGGAGTTATCTCCTTTGAACAAAACATATGGTCTGAACACAGACTATGCTTGTATTTGTGAAACACTGTGTACAGCACATCGTAGATTTGAAATATTTTATTGAAAAAAAAAAAACGCAGCTTCATTTTTGTCAGATTGTTGGATTAACACTTGAAGAAACTAAGAGGCATTGAAAGAAAGCAGTCAAGTATATACATGTAGAACACTGATTCAGTTTTCCTCTATAGATGTCCAGAGTTCAGCTCATGGTCAGTGACTATGTACAATGCGGAGACAAGTAACACAATATTGTCCAGGCTCTCACACCATATGAAATCAGTTTTAAAGTAGTGACACCTTGAAAAGGCACCCTATAGTTATGTATTTATAATTATATCCCATGTTAAACATGCTTGGTAACATTTCAATAATATCAGTGTATGGAAAGAAATTATACTTTGTACACTAGACTGCTGTAAAGGATTTCTTTATTTCCTTAGACATTTGATTGAAATTACAAATGTAGTTTATATGACATTTATTTAGAAAGTTTGTAACTTTTGAGTTCTTTTCCGGGGAATAACCAGTTCTGGTGTCATATGAAGTGTAGCATTGACCACTGGGGTTCGAACCCATCTGAGCAGCCACCGACTGAAAAACTAGAACATTTTTCCAATTTGAAGCTAGAAGTTATTCCACTGACCTTATTGTTTGACCAGTAACAGTTGTTAATGTTTTTGAATGGGAGAAATTGATCAATGATAAAGACATTAAAAGGTTGATGATTGTGATTATTAATTAATAAGCCACCTTTTGTGTAAAAGAAGAAAAATATATCGACAGTTGTCGATAGTTTGGCACAGTGACATCAGATAGGGTATGTTTTTGTCTACAGTTGTCATTGCCCTTCTTGGGTCAGTAGTCAAGGTCACTGATTGTACTCAATCCTAATTTGTTTTAAGGGGATATCATTATTATTATTGTATAACAAAATTTTGGGATAATGCGGTTGTCACAAACTTAAAAATTTAATAGAATTTCCATTCATTTTATCGAAACAAATTTGTTTCCCCTCAAAACAGCAACTTTGACTGAAACCAGGAAAATATTTAAATAATTTCACCTGTTTCTAGTAAATTATATTTCTTTTATCAGCAGTGGTTGAAAAGGCATATTTCAATTAAATTGATACTGATCAGCACTCCATGTGAAATTTTTCTCCTGTCATAAATATACACATTTGAGCAAAAATTTTGAACAAAGCAATCATTTTACTGTTGAATTCAGCTTTTTGTCATAATAATTTATTTCTACCGAATAACCTGTACAAAGAAAATGGGTTTGGTTTGATGGTTTGATTCATTGGAAAAATTGGTCTGTGTGATTAATGATATGGAAAAAATATGTTTCAAAATATGAAGAAAAAATACTAAAATAAGACTGAAGTCTGCCATTATTTGAAAGTAAAAAACAGAAATTGAAGATGATAATGAGAGCAAATCATAAACCATAATTGATGATTGGGACTGACGTTCCTTTGTCTTGTATACATTGTTTTATGTGTTGTTTGATCAGTAACAGTATGTTGGTACATGTCTCTGTGTTAATTAGGGCATAATTAATAGGGAATAGACTATTCTTTGATCAAAAAAAAGATTTGAAGTTGTTAACTTTCTGATGTATTATTGAAGCATTCCATGTGTCATATCCATTTGTCTGTATATTAAATGTATCCAACACACTACCCTTGAGCTCCCACCTTGTTAAGCTTACGCAAAAAAAAAGACTAAGGAGGTGGGATTCAGACCCAAACCTTACAGGTTGAGAGGCCAAAAACCTTAACCCACTAGACATCCAGTCGGCATAAACAGATTAAAAGTCAACATGTCCGTCTAAACTGAAAAAGAAAAATAGAAAAGATCTACAACTGACCTGAATTACATCTGTATAATTTATATGGCCTTGTAATTTGCTTTGTGCTCTTTGGCATGCAAATCAAATGAAATAAAAACAGTGTTTGACTGGTTTGTAACATTTATTTTTAGCTGACCTGATGAATTAATTTACCTTGAGGAGGTTTTCACAATAATTTGCATATTTCTGTGTTTGTAGTGCTATATTTAGCATGTAGGATTACAATGTATTTACCATTGTCCAAAATTTTTATCATTTCATTTTGAATAGGTAAATTGTTCAGGTGATATAACAACTTACTTATCAGATAGCCGTTGATTTTTTGTTTTTATTTCTAGTGTACCTCGTAAGAAAATTCAAAATCGGTATTTTGAGTGGGATGTTTTGATGTATAAATTATCAATTGGATTTTATCGTAGGATTCATACTGTGCCGATGATTAAATAGCTTGACACTCCCTCTGGGATTTTGAATATTTTTGAATATACATGTAAGGTAAGACTTTGATATGTTTACTTACAGACTGATGTGAGACTTTGTTGATAACAACAGTACAAATAGTTCCATGTTGTAGTATGTCAGTGTCAAGAAAATTAATTGAGCACTACTCAAATGTAGAAATTTCTGACAACTCCCTGTACCATTAAAAAATCTTAAAGTGAGGTTTTGTTTCTCTTTTTAAGTCTTCAAAAGTTTTTTAACTGTTAATTAGTGTTTAAAGCTGTGTAAACGTTAGAATATTGATAAAAATATGTAATTTATTACCATATGCGTACGATATGACCTTTTAAGATTTGCACTAGGTCAAAAAGCATATCAACACAAATATCTGTCTTATTGTACAATTTGATAATAATTTTCTGAAATTATGATGGTATAAAAATTACAACTTGTTAAGATTATTTGAAAGGTTCTAAATGTATGTCACAATGTTCGGAGTCATTCAGTTATCATAATTATATAGCATGTAGAGACAATGAAGTAATACGCTAGATAAAATCGGAACAGAATATGACAACGATCAAGTAGACACGAATGTTTATGGGTCTTGGGGAAATCTTGGAATGTTGTAACGTTCGTTGTGGAATATTTTCAGCATTTTACCATTTCAAACTGAAGTGCTGTTCTTTTAAATACAGAGTTTTGAACAAAAGAATGAACAAACAACATTTTGAAAGAAAAACTACATTGGAATTAATTTATATGTTTTTTGTTGACTTGAGTGAAGCCTTTGACAAAAACTAAGGTTTGCATAATGTACTATGATTGACAGTGTGAAATAATTCATTCATGGGAATATGAATGTTGTTGACAATATTTGATCACTTGGAGTTCATAATGTTGTGAGTAAACACATATGCTTAATTTTTTTCTCTATTTAGGCAAGATGTGATCATAATGATACAAAAACCTTTTTTTTTTCTTTTTTTTTTTTTTTTAAATGCTATTTATATATTTTTTTCTTTTTAAGTATTTCATTTGTAAAATTCTTTAAATTTTCCATAATTACTTGTTCATTGTAGTAAACAATAAACATAAGTGTAAACAATGAATATCTGTTGACTGTTGCAAGACAGTGGTTGTAACAATGTAAATTTTTTGTCACAGTATTTGTTACTTAGTTGACAGTAATATGATATACAAGACGGAATACATGAACAATTTTGTAATTTTTCAATTTGAAAAACCTATTCAGTGTTCAGTTTGGAATATTTGTAAACCTGTACTTTTGTCTTTGATATTTCTTTAAATATTTACATTCCTTAAGCATGGATTTAACTAGTTTGTTCAATTGAAACCTAGGGTAGTTGAAACCCATGTTACACACTCCGACTGTGTTTGTTCAGGGTATTTGCTTTAATAAGGTACAACTTTACTGTAAGTAAGACATCGGGTTTTGGAGTAGACTTTGGATAAGGCTGATTTATTTTGCTTAATTGCAAATCTTTTGGTGACTCAGTTGGGCTTGAATCTGAAAACTGACATATAGTTAATGAATGCAGTATTTTTGGTGTTTTTGGGATGGTCATCGGTATGAAATTGTTTGATTCATGATTTCTATTATGCTTCCCCCCCCCCCCCCCCCCCCCCCCCCCCCCTGGATTACTCTTGTAAAAAACCATATCATTCATGACTGTTACCCATCATTCTTAGGCGGTGTAACTGTGTTAAATTTCAAAATATCTTGATTAGTTTTATATCTGTTGTCAAAAAATCTAAAATAAACTGTCAGTTGTAATTTCCAGCCACTTAAATTGCATGGACACCAAAAAGTTTTAAATTTATTTGTTAATGGATTATCATAAAATATTGAGGACATCTTAGGTAGTAGCCTGAAAGCAACATTTTCAGTTAACATTTTTGTAAAATTGTAAAACTGTCATGGAGCGAAAATATATTTTTGGCCATTAATCTTAAAAAGATTATACTCCCACTCCTACCTAGAGACCTTCAGAACGATGGTAAGTTATGTCTGAATCAGCAGGTCCTCTCTTCATTCCCCACCCCCACCAACACAAAAATAGAAAGAACTGTTAAAGATTCGGTGGGATTTACGATAGACTTAGAATATTCTTTATAAGTATGCTGCTTTTGCTTAGAATTTTCATTGACAGTCATTTATAGACCCATAATTAAAACATTTTTGATCCTGCTGACTTAAAACAAAGAAGTACAGTTTAATTTTAAATACAATTGTCGTGATCTTGTCATCACTGCAGTCTGACTGCTGAAACTCATGCTCATTTATTAGCTCCAATAAAATGTCATGTTGGCTAATTATCTCAGTATATCATCAGGAATCAGAGATATGATTGTCCACTTACTAGATTTACACAATAAATGCATTATAATATGGACAGAAAGATGTAAACAGCTAGTGTATACAGGGAGTCTAATCAGTTTTGAAGGGAAATTATTGCATGATCCAAGTAAAAATATTTCTGCAGGAAGCCTGCCACATCTAGGGAACAAGATTGTTAGCCATTAGGTTGTAAGTTCAGTCCCCTAACAAGATACTACTTGATTTAAGGCAGCATCATGATCTGTTTGGTGATCTGGTTGAGGGCATTGTAATCTAACGGTCATCTTTCTCTCACCTCAAGTTAGTTGTTTTTGATGCCCATCAAAATTTTTGGCATTGGGCACTTGAGTTGCTTTTTCCATCCATTTGTCTAACTGTCTTTGCAAACTTGTATCATGCATATCTAAAAAAAAGTATTTTACCTGGAGTTATCGAAGCTCATAGGGTTGTTATTCAGCATGTGAAGTTATGCACCAGGGCCCGTATTCATAAAGCTCCTAAGGAGAAAACTTAGGAAAATCCTTAACTTTGTAAAATTTCCTAAACAACATAGCACAAAAGAAAAGTGTAAACTGTATAAGATATATTGATAATCTTCATAACTATGCCAGACTCTATGAGACAATATTGTTAGACATTCCAAATATCCCGACGATTGTCCACAAAATGCTTTGGAACTTTATCCTTAGTTAGTCCCTTAGGGAAATTTTCCCTTAGGAGCTTTGTGAATACGGGCCCTGGTGTTTTCATTGGCGTTTTACACAGCCAGACCAGAGTTATGGTCCTTGACTTTGTCAAAAATAGGCAACCAGTCAGACAAGAGTGGGGGCACCAGTGTCCTGCCTGACACACTATCATCTAGTTTGAAGAGGGTTAATGAACATTCAGAAACTCAGATTTAGTGACTTTTTGTTTGTAATGGAATTTTGTATTACAGTGTGAAAGCAGCATATGAAATGAGAAGTGAATATGGAGCTAGTAGACTATACATGAGAAGAATTTTTATAGTGTTTTGTTACTAGATTCTGTGAGGGAGACAGTTAAAGTATCATTTGCAAGGATGTGGATAAAAATGTAATTGTTGACATCTGAACATGTCTGCTTGTCAGGATATCTCAATCTGAGCTATATTTATGAGCAAGTGTGCCAGCTGTCATGTTTAATGACACATTAAGTAATACCCCACCTACTAACTACATCTGTAACTGTCTAGTAAAATATACTTTTATAACTATATTTTTGGGCGACTTCTGTTCATGTTTTTCATATTTTTAATGTGCAACCCGGTCTACCATTTTTAGAGCTAGAACTTGGGGGAGCTAGGGAATATTAATTTTGCTCCATTGATTAGCGACTGACCAGTATTCTTGTTTAACAATACATTATGATCATGCTTAACATTAACATTTTTGTTTCATTCATATTTAAGCATTATAATATAAAAAAAAAATATGAGCCTAGTATTTATATTTTATATGTGAGGCATTACCTCATCACAAAACTATTGTAAATGCATAAAGTTAATGATCAACCAGTTGTAATTACTTTGCACTTAGTTAACAAAAAGTAAGGAAATTAAAGAGTTTATTTGCAGATATTGCATGCAAAAAGTAGAGAGTTTTATTTGATTAGAAGTCTTGTTTCCATTACCTGGGGTGTGTGGAGGTCATCCACACATTAACATTTCAAATAAAGTTTATACATTTCATTTCACTTTGGCTGCCTTTATTTGCTGATAGTTTGCAAGTTTTATCTACGTTGAGTTGATTGTTGCCAAGTTGTTCTTGAGGATGTTGGAATGAAGATGATGACTTTATGACCATATAGATAGGAACATGACTGGTAAAGACAAGGCTATCTTCACTGAAAGATTCAGGTGATTCATTGAGTTGAAAGACGGTCAATTGTATTTGACGTGTTGTTGATTTGTTTGAAACTCTGCCGTAATGAAGGTTGAGCACTTGAGTGATGTGAGGTGTTGACTGGAACTTAAGGAAAACAGCTATACAAACACACAAACTTGAATAACAACCAGTTGTAAAAGCATATGTCAGAAGCTGAAACCATTTTATTTTGTAAGTGAACTTTTGCAGACTATCTCTTTTCAATGAGCATGATTATCACAACCGAGTCGACTGCGTGTGTCCAATGCAAGAGGTGGTCACCATGGTCTCTTAACCTGATAGAAGTCAGTAAGGTAGAAGACCTTTGTCTTCAACTTGGGAAATTTGAGGGAAGAAGTTAATACTGGTAACATTGGTGAAGTTTGAATGCTGCTAGAAACCTTAATGTGCCCAACTTAAGGGTTGTTTTTTTTTTACAAAGGGGAACAAACTGTTATGTAGGGATAAAACAACATGGTTTTTGGTCAAAGGGGAATAAAACTCAAAATGTAAAGTCAGTTTTGGGGTAAACAGCAAAAGATATGAAGGACCTTTTCTGTGGAAGGGGATGAGAAAGATGCCTGTAAACAACAGGAGCTATAGAAAAAAAGACCCTCAAACTCATAGCATACTAATGTAATAATATCAAAAATGTTAGTACAGGTGCTTGTAACAAGCAAAATAGATATGGGTGTTTCAAACTGATTCTTCTACATCTAGATACTAAATAATTCATACAGTTTGTCAAATGCAGACCAGGTCAAATAAAGATTCAGACTTATTAATGCTGATAAATTGTAATATTAAAAGTTCTATTTGTTTTACATGGACATAAAATTTTCACATGCGGACATGACCTCGGTATCTGATCTATACAATGTAGGTCAATCTTTTGATTTTGCAGATTAACACAGATTTGTTCAGTTGATATCAAATATTTAAATTGCCTGGTCTCCACTTTAGCATAATGTTTGTACATTTGAAATTAAACTTTAAATTAGATGCAGAAGGTTTAGATGTAGATAAACCTGTTTGCTGGCAAACTTTGGTTACCCATTTGAAATTAAAAAGTTGTCAGCCAACCCAGTTTTTTATTCAGTTACACTAGCTATCAGTCACGAGGTTGGTAGATGAAGCAATTGTTTTCCCCGGATGATTTGAACGATTAGACAGTTTGTTGGAAGTTTTGTCTTTCACCTCTTATTAAGGGGCCTCCATGGCTGAGTGGTTATGGTCGTCGACTTTGAATCAGTTGCCCCTCACTGTTTTGGGTTTGAGCTTCACTCAGAGTGTTGATTTCTTAATATGAGGAAGTCATCCAACTGGCTTATGGAAGGTTGGTGGTTCTACCTAGGTGTCGTCTGTGACGAAATAGTGCACGAGGAACACCTGCAGTCTTCCTCCTCCATCAAAAGATGGAAAGTCACATGTATTCCCTATAATTGTGTCAGTGTGATGTTAAACCCAACAACTTCACTTCTTATTCAGGGGGAGAAGTTAATGAATTTAGGTGAGATGAGAAGAGATCAGTACCAAGAAACACTGTGGTTGGGTAAATTGACTGTCATATTGTTGAGTAACTATGTTAAGCACAAACTAGTCAATCAATCAATCAAATCAATTCGGATTTGGTTTAGCGCCATTTTCCCAGTTATGTAATGGCTGGCAATTAACCTAACCATTGTGTTCCTGGTTTCTGTACCAGTATCAAGTAACTGCCAACTTCTCCACATGAATAAGCAGAGGACAAAATGACTTATGACACAATGTCTTTTATCAAATAATCACAGAGAACAAGAGCCTCGGCAGCAGATTGAACTCACGACCCCAACGTCAGTAGATCTGTGCTTTTCCTATGGAGTGAAGCAAAAGTAACTAAAATTCCTTGTTTTGTTCTTCATCATGTTAAAACATGGATTGAGGCTGGATTTTGTCTTACTTTTAAATAAGAGTGTTATGTTGTAGTTACTGAATATCATTAATGCTTTTGATGGTGTCTGTTCCACTCCCTACTGACTGTTGTATGACAAGCTGACTTTTCAAACTTACTGCTTACAATGGGAGCTGAGTGAAAGAAGCAGAGGTTTAATAGGGTAGAATCAATCAGCTTACATCTATAAAAAGTCAATAAAGAGCCATTTAATCATCTCTAACAATTTTTATTGACAAGAATGTTCTGTGGTTCAGTGTGTATATATGTGTGTATATATATCCGATTCTGTATACTAAGGTAGTAGGGAAGTTCAAGCCAGGTTTTTCTTTGTGGGGTTTTAAGGAATATAAAGGTTAAATTCTTTTGATAACTGGTCAGGTAGGTTGATATATATGTTGATATGATGCAGTCACCTTTTATATGGAAAAAGTTGTTTTTAAGTTAAAGGTTTCTTTTAATGCGTATTATGGGTGTCATACATACAGTGATCAAACTGCCCTTGCATTTGCTAATTGTCTATGTTGTATATATCTCATTTACAACATTTAGATAAAATCATGAATGCAGTGAAACCATGCACATATTTTAAGCATGATGTTGTGTTGCTTGCCAGTCCAGTATGTACCTGTAAGGTCAAGGTCACTGGCAAGGGCACTAACTCTAACCAACTCCACTTAGGGGGCATTCGTAACAAACAAGAGACAAATGAATATATGGCTTTTGATGACATTTGACTTGATCATAAGTTCATCAAGTACAGGATAGGACTGTCCCTTCAGGAGGCATTTGACTCCCCCCACAACTTCCTACCCTGGGAGAACAAATGCTTTCCTTCATCACTTCATGTTGGAGACATTGAGTCGAAATCATTTGTTCTCCACCTATAAATGTCACAATTTCATCTACAGGTATTTCAATTATTTTAATGTTAAAAACCAGTTTTCCTCCCAGTTTGTAATGTTGCTGACTTTTTTTGCTGTGATATATTGGGTTATAAACCGCTGCAGGAAACTTTAAGTTTATCTCTTTTGATAAATGGACAGGTACAAGTAATGTGACAGTTTTATATGAAGTTTTCATACTATGTTATTAATTCTTGTAAAGACCAGATTTTAACATGTTGATTATCTCCCTTTGACCAAATTGTTCATTTTAACTATACTGTTCTGTGCCAGGATCAACTGTAGGTTTCAGTGACTGTTTTATGCAGTGTTGTACTTCTTGCATATTTCAGTAGAATTACTATGCATCGGAAATCTGTAATTATGTTAAGAAATGGTGATACATGTTAGAAAGGTATTAATCACAAAGACTAATGCTTTATTTTCAATTGGAGCTAAAACTTTTTTGAGTGCATTATTATCAAAGATATATAGTGTACAATACTTTGTAACAATACCTTTTTAAAATCTTTTTCAGTAAATCAATGAGTGGCTCATACTCAATGAAAGGCACCGCTCCAGTCGGTGTTGGGGTGAAGAAGGGGTCACTTACAACCAATGGGAATGGCCCGCCACCGTTAAGTTACCCGGCGGACCCGCCCGACGATGAGAACATGAATGAGATTATTGATGAGAATGTAAATCTCACCGTGGTGCTACCCGACGGCTCGCAGAAACAACAAACCATCGAACCTAAGTAAGTATACATAGGGTCTTTTCAGATTTTAAAAGAATTGCCAAACAGTGTATTTAACAAATAATGCTAATATAAATGTTGCACACACTGTGTGAAATCATCACTTTTTATAGTGGATTCATTTTTGTTGATTTCACTATTGAGTCACTGTCCACAAAATTAAATCCTAACAAGATTTTGGATGTTATATTCTTATGCACCATGTGTTGAATACCATGGAGGCATATAATGTTTTAACTGTCTGTCTGTACATCTGTCACACTTTCTAGTTACTCCACTCCTACAGTTCATCCAACTATCCATCCTGTCTACTCCATATCTTTTCAATGCAGAGACTAGAATCAATTGTTAACCTCATCAAAACGATATGTGGAGCACACAACCCAAATCACTTGGTCCAAGGTTAATGTCACACTTGGATGTCAAAGATCAGATAGCTTATATTTGTGTCGACTCCTCATATCCTCTTTTTCCACTAGAAGGATTATCATAAAACTAGCATCAGTTGTTAATCTCATCAAGGTGACATGTAGACTGTGCACAACTCCGGTCACTAAACCCAACATCAAAATCTCACCTGAGGGTTTAAGGTCATGTTCGCAACATTTTACTTTCCCATTACCAAAGTGGTGTCTGGGGGTATTAATTGTCTTTTTTGAGTTATATCCCTCTTGGACATGCCCCAGTCTTAATTTTTTAGATGAAAGGTATTTTACAAACCTGTTACAGTTTTGTGTGCAAGATCATATCTTTGTAACCATTGTATTGGATTGAAACATGTTAGATAACTCTTTGTTATACAAATTATGGCCCTTTCTCAACTTAAAAAAAAACAACAGGTTTATCTATCAAGCTATATATCAATAACAATATATATCTTGGACTGAATTGGAACCAGATGTCCTAATCCAGCTTATATTCATATAAACCAAGTTAAAGAACTCTTGGTTGAAAATGAATCAAGTTCTGATCTCTTATTTGAGTAAGAAAATTTGAATGAAGCTTTGCACACAATTTAATAAGTTGTTATCATTGAAGTAATAGAATTTTGATTTGTTGTAAGTTGTAGTGAATTAACTCAATTACACAAGTCTTTACAAATCATGGCCCATGTTTTACTTGGAAGTTGTCAAATAGTCAAGACAGTGTGCTTTCTTACCGGGTATATACTGTTCTGAATGAAATTTATCTAGTGTCTTACACTGACATACAAATAAAACTGCCTTGTATATATAAAGCCTTTCATTAAAATGTTGATCTACATACTTTATGCATTTCCTTACAATCTGCCTACATACTGTCCTCTTCACCTTTCCACAGAATAAACATTTGAAAAACAGGATTTAAACCATAGTCTGTTTCAGAATTATTTTATGAAAATTAAGCAAAAACTTTGTTACTTTTCATCAAATTCAGGATACGTATCCATTTTTTTGAGTTTTAACCTTTACCTTGCTATATTTCTAAAATGGACTGGCCCATCATTCAATTTGGGCAGTACCACTTGTTTATCAAAGGGGTGTTCACTGAAAATTTACTGACTGAATAGCACAGACATGCAGGCTGATCTTGGTCAAACTACTTTGAAGTAATTTTTAAGTAAAAATATGCTGCACGGTCATGCATATTGAGATGTCCCGGTGTTCATTCCATGAAATTAAATACTCCATGTTATAAGTATATATAAACATGACAGCATAAATTTAGACCTCTTTATTCCCTATTCATGGTTTATGTTTCATTTGTTAAATACAATATTGACAGATAGATTACATTTTCTGAGTCAAGCATATCAACACATTCTATAGTTAAATCTGAATAGAAGTGAAAGATTATCACATACCACACCCTGGTAGAAATACAGGTGTTACTTCACTATGTAACAGTGCATTCCATACATTGTTATACTAGCGGTTATATCCCCATAGTATTAAGTTCTGAGTCCAAATAAAGGCATTAAATCTTTAGCCTGCTAAAGTTATAAAATGGACTGCTCCATCATTCAATTTAGGCAGTGCCATTTATTATTTGAAGGGGTGTTCACTGAAATAGCAAACAGTCACTGCATACCATGATCAGCCTGCACAGATGTACTTGGTCTGCTCTGGTCGCAAAGGCAGAATCACTTGCCGCCAGGGTAAAGGTTAAACCTACATGGTTTATTAGAAATGATATTGAAGGGACTGGACTGAAGTTTCTTACAAACTTTTAAGTATGACGTTTTGTAGTACAGTACAAGACTGATGGGAAGTGTACATTAGACATGAAATTCATATGAAAGTTACCTGTAGTCTACAGAATATCCCTTTGTCAGGAAAAAAGCAAGGGCTACTATGGTCAATAACTATATGACCGTCTCTGGTGGATCTTCTGTCATTAAATATTACAGACTGTGGGTTGTAAAAATTGTCAGGGTCAAAGTTTGTAAGAACTTTATTTATCTGCTATCCTGTACCCTTTCCGGGACTTGTACATTACCAGTTATATTGATCCATTGTTTGCCAAAAAGTGTGATAAAATGTGCAAGTTTTACTGTGCAGTAAAAACACCAGTGCCCAGATACAATTTCATTGTTTATTGTGATTTAATAGAGTCAAGCATTATAAAATTTACTGTTATTTGAAACAGACTATAATTTTACCTGTCAATTTTAGAAGCCATGTGACATGGTATTCAAACATGTTGAAAAACCATAGACTGTAAAAATGTCTACTGTATACAATGTGTAAATTACTTATCAATGGGAGGGGATTTAATGTATTGATATAGGAAAGTGTAGTAAAATGTACAGGCATAAATTACTTTGCAATTATTCTTGTCAGGTTTGATATAGTGTGTTTACACTTTTCAACATAGATTTATTCAAGTTCAAAGGTACATTCAGTGTAAATTTTAATTTGGTGAGTGATATGGAGTAATAATGTTTTCGCGAAAAAAGAAACAGATGTCCGGCAAGCACGGCGAGAAGAACGAGCTGACACTAAATACCGCTGTCACACAAGATCAACCAGATATATCATTTTCACGAAAAGACAATGACCCATCGGGAGAAACAGTTAGATGGCAAGTGGAAGACTTGCGTTCATCTCGCCAGGTAATTTAATATACAAGCTCAGTACCATATTCTAATTTATTCACCTTGTAAATTGGTTTTGCATTTACAGTATACCAATGATGGATCTTCTAATCAACTTATCGGCTTCGAACAAGTTAAATCCGGCAGCTCACTCCCTGGTTGTTCTTACTGGGGACAAGTGGAAACAGATTGATTTTAAGGCCAATAAAACTATTGGTTTGTTAGCAGGCGAAGACAGACAGGTGTCGGTGCAGATAATTAAGAAAAAGGTGGAGGAAAAAGTTCGCCCCAAGTCAACAGCACAGCCATTTGAGGTATAGTAGTGAAAAGATGATACATGGTATATTTTGATAAATTTGGTCACCACCTCTGGCACCAGACCAGAAATAAAGTTCCATTGTACATGTTATACCTCCCCATATATATAGCTTTATTTTAAGAGCTGTTGTATTAATCTAGGTAATTGACAGTATATACATATATCTATGCTGTAAGTTACAAGGTATCAGTGTTTATCTTGGTGAAAGTTCACATATCTACACCCACCAACATTAGTATTTTAACAAGTGATCTGGTCACTGGTCAACCTCTTATTTCAGTTACAAGCAGTCTCCAGTACATGTTCGAACTTGGAATCCTTCTGGTATTGTTATTAGACCCTCTTGTTCATTGGACAGGACAGCCCTCTGATCATGTTACTCTGCAGCTTCTTGTTACTGAACAACAGCCTCGTGTTCCTGGATAATGCTCTATCATTGTGACTTATCAGAATTCTGATACTTCTGTTACTCAGCAGCCTCCTTTTTGCTTAACTGTCCTCTGATATCTTACTCTGCAGCCTCCTATTACCAGGTGACCTCTTGGTTCTTTACTCAGCTGCCTTCAGTTACTAGATAACCCCCTGTTACTGTTACTCAGCAGCATCCCATTACTTACGTTACTCATCAGCCTCTTTTTACTTGGCAACCCCCTGATGTGTTACGCAGCAGCCTCCTGTTACTGGACAACTCTGCAATTGTTACTCAGAAGCCTTTTAATACTATACAACACTCTGTTCTGTTACTCTGCAGCCTCCTTTTGCCAAACAACACTGTAATTGTTACTCAGCAATGTCCTGTTACTCAGCAGCCTGCTGTTACCAGGTGACAATGTTTCTGTTATCAGCCTCTTGCTTCTTGTGCTACTAGGTATTACCTTGTTCCAGTTACCCCGGTGCTTCCTATCACTTGGTAACCTCTCCTCCTTTTACTCAACAGCCTTGTGTTACAGGGTAGGTTTCTGCTGTTGTCACTAAGCATACTCCTGTTTCTTATGTTTTGTAAGACACTGTTTTCCTATTAATCAAAAGCCACCTATTTCTAGACATACTATTACTGGAAAGCCTTCTTTTCCTAATAAACTTCTGCTTGCTATGACTGAGCAGTCTCATGATCATTATTATATTATCATTACATTTATTTAGATGTGATGTTTTTTCTGTACAGCCACATATTTCTTTTACCAGCAGTATGCTGTTTTTGTAACTCATCAGCATACAGCAGCTTATTGTAATTGTCTCCAGCAGTGCATTGTTCTTGTTACTCATCAGCATTTATGTTCTTGTCTCCATCTCCAGCAGTACATTGTTCTTGTCTGAAAGATTACATTGTTCTTGTTAACTCAGCAGCATTATGTTCTTGTCTCCATCTCCAGCATTACATTGTTCTTGTCTGAAACATTACATTGTTCTTGTTACTCATCAGCATTATGTTCTTGTCTCCATCTCCAGCAGTACATTGTTCTTGTCTGAAACATTACATTGTTCTTGTTACTCATCAGCATTATGTTCTTGTCTCCATCTCCAGCAGTACATTGTTCTTGTCTGAAACATTACATTGTTCTTGTTACTCATCAGCATTATGTTCTTGTCTCCATCTCAAGAATTATATTGTTCTTGTCTGAAACATTACATTATTCTTGTTACTCATCAGCATTATGTTCTTGTCTCCATCTCCATCAGTACATTGTTCTTGTCTGAAACATTATATTGTTCTTGTTACTCATCAGCATTATGTTCTTGTCTCCATCTCCAGCATTACATTGTTCTTGTCTGAAACATTACGTTGTTCTTGTTACTCATCAGCATTATGTTCTTGTCTCCATCTCCAGCATTACATTGTTCTTGTCTGAAACATTACATTGTTCTTGTTACTCATCAGCATTATGTTCTTGTCTCCATCTCCAGCATTACATTGTTCTTGTCTGAAACATTACATTGTTCTTGTTACTCATCAGCATTATGTTCTTGTCTCCATCTCAAGAATTATATTGTTCTTGTCTGAAACATTACATTATTCTTGTTACTCATCAGCATTATGTTCTTGTCTCCATCTCCATCAGTACATTGTTCTTGTCTGAAACATTATATTGTTCTTGTTACTCATCAGCATTATGTTCTTGTCTCCATCTCCAGCATTACATTGTTCTTGTCTGAAACATTACATTGTTCTTGTTACTCATCAGCATTATGTTCTTGTCTCCATCTCCAGCATTACATTGTTCTTGTCTGAAACATTACATTGTTCCTGTTACTCATCAGCATTATGTTCTTGTCTCCATCTCCAGAATTACATTGTTCTTGTTACTCATCAGCATTATGTTCTTGTCTCCATCTCCAGCAGTATATTGTTCTTGTCTGAAACATTACATTGTTCTTGTTACTCATCAGCATTATGTTCTTGTCTCCATCTCCAGCATTACATTGTTCTTGTCTGAAACATTACATTGTTCTTGTTACTCATCAGCATTATGTTCTTGTCTACATCTCCAGCATTACATTGTTCTTATCTGAAACATTACATTGTTCTTGTTACTCATCAGCATTATGTTCTTGTCTCCAGCAGCATATAGTTCCTATTATTTCACATTTTCATATTTCTGTTACTCTGTAGCCTATTGTTCCTGTGATATATTGTTACCAGTTGTTTCTGTTATTTAACTGTTTTTTATTCAAACTAGGCATCATGACATTTTTAATCCCTCGCCGTGGCGGAGGGATTATAGGAATGGTCTGCGTCCGTCCTTCCGTACTTCCATACTTCCGTCCGTAACAAATTCGTGACCGGTCCATATCTCCTAAACCCCTTGAAGGATTTTCATGAAACTTGGGTCAAATGATCACCTCATGAAGACGATGTGCAGAACCAATGAGTCAGCCTTGCCGGCTCAAGGTCAAGGTCACAACTCAAGGTCAAAGGTTTGAGCCTGCCATTTTGTGTCCGCTCTATATCTCCTAAACCCCTTGAAGGAATTGTATAAAACTTGGGTCAAATGATCACCTCATCAAGATGATGTGCAGAACCCATGAGTCAGCCATGCCGGCTCAAGGTCAAGGTCAAAACTCAAGGTCAAAGGTTTGAGCCTTCCATTTATTGTCCGCTCTATATCTCTTAAACCCCTTGAAGGAATTTTATAAAACTTGGGTCAAATGATCACCTCATCAAGACGATGTGCAGAACCCATGAGTCAGTCATGCCGGCTCAAGGTCAAGGTCAAAACTTAGGGTCAAAGGTTTGAACCTTCCATTTTGTGTCCGCTCTATATCTCCTAAACCCCTTGAAGGATTTTCATCAAACTTGGGTCAAACGATCACCTCATCAAGGCGATGTGCAGAACTTATGAGTCAGCCATGTCAGCTCAAAGTCAAGGTCACAACTGAAGGTCAAAGGTTTGAGCCTTCCATTTCGTGTCCACTCTATATCTCCTAAACCCCTTGAAGGAATTTTATAAAACCTGGGTCAAATGATTACCTCATCAAGACAATATGCAGAAATTATGAGTCAACCATGCCAGCTCAAGGTCAAGGTCACAACTAAGGGTCGAAGGTTTGAGCCTTCCATTTGGTGTCCACTCTGTATCTCCTTAACCCCTTGAAGGATTTTCATCAAACTTTGGTCAAATGATCACCTCATCAAGAACTCATGAGACAGCCATGTCAACTCAAGGTCAAAGTCACAACTGAAGGTCAAAGGTTTCAGCTCTGTATCTCCTAAACCCCTTGAAGGATTTTCATGAAACTTTGGTCAAATGATCACCTCATCAAGACGTTGTGCAGAATTCATGAGTCAGCCGTGTCAGTTCAAGGTCAAGGTCACAGCTAAAATCAAAGGTTTTACCCTTTCACTATCCATAGCAGTGGCGGGGATTTAGCTGTCTTTCAGACTGCCTTGTTGTTAGTTGGTATAACTGGATACTGCTAACTAGGCATCATACCATTTCTGTTAGTTGGTATAACTGGATACTGTTAACTAGGCATTATACCATTTCTGTTAGTTGGTATAACCGGATACTGTTAACTAGGCATCATACCATTTCTGTTAGTTGGTATAACCGGATACTGTTAACTAGGCATCATACCATTTCTGTTATGTGGCACAACCTGTTACTTTCAACTTGGTATCATACCATTTCCGTTACTAGGCATGACCTGTTACTGTAAACTAGGCATCATACCATTTCCATTATTTGGCATGAACTGTTACTTTAAACTAGGCATCATACCATTTCCATTATTTGGCATGACCTGTTACTTTAAACTAGGCATCATACCATTTCCATTATTTGGCATGACCTGTTACTTTAAACTAGGCATCATACCATTTCCATTATTTGGCATGACCTGTTACTTTAAACTAGGCATCATACCATTTCCATTATTTGGCATGACCTGTATCTTTAAACTAGGCTTCATACCATTTCTGTTATTGCAGGGCATGCCCTGTTTTTGTTTCTTGGCAACATGGTAACTTACTCTTTACCTTTTTCATATTATTTAGAATTATTGTCCAGACATGGCTGACTTTATCAACTTCACAACAGTGTGCAAAATGTATATTTCTGTTATAAAAAAACATGTGAAAGTGTGTTAATTTATTGTTAAAAGGATATGTAAATTAGTATGCAAACACTTAAAAACTTGTTTATAGTTGGCTTAACATGAGCTATATGTTTGTGAAACACAGGAGTATATTGTATTTGATGTATTTTTGTCTAGTAGCTTTATTTGTATATAACTCTTGGTAGATCTTTCTAGAGCATTGTAGTAATCTAAAAGTATAGGTTTATAAAATCCAACGTATAACAACCTGTTTCATAAGAGTAAGAAACTGTTTTATTTGGACCAAGTCTGGTATCTCATGTACCTTCTCGTGTATTTTACTTTCAAATTGATATTCTTGGAGGATTCATTTTCATGGATTTCGCAAAATAGTATCTCAGTGGACAAAAAAACTCCTACCATCTTATTTTTAAAGTTCATGAAATCCATGAATTTACGGCCACATGAAATAGCACCTTTTGGCAAAAAGCAGGAAATGGAACGCTAATGAAATTAAATGCTTTTGCAGTATTAGACTTTCTGAGAACAATGTTGGTGTGCATTGGCATTAACCTTAAGGCTTCATTTTAATTTAGATACCTAAAAATATCTTCATTCTTGCGAAAGCTGACCATATTATTACAATCATTGACCATAAATTGATTTATCTGACCATCTTAGATCCTATCACTGGTGATAGGGGGATAACATCCAGGTATGATGTATGTTGTTGTTACTTGATACCCCGGGGACAATACCTCGGTCATCACCCTGTCATCTTACATCATTCACTTCGGCTTTTTACACTAAAAAATACAAGCTGTCACCATTGTTGGTGTGTATTGTATTACACAAGGTGTTGTTGGATTGTCTCAGTGTGAATTCCTGGAAATTTTTACAACAGTTTCCTCAAGGTTCCATACAGATTCTGGGCGATTTTAACCTTTACAATGAAGGAAATTCAGGTTGGTAATGTAAAATAAATGTTGAATGTTTGGTTAATAGTTATTTCAGTGACATTTATACATTGAAGGTCAGTTGATCAGTGCCTAATAGTGAAATTTGCACAATTGCTTACTTGATTCCTACAAATAAAGTGTGAAATTTCAGTCTTAGAAGAGAGAAAAAACAAGATAACTCTTGTAGTATTTTACTTTCGCATTTCTTACTTCTTGTAGCAGTTGAATGCATTATACATATTCATGTAATGTTTGATTTAAACTTCAATACCTTTTATGAAAGTACATTGAAAAGATAGTTTGCAAACATATCAGTATTAATCATCACTTTTTGGTGAAAGATTTTATTTAATTGCTGAAGTGTAAAACTTCTGTATGTCCTTCATTATTGGTCTGTAGGATAGGTATAATTGAAAAGATATATTTTTACATTCCAATAGTTAAAAAAATAATGAATGAATAAGAAGTGACAGTCCATCTTTTATAGTTTAAACCCAACATACCATTGAAGAGTTTGATTTTGGTTGTAGTAAAATATGTAATTATTATTTACATTTCAAATAATTTTTATGTTTTCACAATAACTCTTATAACAGTCTTCATAGGGTGGGAGTGCATAAATGCAGCATGTGTCGCCTTAGATTTTGCTTAGGTTGGGGCCTGAAAGTAATAGGTATTTATAGGAAGGGAAAGCAAATATACAAAAAACAAAAACAGCATTATGCACTTTCCAAAATTGCTAGGTTATATTCATAGTGGGCCTCTATGGCTAAGTTTCTCATACTCTGTGAGTTAAAATGCTGCTTGGGTCATTATGTGAGGAAGCCTTCCAGCCGGCTTGCCAGAGGTCACTGGTGCAGTTAACCACCATTCAAGCTGGAAAATTGCCATAATTATCAACAAAAATATGTTGGTAATATATGAAACATCTTCACAGAAAATGCAACATTCAAATTCATTTGGGGGTTCATTAAGACATATGTTATACTTTAATCTTGACTTACTGAAACATTAAACTGTCATACACACGTTTAATGGATGTAAAGTTTGTGGTCTACATAGTTTCAAATAGCTATTAAAAAGCATTATCTTACAAACTGTACAAAAGACAAAATATTTGTGTCATCAGTAGATATATTTGTTTAGCAAGGACTAAAGCAATTTTTGCAGGACTTAAACCTCCAATAAAGGTAATTATCACTGCATTATGCTATACTATACCTGGTGTGTTAATTTATTTGACATAGTTTGATTCTGGTATTTTATCTCAGCTAGGTTTTTTATCTTTGTAAGTTTGGTTGTATGTAAAAAAAAAGTTAAAAAGACATTTTTCTGTACTCATTTGACATGCAATGTAAAAGCTTGACTATATAAAGTACAAAATATTATGGAGAGCTATCCTAGCAAACATGTCCACAGCATGTCTTAAGTTTTGATTAGCTCTGTTATTGCTTAATGGAATTTGCTTTAAACTTGAACTAATTGCCACAAATCACCACCCATATCATATGACACAAGGTGACTCTTGCACTAATATATCATGAATTATGCCAACCTTTTTACTTAGAATTTCAGGTTAAAGTTTCGCTGCCCTTTGTTACTACTTCATCAATTATAGTTGTCACATATCATCACAATCATAGTGTTAGAAGGTCCATAACTTTGGCTTAAATATATCATGAATTGCAGATATGTCTCCATTTGACTTTGAACTTCAAATTAGATTTTTCATGCATTTCCACTCTCAAAGCTGTTACTAAATGGATTTAATTCAAACTTAAAATAGTTGTTCCACAGCATTATTTGCATCATATGACACAGTGTGCATTACTCTGGCAGACATTGTCCAAGTGTAAGGTCCTTTTTTTACAGAGAAATTGAGGCACTTGTATGTTATTACTAAATGGGTTTGACTCAAACTGTTGTCCCGTATCATCATCCACATTAGGGGTATTATTATTCACTCCAGTGATAGCTGTAGTTTGCTCAGATATGTCCTATTTTACTATCAAGCATCGGAATAATCAAGTGCACTTTCCCTGAATAGCTCTTGTTACTTAAAAGATACTTGTTTGCGTTTTCTTGAAAACAATTTTTATGAGTAACACATTGGTCTGGTGGCCACACACTTGACTGTCAATCCAGAGGACTGTGGTTCAAATTTCTGTTTGGGCACTGGAAATTTCTGAGATTTTCTCAAGTGTCTTTGGTCTAACTGAAAGCCCAGTAATGGTTCTTCCCAGGAAAGAAGGGTAAGCATGTATCTGTGCTTTTCACTGAACTTGTAAAATAACCAAGGGATCTGTTAACAAAGTGTTAACTCGCATGGATCCCTGGTATCTGAATATGTCTCTCTATCTACACATATAGTTACCCTAACCACTTAACAGTCATTATTGTTAATGAATGTTTTAAAATGAGATAGAAATTGCACACAAAAAAAACACCCATACATTTGCAAGCTGTTTATTTGGAAATGTTCACCTAAATTAAAGTGGTGGTGCACAGTTTTGATGTATTAAAATACTTTGTTAATCACGGATTAAACGGATTAGCATACACTTACATTGCACTTGTTACCAAATACAAATGTACCATAGAATAAGCTGTGATATATTACAAACATCTTAAATATCATAATCTGAAGAAATATCTCTGCCTTTCATTTTAAGGATACTTAAAACCATAAAAGTAAGAAATTTTAGTTTAGTTTGCATGGTTGTAATACATATTTAAGGTTGGATAAAAGTCTTATTTTCTTCAGAAGAATTTGTTCATTTAAAATTATATGGATGATATTAAGTTAATATTTCAACATAGGTAAGTGTAATTTAGTATTTTTGCCAGTCTTGTATCAGTTCTTTACATGGAAAAAGTTTGGTGTCGTACTTTGCATGGGGAATTATCGCCATGTTTGGGTAGGAGTGAACTATCTTTTGAACTTATTTATCATGAAAAGGGTGCCATATAAATTTGATATTCTAAAAACAGAATCTGATGTCTTCAAGAAGTTATAAAAGATTCAAAGGCAAAATAGATATGGTAGGTTTACTTTTAACGTAGGCATGAAAAAATTCTTTTTCCTGTTACGATATAATTCCATTACCCAAAGTTGCTAGTTTGTTTTTTTTGCTGAGAATGAAATCTATGAACACTATTTGTAAGCCGGTCTTCATGATTATATAACTGAAAAACTGGAAAAATTGTATAAAAACTAGCAATACCAGCAAGACCAAAAGTGCCAGGAATGGACTGTGTTATGTGAACATGACAGTAAATCATATGATTTGGATAAAATGGCCAATAATGTAATAAAGACTGGCCAGTTAGAGACTATTTGTAATCTTCTCACCCCATAATTTTGTATTGATAAGTCCTTCGGTTATGGTTTCCAGTGTTTATTTTTCACAGTTTGCTATGAAATTCCTTCTATTTAAATCCCACTTCAGCGTGCTACTAAACGGGGGCTGTTAAAAATGTTCTCAAAAATATGTGTTATAGAAGTACAAAAGGGTAATTTTATGTTTTGATATCAAGTCATTGAGAACTTCCTCATGCTGCTCTTGTAAATATATCTGGAAAGCCATGGAATTACTTTTTAACATCAACATTTTTTTACACAAACACAAAATTTTAAGTTTTATTTATTAATTTTTTTACGATTTAATGTATTTCACATATTAACAATTTTTTTAACATCAGTGATTTAAGGTATGTCAGTTTTACTTTCCTTGAAAAGAATTTTTTTAATTGAAGTCAAGGATGTTCTTTAAAATTTTGACCGGCCCACAAAAGATATAGACAAAATTGCTTACATTCATAGAATATAGATAAAATTGCAATAATTACACTCTGTGATCATTAAAAATACAGATCATTTTCAAATTTATATCTATGAATGAATGGGATTGAAACTTAGTAACTCATGGCCGAGGTCATACCAGTAGTTCTAGTGGTACAAAAATCAGTATGTGGAATATTTTGTCAATTTAAAATTGATCTCAACTCAAAATGGAGTGTTTTAAGGTAATTATTCTTCAATAGTTATGTGAGAATTTTTTTGTTATTTTGGTATTTCAAATAAAAAATATAAGGAAAAGTTTCATACTTTGTATTACTCTAGCTCAGTGTCAGGGAAAAAGGAAGGTTGCTACTACTTCTTTCAGTGGAAGATTATAATGAATTCAGTTACAATTTCCTGCTGTTGAAAACTCTGATTTACTTGGAAATTTTGAGAAATGGTTTATTATGAGGACATTTTTAATGAGATGTAGTTGCAGTGGATTAAGATTTCTTTCTGGTGCAACAATAGCACACTCCCGTGTTCTATAAATAGAACATACTGTAGTTATACCATAATGCAATGTGTGCATTGCGGACATGGGAGCGTTTTCTACATATAACGAATCAACTATCTCAGTACTTCGAAGAGAATTAAAAAAGTAACATGCCACCTGTATAAAATTGTCGCACGTGTTAACAGAATAAATTAAAGAGATGAAAAAATAACTAATTAAAGAAATATATTGGAAATGTAAGGAATATATCAAATATACAGACATATAATTTCAACATGGCGATTCATAATGGGCCGCCTAAGCAAAAAAAAAGAGCACTGTTTAAAAGCATGTTGCATGCACATTACCCCATATTCTGCAATAATACTATTAAAATTTTGCATCAGAAGAACAGTCTACAGTCTTAATAAAAAAATACAATACTTTCTAATGCGACATACCGAAGGGCACTTGTGGTTAAAACTTTTTGATTCATGACGTTTAAAGAATGTATCAGTACAATTAAAATCATAACTACAATAACTACATGTATTTCGTTTTTAAACAACTGATTCACACAACACAAGACACAAACTTGATGATGATCACGGATGTCAGCTGTGGTCAGTGTCCGTCAAACATTTCCTTATTAAAATACATATATGCATGGTTTGGTAGAAAATAATGGGGTTGCATTAGATTAGCAACATGTTTTATTATATAATATCTAAATATTACTACGAAAATAACAATGTGTATGACAGTTTACTTTAAAATATACATGTTGTTCATCATATTTCGAAATTTCAATAAATTTAAATTATGTGATCATAAGATTTCCTTTAACATTCACAAGGGATCTTTTAAATTTATAAACACTTACGGAAGATTTTTTTTTTACAAAAATATACTTTTAATGTATGACGGTAACCAAGAAGAACAACTTTGATTTTTTCAGTTCTGTAAATACATTTTTGTTTTAAATATTAACGCTTTCCATTTGGCATTGATACATTTTTTCTGGAGTTGTTTTATTTTTTTCTAAATATTCTTTTTTAAAACTGAAAGTGTCACAAAATGAACAGAATAACATAATAACATCATCCATTCTTTAACATCGTCCTTTCATACACTGAAGAAAAAGCGGTATGTTATTTCTAACATGGATAGTTTCTCGGCTAGTTTACTGAAATTAAGAGTGGAAAAAATCATTTGTTTGCGATGTGTAGGCTAGAAACCTGATGAAAAATAACGAATAAAATGCAAAATCTACGGTTTACTTATGCTATTGTACAATGAATCACTGATTGTTTGTCCGCAAATTCTGTCCTGTGCTATTTTTAGATAGCAGACCTTATCGGTGACGTCACAGATCCTTACATACGGGAGTGTGCTATTACAGAGTGGATCCTCTCCCTGTTTCAGTATTTCGAAGCTGAATGGTTACAGTTTTTCACCAGAAAGACTAATGTGATAGAAAACATAATTGTTCTGAGACATTTAATTTTGTCCCATGAGAAAATATGTGGTGTGTTTGCCATTATCTTGATCGTCATTTTGATTGGAATTACAAAACAGGTAGAACAATGTTCTGTTACTTCAAATTTAATCAAATTAATTCAATACCGTATTTTGGTGTGTATAGGTCGCGGTAATGTATAGTCCGCATCTAATTTTTGCTCTGGAAATGGTCGGAAAATTTAAGTTGTAACGTATTAGTCGCAGTTAAGTTTCGGATTTTTTCCCCAGCAATATTTAATATTTACCGGCAAAAAAGTTTTGGCGGCGGCCATATTGATGCCGCGGACTGAATTATTATCAGAACCTGATTGGTGGAAATCGGACAGTGTTATTTTCGATCCCAACCGTTTCGTACCAACAGTAGTATCGGTAACAGACTACATCAAAGAAAAGCGGCTTTTTGACACTAATTGGCAGCAGACGGTTTGCGTTTACATTCTGTAATTATGCAAGTTTAAATGTGAATTGTTTGCACAGCAATTATAACACCTTTCCGCGTCATGTAATTAACCGCGTTCTTTTGATTCTGAGATTAACAAAATATCTCTTTTTGGATTTTTTTTTCTTTTATTTAAAAATCAAAAGTAAACAATTATCTTTTAAGTTTTTTAATACACTAAGAATTAGTATAAACAATGTTTGGAATGGATGACGGATCTGTCCGGATTTTATCCAACCCGGAGTACATGTCAATGGCGTCCAGTAAAACGAAAGTAGAAACAAACGTAATTGAAATTGCAAAAACATCTTTGAATTAAAGTAATTCGTAATTTTAATAGTCTGTATGGGTTATTTACGATATATTTTATTGAAAGTAACCGCTATTGGTTGAAAGGCCGCCGATATTGATATTTTTTATCCATTTTATTCGTTCGTAACAGATGCACGTAATTTTGCGAGAGCTACGGTCAGAAAATTGGCCCAAAAAAAACTCTGCTGGCAATGTTCTGTCGTATAGGTCGCAGGAACTTTTTCAGGCAGCAAAATGGGTAGAAAAAGTGCGACCTATACACACCAAAATACGGTATTGGTTATTATACATGGGGAATATCCAGTAATGGTATAGATGTACAAACTGAAAGGCTTTGGTTGTTGTTGTATTTATATAAATAGTTGATTACAACTGTTCGTTGCTCAAGGGATTATGGGTATTTTGTGTTTAATTATTAATTATTATTGGCTTTTATCACTTTCAAACAACAGTAAGTTCATCCTGAACGGCTAAGTAGCTGATGTCATAGTGTTGATGTGCTGATAAACAGTCAGCCAGTAGTTTTGTACAATATTATGATTTATAAAATGGAATAAACAAAAACAGTACATGGAGTTATCAAATGGAGTGGAATATATAATAATATATAATCTGTGAAGTTGATTAATTTGGTGTGTTATTGGCAGCAGTTCTGATTGAATATTGCATTCTTTTAACAATATTGGAGTGTTTAGTGAAAGCTGTAAAGATATGGGAATGGATTTAGGATTGATTTAGTTTTATGTCAGCGTGTTTGGTCAGATATTATATAAAACAATACACATTGTATAACTAAACATTTGCTGTTATCTAAATAATGTTGTATGTCTTTATTTGCCTGGAAGGTAGCTTTCTCTTGATACCTGTTTAAGATAGTTTCTCTTTATCATTGAACAGGGAAGAAATCAATTAAGTGTCAATTTATTGACTAAACTACAACTCCCAAACAGGAGTATTGTAAATATTATCTTGAAATATGTGGTCTTTAATTGGCAGACACAATTGAGGTCAAATCTCAACTTTCCTATGTAGGTGCCTCTTAGAGCATTAATTCATAGATGAGTGGGACACCCAGGTAGAACCTAGAAACTTTTTTCACATGAAAGAATTCTACATCTGAAACGGTTTTGATCCACAGTGTTGTTGCTATTGCTCATGGTTAATTGGTTACAGTAGTGCAAGATATACTTCTGATTATATATTTACTGGTTCGGACATGGCTAGTACATTATTCTGATGGATAACGATGTCTTAAGCCACAGTTGTCTTTTGCTTGCTCCACTCAGGGATCAAACTCGGTACTTTTAAATTGGTGTTCCTGTGCTCTTACCCAATTGATGATTATCTGTCAAGTCTATGATTTGAAATAGCAACATATGTTTTCATTATTTCATAAATATTTGAAGTTCTTTGATAAGTGTAAGGTATACAATCATTTGACAAGATTACAATAATAGATTTATTGATTATGAAATTGTCTCGTTCTGTTGGAACTGTTTCAATTGACGTGTCCGCTCTATTTATGTTATAGCACTTAGAAAATGTGTCACGGATTTTGAAATAATGAATTCTTCACCACACTTTAGTGTAAATATTTAATTACTTCAATTAAGAGAGAAACATGTATTTGAAATTTCTACTTACTTATGGATAAATATTTATAATTCGGTATTGAGATGTGCTACCTTAACATATAATATCGTGAGAGAATATTTTCTCAGCCCTTTGGACAATATTGTTGAATATAATTTAACAACAAGGTGACAAAAATATGTCAAAACAATACTGTCTGTTTAATTCATAACATATAAAAAAAAATTAAAAAACTGAACAATCTGCATTTTGCACCAGTGAAACTGACAAACCAAACAGCTTTTAGTATGAGAGAGTGAAAATAAAAATATAAGAGAATATGTTGAAAATACATGGAAATTATTACTATCTCAGTTATTGGATATATTATCTCGTGATCATAAAAAATGAAATGAAAGTGGACACCAGTTATTGTTATTGTTATCAAATTTAACATCAGAAATTCTTGTGAATAAAACAGCCTTCAAAAAAGATGGATTGTTGTTCGGGTTGGGTAAGCATAAATATCATGTCATATTTTATCCTTCTTTCTTCTTTACGCTCCAAGAAAAAAGTTTTTATTTCATGTCAAGTAAAAAAAAAATGACCCAAGGTTTTCTTTCTTCAACAAGATTTCACATAATTTGTGTGTCTTAAGTTTCGATTCAGATTATACATTGTTTAAATATATTGAACAGGCATGAACAGAAGGTTTTTCTTGTTGACAGAAGTGTTTCATATAATTAGCTCTTAGCATACTAGCGGCAATTTTATCTGCCTTTACAACCAGTGCAGATCAAGATCGGCCTGCACATCCATGCAGTCTATCAATGCAGTCTGAGCATGGTCTGCACTGTTTGCTGTTCAGTCAGTAAATCTTCAGTGAATACCCCTATGAACTATATATGGTAGTGTCCAAATTGAAAGAGTAGTTCATTATTGAAATTCAGCAGGGTAAGAGTTAGACTTCCCATTGAAGATGAATGCCTTGGTCATTCAGTAGACCAATCTCTTGATTGTGTTGTTTGGTCAGTTAATGTTTTTACAAGTCTGAAAAGTCTTTTCACTTTTTCCAGTTCCTGGAGTTTTACCTCAATCTTGCAAATCGTGGTTTCAGTGTCAGGTATCTTCCTACTTGACCACAAGTCTGTCCTTTCCTGGACAGTCTTTTTTATCTTTACTTCTCTATACAGAACATAGAAATAGTTTTGTATATAAATAGGTTTCAAATTGTGACTGACTTTAGGCTTGAATTTAAGAGATATTTTGTTTCCTGCTTGAGTGTGTAGTCAAATACATGTTATTGTTTGCAGATATTTTAAGTGGTTATCCTGCTTTCTGCAATAAAACACTTATAAATCACGCAATCTCTTCCTGTTTGTACAACAATTTGAAGAAAGTACATTTTAATAAAATGTTGACAATTTGCAGCTGATGCAATTGGATGGATGATTCCCCTCAGGCCCTCATCCCTCATCCCCCCACTCCAACCACAAAAGCCCCAATTTATTAAGCTTTTTTTTTTTCAGTTTCCGATTGTGGCCAGAAATCAGTCACAAGTACTTAAAAATAAAATCTGAAGTAAATTTACCAGAAGAAAGTAAAACCCAAGGCCTGTTTTACGAGAATTTGACTATACAGTATAACTTGCTTTAGCAGTCACCTCTATTAAGCAGCCAGTGTCTCATTTCCCAAAACAGTCCTTCAGTCTGTAAATTACCTGCATTAAGCAGCCACCTGTTATAAGCAGTCGCTTTTTCCCACGCCCTTGGCTGGCTGCTTATGACAGGTTTGACTGTACTGTATTTAACAAGATATAATTATGGACCATTTTGCCATTCCCACTGTGCACAGATATGTCTACGGCGTGATATTCTAGTGAGGCAGCACTATAAAGTTCGGCATTGTGCTCACTGCTATAAGAACACACACACACACACACACACACTGTGCACAAGATTGAAACAATCTGACAAGACATTATTTTATTGGGAATATGTCTTTTTGAGAAAACAGCGAGTTTTACTTGTAATAGACTTTTAAAGCTATTTTGTATCATTTTAAACAATTATTTAATCAAAATTTTTCTGAATTTCAGATGACATATCGATTCACAGTCAATCTACCTCATAATCAGAAGAAAGTGTTGAGAATCAGTCCAAAGTTGACCCTCGGAGAAGTACGCCAGCTTATATGTAAAGAGAAGAATTTCGACCCTTCACGCTACGTATTTCTCTTGCCAGGAAACCCAAACAATTCCCTAGAGGACTCTGTCACTGTTGGAGATTTAAAAACTAGCGAAATTAACTTTGTTTCTATTGGTGAGTACTATATGTAAGCAATAACATGACTGAAAATAATGTTTTACTTGAAGTATTAGATATTCAGAGGTACATCAGCACAGTTGACCTTTACTGTGAGAATTTCATTTTACTTTCAGTACTAGATGATTTCTTTCAACAGTTTTTAGCTCGACTATTCGAAGAATAGTCTAGCTATTCTACTCACCCTAGCGTCGGCGTCGGCGTCACACCTTGGTTAAGTTTTTGCATGCAAGTACATACAGCTATCATTTAAAGGCATATAGCTTTGAAACTTATTTATTCTTTTTCTAGGTCAATTACCAACCTCACTGGGTCAAGTTCCATAACTCTAACATGTATTTTGAGCAAATTATGCCCCCTTCTGGACTTAGAAAATTCTGGTTAAAGTTTTACATGCAAGTTACTATCTCCAAAACTAATGTAGATATTGAATTGAAACTTCACATGTGTCTTCGGGGTTATAAAACTAGTTGATAGCACCAAGTCCCATAACTCTGACCTTCATTTTGGCCAAATTATGCCCCCTTTTGTACTTAGAAAATTTTGGTTAAAGTTTTGCGTGCAAGTACATACAGCTATTACTAAAAGGCATATAGATTTGAAACTTATTTTTTCTTTTTCTAGATCAATTACCTACCTCACTGGGTCAAGTCCCATAACTCTGACATGTATTTTGGCCAAATTATGCCCCCTTTTGGACTTAGAAAATTCTGGTTAAAGTTTTGCGTGCAAGTACATACAGCTATTACTAAAAGGCATATTGATTTGAAACTTATTTTTTCTTTTTCTAGATCAATTACCTACCTCACTGGGCCAAGTCCCATAACTCTGACATGTATTTTGAGAAAATTATGCCCCCTTTTGGACTTAGAAAATCCTGGTTAAAGTTTTACATGCAAGTTACTATCTCCAAAACTAATGCAGATATTAAATTGAAACTTCACATGTGTCTTCGGGGTTATAAAACTAGTTGATAGAATCAAGTCCCATAACTCTGACATGTATTTTGGGCAAATTATGCCCCCTTTTGGACTTAGAAAATCCTGGTTAAAGTTTTGCGTGCAAGTACATACAGCTATTACCAAAAGGCATATAGCTTTGAAACTTATTTATTCTTTTTCTAGGTCAGTTACCAACCTCACTGGGTCAAGTTCCATAACTCTTAACATGTATTTTGAGCAAATTATGCCCCCTTTTGGACTTAGAAAATTCTGGTTAAAGTTTTACATGCAAGTTACTATCTCCAAAACTAATGCAGATATGGAATTGAAACTTAACATGTTTCTTCGGGGTTATTAAACTAGTTGATAGCATCAAGTACCATAACTCTGATATGCATTTTGGTCAAATTATGTCCCGTTTCGAACTTAAAACTCTTTTGATATTTAACATTTTGGGTAATAATTTCCTGCTTCTGTGACAATATTTCGAATAGTCGAGCTTGGCTGTCTTACGGACAGCTCTTGTTATTCTATATCATAAATTAGGCATTTTAGGTGTAGTTAAGTGATGTTGTTGACAAAATCAATGTTTCCCATAGGACATTGATTTGCCAAAAGAGAAATAAACATTGATAGACTGGATTTAGAGCCAAATGTAGTGATATTATAGCACATGAAAGTTTTGTCAATGCTGTATTTCAACAGTATATCAGTTATGCAAGGGCAGTCAGTTAACCATACCAGTGTCTTCTCGCAAGTAACTGATAAGGTGTGGTTAAGGTCACTGACTTCAAATCACTTGCCCCTCACCAATTTGGGTTTGAGCCTCACTCGGTACATTGAATTCTTTATGTGAGGAAGCCATCTAGCTGGCTTAGGGAAGGTTGGTGGTTCTACCCAGGTGCCTGCCCATGATTAAATAATGCACGGATGTGCATCTGGGGTCTGCCTCCACTATTAAAGCTGGAACATCCCCATATGACCAATATTGTGTCAATGTGACCTTAAATCCCCCAAAAAACGAACAAAACAAGCAACTGACAACTTTTTCACATGAATTAGAATTGGAGGACGAATGACTTAAGACACGTACACTGTCATTTGTCAAATTGTCACTTTTACTCTACCCTCTGAGCGACCTCTGGAATTATAGTCTAGCTCTACCTACTGAGCAACCTCTGGAATGATAGTCTTTTACTCTACCCTCTGAGCGACCTCTGGAATTATAGTCTAGCTCTACCTACTGAGAAACCTCTGGGATTATAGTATTGTACTCAGTCCATCGAGAGACCTCTTGAATAATAATCTGGTGCTGTACCTACTGAGCAAGAGAAAGACTAAATCCACAACTTAAGCAATGATGCTGTACAACTTCACAGTAAACAAAAAATTAGATTCAGTGATGTAAAATGATCTTTGAAAATTATTCACCTGTATTTTGCTCATAAAAAAAGTATGAATTTAAAGAAATATTATTTAACTTCATAAATTTTTTCAGGTATGATTGAAGCAGCAAGTTCAAGGTCTATGCCGAATCTGGCGTTTGCTGCAGCACGTGCAAATAAAGATGCCAGTGAAACAAGAGATGATTCTCAGTTTATGCCTTCAGCAGGAGAGAAAAAAGCAAAGAGAGGATTTCTTTCCTTCCTTGGAAAGAAAGACAAAAAATTTAAGCCAGTAAGTGTAATGAATTTGTTAGTTCTTTCAAAGGTTTTGTTCAGTAGCAGGCCATGGAAAAATAAATCTAATGATATGATAGGTCTATTATGATTATATATAAGCAACAGATGCAATGTTGTGGTCAATAGGTTGAAATCCTGCACAAGTCACATCTGTTTTAAGGTATTTGTTTGACACCAGTACATGTACTTGTATTTATAAGTTAGAGATGGTACATAAATTCTTCTGAAAGTTCCTTACTTTATTGGTGTCATGCCAGTCATAAATAGTTCAAACTGAATATCAATGATTTATATTCTGCAACATTTGTAAATTTTCAGTCAGGTGTTTTCTCCCAGTTTATAATGACATGGACTTTAATTAAGCTTAGTTACATTAAATACGATTCATGTTACCATTATGACATGCCTTACTGCATATGTCATAAAATCTCTCTTTAAAAATAACAATTATCTGTATGTGTAATTAATCTTCCATTATTCCATTCATTGTTCTTGCATTGATCCATGTCAGTAAAAAGAAGGAGACTATGTACATCTCTTAGTTTGAGTTTGTCTTTGTCCTGGTAATGACATTGCTCTGGTCAATTCTTTCCCATGATCATGCCTTTGTCCTGGCCATGTCTTTGCTCTAGTCATGCCTTTGTTCTGGTCATGCCTTTGTCCTGGTCATGTCTTAATTTGTCCTGGCCATGTCTTTGTCCAGGTCATGCCTTTGTCCTGGTCATCATGTCTTTGCCTCGGTCATGTCTTTGCTCTGATCATCGTGCCTTTGTCCTGGTCATGTCTTTGTCCTGGCCATGTCTTTGTCCAGGTCATGCCTTTGTCCTGGTCATCATGCCTTTGCCTCGGTCATGTCTTTGCTCTGATCATCATGTCTTTGTCCTGGCTATGTCTTTGCCCTGGTCATGCCTATGTCCTGGTCATCATGCCTTTGCCTCGGTCATGTCTTTGCTCTGATCATCATGCCTTTGTCCTGGCTATGTCTTTGCCCTGGTCATGCCTATGTCCTGGTCATCATGCCTTTGCCTCGGTCATGTCTTTGCTCTTATCATCATGCCTTTGTCCTGGTCATGTCTTTTCCCTGGTCATGCCTTTGTCCTGGTCATGTCTTTGCCCTGGTCATGTCTTTGCTCTGATCATCGTGCCTTTGCCTCGGTCATGTCTTTGCTCTGGTTATGCCTTTGTCCCAGTCATACTTTTTGTTTAGTGTTAACAAACAAGCAGTCTGGACAACAATTTCACTGTTTTCTTTCATTTCAGCAACAACAAGATACAGAGATTGAAAGTAGACCGAAGAAGTCTGAAAGCTTTAATGTACGTACAGGGCGAGACTCAGAAAGTGTACAAGCACGTCCAAAGACAATGTATCATGAACAATCGGGAGAACTTGAACATTTTGGAATTAGTAAAACAACTGGAGATTTACACAGATTTTCAGACAAAACAGAGTTTCGTAAAAGTACTGGGTCAACATTAATGGCAGTAAATGAAAATGTAATTCTTTCGACAAAAACTGAGAATGTGCCGCCAGAAACAGCATCCTCTAAACAAAATAAAAGGTTAAGTGGGTCTGGCGCACCTCCAAAAAAGAGTGCCAAAAAACGTGCTGCACCCCCTCCCCCTCAAATGAACAAAACCCAGCCACTAACTGTTCAAGTAGAAATTGATGTGCATTCCAAACTACCAGAAGAAAATAGAATAGAAATACCTGCTGAACGTGTTCATTCAAAGAAAAATCATTCTCGGAATAGCTCCGATTCTAGTGGATATCACGAACTTACAGTTAGCGGAGCAGAATCACCAGATGCTAACAAAACAGATAACTTGCAGACAACACTTGACACAACATCAATCGATAGTGCTGAACATTTTAATGGTGACAGTGGTATACGGGATATGTCGCCTGTAAATCAAAGAAGTACCAGTAAAGTGGTCGGAGATGTTTCTAGAGATTCAAGTGTAGATATAGATAAGCCATTGGCACCGGGTAAAAAGAAAAAGCGTGCACCACTACCTCCACCTGGAATGACAGGTATGTAAGGGAGCCAGCTCTTATGTTGGATTAATTCTGTATTTGCAGTGTTTTAATACCATCAGATAACATTTTTCCATTTATCTTTTTTTGTTTGATTTTATCAGAAATACTCACTCAGAACTTCAGGTTTGGTTTTCTAAATTTGCACTCCGCATTATTTCTTAACATTTTGGATGAAAATAAACCATGTCCCAGAAGTCCACCATTATATTAAACAAATTTAGGCTAATGAAACCCCAGTTTTATGCAGAATAAAAAATAACAGTGCAATTCCAACACATATATTGATACACAATTCAAATTTAGAACTTGAAATTATAGCTTTAAGTTGTTCTTGACATAAAATAGATACAACTACGAAGAAAATGTGTTTCAAATTGATTAGTATCGATTAGTATCTGCACAAAGTTGAATTTCAGTCATCTCCAAGAAAAGTTCTGATTCCCTTGGAATTTGAGATACTGAATTTCAGCTGTATCTACCCATTATAGATAAACTCTGTTTAATAATAGAATATTTGGCTCTATATTTTCAGTATATGATACCATATATCTATAATCATTCATTGACTGCTTTAAAACTCGATTAAAATGAGAAAAAAAAAAAAAAACAGTAATTCTTAATTACATATTTATACACTAGTGTTTTATTTCAAATTCATTAACTGATATTTATATAACTCTTTTGTAACACTAGATTAGAAAGCTTTTATTAACTTTTAGCTGAAGCATCAATTTTTGAAGAATAGCGAGAGCTGTTGTACTCCTCAGGCGTTGATGTCGGCATCATTTCTTGGTTAAAGTTTTGCAAGCAAGGTCATATCTAAGAAACCACTGCATGTAAATTGGATTGCAACGATGCTTCTCAGTAAACAAACTGGATAAAAGAACTTTTGTGAATTATGGCCCTTTCCCGACTTCAAAAGTTTGGTTAAAGTTTCTTAAGCAACTAATTGTCAAGCTTTACCTCATTTACAACTACACATACTGGACTGGAACTTCACTGAATGCATACAGGTTATTAAACTGATTGAAATAACCAAGTTAGATACACTATGTTTGAATGTAAAGTAAAATTATGGCCCTTTAAACTTGGTTAAAGTTTCCTGTGCAACTAACTGTCAGTCTTTGAACAGACAACGCTTCTTACATAACCAAGTTAGGAAACTCTTGATTGAAATGAATTCAAATTTTGGCCTGTATTTTACTTAGAAAGTTTGGTAGAAGTTTTGCATGCAAGTTGATATTATTATCATTATAAAAGTTTAATTGTGAAATAAAACAGTTCAAGTTACGGCTCTTGTTCTGTTCGGAAATTGTCGAGCAGTCGGGCATTATCTTATTTTTCTTCTCAATAATTAGACAGTTATTCGATAGAGCTACAGTTGATTTTATAGGTCTGTCTTAGTTTTTACTAGTTACATGTAAATTTGCTGGAGGTGACTTTCATGTCAAATAATATTGAGAATGCAATATTTCTTGATGATAGAACATAGAAGTTTTCAGATTTTATAAGAGGCCTGAATTAACAGCAGACTTTTTGATAACAAGATATCAAAAACTGAGACGGACTTATTGTTTTGAATCAGTTTTAATAGATATTTTGTATTTTTCGCGCCTCAAGGCATATAGTATAGTTAGTTTATTAGTTTGTCCCCGTGTCCGAAACGCTTCTTGTCACGGCTATAACTCTTCATGATTAAGAATTCAAATGAAACTTCACATAAATGTTACGCATGATCAGGTGTGTCTGGCGCAAAATCTGATCTGTCCATCCAAGGTCAAGGTCATAGGCAAGGTTTCTTAACCCTAAACACACACTAAGGTGCACTACAATTCAGGGGTATCTGTTATATTACTAATGGGATCTCATTGTTTTTTATTTTTGGTGTGAGCTTTTTTCTAGATATTAGATATTTTACTTGGATTTCAGCAGGTTCTGTAGTCACTAGTGAAACTAAAATATCACCGCCCAGTCAAACACAGGAAAGTACTGAAATTCACAGTAAAATGGACAAAGGTATGCACTATTTGGCTTCAATATTTTCATGTCACTTTTTTGCACCAACCTTTTACACTAACATTTTATATTTGTTTTCAACATTATAAAGTCCTTGTAGTACTTTAGAGAACCCAAAATTGAATGTTGTCATGAATATATGTGTTTAAGATTTAATTAGGACAGAAAAAATAAAGTGTTTTTTTTTTCTAGTGTTCAAGAACTTAGTAAATCTTGATTTGTTTAAGAAAAGTTCTCTACATGTCATTCTTAGAGAATTATGAATATTAAATTTTCAGCATTTGTGAAAGAATGTATTTCACAGTCACGATTTTGAAAAACTTTTTTTGCATCTCTAGTAGTCTTAGAATATTTCATATTATTCTTAGAAAAAAATATTTGAAAGATCTTACACATGGTAAAAGTCAAATTATCAAGGCAAGAATATTGCCACAGTCATGATTCTGTTGTATGATATTTCTGCTTGATTGGTTTTGGAGCATAAATATTTCAACATGTCTAATTCTTGTGCAAAAAGTCGTGCTCGCTGTTTTCAGATGTAAAGAAAATGGCATCACTTTCTATAAAATTTTGTCCAATTCTTGTCTAAACATAGAATAAAAGCGCTATGTCTGAAAAAAATATAGATACAAAAGAAACATGAAAAGCAGGAAAACAGTTAATATTTATTTGTAAGATTAATCCATTTAAGAAATTAACTCTTTCAGTTTTCTAAGACAGTTATAGTACTAAACCATAACTGTGTTTGTTACAGCCGATGAATTTGAGGCATTGCAAGCAATGGAAGAGGTTACAATGAAATTCAACATTGAAGACTCTGATGAAGATGATGATCTTCGAATGGTGGAGGACTCGTCGATACACAGCGAGGATATCGACATTGATGTTTCACACAGACAAAGACCCCCGACATTTGTCGCCCCTCCGCCACCCACCGAACCACCTCCTGAGGACTCAGAACCTGTAGACCTTAATATGATGGTGAATCAAGTGGATAAAATTGATATTGGTAAATACGGAGGCTTCGTTTTACTGTTCATGGAGTAAGATGTATTATCTGAAACAAGAAATTCCATGAATATTCTAAGTCATTGTTACACACAGGTTGGCTAGAGCTAGCTTAAATTTGTGGTAGAAAATGCTGATATGGTCTGTGTGTATATCTGTAACATCTTTCTGCTTATTTTAGTGTCTTAGAAACTGAAAATATATCATAGATTTAAATGAATGGCCAGCAGCTTGGGAGTTTTTCTTATAAGAGCCAGTACTGAGCTCAAAGATATTAAACATAAAAGATTAGTTGTAAAGTTCTAGAATCTGATTGGTTGATTTTGAACTTGGCCATTTGAAAGGTTGCATTCTGGTAGAGCTCTCCAAACTCAATTCTTTGACACCAGACCTTGTGTGTCTTGATGGGAAGATGGCCTATACTTCAAATGGGATTCAAACTAGATCAAGCAGGATGGTTGTCATCACAGTTACAGCACCACTCCCTTCATCACTATATCTGCTACAACACTATGCCATTCATTACCATACCTTCTACAGCACTACTCCCATCATGACCATACCTTTTACAGTAATACTTCAATTATGACCATACTTTCTCCAGCAGTACTCTCTCCATTACCATATCTTCTACAGCGCCACTCCTGTTTTGACCATACCTTCTACAGCAATAGTAACTCCATTACAGCACCACTCCTGTTTTGACCATACCTTTTAAAACTCAATTCCCTTTATGATACCACCTACAGCACCACTCCCTCCATCACCATACCTTCTCCAGCATCACCATACCTTCTCTAGCACCACTCCCTCCATCACCATACCTTCTCTAGCACCATTCCCTCCATCACAGTACCTTCTCCAGCACCAATGACACTACCTTCTACAGCACCACTCCCTTCATCACCATACCTTCTCCAGCACCATTCCCTTTATGACCCAACCTTCTCCAGCACCATTCCCTTCATCACCATACCATCTACAGCACCATTCCCTCCATCACAATACCTTCTCTAGCACCACTCCCTCCATCACAATACCTTCTCTAGCACGACTCCCTTCATCACCCTACCTTCTCTAGCACCATTCCCTCCATCACAATACCTTCTCCAGCACCACTCCCTTTATGACACTACCTTCTACAGCACCACTCCCTTCATCACCGTACCTTCTCCAGCACCATTCCCTTTATGACCCTACCTTCTCCAGCACCACTCCCTCCATCACCATACCTTCTCCAGAACCATTCCCTTTATCACCATACCATATACAGCACCTATCCCTTCATTACCCTACCTTCTCCAGCACCATTCCCTTCATCACCATACCATCTACAGCATCATTCCCTTCATTACCATACCATCCACAGCATCATTCCCTTCATTACCATACCATCTACAGCACCTATCCCTTCATTACCCTACCTTCTCCAGCACCATTCCCTTCATCACCATACCATCCACAGCATCATTCCCTTCATTACCATACCTTCTACAGCACCATTCCCTTCATTACCATACCTTCTACAGCACCATTCCCTTCATTACCATACCTTCTACAGCACCATTCCCTTCATTACCATACCTTCTACAGCACCATTCCCTTCATTACCATACCTTCTCCAGGACCATTCCCTTCATTACTTTACCCTCTACAGCACCATTCCCTTCATTACCATATCTTTTACAGCAATACTCCATTTAAAATCTGGTTGGTTAAGGCAAAAATGATGGAAGTATTGATATTTTATTACATTTACAGGTGTTGGTGAAGACACAACAAGTTCTGGACCAGACAGTGCCAACAGTTCCCCTATGTCAAGTATGTTTTTCTCAACCTTGTATTTCTTTAATTGGGATTTGACAAATTTTGTGTATGATATGTTAATCTAGAGAAAAGTAAAGTTAGATTTTTTAACTTGTAAAAGTATTAAAAATATCTAATTCAGTGAGAAGTATTTTCAGAATTTGTTATGAACTTAAATCATGAATACGAAAATTTAATAGCTGATCAAAGATTTTTCACTTGAACCTTACTTAGTATTTGACCCTTCACAGAAATACATTGTTAACCTAGGTCCAGCAGTGCAGCTTCTTGCAGTCTGAACTTTATTTTATAAACCAGTATCTATATATATTATGTATTTTCATACAGCAGATGTTAGATTTGTCTTTCATTTGCTTATATAATTGCATCTTAAATTATAAAAATGGAATTTTTGACTGCATATAACTTTGATATAATTAATTATATATAATTCCAAATAAGATATTTGAACCTAAAAAATGAAATTTACTAACCTGTATTTGACGGAAAGCTTGTATATGCATTTTAACTATTGTGAAACAGAATGAATTTGTGTCACATAATTCTTGCAATTATTTTATCCCCCATTCTTTTGGAGGCTTAATATGTTTTAATGTATTGAAACTTTTAAAAAAATTAAATTGACTGTAAAATGTCGCATTTATGAATTCTGTTTCACAAGAAATGTATTATCTATGTATCAGTGAATGACTTTAACAGCATGCCCAATGTATTATATATCGTATGGTAGAACTGAAACAAACACCATATAAGATGAATGTAAACTGTCCTTACCCACCCAGTTAGCTCACGAGTTAGTGTTGAAGACTAGGGATTGGGAGGTGCTAAGTTTAGTCTTCAAACAAGACAGATGTTCTGTCTGATTATTGACTGTAATGTCTCCACTCATTTATCCTGTACCTAACAGTACCTTTGATTCATGTGGAGAAATTGTCACATGTAAACAACAAGTTAGTTCAGGTGAAGAGTCAAGGAACACTGGTTCCATTGGCTGACTTCTGTTACATATTTGAAATAGTGATTAAAAGCATGCTAAACTAACGGAACTATTTCTGAATAGCATTGTGGAGTATTTTATAAGGCATAGATTTCCCGTCTTTAAACAAAAGCAACAACTTTGAGCTTGTGAGAACTTTATCCTGTCATGTAGTACTGCTTTATGTCTCAGATATTTCTGATCTTGTTTTGGGTATTTAACAGAAAATGTAGGCTTGCTGTGTATCATGTTTGATTACTGATTTGAAACATCTCTTTGGAAAAAGGCTGTTGTATGCTAAACCAAATGACACTCTAATCACATTGTATATAAATACTACAATACCGGTACATATGCTTATAACTATGTCTGCCAACAATTGTGAAGTTCTCAAGGGTAGTAGTTTACTTGTCAATATATTCCCTCCCTGATGAGGAATGATGCATCATTTCAAGAACAAACAATTTTTATCATGAAAAATTACAAACTAGAGTCTCTGAGGTCGCTGACTTCAAATTACATGCCCATAACCATCCATCTGACTTGCAGAAAGTCTGTGGTTCTACCCATGTGCTTGAATGTGACTGATATAATACCTTGAGAGTTTTTATTAAATATTTCCTCAACTGTTTGTCAAAATTATGTAGCAGTCATTCATCAGCCGGTCGGACAGAAAGATGGTTGTATTAATGCCAGTGCTGTAAACTTACTTTGGTACACTTTTGAACCATACAGTATTGTTTTACATTCGGTTAGCTTGAAATTTATAGTTTCTGAAGCATACTTTTTGAATTAATTGGTATCTATAGATTTATTTGATAGTTCCCTTCCTCATACATGAAATTCTTGAAATGATGTGTCTATTTTATTAAGCTTGGATTTGTATCTGATATGCTTAAAACATTACAGGCCCTTGATATCCTTTATACTTTACACCATATACACAAGTGTTGAAAAGGGCATGTGAATGCATGTTTATACCATATTTAGTTTGGATCTGTCTGTAAAATGTTGGTAGTTAGAAATTGGTGAAAATGTTCTAAACTTTTAACAGTTCCGAGACGTGGCAGCAGATCAAGTAATTCCTCGATAAACACCCTCGAGGACTTGAGTCTTGCTTTTGCACAAACTATAGAGGCGGGAGAGGAAGCACTTGGCATTGATTCAGATAATGATAGTGTCCAAGGTATTCCAAATGTACCTGAAGTAGACTGGTTTACAAGCAAGTTGAAAAATGAAAAATTAGTCATTAAAAAATATTAACAAATTTGATAACCAAATGTGTTGAGCCTCATATTTAAGACAAAATTCAAAAGTGCTCAAACAAAAATTATATTCCATTTCATTGAGGGTATAATAAATTTTTAGAAATTATGAATATTTTCTTTCATTCTTTTCATTAATCAACTTGCTGCGAGTGCTTGCTTCTAACAGAGAATCAGTCTATAGTTTTTAGTGGGCCAGTCTGGTCTTCTGTCACCAAATATTTAACAAAACTTCTTGGTTTTCAGCTAGTCTTAGAGTGTGTGACTCACATTTTCACATTATTTTTGTTTTCCTTCCCATATATCTATTGGTTTAGTTCTTTGCTAGGTTTTAGACTCTTTTATTTTATCTTTAAATATATATAACTTACATTTTATCATTCTTGACTTATTAACCATATTTTCATTATATTAGGCTTAAATTGCTAAAAGTAGTTTTTTTCAGACTTCTTCGTTTTAATTGAATCCCGGAACTTTGTGAGGCAAACACTTCTGATAGACGAAAATCTGCATGTCATAAGTCTAGACTATAATAAAATTTAAAATTCTAAGTTATATCATATGACCAAATGAATCATGATCTGTGTTAACAGAATCTGAATAAATTAAGTGTCAAGTATTGCGATATCATGAATGTATATTCATAGTTCAAATATATACTGAGTTTGCTAAATTTCAATTAAATTTAAATGACTTCTGTGAATAGTGGTAAAAAATCATAATACAGTTAGATACAATGTAGAGACAACAGTTTTTAAATGGTTAATTATTTTAAACAGAATAAATACAAGAAAAAGAGTTCATCAGATGAATCTACACTGTTACTTACAACTTGGTTTTTGTTTTCATAAAAATATATTCCTGTATGTCATGATATTTACTGATAATGGCATGCTTTTTAAAATAGCATGGTCTAATTTGAAATATTCCATCAGTTGATCAAGGGTTGAATATATACATTATGCTATTATATAGTTACATGATTAATGTCCAATAACGGTGTAGGATATATCTGTGCAAACACTTCTTTCTCCATTTTATTTGTTACTCTGAAAAAGTTTCTGTAAATAAATTAAAAATTGAGTGTCATTTTGTTACATTTATTTTGTTCATTTTAAACTTGATTTTGACATATTTTTCAAGCTATTTTAAATCATTTACTACTTATTTAAAAGATAAGAACAGGTACAAGGGAGACCAGCGATGGATATGGACAGACAATGTTAATAAGTGACCATTGAATCACTTAAGCTTACTGTCACCTAAACATTGAATTTTGAATTTAATAGTGCTTTGTTTTAACACAAGATTTTAATCTAGAACTGAGGCAAATGTGACACTTTGGCTAAAGACATGGCATTATCAAAAGTTCTTTCATATTTGAGGAAGTTACCGCCAGTAGATCTACTTGCCGTGAGCAAATACGTTTTGTTTACTGGCAGATCAACCCACGGCCATAAATATAGCTTAGATGCTATAGATAATAGGATGTTTTACCCTAAGAAAACAAACTGCTGAATATAATCTCACATGCTGTGTCCTTGTTGTATTTAATTTTTTGTGTATTTAAGGAAACAAAAACTTTAAATAACCTGTTTTAGCTTTGTAGTGTGCAGCTCAATGCACAGAGAGACCCAAGGCCAACTTTGCATGAACATTTGCAATGATGAGCTAAATAGTGTTATAGACACCCCTGTTTGCATAGATCTATGTTGCGGTTTATAACCTTTTTGAGAAGAGCTAGTGGTTAATAGATTCCATTACTTCAGCTAGATAGTCTTTTGACTAGTTTATAGTTTCAGTTTAAAGTTTTTTCTTGCTTTTATACTGTAGTATATTTCAATTGTTATGCTATTTTACTGAAATGAGCCGCACCATGAGAAAACCAACATAGTGCATTTGGGCCCAGCATGGATCCAGACCAGCCTGCACATCCACACAGTCTGGTCAGGATCCATGCTGTTTGCTCTCAAAGCCTATTGCAATTAGAGAAACCATTAGCGAACAGCATGGATCATGACTAGACTGCGCGGATGTGCAGGCTGGTCTGGATCCATGCTGGTCGCAAATGCACTATGTTGGTTTTCTCATGGTGTGGCTCAAATCCATTTATCATGCATGACATATTGTATTTTCTTATGACCTTTAGCATGTTTATTGTGTTTTGTATAAGTTTAAATGACTAGAATATTTTAAATATGTTAATTTATATTTTTACATGAAATGATTTATAGCAGTCTTCTATTTTGTTTTCCATATTAATATCGTTTTAACTGTAAACTCATTTGACACTGCATCAGTTTTTAACAGGACAGTTCATTGAGTAACTTGGTGGTATCAAATCTTGCCTTAGTATGACATGAAATAGCAATTTTCTTTTTCAGATCAACAACTTTTCTTCTGTTAATTAACTGATTAATGTAATAATGTACTAGTGTAGTTTATAGAATAATTCCAGTATCTCCCTATGATATCTGTTACAAAAATGACAGGTAATTTAAACAGCCTGTTATCTCAATGCCAGTGGGAGCAACGATAGTGACTGCTGATACAGAGGGCAATACAGGGAGTGTGTGTTCAAACCCTAGCCAGAATACATCTTAATGCAATAACAAGCTATTTTATTTATTAAGAGTACAAACAGCTTGTTTAACATTTAAGCCTATTTCTTAGTCATATGTTATTACTCTCCGACATGGTTCTTTCACGATATAATAAAAATGAATTTTGATTGCTTGGATTGGGATAAAATGACCTGAAATTTAAGTTCTGAAAGAGTTATCCTTTGGAATATTTCAGAGGAGTTGAAGCGTGCAATGCCAGAGTTTAAGGACAATATATCAAAGCTGACACAAGATGGGGATGAGGAAGGCTCGCCCTCCAGTAGGTCACAGATGTCTGAGCAGGTCAGTACATTAACAGCAATATACTGTTGTTTTTTTTCAGTATTTTAAACTACATTACACAGGTATGGTTTTGAATATAAAGGGGCTAGCTTGCTTCTAAGTGAATATTTTTAAGACAAGGTTGGAAGTTCCAGTTAAATGAAGTGCTTTGGTATTAGTGTTTTTTCCTAAGCACATCCCATTTGTTGAACACTACTTACCCAGAGGTATCTTTAACTTGACATAAGAAATTATTGTTAGTGGCTTCAAGAACTGTCAGATAGAATCAATATAGGTTGAAGTATTTTTAATGTATGTTAATGTACTTCATGTTAGAATCATTGTAGGCATATTTCATGTTATAGTTAATGTCAGCTGATTTTTTTACTGTTAGGATCAATGTAGGCTAATGTATTCAGTGTTAGAATCAATGTAGATTGATGTATTCTATGTAAGAATCAATGTAGATTGATGTATTCTATGTAAGAATCAATGTAGATTAATGTATTCTATGTAAGAATCAGTGTATATTGTTGTATTCTATGTAAGAATCGATGTAGATTGATGTATTCTATGTTAGAATCAATGTAGATTGATGGATATCATTCCAAATATAAAATATCTGTAGCCCTTCGTGTAGGCAGGAGTATTTGGGTTTTTTATTGTTGAAAACTTCCTTAAGCACAAGTATCATTCCATTGTGATTCTACCATACAGACAGGATTGTTATACCATTGTGATGTTTCCCCTTTTTATCCACCTAACCTCTGCTTTAATCTGTATTGCAATCTTCAGTCTTTTTACAATGTTAGTAAAAGTGTGTACCTGTTAGCTCCCAAGTAAATTTTGAAAAACAAAACATACTGTTCTACTGTTTGTTTAGGAGTTGTAAATATTACTGTTGATAAGACTTTTCAAGTTGTCCACTAAACATTAAGCATTATTCCAACAGTTGCAGACCTACATACTAAATCATTTAGCTTTATCATCTGACAGAATATTTATTTGAAATAGTTCTTTAGACTCGAGACATATTAAGTACTATTTAAACATACTATTTCTAGTCTTGGGGGGACAAGGTACACACTCTGCATGTAAAGTTGAGATTTCCCTACATACCAAAATAACTGGAAATAAGAAAATCTGTGGAGTACAAGTCTTCAGAGATGAGACTGTGGCACTATCTAGTATTTGAAAACATCCTTTGCTTTGATTCCAGGCCGAGGATAGTGACCAGTCTTTCATCATACATGAGACCTCCAAAGACGAAAATAAAGATGAAGAAGTAAAGTCGCCTCAGGGTAACCGGGAATCTTCTGAAATAACTTACGACTTCACAATTGATGCTGTACCTTCTGACTTCCAAAATGAAAAAGATGAAGAATCAGACGAAAGTTTCTTCGTTGAGGAAACTATTATTTTACCAGCAGCTCCAGGAATTTTAGATTTTGGCAGTCCTAGAAAAATTCCTGACCTTGAGTCTCCAAAGGAGCATAAAGTGCTTTCACTGCCAACACAAGAAGAGATTCCTGCTGATGAAAGTGTGCCAACAGATTATACTGAGGATGAAGTTGAAACTGCTCCAGTTGTAGAGGAGAAACCTCCAGAAAAAGAAGAATTTGTTCTAACATTTGATGAATTATCAAATGTGGACTTTAGTGCATCTAATCCTAAAGAACAAAGGAAATTAAGGAGAGATTCCAATGAAGTGCCAAGAGTTAATTATAGAATAGAATTTCGTAGTTCTGCTGACTTTGATACTGAAGCTGAGGACTTGATCAAGGCAGTCCCAGCAACTGTTGTCAATGAAGAACCTGTGTTCAATGATGATGGTGAAAATTCAAATTATGACAATGGTGCAAAAACAAAGTGTTCAGAATTGAGTTTCTCACCAGACTATGAAGGCGAAGCTGAACATATGCTGGAAGAAAAATCTATCTCCATGATAAATCTTCCAGCACAACGAACTCCAGTTAAAGATTCAAATAGTGATAATAATGGTGCTCCATCAGAAACATATGCATCTTCCACAAAAATAGTGTTGTCCGCTTCCCAGTCACCATCTTCGCAAGTTAGTGAAACATCGCCTAGAAAGGATGATAGTTTTGACTCCAACAGTCTTATGCAAGCTCAGTATAACCAGTTACAACAGCAGTTTACCATGTGGCAAAATCAGCTTGTTCAGAATCAAAAACTTTTAGCTTCCCAGGGTGCTTCAGACTTTTCGACCAATCAGATGGCAGGAAAGGATGACCCATCCAATTTGCAGCTACAACAGCTGCAGCTACAGATTCAGATGCAGCAGCAAATGATGCTGCAATTGCAACAAAGCATGCAGGCTTTAGCCTTACAAAACACTCTCCAAACTCTCCCACAAACTGTCAATCAACCGCTTGTTGCCACAGGAACATTACAAAGCCAGCAAATTCCTCCTCCCCCACCCAGCACACAAATATTTACAAAAGACAATGAAAAATACAGACCACCTTCCCCGGAAGAGGAGATGCCAAGGGGACATATTAAGGTGCTAAGCCATTCAGAACCTCCTGCAGCCCCAGCTGCCCCTCCTCTCCCCACTGTTGTAACCTCAAAACCAAAGCCTTCTAAAGCAGATGCAAAATATTCCAAACCGAAGCAGAAGAGATTTGAGCGGGAATTAGATCCCAGAGAGCAACTGATGTTAGATATCAGAAATTTTGGCAAAAAGCACTTGCATAAGGTTAGTATTGCATAAACTGTAAATATATATATTTACTGTGCATCATAATTATTGTATTCCTGTGTTTGTTATGCATCTTGTTTGTATTACGTTTTCCAGTTAAAGTTTTAAGGAAGTCCTATCCAGTGCATGGGAAGTCCGTATGATAACATGAATTACTTGTTCACTTCCTGCACAGTGAAATACTGATGGCTTGAGGCCGCAAGGTGATTAGCAAAATGCTCAACATATCTGAGGTTTTGTGCAATTCATATGTAGAAAGTGTAAGGAAGACAGTTGGGGGACCAAATTAATTGCTAAAGAATTGCCACCAATGCTGAAGTGGACAGTGTTTCACTGTGTGTGTGTGGGGGGGGGGGGGCGGATTTTGTCTTTTTTTGTGAAATTTGAAATATATATTTAGATGTTTAATAATTTATATATTGGCAAACTGCAGCAGGTTTGCCTGTTATTCCAAAATAATAACTCAAAACAACAAATAAACCCTATTTTCCGATATATGTTTAAAATGTCCTCAGTAAGTTAACATTGTGGATTTAAAACTAGGTTATATATGACATAAAGTGATTATCAATTTTACTGATTTTTTTCACAAATCACTATGCAAAAAAGATCACAGAATTAGTGATTTATCAACATTAAAGTGAAATAACTTAAAAAATTCTTTAAAAAAGCAGAGGAAAAGAGGTAAGAGTATTAAAAAACAACACCTTAGTTAACAGTTGTGATTATTACATCTTGAATTTCTTTTAACATAGACCAATTATCGCAGGTATTGCTAATGTAATATCACCTATATAGACATTACTCCATCTTCTCCAGTAGTGTAATTTTCCTGAATGAAATATAAACACTTCATCTACCTTATACTTCTGAACCAACTTATTTGTATGATATGTATACTGCATCAAGTTTACCATAAAAGATATGTAAAAGCTAGCACTCGATCATATTTCCATGTAGAAATGTTTATATTGATCTACCATAGTGAGAACTGAGACAAAATTCTGGGTTATTTCTTAAATGACAAGATTAACCAGTTTAATGTTGAAGGGCTAAGGCTCTAATTAACTCTTGGCACTTCACCTGGCGATTTGACACAAGACTATATTGTTTGCCAGATAACAATAAGTACCAGACTCGGAACAACAGCAACTGTCCAAGTTTATGAAACAGAGTTAAGAGACCAGTCTTAAAATGCACATTGCGATTGGTCATTTTCAAGCCTAGTATCAAAACTAACCTCAGTGTTATAAAACGGACTTTGGAGACCAGTGCCATAACTTAGCCTCTGATTGGTTGTCAATAAGCAGAAAAATGAAAATATAACTCATTCTGACACTGGTCTACAGATTCAAGTTTTTTAACCTCGAAACCTGGATGTGTCACAAGTCATTTTCTCTGGCAGCATAAATTCTGTGACAATTTGATTGAAGACATTTACAGACTTCTAAGCATCCAGTTACTTTTTAATATGGAAAAGTTGTGTGTCATTTTCAGTGTATTGGTTTAAGATCTAGTCAGAAAATGAGTAGAAATCCAGTCAGAAAATGAGTAGAAATCCAGTCTATAAATGATGTCACATTGAACCAGTCACTTTAAATGCACGTTGGACATTAACACACACATTTCTTTCCCTTATCTGTCTTACACTACACTGTTAGGTTCCTAAAACACCATACCGTCGGAATAGAGCAAGTTGTTCTGATATAGGTTAAATCATTTGACTGTGGTTCAGCCTGAGAACATCATTTTAGCTAGAGCTAGAAGTCAGAACTGAATTGGCTGCAGTGGTTCATTCAATTGACTTTTACTACTTGCACCCCACCTCTATGAGCTGCTCAGGTTGTCATGTTAGGAAGTCATAAAGGCTTGTTGAAAGGTTTGTGGTTCTACCAATGTGCCTGCAAGTGCTTGAAATAATGTGAGAGACTCCTAGGGATTTTCTCATTTGTTAAAAGCTAGAAGGATGCCATATGACCTGAATTGTCATTGTAACCCAGTAGCTAGTCCATGTATTCTGCATAACGAAGTAAACCTCACTGAAGAGATACATTTTTTTTATGCCCCCACTTTGGGGGGGGGGCATATAGATTTGCTCTTGTCCGTCCGTCCTTCCGTCCGTCCGTCTGTCCGTCCGTCCTTCCGAAAATGTTGTGTCGCGCGTAGCTCTGAAAGTATTTGACGTAGAGTCACAAAACTCTACAGGAATGTTGGTCAGCATGTGTAGTTGTGCACCTGGGGTTTCGCGTCCGGATTCATTCAGTCATGTAGAAGTTATGGCCCCTGACTTTGTAAAAATTGGTCATTTTAATGTTGTGTCGTGCCTAGCTCCAAAAGTATATGACCTAGAGTCACAAAACATTACAGGCATGTTGGTCAGCATGTGTAGTTGTGCACCTGGGTTTCGCGTCCGGATTCATCCAGACCTGTAGGAGTTATGGCCCCTGACTTAGTAAAAAATTGGTTATTTTAATGTTGTGTCGCACATAGCTCCAAAAGTATTTGACCTAGAATCACCAAAGTTTACAGGAATGTTGGTCAGCATGTGTAGTTGTGCACCTGGGGTTTCACGTCCGGATTCATGCAGTCATGTAGAAGTTATGGCCCTGACTTTGTAAAAATTGGTCATTTTAATGTTGTGTCGTGCCTAGCTCCAAAAGTATATGACCTAGAGTCACAAAACTTTACAGGCATGTTGGTCAGCATGTGTAGTTGTGCACCTGGGGTTCGCGTCCGGATTCATCCAGTCATGTAGGAGTTATGGCCCCTGACTTAGTAAAAAATTGGTCATTTTAATGTTGTGTCGCGCATAGCCCCAAAAGTATTTGACCTAGAATCACCAAAGTTTACAGGAATGTTGGTCAGCATGTGTAGTTGTGCACCTGGGGTTTCGCATCCGGATTCATTCAGTATTGTAGGAGTTCTGGCCCCCGACTAATGTCATGTAGTGGGGGCATCTGTGTCCCATGGACACATTTCTAGTTTTAAAATACTAGCTTTTGAAGATATTTCAAACACCATAATTATAAGGTTGCTAGTTACGTTGGACTAGCAAGCTTAGGGTTGGTCCATCAGAAGTTATTATGTCTGACTGTTTGTCTCAATAATGTTCATTTTTGTCGACGACAACACACGTCTTTTAAATTGACCGTTCATTTATTTATGCTACAATTACTTTAAATGAACTCAATTTTGTACTGGAAACAGTGCCATATTACAAAAACAAGTTTAAGAACCAGTTTAGAATGCAACCTTGCCCAAACTGGGCTGAGAAGCTCCTCTCCAAACTCCTAGTTTTATAACTTCACATCCAGAGCAATATGAAAGATAAATGCAACACTTGCATGCCCTCTTTTCATACACATGTCACCAAATGATCCATTTTCACCCTTCTTTAGCATGAGAGTTAATGTAATGTGGTAGATATTTTTATGCTAGTTTAATACTTTATATATTGCATGATTGAAACCAAGCATCATTGTATAGAATTATAGAACATAAAATAAAAAAAGAAAGAATTTATTGCAGAACGTCATAATTTTCATCTACACACACAGAGCAAAAGTAATATATCTACCTGTAGAATTAAGTAAACATTGGGTATTTTGAGTATTTTTATGATGATGTTATTTGTTGGAAATTAATTGCTTGGTATAATTCCATGGTAAGGGTATTGTTATGCTATGAATTTATTGACTTGTAAAAGTTCAAACATTTCTCAGTGCAAAATAATATCTATCTAATGAATGCTAATACTGATCAATGTTTTGTTTGTTTGCAGGTTCCAGTCAAAGCGACCCACTGGCATAAATGATGAGGAACCCATCTTTGTGTGATCAGTTCAACTACCTGTCATGTGATACCATTGTATAATATATATGTCATGTGACCATGCATCTGTCATGTGACTCTACCTGTATGTCATGTGACCATGTATATGTCAAATGTGACTACAGTGTAGTTAACTTTTGTCTGTCATATCACATGATACAATTTTGTGCCAGTTCAAACTTCTGCACACCTGCTGATTAGGTTAGTGATATTTGACCAGTCTGGCGAGTTTACAGAGAAGTGTTTGGTTGTGAATACTGATCACTGTGTTCATTGAGAGAATTCCGAAGTGGAAGGTATGGAAATATGGTCAAGAACACATGCATGTAGAGACAAAGGGTGAAGCGGAGATAACAGCCACTGTTGTCATATCATAGAATCCCCGAAATTGATGTATTCATATCATAGCATTATAAATATATATTATATTATCAGTCATACATTATCTCACCATCATAGAAAATTTTGGACCAGTTAACCTTAAAAATTTCATTCCATTTTTGTATAGTATGTATAAAGAAAGATATGGTATATCTGTTAACATACAGTTTTATATGATTTGCAAAGAGCCTATGTTTTAGATATATCTAACTGTTAGCATGTTAAAAATGCAGTATTCCTGTACCAGAATGGTCATAAATAGATTTTGTACAGAAGTCCCCCAAACACATTTAAAAATAGTTGTAAAATACCCTAGGAAATTTGTTATTGAAAAAAAGCCAAGAACTGATTTGTATCTTGAATCACAGGTGTGGAGATACATTGCCATTTCTTTGTCTCTACCTTGGAATGTCCTAAAAATATTGTTTAATCAAATTTGTCATTCTTCATTAGGCAGATAGTCTTACAGACTTCCATAGATGGCAATCCATGATCTGTAAATATATATAAAGAAATGAATATTTAAGGGACCATAATTCCTTTAATTATTGCCTTCTAACCTCCTTGTTTATAAGATTGTTACAGTTAAGGGGGCATCTGTGTAATGAAGACACATTGTTTAACTTTTGTTAACAAATCTAAATGTGCAATGAATTATGTCAGTTGTTACTAACTTGTTAATACATTTATATTTTCTATACAACTCATCTGTACATAGATAAAAAAAAAATACTATGCATATTTATATATAAAAATAAAGCAAAATTAATCATGAAAAATAATCAAATCAAGAAACTTATATACCCTTGAATGTAAATGTTAATCTGTGTCTCTTTAGTCACATAGTTCTGAATTAAGCCAGTTCCTGTTTTGTTTGGTTCCAGGCTCTGAGGTTAAAAACTTTAGTTTGGAGACCAGTCTTGGAATTTAGCTTTGTCATTGGTTGATTTAAGTCTTGAGCTCAAAATGGACCAATCAGGTGCTCAACTTTTGAGACTGGTCTCAGAACTTGTGTATTTATAAGCTTGAACCCAGTATTTGTAATCTGCTGTTACATAACAATATTTTCAAAAAGACAATTTTAAGTCAGATTATATTTGGAATAAAATAAATATAAGATTTGTTAAAACTTTTATTCCTTTGTAAATTTGAAATGCATGTATATTTTCATTTGGACGATATTTTGGATTTTATTACTAAATTGGAATTATCTGGATTTTTTTGGTATATTATTTGGAATTAACTGGATTAAAAAAGGCAGGAGTAATATTAACAGTCAGTGTTGCTCTGTCATTGATTTACTGTTCAGAGTTATATCAGAGCAGATTAAATGATATATTTATGCATTTTCTTAAAGGTACTCGTTCACAGTTTTGATGAAAAATTAGAAAACTATGTGAATGAGTCTCTTTAAAAGTACTCCTGTTGGAGTAACTAATATTGTTTCTATTTTCAGGAATCAAAAAAATGTGCTTTTAAAGTGAGATTTTATTTTTATTCACTTGTTGTACCCCCACAGAACAAAGTTTGGGCGGGTATATAGGAGTGAGCTTGTTGGTCGGTCGGTGCGTTGGTTTTGCATGGTTTCTGGATGATAACTCAAGAAAGGCTTGACCAATTTAAATAATTTTTGGTACACAGGTGAACCATCAGAAAATACAGGTCAAATTCGAATTTGGGGTCAAAGGTCAAGGTCACAGTAACCCTGAACAGTTAAACGGTTTCCGGATGATAACTTGAGAACGCTTGGGCCTAGGATCATAAATTTTGGTACACAGTGTAACATCATGAAATGCAGGTCAAGTTCGACTTTGAGGTCTGTAGGTCAAAGGTCAAGGTCACAGGGACTCGGAAATGTTAAATAGTTTCCGGATGATAACTTGAGAACGCTTGGGCCTAGGATCATAGATTTTGGTACACAGGTGTAACATGATGAAATGCAGGTCATGTTCGACTTTGAGGTCTGTAGGTCAAAGGTCAAGGTCACAGTGACTCGGAACAGTTTAATGGTTTCCAGATGATAACTTGAGAACGCTTGGGCCTAGGTACACAGGTGTAACATCATGAAATACAGGTCAAGTTCTGCTTTGAGGTCAGTAGGTCAAAGGTCAAGTCACAGTGACTCGGAACAGTTAAACGGTTTCCGGATGATAACTTGAGAATGCTTGGGCCTAGGATCCTAGGATCGAGAACGCTTGGGCCTAGGATCATAAATTTTGGTACACAGTTGTAACATCATGAAATGCAGGTCAAGTTCAACTTTGAGGTCTGTAGGTCAAAGGTCAAGGTCACAGTGACTCGGAACAGTTAAATGGTTTCCGGATGATAACTTGAGAACGCTTGGGCCTAGGATCATAAATTTTGGTACACAGGTGTAACATCATGAAATACAGGTCAAGTTCTACTTTGAGGTCAGTAGGTCAAAGGTCAAGGTCACAGTGACTCGGGAACAGTTGAACGGTTTCCGGATGATAACTTGAGAATGCTTGGGCCTAGGATCATGAAAATTGATAGGGAGGTTGGTTATGACTAGCAGATGACCCCTAATGATTTTGAGGTCAGTAGGTAATAGGTCAAGGTCACAGTGACCCGGGAAAATTTAAACAGTTTTCGGACAATAACTTGAGAATGCTTGGGACTAGGATCAGGAAACTTAATCTGGAGATTGGTCATGTCAAGCAGATGACCCATATTGATTTTGAGTTTCAAAGGTCAAAGGTCATTTAAACCTTTTACTGACAATAACTTGAGAATGCTTTGGCGGAGGATCATGAAACTTCATAGGGAGGTTGATCATGACTAGCAGATGACCTCTATTGATTTTGTGGTCAGTAGGTCAAAGGTCAAGCAAGTTCGGCTTTGACATTGGCTTAGTTCTGTGACAAGGCCATATTGTGGGGGTATAATTCGTCACTCCTGTGACAACTCTAGTTTGGAAATAGAATTGATGAAAATGTATGCAGGCCAGTCTAGACAGTATGCATGATATTACAGTTATCAGATATAAGATTTCAATAAACATCTAGTTATATACTCAAAACTAAACCATATTAGACTGTGTTATGTATTTTTGTATGTCATTTATTATTTTGTAATTGCAAATCTGAATAAAACTGTGATGAGAGGATTAGGTTTGTGAATATGTGTTGGAATGACTAGAAATTCTGACGCAAAAAAAATCTACATATAGTAAATAAAGTCAAACACTGCTATGCTTTAATTGCTTTCTTATAACATGGTTTAGACTAAATGTTTTAACTTGGCGCAAATGGATCGAGCAACTTATTGCATAAAAACATTTAAGTACAGTCTAACTTTGTTCGCTTAAACTAGACAGAATCAACATAATTTGTTTAGTTATCAGTAGTTTGGGCCATCAAACAAAATACATTATACATGGATTTTGCCAGAACCTGACCAGTACGAATTATTAGAGTTTGAGCAAATGAAGTTTGTTTGTATTTAAGGTATTATGCCCCTAATAGTAATATTTAAGAAATGGCATTTGCTTGGTATATTCTTACAGGTGACCATGCTTTACATTGTGTTGCAAATTTTTAAAAACTTTTACTGTGCCGTTTTTTATATATTTTGTATAATTAATGGTATTTTCTCAAGCTCAAGTGGGGACAAATTTCAAAGTGATGGCCTTTATCTAAAACGTTTACAGAGAATTCATTTTACTATTATTTTTTATGAAAGAAACATCAAACTATTGGTAAACATATATAAAACTTACAATAAAAACTGTCAATATCATATTTTTTAGGGTGCCTCAAGTAAACCGGTTGAATGTGACAGAATTCTAACTCCAACATTGAAAAATTAAGGTCGAATGCTGTGGGTCTGTTTTGAATTTTGCTCGCTTCATTCAAAAATAACCTTGGGGCAGAAGTAAAACCTACCTTCATTTCTTCCACAATATGTAATCTAAAGATTGAAGGCAAAATAAAGAACTTTTACCGTATGTAACTCAGTATTTTTAAAGATGTCTAACTCTCCCCCTTCTGTTTCAGAGGTAAATTCACTTTGAACAGCAAGAAATCGCTTATCAAATGATTTTCCCCCATTTTTATGCAATAAATCATTAACAAGTCTTGAAAGAAATGAAAACTTACTAGAAAAAATGGAAAATAAGGAAAAAAAATTTTGGTCCCAATGGGGTTTGAACCTACGCCCCCTGAAAATTGCAGTCAGAGTAGGTTTATGGTAGGAATTGAATACTCTTCAAAAAGAAGGTACTCTATTATGGGCCTAATACCTTAACAGAATCGGGGCAGTCAGTGGTCATAAAGTTCGGCCACTGCCTGCAATCACAGTTGCTTCATGCAGGCAGTTTTATCCAAGACATTTCAGACTTTACAGGGAAATCCTTCACGTCTGTATACATGTACATCACATACAAAATCTTAAATTCTCTAACAAGTTTCTAGAGTCTAACAACCCAGATGATTTTGTTACATTAAAATCACTGTAAAAAAAACGATGGGTTGCAAAACATGAATCCCATGTTAATACATGTATGGAATGTTAAAAATATACAGAAATTAGGCAGTTTTTTAATGATATGCCTGCAATATTTATATGTTTTTCATATTAAACCCATGAACTAATATTTCTGTTTATGTTATCATGTAATAAAGAGATTTATTTACAATAACCTAGTTTGTTGTTAACTAAAAAATTCAGTTCAGTCATTAAAGATGGTTTTTCAGATTTTGGTAAAGTAATGGATTTTTTGCATATAATTATGGGCTATTAGTACTAAATGCATGTAGAACTTTATATGCCCCCACTTTTGGGGGGAGTGGGGGGGGGGGGGGGTGCATTTAGATTTGCCCTTGTCCGTCCTTCCGAGAATGTGTCGCGCCTAGCTCCAAAAGTATTTGATGTAGAGTCACAAAACTTTACAGGAATGTTGGTCAGCATGTGTAGTTGTGCACCTGGGGTTTCGTGTCCGGATTCATTCAGTCATGTATGAGTTACGGGCCCTGATTTTGTAAAAATTTGTCATTTTAGTGTTGTGTCGTGCCTAGCTCCAAAAGTATTTGACCTAGAGTCACAAAACTTTACAGGAATGTTGGTCAACGTGTAGTTGTGCACCTGGGGTTTCGCGTCCGGATTCATTCAGTCGTGTAGGAGTTATGGCCCCTGACTTAGTAAAATATTGGTCATTTTAATGTTGTGTCGCACGTAGCTCCAAAAGTATTTGACCTAGAGTCACCAAAGTTTACAGGAATGTTGGGTCAGCATGTGCACCTGGGGTTTCATGTCCGGATTCATTGAGTCGTGTAGGAGTTTTGGCCCCTGACTTAGTAAAAATTGGTCATTTTAATGTGTCGCACGTAGCTCCAAAAGTATTTGACCTAGAGTCACCAAAGTTTACAGGAATGTTGGTCAGCATGTGCAGTTGTGCACCTGGGGTTTCGCGTCCGGATTCATTCAGTCATGTAGGAGTTATGGCCCCTGACTTAGTTACAAATTGGTAATTTTAATGTTGTGTCACGCGTAGCTCCAAAATTATTTGACCTAGAGTCACCAAAGTTTACAGGAATGTTGGTCAGCATGTGCAGTTGTGCACCTGGGGTTTCATGTCAGGATTCATTCAGTATTGTAGGAGTTATGGCCCCTGACCTAGGAAAAAATTTGTGTCCATTGTCATAAAGTGGGGGCATCTGTGTCCCATTTCTAGTTTTTTTAATTTTCCTATCCTGATTGCCCAGATTTTAACAGAAGTGTAGTTCTAAAAAAAATATTGTAACTGTTGTATTATATTTGTTGAAGATTTACTTTAAAAATGTTAAAATTTACATATCTAGCAAAACTAAATGATAAATGTAAATCATTACCTCCCTTTGCCTAATGAAGACTGGTACTCAGAAAGCTGTTTGGATTTAAAGGAAAGGGATCAGTAATAATACCTCCTAGGAATTTATAATTTATTTACTTTTGATAGATATTAAAAGTTCCTATCTACTATCTATATGAGTCAATGGCTGAAACATGTGGCTTGTTAACTAACAGCTATCCGAGGTTTTTGTTTGGTTTAACGCCGTTTTTCAACAGTATTTCAGTCGTGTAACGGCGGGCAGTTAACCTAACCAGTGTTCTTGGAATCTGCACCAGTACAAACCTGAAATGAAAGTGAGGGACATGCTACAAATAAAACTCACTTGTCCCTCACCTCCAAGGTTAGTCTTGCTCAGACTGTAGGTGACTTGCAGATGACTGGTATGGTTTAAATGAGGGGCTTGCCAATGCCCGAGATAGTGCTCACAGTAGCACTTGGTGGGTCTTCCTCCATCATTAAAAAAGCTGAAAATTCAGAACTACATGTATATACAAAATGAGCAATGTTGGTTTGATTTAAAATCCAGCGAGAACTGAAGACAAAGTTCAATAACAACAGTTTATTTCATAATATGAAACATACGAAGGAATATTTGAAGTAGTAATGTGGTAGGAGGTAAAAGGAAAAATTACTATAATATTCCGTAATATATTGCTAAATTGAAGTATCAATTATTATGTATTCAGTAAAGTTTACTTTAAATAATAATAAAGAGTGCCAAACTATATTGCAAGTCACAGCAAATTACTTTGGACTTCTAAAAGTACTCATAGAGCCAGCCAGACAATATGTCAATTTTCTCAATCTTCTTCTAATTCAGGGTCAGAACTCTGGAGATCCAAACTGGCTGATACTGAAGCTAGACCTATATTTTATAGAAACACAGTTATATGGTATGGATAAGATACTCTTCATAATTTTGATGAATTTAATGACTAAACTGGAGCTACTCAATTTTCGCAGTTTTTAGTAATTCAAGGGCCGTAACAGAAAGACTATCTGGCTGGTTATTAAAATTGGCCTAGATATTATTCTCCTAAACATTCAGACCAAGTTTTTAGGACAATGGATAATCATTTCTGCAGTTAGTAAGTTCATACTGTCAATTTTTAGTAATTCAAGGACAGTAACTTCAAACCTATAGGGATGACTAGACTAGCAATGAACTTTGCCAAGATATCATATCTGACCAAGAGTGATTAACATTGGCTAAAAACTGCTTAAATATGATGCCTATTACCATTACTTCATGGATGCTACAGCAAGTATGCAGTCACATAAAAAGTTGGCTTTCACGGGCATATAACACTATCAAATGTAGTCGGTAAAGTTTTGCTTAATGTTAGTTAAACTAACCATCTCGGTGAAATACTGCTACATAAAAAAATGTGTATTCAGTAGTTCTGCAAAATCTCAAAAACAACTACATGTATAATGTATTCAGTAAGTTCTGCAAAATCTCAAAAACAACTACATGTATAATGTATTCAGTAAGTTCTGCAAAATCTCAAAAACAACTATAATGTATTCAGTCAAGTTCTGCAAAATGGGGAAAAACAACTAAAATGTATTCAGTAAAATTTTGCTATAATACAGTAAAATTACTAATTTAAAACAGTATTCAGTGGAGGTCTGTAAAATGAAAAAACGTGTATTCAAGGAAAGAATGTGAAATGGCTATTTAATCAACACTCGCGGCACTGAACTACTATGGTTGTGCATAGAACAAAACCAAACAATTTAAGGTGCATGTAACACTTTATACAACTTTGTTTTCAATGAAATTTTATTCAGGAAGTATAAAAAAGGTACATTTTTAATGTCTTAAACATATATAACAACAAATCATAGAGCTTATGAGGTCATCACTAAATTGAATAGTATGTCAAACCTATCATCAGTATAGCTAGGGGTGTCGTTATGTATTCAAAATGTGGTTACTGCATTCCCTGCTTCAGACAACCTTTCCATAGAATTTTGAGTTATCTTCCAATTAATTTGAAACCATACAAAAAGGTGAAATAATTGAAACATATCATACATTCAAAATCTGTGAGAAAATTCCCACAGAATCACAAACAAATGGGTTTTTGAGACATTTCATTCTCTGTAATGACTCTTGTAGTCATAAGCTCTATATAATCAGTAAGGCTTTTTATGAAGAGTTTAAAAAAAAACTTTTCCAAAACAAGTTATGTTTATATACTTCCCGAGTATCATGAAAACATAAATAAGCCTTTAAAACTAAAATGAATAAGATATAAAGTGTTATAAAATGTAGTGTTATATGCCACTGTAAGAAAAGTGTGTGACTAGAAAAGTTTCTAATTAAAACATGTGAGAAAGAGTTTGTAATTTAAACACTGAAAACGTGTACTGTGTCAGTAATTTTTCAGCAAAAGGAAATTCAACAAGTGTAAAGCAGTGTTGTCCAACAAGAACTGTGAAGTTAAAACATTGCTTATATAATGTAATCAGATTAACATGACTAGACAACTCATCTTGAATTTATTTTCATAATATGACCTTAATTTAGTTAATACTTGGTAAAAGTATTCAACAGGTTGTAAAATCTTTATAACAGAAACTGTAAACATCTTAAACAAATGAAAGAACTTGATTGTGAAAACAAATATATCAATTTATATAAATCTAAAATGTCACATAGATGCTATATTAGATGCCATTGTTTTTTGTGTTTTCTTTTAAACATCAGACTAATATTTTATGAAATTTTATTATCATTGAATTTCGTTAAAAGTCAATAATATAACTATTATATTTGATTATATTTTGTAAACCACAAAGAAAATATTGACAAGTTGATCTGTTTTTAAAATGAGTATTAAGTCTCTGGTCATCAGATGGCAGGTCTGTCGATGCAGCTTCAGTCAGACTCTTGGGAGGAGCTCAAATTCAGCAGACCCTGTATGGCTTCCCCAACCACTGTGCCATAACTTCCCTGAAATACAGCATTCAAATACTATTCTGTTTTATGTAGAAGTTCTACTGTAACATGTTGGCCAATTCCAATGTTTGCCCCAAAAGCAGGTGTGTTTGTGAATGGTCTCCAAAAATCACTTATTGCAAATAATGTATTTTGAAATCATAAAATCACATTTACACCTTATTCAAGATAAATGTCAGCATGTGGGTGCTGGGAGGAGGGGTTCCCCCCTTATAGATAAAATCTTTCTATTTTAAATCTAAGGCCTTTGACAAACTGCATATCTTAAGAAGATATACTGTTGTGTTTTATTTGTATTTTGATAATTTCATTTCATGCTTTTGGTACGTCTCTTCCTTATAGTGACTAAATCTTTACATTCAAAACAATATAGAATATTCTAAAATTGAACAAGAGCACAGCTGCATGGAGAAATATTACTTCCGAAGAAGATGATTTCAAATAAAACCTGCCAAGACTTTGGGTGGTTGGTCAAGATGTTCTTTAAATTTATGCATAATTTATTTTAGGTCGAGTGCGAGGAAAGTTTTACAACTTATATTAACCACTCTCGACACCTCATTCCTGATGGAATCCATCGCCACGAGGGTATGAGAGAAGAGGCCAGTTTCCCTTTTAATGCTGAACGCCAAGCAAGGGAGCTACTGGTACCATTTTTCACGTCTTTGGCATGACGCAGCCGGGGATCGAACCCACGACCTCCCGCACTCGAAGCGGACACTCTACCACTAGGCTATCGAGGCGTTTAAATACTGAGCGGAAACACTTTTTTGTACTTAAACAGTTACTGTAACTTGAACATTGACCTACTGGACCGAGTTAAACAGTTACTGTAACTTGAACATTGACCTACTGACCTCGGTCAAGATTAATAGGGACCATCCACTGCCATTTTACAGTATGCTTGTGAAATTTGGGGATCATAGATGCAAGTATTCTTAAATTATTTGGCATAAATTGCAAGCAGACAACCTGTGCCATCACATACATTTATCTGACCAATTAGCATGACTATGGCCATGAACTTTGAATAAAAGAAAACAACTCAAAACTAGAAACTGCTTTTGTAAAAAAGCGCATGTCTCCCCCAATGCAAAGTCCTATAGGCAAGAAGTCAATAGGGGTCAGGAGCGAAAGTCAAAGAGACACTGATGGTTGGCTGCAATAGGGATCATCTACTTGGCATGTCCAGTCATCCCGTTAAGTTTCAACACTCTTGGCCTAGTGGTTCTCAAGTCACTGTTCAGGCTCCTATGACCTTGACCTTTGATCAAGTGACCCCAAAATAAATAGGGGTCATCTACTCTGCATGTCCAATCATCCTATTAAGTTTCAACATTCTAGGTCAAGTGGTTCTCAAGTTATTTTCTGGAAATGATTTTACATGACCAGGCCCCTGTGACCTTGACCTTAATAGATTGAACCAAAAATCAATAGGGGTCATCTACTCTGCATGTTCAATCATCCTATGAAGTTTCAACATTCTGGGTCAAGTGCTTCTAAAGTTATTGATCGGAAATGGTTATCAATGTTCAGGCCCCTGTGACCTTGACCTTTAAAGGAATGACCTCAAAAACAAATAGGGGTCATTTACTCTGCAGGAACAATCATCCTATGAAGTTTCAACATTCTGGGTCGAGAGGTTCTCAAGTTATTGATTGGAAACGGTTTTCGATGTTCAGGCCCCTGTGACCTTGACCTTCGACGGAGTGACCCCAAAATCAATAGAGGTCATCTACTGTGCATGACCAATCATCCTATGAAGTTTCAACATTCTGGGTCAAGTCGTTCTCGACTTATTGATCGGAAATGGTTTTCCATGTTCAGGCCCCTGTGACCTTGACCTTTGACGGAGTGACCCCAAAAACAATAGGGGTCGTCTCCTCCATAAGCCCTACCAATCTATGAAGTTTGAAGGTTCTAGGTCAAATGATTCTCCAGTTATTGCTCGGAAATGAAGTGTGACGTACGGACGGACGGACAGGGCAAAAACAATATGTCTCCCCCAGAGGGGAGTGGGGGGGGGGGGGAGACATAATTATGAGGTACCAAATCAATTCTGGTCAATGTGCCTATCAAGTATGAGGATCGTAAAACATTCTAAAGTATTTAATTGTTAGCAGACAGAGGACGACCAGCATCAAGAGAACTTGTCCCTTTGTATATTACACATAATAGTAATTCTTGCAGAGAAATGCATTATTGGGTACAGCAATAAAAATAATGTTACAAAGTTAATGACCTTCATAATTTATTAGAAAATATAGCATACGTTCCTTTGTCACAGTTTGAATGGAAAGTAACTGAAAAACTCTTACCGAATTTCTTGCGCAGGCATAGTCTGTTTCCATCAAGGACCAACTTGTAAGCTCCTGGCTGAAGGGTCCATGCCAGGACGGGGTTTGTACCTGCTAACCTACATTGGTCGAATAGAACTATAAATGTCTGTGTTCTCATTATGATATGAAAGTTTTAACACAATTTTAATTGAATAGTTGATAAAGTGTTGCTTATCTTTTAAGAAATTAATAAACAAACTCCGACGTATCCCGGTCGTAAATTATTAGTAAATTATCCATCATTTACATAACATGTCATAAAAATATTTGTTTGTTTGTTTTGGGTTTAAGGCAGTTTTCAACTGTATTTCAGTTATGTAACTGCGGGCAGTTAACCTAAGCAGTGTTCCTGGATTCTGTACCAGTACAAACCTGTTCTCCGCAAGTAACTGTCAACTTCTTCACATTATTCAGCGGTGGAGGGCGAATGATTTGAGACACAATGTCTTTTATCAAATCGTCAAGAACATACGCCTCGCCCAAGGCTTGAACTCGCGACCCCGCGATCTGTAGATATTGAGCTAAGCGGGCGGGCTCATAAAAATGTTTAATCCAGTATACACAGAGAGACGTGAAATCTACGATCCGATCTCTAAGCTCATTAATTTATTTCAACGAACACAAGGGGAAAACAAGCAAATGCAGAAATTCAGGCAGTAGAATCAAACTAGAGACAGGCAAAACAAACAAACTTAAAGTTGAATAAACTTCTAGCTGTTTTGTTGGTGCCAGTTCTCCATACAATACCTTCCACAAGATATTTTCAGAGAATGTTAAATCAATAGTTTACCAGTAGTATTGCTCCCTGTCCATCGCAACTGGATGACAATAACTGTATGTATCTGGACCAGATACCAACTGAACACTCTGAAGGTAAGGCTGAACATCTGCAGAACATTCTGTTCTTGAACTGCTAAATTAAAACACTTGAAATGTTTCATTCGTTTCTTACATTTAAGTAGTTTACTTTTCTACTATGAATTATTGAGAAACTTAAAAAGCACACTATACTGTTAAACTGTACTTTCAAAACGATACGCAATTTCATAGAATGCAAAAGCAATGACAAGTCCGATGTTCCTATAAACCTTGTTGGGTTTTCCGCGGCCATGCGGACAAGGTCTTAAACATCCGATCGCTTTCCCTTTTGCACTTGGTTCGAATTCCTCCACGATCACATTCTTCCACTTACAGTAACATGAGTGGTACAAACAAGACAACCAACCATACATACCTGTCTCAACAAAGTAAAGAGTTTAATTGTACCTTAACTGTCACAGTTAATTTAGATATAAACAAACATTGAGAAAGTTTAGCCATACCTACAGTCTGTGCTACATTCAACTCCGGTCTCTATCAGTGGATATTCTCCATTTGCGTGGGCTCTTTTGAACCATTCTCTCTCGCATACGCTACAAATGGCATTCTCGATGCAATCTATCCCTTGGTGTTCACCATTCCTTTCAACTGCCAACCTCTTATTCAGCCTTTCAGTTTCTGCACCCAAATTTTTTTCGGTAGTTTCAGTTGTAATTGCTAATTTTGCACCATTCATTGGGACATTATCTCTATCCGCAACTATATCATCTGCTGAATTATTTTGGCTTTCTTCAATTTTTACACTACAAGCGAAGTCTACCGGGGACTCTACATTATTTCCTATATTGTCACAAAGTTTTTGTAAAGATCTGAGACAGTCTAAAGCAGTCCATTCTTCAGCCTTTTCTTTCTTCAGTCCTACATGCCTCATTTGCCGTTCTTTAAGCTTAACACGCAGTTTCCAAACCAATTTGATATCATTTACCATAACTTCAGAATGTGTTTCTTCAAATTTTAGTTTAGGCCGTATAGGTCTGGGTCTGCATACGTCTTTTCCTATCACTTTAGCTTTTCTAAGGGAGTTTGGTACTTTTGTCTGTTGATACATTTCTGTCTTATCTTCTGCCATGGCTTCTGCCTGATTTCCTGTGATGGCTTTTACCTTGGTTTCAGTCATAGTTTTTGCACGATTTCTAGTTACAGTTTCTGCCTTATTTGCTTTTATGACATTTGCATTTTTACCAGTCATGACTTCTGTCTTTTTTACTGTTATAACATCAACTTTAGTATCTGTCATGACTTTAGCCTTGTTTCCTGGTATGATTTCTGCTCCATTTCTTGTAATGTCCTTTTCATTGGTTCTAGACATATTTTCAATCACTGGCAGTTTCTGAACCACATGGTTACTTATATGTTTAGAGTTTGGTAGTTTACAGATGATGTATCCTTGTTTGTTACCTGTCTTTACATCTGTGTATGGTTTGTTTTCATCTTTTGCAAGTATGTAATCTATTTTCTTGTCTATGTTGCGCATGTACTGCTTCTCATATTGTGCATTTGTTTCCTCTTCAAGCTGTATCCCTCCCTGTGTGTAGCGTAAATTATCTCTCAAATGAACCTGTGAAAAGGGAATTCTTTGGTTGGTGTTAGTGTCCATAGCATTGTAACGCGATTTTCCGAATCTAGTATTTGTTAATTCGTCCCGTTTGTATACAGACTGAACTGTAGTTGGCCAATTACTGCTCAATGCTGGTATAACATTTTCATTATTGAAGGAATACAAACTAGTCCCGTCGTTTTCAGTAGAAACTACATCCTGCTTGTCCGTCCAGTTGTTATTTTCATCCATAGTTCGTTCTTTCAGAACACTCTCCACTTCCGGATTACCACACGAGTATTCCGTTGCATCATCATATACTTTTGTGCCAGTTTGCACTGATTCTTCTGTTCCAATACACTTATCTTTCGTTGATTCCTTTTCATTCACAGATTTATTATTATCACCCGGTGTTAACTCTACCATCTTTTCGAGTTTATTCCTGTGTTGTCTACGAGCGTTTGAAAACCATGAAGTTACCTACAGCAAACAAGAAGTATATCTATAATCATTAATTATGGTCACTAAAAATCTGCGAAAAACGTTCGTTATACATTTTGAGAAATACTATATTTCTTAAGTTGTTATATTCTGCAGGTACTTTTTTCATCACAACCTAAACAGTAAAACAGCTAACTGTTCACAAGGCCTGCTTGCAAAACGGTGTACTGCTATGGTCAAGTTCCTGCCAAATTTTCATATGTTCGGGAACTTCCATTTTACTTTGAATAAAAGCCTAAGCTCAATGCAATTCAATCAGTATATCATATTTTACAGTTTTAAACAATAAAATAAAAAAAATATGAAGCAATTACCTTTTTCCCTTTCATTGTTTTCGTGACAGAATAATGTGCTATTAATACACAACTGTTCAAAGTTTAACAAAAGTTGATGTTGATATATTGATTTGTTAAAAAATTGATTAAATACTATAAAACTCACTTTTGCAATGGGAATTCCGGCCCGATTTGCAAGAGCTTGTTTGGCTTTCTTGCAGGGATACGGGTCTGAAGAATGTGTTCTAAACCATTCACGTAGCACGGCAGCTGAACTTTCCAACAGACGTGCGGGTGGTCGGACACCGCCTGGACATATCCCTGGAGGTGGAGGATGTCTGACAAAACAAAAAAGGAAACACTCGTCATGTGATTTACGTGCATAATCTACATATGGCCTCCTATTCACATATCAAGTTTTTGAGTAATTGCAGGACGGACAGACGGAAGGCATTCCTACAGTTCCCTCCAGGGGACTAAAATCTTAAACCAGGAAGCGTTTTTTAACATTCCGACCTATTATGCGTAACTTTCTGAAAGTGTGTCTCAAAACAAGTTAGTGAGCATGCTTACAGACGCCATGTTGTTCTATACTTCTATACCGGCGACTCCATACTTACAGACATAAAGCTATTGCACACTTGTGTACCGGCGACACCATACTTATAGACATAAAGTTATTGCACACCTGTGTACCGGCGACACCATATTTAGACATAAAGCTATTGCACACTTGTGTACCGGCGACACCATACTTAGACATAAAGCTATTGCACACTTGTGTACCTGCGACACCATACTTACAAAGCTATTGCACACTTGTGTACCTGCGACACCATACTTAGACATAAAGCTATTGCACACTCGTGTGCGACGACACCATACTTAGACATAAAGCTATTGCACACTTGTGTACCTGCGACACCATACTTGGACACAAAGCTATTGCACACTTGTATACCTGCGACACCATACTAAGACATAAAGCTATTGCACACTTATGTGCGACGACACCATACTTACAGACATAAAGCTATTGCACACTTGTGTACCGGCGACACCATACTTAGACATAAAGCTATTGCATACTTGTGTGCGACGACACCATGCTTACAGTCATCAAGCTATTGCAGATTTGTCTACCGCCGACACCATGCTTACAGGTACATGTATAAAGCTATTACATACTTGACTGAGACTCGATATCTCGAGAAAGTTACGGCCTATATACGGTCAAACTATTGTATGTGGGAAAAAAATGCTGATGGTCTTTAGTACTTTTACATTTTAGGTCAAACTTTAAACAAGAAAAACTGGTCGAGACTGACCACTAGCCATTATGATAACATGGACAAGAAAGTGACTAGTCCAAATAATAGTTTTGGGACATCGTGATAACTTTTGACTGTCGAAAGGGATGACAACTATAAAACATCAGTCCATAAAATAAATCATCCCGATAAGCTAAATAAGTAAGGCTAGCAAGTGACAGGTTGTTGGCAGTAAACACTTTGTAGAGTATGTTCACTGAAGTTCCGAGCCCATATGCGTTTTAAGACCAGAAAGTTAGACAATTACTATTACTTTTTTGTAAATTGTGTATAAAAATTGCCAACGGAAATTCTAATTTTAGAGGTGTATATGAAATTGAACTTGACGTATCGTCACCAAAAACAAGGGGTCACCTAGTGACGGCCAGTCATCTTACGACCCTTGACGGTTGTATATCCAAGCATTCTCTCGTCACTGACCAAAAACTGTTCTGTCCAGAGATTATTAAGAGATTGAACTTAAACCTTGTACCTCACAAAAAGACAGGATCAGCCATAGGTCTAATAATTTCAGTTAATGAATGTAAACAGTTCTAAGCCTAAACGTTTGAAATTCTGCTTTAGTGTATGATCGAAAAACAAATGATGGACATGACCAAAGCATTCAGTGATATGGACGTAACCTACCTCTGTCTTATCCTGTACTTGTGTACAGAGTTCAATTTGCCATGTGTCGACCAATATTGTTGATAGTGAGCCTCGTCCCATAGTTGTAGAAAGATCGGATTGTACGTGTTCCCCATATTCTGTAACAACATGAAACAGAAATTATTAGGCTATTTTCCTTGATATTTCTTCGTCCCCTCCCTAAAACTACAATCTGCAGCTGTCTATTTTGACTGCTCATGTTCTTTTAACAACTCGAAATTCCTTCGAACTACTTGTTTTTTCTGTATATCAGTCAGAAATCAGCTATTCTTTTCGAAACATTCAGCTCTTAACAGAAATTCATTTGCTTTTTCTCCGAATGGCATTTTTACATATGCACTGATTTAGGGTGTACAGGTTAGCCGTGGACATTTTTTCCATTATTAGTTTAAAATCCACATCTAAAGAAACTTCCCGAGATTTTTTTTACTATAAATTAGAATAATAATGTATTATCATTTCAAAAACATGTAGCTTTTTAAATTTCCATCAAATACTTTTAATTCACTGATGTTTTTTTTTTTACATACGCACTGATTTGTCAGTAAAGGATAGCATGATTTGCATCGACTTTTATTTGATGACATATGAAAAAAAAACACAATAAGCAAACATTTAAAATGTATGTCAGAATGTCTGTCTGCATGTCAGTAAAAATGATATGATTTTTTTTACAATAATTCAAGTCTAAATATAAAATTTATCAACCTATCTTCTATACCCTAAAATCCGCTTTACCCTAAGCACTGTAAAACATGGAAAAATACTCGAAATTAAATTTTATTTTCAAGTTCAAATATTGTGTACAGATTTTGAATATTACAGTCCGCAAACAGTATTTTTCCAGCAATGAATAATGTTGAATAAAAATTCGACGAAATATCTACTTAAAAGTCAAGAAAAAGTATTAATTTGCGAGTACCAGTATAATAAATCAGATTTTTTTCCAGCAATAAAAATATCTGAATAAACTTTGGACAGATGTATTAATTTTGCTAAAAAAGTCCAGGAAAAAAGTTTGAATTTACAAGTCTCATAAACATTAGGAAATATATTCTAGACGGACATGAAAATGTTCTTTTTTTTATTCAAAATTGTAAACATGTGTACGAGTAAAATGGCGTTATTAAAATTATGATTTTTTAAAAAAATGCATAAAATCTAGTCTAAATAATGAAACCTCGGGTAGACCGATTTTACATTTTGATATTTCACGTTGTCTACCTAGAGGGGAGGGGGATATCGACCAGTCAAAAATAAATATAACGATATTCAACTCTTAGAGTACAATTATTTGGACTACATAAAATCTAGATATAATTAAATGCAAACGTGGCAATACCGCATTTTGTTCGGATTTTGTAGGCAAATGTTATTTACCAAATAAACTGTACTTATTTTTTTGTAAACTTGACAGAAATTAGTACCGGTTACGTGTACATTTTTATCTATCTATTAACTGAATTCACTGAAATAGAAATTACCTGAAGAATATGAAATATTTCTTCATAGTGCTGAAGATGCATTTTGTATTTCAAATACATTGTCAAGAAAGTCTCATCTTCCATCAACAAGCGAAAAGTTTCTCCATTGTTTGTAATCAGTTGAAGCATGTGGCCAAAATCTTCGAATTTTTCCTCCTTTATTAATGTTTCTGCGCATTCTGCAATCATTTGAACACTGTATTCATTTTCAGCATAATAGATCTCACCGTTTTGATTATCGCTAGCATGTATAATTATTTCGTTTTCAAACGCTAATTCCTCAGTTGAGTGCAACACATTTCCAGGTTCGTTATTCATTTTTCCCTCGACAATTCAGTTTTTTTTAATGTACCAATTTACATGAAATATACTCAGAAAGTTATTTTTATTTTTTATCCAATAGGCGGTGCTAATTGTGTCTGTATCCAATGATAAGAGAAAATAAAAATAGACAGGTATAAAGACATGGGTTCTAAAATAAAAGGGGAAGTGAGTGAAGCTCTGTCAATAATTTGAAACACGTAAAACGCACATTTATTCAATGTAAACGAGACGAAGATATTAATGTTGGCCGAACTTGATATGTATCAAGTTTAAAATGATATAACCATGTTAATTAAAAAATCTATTTCAATTGTAGACACGTATCGGTAAATGGACAAACATTGTTTACGAGAAATTACTACCATAATGTTCCTTTAATCAGAAGGTGAAGGCGTGGTCCTGAATTCTTCCGGTAATCGCAGCAACTGTGTGTCAGTGCGTACACGAAAAGAGCTAGACATTCAAATAATAAACATGTCAAGAAATAAAACAACAGCGTCTGAGGAAATCTGATCCCAACATTTTACGTATTGTTAGCAGGAGGTGTTAAATAAATAGCTTTAATAGGCGCGATGTAAAAATGCATATTCATCGTAGAATTGCACACATCAATATGAAAAATTTAATTTCCTGTCATATCAAAACCTGCGTTTGGTCACAAATTTCACTAGAAATGTGCTAAATTTGACTGTTGTTTAATATATGACAAATGAGATGGTCTGACCCCTTCGTCTGTATTATCATAGCAGTCGAATCTGAGACTGTAAAGGTATATCCATAGCAAATTCTCCTTCCATTTTTAAAATTAAATTCTACTATTCATATTGTACAGCTCAAACGGTGGTAATAGAAACGTTTCTTTTTGTTTTTCTTTTCTTTTTAAATTTTCATAGTTTTGAATTTATCATAAAGTAAGTCTCGGGCTTTTTTGATCAGCAAATTTGGCTGTAATTGTTAAACTTGCAGGATATCCTATTCAACTTTGGTGTACTTCTGCGGCAGAAAGTCCACCTTACGCTTTTAATAAAATATATGCGAGCAAGCCTAAATATATACGTACATGTATACATTTTATACGCACACGCGTAAATATACAAGTTGACGTACATTTGTTAAAATAAATGTGAACGTATATATTTTCCGGTGCACCGTTCTTAATTTATGGGTGGATGCGTATATGCAGGTGCACGCAATTATATTCGTTAACGCATAATGTTTTAACCTTTATACGTACACGCATAAATTTGTATGTACCGATTTCACACTGGCCATAGCTTTCGCAGAAGCGGTGGTGCCAACGCCGCGGCGGTGGAGGATTCGTCGCAGAAGCGGTGGATAAATATGGCCGGCTGACTACTTTACGATAAGTTTTCTAATGACTTTTCCCATACTTTTTCATGTTTGAATGAAAACATCCAGCGAGTCAGGAGCACACATGTGTACTCTTCCAGCCACAAACACTTGTTCGGTGCAGTTCTTTGTCATTAATGTAAACACTTCTGTACAGTTTGACGAGGGACTGTCGTTTTTGTAGAATTTCCATCAAAATGGTTATACTGTACAAAGCGACCCCTGAGCACGTTTTCATCAAACCGTAAGTATGACAAGTGTGAAGCAAAAAGTATTTCTAAGTAATCGGTGAATTTTCATTGCAGGCATATAAAACAATCGACCAAAAACAATTCCAACGCAGTATGCGGTGGGTACAGTTGCAATGCATTGCTGCTTTCACAGGATTTCAGTTTCAAGAAAAAAGTTAAGAAAAGAAAAGAAAGGTATATTGCAGAAGTAGAGATAAATCGGCCTACTTCTAAAAAGTTTTAACTCCTGTAACGCAGCTGCTCAATGGCATTTTGTTATGTATACTACGTATTAGTAATTGTATGGTACGTTAGTTTAACGTTAGTTAAATTGGTATGTTAGATGATGCAAAAGTCGCATGTGGTCAGCATTTAATCAAACAATCGATATTGTCAGTTGATATTTTGTATATATTTAGGGAAAATGAAGTTAAAGAAATCTTCCATGCATTCATATAAACAATCATAATTGAAGTGTATTTGATACGAAGGAACATGGTGTTATTTTTTCGCATTAGATTTAGTAACATGATCATGGTTCAAAACATTAAGCTTACTTTTCGTGTATGTATTCAACAGAACGGAAGTGCAAATCAATAGCATGTCTAATAGCTGTCTAATGTCAAGGTGATTTCATGGACCTACCCCAATCAAAAAGTTAAAAGTCCATAACGAATATTAAAGAAACAAGATACACCGAAATGCGTTGCAGCCGTACCCAACACACACTGCTTGGGAATCATTTTTGGTCAATTATCTTATATGCCTGCAATTACTAAAAAAGATCGTGTTTTTGCTCGACAGTGTCGTACTTACGATTTGATGAAAACGTGCTCAGGGGTCGTATTGTACAAGAGTTTACCATTTGTGATGAAAATTCTACAAAACGACAATCCCTCGTCAAACTGTACAGAAGGGTTTACATTAATGACAAAAAATTGCACTGAACAAGTGTTTGTGGCTGGAAGAGTACACATGTGGGCTCCTGTCTCGCTGGTTGTTTACATTCAAACGTGAAAAAAGTATGGGCAAACTCATTAGAAAACTTACCGTAATGTAGTCAGCCGGCCATATTTATCCACCGCTTCTGCGTCGAATCCTCCACCGCCACGGCGTTGGAACCACCGCTTCTGCGAAAGCTATGGCCAGTGTGTGATATACTCTGTCACGTATAAAATTTATAAGTGCACGTAAATATTTATGTGTGAATGCATACTGTTATGCTTGTGTGACATGCAAAGAAGATAGTTTAGCTGATTGTGACAGTATAAGCAAAATTATGTTGGGGGAGGAACAACTCCAAGATCATAAACCTCGCAATGTATGGATATCGGGGATCATTTAGCATTTTGTATATAGAACATTTGTTTTAGCTCACCTGTCTTGTAGTGGAAAAATGATGAGCTTTTGTGATCGCCCTTCTTCCGTCCGTCCGTCATCCGTCCACAATTTCTTGTGAGCACGACAGAGACCACAATTTTCAATCTTATACACAACTTGTATTGGCATAATATCTTGGTTCGTTTCGAAAGCTGGCCAGATCCCATCATTGGTTCCAAAGTTATGGTCCCTTCAAGGGCTAAAATTTGCTCAATTATTTTGACTTGTGAACATGATAGAGACCACATTTTGCAATCAACTTGCAATCAACTTGAATCAAACTTGGACACAATATAATCAAACTTATGCATAATATCTCGGTTCCTTTTGAATAGTGGCCAGATCCCACCATGGGTTTCAGAGGTATGGCCCCTTTTAGGGCCAAAATTCGCCACTTTGGCTCTTTCAGCCATATATAGACTTCACTTATGGTTTGATTTGATACAAACTTGCAAAATATCTTTAACAACAATAGATCTTGGATTTCATGATGAATCCGTCAGATCCAATCATAGGTTCCGAAGTTACGGCCCCTGAAGAGCCATATTTTGTTAACTTTTACCTTGTGAACACTATAGAAGTGACACTTTACCCTGAAGAGCCAAATTTTGTTAACTTTTACCTTGTGAACACTATAGAAGTGACACTTTACATTCGATTTAAACCACACTTATACATAACTTAAGTCTCAATAAGATCTTGATTCCTTTCGAAAACTGGCTAGATTCCATCATGATTTCTAGAATGAAATTTTCTATTTTGACCGTTTCAGCCATATAGACGTTTTATTTACGCTTTGATTTGAAACAAACTTGCACATAATGTTTACCTTGATGATCTCTAGGTCAAGTTCGAAACTAGGTCATGTGGGGTCATAAACTAGGTCACCAGGTCAAATCATAGGAAAAGCTTGTCGATCTTCATGAAATTTGGTCAGAATATTAATTTATAAAACTTACATTTCTAATTATTTTGGCAAAATATGTACATATCATTGCAAATCTTTGACAACTTTAATTCAGTAGTGGTTATTATCATATGATTCCATAGACAAAATATGTTTATTTAATTTATACTTACACTAAAATAACATATCTTGTTTGGGCAACCAAGATAGGAATATCAAAATTAAAAATATTTCCAGTAAAAATCTGAGATGCAGAACATAAATAAGTGTAAATGATCTGCGAGTTAAGTTTTTTACAAATTAATTAGTTAACCAAAATCTGAAAAGCCACCTTTAATACATATGAAAGGCAAGTGTGTTCTAGTGTGTTAACCATAAAACTGTGGACAGACAGGAAATACTATCAGCCTAAACTAATTGAAGACTGTGATATCTAGCAAACATAAATTTATTTTCTTACATTTCATGAAGACCAAGAAATGAGGTCTTCCCTGTCTTTACAATAAATGGTGAATGGAAGAAGGGTTCATGATCACTTAAGTTAACCACTGATCACTTTGTGCTCACATGAGCCAACAAAATAAGAAGGAAAAGCATTATTTCATATATTTATTGCATAGAATACAGCAAATAACTGTTATAATCTGTTATACTACAGGCTGAGAGGAGGGCAGTTTAAGCCAAGGTCTTTTCTGAGCCTACTATACTGTATTTTCACAACTTTATCTGCTAATTTAAACACAACTTTACTTGCTAATTTAAAATATTAAGTGACTTTTTCAGTATCAGTCTAAAGTTTGTGAGAAAAGAAACAGCAGTAGAATAGATACCTTACACTGTAAAAACTGAACTTAAGGTGGTGCAATATGCTTTATGAAATTGTATTCTCTAAAAGCTTAATATAAAATTTCATGAAGCATTATACATCACCTTAACTTGGCCAAGCATTTCTCCGGCTATTGATCTGAAGCCGTTTTTAGAGTAAAAGTCACTGTGATATTAACCTTTGACCCCAAAAACAATCGAGATTATCTAAAGCATTGAGGCAACCCTCCTATGAAATTTGAAAACTGTACACAAAAGCATTCCATATTTACTGATTGAAAACCAAATTGTTGCCGATGGCCTGAGTGACTGACAAGAGCAAACACTACATCACCTCTTCCTTGAAGGGAATGTAAATAAACATTTAGATAGTTAACATCTTGGTCTGGGCTACTTAAACGTCATTATCAATTCATATTTGTAATAATAAAAAAGTACATAAATATTTTCTTCAAATCACACATAATTTAATTATTACTGTCGTGGAAACACAACAAAACAATCTCATTTTGTCTTCATAAATTAAACATCTATGTCCTCTTTCAGTCTTCTCATAATAACATCAACTTGAGATGTCATTTTTGTTGCAAAATGTGTGTAATTGTATATGCAGTTCGGGTCTAGTTGAATTTCCTCCAGGTCTCAATCCTTTACCTGAAATATAAACAAAAAAATTCTGAATGTAAACTTTGTGGCTAGATTTATAATATGTAAAATTTTTCTTTTGAATTTCTTGAGATGTTATTGGGAAAACTGTAACTTGTACATATTACAGAAGAAAAATTATGGAAAACTTCTAGGATGAAATACACCAATCTTCCTTTGCACTCTAGAGGTATTTTTAGATACAATTCAATATATACTAGAAACTAGTAAATATATACAATTCTAATATGACCAGGCAATGCTTAAATCATCACAATGATATTATGCTGACGTCAAGTCAATGTGATATTTAGTGCCATGTATGCACTGAGAAATAGTGCTTTCAAATTTGATCAAATATTATACTTAAAAACATGTTTAAAACAAAATGTCAATTAGCAAAACTGTCTTAATTAATTAACACACACACTTAGTTGGTTATTTGCTGTGCAGAATAATTCAACATCATTTGCTCTTTAACTGAACTATTCCGCAAGACCTATTACCATTTCCAGTCTAGGCATGTATAAACAAAGGAGCATGTCAGATGACCTACCATTTGGCACCATACATGCGCAAAGAAACAGTTCTATCATATTCGATACAAATTTTACAATAAAAGACATATTAGTCTTGATAGAATTGAAATGATTTATAGCAAAACCATGTTTGAACACTATTTATACACTCAGGCAGTTAGAAGTTGTACAAAATAATTTCACTCGGTGCTACCTCCTCGTGAAATTGTTACATTCAATGTATAACCGCCCATTGTGTATAAATAGTGTTTAAAACACAGTTTTGCTACAAATTATTTCAGTCGTTCAGATACGCATTATTATATCACTCGGGCTGCGCCCTCGTGATATAATTCCTTCGCATCTGAACTCCAAACAATAATTTATTCAGCGACAAATCACTAAATAAGCCTGCTCAGTAGATTTTTTTTTTCTCAAATTCAAATAACATTTATAAACAGCTACTGAATGAAGTGAATATTTGTCCCAGAAACTTTCTACCAATAGTCAACAAATACACTCTACATATTTTCTAGACATATATAGTGCTTTCTGTTATACCTGACCTAGTGCTTTAGTTTTTTCACCTGGACCTTCTCAGATTGGGCACATTTGGTTTTCAACTATTTGAAATATTACCTTTGTCAATTTTTTTCTTATTTCCAGCATGCTGTCTATCACAGATTTCTCCTTTGGGTCAAGACTTTCATTTGATGTACTGGGACCTAAATCTGCTGGCCCTTGAGCTTTACCAAGCTTGAAGGCATTTTTCCGAATTTCTCTGTTCAATTCATCTGTTTTACTGGCTTCTTTGCCAGTTTTGATTTTGTCTGTTACTCTTTCCAATTTATTCTTAATTTGAGCTTGCCTTGGTATAAACTTTGGCACTGTTCCTTTCTTACTAAAATCTTTAATCACAACACTTCTATTTTTTAAGTTCTCTTCAACTTTTTCTTGCATTGATTTTTTACTCAGGTCCTCTCTCAATTCTTCCTGTTTATCTATTTCATTCAAAGTATTTTCATAACCTTTAGAATCTTTTATCTTTGTATCATCCTCATTTTCAGTAAGCCTATCAGTTCTTGCATCAAAATTGGCAGGAAATGTGGCTTGAGCAGACGGCACTTTTGCACCACTATATTTTTGTACCTTTATGAAACTACAGTCTGAGGATCTCATTTGTTTAGGAGGAGGAGGCAAAATTAACTGTTCCTCATTTTCTTGTGTCAAATTATGAGTATTTTTGACATTTTCATTAACTGTCAATGGAACTACTGTCAATGGAACTTCATCCAGATTTGGCCTTTTCAGTCTATTTTCAATTTTTACTAGAGAACTTTTACCATAGTTTTGCAAACTGCGAGCCTGTTGGACAACTTGCTCACCATAACTTAATGAAGTCCCAGGATGGTGAGCTTTTTTACCATATTGTTCAATACTGACATTTGAACTTCCACTGTTATTTTGTGCAGTCTGGGCACTGTAACTATTTACGTTTTGTTGAGATGCCACTGACTGTCCTCCATAAAAAGTATTACTATTAACAGTGTTATATTGCAGCTGTACACCATACTGTTGTATATCTGGATGAGTGGATGTCTGCCTCAGCACTTGTTCACTGGAAGGTGTATCAGTTGTAATGTAAGTACTGTTACTCTGACTGGTTTCCTCTGTCCTGTTGCTGTAGCTACTTTCTATTGATGCTGTATGGTGCTGACTGCTTCCTATGTCAAACTCTTCCTCTGTATTACTATTACTGCTCTGAGACACTTGTGACAAACTGTTAGCATATGTACCATCTGTCTCTGAAGAATAAAAAGAAAGCTAAATTTAAACAAGAGGACCATGATGGCCCTAGATTGCTAACATGAATTACACAGCTTGCTTGAGCAGTTTTGTTGAGAGTCGCGCAAGGAAAATATCTACGGAATTATTTTTAAATACGGCCAGTATTTTCTGGCAAGAAGATTTTAAAAGTTTCTACTAAATAATTATTATTGAGAGGGGTCAGGGGACAGGATGGCAAGGAAGGCTATAATGTGGGAGAGACCTTATTATGATCTTTGTGGTATTAAGGTCAGCAGCATTTTTAAGGTTTCCAATATAGCCCAATATAGGGAAAACTAGCCCCACCCCTAAGCAGTCATGTTCAATAGGACCTGAATGAATTTAATACAGGGTCATGCAACGAACATTGCTGTGAAAATATTTTGAAATCAAGCCAGCAGTTTCACACAAGAAGATTTAGAAAAACTAGCCGTGCTCCCTGACAACCAAGTTTTTTAATGAAATAGAATGATTTGAAGGTACTTAGTAGAGGGTCAACCAATGATCATTACAGTGAAGTTATTTTAAAATTCACCTCGCAATTTTAGAGCAGAAGATTTTTAATGTTTGCCATATAGCCATATTGGGAAAACTACCCTCACCCAATAGCAAACATGTCTTTTTTAAACAAAAAAGAATTATTTGAAGAAATTCAGTGCAGGGTACATTGCTGTAAATCATTTTGAAATCAAGCCAGCAATTTCAGGCCACAAGATTTTCAAAGATTTCTATATAGCCAAATAGTGAAATTTGGCCCTGTACCCTGGTGGCCATTTTTTTTAACGCGAGACAAAATTATTTGGGGGAATTTAGAAGAAGGTCACCAAAGAACATTTCTGTGAAATTATTTCAAAATTGGGCCATTGATTTATGAGAAGACAACTTTTTTTCCTTTTGGCTGCCATTGGTAACCAGAATTCAGCATGGGTGAGCTAGATTTGAAGAAATCTGCAAGAGGACTGCCCAAGGAACATTCCTGTGAAGTTAGAAGCATAGTAATTTAGGAGATGTTCTTTAAAGAAATTGTGGATGACAGATAAATGACATACGGACACCAAACAATTCTTAATGCTCACTATGAGCTAATAAAAGTACATCTGGAAGTCCATATGCTTGATTTCATGTCACTTTAACCTTTAGCTGTATTCCCATATTACAGCAATAGAATTTTTTCCCTGAAGATTGGACAGTATTTTTTGTGTTTTAATAACATTTAATTTTGTCCCAAAAATGTAGCTGGTCAAATACTTGGAAGATAAATTTCATGTGTGATTATTTTTTGTAGACTAGTGTATAGTATTGCAATTTATATCTGTAAAATTTAATGAAAACAGGAAGATACAGTGGTGCATGTGTACAGCAACAGATTCCTGACTGATGTCACAGGTTTAAATCCTTCCACTGGTTAAACTTCAATGCAGTATTCAAATGTCTACCTTTAGCTATAGTAATAGTTGAAAGTGTAGTTAGCATCAACAAAGTTTCAAGAATTAATTTTGAATATATAATTCTACAGCCAACTACATAAGAAAAGTTATCCATGACTCTTACTATATTGTCTAGATTTCGCTTCAACTACTCGTCTTCTCTCACGCAATTTTTCTCGTGTTTCTTGTACTGTTTCAAACTCAGGTGCATAACAAACATGTAGAACACCACCATAAAATGACCAATCATCTAGCTTACGTTTAGCAAACCTGAAAGTACGTCACAAAAACTTTTATACAAGTGCTAAAAATTATAAACAACAAATGGGTAATGAATGTCCTGTATCGTACACCTTACACAGAACTTACCCAAGATGACCCAGTATAAAACTTGACCTAGATTTCATTAAAGACAGAATGACTTCCTAAAAGGAAAAACTCTACACCCTAAGTAAAGTTTCGAACCCACAGCTAGAACTTAACCACTCAACATTGAGGCCCCTCAAACACAACATGAAATACTTTCAAGTCTATACATAGCTTTGAGAAACAAGAGGGCCATGATGGCCCTATCTATCGCTCACCAGCACTGATCTGGCCTACTGACCTAGTTTTTGACCCCACAAGACCAAGAGTTGAACTTGACCTAAAGATCATCAAGACAAACATTCTGACTAAATTTCATAAAGATTTGGTTACAACTGTGGCCTCTAGTGTTCACAAGCTTTTCCTTTGATTTGACCGGTGACCTAGTTTTTGACCCCACAAGACCCAGATTCGAACTTGACTTATAGATTATCAAAACAAACATTCTGACTAATTCTCATGAGTTTCAAACTTAAATTGTGGTCTCTAGAGTGTTGAAAAGATTTTCCTTTGATCTGGCCTAGTGACCTAGTTTTTGACCCCACATGACCCAGATTCAAAGCTGACCTAGAAATGATTAAGACAAACATTCTGACCCAGTTTCATAAAGATTGAGTCGCAAATGTGGCCTCTAAAGTGTTCACAAGCTTTTCCTTTGATTTGACCAGGTGACCTTTTTTTTGACCCCACATGACCCAGATTCAAACTTGACCTAGAAATCATCAAGCCAAACTTTCTGACTAAGTTTCATAAATATTGGGTCACAACCGTGGCCTCTAGAGTGTTCACAAGCTTTTCCTTTGATCTGACCAGGTGACCTAGTTTTTTATCCAACATGACCAATTTCGAACTTGACCTAGAGATCAAGAAAAACATTCCGACCAAGTTTCATAAAGATCCGGTCACAAATGTGGTCTCTAGAGTGTTCACAAGCTATTCCTTTGATCTGATTTACTGACCTAGTTTTTGACCCCACATGACCCAGTTTCAAACCTGACCTAGAGATCATCAAGACTAACATTCTGACCAAGTTTCATAAAGATAAGGTCACAAATGTGGTCTCTAGAGTGTTCACAAGTTTTTCCTTTGATCTGACCTACTGACCTAGTTTTTGATCCCACATGACCCAATTTCAAACTTGACCTAGAGATCATCAAGACTAACATTCTGACCATGTTTCATAAACATTGGGTCAAAAATGTGGTCTCTAGAATGTTCACAAGCTTTTCCTTTGATCTGGCCTAGTGACCTTGTTTTTGATCCCACATGACCCAGATTCAAACTTGACATAAAGATCATCAAGAGTAACATTCTGACCAAGTTTCATTAAGATTGTGTCAAAAATGTGGTCTCTAGAGAGTTCACAAGCTTTTCCTTTGATCTGACCTACTGACCTAGTTTTTGATCCCACATGACCCTATTTCGAACTTGACCTAGAGATCATCAAGACTAACATTCTGACCAAGTTTCATGAAGATTGGGTCAAAAATGTGGTCTCTAGAGTGTTCACAAGCTTTTCCTTTGATCTGACCTACTGACGTAGCTTTTGACCCCACATGACCCAGTTTCAAACCTGACCTAGAGATCATCAAGACTAACATTCTGACCAAGTTTCATAAAGATAAGGTCACAAATGTGGTCTCTAGAGTGTTCACAAGCTTTTCCTTTGATCTGACCTACTGACCTAGTTTTTGACCCACATGACCCAATTTCAAACTTGACCTAGAGATCATCAAGACTAACATTCTGACCATGTTTCATAAACATTGGGTCAAAAATGTGGTCTCTAGAATGTTCACAAGCTTTTCCTTTGATCTGGCCTAGTGACCTTGTTTTTGATCCCACATGACCCAGTTTCAAACTTGACATAAAGATCATCAAGAGTAACATTCTGACCAAGTTTCATAAAGATTGGGTCAAAAATGTGGTCTCTAGAGTGTTCACAAGCTTTTCCTTTGATCTGACCTACTGACCTAGTTTTTGATCCCACATGACCCTATTTCGAACTTGACCTAGAGATCATCAAGACTATCATTCTGACCAAGTTTCATGAAGATTGGGTCAAAAATGTGGTCTCTAGAGTGTTCACAAGCTTTTCCTTTGATCTGACCTAATGACCTAGCTTTTGACCCCACATGACCCAGTTCCTAACTTGACCTAGAGATCATCCAGACTAACATTCTGACCTAGTTTCATAAAGATCGGGTCACAAATGTGGCCTCTAGAGTGTTCACAAGGCAAATGTTGACGGACGACAGACGCAGACGGACGTTGGACAATGACCGGTCACAATAGCTCACCTTGAGCTCTGGTGAGCTAAAAATGTAAAATCTTGTGATAATTCTATCTTACATGTACATCAGACAAGGCCATTTATATATTTTTACAAGAAATCTGATTTGTACTTCATTAATTTTATAAGTTCCTGTTCAGAATTATTTATATTGTAGTCAGTATATCAAAAATTCAAAATACAAGTTATATTCCAGTCAACCACTAGAATGAAATAAAGGTTGTCTCTTCAGTGTTTCCAGAGTGAATAAGGAATTGGCTGATTAACCTACAGGTCACACCTTCTTACTCTCATTGATGCTCTTTATAAATAAACAGATTAAAGAATGGTGAAACAATCCTTAGTCTTATAAAAATATAATTGCTATAAAAACCTTGCTGACTGTATTCTCTTGTATTTGATAAGATAAACCTCAGTAAACTGTTCACTAGGATAGTCGTCAAGTATTCTATGTTCCTCTACATCACCAACTGTCTCAAACAGTTTCACAAGCTCATTTGTAGCTCCTACAGCTGATACACCTTGAATCAGTAAATATTTTGACTCTTGATGAACTGTGTACACCTATAAAAGAAACAAGAACAAATTCTCAAGAGTCAATAAAACTCACCTATTACAATGTTGATGTGTTTTTTCTTTGGTTAACGTTTTTTAATTTATAAAAAAAACTAAATGTGTGTCCATAGGGCACAGGTGCCCCCCACTCCTGTCACTGTACCTGGTTTTAGAACTCAAGGTTAGGCCTTTTTATGCGTATTTTGACTAAGTCAAGGACCGTAACTCTGGTCTGACTGTATGAGATCCAAATTAAAATGCCTGGTGCACTGCTTCCCGTGCTGAAAAACAATCATGTGAGGTTTGATGACTTGGGGGTCAAATAATTTTTGAAAATTGGGATGGATGGACGGACGGACGTTCCTACATACGGGTATTTATGTGGCTACTCTTTTGTTCTCTCTATTTTACCTTTAGGCATGTAAAAGAAAAATAGCCATGAATGAATCACATCAAAGAAAAAGTACAGTTACCTATTGTTCCTACAGCCATCTAAGTATGCAAATGTAAGCTCGGACGTCCGGACGGACGTTTCTATATATGGGTATTTATGTGGCTACTCTTTTGTTCTCTCTATTGTTCTTTTAGCCATGTAAAAGAAAATAAGCCACATAAAAGCTTAAGGAATGAATAGCATCAAAGAAACAAGAGGACCATGATGGTCCTGAATCGCTCACCTCTTCCCACATGATCCAGTTTTGAGTATGACGTCGTTTTTTCTATTATTTGACATAGTGACCTAGTTTTTGAGCTCATGAGACCCAGTTTTGTTCTTGACCTAGATATTATCAAGATAAAAATTCTGACCAATTTTCATGAAGATCCATTGAAAAATATGGTCTCTAGAGAGGTCACAAGGTTTTTCTATTATTTGACCTATTGACCTAGTTTTTTAAGGCATGTGACCCAGTTTCAAACTTGACCTAGATATCATCAAGGTGAACATTCTGACCAATTTTCATGAAGATCCATACAAGGGTATGGCCTCTAGAGAGGTCACAAGGTTTTTCTATTTCAAGACCTACTGACCTAGTTTTTGATCGCAGTTGACCCAGTTTCAAACTTGACCTAGATATCATCAAGATAAACATTCAGACCAACTTTCATACAGATCCCATGAAAAATATGGCCTCTAGAGAGGTCACAACGTTTTTTCATTATTTGACCTAGTGACCTAATTTTTGATGGCACGTGACCCACTTTCGAACTTGACCTAGATATCATCAAGATGAACATTCTGACCAATTTTTATGGAGATCCATTCACAAGTATGGCCTCTAGAGAGGTCACAAGGTTTTTCTATTTTTAGACCTACTGACCTAGTTTTTGACCGCACATGACCCTGTTTCGAACATTAACTAGATATCATCAAGATGAACATTCAGACCAACTTTCATGAAGATCCATTGAAAAATATGGCCTTTAGAGAGGTCACAAGGTTTTTCTATTATTTGACCTACTGACCTAGTTTTTGATGGCACGTGACCCACTTTCGAACTTAACCTAGATATCATCAAGATGAACATTCAGACCAACTTTCATACAGATCCCATGGAAAATATGGCCTCTAGAGAGGTCACAAGGTTTTTCTATTATTTGACCTACTGACCTAGTTTTTGAAGGCACGTGACCCACTTTCGAACTTGACTTAGATATCATCAAGGTGAACATTCTGACCAATTTTCATGAAGATTTCTTGAAATATATGGCCTCTAGAGAGGTCACAACGTTTTTCTATTTTTAGACCTACTGACCTAGTTTTTGACCGCAAGTGACCCATTTTCGATCTTGACCTAGATATCATCAAGAAGAACATTCAGACCAACTTTCATACAGATCCCATGAAAAATATGGCCTTTAGAGAGGTCACAAGGCTTTTCTATTATTTGAACTACTGACCTAGTTTTTGACCGCACGTGACCCAGTTTCGAACTTGACCTAAATATCATCAAGGTGAACGTTCTGACCAATTTTCATGAAGATCTTGTGAAATATATGGCCTCTAGAAAGGTCACAAAGTTTTTCTATTTTTAGACCTACTGACCTAGTTTTTGACCGCACATGACCCAGTTTCGAACTTGACCTAGATATCATCAAGGTGAACATTCTGACCAATTTTCATGAAAATCTTGTGAAATATATGGCCTCTAGAGAGGTCACAAGGTTTTTCTATTTTTAGACCTCCTGACCTAGTTTTTCAAGGCACATGACCCAGTTTCGAACTTGATCTAGATATCATCAAGGTGAACGTTCTGACCAATTTTCATGAAGATTTTGTGAAATATATGGCCTCTAGAGAGGTCACAAGGTTTTTCTATTTTTAGACCTACTGACCTAGTTTTTGACCGCACGTGACCCAGTTTCGAACCTGACCTAGATATCATCAAGGTGAACATTCTGACCAATTTTCATGAAGATCCATTGAAAATTATGGTCTCTAGAGAGAATTTACCAAGATGAACATTCTGACCCATATCATAAACATCCCATGAAAAATGTGACCTCTAGAGATGTCACAAGGAAAAGTTTACGGACGCACGGACACACGCACGGACGACGGACACCACGCGATCACAAAAGCTCACCTTGTCACTTTGTGACAGGTGAGCTAAAAATCATAAAAGCTAACGAAATCAATGGCATCTAAGAACAAGAGGACCATGATGGTCCTGAATCGCTCACCTCTTCCCACATGATCCAGTTTTGAGTATGACATCGTTTTTTCTATTATTTGACATAGTGACCTAGTTTTTGAGCTCATGTGACCCAGTTTTGAACTTGACCTAGATATTATCAAGATAAAAATTCTGACTAATTTTCATGAAGATTCATTGAAAAATATGGTCTCTAGAGAGGTCACAAGGTTTTTCTATTATTTGACCTATTGACCTATTTTTTTAAGGCACGTGACCCAGTTTCAAACTGGTTTCAGTTTTCAAGGTGAACATTCTGACCAATTTTCATGAAGATCCATTCAAGGGTATGGCCTCTAGAGAGGTCACAAGGTTTTTCTATTTCAAGACCTACTGACCTAGTTTTTGATCGCAGTTGACCCAGTTTCAAATCTGACCTAGATATCATCAAGATGAACATTCAGACCAACTTTCATACAGATCCCATGAAAAATATGGCCCCTAGAGAGGTCACAACGTTTTTTCATTATTTGACCTACTGACCTACTTTTTGATGGCACGTGACCCACTTTCGAACTTGACTTAGATATCATCAAGGTGAACATTCTGACCAATTTTTATGGAGATCCATTCATAAGTATGGCCTCTAGAGAGGTCACAAGGTTTTTCTATTTTTAGACCTACTGACCTAGTTTTTGACCACACATGACCCTGTTTTGAATTTGACCTAGATATCATCAAGATGAACATTCAGACAAACTTTCATGAAGATCCATTGAAAAATATGGCCTTTAGAGAGGTCACAAGGTTTTTCTATTATTTGACCTACTGACCTAGTTTTTGACAGCACGTGACCCACTTTCAAACTTGACCTAGATATCATCAAGATGAACATTCAGACCAACTTTCATACAGATCCAATGAAAAATATGGCCTTTAGAGAGGTCACAAGGTTTTTCTATTATTTGACCTACTGACCTAGTTTTTGATGGCACGTGACCCACTTTCAAACTTGACTTAGATATCATCAAGGTGAACATTCTGACAAATTTTCATGAAGATTTATGAAATATATGGCCTCTATGAGAGGTCACAAGGTTTTTCTATTTTTAGACCTACTGACCTAGTTTTTGATCGCACGTGACCCAGTTTCGAACTTGACCTAGATATCATCAAGACGAACATTCAGACCAACTTTCACACAGATCCCATGAAAAATATGGCCTTTAGAGAGGTCACAAGGTTTTTCTATTATTTGACCTACTGACCTAGTTTTTGAAGGCGCGTGACACAGTTTCGAACCTGACCTAGATATCACCAAGGTGAACGTTCTGACCAATTTTCATGAAGATCTTGTGAAATATATGGCCTCTAGAAAGGTCACAAGGTTTTTCTATTTTTAGACCTACTGACCTAGTTTTTGATGGCACGTGACCCAGTTTCGAACTTGACCTAGATATCATCAAGATGAACATTCAGACCAACTTTCATACAGATCCAATGAAAAATATGGCCTTAAGAGAGGTCACAAGGTTTTTCTATTATTTGACCTACTGACCTAGTTTTTGATGGCACGTGACCCAGTTTCGAACTTGACCTAGATATCATCAAGGTGAACGTTCTGACCAATTTTCATGAAGATCTTGTGAAATATATGGCCTCTAGAGAGGTCACAAGGTTTTTTCTATTTTTAGACCTACTGACCTAGTTTTTGACCGCACGTGACCCAGTTTCGAACTTGACCTAGATATCATCAAGATGAACATTCTGACCAATTTTCATGAAGATCCATTGAAAATTATGGCCTCTAGAGAGGTCACAAGGTTTTTCTATTTTTAGACCTACTGACCTAGTTTTTGATGGCACGTGACCCAGTTTCGAACTTGACCTAGATATCATCAAGGTGAACATTCTGACCAACTTTCATAAAGATCCCATGAAAAATGTGACCTCTAGAGTGGTCACAAGCAAAAGTTTACGGACGCACGGACGGACGGACGACGGACACCGCGCGATCACAAAAGCTCACCTTGTCACTTTGTGACAGGTGAGCTAAAAAGTACAGCTACCTAGTAACCTATTGTTCCTATCGCCACCGGCCACCTAAGTATGCAAATGTACATGTAAGCACAGACAGATCGACAGACAAGGGCACAATGTCATCAATTTGCATAAAGTTTTGCTTTCATCATCTAATTCTTTTAACATAATATGATATAGGCCTGATATAATTCTTTCATGATTTTCAGTATTTATAATATATTGATCACTCTGATACTAAAAGCTGCATATACCAAAATAAAATGTCACATTTATATATCTTTCAAAGACTGACCAGAAAATCCACTGCCCTAGCCCCTGAAGCCACTGTAGTGTATAGATACTTACTGTGCCTTTATGTCATGGCCTTTTGATACAATATATGATATCTGTAAAAAAGAGTCTGTTATACTACAGTGTATGTTAGTCAAAATAATTCGACGTTTAGATTGTTTTATATTTGTGACGGGGCAATCTAAACGCCAAATCTTTGAAGGTCCAAAATAATGGAGGATAAATCACAGTATACGCAGTCCTGTAAAGTTATTGGTTTTATCGCTTGCGCATATTGATGTGAAGACACGGTAAACGTTAATAGTGTACAGCACATACAAAGGTTTAAATCATCAGAAAATTCGTAACTTTGGATATTTAAATTATTTGATAGTTTTTACATAAATCAATGAGGAATTGAATCCCCTTTCGATACACGTAAGTTTTATTTGAATTTATGGCTAATTCATGACATTATAGGCATTTAAACCTTCATATTTTGAGAATATTACCGGAATTTGACCTATGACCTTGACCCCTAGCCAACCGGGTTCAAACCTGACGTGGCCTCTTTTCTCTAGGTATTGACTTGTCCTTTGCAACAAGGTATCATTTATTAAAATCGGACATCAGGTTATGTAGATATGGCTTCTCAGACAAGGACCACCCCTCTATTTAATATATGTACTTTGTATGCATATTTTTACGAAAACTGAAACATTTTGAGACGGTCCTTCAACGAAACCGTCGGCGGTAAAATTATACAAGTTACATATCCGTTTAGACAATGTTTGAATTTAATTTATAAAAGTTATTTCATTAAAATATCTTGTGTTTGGAACATTCTACAATTATTTGAAGTTAATGAAAAACACGGACATTTTCCGTACAGAAAAACAGCTTTTATCTTTAATTACGTACAGACGGACGAACAGATGTAGTCTTTTTTGTCACAAACATTCAGAATTTGTCATTTTCTATCAAAACAAGTTTTTATTTGCAGTTATTTACCCAAAATAAATATTTTATAAGCACTTTTTCCTTATGTTACTGCTAATATTTTAAGCCAAAAATAACAAAGTTCCGCAAATATTCACGACGGCGTGCCCATCGGGGAAGAACATTGTTTTTAATATTCGATTAGGCAATACTACTTATTAAAAGAAATTTTACTTTGATACCTTACTTTTAACACTTTTAATACTAAAATGAAATTGATGAATTTTTCGAAAAAATGCGACCAAGATTAGCCGGTATTTATTCAAGTGAACACCAGTCGAAGAACGACAATGCCATACGACATTATGAAAATGTTGCTTCGTATTGTCGTGTATCATTTGAAATTGTCGCGCGTTGTCCCTCACCCAAACCCGCGACACGCGACATACGGTATGATATGGAAAAAGTCGCTTCACGTTGTTGAGCGTCATCTGAGATTATCGCATGTCGTTTGATAATGTCGCCGTCGCGTTTGCAGGGTCGAAACACGACAACGCGAAGTGACATTACGAAGTGACATAGCGACAATGCGATACGACGCTCGACAACGCAAAGTGACATCGCGATATATCGTGCTTTTGAAAGGCGACATTTCAAAGTGGATATCGCGACATTGTCCTTTGGGATTTTCACCGTCGTTTGCGATTGTCGGGTGTCACTTCGTAATGTCGCTATGTCACTTCGCGTTGTCGTGTGTCGACCCCACAAACGCGACGGCGACATTATAAATGGCCCCAACAGGATTCCGTAGTTTGACTGTCATCATCCGACTACATTGACATACGTATCTCGCATTTTATGACAATAGTCAAAATTTATTACTAGATCTACCCGAAATTATTTCTTATCCAGAATTTATTCAGGTGGTACACATCTAAGAATTTCAATTATTACAGCTTGTCACCTTTACAGCTGTTGGTTTTCTGCCATCTCTGTAAGGTGCCCTTGTTGAGCAGACCTCTTGACGAATGTGATGCTTTGGTTTGCTCATCATGCACGATTTAATTCAGTCCGCAACTTTCAAAACAAGGGCGCAGCCATCTTGGATTTAACTACTTTCACAAATAAAATTTCTTATGCCCTGCACCGTACCTACTTTCATTTGGGCAAAAACTGCGCAGGTTAGATTCTCAGTAAGTGATCATAAAGCTGGTATATTTTATTGTTATACTGTAGAATGTTGTTTATAATTCTTAGATAAGTATTTTCCATATTTTGCACTTTTGGATGTGTGCTGACAATTCTGCTTTAACATGCAACATTAGCATAATGTATGCACAGAAACTCATATATTCTGTTTTTCTACTTGACATTTGTAATAAATGACTCATGCATGCCCATGTCATGAAATAACAGGATGCTTTATTGTTTGGGAATAGGCTCTGCATACTGTGGAAGGTTCTACATGTTGTGAACACTACCTGTGATATTTTGTGATTTACTATGACATATATTCATGAATAAATCTTATCTTAATGGCTTGTTGCAAAACTGCTGTGTTGAAATATTGGTTGTGAAAGTCTGTCAAACCAACCATTCTCGAATGTCTATACTGGTTGGGAATCATTTTCCGGACAGGACTAGTTTCCGGACACATGTAATGTCTGCTTTATTTCGTTGTTATTCATGTAATTGTTTCATCTAGATCATTTAGATGTTTGTTCTTCATGTCTGTACAGCAAACCACTATTTTATAAGGCTGTATAATGCTTTTTTTTTTATGATAAATCACCTGCGTTCACAAAACAACTTTTTGTCTTAATGGGGCATGAAGATAGCATTGTGCATGCGCAGTAGTTCACACATGCCGAGGTATCAAGTGGGGAAGAAATAATCAAACTACATAATGATTGTCTGCTGATAACATGTTCTACTTTTAATTTAACGCTAAAAGTTACGTAAGATGCAGGGCTGTCGATTTTTGCACTAATTTTATTCTATATCTATTGGAATTGTCAAGAATTCGTATAAGACGAAAATCAAGTTTTTTTATAGTCAGCCTTGGTTTGCTTTCGTAGCTGCTATTGAAAGTCGAGTTACGTTTCGTGCGCAATTTTGAAGAGATGAATGATGAAGAAATGTGTAGAAGTAGTTTAATTATTTAATTTGATATCAAATTAACAACAAAACACTGTCAAAATATTTGTCTGGAAACTGGTTTACCTGACGGGAAAAATAACTCATTTTAGTGACCCCATTTGAGGCCCCATGGAACCCATATTTTTTACGTCACAACGTGATGCTGATTACAACATCGGATGTGGAAGGAGCTGAAGTTTGTGCAGTGTGAGCTTTATTTATGTCAAATATTTTATTACGGAATAATGGAGCTGAAATATGAAAATGTGTCCGGAAAATGGTTCCCAACCAGTACATTTTTCTGTATTAAAATAGATTATTGATGTGTATTTAATCAATTTTTGTCTTAAAGCTAGTAATTCAAGTCTCCTGCACATTCAGTTGTTCTTAATAGATTTGAATTCATTGGATCATGCACAGCAATTATACTGGGATTTTTTTGTTACAAAATACTCATCGGCCACTTCATTTATGGACTTTGCTGAGTACTTGTTTTGTACCATTGCTAAGTTTCAGGACCAGTTCAGGGTTAGAATTTAACAATTTTTTTCAATTTCAATTTGGGAGTACAAAAAATGTTAACTCTCAATTTATCAACTTTAGTCGCAATTTTGTTCAACCGTTTTAGGCAGAAACAAGACTGTCCTCCCAGTAAGTGTGATAATATCGTGCATACACATACCGGTAGTTACCGTGTTGCATAATCAAAATCTGCAAACTATCCACACACTGTGACGCTGGTGCGAAAACATCATCAGTCGGTGCGTACTGTGTGAAACATCATTATTAAATTTTTTATTTACAGCAGATCAAAACTGACAGTTAAAGAAATTAAAACTGTCGTAATTTCTTCTTGAGATTTTGCACTTGCAAAATTTTGCGAGCTTGGGCAAAAGTCACTCGCATTTTGAGAGTATGCGAGCTTAAATTCGAACCCTGCAGTTATATTATATTTATACTTCTTTGGCAATAATTAAATGGTAAAGGTGCTTACTCGATGTCACATGTCTCAGGAGGAGCTTGGGCATGCGTAGTTCTGGCTACCATAACTTAACTGGACTATTTTTATATTCTGGCACGATTTCTGGTTTGGTTTCAGTATGGGGTTCGTTTCATCTCAGAGATCCAAAACAGCATAGAACATCCCTGAAGCTGAATTGTTTTAGCTAGGTTGTGCATAAGGGGTGTTTCACCAATTTTGTAGATAATTTTAGGGACGTCTGGCACGAGCTGGGTTTCAAACATAATATCAGCCAGTTACACGTAAAACAGTATTCCAAATAATAGTGGAGCTCAGAAACAGTCCAGTGTATGATCAGTTGATATGATTGGATATCTTAGTTGTTTTTAATATGCAAGTTTAGCCCCACTTTACCACCAAGCTTTAGCTCCAAGTAAGAATCCTGCATGTTTTAGTCCTGATACTATATGGATTTATGGATACTATAGTTTTTACAGTAGTTATATACTACAGACATTCTGTAAAAGGCACATCTGACACTTTCAGGACATTTGTATGTTTAAGCTTTTGTGTTTACTCTATAACTTCCGAACCCAGATTTCGATAGAGATTTTGGTAGAATGTTCCACTTTGATCAAGCTGATGTGCAGAACCCATGTTCTAGTTGCGTTGACAAAAGGCCAAGCATACAACTTAAAGTCAAATACTGTATTTAAATTGTGCATTTGCAGTCCAGGGTTTTCATGAAACTTTGATTGAATATTTCAAAGATGTTTCAGTTCATTGTGTAATTGACGATGATTTGCATGATTTTTTAAAACTAAGACAAGTTGCTATAACTGAAGTATATTCCTGTTGTTTTAAGAATGGCAGAGCCAAAGTCATGTGACACATTCGTAGCTCTTCCACCGGCTACTGGAAATAGTTGTGTGGTTTTTGGGAAAAATTCGGATCGACCAGGAAATGAAGTACAAGAGGTGATATACAGACCTTCTGCCAAGTACGATGCTGGAACAAAGCTTCAGGTATAGTGTCTTCCTAAAATATTCAGGTAAACTTATCATTACATCAGTCCTACACAGTTTCTTGTGTTTTTATGTAGGGGATGAAATATCATTGTCATTTTAAGAAAAAATCATGTTGTTACCTATGAAATACCTTTTTAGGTGTGTTAAAAATCTAAAATAAAAATACAAAAAGGGTTTGGTATAAAACATGTTGGCAACTAGTTGGAAATGAACATGCAATGACTCGTTGGACAGTTTGGTATTCTTAAGACATAAATATACCGCAGCTCACACATTGCCATCCGTAAAAACTTGAGAATGTCAAAATTGCATATAGAAAATACATAATTTGCTAATTAGGCATCTACTATCTTAAGTGCTAGAAATTTATACCTTCTCAGAAAGGGAGGTAATTTCTCTTTCTTAGTATTTAAAATTAATATCTGCAAAAAAATTAAGGGATTTTGCTCTATGGATGTTATGTATGGTATTCCAGTGTACATATATTGAAGTAGACCAAGCTGCCAGTACCTATGCAGTGGTGCTGAGTAAGCCAGCATGGATGTGGGGTGCAGAGATGGGGGCAAATGAAAAAGGTGTGTGTATCGGCAATGAAGCTGTTTGGACAAAAATAAACAGTGAAGATGACCTGGTTGAAAGGTTACTGGGTATGGATTTGTTACGGTATGTAATGACTTAAATTTTAGTAGTATATACACATTTTTGCATAGTATTTTTGTTTGTCTGCTAAATGTTATTTGACCTTTGAACAAGTAAATTTTGAAAATTATTAGGATGATTGGACATGCAGAGTAGATGACCCCTACTGATTTTGACCCAAGGTCACAGGGGCCTGAACATAGAAAACTGTTTCCAGTCCATAACTGGAGAACCGCTAGGCCCCAAATGTTGGAACTTAGTGGGATGATTGGACATGCCAAGTAGATGATCCCTGTTGCAGCCAACCATCAGTGTCTCTTTGACTTTCGCTCTTGTCCCCTATTGACTTCTTGCCTATGCGACTATGCATTGGGGGAGACATGCACTTTTCTACAAAAGCATCTTCTAGTTATTTCAAATCTTATTAGCATTATAATATTTGTTTATGATTCCAGGAACTTACATTTCAGTATTTTTACGGTGCACTTATGTCCTCTTAACAAAGTTCTAACTTCTTCATAAGTTCTTTAATGCTTAGCCCCACATTTTGGGGGGAAAAAAATCACCAAATCATAGAAAGGATTGTTTTACATGAAAATTAAACAGCATATAAAACATGTATATTACTCTACAAAACAATTGTCAATCTTCTGATATATGCTTTGAATTTTGGGAATTGGAAAATGACTGCATCAAGGGGCCACACATTTGGTCAGTTCAACGCCTTTGAAACTCACCATTTTGAAAGAAGTGTTATATATCTTTGTTTAAATGCATTTGCAATGATGTCCCTGTGCTGAAATTTCACATAGCAAGGTGGACTGTAGTTTACAGCATTTTTAGCTCACCTGAGCACAAAGTGCTCAAGGTGAGCTTTTGTGATCGCCCTGTGTCCGTCGTCCGTCAGTCAGTCGACCGTCCGTCCGTCGTCATCATCAACAATTTGACTGTTAACACTCTAGAGGTCACAATTTTGGCCCAATCTTAATGAAACTTGGTCAGAATGTTACCCTTAATAAAATCTTGGACAAGTTCGATATTGGGTCATCTGGGGTCAAAAACTAGGTCACCAGGTCAAATCAAAGGAAAAGCTTGTTAACACTCTAGAGGTCACAATTTTGGCCCAATCTTCATGAAACTTGGTCAGAATGTTACCCTCAATAAAATCTTGGACGAGTTTGATATTGGGTCATCCGGGGTCAAAAACTAGGTCACCAGGTCAGATCAAAGGAAAAGCTTGTTAACACTCTAGAGGTCATAATTTTGGCCCTATCCTAATGAAACTTAGTCAGAATGTTACCCTCAATAAAATCTTGGACAAGTTTGATATTGGGTTATCTGGGGTCAAGAACTAGGTCACCAGGTCAGATCAAAGGAAAAGCTTGTTAACACTGTAGAGGTCACATTTATGACTGTATCTTCATGAAATTTGGTCAGAATGTTAATCTTGATGTTCTCAAGGTCCAGTTTGAATCTTGGTCATGTAGGGTTAAAAACTAGGTCACCAGGTCAAATCAAAGAAAAAGCTAGTTAACACTCTTGAGGCCACATTTATGACCGTATCTTAATAAAACTTGGTCAGAATGTTAATCTTGGTGATATATAGGTCAAGTTCAAATCTGGGTCGGATGGGGTCAAAAACTAGGTCACTAGGTCAAATCAAAGGAAAAGCTTGTTAACACTCTAGAGGCCACATTTATGACTTTATCTTCATGAAACTTAGTCAGAATGTTAATCTTGATGATCTTTAGGACAAGTTCGAATCTGGGTCTTATGGGGTCAAAAACTAGGTCACCTGGTCAAATCAAAGGAAAAGCTTGTTAACACTCTAGGGGTCCCAATTTTGGCCCAGTGTTAATGAAACTTGGTCAGAATGTTACCTTAAATAAAATCTTGGACGAGTTCGATATTGGGTCATCTGGGGTCAAAAACTAGGTCACCAGGGCCCGGTTGTTCGAAACTTTTATCGGCTGTTAAACTAACCTCCGGTTAAATTTTGATTCAAAATACTAGACTTGGTGGGATACACTAGTATGATGTTTTGATTTTATTGTAAAGATTTTCCAGTGTTCAAAATTCTTACCTCATACATTTGTTTTTTCAAAGTCTTCAGAAATGCCGAAAAATAACCCTAAAAGTTAATCAACCGTTAGCTTAATCGCCTGTTAAAGTTTCGAACAACTTGGCCCAGGTCAAATCAAAGGAAAAGCTTGTTAACACTGTAGAGGCCACATTTATGACTGTATGCTCATGAAACTTGGTCAGAATGTTAATCTTGATGATCTCAAGGTCCAGTTTGAATCTAGGTCATGTAGGATCAAAAACTAGGTCACCAGGTCAAATCAAAGAAAAAGCTAGTTAACACTCTAGAGGCCACATTACCTTAATGAAATTTGGTCAGAATGTTAGTCTTGGTGATTCCTAAGTCAGGTAAGCCATATAGGGCCTTCATGGCCCTCTTGTTTTTATTTTTATTGCTTTATGAATGGCATTCATTTGTAAAGGGGGACACCTTTTATACACCCATTTTGAAAATGAACATGCAATGACTCGTAGGCTGTTGGGTGGATGGGCGGGCGGGTGGCATCCACAGACTTTGTCCGGAGCATATCTTCTTCATGCATGGGAGATTTTGATGAAACATGGCACAATTGTTCACCATCATAAGACGGAGTGTCATGCGCAAGAACCAGGTCTCTAGGTCTAAGGTCAAGGTCACACTTAGAGGTCAAAGGTCAAATTCATGATTTTGTCCGGAGCATATCTTTTTCATGCATGGAGGGATTTTGATGTAACTTGGCACAATTGTTCACCATCATGAGACGGAGTGTCGTGTGCAAGAACCAGTTCCCTAGGTCTAAGGTCAAGGTCACACTTAGAGGTCAAAGGATGCAAGAATGAAAACATTCGGAGCATTTCTTCTTCATGCATGGAGGGATTTTGATTTAACTTGGCACAAATGTTTACCACTACGAAACAGAGTTTCATGCGCAAGAACCAGGTCCCCAGGTCTAAGGTCAAAGTCACACTTGGAGGTCAAAGATCATATTAAAGAATGACATTGTCCGAAGTATATCTTCTTCATGCATGGAGGGATTTTGATGTAACTTGGCACAATTGTTCACCATCATGAGACAGATTGTCCTGCGCAAGAACCAGGTCCCTAGGTCTAAGTCAAGGTCACACTTAGAGGCCAAAGGTCAGATACAAGGGATTCTGATGTAACTTAGCACAATTTTACACCATCATGAGACATTGTTGTTACTATAAATAGCTTATATTGTAACTTTTTCATTGCTAGTCGTAGGGAAAAATCGAGACCACTTTTCTGCAGTACAACATGCATGTTACATCCAAGTTTGAGGTGTATTTTGACCTATCTCTACCTGGTTAGGATTTTTATGTGGACTTAGAATTTTTTTTTTAGATTAACTTCCCTAAAAGTTGTTACTATAAATAACTTATATTGTAACTTTATTATAATTGATCGTAGGGAAAAACCAAGACCACTTTTCTGTGGTACAACATAGATGTTACTTTCAAATTTTAGGTGTATTTTAAGGTATCTCTATTCTGGTAAGGAGTTTTTTTTGTGGACTTACAAAAACAAAAGAATTACAATAATTACTAAACAACCACAAAATTAAAATTCCATAGTAGTGTAAAGAAATTTGCTGTGACGGGCGAATATTGTGACATTCTGGCACTCTTGTTTGAGTGAGAGTATTTTAAGTATATTGCCATAGTTGACAGTAGTTGGTAAATATGTTGTTCATTATGTCTCCCCCCCCCCCCCCCCCTCCCCGCTCTGGGTGAGACATATTGTTATTGCCGTGTCCGTCCGTACGTCACACTTCATTTCCGATCAATAACTGGAGAACCATTTGATCTAGAACCTTCAAACTTCATAGGGTTGTAGGGCTACGGGAGTAGACGACCCCTATTGTTTTTGGGGTCACTCCGTCAAAGGTCAAGGTCACAGGGGCCTGAACATTGAAAACAATTTCCGATCAATTACTAGAGAACCACTTGACCCAGAATGTTGAAACTTCATAGGATGATCTGTCATGTAGAGTAGATGACCCCTATTGTAGAGATTTACCCTAAGCCTTCTTTACGCAAGGGAAACAATCTAATTATATGGTGAAATTGTTTAGTGAACACCGTTTCTTAATCCTAATCCTGTCTGTGCTATATCAGTGCAAAGGAAAAGTAACCTATCTCTGATAAATGCCATGTATGATTACACAGTTATGCATCTAACAGTCTTGAAATTAATTTCTTCGATTTTCTCATATTTCTAGATATTTTTCCCATACTTTGACGCATATGTATGGGTAGTTGAGATTGTTCTCTTTCCAGCAGTAGTCTTTTCAACATATTTCACCTTGTGAAATTCTGTGGGTTTTGACTTTTTAAAAAAATCGTCTGTTTGTTGACAAATTTCACCACAATTCCCCAGGGCAATCAGTTATTTGATCTTTACATAGTTTTGTATTCAGGTTGCTAATTCATGTGGCAAGTATGCACGCTTTTTTCATGATTAGAGGTAAAAAGTGGGTAGTTTGTATGAGGTACTAGGTCAATTGTCACCTAAGCCTATCATAAAGTCTTTGCGGAGTTGTCTCCATTTTTTCCAAATATTTCATCCGGGATCATTTTTTTCAGCTCAAATAACTCTTTTTCAGGAAATGATATTTTAATAATTTTTTCAGTCCTCGTATTCAGATGCAGTTAACTTCACATACATATAATATGGATAGCTCCTACTTGAAGTTTGTATTTTCAGTTACAATGCCTACCTATTGTTTTTGAGGTCACTCCATCAAAGGTCAAGGTCCCAGGGGCCTGAACATTGAAAACCATTTCCGATTAATAACTTGAGTACCACTTGACCAAGAATGTTGAAACTTCATAGGATGATTGGTCATGCAGAGTATATGACCCCTATTGATTTTGGGGTCAGTCTGTTAAAGGTCAAGGTCACAGGGGCCTGAACATTGAAAACCATTTCCGGTCAGTAACTTGAGAACCACTTGACCCAGAATGTTGAAACTTAATAGGATGATTGGTCATGCAGAGTAGATGACCCCTATCGATTTTGGGGTTACTCTGTTAAAGGTCAAGGTCACAGGGGCCTGAACATTGAAAACCGTTTCCGATCAATAACTTGAGAACCTCTCGACCCAGAATGTTGAAACTTAATAGGATGATTGTTCATGCAGAGTAAATGGCCCCAATTGTTTTTGGAGTCACTCCGTTAAAGGTCAAGGTCACAGGAGCCTGAACATGGAAAACAATTTCCGATCAATAACTTGAGAACCACTTGACCCAGAATGTTGAAACTTCATAGGATGATTGAACATGCAGAGTAGATGACCCCTATTGATTTTTGGGTCAGTCTATTAAAGGTCAAGGTCACAGGGGCCTGGTCATGTAAAATAATTTCTGGAAAATAACTTGAGTACTGCTTGACATAGAATGTTGAAACTTAATAAGATAATTGGACATGCAGAGTAGACGACCCCTATTTATTTTTGGGTCACTTGATCAAAGGTCAAGGTCACAGGAGCCTGAACAGTGACTTGAGAACCACTAGGCCAAGAGTGTTGAAACTTAGCGGGATGACTGGACATGCCAAGTAGATGATCCCTGTTGCAGCCAACCATCATTGTCTCTTTGACTTTCGCTCCTGACCTCTATTGACTTCTTGCCTATAGGACTTTGCATTGGGGGAGACATGCGCTTTTTTACAAAAGCAATTTCTAGTTTATCAAATATTTTTTTCTGTGTTTTGATGATAAACTCCTAAACCTTAAAGTTCTTCAAAAATCTTTAATGTATCAAATTGGATGCATTTGGACATGTTTTGTATATTTCAGATTAGGTTTAGAAAGGGGAGGTAATGCTCGTGAAAGTGTTGATGTGATTACCTCCCATCTAGAGAAGTATGGCCAGGGTGGAGGATGTATTGAAGGTGGAGACTGGTCGTACCACAACAGTTTTATCATAGCAGACGGCAGTGAGGCATGGGTCCTGGAAACAGCTTGCCAATTCTGGGTCGCTGAAAAAATTACAGGTTTGTGAAATATTCATCAGTATAATTTTTGATATTATTATTATGTCAAGCTGACCTCTATATCTATCTATCTTTCAAGTTTTGGTACTGTCATACCACTTTCAATTATTATGGAAAGTTAAAAGTGGTAAAACAACCTTTACTGACCTAATAGTTTAGTTCTGACACAGCCTGCTTGTCAAAGTAGTCATGTTGGTAATGTGATTAAGTAGACCAATGCGGAGCACTGTAATGAGAAAAAAGGAGGATTTTGAGTAACCTGTGAAAACATGAACCTGGCAAAGATAATGACCTTGTCTTAAGGAGGATAAACCTAACATAATCCTGGAGATAAGTTTTTTCACTGCTGAATTATTGTAAATCTTTAAAATGTATAATAAGCCTGGCATCTTTTCTGCAGTGTTCAACGGTAATCTAACCTAACTTGATTGCATTTTAGAAAAAGTGGAGTAGTCATTTCTTATCTGTGGTTTTACATGGCACTGCAACATCTCAGTGATATTTATGTTTTTTAGTGCATTGAGTACTAGGTGGTAAATTAACCTGTGTTTATAACAAAAATTACATTGCTATAGTTGCAAAATGGAATTGATGGTATGTTGTCCAGATAGAATTACATGTAAATGGGAAATGAAGAAAAGAACCAATGTTTTATGCCACTCATAGTTCATAGATTTTTTATTGTATTTCAAGAAGTATGTCAAAACAAATTTGATAATGCCTCTTTTTTTTTTGGGTAAAAGAAAAGTACATTACATAACATGCTTTAAAACATGTTCAAATTTAATACATACTGTCAAGGGCAGTTTGTGTTGCATGTGAAAAGAATTAAAAAGGCCAAATTTTTAAACAGCAAGCTAAGATGAACGGTATAGCCTTAATGCCAATATGGAGTCTGAAGAATCAGAACAATGCTAAGACAGAAAAGACAGTAAAAGGGCAGATATATCTTTTTTGCAATGAATATCGTATTCAACATGCATTAAATACATTAGATTTACAAAGTTTGTATTTTGCAGAGGGAGTTAGAAATATTTCCAATCAGCTGACAATAACCACAAAATTTGACCTTTCATCTCCAAACTTGGTAGAGAAAGCAACAGAGGCAGGTCTATACAAAGAGTCAGATGGACCATTCAACTTTGCAAGAGTTTTTGATGAGTCTTCACTTGCGTCGAAGAGCTCCAGATACTGTAATGGAACAAAATTGTTGAAGCAGTTCTCGAGTAATGGTGAGTAAAGCACTTTTGTTACCCTTAGATAGTTGTTGTAGAACAGAATTGTTGAAGCAGTACTCAAGTAATAGTGAGTAAAGCACTTTTGTTACACTTAGATAGTTGTTGTGGAACAGAATTGTTGAAGCAGTACTCAAATAATAGTGAGTAAAGCACTTTTGTTACCCTTAGATAGTTGTTGTAGAACAGAATTGTTGAAGCATACCCTTAGATAGTTGTTGTAGAACAGAATTGTTGAAGCAGTACTCAAGTAATGGTGAGTAAAGCACTTTTGTTACCCTTAGATAGTTGTTGTGGAACAGAATTGTTGAAGCAGTACTCCAGTAATGGTGAGTAAAGCACTTTTGTTACCCTTAGATAGTTGTTGTGGAAGAGAATTGTTGAAGCAGTACTCAAGTAACGGTGAGTAAAGCACTTTTGCTACCCTTTGATAGTCGTTGTGGAACAGAATTGTTGAAGCAGTACTCAAGTAATAGTGAGGAAAGCACTTTGCTACCCTTTGATAGTTGTTGTGGAACAGAATTGTTGAAGCAGTACTCAAGTAATAGTGAGGAAAGCACTTTTGTTACCCTTAGATAGTTGTTGTGGAACAGAATTGTTGAAGCAGTACTCAAGTAATAGTGAGGAAAGCACTTTTGCTACCCTTAGATAGTTGTTGTGGAACAGAATTGTTGAAGCAGTACTCAAGTAATAGTGAGGAAAGCACTTTTGCTACCCTTAGATAGTTGTTGTGGAACAGAATTGTTGAAGCAGTACTCAAGTAATGGTGAGTACAGCACTTTTGTTACCCTTAGATAGTTGTTGTGGAACAGAATTGTTGAAGCAGTACTCAAGTAATAGTGAGGAAAGCACTTTTGTTACCCTTTGATAGTTATTGTAGAACAGAATTGTTGAAGCAGTTCTCGAGTAATGGTGAGTAAAGCACTTTTGTTACCCTTAGATAGTTGTTGTGGAACAGAATTGTTGAAGCAGTACTCGAGTAATAGTGAGGAAAGCACTTTTGTTACCCTTAGATAGTTGCTGTGGAACAGAATTGTTGAAGCAGGACTCGAGTAATAGTGAGGAAAGCACTTTTGCTACCCTTAGATAGTTGCTGTGGAACAGAATTGTTGAAGCAGGACTCGAGTAATAGTGAGGAAAGCACTTTTGTTACCCTTAGATAGTTGTTGTGGAACAGAATTGTTGAAGCAGTACTCGAGTAATAGTGAGTAAAGCACTTTTGTTACCCTTAGATAATTGTTGTGGAACAGAATTGTTGAAGCAGTACTCGAGTAATGGTGAGGAAAGCACTTTTGTTACCCATTGATAGTTGTTGTAGAACAGAATTGTTGAAGCAGTTCTCGAGTAATGGTGAGGAAAGCACTTTTGTTACCCTTAGATAGTTGTTGTGGAACAGAATTGTTGAAGCAGTACTCGAGTAATAGTGAGGAAAGCACTTTTGTTACCCTTTGATAGTTGTTGTGGAACAGAATTGTTGAAGCAGTACTCGAGTAATGGTGAGGAAAGCACTTTTGTTACCCTTTGATAGTTGTTGTGGAACAGAATTGTTGAAGCAGTTCTCAAGTTATAGTGAGGAAAGCACTTTTGTTACCCTTAGATACTTGTTGTAGAACAGAATTGTTGAAGCAGTATTCAAGTAATGGTGAGGAAAGCACTTTTGCTACCCTTAGATAGTTGTTGTAGAACAGAATTGTTGAAGCAGTACTCAAGTAATGGTGAGGAAAGCACTTTTGCTACCCTTAGATAGTTGTTGTAGAACAGAATTGTTGAAGCAGTACTCAAGTAATGGTGAGGAAAGCACTTTTGCTACCCTTAGATAGTTGTTGTAGAAAAGAATTGTTGAAGCAGAACTCAAGTAATGGTGAGTAAAGCACTTTTGCTACCCTTAGATAGTTGTTGTAGAACAGAATTGTTGAAGCAGTACTCAAGGTATGGTGAGTAAAGCACTTTTGTTACCCTTAGATAGTTGTTGTGGAACAGAATTGTTGAAGCAGTACTCAAGTAATGGTGAGTAAAGCACTTTTGCTACCCTTAGATAGTTGTTGTGGAACAGAATTGTTGAAGCAGTACTCAAGTAATGGTGAGTAAAGCACTTTTGCTACCCTTAGATAGTTGTTGTGGAACAGAATTGTTGAAGCAGTACTCAAGTAATGGTGAGTAAAGCACTTTTGCTACCCTGAGATAGTTGTTGTGGAACAGAATTGTTGAAGCAGTACTCGAGTAATAGTGAGTAAAGCACTTTTGCTACCCTTTGATAGTTGTTGTGGAACAGAATTGTTGAAGCAGTACTCGAGTAATAGTGAGGAAAGCACTTTTGCTACCCATAGATAGTTGTTGTGGAACAGAATTGTTGAAGCAGTACTCAAGTAATAGTGAGGAAAGCACTTTTGCTACCCTTAGATAGTTGCTGTGGAACAGAATTGTTGAAGCAGTACTCAAGTAATGGTGAGTAAAGCACTTTTGTTACCCTTTGATAGTTGCTGGGGAACAGAATTGTTGAAGCAGTACTCAAGTAATAGTGAGGAAAGCACTTTTGTTACCCTTTGATAGTTGTTGTGGAACAGAATTGTTGAAGCAGTACTCAAGTAATAGTGAGGAAAGCACTTTTGTTACCCTTAGATAGTTGTTGTGGAACAGAATTGTTGAAGCAGTACTCCAGTAATAGTGAGGAAAGCACTTTTGTTACCCTTAGATAATTGTTGTGGAACAGAATTGTTGAAGCAGATCTCGAGTAATGGTGAGGAAAGCACTTTTGTTACCCTTAGATAGTTGTTGTGGAACAGAATTGTTGAAGCAGTACTCAAGTAATAGGGAGGAAAGCACTTTTGTTACCCTTTGATAGTTGTTGTGGAACAGAATTGTTGAAGCAGTACTCGAGTAATAGTGAGGGAAGCACTATTGTTACCCTTAGATAGTTGTTGTAGAACAGAATTGTTGAAGCAGTTCTCGAGTAATGGTGAGGAAAGCACTATTGTTACCCTTTGATAGTTGTTGTGGAACAGAATTGTTGAAGCAGTACTCAAGTTATAGTGAGGAAAGCACTTTTGTTACCCTTAGATAGTTGTTGTAGAACAGAATTGTTGAAGCAGTACTCAAGTAATGGTGAGGAAAGCACTTTTGTTACCCTTAGATAGTTGTTGTAGAACAGAATTGTTGAAGCAGTACTCAAGTAATGGTGAGGAAAGCATTTTTGTTACCCTTAGATAGTTGTTGTAGAACAGAATTGTTGAAGCAGTACTCAAGTAATGGTGAGGAAAGCACTTTTGTTACCCTTAGATAGTTGTTGTAGAACAGAATTGTTGAAGCAGTACTCAAGTAATGGTGAGTAAAGCACTTTTGCTACCCTTAGATAGTTGTTGTAGAACAGAATTGTTGAAGCAGTACTCAAGATATAGTGAGGAAAGCACTTTTGCTACCCTTAGATAGTTGTTGTGGAACAGAATTGTTAATGCAGTACTCAAGTAATAGTGAGGAAAGCACTTTTGCTACCCATAGATAGTTGTTGTGGAACAGAATTGTTGAAGCAGTACTCAAGTAATAGTGAGGAAAGCACTTTTGCTACCCTTAGATAGTTGCTGTAGAACAGAATTGTTGAAGCAGTACTCAAGTAATAGTGAGGAAAGCACTTTTGTTACCCTTAGATAGTTGTTGTGGAACAGAATTGTTGAAGCAGTACTCAAGTAATGGTGAGTAAAGCACTTTTGTTACCCTTTGATAGTTGTTGTAGAACAGGATTGTTGAAGCAGTACTCAAGTAATGGTGAGTAAAGCACTTTTGTTACCCTTAGATAGTTGTTGTGGAACAGAATTGTTGAAGCAGTACTCAAGTAATGGTGAGTAAAGCACTTTTGTTACCCTTAGATAGTTGTTGTGGAACAGAATTGTTGAAGCAGTACTCAAGTAATAGTGAGGAAAGCACTTTGGTTACCCTTAGATAGTTGTTGTGGAACAGAATTGTTGAAGCAGTACTCAAGTAATAGTGAGGAAAGCACTTTTGCTACCCTTAGATAGTTGTTGTGGAACAGAATTGTTGAAGCAGTACTCAAGTAATAGTGAGGAAAGCACTTTTGCTACCCTTAGATAGTTGTTGTGGAACAGAATTGTTGAAGCAGTACTCAAGTAATGGTTTGTAAAGCACTTTTGCTACCCTTAGATAGTTGTTGTAGAACAGAATTGTTGAAGCAGTACTCAAGTAATGGTGAGTAAAGCACTTTTGTTACCCTTAGATAGTTGTTGTAGAACAGAATTGTTGAAGCAGTACTCAAGTAATGGTGAGTAAAGCACTTTTGCTACCCTTAGATAGTTGTTGTAGAACAGAATTGTTGAAGCAGTACTCAAGTAATGGTGAGTAAAGCACTTTTGCTACCCTTAGTTGTTGTGGAACAGAATTGTTGAAGCAGTACTCAAGTAATAGTGAGGAAAGCTTTTTTGCTACCCTTTGATAGTTGTTGTAGAACAGAATTGTTGAAGCAGTACTCAAGTAATAGTGAGGAAAGCACTTTTGCTACCCATAGATAGTTGTTGTGGAACAGAATTGTTAATGCAGTACTCAAGTAATAGTGAGGAAAGCACTTTTGCTACCCATAGATAGTTGTTGTGGAACAGAATTGTTGAAGCAGTACTCAAGTAATAGTGAGGAAAGCACTTTTGCTACCCTTAGATAGTTGCTGTAGAACAGAATTGTTGAAGCAGTACTCGAGTAATAGTGAGGAAAGCACTTTTGTTACCCTTAGATAGTTGTTGTGGAACAGAATTGTTGAAGCAGTACTCAAGTAATGGTGAGTAAAGCACTTTTGTTACCCTTTGATAGTTGTTGTAGAACAGGATTGTTGAAGCAGTACTCAAGTAATGGTGAGTAAAGCACTTTTGTTACCCTTAGATAGTTGTTGTGGAACAGAATTGTTGAAGCAGTACTCAAGTAATAGTGAGGAAAGCACTTTGGTTACCCTTAGATAGTTGTTGTGGAACAGAATTGTTGAAGCAGTACTCAAGTAATAGTGAGGAAAGCACTTTTGCTACCCTTTGATAGTTGTTGTAGAACAGAATTGTTGAAGCAATACTCAAGTAATGGTGGGTAAAGCACTTTTGTTACCCTTAGATAGTTGTTTTGGAACAGAATTGTTGAAGCAGTACTCAAGTAATAGTGAGGAAAGCACTTTTGCTACCCTTAGATAGTTGTTGTGGAACAGAATTGTTGAAGCAGTACTCAAGTAATAGTGAGGAAAGCACTTTTGCTACCCTTAGATAGTTGTTGTGGAACAGAATTGTTGAAGCAGTACTCAAGTAATGGTGAGTAAAGCACTTTTGTTACCCTTAGATAGTTGTGGAACAGAATTGTTGAAGCAGTACTCAAGTAATAGTGAGGAAAGCACTTTTGTTACCCTTTGATAGTTGTTGTGGAACAGAATTGTTGAAGCAGTTCTCGGGTAATGGTGAGGAAAGCACTTTTGTTACCCTTAGATAGTTGTGGAACAGAATTGTTGAAGCAGTACTCAAGTAATAGTGAGGAAAGCACTTTTGTTACCCTTTGATAGTTGTTGTGGAACAGAATTGTTGAAGCAGTTCTCGGGTAATGGTGAGGAAAGCACTTTTGTTACCCTTAGATAATTGTTGTGGAGCAGAATTGTTGAAGCAGTTCTTGAGTAATAGTGAGGAAAGCACTTTTGTTACCCTTTGATAGTTGTTGTGGAACAGAATTGTTGAAGCAGTACTCAAGTAATGGTGAGTAAATCACTTTTGCTACCCTTAGATAGTTGTTGTAGAACAGAATTGTTGAAGCAGTACTCAAGTAATGGTGAGTAAAGCACTTTTGTTACCCTTAGATAGTTGTTGTCGAACAGAATTGTTGAATCAGTACTCAAGTAATAGTGAGTAAAGCACTTTTGTTACCCTTAGATAGTTGTTGTGGAACAGAATTGTTGAAGCAGTACTCAAGTAATGGTGAGTAAAGCACTTTTGTTACCCTTAGATAGTTGTTGTAGAACAGAATTGTTGAAGCAGTACTCAAGTAATGGTGAGTAAAGCACTTTTGCTACCCTTAGATAGTTGTTGTGGAACAGAATTGTTGAAGCAGTACTCGAGTAATGGTGAGTAAAGCACGCACTTTTGTTACCCTTAGATAGTTGTTGTGGAACAGAATTGTTGAAGCAGTTTTCGAGTAATAGTGAGTAAAGCACTTTCGTTACCCTTAGATAGTTGTTGTAGAACAGAATTTTTGAAGCAGTACTCAAGTAACGGTGAGTAAAGCACTTTTGTTACCCTTAGATAGTTGTTGTAGAACAGAATTGTTGAAGCAGTACTCAAGTAATGGGGAGTAAAGCACTTTTTCATTACCTTTAGATTGTTTTTTTGGAGCAAAATTGTTGAAGTAGAACTCAAGTTATGATAAGTAAAGTACTTGAAGTGAATCATCATCAAAAATAGAATAATGCAGTAAAAGATAATGAAAATATTGGAAAAAAGGTTTTATAATGTGTTGTCTTTCTCTGTTACTAGGAACTTTTGGTGTAGCAGACATGATGAAGATTTTGAGGGATGATGACAGTGGTATCAACATGGGAAGTGGTACCTGTGGCAGTCAGGTGTCCTTGTTGCCTAGCAACGCATCTGCAGCAGCTATTTCACCATGCTGTCATTGGTTTACTGCCACACCTAGTCCAGATGTTAGCCTCTTCAAACCATTTATTTTCGGTCCTAGTTCTGGTGTCGGCAGCTTAACCATTTCTCCGGATTATGGTCTAAAAGATCCACGAGTGGTAAAACCAAGATTCCAGTCCAAGGTGGAAAGACGACATGAACTGTTTAAAGGTCATGAGAAACTACAGTCCCTGTTAGTTCAAGATGAGGCTAAAGCAAATAAAATTATTCAGAATTTAAAAGAATTAGAGTCCAATTGTATTGGTGATATTGAAGAAATATTGAAGAATTTTGATGAATCTAGTTTTGCTAAAGTCTCTAACTTGTTTGAGCATATGTGTAACATAGAACTGAATTTTTATAAGGAAGCTTAATAAACGGTAATTAAAAGTTACCTTAAAAGAAACTAGGAAACAAAGTAGATTATTTATCAAATAATATTACAACTCGTGTTGCTTACATTCATGCTGTTTAACAAAAAATCACTCTACTTATAGGTCATTATTCTTTAGAAAGTCTGTCTCACCTTATTTTGGACCCATGATAATTTTTTAGTTATGTATGTGAAAAGATTGTAGCCAGAATCAAACTTCAGCTAATGACATTTTGCAGTTTTATTTAGAAAAATCATTTTCCCAGGTATTTTTGATGGCCTAAATCCACACAAGTTAGAAACTTCTGAATATTTATGACTGCAAGTTAAATGAATGTAAAAGTATGGAAAACAGGCATTAGAAAATGAGATAAGCTGCTTACAGGTAAATAGACATTTATTTTGCCATATTTATGTTACTTAGTTTGTTGTTTGTACAGGAATCTGTACCATATTGTAAAAAAACCATTTAATATTATATTATTACATATTTATTTTCATATGCCATTTTGAAAAAATGGGACATATTTTTGGTTGGATATCTGTCTGTTAGTAAGGAGTATGTATAATAACACATCTTCATTTAATACATACAGTGTAACAACATCAATACATACAGTGTAAGAACAACATCAATTGATGTGTATTTACAGCAGATAGAAACTGAAACTGAAGAAGTGAAGAATCTGCTCCCAATTATTTTTCAGTTTTTGTGCTTGCAAAATTTTGCAAGTGTATGGAAGACTACTTGCAGTTTTCATTTCCACTGGCATTTTGTATGTCCTAGGAGACCCCTGTTGTTCAAGGGCTATTACTCTATGAGACCCCTGTTGTTCAAGGGCTATTACTCTATGATTAACTCCTTGGGGCCGAAATGCGACTAAAGGCGCTATATTTTCTACCCCCGTAGCGTCGATATCCGACTATACGTGCGTTATCAGGACTCCTCAGGACGGCGATTGACGAGTATAGTCGCGGCACAGAGATCATGCTGGTTACGGCACATACTTGCTAATTTTTGATAATCCTGATAAAATCAAAATTATTTTGCATACCGGCTATTATTTCTTAGATGTTACAATTATTAATTATGCTAATAATTAGTTTCCTTGTTAAAATAAATGTTTGTAAATATGCGGTAAAGGAAATAAAAAAAGACGTTCATACTGTATTTCACAAGATAAAAATAATGTCGACTGCCAGAGATTTTTCTTACATTGAAGAAAATATTCATTATTATGCTGATTTTGACGTATCAGTTCCGTCGGATGATGATTCCGACGATGAAATTTCATTATCAGAGAAATGAATGGTCGGAAAAAACGTTAAGTTTTAGAAAGCTGAAATATTCGTACACTTACATCGCATAAAATTCAAATGGCTAAAAATAACACAGCAAAACATGTTTCATACATAAAAATGAGTGTAAATAAACGCTTTTTGTAAATTTAATAATTCTTCAAAGATGGGTGCAAATATTACAACTTAACTGTCTCAGTGCGTGTCACACAACGTTTGTGTACATGTTTAGAAATTAATTTACATCAAAATAAACCATCGATATTCACTCAAAAACAGGTGTTAATTTTGAGTAATGCTGATGTAAATACTCTGTGTTAATAATGTATTTCTATTTACTGGAATTTAATGTGTTTACATGTGACAAAAAGTAATAAAATCTGAAATGTTCAAATATTTATTAAACGCAATAGGTGTGTAAAAAATGGTGAATGTTTTGAAGTGAAATTATTAATCTATTTGGATATAAGTTACGGAAGAAAGTGGATATATATAAATATTTGTTCAAACTTGGAAGATTTTATAAGTATAGTTTGATTTACACCCATGTTAATAATATTTCAATGCATGATTTCAATTGACTGCATGCAAGTGTGATTATGATAAGATCAGATAATGTTCTTCGACGTCAGGTGGTAATTCTTATCTCGCCGCAGCAGGTATATTATGATATCGGCCTCAGGGAGTTAATTTCTGGTAATTATTTTGTTTCTGGTCTCTTAAGTCAGAAAGTATAATAGCTGAAGCTTTAAACAGGCATATTCTGCCCCATGTAGAGGAGCTCTTAGTAGAATGTCAGACTTTGATAGTTTTCAGTATTGATTTTAATCTTTGTACAAGATGTGTGACATCATTTGTGATATTGTTTTAATGTGTGTCATCCATTTACAAGGTAAAAAGTAATGAATGTTAATCTGTTTAGTTTTAATCAGGCTGAAGAACAAAATGTGTGTAAATGAGTAATTAAAAGATAATTACTTATACATTGAGAAAAATGTCTGTGTTCTTCTGCAGTGTAATACGGAACTCTTACAGTTGCACAATATCATTGTTGCAAGAATTATGCTTAGAACATATAATTATGCCCCTTTTGAAGAAAATATTATGAAATAGTATAAAAAAATTGTTGTAAAATAATGTCATAAAATAATAGTACCACTTGATCATTTGCTTACACTACTTTTGTGTTATTAGGTCAGTAATTAGGGTCACAGCATGATTAAGACTAGAAATTGCACGCAGTTTCATGTATTTGGTGCATATAGTGTTTTACACACATCTCTTGTCTCTGTGTTCGTATACTTAAAATTTGTATTCAGTTTGATATACAAATGTTTTAAAGTACTTTGTTCTAGGTAATCAAACATTTTTGACATACAAAATCAACTGTGGATTTCAGAAATATTTGATACTAATTTTTACAAATTGTTATTTCTCAATGTCAGAGTGAGTACTTTTTTTTTTATATAAAACTCTGTAAATGAAGAGTCTGGAATTTTTCACACCACCTGTAAAGAAGGAGCATTAAAACAGGCTTGTAAGAACTGTGATCTAGCATCTTTTTTTTTTATATGATTATCCAGTAAACATGACTTCCACTCTTGAATACCAGTATCTTAGTGGATTTACTTTTAAAAATCTTTCTGTATTTTTATCATGATTGTTTGTAAACTGTCTGAAATAGGTCTGTATCATTTTGTCATCTTAATTGTTTTGAAATTATCAACAGAATAAGAGTACCATTATCTGTGATTTCTTTAAAAGTTCAACCCTCCGGATGTCTTTTTGTGTCTCTCAAAATTAAGTACAACAACATGTATAAAGCACTTCATTTTTCACAGAATGCAAATAAAAAGTAATAACAAGGTGAATCTGTCAGTTCTAGACAGTAGTTCTTCATAATACCCCACTTTTTTAGTCTTTACTGTCATCTATGTTAGTAATGAAGTAAATATTTTATGTAAAATAGAAAGACTTGAGGATAACTAAATCATACTCATGAAAATTGAACTAAATATGACTGATTGAGCACACATTTATGTTCTGACATTTCGATATTGTGACACAGGTCTGGAGACATGACCCTATGATATTTAAAGGTATAAATGCGCAATATAACAAATTTTTGTTGTACTGAATTGCTATAGTAATCAGTGTAATGTTGTTTTAATAAAACAAAAACATTATTTCTAGTCTTTTTGCTTACATTACTAGACATAACTTACCTGGTATGGCGCAAAATGATAAATTGACATTTAGTCAAAGTTCCATGTTAAAACAGAAATTTGCAAGGATTTTTCATCTTTGAATCAATGAAGCTCTGACAATTGACTGGGTCATTTGTGACCCATCAAGGGGTTGAGGCAGGTAGGGAACATACATTTGAGGTTTGAGATGTGCCCTTGCATTTAGCAGCATTTTAAAAAGTGGGTGATATGTGACCTTTAAAGTGGATAGAAGTAGGATGTTAACTTGGCAGTTAGCAGCCAGGCATCAACAGTTTAGCATATATGAGGGTTGATCCAGAAGTAATGTAATGTGTAAGTGCATAGAAAACAATAAAAATTTCTACCTAGGTACCTTGATCTGGTTGCAGTTGTTAGCTCACCTGAGCAATGCTCGGGCGAGTTATTGTGATCGCTTATTGTCCAGCGTCTGTCTGTCGTCTGTCAACATTTAGCTTGTGTATGCAATAGAGGCTGTATTTTTCAATTGATCTTCATGAAATTTAGTCAGAATGATTGCATTGATAAAATCTAGGTCAAGTTCGAATATGGGTCATCTTGGGTCAAAAACTAGGTCACTAGGTCAAATCAAAGAAAAACCTTGTGTATGAGATAGAGGCTGTAGTATTCAATTGATCTTCATCAAATTTGGTCAGAATGATTGCCTTGATGAAATCTAGGTCACTTATGAATATGGGTCATCTGGGGTCAAAAACTAGGTCACTGGGTCATATCAAAGAAAATACTTGTTTAAACTCAAGAGACCACATTTTTGGTCCAATCCTAATGAAAATTGGCCAGAATATTTGTTTCCATGAAATCACTAGGTCAAACATGTTTACACTGTTATGGTGCGTTTCTCAGGTGAGCGACCTAGGGCCATCTTGGCACTCTTGTTTCTGAAAGTATATTTACAATCGCCCTATTCTTTCCCATTTAAAATTGACGTGATTCCTGTATTTGCCAATCCTATCTGTCATTCATTTCGCATGAACTCCATAAAACATTATTTAATTAAATTTTATTAAATAAAAACTCTATTTTTAACTTACTGAAATATTAACATGTAAAAAAAGCATGGTAACAGTAATAACTGCCCGTCTCTGGAGTTAACTGACATTGAAATTTCTTATTTTTATCACATCACTAAACTATAACAAGCCTCACCTAGCACTACATAGCAAACTTTTATCCTGCAAGGATGCCAGTACAGTTTTCACAGTTGTCTGCTGGAAGATGTAACTTCCTATTGTTATAATTTCATATGATAAGGCATAAAAAAAAAATTCTTTGTTTCCGGTAACATGCCAAAAAAAATTAGGGTAGGTAGGTCGGAAAAAATTTTTTGGGGGGAATTTTTTTTTATTAGGAGACTTCTCGGAAATTATTTTTGTGTCAAAAAATGAATACAAACAAGGGGGTTATGCCTTTAGAGCATCAGTAAGTTGATTTCTAACATCACTGACCATGTTTAAAGCATAAAAAGTGCAGTTATGCAAATTTTTGTCAAAAAGTTGAAAAAATTATTCTCCAAGGCCATAAAAACATTTAGGGTCGGGCCAAAAATTTAGGGTAGGTTGGGATACCGGAAACAAAGAATTCTTTTTTTACGCCTTAGGTACATTATTTTGATGTTGGTGATTGTCTGTTATTTCCTGTTTATTGAAGAAACACTATTTTTGTTTGTGGCATAATGTTGTCAGTTGTAAACTTGAGGTAGGAAGGGAATCTATACATGAAAGGTTTCAGAGGTGATGAAGTAAGCAGCCAGACAGAGGCATCTGAAGTAGGCTAGATGCACAGTCAAAGTCTGAAGTATTCCACAGGCGTAAAATTGCATTGGTTTTATTACAGTCATTTATTTTAATACTACTTAATCCAACACAAAGTTAAACTTGCAAATCCATGTGTCATATTTGCAAGTGATAATCACAGTTGGATATTTTGTAAATGTTTATCAACTTGGCAGCAATGCTCTTCATAAAATGGATTTTCAATGGTTTTGGTAGATCTGTTGTGCCTCTCTAAATGTAGATACATACAGTATTGGAGATTGGAGGTGAAGGGCAACAAACTGACATGTATGGTACAAGCTCAATTCAATGAGGAAATCTGATACCTAACACAACTATTGCTACATACTGCCTGCACCAAGTACATTGAATATTGTGGGTTCCAATTCTCAGTTTTAGGAATTCTTATACTAAGACATTGTAAAGTGCTTTGTATTTCACCTGACTGCTTAAATGCTGCAATAATATTTCAGTCTCAGTTTTATTTTTCCATGAGAAAAAACTTTCCTGGTCAGCAACAAGGTAACTGTATGAACTGTTCCAGCAACAAGATAGCTATATGAACCATCTAAAGAACAAGATATCTGTATGAACTATCCCCAGCAACAAGACAGCTATGTGTTTATGGACTATTTCAGCAACAAGTTAGCTATATGATCCATCCAAACAACAAGATAGAACTGTTCCAACAGAAAGATAGTTAAATGAACTACTCCAATCATGACCCACTGAAATAACACTGATGAAAAGATAGGACAAGCTTTAAGGATATTAATGCAGTTACTTATAATGCTAAACAATAAATGACAACACTGTTCAACTTAACAACATCTTTTTATTAACATACAATTATCATAGAAATAGTACAAAAGTAAAGAAAAGTATGAATACTAATATAGCATATCAATATATAGGACGGAATGTAATGCTTTATAAAATGTAAACTACCTTTTTCTGAAAAATAATCTAAAATCTGTTATAAGAACTCTGAACATTGGAGTCTATGCTAAAATACAGGATGAAAAAATTCATATTTCCCCAATTAATAAATCTTTGTAAAATAAAATCTTTTAACTCCACTTTTTGAGCTATTAATAACATAAACCTAACTACTACTGATCCGATACATTTCACAAATATAACAAACAATCCATGTTCTGGAGTTTCTGATTACTAAATCGTTTTTTGTAAATTTAATATTTATAAACTGTAAGAAGGAAAAGTGAAACACGCGACCAAACATTGAATGTAAATAACTGTAGTTCTATCTAATTTAACTAATTTGGGCTAGATCAGGCATTCATCAGGGATACATAAAAATACCCCTAAAATTTATTCCTGAGGAGAATTTAGTCACATGACATGCAGTTTTTAAAATAGACGTACATTCTAAAAATATGTTAAATGAAATCTTTTGGTGTTCAGTAAAGAAGAGAACATAAATCAAAAAAACCCTTTCCCTGAAAATAAACACACAACACACATAATATTGTATAACAAGTGCAATGAATAATGATTATTTATTAAAAACTTTCATTTATATGCAAAAAAACTGAAATAAGTTTGACTTCATATGATTAAATCAATTAAATGGCTGGATTTAAGAGGAAAATACATTATTTCCTTTAAATAAAAAAGTTTTTCACAAAATCTGTAACCTGGTGTTTTACTCTTAATTGAGTAATATATTTACATCTGTGATATAATTCTATCTTAATAAAGTTGATTCAGTAATTATGTATGGCATATAGATCTACATTATTCATGATCAGCTAAAGTTTTCCTAAGTTTTAGTTTGACATTATGCTGAGCAAATGTTAAAAAACAACAAAGTACAAACATGACAGAAATAAACACTACAAAAGACAATGCACTATTTTCTCGACAAAAATAGTTCTATCACAGATCTCTTCAACAACACTGTCCATGAATACAACCTTTGTTGTACTGTTATTGTATATTTTTTCAAAAATGTAAAGAATGATACAAGACAACTGGACGGAATGTACAAACAAAAGACACGACATAACAAAGTCATGACAGGGTGTGTGAAACAAAGACCAGCTTTGTGAAACTCAGTCTGACATAAACGAAATTCATAGTGACATACACATATCGGATATACATTAAGTGTATATAAATCAAATAAGACGGTAATTCTCTTAAGACTAACTTAACAATTATTCTTGATGGTACATTTCTTCAATCTCGTGCTGTTTCAGTCCTGGCCAATTAAATACAGTAACAATTTCAGCACATTATTTCAAAATATTTTCATGCAGATATATTTTGAAACCTGATACTGATATAAAAATTTAATAAGGCTGCAAATGTTATGCTGTTACAGAAAAGATGCTGACGAAACAAACAAAAATAGAGTTAAAATTCAATACAGAAATTAATGTCAAACCACAACACAAACACTGTAGGTTAATTTCTGCACAGCAGTAAGTTATATACTTTCACAAAAGCTTGGCAAGTACTGTGTTTCAAGGTGTATTTGTACATTTGAAACGCAATACATACTATTCTAGATAATATCACAGTAAGAAAAAACAACATTTTCTAATACAATCGCTTCATAACAAGTGTAACTTTGTCACTGTAGATAACTGCAGGAGGTGGCAGGACACCAGAATGGTATTCCAAGGCTTTGGTTTGAATCCCATTTTTGCTATGTATTTATCTATCTCTTAGACACGGAAAAGATACAGACTTAGTCTCTGTTTTCAAATTAAGTTACAGAACAAACAATTTCACAGAACTAGCTTCTATTAATATGAGTTGAAGCGTTTGATTGTCATTATTGAGTCATACAACACCTGATGTCACAAACAGAAAATATATGGTAATATATCAAACATGTTCAAAAACCAGATTTATGAAAAATTTAATCAGGTAAACATTTTATTGTGATATCTTAAATATTAAAAACTAATTTTATATGATATAAACTAATGTACTTAGAATACCATTTCTTCTAAATTCATGTTATAAAAAAAAATACATAAAAAAAAAAAAAAACCCTTACAATTGATATGAAACTACTCTGAAAATCTACTAATTTTCATGATCTAGCATAACGGTATACTCTAATGTTACTGGCTAGTAAGAGTATTTAAATATTGCTTCCGATTTTCTGGCAAAACAATCCCAAATCTTCAAGTTATTTAATTAGAACCTACAACTTTGCTTTTCCTCTAGGAATGTATTCCCCTAATTAATCAGAGCTTTAACTGTCCGCAAAGTAAGAATATAGTACTTACCGCTCAGTATATTAAGCAAGATAAATGTACTTCACCACATCTCTCTTCACTTTCAAGTAAAAAATAGTTTTCCAACATTTAGTAAGTTCAGCATAATGAATTTCAAAATTTTCAAATGTATAGAGGTCTGAGCACAACAGACGTCCATGCATTCCCTCAGTACTTTTTTTATTTTAACACACAAACTGTTGAGATGATATGTATAAAGTTCATAATTGTTGTCTACTGTATGGTGTAGACTTATATTGTTTACTGTACAGTGTAGACTTTTTTTGCCTACTGTATGGTACAGGCCTTTGAGCCCTCAGCCTGACCACCAGATTGACCAGCAGCCTGTGTCTGTACTGGACGTCCTTGTGGTATACGTCCTGCTAGAAGTGCTTCTACATCCTCCATCTGTTAAACAGAAAAAGTATAATGTGTAATTTTTTCTTTTTATCGAAGTTTTTTTGAAAACTGTCTCTGATATTGCTGCTTTTGTCTTTGACATCTTGTCATGTTATTTCATTTGCCAAGAAAGCTATATTCACTATGAATTGTATTTTTTAGTATGAAGTTGTCAGTAAAGGTTATTTGGCAACTTTCCAGCTTCAACAGTTGACCGAAAACACTTTGGTAGAACCACTGAAATTTGGTAAGCCAGCTGGATGGAGCTGAATTAAAGCATGGCAACATAATTCCACAAAGATACAGAACCGCCTCTCTTGAGTGACTTAAATTTGTGTATAATGGTACAGATTGTTGACTAAGAAATTAATTTAAAGAAAACACTTGCCATTCTAGAGAAGTGTGCAATAACCAGACAAGTCTATAGCAGAGATTATACTCCATTTTAACGTTGACCAATATCAAGGATTCTGAAACTGGCTTTTAGAATGGAAAACTAATGTAACAACCTACCCTCATTGCATCATGTCCCTGAGCCTTCCTCTTCTTCAAATAATCATTGATACTGTTCTGTAAGACAAAACATGAAACAGTGCTGTTAATTTTACAATAACACAGTTGTTTCATGTAAAAAATTCGACAGATCATTTCAACATACATGCAGCCATTATGTCAGCTATATACTTGAAGTAGATTAACAATAGGAAGATAATGATTCTCCTTTCATGACATAAACTCTCCTATCTCCTAATTATATACATGCAAGTTTAGAAAAAATTGTAAATATTATCAAATTAAATATATTGAAATAATTCGTTAAAATTATTAAGTGAAATAGTATTTTCAATATAAAAAAGAAATACGCAGTAACAGTACCAGTTTTTTCTCAGATTCAGCAGCCTGTTTCTTATAGATGTTGGCCTCCTCTTTCGCCTTGTTGTCAGCAATTGGTGGGAGAGGTGCTCCAATGTTGCCATTGGTTACACCCTCTTTCTTACCTCCCTTTTCCTTACTCTTCGGTGCCAACTGAAATTAAAGCATTTTTCACTTTTATCTCTTTTTATTTCATATTAAGTTGTCTTCTTTTTTATTCAAATAAACTGGTTTTAACTTATTAATAAGTCTTTTTCTTTTCCTTTTGTGCTGAATCAACAGTTAAGATCAATGACATGTGTCTGCTCTCCAGCATTTGGCGGAATAGTTGCTATTATCGCATACTCCAGGGTTATAAAAGTGAATTTGAAGACCACTTTGATAAAACAAGCATGCCATTGGTCAATTCCAAATAAAGTTCAGAAATCAGCCAATCAAATATTTGAGTTCCATGACTTGTCTCCAAGCACAGACTGTAAACAGAACCTTTGGCATTTTTCAGAAAAATAAATTTGAACTTGATGATAAACTCCCAGTCTCTGAAGCAGGTTCAAATCAATTATGTTAAGGTAGATGAATAAATTCAAAGGGAAAAGTACAAAGGACTGCAATACATAGAACATACTACTACTGCCCTGAGCCACAGTGCAGGAAGTACCATATAAATGGTACCCTATGAATAACAGCATAGGCTACTTTGTGAAGTACATGTATAATTGTTAAAACATTTTCCATTAACAGTCAGACTTATCTGTTTCTATGAATCAACAGTATGAAACAATAAATAGGTTAGATTGAGCGTGTAATTTTGTAGTCAGTAATTTTGACATGTAAAACTAGTTACAATAATTATCTGCAAAAAAAAAAAAATCAGTTTATCATACTATAGTCTTTTCTTTGCCTCCTTTGGCCTTCTGTCGACCCCATACTTCAATGTAGAGAGATTCATTATTCAGGTAGTCAATGAACTGTTCCGTCGCTGACTTTAGGGTAATTTTGTTCTCGTGATGAAAGTCTGGGTTGATAGTCCCACCAACCTCTTGGGTTTGAGTATAATCCTTGTCTAGGTAGAACTTGTAGCGACAGAAACTCTGAAAATATTCAAATAAATTTTACAGCTATCATAAACAAGTAATCAAAAGTCTTTTCATGTTTTTAATTATTTGCAAAAAATACCCACCCCCCAAACAAACAACAACACAACGACACAAAAAACAAGGAGCTGCATTTTCAAAACACAAAATCATGCCCAAAGGCGTTGCCTTTTAAGGTTTTAAGTTTAAATTGAAGATAATATGAAGGTCAAGGTCATCACTATATAGGTCAGTTTGTAGGTCTTGCCACAAGGTTTGTTGAGTGCGAGTATGACCTAAATCGTGTCATTAATGTGGGCTGTAGGACCATAAAATGTTTTTTTTAAGGTTTTAAGTTTGAAGGTGAAGGTCATGTGAAGTTCAAGGTCATTTATATATAGGTCAGTTTGTAGATCTTGCCAAAAAGATTGTTGAGTGTGAGTAAATTATTTGTAAACAAGAGCCATGTTAGACATGGCCAATCCCCCCGCCGGGCATATTATAACTGAAGGCTAAAGTTCCTGGCAAGTTAGTGTCTGAAAGTATTAATTTTGGGGAAAGCTTTGAAGAACCATTTAGTTGTGGTCCGCATCAGGGGTTTTAAAGATGTGGAAGAAAGAATAAGTCGGTGGTGAGGTGGTTTACTGCTAAATTTTATTAATTTTCATGAACAGTATAGCTATGATGTTTTTCTATATGGCTACTGTAAAAAGAAGGAATGGAAAGCTAACAGGGAACACGAGTACCAGAATGTCACAATATATGCCCGTCACAGCAAATTTCTTTACTCTTGCAGCTGTATTTGCAAATGGAATTTTAATTTTGTGGTTGTTTAGTAATCATTGTAAGTCTTTTGTTTTTCTAAGTCCACAAAAAACTCCTTACCAGGTAGAGATATCTTAAAATACATGTAAAATTGGAAAGTAACATCCATGTTGTACCACAGAAAAGTAGTCTTGTTTTTTCCCTATGGTCAATTATAAAAATGTTACAATATAAGTTATTTATAGTAACAACTAAGGGAAGTTAATCTTAAAAAAAAAAAAAAAAAAAAAAAAAAAAAAAAAAAAATTGCAAGTCCACAAAAGAATCTTTACCAGGTAGAGATTGGTCAAAATACACCTCAAAATTGGATGTAGCATGCATGTTTTACTACAGAAAAGTGGTCTCGATTTTTCCCTACGACTAGTAATGAAAAAGTTACAATAAAAGCTATTTAAAGTAACAACAAAGGGAGGTAATTCTAAAGAAGTGAACTGCGCATGACACTTCGTCTCATGATGGTGTATAATTGTGCCAAGTTACATCAAAATCCCTCCATGCATGAAGAAGAAATGCTTCGGACAATGTCATTCTTGTATCTGACCTTTGGCCTCTAAGTGTGACCTTGACCTTAGACCTAGGGACCTGGATCATGCGCATGACATTCTGTCTTGTGGTGGTGAACATTTGTGCCAAGTTATATCAAAAAAATCCCTCTATGCATGAAGAAGAAATGCTCCGGACAATTTTTTTAAGAAAATATGATAAAGGGGAATAACTCAAAAAATAGGCAAGGCAGAGTTATTGTTCTTGCACACTGCACTTCCTCCCAATGTGTTCTATCAGTGTATGACGTTTGAAGAAAATCCCTCCAGTACTTTTGGAGTTATGCTCCGGACAAAATTTTTTAAGAAAATAAGATAAAGGGGAATAACTCAAAAAATAGGCAAGGTAGAGTTATTGTTCTTGCACACTGCACTTCCTCCCAATGTGTTCTATCAGTGTATGAAGTTTGAAGAAAATCCCTCCAGTACTTTTGGAGTTATGCTCCGGACAAAGATCGTTGCGGACGCACGCACGCACGCACGCACGGAGAGCATTTCTAATATCCCCTTCGCCTTTGGCGGGGGGATAAAAAAAGAGACTGGGTATTGGTAACTATACAACAGATTTGTAGTATTTCATGATTTTCATTCCTCAATTCAGTAGTCAACATTCAGAGGGTTTTTAGCTCACCTGAGCACGAAGTGCTCAAAGGTGAGCTTTAGTGATCACCCTGTGTCCGGCGTCCGTCGTCGTCCGTCGTCCGTCCGTCCGTCCGTCGTCAACAATTTGACTGTTAACACTCTAGAGGTCACATTTTTGACCCAATCTTAATGAAACTTGGTCAGAATGTTACCCTCAATAAAATCTTGGACGAGTTCGATATTGGGTCATCTGGGGTCAAAAACTAGGTCATCAGGTCAAATCAAAGGAAAAGCTTGTTAACACTCTAGAGGTCACATTTTTGGCCCAATCTTAATGAAACTTGGTCAGAATGTTACCCTCAATAAAATCTTGGACGAGTTCGATATTATGTCATCTGGGGTCAAAAACTAGGTCATCAGGTCAAATCAAAGGAAAAGCTTGTTAACACTCTAGAGGTCACAATTTTGGCCCAATCTTAATGAAACTTGGTCAGGATGTTACCCTCAATAAAATCTTGGACGAGTTCGATATTGGGTCATCTGGGGTCAAAAACTAGGTCACCAGGTCAAATCAAAGAAAAAGCTTGTTAACACTCTAGAGGTCACATTTTTGGCCCAATCTTAATGAAACTTGGTCAGAATGTTACCCTTAATAAAATCTTGGACGAGTTCGATATTTGGTTATCTGGGATCATAAACTAGGTCACCAGGTCAAATCAAAGGAAAAGCTTGTTAACACTGTTGAAGCCGCATTTATGACTGTATCTTCATGAAACTTGGTCAGATTGTTAATATTGATGATCTTAAGGTCCAGTTTGAATCTGGGTCATGTAGCATAAAAAACTAGGTCACCAAGCCAAATCAAATGAAAAGCTAGTTTACACTAGAGGCCACATTTATGACCATACCTTAATGAAACTTGGTCAAATCTTGATGATCTATAGCTCAAGTTCAAATCTGGGTTAGGTGGGGTCAAAAACTAGGTCACTAGGTCATATCAAAGGAAAAGCTTGTTAACACTCTAGAGGCCACATTTATGACTATATCTTCATGAAACTTAGTCAGAATATTAAACTTGATGATCTTTAGGGCAATTTTGAATCTGGGTCATGTCGGGTCAAAAACTAGGTCACCGGGTCAAATCAAAGGAAAAGCTAATTAACACTGTAGAGGCCACGTTTATGACCATATCTTAATGAAACTTGGTCAGAATGTTAATCTTGATAATCTTTAGGTCAAGTTTAAATCTGGGTCAGATGGAGTCAAAAACTAGGTCACTAGGTCATATCAAAGGAAAAGCTTGTTAACACTCTAGAGGCCACATTTTTGACTATATCTTCATGAAACTTAGTCAGAATGTTAAACTTGATGGTCTTTAGGTCAAGTTCGAATCTGGGTCATGTCGGGTCAAAAACTAGGTCACGGGGGTCAAATAAAAGGAATAGTTAGTTAACACTTTAGAGGCCACATTTATGACCATATCTTAATGAAACTTGGTCAGAATGTTAATCTTGATGATCTATAGGTCAAGTTTAAATCTGGGTCAGGTGTGTTAAAAAACTAGGTCACTAGGTCAAATCAAAGGAAAAGCTTGTTAAGACTCTAGAGGCCAGATTTATGACTGTATCTTCATGAAACTTAATCAGAATGTTAATCTTGATGATCTTTAGGTCAAGTTCGAATCTGGGTCATGTGGGGGCAAAAACTAGGTCACCGGGTCAAATCAAAGGAAAAGCTAGTTAACACTTTAGAGGCTACATTTATGACCATATCTTAATGAAACTTGGTCAGAATGTTGATCTTGATGATCTTTAGGTCAATAGGTCAGGTGAGCGATACAGGGCCTTCATGGCCCTCTTGTTTTTCAGTGAGGAGGAGTTGGAGAAGGGGGCAGTAATGTGGATTTTTGCACTCCTCAAATCGTCTCTTCACCACCTACTTATATTTCAAGTTTAAAATAAAAACCTTGAACAGTTTTAAAGTCCTGCTCAGGACACAAAATACAATGGACAGATTTGAAATTTGAACTCAGTTGGTGGTCTGGACCTTTGACCAATCAAGTTCCTGCACTCTGTACTTTGTTTCATCACCACCTACCTATATGTCAAGTCTGATGTCAATATACTAAATGGTTTTTAAGTTAAGCTCTAGACACATAATATGGACTGATTTGACCTTGCTGTGACCTTGACCTTTGACCTACAGACTTGATTCATGTGCACTGGTTCATAAACTCTGGACATCAACTCACTCACTGCCATCAAGTTTAAAGTCAATATCTTGAATGGTTATTGACAAGCAGACAGACAGACAGACACATGCAGCAAAACAGTTTTTCCAAAATCGATGTTTAAAAATTACTGAAGTATATCAAAAGTCATACACCTGGTGTAATCAGTCACAGAAGTAACAAAATGATTCACAATTTACATAGAAAAGTATTAATAAAACAATCAATTGTAATCTAGAAAATTCAAAAACATGTATATGATTATGTATTGTTAAAATGACCAACACTAGCTGGTTAAATTTTGGTGTTTAACTTTATGTCAAACTATGTATACACCTCTGAACCTACTGGGGGTTTGAGGATTCAGTTAGGGCAACATTCCAATCTACAACTAGAATTATGTCTGACATACATCTGACAGTTTTTTATTACACTATTACAATTTTATTTTACAAATTTGTAGTGTTTATAACTGGGGTGAACTAAGTCCAAACAAAACTATTACCTTGTCAATGTTTGATGGTAGACCTCTTGCAGATTTAACCAGTATCTTGCAGTAAACAGGTTTCCCTTTCTAAAAATAGAACATGACATTAAGACAGCATAAATAAGCATAATTAAAACTGCATAAAGTAGCTATTTAGAACAGCATAAATTAGTATATTTAAAATTCAGCATACTGAGAACCAGTTAATAACAAGACAGTTTTAACATTGTAGAGAAGTGCATAGGTAACACAATAAAAAGCAAAACAATGTTTTCTTAAGAAAAGTTTGTGGGGTAAAAGCAAACTAGAGCTATCACTAAAGGTGATGGATGTACCCCCCGCATGCACTGACACAGTACATTGCAATTTGACGCACACAAGATTGCATAATTATGTGGACTGTATGTATATAGACTGTATGTATACAGTATAGTAACAAAAAACAAAGTCCCATAACTATGCAGAATATTTATCTAAAAGAATGTAACATGCACCATGCACAACTAGGGTTGGTACTGATCACTTGTGTGAAGTTTCATTAAATTGTGTGTAAGGGTTTGGTAGATTAGGCACGCACAAGATTGCATATGCAGACTGTATGTACATAGTATGTTAACAAGAAACAAAGTCCCATAACTCTGCAATTTTTGTCGCTGAAAGAACCTAACATGCCCCATGCACAACTACTGTTGTTACTGATCACTTGTGTGAAGTTTCATTAAATTGTGTCAAGGGGATGAGCAGAGATGGTGCGCACAAGATTGTGTCTATGTATATAGTATAGTAACAAAAAAACAAAGTCCCGTAACTCTGCAAATTTTTTTTCTGAAAGAACCTAACATGCCCCATGCACAACTACTGTTGTTACTGATCACTTGTGTGAAGTTTCATTAAATTGTGTCAAGGGGATGAGGAGAGATGGTGCGCACAAGATTGTGTCTATGTATATAGTATAGTAACAAAATAACAAAGTCCCATAACTCTGCAAATTTTTTTTCTAAAAGAACCTAACAGGCCCCATGCACAACTACTGTTGGTACTGATCACTTGTGTGAAGTTTCATTAAATTCTGTCAAGGGGATAAGGAGAGATGGTGCACACAAGATTGCGTCTACGGACAGACGGCAAGACGGACAGACAGACAGACAGACAACCTGAAACCAGTATACCCCCCTTACAACTTTGTTGTCGGGGGGTACAATTAAAATGATGAAACTGCTGAGCACAATTTATTATAAATGATTACCGGGAAGAATAGGATAATAGAAGGGGCCATAACTATTCTATAAATGTTCATATTTTACCAGTTCTTTTGGGTCCTCTACAAAGTCATCCTCAGGTACAGGTGTGAAATCTTTGGTACATGGTACAACAGCGACCTCTAGATGACCTTGATCATTACCCTTGTAGTCTGAGATGACAAGGTTCTCCTCCAGGTCAATGTTGTATGCCATAGACTGTAACAACACATGAGTGGTACCAATCAACTTCTCACAATCTGCTGGTTCCCAGAATGGATCCCTGTCCTAAATTCAGATAAAAAAATTTTATTAGAATTACCAGAAGTTGCCTTTTTGGATGACATTTAAAAGGTGTATTAGCTAATTAAGTATAACATAGATTTCCTAATGTTCACCATGGTTTCAGTTTTGTCTATATTTGTGAACAGGGTGATATGCGAAATCATCTTGCGAATATGAAGGTGCAATGTTTCTAAAAGCATAACTAACTGAATTTTTAACAAAGAGAGCATTTTCTTATCAAACTGTGAAATAAAAAAAACAAAGCCAGATATGTCACTGATATTCACAACTAGGCTTCTTATATCAATAACATTTCATTGAAATCTTGAAATCCAGCTAGTGGTTGTTGAGAACAAGTGGGGACAATGTAAATGCAGACAGACAGAAAGACAAGACTCACAGATGGTGTTGTCTCCAACGAAATAGGGAGACATGACTAGTACCAAGGTTCTCATTAAAATACAATAATCAAGCAGGTATCAGAACCTAAATTTCAGTTGCTCTTATGAAAACAAGTATTCAGGCTGTCTAGATTTTCTAGGAATTTACAAACAAAAGCTTAAAAAATTTCTCACTTCAGATTCTGAAGTCCCTTACTACAGACTTTCTTAATTCAAAGAGGAAAATTTTTGCTTGATGCTCAAAATGTTCTTTCAACCAGAAGGGTACACACTGTTACAAACCTGAGGAACATCCCATTCAGAATCACCCTCCACATAGTTCTGATACATTTCCTGCATGATGAACTTTCTGTTGATAAATTTGTTCCTGTCCCACAGCCAGTCATTACCACTGCCATCAAGGGCCAACATCTTCACCATAACCTGGTTAAAACAACAAGTAATTTAATGATGAACAAGAGTGCAAGAATGTCACAATATACGCCCGTCGCAGCAAATTAGCAAATAGCACCTGTATTTGCAAATGGAATCTTAATTTTGTGATTGTTTAGTAATTATTGTAATTCTTTTGTTTTTCTAAGTCCACAAAAAATCTCCTTACCAAGTAGAGATACCTTAAAATACACCTAAAATTTGAAAGTAACATCTATGTTGTACCACAGAAAAGTGGTCTTGGTTTTTTCCTACGGTCAATTATAAAAAAGTTACAATATAGGTTATTTATAGTAAAAACTAAGGGAAGTTAAAAAAAAAAAATCCAAAAAAAAGTTTGTAAGTCCACACAAAATTCCTTACCCGGTAGAGATAGGTCAAAATACACCTCAACATTGTATGTAATATGCATGTTGTACTACAGAAAAGTGGTCTTGATTTTTCCCTACCACTAGTAATGAAAAAGTTGCAATATAAGCTATTTATAGTAACAACAAAGGGAAGTAATTCTAAAAAAAGGGACCTGTGCATGTAACTCCATCTCATGATGGTGTACAATTGTGCCAGGTAACATCAAAATCCCTCAATGCATGAAGAAGATAAGGTTCAGACAAAGTTTTCGTTCTTGTATACTTTGACCTCCATGTGTGACCTTGACCTTAGATCTAGGGACCTGGTTCTTGTGCATGACACTCCGTCTCATGATGGTAAACAAATGTGCCAAGTTTCATCAAAATCCCTTCATGCATAAAGAAGAAATGCTTCGGACACAGTGTGACCTTGACCTTAGACCTACGGACCTGGCTCTTGCGCATGACACTCCTTCTCATGGTGGTGAACTATTGTGCCAAGTTAAATCAAAATCCCTCCATGCATGAAGAAGATAAGCTCTGGACAAAGTCATTCTTGAATTTGACCTTTAACCTCTGTGACCTTGACCTTAGACACTCCGTCTCATGATGGTGAACAATTGTGCCGAGTTTCAACAATATCCCTCTATGCATTTAGAAGATATGCTCTGGACAAAGTCTGTGGACGCCGCCCACCTGCCCGTCAGGGGCGTTCCCATAATACGTCCCGTTTTTTAAAAAGGGCATATAAAAATTTAACCAATTTTAACAGAAACATGCAGTAAAACAAAGAAAAAGATGGTCTGAAATAGCAAAATTTAATGATGGTTGCATAAAAAAGTTTTATTACTGAAATCAAGAACATAAACAAATAATGAAAAAGCTGCAACCGATCAAGTACAACCAAAGACTACCATAGTCCCAATGTTCCTACAATGAGGATTTATGTTTCCTGGTAATATTATTAGTAATTTTTGTACCTCTGTTTTGCCCTCTTTCTGTCCCCTGGCCTGTGGGGATACAAGTGTTATTTCAAACTTGACCCCCTTCTTAAGTTCTTCTGCCATCGCAGTTGCTTCAGCCACCATTGGCAACATCTGAATCAAATCCTCTTGTAGCAGAAGGTCATCTGTAAAGTTTTCATCATATGGTGTTATTTATTACTATTACATTTAACTTAGAGTAACACAGACATTCAATATTTGCAATATGCTTTTCTAGTATGTATCACATGAAAATTTGATTCCACAAACTATGTTGTTAAACATCACTTTTTCAAGGTTGACATTTATTGGTAGATTTAACTTACTTTATTTTAAACATTTATAAAATCAAATTGATTAACTAGAGGGATTTTATATATCTAAAAATAACCTAGCTTAAATCATAGACAAAACTGAAACAAGTTTATTTTTAAAAATGTATTATCATTTAGAGGAACTATAATTTTGTTTTGCTTGGCACTGTATTCCCCTAGTTCCTCTGTAGTTGCCTGGAAACTGTAGCTCCAACATGGCAGCAATGACTACCAAAGCAAGGCATGATGGGAAAAATCACAAAGGGAAATAACTCTACAAGCTCTTCAACATAACTCCACGTGTCAAGCACTTACCACAATACCACTAGCAACTAACTGACTATACACATATATCACTTTTTCATGATTTCACTTCCGTTTTATACCTATATGCCCTATGATAATAAGTCTGCTAAAAGGTAAAACACTGTATCATTCCTGCCTATAACAAGAGCTGTCCGTAAGACAGCCAAGCTCGACTATTCGAAATATTGTCCCAGAAGCAGGAAAATATTACCCAAAAAGGTTAAATATCAAAAGAGTTTTAAGTTCAAAAGGGGAAATAATTTGACCAAAATGCATACCAGTTATGGGACTTGCTGCTATCAACTAGTTTTATAACCCTGAAGGCACATGTGAAGTTTCAATTCAATATCTGCATTAGTTTTGGAGATAGAAACTTGCATGTAAAACTTTAACCAGAATTTTCAAAGTCCAAAAGGGGGCATAATTTGCCCAAAATACATGCCAGAGTTATGGGACTTGACCCAGTGAGGTTGGTAATTGATCTAGAAAAAGGAAAAACAAGAGGACCATGATGGTCCTGAATCGCTCACCTCTTCCCACATGACCCAGTTTTGAGTATGACGTCGTTTTTTCTATTATTTGACATAGTGACCTAGTTTTTGAGCTCATGTGACCCAGTTTTGAACTTGACCTAGATATTATCAAAATAAAAATTCTGACCAATTTTCATGAAGATCCATTGAAAAATATGGTCTCTAGAGAGGTCACAAGGTTTTTCTATTATTTGACCTATTGACCTAATTTTCGAAGGTACGTGACCCTCTTTTGAACTTTATCTAGATATCATCAAGGTGAACATTCTCACTAATTTTCATGAAGATCTCATGAAAAATATGGCCTCTAGAGAGGTCACAAGGTTTTTCTATTTTTATACCTACTGGCCTAGTTTTTGACCGCACGTGACCCAGTTTCGAAACTGACCTAGATATCATCGAGGTGAACATTCAGATCAATTTTCATGAAGAGCCATTGAAAAATATGGCCTCTAGAGAGGTCAAAAGATTTTAATAATTTTAGACCTACTGACCTAGTTTTTGACTGCAGTTGACCCAGTTTCAAATTTAACCTAGATATCATCAAGATGAACATTCAGACCAACTTTCATACAGATCCCATGAAAAGTATGGCCTCTAGAGAGGTCACAAGGTTTTTTTATTATTTGACCTACTGACCTAGTTTTTGAAGGCACATGACCCAGTTCCAAACTTGACCTAGATATCACCAAGGTTAACATTCTGACCAATTTTTATGGAGATCCATTCAAAAGTATGACCTCTAGAGAGGTCACAAGGTTTTTCAATTTTTAGACCTACTGACCTAGTTTTTGACCGCACATGACCCTGTTTCGAACTTGACCTAGATATCATCAAGATGAACATTCAGACCAATTTTCATACAGATCCCATGAAAAATATGGTCTTTAGAGAGGTCACAAGGTTTTTCTATTATTTGACCTACTGACCTAGTTTTTGAAGGCACGTGACCCACTTTTGAACTTGACCTAGATATCTTCAAGATGAACATTCAGACCAACTTTCATACAGATCCCATGAAAAATATGGCCTCTAGAGAGGTCACAAGGTTTTTCTATTATTTGACCTACTGACCTAGTTTTTGTAGGCACGTGACCCACTTTCGAACCTGACCTAGATATCATCAAGATGAACATTCTGACCAATTTTCATGAAGATCTCATGAAATATATGGCCTCTAGTGATGTCACAGGGTTTTTCTATTTTTAGACCTACTGACCTAGTTTTTGAGGGCACGTGACCCAGTTTCGAACCTGACCTAGATATCATCAAGATGAACATTCAGACCAACTTTCATACAGATCCCATGAAAAATATGGCCTTTAGAGAGGTCACAAGGTTTTTCTATTATTTGACCTACTGACCTAGTTTTTGACAACACGTGACCCAGTTTCGAACTTGACCTTGATATCATCAAGGTGAACGTTCTGACCAATTTTCATGAAGATCTTGTGAAATATATGGCCTCTAGAGAGGTCACAAGGTTTTTCTATTTTTAGACCTACTGACCTAGTTTTTGAGGGCAAGTGACCCAGTTTCAAACTTGACCTAGATATCATCAAGGTGAACAATCTGACCAATTTTCATGAAGATCTTGTGAAATATATGGCCTCTAGAGAGGTCACAAGGTTTTTCTATTTTTAGACCTACTGACCTAGTTTTTGATGGCACGTGACCCAGTTTCGAACTTGACCTAGATATCATCAAGGTGAACATTCTGACCAATTTTCATGAAGATCTTGTGAAATATATGGCCTCTAGAGAGGTCACAAGGTTTTTCTATTTTTAGACCTACTGACCTAGTTTTTGAAGGCACGTGACCCAGTTTCGAACTTGACCTAGATATCATCAAGGTGAACATTCTGACCAACTTTCATAAAGATCCCATGAAAAATGTGACCTCTAGAGTGGTCACAAGCAAAAGTTTACGGACGGACGGACGGACGCACGGACGGACGCACGGACGGACGGACGACGGACGACGGACACCGCGCGATCACAAAAGCTCACCTTGTCACTTTGTGACAGGTGAGCTAATAAGTTTCAAATCTATATGCCTTTTAGTAATAGCTGTATGAACTTGCACGCGAAACTTTAACCAGAATTTGCTAAGTCCAAAAGGGGACATAATTTGGCCAAAATGAAGGTCAGAGTTATGGGACTTGCTGCTATCAACTAGTTTTATAACCCCGAAGACACATGTGAAGTTTCAAATCAATATCTGCATTAGTTTTGGAGATAGAAACTTGCATGTAAAACTTTAACCAAAATTTTCTAAGTCTAAAAGGGGGCATAATTTGCTCAAAAAACATGTCAGAGTTATGGGACTTGACCCAGTGAGGTTGGTAATTGATCTAGAAAAAGAAAAAATAAGTTTCAAATACATATGCCTTTTAGAAATAGCTGTATGTACTTGCACGCAAAACTTTAACCAGAATTTTCTAAGTCCAAAAGGGGGCATAATTTGGCCAAAATGAAGGTCAGAGTTATAGGACTTGCTGCTATCAACTAGATTTATAAACCCCGAAGACACATGGAAGTTTCAAATCAATATCTGCATTAGTTTTAGAGATAGTAACTTGCATGTAGAACTTTAACCAAAATTTTCTAAGTCTAAAAGGGGGCATAATTTGCTCAAAATACATGTCAGAGTTATGGGTCTTGACCCAGTGAGGTTGATAATTGATCTAGAAAAAGAAAAAATAAGTTTCAAATCTATATGCCTTTTAGAAATAGCTGTATGTACTTGCACGCAAAACTTTAACCAGAATTTTCTAAGTCCAAAAGGGGGCATAATTTGGCCAAAATGAAAGTCAGAGTTATGGGACTTGCTGCTATCAACTAGTTTTATAATGCCGAAGACACATGTGAAGTTTCAAATCAATATCAGCATTAGTTTTGGAGATAGTAACTTGCATGTAAAACTTTAACCAAAATTTTCAAAGTCCAAAAGGGGGCATAATTTGCTCAAAATACATGTCAGAGTTATGGGACTTGACCCAGAGAGGTTGGTAATTGACCTAGAAAAAGAAAAAATAAGTTTCAAAGCTATATGCCTTTAATTGATGGCTGTATGTACTTGCATGCAAAAACTTAACCAAGGTGTGACGCCGACGCCGACGCCAACGCCAGGGTGAGTAGAATAGCTAGACTATTCTTCGAATAGTCGAGCTAAAAAAACTAAGTATCAGATGCTTTGATATATAGATAAACTATAGTTTTGTATGCAAATGATGACTTGTTGTCTCAGAAATATTGGCAAAACACAAGAAATGTCACTAGTTAGTGATATATACCCCTGAAACAGAGTGACATTCCCAGCCATTGAGGGTTAGGGTCCTTGCCTGTGACTATAGTGGTATAGACCTGAGTATTATGCTTGACACACTTTATTCTATTCTAATACAAAAGATTTGTGTAAAGTTTCATTGGAATTCCATGATTCAATTAAAAAGTAGTGACTGTACATCAATGTTTCAGACTGACAAACTAATTAACTAGCTAATGGACAGTGTATATACCATTCCCTCCCCTGACAGTCATATTAAAGTATTTCCCCTTTAAGGAACCCATTTTCTACTGTCTCCAAGCAAAATGGTGAAGGGGAGATCATGCAAATAAACAAAATTTACCAAAAATCCATGCATAAAACTATACCAATTTAACTGATGGCAATCAAAATCAATATTCTCAATTCAGAAATTAATAACTTTGGTTATATATTAATAATATTTAAGAAATAAATATATTTTTGTGTGTCTTGAAAATCCATGAATCATGATAGCGACTCTTGAATGATTTGCAAGACATCCCAATGTGGTTTATACCAGTACACAAGCACATGAAATAGTATTCAATCCTTGTATTTACATTTCTACTGAAGCTTGATACAAAAGTAAGTAGTTTGCTCTCTACGAGGATCAGAAAATCAAAATAAATGTCAAGAAATCAATCTTTTCAACATCTTAATAATAGAACAGCCAATTTAAAGACCTACCACATACAATTATAACTCACTTTCCTACAAAAATACAGTCCCTGGTTTTTAGTTATGATATTATTATCATATAGCTGTGTAAATTCAATTTTGATCTTTATAGTCAGGAGATTAGTTTTAGCTTTGATTTAATTTTCTTTTTAAATTTTGGTGTTCAATTTCTTGAACAACATGTATTTTTTTGTGAATTACATTGGATTGTGTGTGCAATCCAATGGAAAGGGCCATCCTTGATATTATTACATAAATGTTGTTTAAAATATACAAAAATAAATGCTTTTTCTTTCCATACAAAATATATAGTGAATGTGAATATAAGGGTTTGGATATGTATAAAATAAAATAATCATATAAAATCAACAATAACTTATAATATATTAAACAGAAACACTGTTATAATTTTATTATGACCAAATTTCACACATATTACATTTTTTTTCAGTAAAAATGCTAAGAATAAACTAAGATTTCAAAAATCATTAAAGCAGTTAGTAATTATTCTAAATTAGTAGCAATTTAGTAACAAAGTATGCAAGCCATCTCAGTAATGGCAGCATTCACTGACAAATTGTGAAATATAAACTCAGCTCTTCATAAGTGAAAGCAGCAACGTGGCTAAACAGGTGATAGGACAAACAATTTTGAATGTAGTATTCTTCAAATAAAATAGTAGTTATTTCATATTATGTCAAACCTCGTTCACTCAAACTTGGAAAATTCGGACACCGCCCTATGCTCAAACTCATGGTCAGGTCCCGACAAATTCCCTGTATACTGTAAGTTGTTCGGTGGCTCAATCTGCTGACAACTTGAAAAAATTTTGCCAGTTGCCTCAAATTTAAGTGAACGAAGTTTGACTGTATGTAGTTTTTATATGTATCTATGTGAAATGTCAAAGTTGTGAGCACTTCAGTCTCGGCTGATATCAACTACGTACATGCTGATCAATTACTAGCAAACACATAAAGGCTTGGAGGAACTACTGCAGGCCTGGCATTTTGAACACAGCCGTACCCCTACCCCATTGCAATCCCATTAAGATACATGTATTTTATTTCCTCTGTTTTTCGCATAAGCATAATTATTCAACAGAAGATCTATTACATTAATGTTCATAATTATTCAGTTAACTTCACACTAGTGTATCTAGATTCTGCACAAGTTCTGACGAGTTTCAATACGTAACTGACAACTTCTTCGTATAGAATTAGACAGCTGATAAATGACTACAGATATTTTGTCAAATACATCTGACATTGAGATGAAATTCATAACTCTAAATCTATAGTCTGGTACTCCACCTACATGAGCTAACTAAAATTGATAGCCCAGTGGTCTAGCGGTAACACACTTAACTGTCAATCCAGAGGTCCAAGGTTAAAATCCCATTCCAGGCAATGGAAATATCTCAAATGTTCTTGAGTGTCTCCCACCTAAGTCTGAGGCTAGTACTGGTTCTTCACAGGAGAGACAGTTTTGTGTGTACCTGTGATATATGCCGAGCATGTTAAAGAACCAGCCTGTCTATCCTCAAAGGGCTAGGCTAAGTTAGCTAGGCAGGCCTGTATTTCAAGATTTCTCTCTGTTTGTTCTGGAGGCGTTCTCTCACTATATTCTTTTCATTGGACTGCTATATATCAGTACTGGTAGAAATTAATACGGTGCCCCGAATGGCTGCCTTTGTATGTAAAGCATCTTTGAATGTGTTTATCATAAAAAGGTTCTACATAAATCGGATATAATATATGCAAGCCCTTGGCGAGGACAGAGAAAAATCAAGTGTTTCTCTATCTATGACCTTCTATTGCCTAAAATTATTTTGTCAATGCTTTAATTATGTTCAATGAAAAAATCAACTTCTTCAATATGTTCAATTAAACAAACATTTCAAAGATAAGAAAACTTTATGACTTTAACTATACAGTCTGACTCCGTAAGTTTAAACACAACATGACCAAAAGTTAAAGTACCCTGTAGCTGGAGGTTCAACTGTAGATGCAGGAAAAGGGGCCTTGGTGGCTTGATGGTTAAAAAATACATAGCATTCTTAGAGGGTGGACAGACAGACGGACAGTTTGACAAAGTACTTGCTACAGGGCATGTGCCTATGAACGTGCCTTACAAAGTTTTATGCAACGTGAAGATAATTATATACATTATTACATATATATATTTTCTATTAGGATTATTTCCAACTTCCTGTAAGGGGATACATATATATGACTTGAACCCCAAGGAACAAACTCTGACCGTATTGACAAATGAAGAAACATATACATATGGTGAAATGTTAAGCATCCGATTTAACACATGCAAACTTTCAATAAGAACAAACAAAACATAAGCAACTGAAGCACAACTTACTAATATCTTTCTCTCCTATGAAAAAATTAATACAGACTTTGCAAGATTTGACAATAACACACTAACAGAAATGCAAAAATATCCATCTTACTTCATACCATGTATTTATAATTTCACCTTTTTATTTAATTTTTACTCTAAAAAAAGTAAAGAGGGTTTCAATTCTATTTTCATACAAATAATGAATATGGTAAAAGCTATATAACTGATCATCAATTTAATGTACTATTACCCATTTGATTTTGCAAAGTGATTTCTTTATTCAAGGGTGGTTTATAAGTTTTCATTTTGTTGCCTGCTGTTGACAAACACAGTGGTTATCTGTAGACAAGTTTCTTGGCATTTGTGTTCTGGCATATTTATTTGTGATAATCATCGTACTGTACCTTTTGATGTTCCAGCCCCAGCCGTCATCAATCCGGATTGTTTGGCAATTTCCTCCTGAGCGGTGTCAAATGTGGGGGTATCTACCTTCTCCCCAGCATTCACCTTCTTTGCATAATCTTGAGGATGGTGGAAGACATACAAGTGATTAGGTCCAAATGACACTCTGAAAAAACATTTTACAATGATTGTAAATGATCTTATGCTTTTGTCTTATTATAAAGTATACCAAAAATGTAATGTTTTGTTTCAGTTTTTTCAAAACCATATGGAGTGCCATACACTATTTGCAACATGTGACTTTTGTATCCTTATTTTGTTCTTATAAAAGCATGGCTATTTAACGGCAGTTTCCTTTGCTTCAAACTTCATTTGGATTGGGTGTAAATTCCTTTAATGTGAAGAAACCATCCAGCTGGCCAGTTGTGCAAGGTATTAGTCCATGACTGAAACAACGTGTATTTCTGCATCAATGCTCTGGCCCCATTATTAAAACTGAACAAAACAACATTATTACCTGTCATTATGACTGAGTTTGGTTTCCTTGTTAATCTTCGTGCCATTGACCATGATCTCCTTGGCTGCAGGGTTTGGTTTGATAGAAACACTGCCACTGCTGTTGATAACTTCTGCATGTTCCTTTGCAATGCTGCAATATATACATAAATAGTTTACTAAAATACATTCTAATATGTGCTAAAGACAACCTGTAAACAGAAACCATCTATAAACAGTAGCTATATGCAAACAGCAACTACCTGTAAACAGAAGTCAACTGTTAACACAGAACACCTGCAAACAACAACCAACTGTAGACACAGAACATCTGTAAACAGAAACTACCTGTACACACAGAACAGCTGAAAACAAAAACCACCTGTTAACACAGAACATCTGTAAACAGAAATCACCTGTTGATACAGAACATCTGTAAACAAACCACCTGTTAACACAGAACGTCTGTAAACAGAAACCACATGTTAACACAGAACTCCTGTAAACAGAAACCACCTGTTAACACAGAACATCTGTAAACAGAAACCAACTGTTAACACAGAACATCTGTAAACAGAAATCACCTGTTAACACAGAACATCTGTAAACAGAAACCAACTGTTAACACAGAACTCCTGTAAACAGAAACCACCAGCTAACACAGAACACCTGTAAACAGAAACCACCAGCTAACACAGAGCACCTGTAAACAGAAAACATCACTTAACACAGAGCACCTGTAAACAAAATACCAGCTAACACAGAGCACCTGTAAACAGAAACCACCAGCTAACACAGAGCACCTGTAAACAGAAAACATCACTTAACACAGAGCACCTATAAACAAAATACCAGCTAACACAGAGCACCTGTAAACAGAAACCACCAGCTAACACAGAGCACCTGTAAACAGAAACCACCAGCTAACACAGAGCACCTGTAAACAGAAACCATCAGCTAACACAGAGCACCTGTAAACAGAAACCACCAGCTAACACAGACCACCTGTAAACAGAAACCACCAGCTAACACAGAGCACCTGTAAACAGAAACCACCAGCTAACACAGAGCACCTGTAAACAGAAACCACCAGCTAACACAGAACACCTGTAAACAGAAACCACCAGTTAACACAGAGCACCTGTAAACAGAAATCATCAGCTAACACAGACCACCTGTAAACAGAAACCACCAGCTAACACAGACCACCTGTAAACAGAAATCACCAGCTAACACAGACCACCTGTAAACAAAAATCACCAGCTAACACAGACCATCTGTAAACAGAAATCACCAGCTAACACAGACCATCTGTAATCAGAAATCACCAGCTAACACAGACCATCTGTAAACAGAAACCAAAAGCTAATAAAGACCACAATCATGTAAACAAAAATTACAAGCTAACATAGACCACATGTTAACAGAAACCACAAGCTAACACAGAAACCAAAAGCTAACACAGACCACATGTAAACAAAACCACAAGCTAACACAGACCACATGTAAACAGCAACAACCTGTAAACACAGAACACCTGTAAACAGAAACCACCTGACTGTAACTATCACAAGTTTCATTTCTGGTTTAAACATCTGGAATTTAATCTGTGAATAAAGACAACTTTAAGTTCTCTCAAGTGTGTTTTGTATACAAGTTTGACTGTACATTCACTTCTGAAGCATTAAGCATCATAATGGTCTGGTGATTTTTTTACTGTAATGTCAACATTTAGTTGCATGGAAGAGCATTTGTGCCAGGTCTATTTTATTTAGTAACTCAAAATTTCAAGATATGCATGTCGAAATTTAAGTTACGAAATAATTAGTTATTAACCTAAATTTCAACTTAGTGAATCAAATTTTTGATTTATGTATTCCAAGTTCTGACATCCAAATTTCGAATTACGTAATTCCAAATTTCAAATTATTTTGGTCAAAATTTCAGGTTACTATAATGGCTTCTGAAAGTGATAGCACATTACAACCATACCATATTATACAGGTATATACCTAAAGACTTACCTAAGACCATTGAGCATAATTTCTGGTGGTGGTGATGCAGTTTTGTTGCCTAATCTGTTTTTACCTGAAGTTAGATATCAACATAAATTCAGTAAATCTTTAGAGTAGCTAGAGAAATATCTTCCATTTTGAGTGTCATATATATAATACAGTGTTATATATCGTATAACTATTTATACAGTAAAGGACCTGGATTAGAGAAGTAAACAATCATGCCATTAAGTGCTGGATATAGTTAGCAGGTTTACAGATGTTGACAAGCATGCCATTAAGGGCTGGATATAGTTAGCAGGTTTACAGATGTGGACAAGCATGCCATTAAGGGCTGGATATAGTTAGCAGGTTTACAGATGTGGACAAGCATGCCTGGTTTAGGGAGAATAACAATCATGTCATTGACCTTTAGCCTGCTGGCGGCAAGTGATTCTGCCTTTGTGACCCCTTGGAATGATAAATGGTATTGTCCAAATTGAATGATAGACCAGTCCATTTTAGAAATTTAGCAGGATAAAGGTTAAGGGCTGGATATAGTCACCTGGCTTAGGGAGGTTAACAATCATGTCATTAAGGGCTAGATTTAGTTACCTGGTTTAGGGAGGTAAACAATGCCATTATGGGCTGGTTATAGTTACCTGGTTTAGGGAGGTGAACAATCATGCCATTAAGGGCTTGATATGGTTACCTGGTTTAAGAAGGTGAACAATCATGCCGTAAAAGGCTAGATATGGTTATCAGTTTAAAGAAGGGAACAAATGTGCCATTAAGGGCTTTAGTTACCTGGTTAAGGGAGGTTAACAATCAGGCCAGTCAGGGCTGGATTTAGTTACCTGGTTAAGGGAGGTTAACAATCATGCCATTAAGGGCTGGACATAGTTACCTGGATTAGGAAGGTACAAAATCATGCAAGTAAGGGCTGAATTCAGTTAACTGGTTTAGGGAGGTGAACAATCATACAAGGACTGGATTTAGTTACCTGATTTAGGGAGGTTAACAATCATGCCATTAATGGCTGGATATGGTTACCTGGTTTATGAACGTGAACAATCATGCCAGTCAGGGCTGGATTTAGTTACCTGGTTAAGGGAGGCTCACAATCATGCCATTAAGAACTGGACATAGTTACCTGGTTTAGGAAGGTACAAAATCATGCAAGTAAGGGCTGAATTTAGTTACCTGGTTTAGGGAGGTAAACAATCATGCGAGTTTGGGCTGGATTTAGTTACCTGCTTTAGGGAGGTAAACAATCATGCAAGTAAGGGCTGAATTTAGTTACCTGGTTTAGAGTGGTGAGCAATCATGCTAGAAAGGGCTGAATATGGTTACCTGGTTCAGGGAGGTGAACAGTCATGCAAGTCAGGGCTGGATTTAGTCACCTGGTTAAGAGAAGTGAACAATCATGCCATTAAGGGCTGGACTTAGTTACCTGATTTTGGGAGGTAAACAAACATGTCATAAACAGCTGGATATGGTTACCTAGTTTAGGGAGGTGAACAATCATGCAAGTCGGGGCTGGATTTAATTACCTGGTTTAGGGAAGTGAACAATCATGCCATTAAGGGCTGGATTTAGTTACCTGGTTTAGAGAGGTAAACAATCATGCGAGTTTGGGCTGGATTTAGTTACCTGCTTTAGGGAAGAGAACAATCATGCCATTAAGGGCTGGATTTAGTTACCTGGTTTAGGGAGGTAAACAATTGTACCATTAAGGGCTGGATATAGTTACCTGGTTAAGGAAAAGGAACAATCATGTCTGTAAAGGCTGGATATAGTTACTTGGTTAAGGGAGGTGAACAATCATGATATAGTTACCTGGTTTAGCAAAGTGAACAATCATGCCAGTAAGGGCTGGATCCTCATTCAGGTTCCAGAAATGAGGTATCACTTTCTTGTCCCCTTCCTCTTTTTGATGCATCTGAACTGTTCCCTGCAGTAGTTTCAAGTCTATATAAATGTTTAGGAAATACTTTCCTCAGTTTTTGTTTGAGATCATCAAATCTTGTTTTAACCTCTCTTTAAATATTTTGTTTTCTAAGAAGCTCAGCAATTCTTGCATACCAGACGGGGATTTCCGGTATCTTTATCGGTGCTGGAAAAATCCATCTTACACCCCCGGGTGTAAGATGACTCTCGTGCTGTAAATGACGTATTACGAACTACATATATGTAGAAGATTTATGTAGTAATATATATTTTATTTAAAAAACGGAATAAAAATTCAATACCTTGACAGTTCCTATTGGTTCCTGATAGTATATTTCTCGATTCAAATCACGTTATTTTATCAAAAATTCATAACGTTACGCTGCAACTGATAAAACAAAACTGGAACTAAACATTGTTATTTATTTTGAAACGTCGTGACGTCTTTCCTGTTTACGGACGTTGGTTTCCCGCGCTTTGTTTAAATACACTGCCATATGAAATAGTTCTAAAAAGACAGTCGTTCGATTGATTTTATTTTTATTATTATTGCTTGAAATCGGTATGCAAGAAAAAGATTCTGTCACTGGTTATAGGTGCAGATGGAAATATCCGGCTCTCGGGTAACTGTTTAGGCGGTAACTCGGCAAGGAGCCTCGTTACCGCCTAAACAGTTACCCTCAAGGCCGGATATTCCCATCTGCACCTACAACCAGTGAAAGAATCTTATAATCTCACTCATGTAAAACTGTCTTACCTAAAAAAAAAATACTGTGAAATCATTAATATTCGTGGGGGACTAATTTTCGTGGATTTCGTGGTTGAGTCAATCCACAAAATTTAATCCCAATGAACAAGTAAAATTCCCATTCATTTTATGTTCAAAAGTTGAAATCCACAAATTCATATCCCCACGAAATTGCCGTTTTGGTCCAAACCATGAAATTCCATGCCCACGAAATTAAATGATTTCACAGTATCTATTTTCTAAAAAAATCTTTTTGATTTGGTATATGTAAATAGTCCAATTTATATTTTACCGAGTCCATCACAGCTTAAACAAAGAAAATACGGGCTTTTAAATTATACAGTAATTATTTAAACTGTTTTGAGTTGACAATCAAGCTAAACACATATTTACCGTCCCAGACTGTGAAGCTTCTGCCATTCTCTGCTCATACGATTTTGTGAGATTTTCAAGCTCCTCCTCTTTCTTGCGTAACTCCTCCTCCATCTGTCTCTTCATCTCCTCCACCTCTACAAAAGACACCAAACAAAAAATTTAACTTTTCTTTTTTACCTGACTAACATTCTGCAGAATAGGAAAGGAGTCAAACATTGTGTTTTCTAATTTAACTGTTGATGACAGCTGTTGATCTTGGGTCCAAGGTAATGAAACTGAGTTTTTGAGACCAGTGTCCTAAAACTTCAGCTTCTCATTGGTTGTTACACAGCACAATGTTGGAACTGACCAATGGCAAGCTTGCATTTTGAGACTGGTTTCTATCTCAGTTTTATGACCTTGGGTCTTTGACCAGCATTCTATTATAAAAGATGATTTATAGAAAGCACTCACATATTGTGTGCACTACATATTTGAAAATCAAAAAGACATAATAATAAATCCTTCAGACAAACTGATAGTTTTACTTATTATACTGAAGTGTTTTTAAGAAATGTGACTTTATCTAAAAGATAGTAAAACATTTCTATAAACAAAACTTGATTCAAAGTTTTCTGAATTGCTAATATCTAAAGACCTACCATATCCAGAACACTGAAAATACTGTTGCCATAGCAACTCAGTACTTTCATCATCTATCTTCAAAACCATATTAAGCCACAATAACTAACTCTTTCAGTAATGCACAGTAGTCTATTAATGCATTATTCTCCAGAATTATAAAAAATCAGTTAAAATCTTTCATAGAATGAAAACAAAGCTGTATTGTTAATGCACACTAACACTAACTTAATTGTTAAAACAGATTCTGAAGAAAATATGACAACAGATTTTATTCCATTGTAACTATCAAAGAACTAAATTGATATTAGTTGGTACTTAAAGCATGAAACCATTAACTCCTGAAACAGTGTCTCATTTTCAGCACAAAATGTTTTGCACACAAAAATCACTATAAAACAGTGTATTCATTTTGTAACAGTGTTTACTACTACCACAAACAAACATAAATATATTTCGTGATTTCATATAGTGCAAATTTTATGATTTTGTTTTATCTTAATGTGACTTTTGCAGCAATATAATTATAATTTTATGATACACATACAATTGAAATTTAATTCTCTATGGACATATTGGAATAAAATTGACCCAAGTTTTATTGCCGACGTACTATGACCAACATTTTATAGCATGCTGAGCTTTACAATTGTACTGCAACACTAAAAATCTGAGTTAAGGTTCTTGACCTACTTAAGTCTACATATGTTGATAAACTAGGGTTTAAAATTTCAAATCTATAGCTTACACAGTAAACTGTTTTCAAAAAAAGTGGACAGAAACAAAAACCTTAACCAAAATAGAGCACACCTATGATCAAGTTACTACAATAGCCTTTCAATTTTTTGAAACAAGAGCTGTTGAAGGACAGCAATGCTTGACCATTCAAAAGTCTTGTCACTAATAAAAGTTAAAATAACAAAAACATGGACATAAACAAGTACAAAAAGGTCAACAATTCTGAGTCATAGAATTTTCCTCTCTTATGATGCTAAATGAAACAACATATTAAAACAAAGTAAATTGCTCAGTTGAAAAAGGTGGAATAATTTTGTGAAAATGCAAAACAAGTCTAGAGTAATGGAACAAATACAATGCATGTCAGATTAATCCATTTCATCTAGTAGTTACTGTGATACCAGCTTACATATGAGAACTTATCGTAAAGTTGCCAAGTCAAAAAAGGAGGCATAACTGTGTAAAATAGCAAAAGCAGAGTTACTGAACCTACTGTGAACAAATGTGTAAAGTTTCAATACATTTTCCACAAGTGGTTACTGAGTTACTTGCTTACATAATAAAAACTTAAAACATCAGGAAGCTGACTGAAAGAGCAATAGCTGTACCTATTCTTCAAATATTCAAGGTAAAGATTATACAAGCTGAAAATGAATATGCATTTTTCACTGGCACACAGACAGGTAATGTAGACATATGTATAACTTTCTGTTATGTTCAATCAGCTGAGCTGTGTAGTAGAGCATGTATAAAATAAGGGCAAGTGTCTGACTATTGAAATTATTAATGTCAATTCTTATCAGTCATAATTACATATTCATATCAGTATAATATACTAAGTAGATGAGGATGACTTCAACCAAAATAGAAAGAAAACAGGAATAGTGACAACCATAGACTTCAAATTCAATGCTGATGAAACCAATTTTAATGTGGGGCCACTTGTTACCAAACAATAAACTCTGTCATGTTATAGAAACCTTTGAGGTTTCAATGAAATTTGAATGAAATAGCATAGACTAAACACCTAAATGTGTAGCTGAAATATGAAAACTTGAACTTCTCAAAGATAAGTGACTTTCCTATGTTAATGGAAAATGTCCAAGAAGTTTTTGCAGTTTTTTTTCATGGCTACTTATTCTGTCTATAAAGTATATTAATACAGAATAATTGAAAAGTAAGCTACAACTGATCTGAGCAAAAAGAATTTGGAAATATTTCCTCAGAGCTATATCTATAAAAATCTGAACTAGTGATACAGCTGGACACTGAAATATACAAAGGCAGAACCTTTATAGGGGTTCTTAGAAGTATTTTAGAAAAAGAATCCCATCTTGAACAATTTCACAGAAAAATGCTAAGAATTGTGCCTAATTGCAGCTATGCCACTGTCTATACAAGTGTACATCAATTCTGAATACTAGTCCAGAGAAAGGCAGTGTTTACTATAGTCAGATATTACTATAACAGAGAAAATGATAATTTCAAATGAAACAAAATGTTCTTCCAGTTATTTAAAAAAAAATAAAGTTTGGGTTTTAATGTTTATGAAATAAAATATCCTAAACAGCGATTTTATTGCAGAATAAAATCATTGTTTTGGATTTCAGCTATGCAGGAATTTTACTGCATCATTACGAAACACTTTCAGACATATTTTTTTTTAAAGGAAAACAAACTGATTTGTATTAGAATGCAAGATAAAAATATTCTGCAAGGTCAAGTTTTTCCAATACGTTATGTAGTAAATTTGATAGCCCTTGCTTTTCAACTGGTCTATTTCCCTGTTACAGATAATGATCAGAATAGTACGATATAGATTGTATACATGTAATATCTTATTCTTTAACTTATTTTTCAGTCATTGAAAAATCATCCAAGTAAACTCTCCACTGACTAGTCTAGGTGTTAAAAAAAATCTTTTTTTCCCCCAAAGAGTAAATTTTTCTGTATTTGTAAAGGGTATCAGTATGATTTTATAGCATCTGTGGAGACAAAATTTATATTCTGAAATTAGACAACACATTTAAACCCCAAATCTGAAATTCAAACCCATAAACATTTATGTGTAATGAGTCATGACAATTTTTATCCAGATGCTTTTTACTATGTTCATAAAGATTTCCAGCAAGTATTGAGAAATCATTTAATTTCATGGGAATAAAATTTCATGGTTTCAGCAAACATGACCAATTTTTGGGGACATGAATTCCTCAATTTCAAATTTTAAAGACAAAATAAATGGAAAATTTGCTTATTTGTTTGGATTTATTTTCATAGATTATAGCAACTATGAAATCAATGAAAATTAGCCCCCACCCCAAAAAAGTTATTTCACAGCATATGAAGTTAAAATCCAAACCTTTGTAATGTGTTGCTATATTTCTCCCAAGCATAAAAAGAGTAAGTTATCACATGTATATAAATAGATAATATAAATACTCTTTGCTGCAACGTACCATGATCTATAAGTATAGAAATGTCGGATTGTTGTTGTTATCATTCACAATTACTAAACATGATAAAGAACACAAAAGCAGCAATGCACGTCAAACAAAACCATTAGCAATTCTAAACAAGCTACAGCAAAATGATGCTACAGCAAAAGGCTGCTGTCTTCAGCAACAATGGTTCAAGTATCCAGACTTGCTTGAGCAACTCGTAGTCCCCAGCTATTTTCCTTACATTGCTTGAAACCCGAGATAACTACAGCATTTGGCTCTTCCCCTTGCAACCATTAGCAAGCAGTACTTTACTGTAAAAGCTTTCTACTCAATTAAATCCTGTATGAACTTTATATATCAGATTTATTGTGCATGCATTTTACTAAATGATAATTTTTTAAACTAAACAAAATTATAATTATGTAAGAAGATATCAAATTAATCTACATACAAAAAATAAGATATAAACTAGAGCTGCTTTTAAGAAAAGTGCATGTCTCCCGCAACTGCCTAATCATCTGAATAGTAGTATATGAGTCAACCATACACCAAGACCTCAACAGCCTTATCAGACTTTGAGTGCTTTGATTATCAAAAACAAGTTTTAAGAGCCATAATTCCGAAGTGCCTGGGCTGATTTGGCTAGTTATCGAACTTGACCGAGGACTTATTGGCATACATATTTTGTTCAAGTTTGGTGAAGATTAGATGAGAAATGTTCGACCTAGGGTGCGGACAAGCTTTGTGACAGACACACACACACACACACACACACACACACATGAGTAAATCAATATGTCTCCCACACCACTGCGTGGTGGGAGACATAATGGAAAAGAATATTACATTTTAAAATGTGTAAAAACAAACGGAAAATTTGCTAGCAAATAATCCTTTTTATACAGCATTCTAATATGGTATTCATATCACAGTGTGCATGAAGCAAAGTGTTTGCGTGATATGCTATTTCACCATTAAGGAGAATACCGTACGTACCGTCTGATGATCCTCCACTGCCGCCAGCAGGGGCCATTACCACTCCTCCTGACTTTAACATTTCCATGAGTTTAGCGTTCTCTTCTCTCAATTCACGGATTAGCTTGTCTGTTGGACTCTCGTTGATAGTGGCAGTTGTTTTGATGGCCTTTGCTCTGTCAGCTGTTAACAGTTTATAATAACAATCATTATATAGATTTTATTTTTTCAAATTGCCTTCATTTTATGATAAAAAGCAGTATTCACATTGCTAATAATTTCCTCTGTAAAGCTGGACTGGTTAGAGTACTAGCTTAACAATTACAAATTCAGTTGCTGTGCACATGAACGAAAGTAAAAATAAAACCACTATGATTTACATCCAATCTACAGTACCTTTTCAATTACTTTACATCACATTTTTGCAGTGAAATTTTATAGAATTATACATTTCTGAGAAGATAAAAGTCTTCAATAACTGAAATTGCAATTAGTTCACACAGTAAAATATTTGTGATGTTGGGGTTTTTTTGTGACAAACAGGGCAATTTGTATAAATTACATCAACTTTATACACTTTCACAAATATGGACAGTCAGCGAATATAGCAAAAATAAATCCTTTCCAAGAATTTCTAATTACACAGCAATAAAAGTAACATACCAAATCTGAGTGTTGACAGTGTTTCCTCATAGTTTATATCAGCAGGACTTAGGGCAGCAATCTAAAAACACGAACGTATCTTGTAATTATCTAATTTATATTTATAAAATAAACACTGATTTAGTCTCAATGTACAAATGCATCTTGTCATCTTTGTTACTAGTTTCCATTTTCTTCTGTACCTCTTATTAACAGAAACAAAAACAAAAAACACACAGAAATATGGAGTTTTCATCCCAAAAATCACTGAAAGTCCAATTATAGTAAACACAGAGAAACATCCCTAAATTTAACATAGATGGCTCAAGCATTCCAGCTCATCTGAAAAATGCAAAAGTGGTTCCTGGCTGTATTCCTTGTATTTTCTGTTTGGTTAAGCTGAAACTCTAGGCAATATTTTGCTCATCCCATTGAGACCTGAAGCTATTGGTGTTCTATTGAAGTTTAAGATAAATAGGTTACACCCTTACCATAATTGTTTTGCTGTTGCCACCAAGAGCATTCTGTAACAGTCTTGTCAATGTAGAGTCTCTGTATGGAACTGTAACAAGACAACAGTATATTTTCATTTATGCTCATTTCCGTAAAAATAAAATAGATATTTGTTCTGTCTCTCTATTGTTGAACCATCTGTGTGGCGTGTCTCTATAATTAAATGTCTATGTTGCTTTTATTTTTTACAAACAGCTTTTAGTATCAATGCAAACAGACTAGTTTTTCAATATCTTTTCACAACATAACATAGGGAACCAAAGTTGAACTCGGAAATTTTCTTTATAACATATGTTTATAGTTATTCTAAAACTTTACCGACAACTTTCTTTTTTCCCATAGACTGATCAGCAAGTGCCTTGATGACATTTCCCAGGGAACTGAGAGACTGATTGATAGCTGATCCTTCCTTTAATCTGTCTCCTGTAGCTCCTGTAGAGTCAGCTCTCTCACTGAAAGTTGGTTCATTTTTCAAATGGTAATTATATTAAATTCTCAGGAACAAAATATCAAAGAATTGTATACACGCATAAGTTGTCTCTCCTTTCAATGAAATTTGGGACTATTCAAAAAATCTGATAGAAAAATTCACTTAGAAGTAATCAAATGAGTTAGATCTATCACATTAAATGTAATGCTAGAAAACCTTTTTGGCAATATAACAGATGACTTGACAAATTAGACATATAAAAGGGAGGTAATAAGAATAAACCACTTCAATAGTAATGGGCAAATATTCCAATAAAATCCTCAAATATGAATCACTACAAAAGAGAAGAGACAGTCAATACATTACTTAATATACTTTTGACCCAATTTACATAACTCATTCTAATACAAGTACTTTGCAGGGCATTCATAGAATAGTTTTTTCAATAGACGTATCTTTGACAGATTAATATCAAGGGGACAAGGTACATACCTGCCAGCAAGATCTACAAGGTTGACTGTAGATGTTCTGGTCATACTTTGTCCTGTCTCATTTGGCTGTTTCTGTGTGAATGTAATTGCTACAATGGTGTGTGCACGACTGAAATACACAAATAAGAAATATATTCATATTGTATTAATAATTTTTTTTGTTATGAATAACTTGCCTCAAGAACACATGTATGACAATGCATATTGTGATAATGTTTTGTCTTGTTAGTTTTGGGTTTACCACTATTTTTCAACAGTATTTCTGTTATGTAACAGCTTGCTGCTGACCTAGCAGGTTTTCCTGGATTCTGTACCAGTATTAACATGTTCTCTGCAAGTAATTGCCAACTTCTCCACAGGAATCAGTGCTGGAGGGCAAATTATTTAAGACACAAGTCTACTCCTTATTTCAGTTGTAGGCACTGACATAGTAAATGCCTCCAGTTCAGTATAACATATAGCAGGAAAGTTTGTTTGTTTGTTTGGGGTTAATCAGTAGCATCTTTTTTCCAACAGTATTTCAGTTATGTAATAATGGGCAGTTAACCTCACCTGTGTTCCTGGATTCTGTACCAGTACTAAGCTGTTCTCCACAAGTAACTGCCAACTTCTCCTCCAAATGAATCAAAGGTGAAGGATGAATGATTTCAGACACAATGTCATTTATCAAATTGTCATGGAAAACATATGCCTCTGCCAGGAATCAAACTCTAGACCCAAAATCCATAGATCTGCCCTCTCCCTATTGAGCTAAGCGAGCTGGAAAAGTGCAACTTATTCACAAGTTATACTGACCTACTAGTAGCATTCATGTTGGTGGCTGCCACAGTTCTATTTCTGGTTCCATCATTGATCTTCCCGTCAATTTCCTTGTAACTGTTTACCCCACATGCTGTCAAGTTCTCAACTATAAATAACAAAAGAATGGACATTTCCACATAAAAACATTTAAATGTACAAAAGAACCCATCTATTCCAATAAGAGGAAGTTTTCTTTTGGAGAGTTAATTTTTACATAATCTGATGGATTATGTCAAGGCAATAGCAGATTCATAATTTCTTTGGATACATTGATTTTCTGGTTATATACTTATTTAGGACAACAAAAGTGAAAACTCTATTTAAAAGGTAAAATGAATTTTATTCATTCTTTTAAAATTTGAAACATTGAAGTACTTATTAACTTATTTAGAAAAAGAGTTTACTGTATTTTTACCCTTGGTGTATTAAATATATTATAATTATCTATACACTTGCAAGTCTACCATTCAACCTTCTGAACCAATATCTATGTCACATAAACTCATTACTTTAAGCAATCTTATAAAATTTAACAAAACATTCTAAAACTTCAGAAGTAATTTTCATTCTTTCTTTTTTGTTAGTTTGACTTTGACCTTTGACATACTACATGTAACCACAAAATGTTATTTTTCTACAGTCCACTAATAATTATCCTAGTCACAAACACTCTTGTTTACCTCATTAGGAAGGACAATATTTTATATCTAATGTTACAGTAGTGAATTGCTGATAGTCCAAAGTATATGACAAGAGAAACTCAATATCTATACCATAAAATCCTTTTGATGGATGCTGCCTGACTTTAAGACCACCTTTCACTGTCATTGTCTTTGCATTGAGCAAGTCACGTACTTGTTCATTGTAGATCTCCAACATACTCAGTGATACCTGCAAAATAATGCAATAACAACTTTAACTGACCAATCAATACCTTCAACTGTGCTTTCCGTAACAGTGTACATTTCTGCTTACAACACTGGTTTCACAATCAAGAACATTTACATTATATTATACAGTGTCCGACAAATCAATCGCCCGGAGCCCGCGGGCTACCAGAAATTTTCGTCGGGCTACCAAAAAAATACTGGCGGAAGCCCGCCGGGCAACCATAAATTTGAAGCATCAGTAGCCCGGTAATTGTATAATTTACAAAACTCCCCAACAAAATCATCAACATCTGGTCGTTTACTCGGTTGTAGCTTGCAATAAACAACTTTCCATGTGTACTGATTAACGGGTCGTAAACCGTCCTATTAGTTTAACCCCGCCCATTTATCCATAATTTCAACGGTGGCTGCAGAAGCAGTCTCCGCCTACGATTATCAAATATGCAAACTATCGTGGACTGGTCTCCGCTCGACTAATCAAAGTCGACCGATTATAATAATTATAATAATAATAATAATAATAAAGACTTTATTTAAAGAGGCAACACAGTCAGGTAACCCGATCTTCCCTGTGAGCCTCATCATATATACAATATTTACAACAGTGTAGACTTTCAAATTAACATAGTAATAAAATACATAATTATAGTCATGACAAAAAGTTATATAATGCAATAAATAATTTGAAATATATGCACACAGGCACTCACACATTTATATCTACACTGAGCAAATTGTAGGTCTGTAGTGAGTAAGCACTGGTCGGATGGCTGGAAGGAGTGAAGCCCAGCTCTGTGCAAGCACTCATTTCAAGGTAAGGAGCCTAACATGTGTAAGCATTAATTTTGTCAAAAGGCCGAGAGCCCAGCAATTCTAAGTACTTGTCACAAGGCAGACAGCACAGAACTTTGTATACACTTGTCACAAGGCCAGGATTCAGGCACTGAGTGAAATTTATACATAAGTCATAACTTTTTCTTCAGTTCACACTAGCAGTAACATCGTTATAATATATCTATAGGGTAAAAGTACGAATGTCCTCTGACTGCATAGATCTATAAATATTGGGTAAAAATATAAGGAGATTCACATACCTGATAATCTTCATCTTTCCCTGCAGTTTTTCTTTTCTCCTCAATGCCTTTAAATATCTCATCACAGAAGATCGGGACAATACCCTTGTTGGCCCCATAACCGACCATAGAATAAGACTTTCCTGAGCCTGTCTGACCATAGGCAAACAAGGAACAATTGTACCCCTTCCACGCATTATCAAGCACACCACGACCAAGGTCATCGAATACCCTTTGCTGAAAAAGAGAAGAATGAGACTTACAGTAAGGAAAAGGCAAATCTGCTGAAAAGTACTGGTACAAGGGTGGTGTTTGAAAAAAAAAGCAGGGTGCCATACCCTTCTAGTATGGATTTAATTTTTCCAAAGAAATCATTGGTTTTACAGAAAATGTTAGTTGAAAACACTTAAAAGTTTTTTCAATTATTTATAGACTGGATGTGGTTTCATACTTGTCACAGTTCATGTACAGAAAATGTTAGTTAATGTTGTTCTTATACAAATTATTCATAGAAAGCTTGTTATTTCATTCTTGTTTGGGTATATGTTAAAACAAGAGCACCGCCTTGCGGGTGCTGACGCTCATCTGATTTTTTTTGTGTAATAGAAATATTGTCCTACCCATGATTTTCTAAGTCTAAAAAGGGCCATCATTCTTGCAAAAAGCAGGATAGAGTTATGTTTCTTGATGTACAGTGTCCACTTCTGATGGTGAAAAACTGTTGCAAGTTTTAAAGCAATAGCTTTGATAGTTTATGAGAAAAGTTGACTTAAACATAATACTCAACCAAGAAAATGATTTTCTAAGTCCAAAAGGGGCAATAATTATTGCAAAAAGCAGGATGGAGTTATGTTGCTTGCTGTACAGGGTCTGCTTATGATGGTGAACAAGTGTTGCAAGTTTCAAAGCAATAGCTTTGATAGTTTAAGAGAAAAAGTTGACCTAAACATAAAACTTAACCAAGAAATCTGATATTTTCTAAGTCCAAAAGGGCCATAAATCTTGCAAAAAGCAGGACAGAGTTATGTTTCTTGCTATACAGGGTCAACTTATGATGGTGAACAAGTGTTGCAAGTTTTAAAGCAATAGCTTTGATAGTTTAGGATAAAAGCTGACCTAAACATAAAACTTAACCAAGAAAACTGATTTTCTAAGTCCAAAAGGGGCAATAAATCTTGCAAAAAGCAAGATGGAGTTATGTTTCTTGATGTACAGGGTCTGCTTATGATGGTGAACAAGTATTCCAAGTTTCAAAGCAATAGCTTTGATACTTTAGGAGAAAAGTTGACCTAAACATAAAACTTAACCAAGAAATCTGATATTTTCTAAGTACAAAAGGGGCCATAAATCTTGCAAAAAGCAAGATGGAGTTATGTTTCTTGCTATACAGGGTCAGCTTATGATGGTGAACAAGTATTCCAAGTTTCAAAGCAATAGCTTTGATAGTTTAGGAGAAAAGCTGACCTAAACATAAAACTTAACCAGGCAACGCCGACGCAGACGCCGACGCCGACGCCGACAACCGCTCAAGTGATGACAATAACTCATCATTTTTTTTCAAAAAATCAGATGAGCTAAAAATGAGAGTTAAAACTGTTTTTTTGTTTTTTTAATTATTTATAGAGAGGATAAGATTTCATTCTTCAATGTCCAGGTTAGTTAAAGTTTTGTTTTTTAATTGTTTAAATAGAGAAGTTGTAATTTTATACGTGTCCAAGTACATGTACTGAAAATGTCACTTAAAGTTTTTCTTTTTCAACTGTTTTATTTCATACTTGTCCAGGTACATGTACATATATGTACATACATGTACAGCAAATGTTAGTTTAAGTTGTGTTTTTTAATTGTTTATTGAGAGGTAGTGATTTCGTACTTGTCCAGAGACATGCTGGATTTACCTCTGTATTTCAACAAGTGTCTGAGGTGTCACAACACTCATATAATATAGCTACACATGTTTTATTGTACTTGTAATCATATATTTACATGCTTCAAAAGTGTTACATAAAGTAAACATCTCGATTAAATTAATACGTAATTAGCAGACATTTATTACCATATACAAAAATTTAATATATAGACAAAGAATGGAGAAATTTTCTAATCACCTTTTAAAAACAAGAGCTGTCCATAAGACAGCGCGCTCAACTTTTCTCAGTGCTTGACTCTGAATTAGAGCTTTGCCATTGAAAAAAAAATCCAAGTAAAAAAAGGGACATAACTCTGTCAAAATTCAAACAGAGTTATGGGAATTGTGTCTCCTGGTGTAGACTTTGATAGTAAATAACTATTTTGAGTTTCAAGTCAAAAGCTTTAATAGTAACAGAGATATTTGACTTTATCAAAAATTTTAACAAAAAATTCTAAGTTAAAAAGTGGCATAATTCTGTCAAAATTCAAATCAGAGTTATGGGGATTGTTTCTCCTGGGGTAGACTTTGATGGTAAATAAGTATTTTAAGTTTCAAGTCAATAGCTTTGATAGTAACAGAGATATTTGACTTTATCAAAAAATTTAACCAAAAATTCTAGGTTAAAAAGGGGCATAATTCTGTCAAAATTGAAACAGGTTATGGGGATTGTTTCTCCTGGTGTAGACTTTGATAGTAAATAACTATTTTAAGTTTCAAGTCAATAGCTTTGATAGTAACAGAGATATTTGACTTTATCAAAAACTTTAACCAACGGTGACGCTGACGCCGACGCCGGGCGAGTACAATAGCTCTACTTTTTCTTCGAAAAGTCGAGCTAAAAAGATACTTTAACAAAGCATGCTTGTTTTTGAAAGAGCACAGGAGGTGAAGGCCCTGGGTCTGATTTGTGGCACCCATTTAGATTATGATGCATCTTTCGGCAAGGCACTTTACCCATAGTTGTCTTACTTGCAAATTGGTACCTGGTGAGGAAACTGCTTGGGATAAGGTATAATTGGTTTTAAAAGGACTAACCCACACATTTTAGGCAAAAAAATAATTTCCCTAAAAGTCCATAAAAAGTGAGTATTCTGACAGTGACTAGTGGTACAAACTTATTGACATTGGAAGATATTCTTATAAATAACCAAAAATATTATGCAGAAGGCAGTAAACTGTTGCAACGCTTTTGAAATAATGCTGAAAATTTACATTCTTCTTGCAATTTTACCAATTTCTCTTATTTTCACCCACTTTATCATTTTTCAGTGTCATACCAAACTTGGTGGAAATGAACATGTTGAAAAAGTTCACCAAAACTGTGGTTGAGTAGCTTTAAAGTGAAGTAGCATCACTCAAATTTTAGCTCTACAAAGCTGATGATCACAGTTTCACAAATAAAATTTACTTTTAAATTACTTTTCTAGTCCTTTACTTTTCATACTTTCAATTTTTGTGGCAGTTTTCTGTTACCCATTGTCCTTAACAAAGTGTTTTACATATTGAATTCTGTTAGAGGATTAAAACTAATTATATTTTTTGTTTCGTTAGGCACATCATTTGTGTACAAAGAAAATTCTGAGATTGACAGAGGTAATTTTTCTTCTTTGAACTGACAGTAGCAGAAGTATTAATAATCAAGTAAAAGACAGTCACTGAAATATGATAAGGTATCTTTTCTCATACAGGTAAATCTATTGTTTATAATATAAACTTTGAAATTCATAATTTCAACATTTAGAACCATTTAAAAACTCAAATATAGAGACATACAAAACATGAAAAGATAAGCATGTAGTAAGTTAACATGCTTACATTTTTATCATGCATCTTGTGATACATGCAAATTTAAATACTTCATTCTTTTTTTATCTTGTACCTGTTATATACAAAAGTATATGCAAATTTAAATAATTCATTCTCTGATCTAGTAAATGGAATGTAATGGACACCTACATGCTAATTTTTATTAGTGTTTACATATAGATAACCCTATATAAAATTAAGCTGGATAAATCTTCAATTTCCATATTTAGATATAAATCTAGTATTCAAACATGACCTGTTCAAAGGCTGGAAGGACAAAGGGAATAATACCTAAAGTCTTGTGGAACTGAATTTTATTGTTAAAGTAAATAGACAGTAGGTTTTGTAGTAGGTAATTTTATAAGTTATATATATCAAACACAAAAGATTTCTAAATGACATTTCAGCATTAAAGCTAGAATTTACAACTAAAGTGTTGCAGCAACATATAGCTGCTTGAATATATATTTGTAAATTCTCTTTGAAATTTGTGATATATAAGAAGATGTGATATTAAGTTTTGTTCTTTAACGGGTTTAGAATCACACCAGCCTAACTGAGGTCATACAGCAACATTTCCACTTCTAATGATGGAGGAAGAACCCATTAATTCAGGCATGGGCAAATACCCCGAGTAGAACCTCCAATTTTCCATAAGCCAGCTGGATGGCTTCCACAAATGTGCCATGAGAAAATCAACATAGTGGGTTTGCGACCAGCATGGATCCAGACCAGACTGCGCGGTCAGGATCCATGCTGTTCACTAACGTTTTCTCTGATTGCAGTAGGCTTTAAAAGTGAACAGCATGGATCCTGACCAGACTGCGCAGCTGGTCGCAAACCCACTATGTTGGTTTTCTCATGGCACGGCTCAAATAATTTTTTTCACCCTTTAATAGCCGTATCAGTAAGGGGTAAATGATTCGAAGTCAGCGACCTTAACCACTTGGCCACAGAGGTCACCAAAATGGCAAAATATATTTAGTGTTAAAGCGTTTTGGGCTTAATTTAATGAAAAAAGAACAGATTATTTAAGTTTTATGTTTAGAAAGAAAAAACAAAGTCATGAAGAATATAAAATACTAGTATCTTTCACATTTCCTTTTAAGAAAGCACAGTTTTTGGAAATGTGCAAGAACATAATAATAACCTTTTAGGTACATTAAAAGACTGGGACTACTGGAACAGGCCTGGTAAGTAACTGGCCCTCAGATCATACAACAACAAAAAAAGAGAAGAATTTGAAACTTATAATATAGTTACTGACTGATTACATGTATATATGTTATGGAAACACTTGAGAATTACATTTGTAGTCATTTTTACTAATTTTTCCATTCAAAATTGAAAAGCATTTGTAACGGGGTACCAGAAGTAAACTGCCTTAATTATAAGGCTTGTTAAGTACAAATTCCTCTGTGGTGTAATGGTCAGGAAGGTTGGAAAAATTTCATGAGGTGGCCAAGGTTCGATTCCGGACTCAGACACACATTATGTTCTAATGTCCATAATATAGCCAAACTTCAGTTTTAAAGAAAGATCATTTTAGCCAAATTCTCTACCCTCACAACACACAAGGTTTAACAGGAGGAATAAAGCAATCCTCAATGGGTAAAAGATTAATAAACCTCGATTTATAAATTCGAAAGAATATAATGACGTAATCTGTAATAACAAAATTGTTCAAATTATCTTATTACCTAAGTGAAATAACAGTTTACAATATCTGTGAAATAACAGTCTTTCTATAAGTCTTAACAGGTTACCGGTATTGTCTAATTACTGATTTTTAGATTGGTAGTATTTTTGAAACTTATTAGGACCAAGAAAACTGAAAATTTATAAAGTCATTAGTTCAAACATGAGTAGTCATGAAATATGACTTTGATTTTCAGTACAAGGACAATGTACACAATGTACACACTGTCTGCAAGACAAAATATCAACCAAACGTAATTAAAATATAAAATTCTGTTGAGGTCAAGAATTTTTTCATCAAAGGTTGTTTGTTCCTTCAAACTGACACTGATATTTTCTCTGGCAAAAACAAATATCAGCCAGTGATAAAAGGTATTGTAAGAGATAAGAGGTAATGTAGGAAATAATTTGAAGCCAGGACTTCATGCAGATAAGATTTCTTAAATAAGACATTAGCAATTAACAGGTTAACATGCATATACTTTTATTAATATTATCTTGGAAAAGGCTTTCTAGTTCTTTTCCTCAAAGAAGACAGTTGCTAAAAATAGAGATACTATGTACTTTTGTGTAATCTAAAGAATATGAAACCAGATTACTTCCTGAAAATGTAAAATCTGATAATTAAACTAAGATAGAATATATGTACCACTTTTTCTAAAAAGCGACCTATGAGTTGCAATGAAACAATAGCTCTTAATACGTTTTGTATGAAAATTGGCATTATTACAAATGAAACAATGACCATTACTGATCATGTGACCTCCATTCAACCAAACTTATACACCTGAATAATTCCATTTTAAAGACAAAACCTTTATTTATTGAAGGTATTTCCTTCTTCAAAGGCTTATAATAGAAATTTTCTTATTTCAAAGCAGGTCAGAGCAAATGGTGGTTCAATATAATATATATTTTATACTGCCCATATATCCTTTTATCAGGTTCTTAAATTTTTGATATCAGCCAAACTAAAAAGGCAACTATCACATCTAACAACTCACAGGTTCTTTATGAATAGTTTTTAAATCAAATCATATTCTGTAGTCCTTTTTATAGCAGTATAATGTCAATGCTGAATCATATTTTAGCAAGCTGTGGGGATTTTCTAACATGTCAATAATTATGTGTTCTGTAAAGTATTACAACCAATGACTCTTGCTATAGATCAAATAAAAAATGTTACCTACCTGATCTGCATATTTTGATCCAGAAGCTTCTAGGTAACCATCAGATCGCTCGTTGTATTCATTATGTGACCAGTAGGAATGATCAAAGGCAAATCTCTTCGGCTCACTTGATAAATCCTCTGGGTTCTTAATTTCTGTTGAGTTGCCATTCATAGCAATAATGAGTGTGGCATTTCGTGCAGTCTCACGTGAATTGTGGAGTATGGTTAAGGGAAAAAGAATATGTCATATTATAACATATGTAACATTTGTGTTTCAGTAAAGGAGGTCATTTTTTATATATCGAGGGCTGAACAGAAAGCTGTTGTAACTCCCTCTGTTAAACTCTTGATATACCATCTTTTGCATGGTTAAAGTAATAATATTTTCTATTAATGGAATCTGTAATGCTGTATACCTACCATCAGTCAACAGTTAGTCAATCAAATGGTGTGTATGTGTTGACCAAATTTAATATGAGTAAAATTTCATACAAAAAGCATCCAGCAGCTGCACAGCATCTTGTTAATTCTTGGTAATAGAACCCTGCTAACAGGGACTCCTTTAAAATGGTCACATTCGAGGCAAGGATCAATACAGCAGTCTCCTGGTACACAGTTTTATAAAAATAAAAAATAACAAGAGCTGTCACTAATGGTGACAAATGCCCTTGCAGCGCTTAGACCTTTGACCTGGTGACCTTGACCTTTGACCTGGTGACCCCAAAGTCAATAGGGGTCGTGTACTCGATAAGTACTATAAGCATGTGAAATTTGAAGGTCCTGGGTGCAGTGGTTTGCGAGTAAAGTCCCTTCATGCACAAAGTTAACATTGGCCCCTGTGACCTTGACCTTTGACATGGTGATCCCAAAGTTAGTAGGGGTCGTGTACTCAATAAGTACTATTAGCATGTGAAGTTTGAAAGTCCTGGGTGAAGTGGTTTGCGAGTAAAGTGCCTTCATGCAAAAAGTTAACGTTGGCCCCTGTGACCTTGACCTTTGACCCCAAAGTCAATAGGGGTCGTGTACTCAATGAGTACTATCAGCACGTGAAGTTTGAAGGTCCTGGGTGCAGTGGTTCGCAAGTAAAGTGGCTTCATGCAAAAAGCTAGCGTTGGCCCCTGTGACCTTGACCTTTGACCTGGTGACCCCAAAGTCAGTAGGGGTCGTGTACTCAATAAGAACTTTCAGCATGTGAAGTTTGAAAGTCCTGGGTGCAGTGGTTCGCAAGTAAAGTGCCTTCATGCAAAAGTTAACATTGTGACTAACGAGCTGACAGTTGAAAACTAATATGCCTCCCTTCGGGTGCATAAAAACAGCTTGTAACAATATGCCCAAGAGATGCCATTAATATATAAAACCAAACCAGACTTACTCAAAAGAACCATTTTTTCATAACTCAGACATTCAAACTGTACCTGAAGATATACTAGACCCAGTATTTGAAAATATGAACAACTAGTATATATAGCTTATGTAAACATAATATGAACAAGTGTTATTCTGACAGACTGTGTATCAACATTACTATGCGTTAGGTGCACACTTTTGTATAGTTAAACACAGCATAAATGGGTACTTCCATTAAACTAGATGCCCACAGGCAACATGTCAAGCCCACCAACTGTCAAAAGGACTAGGAGTTGCACATTACACCCTGTCTCATTGAGGCAAACGTTTTTGCCAAATAAAAAATGATTGCAAAAAGTTACAATATAAGTTATTTATAGTAACAACAAAGGGAAGTATATCTTTAAAAAAGTCCACACAAAAATCCTTATCAGCAGAGATAGGTCAAAATACACCTCAAAATTGGATGTAACATGCATATTGTACTACAGAAAAGTGGTCTTGATTTTTCCCTACGACCAGTAATAAAAAAGTTAAAATCTAAGCTATTTATAGTAACAACAAAGGGAAGTAATTCTAGGTTCTTGCGCATGACACTCCGTCTCATGATGGTGAACAATTGTGCCAAGTTATATCAAAATCCCTCCATGCATGAAAAAGAAATGCTCCGGACAAAGTCATTCTTGTATCTGACCTTTGACCTCTAAGTGTGACCTTGACCTTAGAGCTAGAGTCCTGGTTCTTGCGCATGACACTCCATCACATGGTTGTGAACATTTGTGCCAAGTTACATTAAAATCCCTCCATGCATGAAGAAGAAATGCTCCGGACAAAGTCATTATTGAATTTAACCTTTGACCTCCAAGTGTGACCTTGACCTTTGAGACAGGAACCTGCGGTTTGCGCACGACACTCTGTCTCACTGAGGTTAACATTCATGTCAAATATAAACGAGATTTCTCCATGCATGTCAAAGTTATGGTCCGGACAAACAAATCCGGACGAACGGACGCACGCACGCACGCACTGATGCACATACACCGAACAACCATTTGGACAACTATGTCTTTGCTTCCGCAAGTGGGCTTGACAAAAACTGGAAGTTTTTTTAAACAAACAACTATTATTGTATGACATTTTATTATGAATGTATTAAATTGCAAATACAAAATTGAGTTAAATACATTTGATAAGGTTTCTTTTACATCTGAAATAAATATATTAGTAACAGGTGGACATTGGATATCTTTAATGAAGAAGTGAAATTGGTGAACTTGAAGAATTAATTGTATAAGTGCATGTAAAGATGACATACAGATTTATATGTACCAAAAATATTAATAACAGTATTTCAGTAAAACAAGGGGAAAGTGAAATTATAGTGTACTTTGATATTAACTGTTCATACAATGCCCTGATCAGGGTAACATACCCCAAACAAGGCTATACAGACACCCTAATTCAGGTCAGGTACTTTGCTCCATTACGCTTTAGGCTATTATACATGGCTGCTGTGCAAATACTATACTGCTGACACGGCAGCCATGTCTCTACTTTGTTATTCACATGGCAGCAGTGTCCCTTAGAAACTATTCGCATGGCAGCAATTGTAAAGGACCACTGGATAGACCTATGGAAATGATTTTTCTGCTGAAAGTACAGATTTCGCAATTTATTTTAAGAAAATTTTTCATTCATTGATGTATTTTAAGGCCTGGGATTTTGAAGAAAGTATCATATATATATATATATATCCCTCCTGCACAATATATGATTTGAGATGCACTTTTTATTTATTTATTTTATTTATTCAATTATCTATTTTTATTATCACCATATCTATTACTTATTTGCACTGCAGAACTATTTTCCAGGATTTGTATAAAAATACATATTTACGTAATATACACTTTATTCAAAGTACATGACTTTCATAAAATTAATTTACACAAGCTAATTTCCGAGCACCATCCGATTCAATTGAATTAATCCTGACTATACCTTTTGATTGTGTGAAAGAAAAAATTATATTTAAATTAATTTAGTGGACACAACAAGTTAAACAACAATAAAAAGATTCTAAACAACCAATCAACAATTTATCTAAAAATAGAAAGCGAAATTTGTTCTTTTCTGCCATTCTCCTTATATAACCAATGGTTCTCGAGTACAATTTAAGGTATGGCGATAAGGAACAATTGACTAAGAAAACTGTGTCCCTAAGAAATTATTCGCACGCCTGCTGTGTCCCTAAGAAATTATTCGCACGGTAGTCGAACTAATCTGACGCATACATTTTGTTTTATATTGTGACAGTCAAACTGTAAATGGTGGCTGCAAATGTCAGAAATTAAAAAGCACTCGGCGACAGTAAGCTTGTCTAATTCGCATGGCTGCAGTGCAAATAGTCACTTCCTACCCTTTAACCTTTAGCCTGCTGGTGGCAATTAGTGACTCTATCTTTGCGACCAGTGCAGACCATGCAGGCTTATCATGGTCTGAACTGTTCGCTATTCGGTCAATAAAATTTCAGTGAACACCCCTTTGAATAATAGAGTCAGTGTACCCGGTTTCGCACTGTACGCGGTTTCGCACACCCAGCAAATTCATGTGCTTTGTGAGAATAAAGCAGAAAATTCAACAATTCTTTGTTATTATTTCACAAAATTGAGTTATTCCCTACATAAATTGACACAAGGGGTTCATCCCCGCTTGAGCCTCGTTCTGGTAGGTGCAGACGAAAACAATAACATTACTAATGGAGGCCAGTAGGTTAGCTGAAAAATATTAAATTTTATGAAAATAATGACTAAGCAAACAACAACAAGGTGTAAAATAAATTGAAAAATCACTTTTCCTTCATACATGTAGGTATTTACCTATTACTTTACCGAAATGAAAAATATTTCAACAGATATTGAAGTTCTCCCAACCTGCAAAATGACTTCAACTTGATTGTTTGCTTTACGTTTTTATTAAAACAGAGAACTTAATCGAATGACAAGACTTGTTGGCGTCTTTTGTGATTTAGCAGCTTCTATTGTTTATTTTTGTTTCATGTATTCAGCTGTTTTAGCCTTTTCTGCTTTAAGCAGTAAAAACAGGGTTTGGTCCCTATATTTCACTTTCATAACTGCTTTTTAATTTCACTTTCAGATGTTTTATTGGAAAATACATGTTTAAATTGAATAGAATAAATACTTAAAAAGTTAATTGAAATTTTTCTTTTGGGTAAATGCATTACTATCACTGAATTCTATAAATAGCATGGTGTGCGAAACCGGGTACACTTAAATGCAAAAACTGGTCAAAATATGTTATCCGAATCAAGTTCACCTAGAGGTATGACGTCATTGAAGTGGGAAAGGAAAGTAAGTGTGTTTTAAACCAAAATAAGTGTATTTATTAAAGCATGTAGAGGTAAATTCAAATTTAATCATTTTTGACTAAATAGGAAAGTATTCTTAGGAAATGTGTGCGAAACCGGGTACACTGACTCTAAATGGTATTGGAGCACCTTGAACTAATTAAGATAAAGCGTCCCAGTTAAAATACTGACCAGGATTTTTTCTAAAGACAAATACAATAACATCATGTTATCCATCATAGGCTTATATTTTGCATGCAATCAAACTAAACTTTTTAAAAAGGATATGAATGGTCGCACTCGCACTGCAACTTTCACGTTCTCAGCTGCCGCCATCTCAATTTATTCCCAAAGTATCGGTTTTGCAGAAGAAAAATACAATACCAGTATCCAAAAATAAATGCTCGTCTAAATAAAGTTAATCAAAATCTAAATCCCATAACATGCAATGAATAATTTACTGCAGTGTTCCAATATTGTGCATCGAAACTATTTGACAGTTGCGAAATCAGAATATCGGCCGATCAGGTGCTCCAAAATCGTCACTTCCGTAAACAAACAAAGTATTTATAGCAACGGGAAAGTCGAATAAATAATTTAGGTTTAAATAAAGGAACCTTAAATAAAAGCTAAGAGTATTTTTGGTATAAATAGTTTTTCAGTAACAAGCAATCTAATTTATTGTCAAAAAATAAAGAAATCAATGTAATTTGAAATTTCTATGAAATACGAATATTTTTACTAGCTCTCTGTAATTGGCAATGGCTAATGAATTCCCGAAACAGAAAGGCAGAAAGGCACAGACAATCCATCCATCCACAGGCAATCTTGTGTACCATGGTTCCCCGGTTCGTCTCGGGTACCATGTCGAACATCTGATGAATGAGAATGCAGGAATTGTAATACAGAAAAAAGACAAAAATATATTTCTGGATGCATAACAGCACATACATGGAAATCAGTTCGGATTAATGGATAGTACCATAAAAGACTTCTTTTTTTGCATATGTACAGTATGTTAAAATTAAATAAAAAGGTCTTATGAGCTTATATTGTATTGTTGTAACATCTTGCCAACTTTAAATAAAGCTTAATTTACACCAAATGGAAGACAATTAAAACAAGAGCTGTCACAGGAGACAGCGTGCTCGTTTATTTCGATGCTGGATGGTGAAACACTGGGCACATAATTATGAGAAAGCTGGAGCTGTCACTTGAGTGTTTAATTACTCAAATCTGGATGAAGATATTGGACAATGGCTTTTGTCTGTGTCAAATATATTTAGTAATAACAGAGATAGAGAAGTGTATCAAAACATTAGATAAGTATAAAAGAGACATAATTAATGAAAAATTTCTGCAAAAGTAATGCACCAATCATGTGGCTAATAATGTGGAACAACTATTTGAAGATTGAATAAGATAATGTGGAAGAACGTTTTTAACCCTTACCTTGCTAAGTTCCTATAATGAACTTGTCCATCTCCCAGTTTGGACTTTAAGTTATAGCTGTTAGTACTTGCACGCAAAACTTTAACCAGGATTTTCTAAGTCCAAAGGGGGCATAATTTGGCTAAAATGCAGGTCAGAGTTATGGGACTTGATGCTATCAACTAGTTTTATAACCCCGAAGACACATGTTAAGTTTCAATTCAATATCTGCATTAGTTTTGGAGATAGTAACTTGCATGTAAAACTTTAACCAGGATTTTCTAAGTCCAAAAGGGGGCATAATTTGCCCAAAATACATGTCAGAGTTATGGGACTTGACCCAGTGAGGCTGGTAATTGATCTAGAAAAAGAAAAAATAAGTTTCAAATCTATATGCCTTTTAGTAATAGCTGTATGTACTTGCACGCAAAACTTTAACCAGAGTTTTCTAAGTCCAAAAGGGGGGATAATTTGGCCAAAAAGAAGGTCAGAGTTATGGGACTTGGTGCTATCAACTAGTTTTATAACCCCAAAGACACATGTGAAGTTTCAATTCAATATCTGCATTAGGTTTGGAGATAGTAACTTGCATGTAAAACTTTAACCAGAATTTTCTTAGTCCAAAAGGGGGCATAATTTGCTCAAAATACATGTCAGAGTTATAGAACTTGACCCAGTGAGATTTGTAATTGACCTAGAAAAAGAAAAAATAAGTTTCAAAGCTATATGCCTTTAAATGATAGCTGTATGTACTTGCATGCAAAAGCTTAAACAAGGTGTGATGCTGATGCCAAGGCCAGGGTGAGTAGAATAGCTAGTCTATTCTTTGAATAGTCGAGCTAAAAATCACTTCTTGGTTTTGTTTACATGACTGACCAATCAAAATGGACAAACATTACCTTATTCCCAGGTGTATGATTAGAAAGTTCCCTGTACTTTTTGAATTGGTGGTCTCTAACCTGGTGGTATTTCTCTGCCATTCCTTCCACTGTCATCTAATGTTAAATGTCATTAGTTCCCTAGCACCAGTTTTAATATTTCAGTCATGACAAAAAGTGACATACTGGCAGATACCCATACTTTACATGTTATAAAATCATTCCTTTATTTGATCATGTACCGGTACCAATGTAAGATAAATTTTAAAACTTAATTGTAGTCAGGAATTTAATTCCCCCCAACCTACTAGCTTGGAACACAAGAATTAATAACGATACAACTTAAACATGTAAGATAGTGATATTTATGTTAGACAGATGACACCAGTACTACATCCCTTCACCTTTAATGTGGGTAAACAAGGGGGTTAATCATATTAATTATACAGAATTATGGTATTTGTTTTCTTCATTTCCACTCTTTTCCATCTACCATTGTATCAATTTAGATTAAACTCCCACAGATTTTATGTGTAAATGTTTTGGAAGGAACTAAGAAACAGAACCAAGTGTAACTAGAAGATACTTTTGTAAAAAAGCACGTCTCCCCCAATGCATAGTCATATATGCAAGAAGTCAATAGGGGATATGGGCGAAAGTCAAAGAGACACTGATGGTTGGCTGCAATAGGGATCACCTACTTGGCATGTCCAGTCATCCCGCTAAATTTCAACATTCTAGGCTCTTTGTAACCTTGACCTTTAATACACTGACCTCAAAATCAATAGTGGTCATCTACTATGTATGTCCAATCATCCTATGAAGTTTCAACATTCTGGGTCAAGTGGTTCTCCAGTTACTGACCGGAAACAGTTTTCCATGTTCAGGCCCCTGTGACCTTGACCTTTACTAGAGTGACCCCAAAATCAGTAGGGGCCATCTACTTTGCATGACCAATCATCCTATGAAGTTTCAACATTCTGGGTCAAGTGAATCTCCAGTTATTGATCGGAAATGGTTTTCAATGTTCAGGCCCCTGTGACCTTGACCTTTTTCTACTCTGCATGACCAATCATCCTATGAAGTTTCAACATTCTGGGTCAAGTGGTTCTCAAATTACTGACCAGAAACAGTTTTCAATGTTCAGGCCCCTGTGACCTTGACCTTTATTAGAGCGACCCCAAAATCAGCAGGGGCCATCTACTTTGCATGACCAATCATCCTATGAAGTTTCAACATTCTGGGTCATGTGAATCTCCAGTTATTGATCGGAAATTGTTTTCAATGTTCAGGCCCCTGTGACCTTGACCGTTAACAATGACCCCAAAATTAATAGGGGTCATCTACTCTGCAAGACCAATCATCCTATAAAGTTTCAACATTCTGGGTCAAGTGGTTCTCAAGTTATTGATCAGATATGGTTTTCAATGTTCAGGCTCCTGTGACCTTGACCTTTAACAGAGTGGCATCAAAATCAATAGGGGTAATCTACTCTGCATGGCCAATCATATGAAGTTTCAACATTCTGGGTCAAGTGGTTCTCAAGTTATTGATCAGAAATGGTTTTCAATGTTCAGGCTCCTGTGACCTTGACCTTTGACGCAGTGACCCCAAAAACAATAGGGGTCGTTTACTCCAGCAGCCCTACCATCCTATGAAGTTTGAAGGTTCCAGGTCAAATGGTTGTCCAGTTATTGATCGGAAATGAAGTGTGACATACAGACGGACGGACGGATGGACAGGGCAAAAACAATATGTCTCCCCCAGTGGGGTGGGGGGGGAGACATAATTATCAACTGGTGAGGTATAATTCATTATACACTGTTATAGGTATAATCAACTTTCACATACTTTTTCTACCCTAAGAATAGCTTCATTTACTTTATCAATAAATCATTCATAAACAAGCAACACTTTATTCATTCTTTGGAACTTTATTGCAGATTAATGTACCTTAAAAGTTAAACAAAAATCACAAAAAATGAAACTTGCAATCCTGTTAATTTTCAGGTAAAACTTTGTAAATGAACAATAAAATAGGGATGTACACTAAATTAAAGATTATCTATCTGACCAGTTCAAATTAATACTGATAATAAAAGCTTTTCTTATGGCACTTGTTAGAACTGCTATAATTTTATATCCAAAGAAAACAACTGTCTTTAGATGACCTGACATCAATTTCAGTTCCTTAAACAGTACATACGTATAAAGTCAATTTTATATTTATCTTACATTTACAGTGTCGCAAATTCTTATTAATGACAATGATCTTTGGTGACAAACCATTGTTTCTATTAAGACTTCAAAAACATAATTTGTCATCTTGAAAACTGTCTTACTGTACTTGGATTAACTGGACTGCTGAAGCATGACTTATTTGTTTTGCGTTTTGTCCCGTTTTTCAACAGTATTTCAGTCATGTAACAGCAGGCAGTTAATCTAACTAGTGTTCCTGGATTCTGTGCCAGTACAAACCTGTTCTCCGCAAGTAACTGCCAACTTCCCCACATGTATTACCAGAAGAGAAGGACAAATGATTTCAGACACAATATTTTTTTTTTCCAATCATCAGGGAGAACATACAACCTGCCTGCCTAGGGACTGAACTCGCGACCCGGTGATCTGTAGACCAACACTCTTCCTACTGAGCTAAGTGGGCGGGTGAAGCATGATGGAGAGATGCTTTTTAAGACTTAAGTACAAGGTGAACTTTATTACAGATCATTTATTATCTGTGATCCTGTTAATTTTCAGTGCAAGTATATAAAACCATTCTGTATAAAAACAAATAAAAGCCTTACACAAAGAAATTTTATATAAGAATATATCAGTGCTTATTACCTCCTGGTTTCATTATTTACTAGCTGATGGTAAAACAGAACCCAACAGTATATGTGTTAAGAACTGGCATTTTTTAAATATGGCAAATTGCTGATTTCTAAAAACAATTTGGGGAACTGTATTTTGCTTCTTGACATCTAATTTTAAAAGTGTTAAAATTAAGGGCGAAGTTTATGCAGAAGACTGACTTTCTCTGTCTCTTCTTGAGGTTCAACTGCTTAAGAAGTTACAATTTTACAGCAAATAACTAACAATTTCCATGCATGAATAAGTGGTGGGGACGACAAATGACCTTAGATGTACTGTCTTTAGTAAAATATCGCAGATAATTGTAGGCCTTTCTAGCCCAGCAGACTATTCAAAAATCAATCTACAGATTTCAGAATTAAACTCTTGTGCTTTATCTGTTAAGCTATCCTGGTCAGAAAAATTTCTGTTAAAATAATGCTAGTGCATTCAAAGAGACAATGTTTCTTAAAACAGAAAAATAACTGAAATCATTAACAATAAAAAATAACAGTATAGCACTTCAACATTAACATAACATCTTAAAAACATCACATTAATTACTAAACACTGGCTCCCTTATAAGCTGAAAGTTTGAATCATCATGTCAATTTTTTCAAAGTGCTGCATAATATTTAGCAAGTATATTGAAGTAATGTCAACTAATAAAACAACAAGACAATTATATAATGGCATATGATTTCATAACGTGTTTGCTTGAAACAGTTTGTGAACAATATCACTTCCTCTGGAATAAATATTTGCTCAATTTCCTTGCTGGACCAACAACTTCATCCCATTATCCAAGGTATGCTGTGTGTTCATATGCCTGTCTCGGGAATTTGATGTTGAAAAATCTCGTCTACATACATTACAGGTGTACACAGCTCCAGCATGAATCTTAATGTGAACCCTCATGTTCGACTCTAGTCTTGACTTGTGATTACATATTTTACACTTGTATGGCAATTCTTCCTTATGAACAAGACTATGACGTTTCATATCAATAGCTTGCACAAATGTTTTGTCACACTGTAAGCAAGCATAGGGACGTGCACCTGTATGATAACGAATGTGTATATTCAAGTAACTACCGTCTTTGAATGTTTTACGGCAAATCTCACAGACATATGGACGCTCATTTGTATGGTTTCTCTTGTGTAATACCAACTTCCACTTGTCAGAGAAAGCTTTATCGCATACATCACACACATGGTCCTTTATCTTATCATGAATGCATTTTATATGCTTATTCAAGTGGCTTTTCTGTACAAATGTCTTTGAGCAAATCTCACATTTAAATTTACGTTCAGAACTGTGCGTCTTCATATGAATTTTAAGATAAGACATGCACATGAAAGCTTTTGAGCACACAGGACATACAGATTCTTTGATGTCATGTGATTTTTTATGACAACTAAGTGATCCATTGTCTTTGTACGACTTCCCGCACTCTTCACAGACACAAGGGCGAAGCCCGTTACGTATATTCATATGATCCTTCAAAGTCTGTTTATTGCACAAATTCTTACCACACACCTTGCAACTGAAAGTTCGAACAAGAAAAGGGTTATAACATATTATTTTTCATATCAGAGATTACCTTTTAATATACCTAGAAATTTTCATAAGACAGCAGGCTTGACTATTTGACAACTCAGAAAAATGACCATTACTTGGCAAAACTTGCATAAATGAGTAATCATACAGCAATGACAACAAATTCAATGTAAAACTTTAGTTTAATCATATTCAACATAAGGATCATAACTTAAATATATTTCAAGCAAAGTTAACTTGTTTCTACAAGTATGTGTGATGAGAAAGATGTCTTTTGTGAAGATTCAATCTGGTTCATATAATTGTTGCTGAGATACTGCTTGAAAATCAGTTGTCTGCAAAACTTTAATAAAATCATCCGAGTCAAAAAAGGCCATAGTTTACGATTAAATTCAAACTAACTTAAACTCTGACTGGGTTAGGTAACTATGTGTGAAGTTTCAATCCAATATATGAAATTACTGAGACACAGCTTGATAGTTGTTCACAAAAATCTAATCAAATGTCTATGCTGAAAAAAGCCAAAAACGTAAATCAAATTCAACAAGGAAATTTAAGCTTAATAGTTGCAAGCAAAACATTACAAATTTTCAAAAAGGGCCATGATTTTGATAAAACTCAACCAAGAGTTATCTTCCTTGGTTATATAAATATGTTTGATGACATACTTTTTTTCCAACTGTGATGATTTCCTCAAGTTTCTCTTCTTTGTACCTTGCTTGACCACATTTATCTTTTTCTGAGCCACTCTGTTGTGTTGTTTACCAATTGTATTGTCCCAGTCTCCCTCATGCTTGTAGTGTACATGAGTACCAAAATGAGACTCTGATGAAAATGAGAGATCACACGAATTGCAGTACATCACAACTGAAAAATGACAGACCACATGAAGTGCTGTACATGACAACTGAACAACACCATATGCCTGTTTCAGCAAATTACTTTTGGCTTTTAAAATATCCTACTTACTGACCAGACCTGTCACTTTTTAGCTCACCTGAGCCAGTGTGCTCAAAGGTGAGCTTTTGTGTTCGCCCCTGTATCCGTCATTGGTCAGTCGTCAACAATTTGACTGTTAACACTCTAGAGGTCACAATTTTGGCCCAAACTTAATGAAACTTGGTCAGAATGTTACCCTCAAAACAATCTTGGATGAGTTCAATATTGGGTCATCTGGGGTCAAAAACTAGGTCACCAGGTCAGATCAAAGGAAAACTTGTTAACACTCTAAGAGGTCACAATTTTGGCCCAAACTTAATGAAATTTGGTCAGAATGTTACCCTCAATAAAATCTTGGATAAGTTCAATATTGGGTCATCTGGGGTCAAAAACTAGGTCACCAGGTCAAATCAAAGGAAAAGCTTGTTAACACTCTAGAGGTCACAATTTTGGCCCAATCTTAATGAAACTTGGTCAGAATGTTACCGTCAATAAAATTTTGGAATATATGTAGTTCAATATTGGGTCATATGGGGTTAAAAACTAGGTCACCAGGTCAATTCAAAGGAAAAGCTTGTTAACACTCTACAGGTCATATTTTTGGATGAACGACTGAAGACGACAGACGACGGACACAGGGCAATCACAAAAGCTCACCTTGAGCACTTCGAGCTCAGGTGATCTAAAAACAACCAAGAAATACCGATTTTCCAGGTTAAAAAGGCACAGTATTCTAACAAAATTCAAGAGAGAGTGATGGTTCTTGACCTACATATTAACCTTATGGGAACAAGAGCTTGTAAAACACAAAATGCCCACCTTGATGCATTCAGTATCTGCACGAGGAACAAAAATTATTTGGTCACTGTGCACTGGATGTTTGACATACTGACCTCAAATAAAAAACAAAAGCACCGCCTTGCGGGTGCTGATGCTCATCTGATTTTTATGTATAATAGAAAAATTGTCCTACCCAAGATTTTCTAAGTCCCAAAAGGGCCATAATTCTTGCAAAAAGTAGGACAGAGTTATGTTTCTTGATGTACAAAGTCAGCTTATGATGATGAACAAGTGTTGCAAGTTTCAAAGCAATAGCTTTGATAGTTTAGGTCAACTTTTCTTTATCTAGATATCATCAAGGTGAACATTCAGACAAATTTTCATGAAGATCCATTGAAAAATATGGCCTCTAGAGTGGTCAAAAGGTTTTTCTATTTTATGACCTACTGACCTAGATTTTGACCACAGTTGACCCAGTTTCGAACTTGACCTAGATATCATCAAGATGAATATTCAGACCAACTTTCATACAGATCCCATGAAAAATATGGCCTCTGGAGAGGTCACAAGGTTTTTTCATTATTTGATCTACTGACCTAGTTTTTGAGGGCACATGACCCAGTTCTGAACTTGACCTAGATATCATCAAGGTGAACATTCTGACAATTTTCATGAAGATCCATTGAAAAGTATGGCCTCTAGAGAGGTCATGAGGTTTTTCTATTTTTAGACCTACTGACCTAGTTTTTGACCGCAGTTGACCCAGTTCCGAAGTTGACCTAGATATCATCAAGATGAACATTCTGACCAATTTTCATACAGATCCCTTGAAAAATATGGCCTCTAGAGAGGTCACAAGGTTTTTTTATTATTTGATCTACTGACCTAGTTTTTGACGGCACGTGACTCAGTTTCAAACCTGACCTAGATATCATCAAGGTGAACATTCTGACCAATTTTCATGAAGATCCATTGAAAAGTACGGCCTCTAGAGAGGTCACGAGGTTCTTCTATTTTTAGACCTACTGTCCTAGTTTTTGACTGCAGTTGACCCAGTTTCAAACTTGACCTAGATATCATTAAGATGAACATTCAAACCAATTTTCATACAGATCCCATGAAAAATATGGCCTCTAGAGAGGTCACAAGGTTTTTCTATTATTTGACCTACTGATCTAGTTTTTGATGGCATGTGACCCAGTTTCGAACTTGACCTTGATATCATCAAGGTAAACATTCTGACCAATTTTCATGAAGATCCATTGAAAAGTATGGCCTCTAGAGAGGTCACAAGGGTTTTCTATTTTTAGACCTACTGACCTAGTTTTTGACTGCAGTTGACCCAGTTTCAAACTTGACCTAGATATCATTAAGATGAACATTCAAACCAATTTTCATACAGATCCCATGAAAAATATGGCCTCTAGAGAGGTCACAAGGTTTTTCTATTATTTGACCTACTGATCTAGTTTTTGATGGCATGTGACCCAGTTTCGAAACTGACCTAGATATCATCAAGGTGAACATTCAGATTAATTTTCATGAAGATCCATTGAAAAATATGGCCTCTAGAGAGGTCAAAAGATTTTAATAATTTTAGACCTACTGACCTAGTTTTTGACCGCAGTTGACCCAGTTTCAAACTTGACCTAGATATCATCATGATGAACATTCAGACCAACTTTCATACAGATCCCATGAAAAGTATGGCCTCTAGAGAGGTCACAAGGTTTTTTTATTATTTGACCTACTGACCTAGTTTTTTTAAGGCACGTGACCCAGTTTCAAACTTGACCTAGATATCATCAAGGTGAACATTCTCACCAATTTTTATGGAGATCCATTCATAAGTATGGCCTCTAGAGAGGTCACAAGGTTTTTCTATTTTTAGACCTACTGACCTAGTTTTTGACTGCACATGACCCTGTTTCAAATTTGACCTAGATATCATCAAGATGAACATTCAGACCAATTTTCATACAGATCCCATGAAAAATATGGCCTTTAGAGAGGTCACAATGTTTTTCTATTATTTGACCTACTGACCTAGTTTTTGATGGCACGTGACCCAGTTTCGAACTTGACCTAGATATCATCAAGATGAACATTCAGACCAACTTTCATACAGATCCCATGAAAAATATGGCCTCTAGAGAGGTCAAAAGGTTTTTCTATTATTTGACCTACTGACCTAGTTTTTGAAGGCACGTCACCCACTTTCGAACTTGACCTAGATATCATCAAGGTGAACATTCTGACCAATTTTTATGAAGATCTCATGAAATATATGGCCTCTAGAGAGGTCACAATTTTTTTCTATTTTTAGACCTACTGACCTAGTTTTTGACCGCACGTGACCCAGTTTCGAACCTAACCTAGATATCATCAAGATGAACATTCAGACCAACTTTCACACAGATCCCATCAAAAAATATGGCCTTTAGAGAGGTCACAAGGTTTTTCTATTATTTGACCTACTGACCTAGTTTTTGATGGCACGTGACCCAGTTTCGACCTTGACCTAGATATCATCAAGGTGAACGTTCTGACCAAGTTTCATGAAGATCTTGTGAAATATATGGCCTCTAGAGAGGTCACAAGGTTTTTCTATTTTTAGATCTACTGACCTAGTTTTTGAAGGCAAGTGACCCAGTTTCGAACTTGATCTAGATATCATCAAGGTGAACATTCTGATGAATTTCCATGAAGATCGTGTGAAATATATGGCCTCTAGAGAGGTCACAAGGTTTTTCTATTTTTAGACCTACTGACCTAGTTTTTTAAGGCACGTGACCCAGTTTCAAACTTAACCTAGATATCATCAAGGTGAACATTCTGACCAATTTTCATGAAGATCTTGTGAAATATATGGCCTGTAGAGAGGTCACAAGGTTTTTCTATTTTTAGACCTACTGACCTAGTTTTTGACGGCACGTGACCCAGTTTCGAACTTGACCTAGATATCATCAAGATGAACATTCTGACTATTTTTCATAGAGATCCCATGAAAAATGTGACCTCTAGAGTGGTCACAAGCAAAAGTTTACGGACGCACGCACGGACGTACGGACAGATGGACGGACAACGGACGACGGACACCGCACGATCACAAAAGCTCACCTTGTCACTTTGTGACAGGTGAGCTAAAAATCTGATATTTTCTAAGTCCGAAAGGGGCCATAATTCTTGCAAAAAGCAGGATGGAGTTATGTTTCTTACTGTACAGGGTCAGCTATTGATGGTGAACAAATGTTGCAAGTTTCAAAGCAATACCTTTGTTAGTTTATGAGAAAAGCTGACCTAAACATAAAACTTAACCAGGCAACACTGACACCGACGCTGACACCGACACCGATCCAAGTGATGACAATAACTCATAATTTTTTTCAAAAAATCAGATGAGCTAATAATGGGTCATTTACCAGTCATAAGTGACCTCTGTATCAAATGTGATCTTAGACCAAAGCATTCTCTAGCTATTTGGCAAAAGAGGTCTACTGTTCTGGGTCAATGTGACCTTGACCTTTGACCTACTGGTTTCAAAAGCAATTGAGGTCATCTGCTGGTGTTGATCAACCTCTCTATTAAGTATCTTGATCCTAGGCCCAAGTGTTCTCAAGTTATTGCTCAGAAACAGCTTCACTGTTGCTGGTCACTGTGACCTTGATCTTTGACCTTCTGGTCTCAAAATCAACAGGGGTCATCTGCTGGTGATGATCAACCTCCCTATTCAGTTTCGTGATCCTAGGCCCAAGCGTTCTCAAGTAATCGTCCAGAAACAGTTTACTGTTCTGGGTCACAGCAACCTTGATCTTTGACCTTCTGACCTTAAAATCAATAGGAGTCATCTGCTGGTCATGATCAACCTCCCTGTCATGATCCTAGGCAAAAACCGTTCTTGAGTTAAACCGTTTAACAGTTCCAGGTCACTGTGACCTTGACCTTTGACCTACTAATCTCAAAATCAATAGGGTCATCTGCTAGTCATTCCCAATCTCCTTATAAAGTATCATGGTCCTAAGCTTGAGTGTTCTTGAGTTATAATTTCTTGGCCTACATATTCATCTAATGATGATAATTTAAAACAAGTGTGCAAATTTCAAAGCTGTAGCTTTTATAGCTTTTGAGAAAAGGCGGACCTAAACAAAATTTTAACCAATGCTGACACAATATCTCAATATGTGATCTTTGCAATCCTTTCTGTTGATTTTCAGAAAAGACAGAGATGCCCTGGCTGACAGGTTTCATAAATGTTGAAATTTTGAAGAAGAAAAGTTATTTTCAATGAAATTAATTTTCAAATTAATATTCTGAAGGTAGGGTTGTGTCTCTAAGATCTTTTAATTTGACCTACGGTGTCCAGTATTTGACCTATTACCAAAATTAATGACAGTCACTTCAAGGAAGGGTAAAATGAATTCATTTATTTCATTCACTTAAACATACAGCCAAAAAAAAAAAGATCCTGAGGTCATCAGTCATCAGCTTTGTTTTCAGTCAGCTCAATTTAAAAAAAAAGTTCATTTAAACTCATTTTGGGAGGTGTGATGAGTTTAAATGAACCTTTTTTTTAAATTGAGCTGACTGAAAACAAAGCTGTAAACAAAGGCTCATTACAGAAAACGAAACAGAAAGATGATAAATTTTGAGTAAATAAACACCACTTCTCTCTGAACAGTCAGAGCAGACTGAAAACAAAATTAGTGTCTGGGAAGGGAAGCGTGGAGGTGCTAATCATGAAACCTTGTATATACACACCTTTATTTCCTAATAGTGTCTTCTTTACAACCATACACTGAGCTGATTTAAAACTTTCTTTTGCTGTGTCAGTGCTTTCCAGCTTTTCTATTTTATCATCTATCTGCTGCTTTGACATTGGAATGCTGCTACCAGTGTGATCAAGCTGTTTCTTTGACACATCACTCAGTGATTGTTTCTTGAGCACATTCAGTTTCTCATACATGTCAGTGAAATTTGTTATTTTTAGAATGTTGTGTGAGTCCTCTGGAAGTATCCCTTCTTCTTTCTTTTTTCGACTTTTTTCACTTTTTTTCTTTTCTTGGGAGTTATTATGTTTATCCAGCTTCTTGATTTGAGTGTGTTTAACTTTAGTATCCTCAATTTGCATTTTCTTTAAGCCTATTTTGTGTCTAGCACTTTTTCTAGTTTGCCTCTTCAAGTCTGGCAGCATAGTGGAATCTGTTGTAAAAGACAATAAGTTTTAACAAATTTGACATAAAGTAAAATTGAATGCAAAACTTAACAAAATTCTGTAAGTCAAACCAGGCCAATAATCTGAATCAATTTCAAAACAGAGTATTTCTAACTTAGGTTTGATGACATTATTTTTTTTGTCTTCGATGGTCTTAGTCACACAAACACAATCAAGAAGGTTACACGACAATTTATCTAGTTCTTGATGGCAGAGTAAGAGCCCAGGTGCCCCTCCAGGCATTTTTTCAGGGATTAGTGGGCACCTGGATAGAGCCACCAACCTTCTGTTAGCCAGCTGGATAGCTTTTTTACCAGCAGAGTTTTACATTTGAAGTGAGGCTTTGAATCCACATCTGTGAAGCAAATTCTTCAAACAACCTATCCACTTGGCCATGGAGGCCCTAGAAGGAAGTCTTGAGTGCAATTTCAATCCAATATACTATGCAGCAGTTGCTGAAATACAGCAATATAGATATGTACAAAACTTGAACCAAATTTTAAAAGGCCATATTAAATTTACATTAAATCCGACCAAGAGCCACAAGTGGTGGGGGGTTATAGGAATGGTCTCCATCCTTCCGCCTTTCCGTCCTTCCGTAACATTTTGTGTTCGCTCTGTATCTCCTAAACCCCTTGAAGGATTTTCATGAAAAATGGGTCAAATGATCACCTCATAAAGACAATGTGCAGAACCCATGAGTCAGCCATGTCGGTGCAAGGTGAAGGTCACAACTCAAGGTCAAAGGTTTGAGCCTACCATTTCCTGTCCACTCTGTATCTCTTAAACCTCTTGAAGGATAATTATGAAACTTGGATTAAATTATCACCTCATCAAGACGATGTGCAGAACTCATGAGTCAGCCATGTCGGCTTAAGGTCAAAGTCACAACTCAAGGTCAAAGGTTTGAGCCTTCCATTTCGTGTCCGCTCTGTATCTCTTAAACCCCATGAAGGACAATCATGAAACTTGAATCAGATGATCACCTCATCAAGACAATGTGCAGAACCTATGAGTCAGCCATGTCAGCTCAAGGTCAAGGTCACAACTCAAGGTCAAAGGTTTGAGCCTACCATTTCGTGTCCACTCTGTATCTCTTAAACCTCTTGAAGGATAATTATGAAACTTGGATTAAATTATCACCTCATCAAGACGATGTGCAGAACTCATGAGTCAGCCATGTCGGCTTAAGGTCAAAGTCACAACTCAAGGTCAAAGGTTTGAGCCTTCCATTTTGTGTCCGCTCTGTATCTCCTAAACCCCTTGAAGGATTTTCATGAAACTTGGGTCAAATGATCACCTCATAAAGACGATGTGCAGAACCAATGAGTCAGCCATGTCGGTTCAAGGTGAAGGTCACAACTCAAGGTCAAAGGTTTGAGCCTTCCATTTCGTGTCCGCTCTGTATCTCTTAAACCCCTTGAAGGATAATCATGAAACTTGAATCAAATGATCACCTCATCAAGACGATGTGCAGAACCCATGAGTCAGCCATGTCAGCTCAAGGTCAAATGATCACCTCATCAAGATGATGTGCAGAATTTATGAGTCAGCCATGCCGGCTGAAGGTCAAGGTCACAACTTAGAGTCAAAGGTTTGAGCCTTCCATTTTGTGTCCACTCTGTATCTCCTAAACCCCTTGAAGGATTTACATAAACTTGGGTCAAATGATCACCTCATCAAGAACTCATGAGTCAGCCATGTCAACTCAAGGTCAAGGTCACAACTCAAGGTCAAAGATTTGAGCTCTGTATCTCCTAAACCCGTTTTAGGGTTTTCATGAAACTTGGGTCAAATGATCACCTCATCTAGACGATGTGCAGAATTCATGGGTCAGCCATGTCAGTTCAAGGTCAAGGTCACAGCTCAAGGTCAAAGGTCTACCCTTTCACTATCCATACCAGTGGCGGGGGGATTTAGCTGTCATTCAGACTGCCTTGTCTAATCTATCAGTAGATCTGATGACTGAAAAGAATTGTGTTAAGTTACAGCTTAATAGTTAGTTGCTAAAAAACCTTTGACTGAAATTTCTATGTAGAAAATGGCACATTACTTGAAGTAAATTTTACCAAGTGTTGTGTTAGTCAGTGTGATAACTGGGAAGCAGTGTGTGAAGTTTCAGTGTAATATATATAGTTGTTACTGAGATACCGCTTGACAATCAGTTACATTCAAAACATTAACCAAATGGTCTAAGTCAAAATGAATTCAACAAAGAGTTATCTCACTTATTTCAAAAGGTTTGCTGATTAGAAGCCTTGTGTAAAGTTTCTTTAAAAATTTTATTCAAGGTGTGTATTAGTTGCTCTCACTAATATTCAAATAGTCAAACTAAATCTGCACATTTTCAACCATAAGTAATTTCTATGTTCAAGGACCAGACATGGTTTGCGATTCTATGTATGAACCAGTCTAATATCTGATTCAGTCTTATTAATTGGAAACCTTATGTAAATCATTGCAAGAGCTCTGGAAAGCAGGCAATATACACCTGAACTTGTAGAATACAGGAAATGAGAACACTTTTTTGTCTGTGTTTGTGTGTTGGGGAAAGGGTGAGTAATGTGGTGGCCGACTGAGGTTGTGGGATTTATGTGGTACTAAGGCACAAGAAACTAAGTGATTTTTGTTTTTGAAGTGGGGAGAGGGAAAGGCTGTAATGCAGACTGTTAAACTGTTATAGCATCTCATCACCACCTACATATATTGCAAGTTTCAAGTCAATATCTTGAACAGTTTTTAAGTAGTGCTCTGGACAACAATTCAGAATGACAGATCTGACATTTCAACTCAATTTGTGACCTTGACCTTTGACCTACTTACCCAGTTCATGCACTTTGCACATCATCTCATCTAGTTGTCATGATCTGGACATGATTTTATCTTGCTGTGACCCACTGGACATCATCTAATTGCCACTTACTACAAGAGGGTAATGATGACCTTGGATCGCTCACTGGAGTTATATGAGCCACATGTTTCAAATGACAAACTGATGCTAAAATATAAACAAGAGGGTCATGATGACACTGAATCGCTCACCTGAGTAATATGAGCCACATGTTTCAAATGACAAACTGATGCTAAAATATTAGAAAGTCAGTTTTAAGATCTGTGTGCTTAACTGTACATGTCATCCAAATTTCAAGGTTGTATCTTAAGAAACAAGAAAGTAGGTCAGTAGGTCAAGGTCACAGTCAGGTGACCCCTAATCACTTGGGGTCATCAGGTAACTCATATAACAAGTGATGCCCTGGGTGGGGCCTCTTTTCACCCAGGGGTATAATTTGAACAATCTTGTAAGAGATCCACTAGTCAATGCTACAACCAAATATCAAAGGCCTGGACTTTGAACTTTAGGAAAAGAAGATTTTTTCCCCTACATAAGTCTATGTTAAACTTGGAACCCCCAGGGGAGGGCCTCTTTTCATCCCATGGGCATAATTTGAACAATTTTGGTAGAGGAACACTTGGCAAGACAACATACCAAATATCAAAAGCCTATGCCTTGCAGTTTCAAGCAAGAAGATTTTTGAAGTTTTTTCCTTTATAAGTCTATGTAAAACTTGAGACCCCCCGGGCAGGGCCTCTTTTCAACCCAGGGGCATAATTTGAATAAGTTTGGTAGAGGACCACAAGGCAATGCAACACACCAAATATCAAAAGCCTAGGCCCTGTGGTTTTAGACAAGAAGATTTTTAAAGTTTTTTCCTATGTGAGTCTATGCAAAACTTGGGACCCCCAAGGAGGGGCCTCTTTTCACCCCAGGGGCATAATTTAAACAATTTTCAGAGAGGACCATTAGATGATGTCACATGCCAACAGCTCTTCAATAGCATGGTCTACCAAACCATCAAGCATTAAAAGGGAAACTGGCCTCTTCTCTTATACCCTCGTGGCGATGGGATTCCATCAGGAATGAGGTGTTGAGAGTGATTAATATTTAAGTTGCAGACCTTCCTTCACAATCGACCTAAAATAAATTATGTATAAACTAAACCAAATTCACATACCTTTATGTTCATCATAATCATTCTGGTGTTTCCAATCAGTCACATCAATACAACTGTTTTCTGTAATAGTTTCTGTTTTCAAGGATAGTCTCAACTTCTTTGTTGGAACACTTAGTCTACATTTATCTTCCACAGCACCATCTCCGCTGCCATACATTTCTTCTGTAACTTTAGCCATTTCTACAAAATATATAAATGTTTCTCTTAAGGTATTGGACCCGTAATAGAGTACCTCCTTTTTGAAGAGTATTCAATTCCTAGCATTAACCAACTTTGACTGCAATTTTCAGGGGGCGTAGGTTCAAGCCCCACTGGGACCAAAATTTTTTTTCTGCATAATTTATTTTCCTTTTTTTCTAGTAAGTTTTTACTTCTTTCAATACTTATTAGGGGTGTAATGTACAAAAGTGGAAAATTTTCATTTTATAAGCAATTTCTTGCTGTTCAAAGTGAATTTACCTCTAAATCAGGAGGGGTAGAGTTAGACATCTTTAAAAATACTGAGTTACATGCAGTAAAAGTTCTCTATTTTGCCTTCATTCTTTAGATTACATATTGTGGAAGAAATGCAAGTAGGTTTTACTTCTGCCCCATGGTTATTTTTGAATGAAGTGAGCAAAATTCAAAAACAGACCCACAGGATTCGACCTTAATTTTTCAATGTTAGAGTTAGAATTCTGTCTCATTAAATATGTTTACTTGAGACACCCTAGAAATAACGATATTTACAGTTTTATTTTGTGTTTTATAATTGTTTAACAATAGTTTGATGTTTCAAAATTAATGCTGTAATGAATTCTCTGCAAACATTTTAGATAGTGGCCATCACACTGAAACTTGTCTCTACTTGAGCTTGAGGAAATAACATAAATTATACAAAATTTACAAAAAACGGCACGGTAAAAGTTGTTTAAAATTTGCAACACAGTGCGAAACATGGTCAACTTTAAGAATATACCAAGCAAATGCTATCTTTTAAACATTACTATTAGGTGTCCAATACCTTAATAAAATACAAACTCAAAACACTGCTCAACATTAACCACATGTTTTTTTCATCATTTTGAGAATGTCATCAACACTACTTAAATTGGGATATTGTCTTGCTGGATATAGGACTAAAACAACTTAAATTTGAAAAATTTAATGTCTATCTGGAGGATGATTAAAGCACTCTTACACATCCCCACCACACCCCATCCGTGTGTGAGATGACTCTGGTATTGTTAATGATGACAACTAACAATCTGTGCTCTGATTATGTAATGGTTATGTAAAATTGGATTAAACTAAAATATCTTGAAAATTGCTCTTTGTTCCATATGAAATATTTCTTTATTCAAAACAAGTTATTTTATGGAAAAGACATTAAAATTATATTATAAATGATGAAACTAAACCAGAACTTTGTTGTCAAGTGTCTTCAAAATGCCATGACATCATTTCTGTTTACCAGTACTAACTGGTCATGACTGAAAACAAAAAATCTGTCAATCTGACATTTCCCCGGGCATATGGTAATTTCATTTAGATTGTCAACAGATCTCCAGAACAAAGTGGATCCCACTGGCTAAATTGTCAAACATGAAAGCGAACAATTAATAAGAAGTAAAATCTACAATTTCAGCTTCACATCTCTTAGTTTTCAAGTTCAACAAGTAGTGTGTAATTTACTTAGGAAGGATACCCCACCAAAGAAATTTGACAAAATTTTGTTGAAATTCATGGACTGCACATTTCAGGAAAATGGAAATGACTGTGGTCAATATGCGATTGCAAATACCACTGCAGAAGCTAACGGAACAGACCCATGCACTCAAAGATATAATGTGGAACTTCTGCAGGGTCATTTGATTCATTGTTTGGAAAATGGTAAACTAACACGATTTCCTGCTGTGTCTAGGACTCTTGGGCATGCAAGTGGCATTATTAGATACACCGCTTACCTAAGGAAGTGGCTAGGGGTCCAGTAACCGGACCTCTAGACCCGGAGTATAGGGCAGGCTAGAGGTCCGGTAATCAATATGAATACTGAGAACAGTACTTACAATGAGCCAGGAGACTACATTTTATCTGTAAAAATGGGAGATGAATTCAAAAATTTGTTTTCGTATTTTTCTCATTTTAAATACATGGTAAGTCACAGGAAACAGAAACATTTATAATTCTTTAATCCCGTGAAAAATACGATCGCAAGTTAGACAAATAATTAATAGTAATTTGTACCCTGTGATCGGAAGCTTTTGTTTTTTCTTGTTTTTCTTCGGACTGATGAATTAAAATAATAAACTTATTTTTTTCTTTAGTATGTTAGACTTACCATATATCTAAAACTTAAAACAATGAGAAAAATACAAGAACAAACTTTTGAAATCATCTCCCATTTTTATAGATAAAATACAGTCTGCTCTTTGTAATTCTCAGTATATTGATAACCTTACCTTTAGCCTGCCCTGTATGGTTGACTCCGGGTCTAGAGGTCCGGTTACCAGACCCCTAGCCACTTTCTTACCTGAAAGTATTTTGTACATGCGTGTAGAATTCCTGAAGATGGCATGTATGTGGTTTGCAACAAGTGCAAAATATGGTATCATCCGGAATGTGAGGAACTACATAAAGACAATATACCGGTTGATGACGTTGTTCCCTACTGTTATAAAAAATGCATAAACCCCAAGAAGAAAAATACCAAATGCACAAAAAGGAAATAATTGTATATATTTTAAGGGTATGTTATATCAATGTTGATAAAAACATTTCTCATGATTTTGTCTTCAATTTCTTAGAGCAAATATAAAGAAACCATTCATCGAAAACCTATGAAACATTCCCGTAGATCACAGAGTCCTGTCCGACAATTGTTATACAGAGCAAACATTTCGTAGTTTACTTAATACTTTCGTATTTCTAAAAATAGATAGTGTCACGTGTTTTAGTCCATCGAGTAGGTCATCACAGAAAATTCAATGTGTCAAAGATATTAGATGTATGTCAAGGATTTATGTCATCACGGAATTCAAGATTGTCACGGGTTTTAGGTGATCCAGACAGTTGTCTTATGGTTTATGCTTTGAATTGTCAGACTCAAAGGGTATCAGGTCAACTCGTCCCCAAGTCAACTCGTTCCTGATTTGGTCATTTCGTTCCCCTCATGATAAAATTTGGTCAACTTGTCCCTATTTTGGTCAACTCGTCCCCCTTTTGGCATTTTAATGGTATTTAATTGTATGAGAAGTTGCCAATTGACTGAATGAAATGTGTTAGGATTGAGGAAATTATTTGTTAAAGTTTAATCTTATTGAAGAGTTTGAAGGTAACCAGCATCAAATACGAATATTAAAACAGCAATCATGTTGTAGATCTAGCAGACTTACAAAACAAGAGGGCCATGATGGCCCTGTATCGCTCACCTGAGTACCATTGCTCAAAATGATATGATTAAGTTTTGACATAGAGCACATAGGCATACACATTAAATATCATCAGGATAAACATTTTCTTATAACAGTCCCTTTTGACCTAGTCAGGGCCAATTTCCATACCAAGTTTGAGGGTCCTAGGCTCAAATGCTGCATTTTTGTACTAACATGACTATTCCTTACCCTGGAAGACTCAAATAACATTTAAAACCAATCTCATTAGACACTGCTGAGATATATTTGGTTACATAAAATAAAGGGAGGTAATTTGTCATAAATTCAGTCAATTTGTATCTCCACTGATTGTCCAAGTCCATTTGTTGACATAAATGAAATTTCAGATCAGTATCTTCATAAGTTACGGAGATATACTCATTTTAACTTGAAATAAAGGGAGGTAATTTGAATAAAATCAGTCCATAGTTATCTACCCTGATTGTCTAAGTCCAACTAATGACAATAATGAAATTTCAAATAAGTCCTATAAGTACTTACTGATATAAATCCATTTTGATTACAATCAAGGGAGGTAATCAGATATAAAATAACTCTGGAACCTATGACTGGATCTGACAGATTCGTCATGGAATCCAGGATTTATTGTTGGTAAAGATATTTAGGAAGTTTGTATCAAATCAAAGCATAAATGAAGTCTCTATATGGCTAAAAAAGCCAAAATAGCAAATTTTGGACCTTTAAAGGACCATAACTCTAGATCCCATGATGGAATCTAGCCAGTTCAAGAAAGGAACCAAGATCTTGTGGTGATACAAGTAGTGTGCAAGTTTCATTAAAATCAAATCATAAATGAAGCTGCTATTATGCAGACATGGTCAAAATAGCTAATTTTGGCCCTTTCAGGGGCCATAACTCTGGAATCCATTATGGGATCTGGCCGGTTCAAGAAAGGATCCGAGATCTTATGGTGACTAATTCTAGCCCTTTCAGGGGCCATCACTCTGGAACTTATAATGGAATCTGACCAGTTCAAGAAAGGAACCAAGATCTTATGGTGATACAAGTTGTGTAATAGTTTGGTTAAAACTAGAGCTATCACTAAAGGTGATGAATGTACCCCCAGCATGCACTGACACAGTACATTGCAATTTGACGCACACAAGATTGCATAATTATGTGGACTGTATGTATATGGACTGTATGTATATAGACTGTATGTATACAGTATAGTAACAAAAAACAAAGTCCCATAACTATGCAGAATATTTATTAAAAGAATGTAACATGCACTCTGCACAACTAGGGTTGGTACTGATCACTTGTGTGAAGTTTCATTAAATTGTGTGCAAGGGTTTGGTAGATTAGGCACGCACAAGATTGCATATGCAGACTGTATGTACATAGTATGTTAACAAGAAACAAAGTCCCATAACTCTGCAATTTTTGTTGCTGAAAGAACCTAACATGCCCCATGCACAACTACTGTTGTTACTGATCACTTGTGTGAATTTCATTAAATTGGTGTCAAGGGGATGAGGAGAGATGGTGCGCACAAGATTGTGTCTATGTATATAGTATAGTAACAAAAAAACAAAGTCCCATCACTCTGCAAATTTTTTTTCTAAAAGAACCTAATATGCCCCATGCACAACTACTGTTGGTACTGATCACTTGTGTGAAGTTTCATTAAATTGTGTCAAGGGGATGAGGAGAGATGGTGCGCGCACAAGATTGTGTCTATGTATATAGTATATAGTAACAAAAAAACAAAGTCCCATAACTCTGCAAATTTTTTTTCTAAAAGAACCTAACATGCCCCATGCACAACTACTGTTGGTACTGATCACTTGTGTGAAGTTTCATTAAATTCTGTCAAGGGGATAAGGAGAGATGGTGCGCACAAGATTGCGTCTATGGACAGACGGACAGACAACCTCTTACAACTTTGTTGTAGGGGGGTACAATAAAAACAAGATCACTAGACACATGCATTCCCTATCTTTCCGGCAAATTCAAACACCCTGTAATTATTACAAGTTCTCTTTCTACCCGGCTACCATCATTCTCTGGAATTCTTTGCCGGCTGACATTGCTCAGGCACCTACCCTGGACCAGTTTAGGCAAGGGGTAACCAAACTGTGCCAGGACTTCTGAGTGACCAGGCTGTTTTTAATCTTTTTACTGTACATTTCGCCTTTTTATTAGCACTATCAGCTTTGTCTCAAATTCTCACAAATACTTTATGTATTACTTTATTTCTCCTGTACACTCCTGCTTTTAAACTCTTATGCACAGACGCGCACCTGCATAAAATACTCGCAAGGGTGTCATGCAGTATTTATAGATAGATAGAATCATAAATGATGCTGCTATTGTGCAGAAAAGGTCAAAATAGCTTATTCTGGCCCTTTCAGCAGCCATAACTCTGGAACCCATAATGGAATCTGACCAAGATCTTGTGGTGATACAAGTTGTGTGCAAGTTTGGTAAAAATCAAATAATAAATAAAGCTGCTATTGTGCAGACAAGGTCAAAATAGCTAATTCTGGCCCTTTCAGGGCCCATAATGCTCAACAGTCAGTTTGAATCTGTTTTTTCCCGTCCACAACCACTCAGCCTTAAGCAACTATCGAAAAGTGCAGCCTCCACTCCTACCCACCAGCCTATGTCTCCAATAAGTATAAGTGTCGAAGGTGTAGACAAACTACTTCTAGGTTTAAACCCGCATAAGGCCTCAGGGCCAGATGAAATCTCACCCAGGTTACTTAAAGAACTACATAATGAAATTGCCCCTCTTCTAACAGTCATCTTCCAGCAGTCACTTGAAACTGGCATTATTATGAACGACTGGAAACATGCGGTCATAGCACCAGTTTTCAAAAAAGGTCAGAAATCTAAACCCAGTAATTATAGGCCCATCTCCCTGACTTGTATAGCATCCAAATTATTAGAGCATATACTAGTCTCCAACATAATGTCATACTTCGACAAGAACAACGTCCTTAGCCCACAACAACATGGTTTCAGGTCAAAACATAGTTGTGAGACCCAACTCATAGGTTTTACCCGAGAAATAGCAGATAATCTTGAAAAAGGTCAACAAACTGATGTAATTATTATGGATTTTAGTAAAGCCTTCGACAAAGTAGATCATCATAAACTGATTCACAAACTCAAATACCTAGGTATTAATAATAAGGTCACCGCATGGGTTAAGTCATTTCTCAGTAACAGATCTCAGCAAGTCCTTGTTGAAGGTAAAGTCTCTGAAAGGTTACCTGTCCTATCAGGGGTCCCCCAAGGCTCAGTCCTTGGCCCCTGCCTATTTCTCGCCTACATAAATGACTTGCCCAGTAGTATCAAAAGTCGAGCCCGTCTCTTTGCTGATGACACCATTGTCTACCTTACCATCAAATCTAAATCCTCTGCAGAAAGCTTACAGCAAGACCTCTACTGTTTAGAAAAATGGGAAAAAGAATGGTCAATGGAATTTAATCCCGATAAATGTGAAGTTCTTAGAATATATCGTAAAAGAAATCCTGTTATATATCCTTACACCCTACATAATGTCCAACTTCAGTCCACTGACCATGCAAAATATCTTGGTGTTACCCTAAATAATAACTTGACCTGGTCAAATCACATAAATAACATAACATCCAAGGCCAGTAATACCCTTCGCTTCATCAAAAGGAATGTAAAGACTACCAACAGACAGGTTAAAGAAATGGCCTACAAAACCTATGTCCGCCCCCAGGTCAAGTACTGTTCCACGGTCTGGCACCCCTGGCAAAAATATCAAACTCATAAAGTAGAAAGGGTACAAAGATCTGCAGCCCGCTATGTTTTTAATGACTACCAGTATACCAGTAGCGTCTCAGATATGTTATCTGAACTTAATTGGAAGACCCTAGAACAAAGAAGAAATCATTCCTCCCTGGTTATTTTCTATAAGATAAGAAATGAATTAGTGGCTGTGGACCATCACCATCTCACACAGACACGAAATTTAAATTACTTAATTCCACAGTCCAAAACGTTGTACCATGAAAATTCCTTTTTCCCCAGGACTATCAGACTATGGAACAGTTTACCAATATATATCCAGTCCAGTCCCAATTTGCAGACATTTGTCAGCGGGCTGGACTCGCAGTCTCTCTAAATACTATAATCCGCTGATTTTAAACTGTATACTTTGGGTCTTTTATCTTTTTAATTTTGCACATAACATTTTTACTAAAAAAACTGTTTCCTGACAGCGCCTTCCAGTCATAATCGCTAGACGATTGTTCGGCAGTAGATAGTTGAAGTTGAAGTAATGGGATCTGGCCAGTTCAAGAGATGTTTATATGCTGTAAGTTTAGCATTAAATATACTTATTTGAAAAAAAAATACGACTTAATTTATCATATTTTAATTTTGTTTTCAAAAATATTTTTTTTAAAAAGTGGGGCCGAAATGACCAATTTGAAATCGCCGAGGGGCACGAAATGACCAAATCGGGGACGAGTTGACTCGGGGACGAGTTGATTAGGGGACGAGTTGACTGTAAATCGACTCAAAGCACTGGCAATCACTGACATAACATGGAACTAAAATAATAAAACACATAAATTGAGAGCATCGTTTTAAATAGTAGGCCCTATTTGTATATAAATGTATAAAACATAATGAGTTTTACCGTCTTTAATAATAAAAAAAAATTATAATAGACGATAAGCGTTCCGACGTTCCTGATCACAAAAACTACATAGAGTTATTTCCCTTCCAATATGTCTGCGCCCATGAATCTCGAAAAAGTGTTTGTCAGAGAAGTTCAGAGAAACGACTCTGAAATCCTGCAGATCAATCAATGTGAGGTTGGAGATGTAGGTTGTGTTGTTTGGGATGCAGCCATTGTCCTTGCAAAATATCTAGAATCCCATGACTTTCACAGAGGCAATGATTTGGTGGATAAAGCTGTTGTGGAGATTGGTGCAGGCACAGGGGTTGTTGGGCTGATGGCTGCAAGTTATGGGTACGTCAAAATACTGATATGAGACTTGGTGTAAAGATATTGAAGTTTAAAGTAGGCCTAGAATCAGTGCTGTCGTGTTTACCAGGGTAATTCAAACATTTGGCAAAATTCGGCCCCATTCCCCCCTCTGAAAAGTATGCTTTTTCCCCCATTTAAAAAAAATTCCCCCCTCACCAGAGTTTACATCGAGTAAAATTGATGTCCTATGCGGCATCGGGTTTTATTTTATACCATGTGGTAATGGGTTATATTAAATAATAAATAGAATATGAGTATTCCCACACAACCTATTTTCGACCACAACCTATTTTCGACCGCCTAGGACTTTGTATGATAAAAATCTTTACAAGCCAAATTTACCAGTAGTGATTGTTTCACTGTTTACAGCAGAGACAACATGTTAGGAACCTTTTCTCCTTCAGTTTTTGTACTTGGAAGTTTATATAAATTGCATTTATGTAGCAGTGCCATGTTTTCATGAGGTTTTTCTTATTTCTAAAAAACCTGCATGTTTCCTTGTCTACTAGTACTACATATTCTTACTTAAACCAATATCAGTATTTATATATCTTTTGTACTAAATGTATATTGCGTAACACATGTTTACTGCCAGAATTGTGAAGCATACTGTAATTAAATTATTTTGACAATGCAGTCATGATGCCTGTCCTTGCAACAGTTTTCTTCATTTTCTAAGCAGTTTGAAATATTCAGAGTGTCAATAGCTCGGAAGGTCTTTTCACCCCAAGACACCCAAAGACACTCCAAAACACCGCAAGACACCTAGAATATTAATTTATTTGTATCATTTATTAAAAATATATATCTTAAAGACATGCTAATACAGTTAAGATAACCTTCAGAGTAGATTTGTTCAAGGAAATACATATAAGAACATCCGCTGAAACAAACTTGTTATTAATGTGAAAGGGAGGTAAAGCCAGTGTTACTATGTAAATAACATATTTATTTGTTTCCCTTGGATATAGTCATTCTGCAGTTCCCAGACGCCCTTACAGTTAAAAACATTTTTTTTTTACTCAAATTTACTAACATATTTTACAAACGCAATAACTTTTAAATGAAAAGGAAATAACTGGATCTCCTTTAGGCTTTATCATAGTTAAGCTTTTTGGATTTTTCCCCTTGAATTATTATGTCCTGAAGTTTCCTTTTTTATGATTCAGAAAAAAAAGAAAATTATCACCTAAAACATTAAAATATGTTATTATTTTGACATTTTAATACTAAACAATAGGACGATTATTGTTTTTTAGGTGTCTTGGGGTGTCTTTGGATGTTTTGGGGTGTCTTGGGGTGAAAAGACCCTCCCTCAATAGCTAGCAATAATATAATACATTGTCATCTATGACAGATATCAATGTAGCAGATGTGACACCCTGATTCTCTGGAGTTATTGAGCACATGATATAGTACTTTAGATAATGTACTAACTTTTGTCTGTCATTTACTTTACCCTACCCCCTGTAATCTAGGTGCCAATTTAGGCAAGTGTACCTACAGTATATTGATCTGCCGCATTGGTTTTGGTGTTTGTTGCCAGACTTGATTTGTGTGTGTTCTATGTTTGCCATGTTGTAATTAAACTACTGTAAAAGTTTAGTGCTGTTTTTTTTTTGCTAAAATGAAAACACCACCTGTGGTCGGATTTAGGTTGTAAATTTTCAGCATGACTTCCTACTGATGGCTTTCAAAATCATCATGCCAGGGATTCGATCATTAAGAAACTTTAAACTTAAATGGTATGCTTTTATAGCACTTATGCTGATAGAAAGTGTGAGACAATAAACCAAAGATTTGGACTTGCATTTGTACAAAACTGGACAGAAAACCTGTTAAGCAGTCGAAAACTGGTTGTGCCAGGATATATACTATCAGGTGGGTGCTTTCCAAGTTCATTTTGTTTTCATAGTCAAGCGCCTCGCCGATGGCTTCAAAATGTCACACAACGCGAAGTCTTATCTGAAAAAGGTAGACAAAAAATGGCTAAAGGGTCTAAGAATACTGACATTCTGTTAAAAACAGAGCCTTCTTTTTTCAAAGTAAACTGGCTCCCGTCCCTATGTTTGTTCTTATTTACATATATAGGCCTATATAAGTTTATTCATTAAGAGGGAAGTAACTCCAGTAGGTTGTTTCTACATTGACATTTTTTATTGCCCCTGGCTTCGAACATAGGTTGTATGGTTCAGCCATCAGATAAAATGTGCTATATTAGAGGCTTATGATTTTCTTATTTTGCCTGCAGTATTTATATAAAAAATAACCATGCAGCCAGGGAGCCAGGCTATTTTCAAAGGTACTTCCTCCATCTGCAAGGTCCATAATCATTTTTGATGTGACATCTCGGCAAAGGCAAATTAAGAGAAATCGAGAACAGGAATGTTCTGTTGTCAAAAAACTCTACGATTTTCTTTTTTAACTTGTTTCTGGCACAATGTCATTAATCGCTTTCTTGAATTTTAAATATATGGATAGGGTTGGATACCGGTTCCCGGTATCGGTACCGTACCGAATAATCACTTCGTAAAGTACCGGTATATACCGTTTCGTAAAGAACCGGTTCCGATTCCGGTATTTCCATAAAAGTAAATAAACAAAATAATTACCAAATCCGCGGCAAAAGAAAGCAGAAATTAAGCAAATAGTATTTGAAACACAGTTATAGGAATAAGGTCAGTAATTCGGTCGAAAATGTGCTTCCGTGGTGTAGTCGAAAGAAGTCCATAATAAATAGATCCTAATTTTCCCATTTTCTGCGCAAATTCGTGTAGAACGAGCGCTTTAATCACACTTTTTCGCTACTAGAATACATTCTGCATGAAATGAGACGGTTTTCATGTTCATACAACCCACATGGCAAGTTTTGCAGATCGAAACCGGAAGTAGGTGTTTATTGCGCGGAGGAGAGCAAATATGCGCCATTTTTAGGGTAGCAGACCACAACTGACTGGCATTTCACTAGGAACTATTCAACCCCCTATTTTCTTTTCATTTTTTCGTTAATTTGTGATAGAACTTTCATGAAAAATTGGTGCAGGAAAAAGTGATGTTCTCTAAAGATACGTAAAGACGACATGAAGTTGTCGTTTTTTATATGAAACAAAGAAGGATTTGAATTACTGACCTTTAACCTATAAGAGCTGAAATAAGACTATTCTCGAAACACATCGTAATTAGTCTTTATAGCCATAAATCGGTTGTAAATGATATAAAAGAGTGTTTCCAATGCAAAATAATAATGAAATGTGAAAAATTTTGAATTTTGACCTTATTTTATGTACATGCGTCTATTTCAGCAGCGATTTCTGGGATTTAAAAGCCAATACTTTGTCTGGAGAATGTCAGAAAATGCACAAAATGCATCCTTCTGGGTCTTATTCATGACGGAATGAATGATATTTCAGAATCCCAGTGAAAAATGATGCAAAAAAGTGAAACTTTTACCAAAATATACAATAAAAGGCCCATAAGGCCAAAAATTAGCCCTGTAAAGGGGTAGGGGATGGCTTCTATTAAATGTCTATATTTCTCCAAAATCTCGAAATTTCACAATGAAACTTGGCAATATGTTTGGTATTACATCTTTCTTGGAAATAGAGATGAAAATGGTGTGAAATTTGATAAGAAACATTTCTTATAGGAATAAGGTCAGTAATTCGGTCGAAAATGTGCTTCCGTGGTGTAGTCGAAAGAAGTCCATAATAAATAGATCCTAATTTCCCATTTTCTGCGCAAATTCGTGTAGAACGAGCGCTTTAATCACACTTTTTCGCTACTAGAATACATTCTGCATGAAATGAGACGGTTTTCATGTTCATACAACCCACACGGCAAGTTTTGCAGATCGAAACCGGAAGTAGGTGTTTATTGCGCGGAGGAGAGCAAATATGCGCCATTTTTAGGGTAGCAGACCACAACTGACTGGCATTTCACTAGGAACTATTCAACCCCCTATTTTCTTTTCATTTTTTCGTTAATTTGTGATAGAACTTTCATGAAAAATTGGTGCAGGAAAAAGTGATGTTCTCTAAAGATACGTAAAGACGACATGAAGTTGTCGTTTTTTATATGAAACAAAGAAGGATTTGAATTACTGACCTTTAACCTATACGCGATCGACATTGTTTACTGTGACACCGCTCCGAGTAACATGGAGAGCTGGCCTTGCGAATAATTTCGTATGCTAAATATTATTATAAAAAACTTCTTTTCCCGTCGTTTTAAACTACGTGAATCATACTTAATTGCAAAATATACGACATTTTTTTGCTCTTTGTCATATTCTATCAAAACAAATGAAAAAAAAAATTATTTTAATAAAAGTTACGAAACTAAGCTGTAACCTACGTAAACAAGTCATCGGTTTTCGCGAACTAATAGAAATACGTTATTGCTGGTTGTTTCAAGCGTTTTGAGGGTTATTTTTCAATGAAAATTGTGTTGGAAAAGATGTTGCAATTTAAATACATTACTAGTTAACCTGGTTGAAGATTTATCATGAGTGACAACGAGTCTGTTAGTGTTGAATTTCACAGTTCTCGTCAGTGTAGAGCAAGCATTAACACAGTCAGTGAGTCCTAGATTTAGATTGCACAGTGAGCGACGTATGTACTCTTTTTTTTTATTTTGGAAAACTCTAGTTTGTAAAATATGTTTATTTTATTTACTCTTTCATAATTTTAGTACAACATCAAATTAACAGACTTAAAATGTTTATATATCAAAGCAAATTTTCCTGTATAACTACTTAAAACGGTGTATTTAATACTAACCAAATCATTGCTTATGTGCACAGGTGCCAGACACATAACCAAATATTTTACTTAATAGACCTATATATGTATATAATAGTCTATTATATACATATATAGGTCTATTAAGTAAAATATTTGGTTATGTGTCTGGCACCTGTGCTTATGTGATGTACTTCAAAGCTTGGTATCGGTATCGGTATCGTTAAAAATACCGTATCGTTTCGTTGGTATCGGTATCGGACCGCTTCGTCCTTAACGATATCCAACCCTATATATGGACTAAACTTGTCCTGTCATTTCTGTGATCTATTAAATCTGTCAGGGTCTCACTCTGCACTTCTTGCAAATGCAAAATAGTTCAATTTTGACGAAAATGGTTATTTTGGAGGAAAAAAATACTTCTTATCAAATATTTTATGTTGGATTAGCCAAATGGTTGTATATTCTCCACCAGTGGCTAGAATAACCACACTATCCAAGATTCTTTGTGGATTGAAACATGCAGCAAAACTTACCCTTTCAGCTCGTTTGCGTCAAAATTTCCCCCGGCTAAGGTAAGGGCTCTGAACCCCTTTCCTCAGAAGTGGGGAAAAAAAACTGAGATTACCAGGAAGGTTTATTTATTGTTACATAATAAAACATCATTTCTCACTGACAGATATTTTAAAACCTATTTGTCACATATAAATATATATATATATATATATATATATATATATATATATATATATATATATATATATATATATATAGAGAGAGAGAGTAAAGAAGTAAGTAACAGGTAACAGTTTACTAAGAAAAATTGATGTTGAACGGTTGTTACATTCAAATTCATTGTTTTGATATATATAAAGCTTTAGTTTATCAAGAGCAGTCCTGACGTCAGCTGCTTTAGCGCCATATTCGTATGGCGTTTCTAATATTACCAAGGATATAAATTGACTTGAATAAGAAATTATGGATTTGTCAGTAAACAAAACTGACTTTTTAAATCTCCCATGAACCTTTGCAGCACCTTCAACAATTTCCATCAACAATAATTGTTGATTGTCATTATTCTGCAAAATTCAGGAGCTGAGGCTGGAAAACATACTTGCCGTATTTGCAAAATGTACAAAACATAGCTTAAATGTAAAGCTAAAGTACCAATTAAAATTTGAAAATATATTTCTTTTGATTAATTAATATGTACTTGTCTGCAGACAGTAAAATTCAAAAATGCACTGGTTTAAGTCTGGAGTTAAAAGGTCAGTTAGTTTATACTAATTTGTTTTTAAGCTCGATTGTGATGAAAGCTTCAAGCTTATTGGAACCACTCTCGAGTCTGCTTCCTGGAAAAACCAGTACTGGTGTCATATGAGAAGTCATGGTTGTGACCCTGGTTGGGCTCGAACCCACGACCACCGGATTGAACGGCCGTCACCTTATCCACTAGACCACCGCTCCCCAGTCTGTTGTCTGACCAGTTGGGATTCATTAATCTTAACTGTTTCCTGCCATTACTTCATTATGAGTATATCAAATAAATTATGAGTTCATAAAAAAAGATTCAGTAATCACCATTTTATCTGATACAATAAAAGTAGTACAATAGTGTAATGTCTCAAACTATCCTCAGACTTTCCAAAAGAGTACTTTTACTGCCATTTTGTAGCTTTTTTAACAGACACATTATTTTTAGACCACAATATATATGAATAAGTAGTTCTGCCTTTCTGATATTTTCCTCTGACTTTAGGAAGACTAAAATCCTTTTACTATACATGTATATTGTTATGTGGGACATTTATGCATATCTTTGATACACAAAAAAGTTATTTAGCATTTTATTACAGAGATATGTAGAAATAAGTAAGCTTGCGCATACAGAGAATTCTTCATGTGAGGAAGCCATCCAGCTGACTTGTAGAATGTTGGTGCAAGTTTTACACAGGTGGATTCCCATGCCTGAAACTATGCCCATAGGGACACACGTGGTCTTCCTGCACCATCAGAAGCTGAAAAAGTCACTGAAAAAGCCATAATATGTCTAAAAAAGTGTCAGTGAAACCCTTAACCCCCCAAAAAAAGACAATTCAGTTTTGTTATATTGTTTAGGGCAATGGTTACAATAACAGATCTAGAAGAGTTTGTTCCCTTGATGCAGCTAAATATAGACACAAACAAGCATCTGTGTAGGCATCCAGTTCAAGCAAAGGAACTCAAATGGGGGTCAGAGTTGAAGAGAGAATTCAGCCATGTTGATATTGTTCTGGTTGCAGACTGTATATATTATGAAGAGGTAATGATTTAAGAGCAAAACACATCTTTGCCTTAGTTTTAAAGCCTGAAATTAATTATTTAATTGCTAATTTTTAGCTTGTCCATTCAAAGAAGAAGAAGGGCTATTTCACTTGCCCTTGGTTCCGTACCCATGTTGGCCTTGGTCAAATTTCTTTATGAGGTCCAGTATCTTCTTCATTACTTAACATATTAAGTTGAAACTTGCTGTAATTGCTCATAGTGTAAATGTCTATTAGCTGTTTTAACTTAGATTTTTTAAAGTTTTCATATACTGTGAAATCATTAATATTCATGGAGGACTACTTTTCGTGGATTTCGTGGTTGAGTCAGTCCACGAAATTTAATACCAACAAACAAGTAAAATTCCCATTCATTTTATGTTCAAACGTTGAAATCCACAAATTCTTATCCCCACTAAATTGCTGTTTTGACCCAAACCACAAAATTTCATGCCCAAGAAATTAAATGATTTTACAGTAGTCTATCCTTTTGAAATTTTAATTTTAATTAAATTTCAGTTAAAAATTATTTAAAGTCCATTATCTTCTTTATTCCTTAAGATATTGAATTGAAACCTGCTGTACTTGCAAATAGTGACACTATACATTAGTGTGACAGGATATGTTACTTTAACTGCATTATTTCATGTCTTATTCTTCATTTTATCTCGATGTTTTTTTCAAAGAGTACAGTAGTGTGTTTTTAACCATTGCAGATACTATGATTAATCTTCACACTAATTTATCAGGTAATAACACAAGGTAATAGCACCAAGTCCCATAACTTTTTAGCTCACCTGTCACATAGTGACAAGGTGAGCTTTTGTGATCACCTGTCGTTCCTCGTCAGTCTGTGCGTCCGTCCGTCAACAATTTTTTGTCTGCACGATATTGGTTTCATTTATGATTTTATTTTAACCAAACTTGCACACAACTTGTATCACCATAAGATCTTGGTTCCTTTCTTGAACTGGCCAGATTCCATTATGGGTTCCAGAGTTATGGCCCCTGAAAGGCCCAAAATTAGCTATTTTGACCTTGTCTGCACAATAGCAGCTTCATTTATAATTTGATTTTAACCAAACTTGCACCAAACTTGTGTCACCATAAGATCTTGGTTCCTTTCTTGAAACGGCCAGATCCCATAATGGGTTCCAGAGTTATGGCCCCTGAAAGGGTCAAAATTAGCTATTGTGACCTTGTCTGCACAATAGCAGCTTCATTTATGATTTGATTTTAACCAAACTTGCACACAACTTGTATCACCATAAGATCTCGATATACGCCCACAGGGACGTATTATGTTATCGCCTCAGTGTCCATCTGTCTGTCTCTGTGTTGGTTAGCAATTTCCCTTCTGCTCTGTAACTCTTGAACCCCTTGATGGATTTCAAAGAAACCTAACACAAATGTTCAACTCATTGAAACGACGTGCAGAGCGCATGTTTCAGATGGCTCACATCAATGTCAAGGTCACACTTAGGGGTCAAAGGTCATATGTTTTGTGTGAATATTGCTCTGCATTGCAGTGCTCTTGTTTTTATTTGGCAGATCCTTCTTTTGTTCGCTTACAATAATTTTTTTAATTACTTCCCTTTTATGTTACTATAAATAGCTTATTTAGTAACTTTTTTATTATTGGCCGTAGGGAAAAACCGAGACCACTTTTCTGTAAAACAACATGGATTGTACCTCCAATTTTTATACGCCCGTTTGAAAAACGGGACGTATTATGGGAACGCCCCTGGCGGGCGGGCGGGTGGCGTCCACAGACTTTGTCTGGAGCATGTAGAAGATATTTTGATGAAACTTGGCACAGTTGTTCACCATCATGAGACGGAGTGTCATGCGCAAGAACCAGGTCCCTAGGTCTAAGGTCAAGGTCACACTTAGAGGTCAAAGGTCAAATTCAAGAATGACTTTGTCCGGAGCATATCTTCTTCATGCATGGAGGGATTTTGATATAACTTGGCACAAATGTTCACCACCACAAGGCGGAGTGTCATGCGCAAGAACCAGGTCCCTAGGTCTTCGGTCAAGGTCACACTTAGAGGTCAAAGGATACAAGAATGAAAACCTTGTCCGGAGCATTTCTTCTTCATGCATAGAGGGATTTTGATATAACTTGGCACAAATGTTCACCACCACGAGAGGAAGTGTCGTGCGCAAGAACCAGGTCCCTAGGTCTAAGGTCAAGGTCACACTTAGAGGCCAAAGGTCAGATACAAGAATGACTTTGTCCGAAGCATTTCTTCTTCATGCATGGAGGGATTTTGATGTAACTTGGCACAATTATACACCATCATGAGACGAAGTGTCATGCACAGTTCCCTTTTTAGAATTACTTCCCTTTGTTGTTACTATAAATAGCTTATATTGTTACTTTTTCATTACTAGTCGTAGGGAAAAATCGAGACCACTTTTCTGTAGTACAACATGCATGCTACATCCAATTATGAGGTGTATTTTGACCAATCTCTACCTGGTAAAGATTTTTGTGTGCACTTACAATTTTTTTTGGATTTTTTTTTTTTTTTTTTTTTTTTTTTTTTTTAAGATTACCTTCCCTTAGTTGTTACTATAAATAACTTATATTGTAACTTTTTTATAATTGACCGTAGGGAAAAAACAAGACCACTTTTCTGTGGTACAACATAGATGTTACTTTCAAATTTTAGGTGTATTTTAAGGTATCTCTACCTGGTAAGGAGTTTTTTTGTGGACTTACAAAAACAAAAGACTTACAATGATTACTAAACAACCACAAAATTAAAATTCCATTTGCAAATACAAGTGCTAGAGTAAAGAAATTTGCTGTGACGGGCGTATATTGTGACATTCTGGCACTCTTGTTAGGTGTATTTTGACATATCTATACCTTGTAAGAATTTTTTCTTTTTGTTTTCGGTTAAAGCAATGGTACTCAGGTGAGTGATATAGAGCCATCATGGCTCTCTTGCATATGAATTTTAGCAAATTATCCCCCTTCTTGGACTAAGAAAATCTAGGTTGAAGTTTTGCATACAAATTTTTCCCTCAGAAGCGAATGCAGATATTGAATTGAAACTTTTTAAAGTTATTGAGGTGGATAAATCATTATGAAAGGTGCATGTCCCAGGACTCAAAATTATATTTTGGCAAAGTTATGCCCCTGTTTGGACTTGGTGGAATATGCAGCACTGAAATTACTGTCTCCTTTCGTTGAAACGCACTCGGATGTAAGGTGCAGTTGAACAAGATCACAGTATCAAATCCCATAACTCTTACTTGAAGTTGGACAACATACCTACATGTATTCTGAGATAGAAAATCCTTGTTGCTGTTGGGTTGTCTTAAAAATATTATATATTATAAACTGGGTTAAATTTTCTTCTCAAGACTCATTAGAGATTTTAAATGTAGGCAAAAAGTGCTTTTATGCAAGGGTTTCTCCTATGAGATATGTTTGTGTATAAAAATTTTTAAACTGTTTGTCACATGCTCAACTGTGTTATTGGTATTTTATCAAAGAAAGCCTTGTAAGGTACCACTTACCAGTATATAGTTGTTTATTTGCAGTCACTGGAACCTTTACTAAAGACCTTGGATGATCTATGTGGCAATGATACATGTATATACTGTTGCTACGAGGAGAGAACGACAGATAATAAACCAGAATTACAGAGAAAGTTCCTGCATGTAAGTGATTTTTATATGCCCATTTTGGAAAACGGGGATATATTATGAGATGGCTCATCTGTCCGTCCATCTGTCATATTTTGTGTCTGGAGCATAACTTTATAACTATTAAAGGTATTGACTTAAAACATTGAATCTAGATATATGGCGATGAGATGATATGCAATACACATGAACATGGTCTGTAGGTTTAAGGTCACGGTTACAAATTGAGCTCAAAGGTCAGATCTGTCCGTCTTATTTAGTGTCCAGAGCATAACATAATAACCATTCAAGGTATTGGCTTCAAACTTGTATGTAGGTGGTGCAGAGTGCATGAACCAGGGTGGTGGGTCAAAAGTTAAGTTCAGAGAAAGGTTGATCTGCCCATCATATTTCTTGTCAAGAGCGTAACTTAAAAACTATTAAAGGTATTGACTTGAAACTTTGCGTATAGGTAGGTGGTGATGAAACGATGTGCAGGCTGCAACAGTCTACATTACACACACTCCCACCCCCCCACCCTCCACCCATTAATTCTGCCCCCCTTCCAAGAAAGAGGGATATATTGTTTTGCAGATGTCTGTTGGTCGGTATGTAGACCAATCTGTTTCCAGATGATAACTCAAGAACGCTTGGGCTTAAGATCATGTAAGTTGATAGGATGGTTGGTCATAACCAGCAGATGACCCCTATTAATTTTGAGATCAGTAGGTCAAAGCCTAAAGGTTGCAGTAACCAAGAACAGTTAAACAGTTTCCGGATGATAATTCAAGAACGCTTTAGCCTAGGATCATGAAATTTGATAGGTTGGTTGGTCATGACCAGCAGATGACCTCTACTGATTTTGAGATCAGTAGGTCAAATGTTAAGGTCACAAGTTACCCAGAACAGTTAAATGGTTTACGGATGATAATTCAAGAACGCTTTAGCCTAGGATCATGAAATTTGATAGGTTGGTTGGTCATGACCAGCAGATTACCTCTATTGATTTTGAGATCAGTAGGTCAAATGTTAAGGTCACAAGTTACCCAGAACAGTTTAACGGTTTACGGATGATAATTCAAGAACGCTTTAGCCTAGGATCATGAAATTTGATAGGTTGGTTGGTCATGACCAGCAGATTACCTCTATTGATTTTGAGATCAGTAGGTCAAATGTTAAGGTCACAAGTTACCCAGAACAGTTAAATGGTTTACGGATGATAATTCAAGAACGCTTTAGCCTAGGATCATGAAATTTGATAGGTTGGTTGGTCATGACCAGCAGATTACCTCTATTGATTTTGAGATCAGTAGGTCAAATGTTAAGGTCACAAGTTACCCAGAACAGTTAAACGGTTTACGGATGATAACTCTAGAACGCTTGGGCCTAGGATCTGTACCTTGTGCAATTACTGAATGCATCAAGGGGGGCATTTCATGTTCTACAAGCTCTTTTTCATTTTTCTTGTGCAGTTTATAATTTTTGTATACATATATGGATAATCAAATAACTAGATACAAACAGTTACCTAAATAAGATGATGTGTCTTGTCTAACACTTTGATCCGTAGCTCAGAGGTAAAAAAACATACATTTGTACTTAAAATTCATTTTTCTGTTGTCTAGCCTGTAACTTTTATATACATAGAAGGATATTCAAATAACTTGTTAATAATTTTCACCATAAAAAGGGAATAGAACATTAAAACATTTATGTAGAAATAGATTTTTATGGCAGTTATTCTTTTTAGTCGGTATATGTTCTGTTGTCAAAGTGCCTTTAAAGGACTCACAGTCTTATGTGCTAACATCACATTGTAGGGGCATTAGTTTCCTTTGGACACATCTCTTAGTCAGAGTCAGTCTGCATAGTTTCTGTATGTGTCTAACTCTTGAAACATAATGTAGTAATATTTTCCTTTTAGACAGTTAGACTTTTTTCCTTATTTGTTACAGCGAGGGTGTAGGAATCAAGACAGTTGGGAAGATCTTCAGCATAGAGAAGATTCCATTACTGTGGTGGTTTGGGGGAGCAGGCTTTCCTTATAATGTTTCTTTTTGTTTTGACCCTCTTTTGTGTCATTTTACTTCACTCATTGTTTTCAGATGGGTGGGAAGATCTTCAATATAAAGAAGATTCAATTATAGTTGGTTAGGAGCAAGGTTTCGTATCTGATTATGCTGCTCTTTGTATTCAGTGATTGAGATCTTTGGTGTGGAGAAGATTATGTTACACATGGTTGGATGGAGGCAGGGTTGTTTATCTGATTATGTTACTCTTTGCTTCCAGAAAGTTGAGATGACCTTAATTGCAGAGAAGACTCCATTGCAGCTGGTTTGTTGGTGGAGCAGAGTTTTTATAACCCCACAAAACGAAGTTTGTGGGGGGTGTATATAGGAGTGAGCTTGTTGGTTTGTCGGTTTGTCGGTCAGTCTGTCCGTTGGTTTTTATGGTTTCCGTACAATAACTCATAAAAGGCTCGACAAATTTAAATAATTTTTGGTACACAGTGTAAAATTATAAAATACAGGTCAAGTTCGACTTTAAGGTCAGTAGATCAAAGGTCAAGGTCACATTGACCCAGAACAGTTAAACTGTTTCCAGATGATAACTTGAGAATGCTTAGGGCCAAGGATTATAAATTTTGGTACACTGGTGTAACATCATAAAATATGGGTCGAGTTCAACTTTGAGGTCAGTTGGTCAAAGGTCAAGGTCACAATGACCTGAAACAGTGAAACTGTTTCCAGATGATAACTTGAAAATGCTTGGGGCCAAGGATCATAAATTTTGGTACACTGGTGTAACATCATAAAAAATAGGTTGAGTTCAACTTTGAGGTCAGTAGGTCAAAGGTCAAGGTCACAATGACTCGGAACAGTTAAACGGTTTCCGCATGATAACTTGAGAATGCTTGGATCTAGGATCATAAATTTTGGTTCATGGATGTAACATCGTAAAATGCAGGTTAAGTCCGACTTTGAGGTCAGTAGGTCAAGGGTCAAGGTCACCTGGAACAGTAAAATGGTTTCTGGAATATAACTTGAGAACGCTTGGGCCTAGGATCATGAAAGTTGATAAGGAGGTTGATCATGACATGCAGATGAAACCTATTGATTTTGAGGTCAGTAGGTCAAAGGTCAAGATCATTGAAAATGCTTGGGCCTGGGATCATGAAAGTTGATAAGAAGGTTGGTCATGACCAGCAGATGACACCTACTGATTTTGAGATCAGTAGGTCTAAGGCCAAGGTCACAGTGACCCGGAACAGTTAAATTGTTTCCGGATGATAACTTGAGATTGCTTGGGCCTAGGATAATGAAACTTGATAGGGAGGTTGATCATGACCAGCAGATGACCCCATTCATATTGAGGTTCAACATCGACATTGGCTTACTTCTGTGACAAGGCCGTATTGTGGGGGTATAATTCGTCACTCCTTTGACAGCTCTAGTTCTATTTGATAATGTTACTATTTGCCTTCAAATGGGTGAGAAGATCTTCATTGGGAGAAGATTCCATTATGACTGATGGATCAGGGTCTCTGATTTTATTATGTAGCTCTTTGCTTTCAGATGATTGAGAAAATCTTCATTATAGAGAAGACTCCATTACAACTGGGTGGGTGCCGATTTCATTATGTACTCTTTGTTTTCAGATGGTTGAAAAGATCTTCAGTGTAAAGAAGATTCCAGAACAGCTGGTTGGGTGGAGAACAGGGTCTCCTTTCTGACTATCTTACTTTTTGTTTTCAGATGGTTGAAAAGATCTTCAGTGTAGAGAAGATTCCATTACACAGACAAGATGAACAATTTTGTAGTGAAGATATACATATATTGAAAATGACAAGATTAAGACTTTCTTGACAAAACTAACACTTTCTCCATAGAATTTTTCCAGCATTGTTTTATTTCCATTCAAAAGTCTACATCTTTGTCAGAGTTTGAAATAAAATGGTGAAAAGCTTTAGTTCCTGTATATTTAATATTTTAACGAAACTTCAAAGCAGTGTTTAGGAGACTGTAAGGCCGAGTGATTTAAGGTTGCTGACTTCAAACCATTTGCCTCTCGCCGCTGTGGACTCAAAACCTCAGGTGGAGTATAGAATTCATTTATGTGAGGAAGCATTGTTGGTTCTACCCAGCTTCACACTTTGGTTTGAAGTAATATCTGGAGGGGCATGGGGGTCTTCCCCGACCTTCAAAAGCTGCCAGATTGCCATATAACATATCAGTGTGTTTGTGGAGGAATGAAATAATAATAATGGTAATGTTTAACTGTAAATGACTAAATCAAGTGTGCATTAACATATTTCAGCTTGAAGAAATGTCCCAACATATAAATATGCCTGCAGCAGTATAAAAATGCTACCAGTTTCCATTAAGGAGGTAGGTTACCTTGTTACAAGGGTAAATTCAATTTAGTTGAACCGCAGCATTTTTAGCTCACCTGAGCACGAAGTGCTCAAGGTGAGCTTTTGTGACCACCCTATGTCCTACGTCCGTCCATTCGTCATCATTAATTTGACTGTTAACACTTTAGAGGTCACAACTTTGGCCTAATCTTAATGAAACTTGGTCAGAATGTTACCCTCAATAAAATCTTGGATGTGTTCGATATTGGGTCAAAAACTAGGTCACCAGGTCAAATCAAAGGAAAAGCTTGTTAACAATGTAAAGGCCACATTTATGACTGTATCTTCATGAATCTTGGTCAGAATGTTAATCATGATGATTTCAAAGTCCAGTTTGAATCTGGTTCATGTAGGTCAAAAACTAGGTCACCTGGTCAAATCAAAGGAAAAGCTAGTTAACACTCTAGAGGCCACATTTATGACCATATCTTAATGAAACTTGCTTAGAATGTTAACCTTGATGATCTATAGGTCAAGTTCAAATCTGGGTCAGGTTGAATCAAAAACTAGGTCATCGGGTCAAATCAAAGGAAAAGCTTGTTAACACTCTAGAGGTCACAATTTTGACCCAGTCTTAATGAAACCTGGTCAGAATGTTACCCTCAATAAAATCTTCGATAAGTTCGATATTGGGTCATCTGGGGTTAAAAACTAGGTCGCCAGGTCAAATCAAAGGAAAAGCTTGTTAACACTCTAGTGGTCACAATTTTGGCCCAATCTTAATGAAACTTGGTCAGAATGTTACCCTGAATAAAATCTTGGATGAGTTCGGTATTGTGTCATCTGGGGTCAAAAACTAGGTCACCAGGTCAAATCAAAGGAAAAGCTTGTTAACACTGTAGAGGCCACATTTATGACTGTATCTTCATGAAACTTGGTCAGAGTGTTAATCATGTTGATTTCAAAGTGCAGTTTGAATCTGGGTCATGTAGGGTCAAAAACTAGGTCACCACGTCAAATCAAAAGAAAAGCTACCGTAGATACCCATGTATAATGCGCAGTTTTTTGACCCCCGGGACCACCCCCGAATCATGGGTGTGGGTAATACACAGGTATAGACAATTTTCCAACTTCAAAACAAGTTTGTTACAAATGTTCGCCATTTTGGTAAAGGGAAACTACTCCCCGCGCTTACTGTCACCGCTAAAATCTAAGATTGCCGTTACGTTCCGTAAAAGATCAAATGGTTTAATTTTCTTTCAAACAAAATTAATTTCATATAAATTTAAAAGTATTTTGATGAAAGAAATGTTAATAAATCACAAAAATTATGATACTAATTAAAGATCGAGAATTATCTTTAACCGAGATCAAACTGTGAATAACATAATTAACACAAGGTGACACGTTAATTGCCGGTAATTACTGGCTATTTGATCGTGACAAAAAGACTTCACATCTTTTGTTATTGGTTTGAATTGAGAAGCTCATGTTATTTTGGAAGATACCATTCCGAAATATTGAATCACATGGTTCGCACAGGTCCTTGAAAGTCCTTGAATTTGATCCTAAGTCCTTGAAAAGTCCTTGATTTTTTTCTTCCAAAAATCCCCTGAAAAAATACTTGAATTTTGAAAAAAAAGGTAGAAAAGTCCTTAAATTTTGCTAAAAACGGGGGTGCAATCGTATTGTAGGGGAAAAATACAAAAAAAAAAGAATAAATAAGTCAAAACGAGCGAAAAAACGGTGTAAAATGAAAATACATGCACACCCATGGAGGGAACGCTAGTTGAACACCGTTTCCGTACGGAAGTTAGATACGGAATAGCGATTTTCACAATGTTAAAATATTATGCGCAAGGTCATTGTAGCGTGACTTATCAACAACAACAATGAGTGGCCCAAAAAATAAATGTAGTTTCGCCAATAAATGGCTTACACAGGATGATTATTCATCGTGGTTAAAGGAGTTTAAGTCAGACAAGCATAAGTGTATGTGATAAACTCATTGATGTCGGAACTATGGGAGAAAGTGCGTTGAAATCACACGTGAAAACAAGAAGTGAAGTCCCTTGAGGACAAATTGAAAACTAGTCTTGAGAGCTTGAAAGACTTATAAGAAACATGTACTAAGTATGTATACAGGCAAATATAGCTCATAAAAGGTAATCCAATTGAAGATCTCATAAAGGTTAAGATATGCTATTGTAGCTTATGGAAAATAAAACTGTTCTGTAACTTTTCTTCTGTCATAATGCCTTATGAAGAGCCTAAATGGTTTTGTAATTTAAGATTTAAAGCGATTAAAATAGTCCTTGAAAATCCATAAAAAGTCCTTAAAAAGTCCTTGAAAAGTCCTTGAATTTTTTTTGTCAAGTCCTGTATGAACCATGAATCAGCTGCTGTTTATTTATTCAAAATAGTTAATTAAAAAGGTAAAACAACAAATAAAACAATATTTTACTGGTTTTATTTTCAAGAAAACAAAAATCGATAGTACCGCGAGACCGATGCTGCTCTCCGCCGCAGAAATAAAATTTATTACCGGTGTCGATGTAAACTCTACTTTCGTTTTCCATCCACCTCAAAATTGACCAAAAATGTTTTTTTTCCCAGGATTTTGGGCCAAAATCAGGGGGTGCGCATTATACATGGGTATCTACGGTAGTTAACACTCTAGAAGCAACATTTATGACCATATCTTAATGAAACTTGGTTGGAATATTAACCTTGATGATCTATAGGTCAAGTTCAAATCTGGGTCAGGTTGGGTCAAAAACTAGGTCACTGGGTCAAATCAAAGGAAAAGCTTGTTAACACTAAAGGCCACATTTATGACTGTATCTTCATGAAACTTAGTCAGATTGTTAATCTTAATGATCTTTAGGTCAAGTTTGAATCTGGTTCATGTGGGGTCAAAAACTAGGTCACCGGGTCAAATCAAAGGAAAAGTTAGTTAACACTTTAAAGGCCACATTTATGACCATATCTTAATGAAACTATCTTGATGATCTTTAGATCAATAGGTCAGGTGAGTGATTCGAGTGTATTTCATGTAGTTTAATGTTTTAACTGCTACAATCTTAATTCCGTTTATCTCTGTCTCTTCAAGTATACTTTTTATCCAGGTTTGAAGTACATGACCCTCCAAAGGTATTTTATATTGAAAGAAGGAGGAAAATAATGATAATTAACAATTTTCAGTGTATTTTGGATTCTTTGCTATCTGTAAAAGTCTGCATAATTGATCATTTTACTACAATGCACATTCAATATCTTTCTTGTTAATGTAGCTTTAAAACATCTTATTTCTAATGTTAGTAATTTTTTTTGTGTTATTTGCATTTATTTAAACAAATTTTACTGCTTAAAATACTTACACCTGTACCCCTCGTCTGACATTTTATATGGAAAAAATCGTTCTGCATGCTGCTATTACTCTCATGGATATTGTTGAAATGAAAATAAAAAGCCGAAGCTGTGTTCCTTAAATAGACCAGTGTCCACGTTTTTGAATTTTATATTTAGATATATAGGTCACGGGCTTCGTTTGTATGGTAACATCAATTCAGTTCAAGAAACTACAATTTTCTACTGTAATTTAAACAATTTGAGAGGTAAGTTTTAGTATATAAGTAACAAATTATCAGCGGAAACTGGAAAATAGGTATTACAAATCAAACTGCCAAATTTTTATTTGAAAATGGCTGTAACAAGTAACCTTTCACCCAGCTATATTCCCAATAAAATCAGTTGCTATCATTTATTTTCTTACATTCCGCATAACATTTGAATATAACTACATAAAAGAAGCAAAATATTGACCATTATTCAGAGTGAGACTCATAAAAATATTTCAGCAAATAATGGCCGTTTAAAAATAATAAAGAAAATGCACAGAAAATACACAGAATTACGTACTTTCAAAATAAAACCTATTAATTTTGCGCGGTAACTGACACGTAATGTCATGACGTTAATGGTGTCATTTTAAGGCAACAATGTTTTGAAGCGTTTCTACGGCAATTTATTCATTATTTCTGCATTATTAAGCATCAGGTAGGAGGCAGGTTAATGAATTTCTTTCAGAAGAATGGTTATACAAACACATTTAGTATGTCGTAAATGTCATAGTAAATCGTCACGTTAGCTTCCGGTTGGACATGCACACATACAAATATTAAGGTAACCTACCTCCTTAACCTCTGTTGTGAATCTTTACATACAGTGTGCACATTGGTGCCACTGTAAATCCAATCTGCACTAGTAAATAATCTCTTGATTTTTAGCTTGACTACTCACTACGGCGTCAGTGTCACACCTTGGTTAAGTTTTTCATACCAGTCCACATTTTGACAAAATCTTTTGAGATAAAGCTTTGAAACTTTCAACACTTGTGTACCATCAGCATTTCTAGTTTTAGGCAAGAGTACATAACTCCATCAAGGATTTTGGCAGAATTATAGCCCCTTTTAAACGTAGAAAGCATGGTTAAGTTTTTCGTACCAGTTCACATTTTGTGTAAAGTGTATGACATATGGCTTTTAAACTTTTATCACTTGTTTATTATAACATTCTCTATCTGTAGACAAGAGAACGTAACTCTGTCAACTATTTTGACTGAATTATGGTCCTTTTTGGACTTGGAATTTGGTACAATTTTTGTACAAGTCCATGTTTTGTCACAACTATTTGACATGCGGCTTTGAAACTTTGAACACTTGCTTATCATCATGATTTCCATCTGTAGGCAAGAGAACATAATTCTGTCAAGTATTTTGGCTGAATTATGGCTCTTTTTGGACTTATTTTGAGCATCCATTGTTCTTGGGATTTTTAAGACAACTTGATAAAATGTTTATTTTAGTTATACTGTAAGCATGAGGTCTATGGCAAGGTCCTAATGTTATATAAAGCTGTCATCTTCTAAGTATTTACATATCTCAGGATTTTGACAAAACTTACCGTAATACCACATTTATCTTGCTAAGACAATTTAGCATAAAACTGTTGTTCTTGACTCTTTTCTGGGGTATTTAAACAGGAGAGAAAATGTGTGTTAATGGAGAGATTCTTGCACTCCTGTGCTGTTAAAACACCTTTTTACATCCAGTGTTCCATGGCGAAGCATAAACACATTACGGCCCCAAAACAGATAATTCAAAAATGAACGACATGAACGTAAAAAAACAATGCAGACATTCCCACACGTTTCATGGAAATTTAATGACACTGAGGGATACTTTATTCGTTTGTTAGTTTTTATGCATTTTATGCTAGAATAGCGTTAACGCATGTTCATTTTGTGTTGTAAGATCTTCAGAATCCCTTGGGGAAATGTTGGTGCTCTCGCCCTAACAGGCTCGGGCACCAACCAATCCCTTGGGATTCTGCAGATGTTATAACACGAAAAAACATGGTTATCCCTACATTGAGAGTGGAGATATACAATACTATCTTGGCCTGTCATTTGTAATTCAGGGCTGATTTTTGTATGTCTGTGGAACAGAGGTATTATAGGAACACCTGTGCCAGGTAGGTGCCACCCACAAAATATATCGAGTTGTTTTATCCAATGTTCACCAAACTTTGACACAATGTTTAAACGTATAATACCTCAAGTAAGTTCTTTTAACCAGCCAGATAGTGCCAGTCATTACTGAATTACTTACAATTGTAAAAATTGACAAGTATTAGCTTAATAATTATGTCTCAGACATAGTTTTTGCCCTGTCCGTCCATCCTTCCAACTGTCACACTTCATTTCCATTCAATAATTGGAGAACCATTTGACCTAGAACCTTCAAACTTCATAGGGTGGCAGGGCTTATGGAGTAGACAATTGTTTTTGGGGTCACTCCATCAAAGGTCAAGGTCACATGGGCCTGAACATGGAAAACCATTTCCGATCAATAACTTGAGAACCACTTGACCCAGAATGTTGAAACTTCATAGAATGATTGGTCATGCAGAGTAGATGACCCCTATTGATTTTGGGGTCACTCTGTTAAAGGTCAAGGTCACAGGGGTCTGAACATGGAAAACCATTTTCGGTCAATAACTTGAGAACCACTTGACCAAGAATGTTTCAACTTCATAGGATTATTGGACATGCAGAGTAGATAACCCCTATTGATTTTGGGTCACTCTAAAGGTCAAGGTCACAGGGGCCTGAACATGGAAAACCATTACCGATCAATAACTTGAGAACCACTTGACCCAGAATGTTGAAACTTCATAGGATTATTAGACATGCAGTGTAGATAACCCCTATTGATTTTGGGGTTACTCTGTTAAAGGTCAAGGTCACAGGAACCTGAACATGAAAAACCATTTCCAATCAATAACTTGAGAACCACTTGACCCAGAGTATTGAAACTTCATAGGATGATTGGTAATGCAGAGTAGATGACCCCAATTGATTTTGGGGACACCCTATTAAAGGTCAAGGTCGCAGTGGACAGAACATTGAAATCCATTTCCAGTCAATAACTTGAGAACCATTTGACCTAGAACCTTCAAACTTTATAGATTGATAGGACTTAAAGTGTAGATGACCCTTACTGGTTTTGGAGTCACTCTATCAAAGGTCAAGGTCAGAGGGGCCTGAACATGGAAAACCATTTCCAATCCATAACTTGTGAACCTCTAGACCTAGAATGTTGAAACTTAGTGGGATGACTGGGCATGCCAAGTAGATGATCCCTGTAGTGTCTTTTTGACTTTCACTCCTGTCCCCTATTGACTTCTTGCCTATACGACTGTGCTTTGGGGGAGACATGCGTTTTTCTACAAAAGCATCTTCTAGTTCAAACTGTTCTTACCCAGTGTTCACTAAAATGTTTAATCTGCCAAATTCAATAACTATCCAAATAGTTTGTCACTTTGGAGCTATGACCCTTGAATTAGTCAAAACTGAGAAAACTGACTAGCCTGCTCAAAGTTAAGAGTATTTTAAAAGTCAAAAGTACTTTGCTGTGACAGGAGTGTGTATTGTGACAGTTTGCAGCATTTGTACTTATATAAGCATGACCTATATTGATAAAATGCATTCATGCTTTGCAAGGAATAGCAAGTTTGTTAATCCATCATTGATATGTTGCAACTGAAACAGAAGGACCATACTTCCACATTACTACTAACTTTAAAAGTCGAACCAAAGTCTCTTGGTCTGTGAACTGACAACAAATATTAGAATTGAATGCTGGCCACTGTTGCAACCTATTTCATTAAAACAAACAAAACATTTCACCGTTTGCTTAGTTTATTCAAAATGTATTTTGAAAAAATTGCTTGTGTGTATGTGGTTACTGTAAAAATTTATTAAACAGTATTCAGTATTATAGTGGTAGACAAATTATTGAACAGAATTCAGAATATGACACACATAGTGGTAGACAAATTATTGGACAGAATTTAGTATATGACACATTAGGAACATAAAAAATAGACAAATTATTGAACAGAATTCAGTATATGACACATTAGAAACATAAACAAGAGCTGTCTGATGACAGCGTGCTCGACTATTCGAAGAATTGATTGAAGAATGGTGTCAAAATATTTTCACGGATATTCAGACAAAAGAAATAAATAGATTAGACAATGTTCCTGTATTACTTTGATTTGGATAAGTCTTGCACTAAAAGGCAATATATGAGCCAATTTCAAAGTCCAAAAAGGGCCATAATTCAGTCAAAATAGTTATGTACTCTTGCCTACAGATGGAAATCATAATGATAAACAAGTGTTCAAAGTTTAAAAGCCATATGTCAAATAGTTTTGACAAAACATGGGCTTGCATGAAAACAGAACCAATTTCAAAGTCCAAAAAGGGCCATAATTCAGCCAAAATAGATGACAGAGTTGTGTTCTCTTTCCTACAGATAGAGACTATTATACTAAACAAGTGATAAAAGTTTCAAAGCCATAATTATGTCAAACACTTTACAAAAGATATGAACTGGTACGAAAAACTTAACCAAGATTTCTAAGTCAAAAGGGGCCATAATTCAGCCAAAATCCTTGATAGAGTTATGTACTCTTGCCTATAACTGGTCATGGTGATGATAAACAAGTGTTGAAAGTTTTAAAGCTTTATCTCAAAAGACTTTGTCTAAATATGAACTGGTATGAAAAACTTAACCAAGATTTCTAAGTCAAAAGGGGCCATAATTCAGCCAAAATCCCTGATGGAGTTATGTACTCTTGCCTATAACTGGCCATGGTGATGGTAAACAAGTGTTGAAAGTTTCAAAGCTTAATCTTAAAAGACTGTCAAAATATGAACTGGTACAAAAAACTTACCCATGATTTCTAAGTCAAAAGGGGCCATAATTCAGCCAAAATCCTTGATGGAGTTATGTGCTCTTGCCTATGATGATAGTAAACAAGTGTTGAAAGTTTCAAAGCTTTATCTCAAAAGACTTTGTCAAAATGTGGACTGGTACGAAAAATTTAACCAAGGTGTGACGCCGACGCTGTGGTGAGTAGGATAGCTCTACTTATTCTTCGAATAGTCGAGCTAAAAATAAGACAAATTATTGAACACAATTCAGAAAATAACAACAGTGTTAGACAAATTATTGGACAGAATTTAATATATGACACATAAGGAACATAAAAAATAGACAAATTATTGAACACAATTCAGAATATGACACGTAAGAAACATTTGGAAGTTATTTAACACTATTCTGTGTATGACACACATTGACAGAAAATAGATAATTTATTGAACAGCTTAAAGTAATTTTACGACACACTATAAACAGAGAAAAATAGACAAACTGTTAAACACCATTCAGTATACGACACACATCGAGAGCATAAAAATAGACAAATAATTTTAAAGAAATCAGTATATACATTTGGAACACAAAATTACATTTATTGATCACTATTCTGTATATGATAGTTTTTGACCCAGTTTCAAAATGGTTTGAGATTTTTACAAGAAAAACATTGTGGGGGAAAAGAAATATAAAGAGCCCCACTTATGAAAAGTTGTATCTGGTGTTCACTCAATGGAAAATAATCTCCTATGGCATCTAAAGTTAACAAATTTTATTTGTTTTATGCCTTTTCAGTAGTTTCAACTAATGAAGTAGCTATGTTTGTGTTGTGATTGGTTCTAAAAGATATATGTATGGTACTTTAACATTTCAATATGGTTGTACTAGGTATATATTTATATATATATATTGTAAGTATGGAACATGGATGTCTGTACTGAGGCATATTTTGCTCAAATTATTCAGTTACTTATAATTCATGTTCAGAGTGTAGTTCCATTCCAGTGAAAATTATATTTTCTCTCTGAAAGAATCCATGATTTTAATATAGCATTACATTTCAGTTATTCATAGAAAAACATCCAATGAAATAATGTCTGTCAAAAGGCACAAAATACAAAAACATTTGATATAAATTTTAATATGGTAGCATAAAATGAGATCAAAAAGTATTGCATTAAAATAAAATTGTAAAAAAAAGTCCTTATCAAAATTTATGTGTTCCTAACAAAAGGCCTTCATCATAAAACACTGCCAGCAGTTGAGTTTGTTAGATATGTCACATTATTGCTATCACCTATAATGCTGTCAACTACTGTTGCCATGGTAACATTCATGTTGATGGTATTGTTTGCTCCAGATATACACAAGTCCAGTGGTTCATCAACCAACAACAGACCTGAAAAACAAAATTCACATCATTCTGTGCTTATATGCAATTTTCAGATGGAGTTATATAGACATAAAACAGACACTGTTAACCTTTGACTTCTAAGTGTGACCTTGACCTTTTAGCTAGGGGTCTGGGTCTTGTGCATGACACATTGTCTCATTATGGGGAACACTTATTTCAAAATTCCTTCATGGATGGCAGAGATACAACCACGACAAGAATGGACGCGCGCACGCACGCACACACACACACTGCAATTTCAGGGGCATAAAAAAAAGAGCTATCACTATTAGTGACAAATATACCAAAGAATGCTACAGTTGCAAAATATGCAAGAATGGCATATGTTGGCAGAGTTATGGACAGGACAAGAAACTGACCATGTTAACATTTAACCTCTGTGGCCTTGACCTTAGAACTATGGGTCGGGATCTTGCGAATGACATGTCGTCTCATTATGGGGAACATTTATGCCAAGTAATTTCAAAATCCCTTGATGAATGGCAGAGTTATGAACCACACACGAAATAGACCCTGTTAACCTTTGACTCGTAAGTGTGACTTTGACGGAGCTAGGGGTTTGGGTCTTCAAATTACACATAATCTCATTATGGTAAACATTTATGCAAAGTTTTTCAAATCCCTTCATGGATGGCAGAGTTATGGGCCGGACACGAAACAGACCCTGTTAACCAAATATTGACCTCCAAGTGTGACCTTGACCTTGGAGCTAGGGGTCTGGGTCTTGCGTATGACATGTTGTCTCATGGTGAACATTTATGCCAAGTAATTTCAAAATCCCTTCATGGATAGCAGAGTTAATAAAATATGATAAAAATTTATACGGACACGCAACAACGGATAGTGCAGGGATCATCCTACAAGGCGATTTGAGCGATATCATCGCTGTAAAGTCGGCCACTTTGCCTAATTATCGCAGAGTTTTTCAGAGTGTTGTAATCTGTTTACTAAAGGTTGTAAAACTTGATGCATATTCTAGATTAAATTACCGATAAATCCATAGTCAACCCCGCCTACTGGCCTGTCAAACTTCAGCCAATCGTAGCGTTAATATCCCACTGTGTTAATCAATAATATTGTAAGCTGCCGCCATTTTGAAAATTTTCAATCGGCGTGTAATGCCGATAAACTTAACGAGTGCATGATCTTATGCATCAATTGTATTTATTTTGTTAAAAATTACTTCAAAAATTATTTCAAGAATTATTTCAAATACGGCCAATTTCTGTAAATGAATTGCCCGGGCGCTGTGGATAAAAAAAGAAAAAACAATTCCGCGGACGTCTGAACTGCCGTACAAAATATTGCAAAAAGATCGCCAATATCTATGAATTTGGTATTATTTTCAAAAAGATTAATAAATAAATCAGTTAAATGTATAAATCTGAACAAGTTGATGCAAGAATCGGGCATTATTAAAGCACGAGAATCGAAACATGAATGAAAATTTTCAAGGCGTTATGATCATGCACCTGATAAATTTACGAGTTTTGGACGCGTAAATTTCGGATAAAAATTTAAAGGCGACTTTTTCATAGCTAAGTTTATACTTTATTTAGAAATTCATGAAAATAATAATGCAATAATCAATTACATTAAATAATTACAGCAAGAACCATAGAAAGTGGATATATATATATAGGCAGTAAACTGAAAACTAGGCCGAATCTTCTCCTTAAATTCCTCAATTTCTCCCTAAATTCTGTTGAGGGAGAAGTCACTTCTCCCTAAAATTTTGACCTAGGATGATCCCTGATAGTGATTGTAATATATGGAATTTTAATCTGCCCACCTTTGGGAACATAAAAAGAACAGCCCAATCTATGTTTGTAAAACATGCTTAAGGGAGCTGGAAAGTGGCCTTTACAAGTGGCATATCTATCCACAGGTTAAAATACAACAAATGTTAAGTTGGAAATGAAGCTGCTGAGGTAGTGGTCTTTAGGTTTACCTGTCCTGAAGCTTATACATGGCATATATTGTTGATCTAAACATGTTATCTAATAACCTTAAGATTTTAATTTTCCTGTACCAACCTGCAATAGATGCCGTTATAAGACATGTAACAATTCCTCCCAGTAAGGACCTTAACACTATAGTGGCAAGGTCACCACGCCTCTCAGGGGCCATAGGTCCAAGAGCTCCTAGCTGGATCCCTATTGAACTCAGATTCGAAAATCCACATAGAGCGTATGTTGCTATCACCTGAGATCTCATCTGAAAAAAAATTGTTTACAAATTCAGAAAAATAGGACTTACTCCCATTTTGTGACATATCATATGAAATTCCCAGCTTGCAAGCTTCATCTGTTGCGCTATAGAGAGGATTTCATACAGTTTCATTGAAAATAAACAAATACACTGTCCTGTTTTCTCGGAAAAAAAGAACAAATTTTCTGTGTATATACTGCTTGGCAGAAGTCATGGGGATGAGCATAATCCTCAAGTTGCATAATTGCATAATAAAACTACAACTGAAAAAGTTGTACTAAGGTTATTTGTTAAATCTTGACAACATATTCTAGTCTGGCTTTAAAAAGACATGTACAACTCATCTGTTAAATTCTTGTTTCAACAAAAAACAAACTTACTGAGATGAGTTCCCCAGTGCAAGCAAGTCTGTTCTCCATGAATTTGGACAGTTCCTTGTAAGCCACAAACTCGTTGAGGAATGTCTTTATTCCAACTAATTCTCCGACTACACCAGCATCTGACCACTGAACTCCCATCATATATGCTATAGGCATAAACACATACGAACAGATCATCTGGAAAATATAAACTAAATTGTAATATTGCAAGATTAATGTGCATGTACAGCAGGGCACCTAGTTATACAGCTGGAGGTATACTGCACTTTCTTCAGTACAAGTCACTGGGACTGGTATACTAATGTCTCATAAACTTTTATAATCTTTGTTTATGTCTCTTAAATCAGGAGTGAATTTCAAAAACATTTTTAATTGACCCAGACTAAAAAATATGACAAGCAAAATCCTAATATATATCATTTTCAGAAACTTTCAGATTAATTAAAGTTCAAATAAACCTAACACAAAATTGTAATGTTTTCTATTCAGATTCATGTTATTCACAGTACAAGACTAGTACTTAATGACGATTGCAAGTTTTTGAAAACTTGTTAAGATTAAACAGAATCCTTTTACAACATACCTCATAATAATTTATAAAAGATTAAATAGTATCCGTCACATAATGTTTGATACTAGATCTGTGAGAACAGCTCCTTAATATCTCCAGCTTAATCTTTAATAATATCAATAGTTCATTTTCAAAAGTATCATTGGTTCACCTGTAATCATTGGTTCATCTTAAATAATACCATTTTATTTTTTTTCCTGTTTTACTGGAGTAAGTTTGTATCTATATAGCTCTATAATGAATAAAGCCTGGAAGATTATTTTGAAGTAGAAGTCAGTACTGCCACCCTTGCTATGTACTTATCAGTTATAGTCAGCTCATGATGTCATATTGAGCAGCTGACATGATGACATCATATCCTGGTCCAAAGGTTATAAAAGTAAGCTTGGAGACCAGTCTCAGAAACTGCCTTGCCATTTGGCTAAGAGTTATAAAAGTAAGCTTGGGAACCAGTCTCAGAAAACTGCCTTGCCATCTGGCTAGGAGTTATAAAAGTAAGCTTGGGAACCAGTCTCAGAAAACTGCCTTGCCATCTGGCTACGAGTTATAAAAGTAAGCTTGGGAACCAGTCTCAGAAAACTGCCTTGCCATCTGGCTAAGAGTTATAAAAGTAAGCTTGGAGACCAGTCTCAGAAAACTGCCCTGCCATTTGGAATAAGAGTTAGAAAAGTAAGCTTGAAGACCAGTCTCAGAAAACTGCCTTGCCATTTGACTCAGAGTTATAAAAGTAAGCTTGGAGACCAGTCTCAGAAAACTGCCCTGCCATTTGGAAAAAGTTATAAAAGTAAGCTTGGGAACCAGACTAAAAAAACTGCCTTGCCATTGGTCAATTTCAAATAATTATGTGCTCAGAAACAGCCAATCAGCTGGATTTTTAGACTGGTCTCCAAAATCATGTTTATAATGTTGGTTCCAGTTCACTGGCATTTATTTTTTGAAAATTTAATCAAACAAAATAGTCGATGATTTACCTGGAAGGAGAGTTCTGGATGACACAAGAAGCTACCAAACCAGGACAGCATAGCATTGACAAATGCCAACATGGCAAGAAAGGCAATCAGGTTGGCAGCAATGTTGGCAACAAGCTTGATGGAAGCTGATGCTCCTGCTGCTGCTGCCTCAAGAATATTTCTCTCCTTCCTGAAATTACAAATGTACTCATTTGTAAATATTTTACTGTATTTTTAGTTGCTTTAACTTCTAGTCACACTCACTTATAAGGTTGGTGTGATCACCTGTATTTTCAATTATGACATCTTTTAAGCCATTCTTGAAAAAAAAGGATCAGGTTAGAAATATAGCTCTTCTTAAAATTAAATTTCACCCCACATCAAAAGCTCAAACAGAAATTAACATCTACATTGCTGCCTAGAGGTTACACTAATATCTCTAAATGAAAACCAGCTGTGGAGAAAACTCTATTTTGTCATGCCTAAATGTCTGTTTTATGTTCACATGAAAGTTGTCAGTTTTACATTCTATTTAAAGACATATGGTAGTGGCCGATTTTATTTAATGTTTTGGATTACGATTCTAGTTTTGTGGATAGGTACAATATAGAAGTCTATGACAATCTGTCACCTATATACAATAAATTCTAAGCATTCACCTTTCTCCAAGATCAACGTCGGAGAGTTTTCGTATTTGACTGGTTTCTGTCTCTGGATAGAGTAACTTGGAAACAGCAAGTGCACATGGTGCATTCATCACAGAAGCACATAATAAATGTTCTGGTGGGACCTGAAACAGATACTGGTGCATTCTTCACTCATACACATAATACTATGTAAATTTGAAGTGAATTTAATGCAACTTGGTATAATACATGTCTATAAGAAGAAATGATAGGGTACAATAAGCATAAATCTTCACTGTGAATGGCAGTGTAGGAACACAAATGAAGAGCAGAAAAATGATGTATAAAATAATCTCTTAGGCTAAATGCGGAAGGTACATCAGTTTTAACCATTCAAAGGCATTTAGTGGAAGTATGAACCACATTTAGTGATAGCTCTTAACTAAGTTACCTGGAACTTGTGCCTACTGTTTAATCATAGGTTTGTCCTTGATTTCTCTTTAAACATAACACAAGATACTCTAAAATTCAAAATGTGTGTGTGTGTGTGTTCGGGTTTAACGTCTTTCTCAACAATTTTTCAGTCATATGAACGACGGTGTCTACTTGTAGCAGTGAGCACAATGCCCAAATTTATAGTGCTACCTCACTGGAATATCACGCCGTAGACACATGACATGATACCCCACCCAGTCGCATTATACTGACACCTGGCTGACCAGTCCTAGTACTATCCTCTAAATGCTGAGCGCCAAGCGAGGAAGCTACTAGTACCATTTTTTACGTCTTTGGTATGATGCGGCCAGGGATCGAACCCACGACCTCCCGCACTCGAAGCGGACGCTCTACCACTAGGCTACCGAGGCGGTAAAAAAAAAAAATTCAAAATGATCCTACTGCCAACCCTTGAGACCTAATGTATAAATCATATCTGGATTTAAGGTAACAGACCTGTAATGGCACCAGGCAGTTTCTGTGTGATTATGTGTTCATGTTATTCCATTTGTCATTCTTTGATTGCAAATGTAGCTCAACAGGCAAATGACTTTCCATATACTCGATCAGGAAGTGTCAAAATAGCATACGGAGATTATGTGAACTGCTGATTGTTATTAAGGACCAGCAACCTTAAGAAAGTTGAAATTCATGCACAACACTGATGTGAATTTTATTTTTTTTATTTACATTTATTTACAGGTTGTATATAATCTGTATTTTACCCCAAAGGAAATGTATGCTGCCATTACTCCACCAGCTATTGTAGCAAATCCTCCAGTCATCACAGCATTCAGCTCTGACTTCGTCATCAATGGCATGAATGGTCGAATCATAATCGGGGCTTCCGACTGTAATAGAAAACAATACAATCGTGGAAACAGCATTGACACCAAGTAAGTATTCATGTATTGTGGTTTAAATGAGTTAAAAGTAAAACATTCTGCATAAAATTGAACAAGACAATGAAACAATGCTATAAAATGTTTTACAGATGATTTTTTAAAAAATATTTTTTAAATATTTTTCATGTTAGAGCCCATAAATTTGGTATGTGGGGTATTTGTTTTATATTGTCTTACATTCCCAAAGCAAAGTCTTGTCTTCTCTATTTACAAAACTTTGCATCTAGAATAATATATCCCTGTGAATTCAGAGACATATCTTCAAAATTTAACAGAAATGAACATGAAAATGACAAAGTTCACTTATTTTTCATCTGTGCTTATTTCTTCATCTAGATCTTAAATACCAAAATGAGGGATATCATCATAATTTGAAATTCTATATGTTGGATCATATTACAGAAATAATGGAAATAAAAATAACTGTTTAAAATAACTCCATAGTTATTACTACTGGCGATATATAAAATATTAACTTATTTTAGTATATGGTTCATATAAAACTGTTAAATTCAGTAAAATGTTGCCACAAGTTTAAGTTAGAGGGTTAAACTGTTTAAATAAGAAGATATCTGCAAGCACAACTGACGGAAAATCTCACATTTCAAGGAAAGTCTTACAAGACACTTAAATACATACTACATTTAATCTACAAACTGAACTGGCAGATAAAATGCTATTCATGACTTATCAAATGCTACCAAATGACTAATTCTTTAAGCTAACAATGGATCACTGATTATGTGTGCTAATCTTCCAATTTCAAAAGCCATGGAATGTTTAAGCAAGGTCTTAAAATATCTATTTTGTACATGATAGAGTATATTGTCTATCATTTAAAAACATTGACTTCTTTATTTCACGATCAATAATTATTACAATACACTAATGATACACAGAAGTCATTTAATGGCAGAAAATAGGAAAATTAATGCACTTTCATGTACAAATAATAAATAAGACATGAAGGAGGAAATTAAAAAAAGTTTTCACTAAACTTTAAAATATCTGCTGATAAGGAATGAGTGGAAATTAACTAGTTTTCATGCAAGTTTTGCAAAAGTTTTTACTTCCTGAAATTTTAAAGAACAAAAGCAATGATTTGAATGGAGATATCCTTTTAAAGATTCAGACCACAAAACAGTTATTAACTAGGGTTAATACAAAAGCCAAATGTAAAACCTCATGGAATATTTTACATTTACAAACTAAAATATGCAGTATTTATTGTGTGAATGAGGAATGAATAAGAAAATAAAACACGGGATTGTCTTACAGGAATGGAGATTTTATTTAAAGTATAATGTGCTTTTGACATTTCTTCAATGAAATATAATTATGAACCAAAAAGGAGAAAATATAGCAGCATTTACAGTGTTCTTACTGATTGTAGTGAACGCCGTGGGTCTAGGTATACCTGTGTGGTATAACAAGGAACACATGCACAGTGTGAACACTACCATAGAGAAACCTAACTGTATTGTGCACGTAAACATTAGGGAAGGCTTGTGGCAGAGGTACTGCCTGGAGAGCAGAGTGGAGAACTGTGAACTTGATGTTCAAGGTTGGTTACATAAGTCTCTATACTCTTATACGATCATACATAAATAAAGATACTTTTCAATAAAGTTTTGAAAGTTAAACATAAACAAGAGGGCCATGAAGGCCCTGTATTGCTCACCTGACCTACTGACCTAAAGATTATCAAGATTAAAATTCTGACCAAGTTTCATTAAGATATGGTCATAAATGTGTCCTCTAGAATGTTAACTACTTTTTCCTTTAATTTGACCAAGTGACCTAGTTTCTGACCCCACATGACCCAGATTCCAACTTGACCTAAAGATCATCAAAATTAACAGTCTGACCAAGTTTCATGAAGATACAGTCATAAATGTGGCTTCTAGATTGTTAACAAGCTTTACTTCTGATCTGACCTGGTGACCTAGTTTTTGACCCCACCTGACCCAGATTAGAACTTAAAATTAAGATCATTAAGATTAACGTTCTGGCCAAGTTTCATAAAGATACGGTCATAAATGTGGTCTCTAGAGTGTTCACTAGCTTTTCCTTTGATTTGACCTGGTGACCTAGTTTTTGACCCCACATGATCCAGATTGAAACTTAACCTTAAGACCTTCAAGATTAACATTCTGACCAAGTTTCATTAAAATAAGGTCATAAATGTGGCCTCTAGAGAGTTAACTAGTTTTTCCTTTGATTTGACCTGGTGACGTAGTTTCTGAATCCACTTTACCTAGATTTTAACTTGACCTAAAGATCATCAAGGTTTACATACTGACCAAGTTTCATAAAGATAAAATCATGAATGTGGCTTCTAGAGTGTTAACTAGTTTTTTCTTTGATTTGACCCAGTGACCTAGTTTTTGACCCCACCTGACCCAGATAAGAACTTGACCTATAGATCATCAAGATTAACATTCTGACCAAGTTTCATTAACATATGATCCTAAATGTGGCTTCTAGAGTGTTAACTAGCTTTTCCTTTGATTTGACCTGGTGACCTAGTTTTTAAACCCACATGACCCAGATTCGAACATGGCCTAAAGATCATCAAGATTAATATTCTGATTGAGTTTGATGAAGATATAGTCACAAATGTGGCATCTAGAGTGTTAACAAGCTTTATTTTTGATTTGACCTGGTGACCTAGTTTTTGACCCCACATGACCCAGATAAGAACTTGACCTAAAGATCTGACCAAGTTTCATGAAGATACATCATAAATGTGGCCTCTAGAGTGTTAAGCTTTTCCTTAGATTTGACCTGGCGACCTAGTTTTTGAACCCAGATGACCCAATATCGAACTCATCCAAGATTTTATTGAGAGTAATATTCTGACAAAGTTTCATTAAGATTGAACCAAAATTGTGACCTCTAGAGTGTTAACAAGCTTTTCCTTTGATTTGACCTGGTGACCTACTTTTTGAGCTCAGATGACCCAATATCGAACTCGTCCAAGATTTTATTGAGGGTAACATTCTGACAAAGTTTCATTAAGATTGGGCCAAAATTGTGACAAATTGTTGACGACGACGGACGGACGATGGACACAGGGCGATCACAAAAGCTCACCTTGAGCACTTTGTGCTCAGGTGAACTATAAAAAAGAATCAGAAAATTACATAAATAATAGAAATTCTGATTCAAAATGAAATAAACTAATTTGGCTTTCTTTTCTAAATAATTTTAGATGCTCTTGATTTATTATCAAAAGTCTGTTTTGATGAGGTATAAACAAAATAAAAAAGTGTCAAAAATACTGCAAGACAAGTTTTGTTATCTAAAACTGCAATGTTGACTCTTTCTGGACATCTTACATAGGAAAGAGCAAGAAGAAAAAAAAATTCATTGACAGCAATTTTTCAATGATTAAATACATTGTTGGCTATAGAATCAAAACAATTAGATGTTTTCTTTTAAATTCAAAACATAGTACAATACAGGGTAGAGGCAGCAAAAACCAGAGCTTATTTTTCATATAAAACGTACATCTCCCACTACTTAACATGTAGACATTGTAAAATGCCACCAATTAAGGGCAATAACACTCTTTTCCATTTCAGAATGGTGTGACAATCTAGATTTTCCAGTGTACAATGACTTTGTGATAGCAACAGAAATATGTGGAGATCTAATTCTATTGTTTGTGTTTGGAACAATTATTCGCAGCAAATGTCGGAAAAAATCATTCCACCTTGAGATGGTGGGGGCAGAGGCAGGTTTAGGAGGTAAGAATTTCCATACTTGCAAGTGTGATATTGTGACATTTTCAGTACACAGTATGTTTGTATATTGAAATATCACTATAAGGGGTGAATTTCTAAGTCTATTAATGCTATAGTTCAACATACATCAAAATGAAAACTGATTTAAATATTATACTGCACCATTCCGGTAACATGCTACTTAATGGAAAAGGAAACTAAATATTGGACACAGTTTTGTTCAGGATTGTTCTTATTTACATCTTACATTAACAATCATTAACCCTTACCCTACTAACTTTCTATAATGAACTTGCCCATCTTTCAATGTGGACAGTACTATTAACTGTTAAAAGAGGTGCTAGCTAAAAAGATAGTGACTGAATGGCGAACAATGCAGATCATGATCAGACTGCACAGATGTGCAGGCTGATCATGATCTACACTGGTTGCAAAGGCAGCATCAATCATATCCAGCATGGTAAGGGTTAATAGGTACAATTGAAACTATATCTCAGACTCGCTCATCTCAAAATTCCAGCTGTCTCAAGGATATTTTCAAGTCCAGTCCCAAAAACATAGGTTCAAAATATTATTTTTAGTCGAATTTTGGCTATCTCAAACTAAAATACTCAGTCCCCTAAAATTCGAGATATAGAGTTTCAATTGTATATAGCTTAATAAGACACAGCCCAAATTCACTCTAGAGGTTATAGACAAACATTATTAACAAATCACACGACTTTGAATGCAAGATATTGTATTCCATTATTTAGCATCAGCACATACAAAGTCATTTTAGCCTTTTCTGATTTTGTTTGTATTTGTAGGAGTGCTTATGATCGTTGGTGTTCTAGTCTATGCAGCAGCAGACAGTGAGATTGGTTACCAGGCAACAGACCTCCATGTTGGATGGGGACTATGTTTGAGTGCAGGAGGAACTGCAGTGTTGTTGTGTATATACTGTATGTGTAAACATGTAAAAGCTATACCCACAATGCCTGCTGGATACTTCCCTATAGATGATGAAGATGATGAATTAATGTTAATGGATATATAACAAACCAACAGACGGACAGACAGACATTATATACAGTTACTGTTATAACTGCAATATCAATTGCAAAAGTAAAAACTGCAAATGTTTTGTGAATTAAATATTTGTTATATTTATATCTGTAGAGGTTGTATAAATTCCCTTTTATTCCTAGTAGCTAATTTTTGTATGCCGAGATGAAACAACTAACAAGTCTAAAAGGATTTCACACGCATGCTACACTATGCAGAATTTAGGTTTAACGAGAATCTACCAGAGGAAGTGCTTTAAAAATTCTGATTCTGTATTTTCATTTGGTAGCTTATCAGTAAGCATAATATGCTCTATGCCATAGACCACCACTGATGCTTTATGATTCTATCAACTGCAATACAAGAGAGCCAGCTAAAACCACTACAATTGCAGCATATCACTGCTTCTGTCTGACACTGCACTGAAAAAAATGTTGTAGTTATATTCTGACAATCATTTCTCTAATGGTACTTACTGGCACTTTTTATATTTAATCTAGAACCTGTTCTAGTATTTGCCAAGAACTAATAGATAGGGGTCAATTTTAACAAAAATATTTGAAAGTACAATAAAAATAAGACATAGAAAATACACTGAATGTGTTTTACACGGCTAAATATGATTTTGAGCAGACTATCAAAAAACCTTGATGACTGAGGGAACAATATTAAAGTAACATTTATACATCAACACTTAAAATCACACACCATCTGTCGATAGTTTATTCAGTTCTTAACTATACTGTAACTTCTACTTTAAGATATGTATAGTGACTATCCATCCTAGGATTGTTTTTGCAAAGAAAGTTGATATATTAAGAAGATGGAATGGCAGAACAACTAAACTCCTTCTATTTTTCATTACATATATATTTAATGCATGACTTAGGTTTTAAACACAAATGCCATAACATCCAAAGTTTTGTAATATGGGTTAAATTTTTTGTACGTTTCTTAAAGATCTGATAATAAGCGCAATATATTTAAGAATTAAATGTTATTTCTTGTGCATTTATATGGGTATAAACTACATTGGGACTTCTTGCAGATCATCCAAGAATGGCTAACACTACCTATAGTTACATGTTCTTTTTTAAAATTTTGGTGTACCAGTAAAATTTTGAAAGATTTTTTTTTTAACGATGCCATTTTTTAATGGTTTTTTCTTTTGTAAATGATGTCAGACTGCATTTGCAATCTTGTGGAAAGGGCTGTCCTTGAAATTATTACACCAATGTTGTTTATATAGAAATAAACTCTTTTTCTTCCATACATAATATATAGCAAATGTAAGTATTAATTTTGGATCTGAAAATAATTCAAATAGCTGTAACTGATTACCTTAGCAAATTACATGTACGTTTAGACAATCTGCACTAATTCACTTTATACTGATAGATTTCTATTTGGACCCAATACCTTAAAAACTGTGACAGAAGATACCCAAACAAACCATGTATTTCTTTAATGCATTATATACACCATTTTGTAAAATTTCAAAGCAGTTACTCTTAAACCTGGCATGAACATGTAAGCCACGCCATGAGAAAACCAACATAGTGGCTTTGCGACCTGCATGGATCCAGACCAACCTGCACATCTGTGCAGTCTGGTCAGGCTCCATGCTGTTCGCTATCGGTTTCTCTAATTGCAGTAGACTTTAAAAGTGAACAGCATTGATCCTGACCAGACTGTGCAGATGCGCAGGCTGGTCTGGATCCATGCTGGTCGCAAAGCCACTATGTTGGTTTTCTCATGGCGCGGATCATGCATGTACTGACAATATGTGCAAGTTCATTTCATAGTGATACATTCTGGAAATTTGGGCTAGACCCCTTAAGGTGTAGGAGTATATCATCAAAACACAGAAGTATTTGGTAAATAAATAAACCACATGTTTACCAACAATCTACCTGCCCTTTATATGTTCTGTCGTACTGTCCTATATGACTGGATACTTTAAATATTATCAAAAAGTTGTCCCCCTTCAAAAATGAATGACATTTATAAAGAAAAGAAAATAAACAAATGCTGAAACCTATGTTCCAACTAGTTACATGAAATTTCAGCACTGGGACATTTTAGCAAATGCATCAAAACTAAGATATATAATATTTCTTTGAAAATGGTGAGATTTTAAAGGCACTGAACTGTCCAGTTGACAATTGTTTTGAAGAGTATAATATACATATTTTATATGCCATTATACACTTAAAAATCTTCTATTAATGCAACACTTACTAAGTCCTCAAAAGTCAAGAACAATAGTGCATCAAAATTTTACCAAAATCAACTCCTGCTATACAACATGTACAGTACTTCATTTTCCAAACCTCTCATCACAATAACACATAATGTTTTATTTTTATTAAACATATCAATAGAGTATATGACAAAACAGAGGTTTATTATGTGAAATTACTGACTTTTCATAAATATATTGTCAAGTAACTGAAGTCTTAGAATGAAAAATAAAATTTTCTTCTAAGTTATGGCAGGATAATGATGCCACTTTGTCTTTTGCTACTTTCTTCCTTATTAGCAGTGAGCACACTTTTGATAAAACTTTCGGTTTTCTTTATAAAAGTGGTTTAAGAAAGCCTGTTTATTTTAGCTTCATGTCATTTCACTATTTTGTTACATAATTTTCAAAAGTTTGTCAAATTGCAAAAAAAATGTAAGTTGAAAAAACTAGTACTTTTAAAGATATTAGCAAAATTTTCAAGTGTTAAATCAGAAGATTTGTTAAGCATATCCTAAGTTTGAACATTGAGCACTTACTTGTCCTATGAAGATGTTAGCAGCAGCACACAATGATTCCGGTGCAGTTGTCCCGAGAACTTTCCTCAACAACCAGCCTATCTTACTGATTATCATTTGCATGGCTCCAATATAATACAGCACATTAATTGCACAGCTGAAGAATACCACCACTGGCAGAACCTGAAACACACAAGTTATCAATTATCTTACAATTAAAGGTATGAAATTTGTTTGTTTGTTTGTCTTGGGTTTAGTGCCATTTTTCAACAATTTTTCAATTACATAACAGCGGACAATTAAACTTAAAACCAGTGTTCCTGGATTTTGTACCAGTACTAACCTGTTCTCCACCAGTAGTTACCAACTTCCCCACATGTATGATATCACAGGTGGAGGAAGAATGATTTCAGACACAATTTCTTTTAAGAACATATGCCTTGCCCTAGGAAATTTGACCCTCTTACTTGTTTGTGCATAGTGATAAACCAAAATAAAGATTAAATCCACACTGCTCAATTCTTCCAAAGTAGACGGTAAATCTCCTGTTTATTCTTTCAAGTACATTCCCTTCCTGAAACCAGGTTTCATCTTAAGAAAGTATTTTTCAATTTACTTTCATAATAATCGTTTAGTTTTAATTTTCTTTGAACCAATAAACAAAATCAAAGAGGGGAGGATGATATTATCTTACATTCTTGCAAACCATTCAAAAATAAGTAAAGTATGCTGATGGAAACATATTAAAGAAAGAAATACATTATCAAATCATGCATGAAATTGTTTTAATACAGATTTCTTGTGAAGTTACAGTTTATCATTCATCTGTTCCACCTAAGAACTTAAAGCAGCATGCCTCCAGATTTGGCTAAAAAATAATCTTCCTTTCAAATTGAAGTTTGGTCATATTATGAACATTAGAATATGAATTTTATGAAGTTCTAAACAATTTTAAAAGTTCGAAAGCAAGAAAAAATGTGACTGCGCAGGGAATCGAACTCCGGACCACAGCGGCAATAAAGACATTTTCCCGTCATCATAAACAACAGCGCTATAGCTGAAATAGAGAATAATGACTTCAAAATATAGATATTTATAATTGGGACAGTTTACCTGGAGCAAAAGTGTGACAAACGCTTTTTGATTTTCATCGTAAAAAGTAGTAAAAACAGCAAATTCTCATGTGTTTCCGTAACATAAAGTTTGTCAGTAATTAAGTTTTAAAGCCTTCTTAAGAAATATAGCATTTATTTCAAGATATCTAAAAAAAATTATTTTTTTTGTATTGTCAAACGATCTGGAGGCATGCTGCTTTAACCTACCCCTTAGATAAATATGATTTGTGCCATCAGTGTTGGACCTATACAGTAACATGAAGAACATAAAAAATTGAAATAGGCTTACCTTCATAGCAAAGATATGATCTGTGTATTTAGGACCAAACACAAACTCAGCCCCAAAGTTGGTGAATGCCAGAAATTCTTGTACTCTCTGTCCTAACCAGTGGAAGACATTGTAACCAAAATCCCATCGTAATATGATCACAGCAAAATAGAACTGGATACAAAACCCTCCGAGAACCGGTCGCCATTTCACCTGCAGCAAAAAAGTTAATCTACAAGCGTTTTTTTCGCACAACAAATAAGTATGTCCAGTCTGCTGCATAAAATAAGAAACTTGAACTGAACTTGGAGAGGAAGTCTTGCTACTGGTCACTATAACCAAGCATAGACTAATTGTAGACAATTATTGATCCAGATGAACACAAATAATTTACAGTTTGTACAATATCAACTAAGCATCTCTCTAACAAAATTACACTGAAGTCAGGAGTTGCAAATAAAAAGCTTAAAAGGCCGCAACTCATCAAATGGACCATGTATGAAAACTTGCAGAGTAATATTCCTAAATATGTAGAAAATCATATTGAAAACACAAGAAAGCAAAGTCTTTACCTGCCCAGGATGAGCCGAGAAAAGCCATAAGAAAATGACAAAAAATAGAAGTCCAGCCAATGCAACAAGGTTGGAAGGTCGTCGCCAGGCTGTCAGTAATGTCACCACGGTGATACCCGCAAGAGCTGACAAACAAACAGCACTGAAATAAAAAAGAAAAAGACATGAAAATACTAAAATATTTATAATATCAAGACACCAATCACCAAACCTTATAGTACAACTTTTGAAAATTATAGTGTCTTTTAAAGTTTGGACAGACCTAGCTGAAATGTGTTCAAATGATCATCCTTAGAATCATAGCATTCATTATAATTTTAACTAAACCTGATAAGACACTATTTACACAAAAATAAATACAATTACCAGGAAATATGAATTAATACAACTTACACTTTCATTAATTTCCGTACTTTTCCATTGATGACTGCCCCGGCACACTCTGACCATTTTTCAAGCTGTGTACTAAAGTGTGTTTTAATGAACCATATCATTACACACAACACGATGACAACAACTAAACCAATCAGAGCCCGGATGTCCTGACAGTGATACTTTATTGAAATGACCAATGCCCATACAAAATACCCAAGTGCACAGGAACATGTCAGCCCAATGAAAATCTGAAATGCAAAAATACATAAAGGTTCTTGTGGGGTCAATAAATCAAACAATGCATACAAACTGCATTAATGGTATCATTCAATTTTTGCTTCACTAATTACTAGAAATTCAGTAAATAGTATTTGTATTACCTCCCTTTTATAGGCCTGATTTTGCAGAACCATTCAATGATAAAAATGCTTTTATTATTATATTGTCATTTTGGATGTTTTGACAGGAGAATATTATTAATGCATGTTTGCTGTTAACACATCCTTTCCTGTTTAAGGTTTAGGAGTATATCACCAAAACACAGAAATATTTTATAAACGAACAACATCGTTACCAATCTTTTACCTGAACATTACATGTTCTGCCGTACTGTCCCGTACTGAAAATATTCTGAAAAAGTTGTCCCCCTTTGAAAATGAATGCCATTTGTAAAGAAACAATCGCTGAAAACTGTGTTCCACCTAGTTATGTGAAATTTCAACACTCGCACGCTATTACAAATGCGTCAAAACAAACATGTGTTAACAGTTCCTTGAAAATGGTGAGTTTTTAAAAGCGCTTGACTGTCTGGAAGTGGGGCCTGTTTAAACAGTTCTTTTTTCGAAATTCAATGCTTATATCAGTATACTGGCACTTGTTTTGTAGAGTAATATAAGTAATATACACGCTATCATTACAAAAACAACAAAACAAGTGTCAGTATACTAATATAAACATTGAATTCCGAAAAAAAAGACTGCCTAAATGGGACCCACTTCCGGGCAGTCAAACGCCTTCAAAAATTCACCATTTTCAAAGAACTGTTACACATGTTAGTTTTGATTCATTTGCAATCACATGCGAGTGTTGAAATTTCACATAATTAAGTGGAACACAGTTTTCAGCAATTGTTTATTTTTATTTCTTTACAAATGGCATTTATTTTCAAAGGGGGACAACTTTTTCAGAATATTTTCAGTACGGGACAGTACGGCAGAACATGTAATGGTTAAGTAAAATATTGGTAACGATGTTATTCGTTTATAAAATATTTCTGTGTTTTGGTGATATACTCCTAAACCTTAATCAATAACAAATTGCAAGTGTAGTGTTGCCTTATAAAGCATTAATTATTAGAACACATGCATTAACATATGTTTGTTTACTGTTATAACATAATGGGCTCAGGCACCAATAAACCTATCCCACAGGGTTCTGCAGATGTTTTAACAAAAGCTGCTTTATCCCTACAATCATTCTAAGCTTCCAAATTAAAATTTAGGGCTATTGAAATCTGTTGTACTTCAACATGAGGCAATTTTCTGTTACTAATAGCCCTAAATTTATGTGTACATGCATTAAATCTTAGTTGTACTGTCAGTCACAGCCTACTTACACATCTGAGGATAAATTTATTGTTGTCAATGAAAGTGCCAATATTTTTGTGAAGCTGGTGAAAGCTGTTGAACAGGTCTGTTATAGAACTGCCACTTTCACTTGATGAAATATTCTCCCCATCCACCGCCGAGTCTGGAACTGAAATTTAAATTATTCATGTTTTGTTATGTTAATTGTTTGTTTTTCTGACCGTCTGTTATGCATAATTATGTAAGTCTACCATTTTTATAAAATGATCTCACTTTATAATAATTTTAATATCCTTTTATTACAGAATAGTATGTCCAGCAAATTCAATAGGCTTGGCTTCAAACTTGGAACCATGACTCTAAATTAATAAAATTAAGTGATGGGTCGGTCTCAGTCTGATGCTGCCATGGGTTTATTTCATGATTAGGCTCAGAAGCGACAAGTCAGGGGCAGCCAATCAGACGCAAGGGATTTCAGACTTCTACAACATCTACCTAAAAACACAGATTATCTCCTCCACCTTCATGATTGTAGTAAAATCTGCTGAGGTCTATGCAAGAATATCTTGCAAAGCAACAAAGTTCTGTTTACCATAAAAATCTGGTATTTTACTGTTGAATAGGACAATTAGCTGTCTATAGAATTTTAACGTTTTTGCTGATTTTCTAGGCTATTTTAATAATGCATGTAATACTATATACAAGTGAATTATTTACTTTCCATGTGTTTTTGACAAAACAGCTTCTTTTGTGGGGTTTATCAACGCGTTTCAGTAGTTCGTACCTTCATCAGGATAAACAAACATATACAGACGTCACAAACATTGGCAGAAAAATATGACATTACATTTGTAGTGTACTGAACACACTTTCGGATAGAACAATACAATAATTCCTTATAGTGATTATATATAAAAACAAGAGCTGTCCGTAAGACAGCGCGCTCCACTATTCGGGGATTTGACAGTAAAATGAATGTATGTCTGAATAAGAGACCTCTACTTTAAAAGGAAGATACACCAAGGGGCAAAATTCCATCAAATACACAAATCTGAGTTATAAGGATTGTTACAACACATGCAGATGATGATGATAAAGATATATTTTGAGTTTCAAGTCATTATCTTATATAGTACAAAAGTTATGTCCAGAAAACGAAGTTTGTAAAAAATTTAAATATAAAAGGGGAATAATTCGGTCAAAAATACAAATCAGAGTTATGGGGATTGTTACCATACATGCAGATGATGATCATAAAGATAAATTTTAAGTTTCAAGTCTTTATCTTATATTGCATTAAAGTAGTATCCAGAAAGCGAAGATTGCAAAAACGTTCAAGTACAAAAGGGGCATAATTCTGTCAAAAACACAATTAGAGTTATGAGGTATGTAGCCACACATGCAGATGATTATAAACAAATACTTCTAATTTCAAGTCATTATCTTTTAAAGAACCAAAGATATGTCTATAAAAGAAGTTTTCGAAAAAATTTTACATGAAAATATTCAAAGTATAACTCCTTGGTGACCTTGACCTTGGGTATAATGGGCCCAGCCCCTATACATACTTTGTTTGTATGCTGGACAATGTTTATGTGAACTTACAGTATGATAAAAGCAAAAGTAACAAAGATATGACAGAAAAACAAAGGTTGCCAAAAAACTTTAACCTTAAAAATAACCATAAAGTATAAGACCTTGGTGACCTTGACCTTGGGTATAATGGGCCCAGTCCCTACACATACTTTAATTGTATGCTGTACAATGTTTATGTGAACTTACATTATGATATTATGATATAAGCAAAAGTAACAAAGATATGACAGAAAAACAAAGGTTGCCAAAAAACTTTAACCTTACAAATAACCTAAGTATAAGACCTTGGTGACCTTGACCTTGGGTATAATGGGCCCAGTCCCTATACATACCTTTTTTTATGCTGGACAATGTTTATGTAAAGTTACAGTAAGATATAAGCTATAGTAACAAAGATATGACAGAAAAACAAAGGTTGCCGAAAAACTTTAACCAAGAAGGGTCACACCGACGCCGACACCGACACCGGGGCGAGTAGTATAGCCCCCCTATTCTCTGAATAGTGGAGCTAACAAGAGCTGTCCATAAGACAGCCTGCTCGACTCTAAATTAGAGCATATTTCCAGTAAAAACTTTATAAAACTTTAAACAAAAAGTTCTAAGCTAAAAAGGGACATAACTCTTGTCAAAATTCAAATCAAAGTTATAGGGATTATTTCTCCTGGTGTAGACTTTGATAGTTAATAATTATTTTAAGTTTCAAGTCAACAGCTTTGAATATGACAGAGATATTTGACTTTATCAAAAACTTCAACCAAAAAAATTCTAAGTTAAAAAGGGACATAACTCTGTCAAAATTCAAATCAGAGTTATGGAAGTTGTTTCTCCTGGTGTAGTTTTTAATAGTTAATAACTATTTTAAGTTTCAAGTTAAAAGCTTTAATAGTAACAGAGATATTTGACTTTATCAAAATCTTTAACCAAAAAATTATGAGTTAAAAAGGGGCCTAACTCTGTCAAAATTCAAATCAGAGTTATGAAATTTGTTTCCTATTTTAAGATTCAAGTCAAAAGCTTTGATGGTAACAGAGATATCTGACTTTTTCAAAAGGCAGTGGCTAGGTAGCCGGTTCCAGCTACCTAGACCTTTAGTCTACGTAGCCGGTTCAGGCTATCAGACTAAAGGTCTAGGTAGCCGGCTCTATATATACATATCATATATGAACATGTAGGTAAAGGTAGCCGGCTTTAATAAACTGTATCTATAAAGGATTATAAGGATCATTATATTAGTTAAATAAAATACATTTCTTCTGATTTATTATTATTTATTGTTTGTGTTTTACCTGTTTATTTTGCCGTATTTACGCACTCATATCGGCGAACATTTTGTTATGTTAGAATGTACTCGATACATATTCGAGATACAGCGATTCATTCCTAAAAGAAAACAAAACAAACAGTTTTAAAAAGGCAAAACAAAGAGCATCATCGTATATTAAATGATGCGACTCTTCTGAACATAACGACGTTGGATCATTTCGTGTGCCTTTTTAAGTGAAAATTTTAAGTGATCATTACTTTTGCACTTCTATGTGCGTCTTTAATTAATTAACTAATTACTTACTAATTTCTTCTCCAATTTGTCTACAATTCAATGATCTTTATTGGTTCTAATTGTTTGTTTGAACATATGAGCTCTTTATTCTAAGGTAGCGTGATAAATGTGAAATGTAAGATTACATAATTACATGTATATATCAAAAGACCTAATTCTAAAGGATCGCCGACAATTGAAGTCATCGATCAAAACTGTTTTTTTTTTACATTTATAACAAACTACAAAAATTCATTTAAAATTTTACTTTTAATTATAAACATGCCATTTAAACACGCCGATGACGATAACGACACTTTGATCATTTGTTGATAACATAACAAAATATCGGCCGATATGATACGAGTGCATAAATACGGCGAAATAAACAGGTAAATCACAAACAGTAAATAATAAGTCACAAAAATGTAATTAATTTAACTAATATAATGATCCGTTATAACAAAATTTATTAAAGCCAGCTACCTTGACTTACGTGTTAATATATGATATGTATATATATAGAGCTGGCTACCTAGACCTTTAGGCTAGGTAGCCGGAACCGGCTACGTAGACCTTTGGTCTAGGTAGCCGGAACTTTAACCAAAAATTCTAAGTTAAAAAGGGGCATAATTATGTCAAAATTCAAACCAGAGTTATGGGGTTTGTTTCTCCTGGTGTAGACTTTGATGGTAAATTAGTATTTTAAGTTTTAAGTCAATAGCTTTGATAGCAACAGAGATATTTGACCCTATCAAAAACTTTAACCAACGGCGACGCCAACGCAAACACCGACGCCGAGGCGAATGTAATAGCTCTACTTTTTCTTCGAAAAGTCGAGCTAAAAAAAGAACAACGACTTCAAATTAATTTTGTTTTTTATTTTTTTGTAAGATAGAATAAATACAAATTTTCAGTTTACATCAGCACTAAATTTCCTGGACTGACACAATCATGAAATCCACATGATTTCCAAGAACATAATTGCTCTTTATTACTCAAGCAGCCTTTCGCCAAGCTGAAGGACTTATATCAGGAACCGAGTATGTGATCCAGAGGTCAAAAAGATTATCTGGTCAAATCAGGGGGTAGCCTCAGGTACCACCCACAACACATTTGGTCAGATAAACAATATTTCTAATGCCTCACTTTCTATAACTGCATCCTTGATAATTTCAACAAAAGGTGCTTAATTCAAAAGTACACAGTATAATTTTGCTGTATCATACTACCACATTTAACAGATGAGATACAACTGAAACATGAATTGGAACTAAACTTACAGAAGAAACACTAAATGATGCATAAATACCTTGTTTAAATTCCACAATGGTTTCTTGTTTTAAAACTGGACCAAGATCTTCACTGAACGCTTGTTTCTTCTCGTGAGCTGTGTCTCCAGCAGCAAATTCATTCATGTTTGCAGACATCTTCAGCATACAACAGCATAATTACATGTTTGTCAATGAATTAATTATCGAAATACTAGAGTGAAATAGATCTGGTGTTTTCACAATGAAAGATATCAAATATATTTGTTATATCTTACATTTTCAATCATGGCTCTATATATATGCCATTCGGGAAATATTGCATCTGGTGTTCCCTTGTGAAAGATATTTAATCAGTTACAATCAAACAAACATGCCTCAGGGGATCCAGAAAAATTTGATCGTGGAGGCACGTGTACCACTTTGGAATGAAGGCATATCATTGGCAAGGCACATAGCGCCATGTGGAGGTTGGTACGGAGGGGGCACACCCTTGTGCTAGTGGGGTCAGAAGGGTCTCTCCCTGTAATTTTTTAAAATATAGGCTCTGCTGCATTTTTTGGAGCTAAATTTTGAGGTCAGGAGAGGGTATCCAGCTCCAATAAGGAGGGTCAGGGTAAGTTCTCCCCCTTGACATTTTTTAAATAAAGGTATGTAAAATGGCAGCCTCTTGTACCTATTTGGGGTCTCCATTTTAAGCTAAAGGAGGGGAAAACTCCCTCCTGTTAGGGGGTCAGGGGTCCCCGCATCCACTGGAAAATTTTAATAGATGTATGAAATGGTTGTCTCTGGTGCATTTTTGGGTCTAAATTATTAGACAAACAGAGATGTCTCTCCCTGGAATTTTTTTTAGATATATATAAGTATGAAATGGTGGCCTCTGGTAAATGGTTTGGTCTAAATGGGGAAATTTCCCTTCTGTTTGGGGGTACGGGGATTTCCCATCTGGAAATTTTTGAAATACATTTTGGGGTCTAAATTTTGAGAAAATATTTTATTCCTTTGCCAAAATAGTTGGGTGCAACCTTGACGAGTATTACTGAAGTTTCTTCTCAGCTGACTAGGGGGTGGGGGGCACGGGACCTCTGGGCCTGTATCCTCTGTATTTACAGATAAATATTAGAATGATGACAAAATCAAAACAGGACTGTAATCCATACATTTCCCTATGTCAGCCTTTATAATTATAGCTCTTTAAACCAACAGATACAGGGCGTCCACTGGGATTTTAAAAGTTGGAGCCACCAGTTTAGCCACTTTCAAAATTTTAGAGCCACTTTGGAGCCAATCCATTTTTTTGAAGCCATGGTCTGTTTTGTTTGCATAAAGAAGGGATATGTGTATAAAATAAACAACATAATACTTCTTACACTTACTATGTAAATGTAATATCTTTTGTGTTTTATATTTTCTTATAACAAATAAATAAATAACAATTTTAAGGAGGTAGGTTACCTTGTTACAAGGGTAAATTCAAATTAGTTGAACCGCAGCACATTTTTGTATTTCGTGTAATATGAAGTTTTAACTGCTACAATCTCAATTTCGTTTGTCTCTGTCCCTTCAAGTTCAATTTTTATCCAGGTTTGAAGAACATGACCCTCCAAAGGTATTTCATATTGAAAGAAGAAGGAAAATACGGATATTTAACACTTTTCAGTGTATTTTAGTTTCATTGATATCCGTTGAAGTCTGCATAATTGATAATTTTACTAGTATGCACGTTATCTTTCTAATAAAAGCTTAAAATGTATATGTCGCGGGGCTCGTGTTTCCATGGTAACGCATTTTCTCTCATTTTTAAACAACTATGTATAAAAATAGGGGTTTTCGACGGCTTCAGTGCCATTCTGTTAATGACCATCATGGAATATTTGGGTAATATTATTAGCAAAATGCCAAGCACTTTACATGGTACCCTATTTTTCTTAAAGTTTAAAGTAACCATGGCAACAGAGATGTTTAAAATAGCTTATATCTTGCTTTTTGTTGTAGTTTCTTATAAAAAAATATTGAATAAGATTAACTTTCTAGTTAATGTAGCTATAAATCATATTATTTCTAACGTAAGTTATATTTTCGTGTTATTTGCATTTATTAAAACAAATTTCACAGCTTAGAATACTTACAGCAGTACCCCTCGTCTGGCATTTTTCATGGAAAAATCGTTCAGTATGCTGCTATTATTCTCATGGATATTGTTGAAATGAAAATAAAAGGCCGAAGCTGTGTTTCTTAAATAGACCAGTGTCAACGCTTCTAAATTTTACATTTAGATACATAGGTCACGGGCTTCGTTTCCATGGTAACATCAATTCAATTCAAGAAATCACATTTTTCTACCGAAATTTGAACAATTTTAGATCTTAGTTTTAGTATATAAGTAACAAATTATCAACGGAACCTGAAAAATAGGTATTACAAATCAAACTGCTAGATTTTTTATTTGAAAATGGCCGTAACAAGTAACCTTTCACCCAACTATATTCCAAATAACATTGGTTACCATCATCCATTTTCTTACATTCTGCATAACATTTCAATATAACTACAAAAAAGAAGCAAAATATTGATTTTTATTCAGAGCAAAAGACTCATAAAAATATTTCAGCAAATAATGGTTATTTGAAAATAGTTAAAATAAAAAAAAATGCACAGAATTACGTACTTTCAAGATAAAAACTATTAATTTTGCGCGGTAACTGACACGTAACGTCATGACGTCAGTGACGTCATTTTAAGGCAACATTGTTTTGAAGCGTTTCTGCGGCAATTTATTCATTATTTCTGAATTATTAAACCATAAAGCATCAGATCGAAAACAGGTTCATGATTTGTTTTCAGAAGAATGAATATACAAACACATTTAGTTTGTCGTAAACGTCGTCGTAAATCGTCACGTTAGCTTCCGGTTGGACATGCGCACATACAAATATGAAGGTAACCTACCTCCTTAAGTCTTTTTATCAATGATGATACAAAATTAAATTAGCATGCTTATTAACAACACAATCTCATATTCATCATATAAATCAACTTTCAACTATCAACAGACTCTTTTAAACAGAAAGATGTGCACTTATCTGATAGACGAACAACAACCAGATAGAAACATTCTCAATTTCATAACAAACTTCTATCGCTAGATTCATTTTCAATGAAAATTTTAAATAAAGAACTTAAGAAGCCCATTACAAATACAATCTATTACAACAATAAACACTCTACATGTTTAAAAGTTTTAGAAAGGATTTTTCCTCCAAAATATACTCATGAATGTGCATATACCATCCAAAAAGTTTAATGGCGATTGTTTGTATTTTACCATGAATCGAAGTAAAAATATTTCCTTGATTGATAATATCTTTTAAGCCACATCCTGTTAGAATCAAGTGTTTGTAATTTACTGTGTAAGTTGTTGTAAACATGGTATTCCTACAAACAAATATAGAAATAAAACAGAAGAAAAAAAAGAAATGAAAACTCTTACCTTTGTCTTATTCGCGTTGTTTCAGAATTAACATAGTAGGAGCGGTTTATTTTACTTGCGGTTTTCCCGCGTAATAACTTACAGGGCAATCTTATTGGACAAATGTGGCGCCAAAGGGTGCACTGATCATGTGTGATGTAAGATGATGCAATGATTAGGCGCTGTTGCTCAGCGAAGCTTGGTATTTTATTTCTTATCGATCTCTGTCGGTTTATGATCCCTGATATTATATTTGTGTAAAATATTACGATCGAAAGTGCAATGCTGCATGGCTTCCGTCGGATCTTTATAAATCGTCGATGATAATAATCTTTCTGTTGTTTACAAAAGCAGCCACAATTTTTAAGTAGATTCCTATAATCATAAATAATTGTACATTGGCAAAAACGTATTTAACACATTTTTTTTTCTGAAAAATCATTTTAGTCAACGTTTACTTGATCAGAAAACAATATTGGTCTAGGTTGAATAAGGAACCAAAAACGTTATAATCATCCACAGCCATTGGCGGCAAAAAAAAAAAAAAAAAAAAAAAAAAAAAGAATTTGTTTCTAGCTTAATCGTTTATTAATTATAATGCATCTAGCTAATAAAAGCATTGTTTGTCGTTATTGTATATGTGGATTAGATAAACTTCATATGCTGTATTTCATCTGCTTATAAATATCCTTTGTCGTTGTTTTTATTTGTTTGTTTATTTTTTTAATAATGACCGTGGTCATCATGTTGCTTTAGTTTCCCGCGTCAATACAAATTTAGCATACCAGTTTAGAACCCTGTAAAGTGCATTATCTTGGAAAATTTTAGAACGTTTTCCATGTACAGTCACGAAGCTATGTAATGTTCAGCCCGTTATACATTAATAAAAATGTAGAGAAACTCTTTTTAGGCTGGCGATATTCGCCAGACTATTATAACCATATATCGAGTTTCTGTAAAGTTCAACAGGTGCTGAGACTGACAACACAAAATATAATTTCATGCGCAATTCAAATAGTCCGCCACGTTAATCAGTTTTGCCATAGAGTTGTATAAAGATTGTTAAACTTACCAGTTCAATAGATCTACTTGTACAAACATGTTGTAATAATATTTTATTTTTCTAACGGTAAATACTTGAAAGATAACATTAGAAAATATTACATAATGATGGTAAATTAATTCGCCTCTATGAATGAAATGTTCGTATGAATGGAACTAACCTCGTTATAGATTATGACCTCGGTCTATAAGGAGCTAAGTAAACAAACGCTGGTTCCGAGAAACAATCGTCGATATGAATTATACTGCGCATTATTCGACGACCTGCCATAACGTGGAAAATAAGAAATATGAAATATCAATTAAAATGAACTTATGGTGATATGAATTATGTCAGGTCTTATATTTAGGGCTTAAGTTTTTAGAAACTATTCTTTCAGATCATTTGCTATAGGTACTAAGGCACGTAATCGCTGCGTGATTGCCACAGTAACGTGATAAGAAACAAATGACAACATTATACCTGTTTTTAGGCTATTTTTGTACTAAATTCGTTTTAAACATTTTGACGAATACTGAAAGATATAATTAAAAAGCGCTTTGTCACCAATGTGCTTTAAGTGTTGGGGTGTAGATGTAGCGAGTTTTTTTAAACACACCTTTTCAACTTTTTTTCAGGTTATATTAAGATAGTGGACCCGTATTGGTAATGTTTAACAATTGCACTAACTTGATACAGTTATGAAGTTAACATATTTCGCACTGTGATTCATCTTTAAATGACTTTTACCGTCTCGAGTAAAAGGATTTAATCGGAAAGAAATTAAGCTCTAACTTCTGAAAATTATGACCTTGTTCTATGCATTCATAAAGAACCATAGGGCAGAAGTAAAACTACCTATATACATTTATTCAAACTGTGACTTTGTAAAAATAAATGCAAAATCAAGAACTTTTACAAATGTAATAAAGTATTTTTCAAAGATGTCTAAACATTCACCCTTCAGGTCAAATTCATTTGAAACAGCAAGAAATGACTAAGAAATGGCTAATCAAATAAAACATTTCCGCTTTTGTACGACAGATCAATGATAATATGTCTTTAAGAGAACAATATTAGGATCTTACATGCCTGCCTGTGTAAGACGGGGTTTTCCCTACCCGAGAGACAGTGTGGAAAACCGAGCGTTAGCGAGTTTTTTTATCCATGCTGTCCCGAGGGTAGGGAAAACAGCTGTCTTACACAGGCAGACATGTTAGATCATTTTTCTTGCCTATCATGTTCAAAATAGATTGTGGAGACAAATAGGTTTTTGGTAGTTCCTGACATTATTTATAAAGTTTATGACGTCACAATGGTACCAGTACTATGTGACCTTAGTGCACGCTATTTTAGACAAGGTTTTTCCCTAGGGAAAGACAGGAATATCTATCCCCGGTGCGTGCTCGGATAAATGTATACTTTCCCCGCTAGGTAGGCAAGAACAGTTTATCTTACTCGGAAAAAGAAAAATAATGAACAAAGTCTGGTCCTAGTAGGGTTTGAACCTACACCCTCCTGAAAAATTAGTTAAAGTCATGGTAGGAATTGAATATTCTTCAAAAAAAAAAAACATTATTACGGGTACGCCAATTTTCCTAACCATCGTATTAAGGAAGTAACATGACTAGACAATAATCATTAACAGTCCGGTTTATAGCGGGGGTTCGAACACAGAATTTCCCTCATACCGACAAGAAAATCACCTCATTTGATCAATGTTCATACATTCACACATGATGTGATTGTTGGGTGCGGGATTGCATATCGAATTATAGATGTTGTGTTTGTTACCTTTATATTTTATCTGATATTATGTCCCTCAATGGTTATTATCGCTTCCTAAGAAACATACGGGAGTAAACCAGGGTTCTCGTGTGTAAACCATAGCTTACGAACGTGAACTTAGGTTTACGACCGTGAACATGGGTTTACAACCGTAAACATAGGTTAACGCTGGTGAACATAGGATAATGACCAAAAATCATAGTTTTGTTCGAGAAACCAAGTTTTTCGAACTTAAACCTACGTTCACGTTCATAAACTATGTTTCACGCTCGTAAACCCAAGTTCATGGTCGTAAACATAGGTTCACGTCCGTATACAATGGTTCTCGGCAATCAAATTATCCAACAATTACTTTCTTTGTCGAAAAACTATGATTATAGAATACTAACATAAATTTTCGAGCGAACACACAGTATAACGGGCTTAAACTATAGTTTACTCTCTTGGACCCATGTTTACGTCCGATAAATTCGGTTTCTCGATTGAACTTTAACTTGGATGCACAAGTTAATCATGATCACAACAAATACCCTATGCTCGCCTTAGTTTAATATGGAAAACCCATAATATCTAAGATTTTGCAAACATCTTTCCCGCACAGTTTTCATTCAGTGTTTTGTGGTAGCCAGCCTTTCTGTACTTTCAGTACTTTGATTAATATCAGGGGGTCGAACGTAAAGTGTTGTTGCGGGAGCCTTTATGTGAGAAGCTGTTGTTGTGGGAGTCAAAATGGCGGAAAATTACGTTTTTTAGTCGATTATTTTCTGGAAACCTCGTAAGTGTAACTTTCTTTGAAGTTCTCTCTTAATTTCAATATGACCAGTCCAGAGAGCTATGTTTTTGCTTTAATCTGCACCAATTGTAGGCGGAATAGATTTAAGAACAAAAAAGGGATACTGAAGGCACCAGTTCACTGATTGGAGTAATATTTTGAAAAACCTTGACTTTTTTTCTCCATTTTAACGTATCTAAACTCTTCTGAGGACTTAATGTTGTTAACTATGATTAATCACTTGCTAATCAAGAAATTCATCCAATTTTCCCGCTCATAAATACATTTATCGGCGATCGTTTTCACTTCATGCATGTTATGTTGTTGCGGGGATGACTTTATGACATTTTTTTGTTGTTGGTAAATATTGATGGGAAGGTCCTGGGTTCAGGTCTTGCGATAATGATTCAGGGTATCACTGAAAAGTGTAAGCTGATTTAAAATTAAACTGTGTTATACACATAATTTGTATATAATGTATTTTGACAGACTGTGAAGAATTCTACCGTGACAGTGCTGGTACCATGAAAAAAGACAGAAATGTACATGTAATTCATTGAGATTGAAACATCTAGTTTTTATTGTCTTTTAAATTGCACGCTGGCTCAGTTCACTTTGTTCAATCATAAAAATGTAAAATGACATATCATAGTCATGGTCCCTGTGTGACCCTTTACCAAAACTGTTCAGATTATACCGATTCGTCAAAAAGCATGGCCGGGTTGTCGTCACTTTTCCCTATATGCATATAGATTTCTTGTGTGAAACTGCTGGCCCTACACATAATTCTACTTGTAGAAAATACTTTTTATGTTGAAAAAAAATAGATGCTGTAAATCCGATGATCAAATAATCAATTTGGTGTGGCCTGATTCTTAAAACCTTTCTGCTAGATGGGTAAAATTTAAAACAAGCCAGAAAACAGTTAAAATCTGTAAGAATATATTAATGTCAGAAGAACTTATTGGAAAATATTTTCTTAATAACGTTACAATAACATACAAACACTCGATTATTATATAGTAATCTTTTCTGTCTTCCAAAGATTTATTCCTTTTACACACTTAGGCACATACGAAAATTTTTAACACAACAATATAATTATATCTTCTGGAGTGATTGCTTCTAACAGATTTTACCTGTTCTGTCTTGATTTGAAATTTTGCCCATCTTGCAGAAAAAAAGACCTATCCCGTTTAAAATATAGGCCTATACATTCATCATCTCTATGTTTGTATTGTTTACACTGTGCATATTAAAAGACAAAAAACAAGAATGAATAACATTAACATTCTTGTCCATTTCGATGGTACGAGCACTGTCACGGTAGAATTCTTCAGTCTGTAAAAAAAATAATACATTATATACATATCATATGCATTACACTGCTTAACTTTGAATCAGCTTACACTTTTCAATGATACCTAGACTCAATATCGCCAGACCTGAGCCCAGGACCTTCCCATCAATATGTTTACCCACAACAAAAAAAAATGTCATAAAGTCATCCCCACAACAACATAACATGCATAAAGTGAAAATAATCGCCGATAAATGTATTTATGAGCGGGAAAATTGGATGAATTTCTTAATTAGCAAGTGATTAATCATAGTTAACAATATAAAGTCCTCAGAAGAGTTTAGATACGTTAAAATGGAGAAAAAAAATCGAGGTGTTTCAAAATATTACTTCAATCACTCAACTGGTGCCTTCAATAACTTTTTTGTTCTTAAATCTATTTAGCCAAGACTAGTGCCGATTAAAGCAAAAACATAGCTCTCTGGACTGGCCACATTAAAATTAAGAGAAAACTGCAAACAAAGTTACACTTACCAAGTTTTCAGAAAGTTATCGACTAAGGAACATCATCTTCCGCCATTTTAACTCCCACAACAACCGCTCGTCACATAAAGGCTCCCTCAACGACCCCCTGAATATGAAATATGTCTAGGAAACGGATAAACGTTTCATCGGTGTTACAAGATTAAAGACAGAATATTGATAATCTGTGACAAATTCTGGGAATTATTTCGGCAGTCTTTTTGGATATTAACATCACATGCTGTTCTTTAGATCAACGGTCATCCTGATAAAACTCGATTGTGAAAGAGGAAATAACATCCGCATGTTTGGAAAAAATGGAGATACCCACCAATGGACATTGTTCGCTTACTGGTTATTACTCTCACCTAATATTGTCATTGGGAATGCAGAGTATATCTTAGAAACATTGCGCATTATAAGATAAGATAAGATAAGATAAAATATATTTTATTTTAAGTCGGCAAGACAGAGAAACAATACAACATAAGCGACAAGCGCTTTTTAACCGACTATATATAACAAAGATAAACAGTTAAAACATATAGTAAGCAAGCTGTAAAATAAGAGATAGGATTATACAAAATTACATGTAGCAGTATAACATGAAGTTAAACCTGTGAAAGACCTGCTGCTCTTGACCAAAAGCCTAAGAACTACTTAAGATAAACTTTAGATAAACATGAAATAAAAAACTGAAAGACAAAACTGGCGCAAAAAGCTGAATAAAAATATGCTAAACGAGAATATCACCTCAGATCAGATCTGAAATGAACTGAGCAGCACCTCCTTCGCAGTAGCACATAAAACATAGCATGAAAATAAGATGTAATAATGACAATAGCACATAGAGAATATAAAATGAATCCAAATTGTTACATAAAAATAATATAAAAAAAGTGTGCAACTAAAACAACAAGACAGAGAAACCAGCTAAAGCAGCTAAACATGGAGAGCAAGACATAGATATATGTCGACTACACAAGGAAATAAGGTATACAAAAAGTAGCTAAAGCATGCAAAGCAAGTCAATTATTGACAACACAATGCAAAAAGCACAGCAAGTAACTAAAGCAACTAAACATGGAGAAAAAGGCATAAAACTATGTCAACTACATAAGGAAAGCAAGGTTACACATATTAATTGTAGCAAACTATGAGGGACATGGCATACAACAAACTCAGCTAAACAAAGCAAAAACTACCAAGCAAATAAAAATAACAATATCAAAAATAAAAAAGCAAAATACCACAATGAGAGTACAAGCATAGAATTAAACTGGTTGGGTGTAATGAAAAATCAAACTGTTTCGTATCTTATAACCATATAACTGCTGTAGTTTCATAAAGATTTCAGAAGAGATATATGGTGTCTCATATGTGTAAAGAAGTTTCAAAAATGGCAACTTTGACTAACCAAATGGCCAGATTTTGGCAGTCTCACACTTTATCGTACTTGTCCAATATCGTTCTTTTTTATGTACGTTTCATGACGATCTCTGTAAAATTAACATGGCCACTGTCCTCGTAACAGGTTAATAGTGTGAAATATGTAAATGTTGACACTCCCAAGGGTCATAATTCAGGTGTGTGGACGTATTTGTCCAGTGGTAACACTGTCTGACTATGAAACCAGGGGTCGTGAGTTCGAGTCCCCGCTCCTTCAACCACAGGTGTTTGAAGCTTAATCAATAAAATATATATGCAGCCTGGTTAGATTTCTTGAAGAGTATATTTAATAATTAAGTGAGTAGGATATGATAATGCATATAGATCTACTTCGATTATGAGACAGCGACTTACTATTCTTAAAGCCATCATTCAAAGAGAAATACGCAAATCATACTGGGAATATTTCGAATCGGTAATCTTTTCTAATGACTCATGCAGAGACTGGTAAAAACAAAAAGTTCTATTCTTTTGTGAAACATAAAAAAAAACAGACAATCATGGTGTAGCACCCTTAAAATCTGAAGGTAAAACTTATACCGAACCATATGATAAAGCAACAATTCTAAACAAACAATTTGAATCTGTTTTCTCAAAACCTAAACCAGTCAGTCTTAAACAACTTTGTGAATTAAATCTTTTTGAAAGTGACAAAATTCAGCAAGTAAATAAAATGACCGATATAGATATAACTGTAGAAGGTGTTTTGAAAATGCTCAACAGGGGCGTAGGGACGATTTGAGCATTGGGGCGGCGGAGGGGGTAGGTTTGGTAGGGGGTGTCCCCCTCCTATGAACGGGGTCCGGGGTGGTCCCGGGGAAATGTTGCATATAGCTAGAGTAAATGGTGCAATCTGGCGACTTCTTGGACTGCTCAGTATCTGTTGAACATACTCGTTTTTTTTCGAGTTTTCACCCCTATTTACAGTTTATTATGTTTAAACACTGTAATGGCGGTACGATGTTAGATATGGACAATGTCCTGCCAGGGTAAAACCAGTAATGTCTAAGTAGAGGATCGAGTACAAGACCCTGACTTAAAGGGGTAATCCAGTCCTTATAGCATTTTACGCTTAAATGGCATTATAAAGGTAAAACGCAATTCACTGTTTTCTTTGAACCATTGAGGGTTCTTTTTACCAAATGATCGATTTGGAAATGCAAAATTGCGAGGCTGATAGGCCTTTTATATTTTTATGTAGAAGCTGTAATACTTGTTAATTTTACTAAAGTAGATCTGTAAAATCTACGAGGATTTTTCTACATTTTATGCGTTGAATTTAATCATTATGATTGGTGCCTTTGATTTTCAAACAATATGTTTAAGTGTCAAAAATATTTAATTTAATATATTTTATGTAAAGACATCTAAAGATCCCGATTTGCGTTTGTGTTTTACTCAAGATACTTTCCTTTGTCGGGAGAACTTGAGACACAACATTAATTGTAATTAATTGCAATTTTGGCAGTAAACAATTAAAAACGATTAACTTTCATTAATTAAATTAATGTATTGCCTATAATCCGAGTCTGCGGGGCGTGAAAATACGGCGACCTTGGTCGTTGCGGATTATCGATTTTGTACAATACCCTGTCACCAAGGTGATCTAGCAGGGTGTCGGTGATATGACAAGATTCTGTGTACATATCAGTCGCCGATGCGCTTCATGATAAATGGAAGACCGCTGTATTTATTTTAAATTATGTTTTCTAGCCTTTTCAAAAAATTACGAGTTCGGCATTTCGCCGCTCCTCGAAATATTGGGGCGGCGGGTGCCGCCCCTGCCGCCCCAGCTCCTACGCACTTGCTCAAGGATCTGAATCCTAACAAGGCGTCTGGTCCGGATCAGCTGTCACCAAGATTACTTAAAGAACTTTCTCTCGAAACAGCTCCTTTTCTCACTAAAGTCTTCCAGAACTCACTGAGAACTGGTATAGTTCCAGAGGACTGGAAAACTGCTATCGTTGCACCTGTATATAAAAAGGGTCCTAAATATAAAGCTAGCAACTATCGGCCAATCTCCTTGACATGCATAGCCTCCAAACTAATGGAGCATATCATGGTCTCTAACATCATGCGCCATCTCGACAGCAACAATCTTCTCACACCTTTCCAACATGGCTTCCGTTCCAAACATAGCTGTGAGACTCAACTATTATTCTTTACACAAGAAATTTTTGACAATCTCCAATCTGGAAAACAAACAGATCTCATTGTAATGGATTTCTCGAAAGCTTTCGACAAGGTCGATCATCAACTTCTTCTCTATAAACTCATGAAACTTGGAGTCAACAAAACATCTCTATCGGCTTGGATTCAATCTTTTCTTAGTAATCGCTCTCAATCTGTAGTAGTTGAAGGCTCACACTCTGATTCTCTACCAGTTCTATCAGGGGTTCCCCAAGGTTCAGTGTTGGGTCCTTGTCTCTTCCTTTGTTTCATCAATGACTTTTCCGACTCTGTTAAAAGTAGAATACGTTTATTTGCTGATGACATCATCATATACCTCACCATCGACTCATTAGTAGACTCTAACAAACTTCAAGATGATTTGACAAAATTAGAAGAATGGGAACGTAAATGGTCTATGGAATTCAATCCTGATAAATGCGAAATCATAAGAATCTCCAAAAAAAGAAAAAATATCATTTTTCCATATAAACTACATAATCAAGAACTAAAAACCACAGAAAATGCTAAATATCTTGGGATTACTATTAGTTGGAAAAAACATATTGAACTACATCTTCAAAAGCTCAGATTCATAAAAAGAAATGTACAATATATAATAACCGTAATATCAAAGAAACTGCCTATAAAACATACGTCCGTCCACAATTAGAATACTGTAACACCATATGGCATCCATGGCAGAAAAACTTAGCATATGAGATAGAAAAGGTACAAAGAGCTGCAGCCAGATATGTTATGAATGATTACTCATACCAAAGCAGCGTAAGATCAATGCTTGAAATTCTTAAATGGCAGACATTAGAACAGAGAAGAATACATGCATCTTTAATTATGTTGTATAAAATATCACACAACTCGTCTCTGTAGATCATAACCACCTGACAGCCTCTAGAAATTTAAACTTTATCATTCCATCTTCAAGAACACAATATCATATGAACTCCTTTTTCCCCCGCACGATCACATTCTGGAACGCCTTGTCTTATAACATCAAGGACAGTGTGAACTTTCAGTGCTTCATATCTGACCTAGACTCGCATATGTACTAATGTCATCATCCTGTTTTTATTTTTAACAAAGCTGTACATATTACTGCTCTTACTCTCTTAACACATGCATATCATGTATCATGTAACACAGCAACATGTTTTTAACAACTGCCCCGACCTCCCAGTTATGATCAGAAATTGATTGTTGGGAGTATCCCCGTAGATGTAGATGTAGATTATAAGCGCCTGTGCTCCAACTTAAAATTAGTTACTAATGTTGGAACAAGAGTCCCGTGTATGGATAGTTTACACCTTGTACACTTAAGAACCAGGGAAGCTTATGGCAATGGGGCGTCGTCTGTATCTTACACTATCTTCCCACTTACATTGCGAGTCGACCATTTGGGTAAACTTTGGCGACTATAATATTAAGCTTACATACAAACAATGACAGGCGCTATATCATTCGATATTCATTTCCTGTTGTTATTCACCAAGAGCATTTTCCATGAAAATAGGTCTACCAGAACGTCAGATATAGTTTATTGTGCTATTTAATCAGTCTTTTCCGGTGTACTATTTCACCCTGTGGTATTCAAACGATTGATACATTCCAGTAATTAAAAAAATAATTTTCTATTTTTTGTTGACGTCAGATTCTCTTTCCTGAATATTCAAAAATACAATATGTGACCTGTTAACAATGGTCTCATTATTTCCATTGGAATATAATGCTCAGATATAATCTCATTCTTTTCAATGCTGCAGCCTAATTTCGTCGTCATAGTTATTCCATTTTCAGAACTTTCAAATCGTTTGCAACAATAAAATAGGAAAAATGAAAATGGCCAAAATTGACGCTGAAGAATCAATTATTCGTAGAAATCGACCTGGAACCAAGTCACAGGTAATCATATTAAGTTTTAAACATTGAAGCTACGCATCAAGACACGAGTCATTGTTAAATTTTCATTATTCGTGTTTATCATATAATTTCGCGATGCATAATTATTTGGATTCTGTCCAGTTTTAGTTTGGTATGATTAACTGTATGTGAACTGGTTATTCCAGATATTATATGTACTTTAAACTGATAAACCCGACACAGATTTGTTTTTAAAGTTGAAAAGGTAGAATGAGAGATACTAAATTTGCTGAACGTCTAACCTACGTTCTGTCAGGAACAACTGATACAGGGACCGGAATGCGGCATTTATCTTATCTTATGCTGTCGTCCAGTCGAAGTGTATGCCGTAGGTTATTCTGCTATTACTCACACACTTACGCCTTACAGTTTAACTCGTCCTTTCAGTGAAAATCTGGGAAAGCATTTGTTGAATTTTTTGTTGAAAACAAAAGTTCTGCCATGAAATTATTGCCTGTATCTGTTTTTAAAGGAAGTGGCTATTCCTACGGTCCCGTAAGAATAGCCTCACAGGCTATTCCTACGGCTCTCCCGTAAGAATAGTGAAATAGCCCGCAGGTGGCTATTCCTACGGCTCTAAAGACAGTTTGTATGTCCACCTTGTATTGCATTGTACTGAATTAATTCAACTGGTATATTTTCGAACAAATTGTTTACTTTTCAGTTTCACACCCAGGGCGCCCCCTCCCAATAACTTGACCAATTAAGCTAATTGGCGTACATTTTGAAAGTCAGCAGACCTATAACAAACCCAGTTCCATAAAATGTTAAACAACGTTTTTTTTTTCTGTTTTTTTTTCTTTTGTTTTTTTTTTTTAAAGAAAAAGGCTGTTAAAACCTCAAAAACAACTACAAAACTGCAGGACACAGCTAAAATTGACTCGTTGTCAAAAGATTGTTAAGAGAATTAGCTTAATTGGTCAAGTTATTGGGAGGGGGCGCCCTGGGTGTGAAACTGAAAGTGGCTATTCCTACGGTCCCGTAAGAATAGCCTCACAGCAATACAAGGTGGACATACAAACTGTCTTTAGAGCCGTAGGAATAGCCACCTGCGGGCTATTTCACTATTCTTACGGGAGAGCCGTAGGAATAGCCTGTGAGGGAAATATCTACATTAATGTTAACATTTTGCCCTGTGAAAATAGCTAAATCTAGGCTTGTCTTACCCAGAGAGAAATTAAGATGTCGTTTTTTACATGATATTTGCCTTGCTGATTCAGAGTATTTAGAACAATAAAATTAGGACATATTTTGATGAAAATAGCAAGTTGAAACTGTAAACTTTTGCCTTAAAATATTTGTTTATGATATTGCTTTGTTCTTCACCATTTAAATGCCTGTTAAACCTAGATGATTTTCTGCAGTTTTATCTAAAAGTCCGGAATACTAAATGTAACTTCGTTGTCGGTCTTTTTTAAAAAATTTCTTTGTTATTTTAATTTAAATACATTGTATTTTTCACACATCAGTTTAACGATTAAAGTAATTAAACTTATTTTTGGAGTTCATACAACAATTTTTTTTGAAACATTTTTCTGCGTTCAAGAAGAATGTTTGTTTCTGTATGTAGAAATCTGACATTATATAAAACAATAACTATAATAATGGCTCTACAAGATTAAGAAAAATGTCAGCTTTCTGTTTTTTCCATTTTATTTATTCAAATCCAACAAAAATCGGTCCTTTGATAAAGGTTTGAAGTTACGTGGTAGAATATTTCTTCAGGGAAGTGAGCTCGAGTTAATTCATAATAATTAAGCATATCACCACATGCAATCGCATGCTGTTTTTCCTTCAGAATCCCTTTTAGATCAATCTCTGATCATCAAATTATCATCACTTAACATGTGACTGGTAAACCCTTTGAACAAAAAGTGTTATAGCTCCATGATTAACATGAGGTAATATGCTTATTACACGCTAATCGATAGTGGCGAAAACAAAATATCGATTGCTAACGACTGGTCGATATTTACAGGTATGGACGACAGCATAATACAGATAAATGTATGGATTTATACGGAGTGACTATTCCCCGTTGTAGACCTTCCTGGTTCTGTCTGTCTGTAGCATGGCCTCAATCGGTTTTCAAGGTGTCCAATAATCAATTTATTAATGTAATGTGTATTTTTCTATTAAAATATATATTTTAGATAATAAGTTGCTAACTAAATCTGCTCTGAACCCAATTGCTCATTAAGCTACCGTTGTTGTTTAAAAGCATATCCTAACCCAATGTTGTTGTTATTGTTGTTGTGTTGAGACAAATTTTGACAAGTAGAAGTTTTCAAAGACAATTTCAAGATAAAGTTTTGCATTAGAAGATCTAGTACACAGAAACAAAGAGCAATAAAAAATAAATAAATCAGCAACTTGAAAGGCATACAGAGAAAATCTCACCAACATCACATAGGAACTGAATGAGATTTCATTTTACAGCAGAAGGATAAAAATTTGTGTTGTGAAAAACTTTATATCAGATCATTTGATTATATGATTATGGTATTTTTAGCTCACTAGAGCACGAAGTGCTCAAGGTGAGCTATTGTGACCAGTCATTGTCTGGCGTCGTCCGTCAACATTTGCCTTGTGAACACTCTAGAGGCCACAGTTGTGACCCAATCTTTATGAAACTTGGTCAGAATGTTTATCTTTGTGATTTCTAGGTCAAGTTTGAAACTGGGCCATGTGGGGTCAAAAACTAGGTCACCTGGTAAAACCATAGGAAAATTTTGTGAACACTAGAGGCCACAGTTATGACTCAGTCTTTATGAAACTTGGTCAGAATGTTTGTCTCGATGATCTCTAGATCAAGTACGAAACTGGGTCATGTGGGGTCAAAAACTAGGTCACTAGGCCAGATCACAGGAAAAGCTTGTGAACACACTATAGGCCATAGTTGTGACCCAATCTTTATAAAACTTTGTGAGAATGTTTGTTTTGATGATGTCTAGGTCGTGTTTGAAACTGGGACATGTAGGATCAAGAACTAAGTCAGTAGGCTAGATCTAAGGAAAAGCTTGTGAACACTTCAGAATGTTTATCTTGGTGATTTCTAGGTAAAGTTCAAAACTGGGTCATGTGGGGTCAAAAACTAGGTCACCTGGTCAGATTATAGGAAAATTTTGTGAACACTCTAGAGGCCACAATTATGACTCAGTCTTTATGAAACATGGTCAGAATGTTTGCCTTGATGATCTCTAGGCAGATCTGAAACTGGGTCATATGGGGTCAAAAATTAGGTCACATGGTCAAATCAAAGGAAAAGCTTGTGAACACTCTAGAGGCATTAGTTGTGACTCAGTCTTTATGAAACTGAATCAGAATGTTTGTCATGATGATTTCTAGTTCCAAGTTTGAAACTGGGTTATGTAGGGTCAAAAACTAGGTCACTTGGCCAGATCAAGGAAAACCTTGTTAACACTCTAGAGACCACAATTTAAGTTTGAAACTCATGCGAATTAGTCAGAATGTTTGTCTTGATGATCTATAGTTCAAGTTTGAATCTGGGTCATGTGGGATTAAAGATTAGGTCACCTGGTCAAATCAAAGGAAAAGCTTGTGAACACTCTAGAGGCCACGATTGTGAGTTTTGTGACCCAGTCTTTATGAAACTTGGTCAGAATGTTTGCCTTGATGATCTCTAAGTCAGCAGGGCACTAGACAACTTTTGGGGACAGGTACCCATACCCTCAGGAAGGGGAATTTTTCGACATTTTAAGACTGAAAGGGGAAGTTTAAGCCATGAATATGTAACTATTTTTCACACTTATTAATACTGTTTTCAATCATTTCTAACTGATGTGACTATATTGCAACAGTAATCTTCCTTAGAGGCACTATATAATATTAAAAGAAAGAGTTAATATCTATTTGTGTCAAACAACCTATCATCAGGGGAATTTTCTTCTGAGAAAGGGGAAAAAAACATATTATTTTAGGAGGGGAATGGTACCCATATTCGGCCCCAAAAATGGCCAAACGAGTGCCCTGGACAGTCAGATTTGAAACTGGGTCATGTGGAGTCAGAAACTAAGTCAATAGGCCAAATCAGCTCTGGTTAGCGATATAGGGCCATCATGGCCCTCTTGGTTAAATGTTATTAGTGTTTTCTACATGGGAAAGGAATGAATATATGATTGGAAGTCTGAGAAATCAACAGTTGTCATTTGAAAATTGGACCCGATTCGGTTTATTACGTGTCATTCTCATCCATCAGATGTTCGTCAAAATTCCGAGACGAACCTCTGATTTATTTCTGTCGTTTATTTGGTGAGCATGCGCACTCGTAATTACTACCGGGAGAAGTTTCAGCCAATCAATGTTCGCTACTATTTGGCACGCCGAATTGAAATTTCAAACAATATGTAAGCAAGATAGTTGCTAACGATAGATAAAGGCGATCTTCCATGATTGCGATTAATAAAGATTTATTTCTGTTATTCGATGTTAAGAAATTTACCTGAAGAAATAATAATATTCCTCGTAAGTCGGCATCGATATGGAAGGACGCGGTCACGCTTTTCACGGACGATTTTGATTGGTTCGCTACATTTTGTCGCGAAACGACGCTGATTGGCTGAAACGTTTTACCTGTAATGTAACCAAACCACAAATATCGGCGAAATGTACCAGAGGTTCATCCGGGGAACCACGGTAGACCTCTGGTATGCGAGAATGATTACGTGTTAGCAGTATCACGTGTAGTACTTTAATAAGCATCTGTTGGTTTGATCACGAGTGATCAAGTCAGCAAATGCTTAGATAAGATAAGGCGGTGACACAAGCTTATGCCAGATTATCTCCTGTTGCCATTCAGTGTTTTTTATACTTCTTTGACTGAAAGTAATGGTAAAGTGATTGAAATCGCCTTTTAGCATGCTTATGGCATGTCCTAACTATGATCACAAAATATGAATTTGAAATGTCATTTAGTTAATTGTTGATTTTCCATCCAAATGTATATATCTCGACGAGGTTTCTTTAGGGCTTGGGGGCAGGGATTTCCCCCTACTTCACAAGTTCAGTGGTCTGAAACCACACCTTCTTTTCCTGTAGCAAATAAAGTCCACAGACCACGGTGACCACCTTCTACTTTGCAACTTCTACCTTGTACTTAAATAATTAATGAACCCCAGCTGAAATTGCCCTTTTAATATTTTGCCATTGTAGAATTAGTTTGATTATGTAATCGATGATTGCTCAAAAATACTTTTTCAGTTATTTCTATCGGATTCTATAGATTATGATTTTAATCTGATTATGAAACTCTTGTATTTGTGTAAATACACAAGTCATTTTGTAAAATATGCAGTTCAAAGCAATTTACATTTTAGTAGCATGCTTTACATCAGACAATTGCATTTTCCAACAATTTAGAACTGGTGTAACTGGCCTGATGAGTTGTTCGAGGAGATGGACAGCACTCTAGCCGTGCAGCAGTTTATACAGCAGTCTATTGCACGAGATGCCTCGTGCGTGGATGAAATACTTACACCACCAGATGGTCAGGATGAAGGTGTCTGGAAATACGAACATCTCAGGTATGTTAATTATAAGAAAGAAAATAACATTTTCCATAGCTACACAGCTGATGCCATCTATGTAAATAATTTGAACAATTTTTTCCTACGAAGTTATGAATCTGCATCCAACTGAACTTTATCAGTGCAGACTAGTATAATATCATAAAATAGAAAGAAAACACTAAATGACAGAACTGAAGCATCCCTCACAGATTTGTTAAAGTGGTACCATTAGCTGCAATTGACTTCATTCTGATTTGGGATCAATGGGTTTTTAGGTCTAGTGGAGATGGTGGCAGGTGATGTCCGTAGGACTGGAAAATCATGTCATAATGATTAGAACAGGGAGAAAATCGCAACAAAATGAAAGTTGTATTTTTAAAAATATGTTACATTTCAGAAGAAAATTTAATTATTATCTTGTGTTTTAAATGTTAAGGAACTAGGAGTTAGGTGGAAATATGTAAAAAAACAACAACAAATTTGTTGTGTTTTTTCTGAGGGACAAACATTTTTGGAAAGTTGATTGTAACTAAAGTCTTCCCAAAATAATGGCTGGAAAAAAACAATCTGCAAATGATATAATATTTTGTTTTCTAAACTTGTGTATATTAATATTATTATTACGATAGAAGAGGACCTGCTGAAAAAAACTAGCTTCTGTCAGTATCAGATGGAACTGGTCTCATGTAAGTGATCAGTCCTTCCTCTTGACAAGGTTTATTGTCACAGTATGGATTTCAACCATATTCTGCCATAGGCCTCTTTCTATAGTGTATTTGTCATCTTTAATATTGTTTACATTCCAGGCAGTTTTGTATGGAGTTAAATGGATTGGCAGTCAAACTACAGGTAACAGTTTGCCAAATAATTGAATAATTAAAACCTTTATTTTGGCCAGATTTTGTGTCATAATGTTCACATGTAACATTTGATGGATATACCCTTGGTTAAGCTCCTTTTGACAACCGTCAATCTACATGTAATTGAGCACATTGAGTCAGGTTTGAGTAAAACCTATGATGAGTTTTATAAAACTTGGTGAGAAGTAAAAGCTAGCTTTGGGCCTGTTTCTGATACAAGTTTGATGAAACTTGGCGAGAAGTACAAGCTATGTTAGCCCTTACTGTGCTAAATTTCTGTAATGAACTTATCCATCTTTCAATTTGGACAGTACCATAACCTGTTAAAAGGGGGGCTTACCAAAAAGATACTGACTGAATGGCGAACAGTGCAGATCTTGATCAGACTGTATGGGTGTGCAGGCTGATCAAGATCTACACTGGTTGCAAAGGCAGAATCAATCGTGTCCAGCATGATAAGGGTTAGCGCTTGTTTCAGATACAAATATAATGAACCCTTTTGAGAAGTACCAGCTAACTAAGAGCCTGTTTCTGATACAAGTTTGATGAAATCTGTTGAAAAGTACAAGCTAGCTTAGAGCCTAATTTTATGCCCCCCTTCGAAGAAGGTGGGGTATATTGTTTTGCAGATGTCAGTCGGTCGGTATGTCGGTCTGTAGACCAATTGGTTTCAGGATGATAACTCAAGAACGCTTGGGCCTAGGATCATGAAAGTTGATAGGGCTGTTGATCATGACCTGCAGATGACCCTTAGTGATTTTGAGGTCAGTTGGTCAAAGGTCAAGGTCACAGTGGCCTTGAACAATTGAACGGTTTCCAGATGATAACTCAAGAATGCCTGGGCCTAGGATCATGAAAGTTGATAGGGAGGTTGGCCATGACCAGCAGATGACCCCTTATGATTTTGAAGTCAGTAGGTCAAAGGTCAAGGTCACAGTGTTAAACGGTTTCCAGATAATAACTGAAGAACGCTTGGACCTAGGATCATGAAAGTTGATAGGGAGGATGTTCATGGCCAGCTGATGACCCCTATTGATTTTGAGGTCAGCCTGCCAAAGGTCAAGGACACAGTGACCCGGAACAGTTATACAGTTTCTGGACTATAACTTGAGAATGCTTAGGCATAGGATCATGAAACTTAATAGGGAGGATGGTCATGACCAGCAGATGACCCTTATAGATTTTGAGGTCAGTAGGTCAAAGGTCAAGATCACATTGACCCAGAACAGCAGAACTTTTTTTGCCAGATAACTGGAAAATGCTTTGGTGTAAGATCACATTTGATACAGAGTTTACTTATGATTGGTCAATGACCTATTATAATTGATTTGTGGTCAGTATGTCAAACATCCAGTGCAAAATGACCAAATAATTTCTGTCCCTTGGCAATTACTGAATGCATCAAGGGAGGCATTTCGTGTTCGACGAGCTCTTGTTAATACAAGCTTGATGAAATATGATAAGATGTACAAGCTAGCTACTACACTAAGCCAGGAAGTTTATATTCAGAAGAATGGATGCTGGAATGTGTTTACATTGATCAATTATTTGTACACCTTGCTCTGTGGTGTGGTGCTTAATGCGTCTGCCTACAGAATGGGAGGTCAAACTCAAAGGTTAAAATCTTGCTTGGTGCCATTGAGATATGGCCCATTGGTGATCCGCAAACCAGATAAAGAATGGTTGCTGATATGCCTTGTTGCCTGATGCCTGGCATTTAAGAAGACAATTTGTGAGGTATACGTGTACAAGGCAAACATGTCTCATGAGTCAAAATGGTCGACCATATTGAAAGGGGTGACACAAAAAATAATCAAACACTTGACAATTGAACAAGGAGTGTGACATTGCCAGATAGCACAACTGTGAACATGCTATATATTTGTTGTTTGCAGAGTGAATGTAATCCAGAAACCTGTACACAGATGACAGCTACAGAACAGTGGATATTTCTGTGTGCTGCACATAAAACACCAAAGGAGGTAACTTTTTAAAATGATCCATAAAATGTACAATTAAACATAGGGAGACAGTAAAAACAGCACATCTAAAAATGAACATTAAAAAAAAATAATTTGATACTAGTTTTAACTAAGTTATTTCTTTCTACCAGACACATGTTTCAAAACAGCAAACTATATATTAAATGGTTTCTTCCTGGTAACCTTTAACAGTTATATACCTCGTTATGCTGTATGACTAATTACTGAAGTAATTCTGTCTGTAGACCTCACCTAGGACCCTTAATAAAGACTTTTAAGTCCTTGAAATTGCTTGTTCAGTTAATTAAATCTGTTGAAGAAGAAATAAGCATTTTCAAAGATAAACTGTAAATAGAGTTTTGTCCCTTTGAATCCTTGTATAATATGATGAAATTATGTTTCAGTGTCCAGCAATAGATTATACAAGACACACTCTAGATGGTGCAGCTTGTTTGTTGAACAGCAATAAATATTTCCCAAGCAGGTAACCACTGAAAGTATGGAAGGTTCACATTTGTTTTGGAAAAGTCAAGACAGTTAAAAGCATTTCAGTCAGGATATTTTCATAGGAAAATTTGGAAAATTGTCAAGGGACATTTGGAAAATGCAAGTGAATTTTGGGGGATTTTATTATGCCGCGCTTTGAAAAGAGTGGGTATCTTGTTTTGCTTTTTTCACACAGTCGGTTTGATTTTAACAGAAAAAAAGAGTATTCACATTCAGCTGTCGGTTGTGTGCAAGAACCAAAACATTTTTATTTACATTTTGAAATCTCAGCTTTCTGTGATTTACTAATAAGATTGTTGGCCAACTGTTACAGGGATTTTGTTAAAACTTCACACAATGACAAGTTTTTAAGAGGATGTGCATTGCACCTTTGCTTATTATTTCAATTATCTCCCTTTATTAAAGTCGTAAATCTCAATGTTGAAGGGATTTTATTCAAACTTGATACAGAGATATAGGGAAAGCACATGTACAAGAATCATAACTCTACATTGCTTTTTGAATAACCTCCCTTTGTTGTCCCCTACTGATGGAACGCCAGAGGGAGCTATAGGAATGCCCTCCATATGTCCGTTCATCTCTCCGTCTGCAAATCTGGCTCCTGCAATTACTAAAAAGTATTAAAGCTAGGTTCATAAAACTTGGTATGTGAATATAGGGCAATATGTAGATTATGCACATACATGACTTATGCTTGTAGGTCATAGGTAAAGGTCACTATTGAAGATTCAGTAAAAATTGTTTCCACTCCATACTTTATGCATTGCGGGAAAGTGCATGTACAAAAACCATACTTCTGTCATGCTCACTTTTATCTCCATTTATTTAATGCAAAAAAAAAAAATTGTTTGGATAATAATGCCAAAACTATTGAAGGGATTTTGAAAAGTATTTCACAGTGACAGAGGAGATTCAGAGGAAGTACAGTGTACAAGAGCTGTAACTCTAGTTTCTTACTTTTTCGAATTATTTCCAATAAGTAAATTTGAAAGGAATTTGTTTAAACATTACAAGTGTGTTAAAAAGACTGAAGGAACTACATTATATATAAATATTGCATACATACTCAATAAAGTAGTGCTTGATAAACTGTCTTCCCCTCCCTTACTTATATGCATACATATATATAAAACAGAAAAAATGCATACAATGCATTATTTCATGGTATTTCCTCTTCATGGCCACCTTTGACACGAAACATTTGCTCCGGTAGGGGTTGGCCATGTTCAGTATGGTTCATGTTAAACATAGAAAAACCTTATGACAGTTCCCTTTCATAAAGAATTACAAAATGCTTTGTGAATAGCACAATCAGAATTGAAAAACTTTCTCATGTTTATCGAAAGAACCTTGGAATATGTCTAAAATTACCTTCAATGTTTCAGGGTGAGTATAAAGGAATCATCAGTAGCAAAGCTGGGTTCTGTATGCAGGAGGGTCTACAGAATATTTTCACATGCTTACTTTCATCATAGGGCTCTATTTGATGAATATGAGGTAATTAATTTTGTTTCTGTTTATTTCTTTATGATGAATACTATTGTCAAATCATAAATATTTGTGGCGGATTAATTTATGTGGTTGAGTCAATCCATGAAATTTTATTCCACCGAACAAGTAAAAATTTCATCCAGTTAATGTTCAAAAGTTGAAATCCACGAATTCATATCCCCTTGAAATTGCCGTTTTGACCAAAACCACGAACTTTTATGCCCACGAAATTAAATGATTTTACAGTATTCCTGGTTGGTAAACAGTGACAAACAAACAAACATTTATTGGTTAAAGCATTTAATCAGAATAGAAAAAAAATATATTTTAACAAGTTCAAGAAAAGAAAATGGAAAAAAAATGTACCGTTTTTTTTTAGCTCGACTATACGAAGTATATAGAGAGCTATCCTACTCGACCCGGTGTAAGTGTCCTTCTGCATATATTCCTTTGTTAAAATTTGATGCACTTTCTCTTTTTTCTCTTTACTTTGTAATTTTGTGATGGATTTGCTTCAATTTTTAAATGGTTATTCTTCATCATCACCCACATTATCAGACACCAGGGCCATAACTCAGTTTTGGTGCTCTTTCACTCTATCTCAGTTATTCCTAAATGGATTTGATTCAAACATAAAATAGTTGTTCCACATCATCACCCGCATCATATGACATAAGGTCTATAAATCTGGCTCCAATTTTTCATGAATTGTGCCTCTTTTGACTTGGAATTTTAGGTTAAATGTTGATGCATTTTCAGTATATCTCTATTATTACAGAAGCGATTTGATTCAGAGTTAAAACAGTTGTTTGACATAACTACACACATCATATAACACAAAGGTCATAACTTTGGCACTAATATTTCATGAATCATATCCCCTTTTTACATAAAATTTCACCTTAAAGTTTTGATGCACTTTCACTCGATATCTGTTATTACCAAAAAGATTCTACCACATCATCACCCACATCATATGACACAAGGGCCGTTACTCTGGCACAAATAGTTAGTTGGTGCACTTTCACTATATGCTATTATGTCTCCCACCACACAGTGGTGTGGGAGACATATTGATTTACTCCTGCCTGTGTGTCTGTCTGTCTGTGTGTCTGTCACAAATCTTGTCCACACTCTAAGTATAACATTTCTCATCCGAGCTTCACCAGACTTGAACAAAATGTGTTTGACCACAGGTACTCAGCCAAGTTCGATAACTAGCCAAATCGGCCCAGGCACTTCGGAATTATGGCCCTTGAATTACCGAAAATCAGCCTTTTTACTCTATTCCGCACTCTAAGTTGGACATTTCTCAGCAGATCTTCACCAAACTTGAACAAAATGTGTTTGACCATAAGTCCTCGGCCAACTTCGATAACTAGCCAAATCGCCCGAGACACTTCAGAATTATGGCCCTTGAATTACCCAAAATCAGCTTTTTTACTCTTCAAAGGTATATTTGTAGTGAGTAAACAGTATATAAAGACTGACTTACTATTTAGATGATTAGGCAGTTGTGGGAGACATGTGCTTTTCTCAAAAGCAGCTCTAGTTACTTAATGAATTTGATTAAAACTTAAAACAGTTTTTCCACATCATCGTCCTCATCATATGGCACAGGGTCCATTACTCTGGCACAATTGTTTTTAGTGATCTATGTCCCCTTTTACTTAGAATTATGTCTCCCACCACTCAGTGGTGTGGGAAACATATTGATTTACTCCAGTCTGTCTGTGTGTGTGTGTCTGTCACAAAGCTTGTCTGCACTCTAAGTCGAACATTTCTCATCCGATCTTCACCAAACTTAAACAAAATGTGTTTGACCATAAGACCTCAACCAAGTTCGATAACTAGCTAAATCGGCCAAGACACTTCGGAATTATGGCCCTTGACAATAATTTATGAATCACATAGATGCATAAATATGCTGAAGACTTCATTCTCAAACATGCACCAAAAACCATTCATCTTGTCCGCACTCTAAGTCGAACATTTCTCATCCGATTTTCACCAAACTTAAACAAAATGTGTTTGACTATAAAACCTCAACCAAGTTCGATAACTAGCTAAATCGGCCAAGCCACTTCGGAATTATGGCCCTTGACAATAATTTATGAATCACCTAGATGCATAAATATGCTGAAGACTTCATTCTCAAACATGCACCAAAAACCATTCATCTTGTCCGCACTCTAAGTCGAACATTTCTCATCCGATTTTCACCAAACTTAAACAAAATGTGTTTGACCATAAGACCTCAACCAAGTTCGATAACTAGCTAAATCGGCCAAGACTCTTCGGAATTATGGCCCTTGACAATAATTTATGAATCACCTAGATGCATAAATATGCTGTAGACTTCATTCTCAAACATGCACCAAAAACCATTCATCTTGTCCGCACTCTAAGTCGAACATTTCTCATTCGATTTTCACCAAACTTGAACAAAATGTGTTTGACCATAAGACCTCAGCCAAGTTTGATAACTAGCTAAATCGGCCAAAACACTTCGGAATTATGGCCCTTGACAATAATTTATGAATCACCTAGATGCATAAAAATGCTGAAGTCTTCATTCTCAAACATGCACCAAAAACCATTCATCTTGTCTGCACTCTAAGTCAAACATTTCGTATCTGATCTTCACCAAACTCGAACAAAATGTGTTTGCAAATAAGACCTTGGCCAAGTTCGATAACTAGCCAAATCGGTTTAGACACTTCGGAATTATGGCCCTTGACAATAACTAATGAATCACCTAGACTCATAAAAATGCTGAAGTCTTCATTCTTAAACATGCACCAAAAACCATTCATCTTGTCCGCACTCCAAGTCAAACATTTTTTATCCGATCTTCACCAAACTTAAACAAAATGTGTATGACCATAATTCCTCTCCCAGGTTCGATAACTAGCAAAATTGGTATAGGCACTTCAGAATTATGGCCCTTGAATTACTGAAAATCAGGCATTTTACTCTTCAAAGGTATATTTGTTGTGACTAAACAGTATAAAAACACTGACTTAGTGTTTAGATGATTAGGCAGTTGTGGGAGACATGCGCTTTTCTCAAAAGTAGCTGTAGTTTCAGTTTAATTTGATTCTTTTTTCACTTTTTCACTATCTCTTTTGTTACGAAACGGATTTTATTCAAAGTTTAAACAGTTGTTCCACATGGTCACTTACATCATATGACACAATGTTCATGATGCTGGCACCAAAATGCTATGAGTTATGCCCACTTTTCACAAGAATTTCAGATTCAAGTTGTGATGTACTTATGCTCTGTCTCACTTTTTTGATTCAGACTACAGATAGTTACATTATTAGCAACAAGGTATGAAACACAGTGCATAAGTTTTGCAGAAATTTTCCATGAATTATGTCCCTTTTACACTTAATTAATGTTTTGAAACACTTCTCTTAAGCTATTGTCCAATATCCTCATTCACATTGGAGTAATTAAACCCTCCAGTGACAGCTCCAGCTTCCTCAGATGTGCCCAGTTTCACTATCCAGCGTCGAAATAGTAGAGTGTGCTGTCTCCTGTGAAAGCTCTTATTCTTTGCTTGTTCAGTATTTCAGTTTTGTAAGAGTTATTAGTTTCCATTGAACTTCTTTATTTGATTACAGACCTGCATGACTATATCGTTATGGTGGCCAACTTGGAAGTGTCACAAGTCATCACAATTACATAACTCCTTATTTAAATCGCTGTTATCCAACACTTTACTAGGCTGATAAGGCAAAAATTGAAAAATAAAACTTTGACATGGATTTTATTCCTTAATAAAATGACTCCAGTAAACAGTCTGTCCGAAGTTGAAAAGGTATCTTTTTTCCCCGAAGCCCAAAATCAGTTGACAAAAAATAAATAAATTGTTTTTATCATATTTGAAATATTTCATCCAAAAACTTTTATGTAAACATTATTAGCTCACCTGTCACATAGTGACAAGGTGAGCTTTTGTGATCACCCTTCGTCCGTCGTCCGTCGTCCGTCGTCAGTCCGTGTCTCCGTCCGTCCGTCCGTGCGTCAACAATTCCTTGTCTGCACGATAGTGGTTTCATTTATGATTTTATTTTAACCAAACTTGCACACAACTTGTATCACCATAAGGTCACGGTTCCGTTCTTGAACTGGCCAGATTCCATGATGGGTTCCAGAGTTATGGCCCCTGAAAGGGCCAAAATTAGCTATTTTGACCTTGTCTGCACAATAGCAGCTTTATTTATGATTTGATTTTTACCAAACTGGCACACAACTTGTATCACCACGAGATCTTGGTTCCTTTCTTGAACTGGCCAGATTCCATTATGGGTTCCAGAGTTATGGCCCCTTAAAGGGCCAGAATTATCTATTTTGACCTTGTCTGCACAATAGCAGCTTCATTTATGATTTGAGTTTAACCAAACTTGCACACAACTTGTATCACCATAAAATCTTGGTTCCTTTCTTGAACTGGCGAGATTCCATTATGGGTTCCAGAGTGATGGCCCCTGAAAGGGCCAAAATTATCTATTTTGACCTTGTCTGCACAATAGCAGCTTCATTTATGATTTGAATTTAATCAAACTTGCACAAAACTTGTGTCACCATAAGATCTCGGTTCCTTTCTTGATCCGGCCAGATCCCACAATGGGTTCCACAGTTACGGCCCCTGAAAGGGCCAAAATTAGCTATTTTGACCTTGTCTGCACAATAGCAGCTTCATTTATGATTTGATTTTAACCAAACTTGCACACAACTTGTATCACCACGAGATCTTGCTTCCTTTCTTCAACTGGCCAAATTCCATCATGGGTTCCAGAGTTATGACCCCTTAAAGGTCCAAAATTGGCTATTTTGGCTTTTGCAGCCATATAGAGACTTCATTTATGGTTTTATTTGATACAAACTTCCAAAATATCTTCAACAACAATAAATCTTGGATTCCATGACAAATCAGATCCAATCGTAGGTTCCAGAGTTATTTTATATCTGATTACCTGCCCTGATTGTAATCAAAATGGATTTATATCAGTAAGTACTTATATGACTTATTTGAAATTTCATTATTGTTATTAGTTGGACAGAGACAATCAGGGTAGATAACTATGGACTGGTTTTATGTCAAATTACCTCCCTTTATTTCAAATTAAAATGGGTATATCTCCATAACTAATGAAGATACTGATCTGAAATTTCATTTATGTCAACAGATTTATTTGGCAGATCCTTCTTTTGTTCACTTACAATATTTATTTTTTGAATTACTTCCCTTTTACGTTACTATAAATAGCTTATTTTTAGTAACTTTTTTATTATTGGCCGTAGGGAAAAACCGAGACCACTTTTCTGTGGTTCAACATGGATGGTACCTCCAATTTTTAGGTGTATTTTGACATATCTATACCTTGTAAGAATTTTTTTTCTTTTTGGTTAAATTTCTTCCCTTTGTTGTCCTGTCCTTTGGACTTTGATATTTTACTGAGGACCTTCTTGTCCTCAAGTGCAATGATAACAGGTGAGCGATATAGGGCCATCATGGCCCTCTTGTCTTTTAAGACCTGACTGGAGAATGGATTGTTACAGATCTTTCACTTCTCTTAGTAATCAAAAACGCAAATTCCCCATGTAATATTTATGTGAAATTCCATCTCAGTAGCTCAACAAAACAAACCAAGAACAGTTTTACCATTAGTACCAGTGTGTGTTCACCACAATCAAATGACATCACCGGAAACAGGATGGACTCTGTTTATTACCATATATCTGCTTTATTTTGAAAAGGATTTTAAACGCATTTCTTTTTATTTTCAGAATGAGACGTCTTTGTGTAAACGTTTCACAGTATTTGTTACCAAGTATAATCTTATGTCTAAAGACAATCTTATAGTGCCAATACTCGAGGACCAACAATCCCTAGCCGCTGAAAGTGAAGCTTGAATTACCTCCCCTGAAGCAGTCTAGATCATTAACTTTTCTATGTTATGCAATACTGTAAAACTCTGATATAGTAAACTCAATATAACTGGTTGTATGTTTCAATGAACCCAGATATCTTATATTCTTATATACATGTATATAACAATTTTCATTATTCGTGGAGGAGTTAATGAAACACTAGGATGTAAAGAAGATTGGGCATTTTATATGTCTCCTGTTGTGTTATGAAGCACTATTACTTTTCTGTGGCCGCTGTAATAAAGTTTTATTTAAGAAAAACTCAAGCATTTATTTCTGAATAAAGCAATTTATCAGCTTGCGTATGATGCAAAAAATGAGTTTTAGATAATATAATTGCACTGTACCTTTGAGGTAATTTGACATCATAAAATTTTGTGAAATTTGTTCAGATCAAAGTACATATTTTCAATCCCTTGCAATACTTCAACTGTTTTGGCAAACAGTTCCAGTTTAGAATGAATGACTACATTACGATTCCTGGAACCCAACTTTATGACCATTTTCAGACGTTGTTACAGTGCTTAATGCTTAAAAACTTGTTCGTTTATCTGTCAGTGGAGTCTGCTGTGACAGGTCACAGTTTGGCTGGAATACTTTTCTGCAAAGTTTTAATTTACATATATACTATTTATTCATTATTATTATCATTCATGTACAAATAGATAATAATTATATAAAATACATTAGAATAAAGTATAATGTTTAGTTTATTTAAAAACACCTGAATCCGTTGGATGGATTTGGAGTGTTTATTCATTGTGTATGTAAAATACAAATGTAGTAGCATTATTTCTTGATCCATATAATTTGATCGACATAACGCATTATTAAAAATATATATGATTTGTAATATTAGAGTACAGTTTCATCCCGGTATAGATAAAAGCCATTTTCATATTAAAAGCCTTTGAAGAAGGGTTTTAGTTTTAATATATCACACAGCTTACTGCCAGATTCATTTCTGGTTTTTCCCATTTTAATAAATAGATTAATTTGTTATTATTTGCAAATAAAAATGGACTAGATTCAGCTAGTCCTATAGAGAATTTATAAACACATAGATGTGTAGTTAGTAACTGTAGTACGTAATAGTCACAGGATGAAAGTAGTTGTGTATATCATTTTCTTAAAGGAACTGTATCGCAAGTTTTATATTTGAAAAAATAAACCGTTACTACACAGTGCCTGTGTAAACCTAAAATAATTAAACATGTGTGTGAATATAAACAGTATTGTATATAAGTTTGAAATAATAGACAATTAATGTATAAATGGCTTATTACCACTAAAAAATGGAAGTTTTTAAGCAAAGGGCAGTTAGTACATTGCAAGTGCAAGTTTTCACACAGTTTTTTCATACATATTTAGCCAAACCAAAATATTTAATTAAGATAATCTACATTTAAAGTCAATAACTAGTGATATATTTTACTGAATTCTGCACAAATAATATAAAATTAAGATAACAAACTGAATAATATGGTTTCTGATTTAAAAAAAAAAGATGATGTTTTGAATAAATGTGATGATAAATTATATTTAGATACTCAAATGGGCAATGGACTTTTGGGTACAACTTTGGCCTGTCTTTACATGAGAACTTTCAATATTAAGGTAGTTCTGCACGTTTGGATCGAAAAATTTTCTACAATGTAGAATTTGATTAAACTCTGATTTTTCAAAACTTCAGAATATACCTAGAAAATTCAGCAACTAAAAAAGATAGGGACGTGTACTTGATTTTTAGCTCACCTGTCACAAAGTGACAAGGTGAGCTTTTGTGATCGCGCGGTGTCCGTCGTCCATCGTCCGTCTGTGCGTCCGTCCGTAAACTTTTGCTTGTGACCACTCTAGAGGCCATATTTTTCAATGGATCTTTATGAAAGTTGGTCAGAATGTTCATCTTGATGATATCTAGGTCAAGTTCGAAACTGGGTCACGTGCCGTCAAAAACTAGGTCAGTAGGTCTAAAAATAGAAAAACCTTGTGACCTCTCTAGAGGCCATATATTTCATAAAATCTTCATGAAAATTGGTCAGAATGTTCACCTTGATGATATCTAGGTCAAGTTCGAAACTGGGTCACGTGCCTTCAAAAACTAGGTCAGTAGGTCTAAAAAAAGAAAAACCTTGTGACCTCTCTAGAGGCCATATATTTCACAAAATCTTCGTGAAAATTGGTCAGAACATTCACCTTGATGATATCTAGGTCAAGTTCGAAACTGGGTCATGTGTGGTCAAAAACTAGGTCAGTAGGTCTAAAAATAGAAAAACCTTGTGACCTCTCTAGAGGCCATATATTTCACAAAATCTTCGTGAAAATTGGTCAGAACATTCACCTTGATGATATCTAGGTCAAGGTCGAAACTGGGTCACGTGCCGTCAAAAACTAGGTCAGTAGGTCAAATAATAGAAAAACCTTGTGACCTCTCTAAAGGCCATATTTTTTTCATGGGATCTGTATGAAAGTTGGTCTGAATGTTCATCTTGATGATATCTAGGTCAAGTTCGAAACTGGGTCACGTGCGGTCAAAAACTAGGTCAGTAGGTCTAAAAATAGAAAAACTTTGTGACCTCTCTAGAGGCCATATATTTCATGAGATCTTCATGAAAATTGGTCAGAATGTTCACCTTGATGATATCTAGGTCAGGTTCGAAACTGGGTCACGTGCGGTCAAAAACTAGGTCAGTAGGTCTAAAAATAGAAAAACTTTGTGACCTCTCTAGAGGCCATATATTTCATGAGATCTTCATGAAAATTGGTCAGAATGTTCACCTTGATAATATCTAGGTCAGGTTCGAAAGTGGGTCACGTGCCGTCAAAAACTAGGTCAGTAGGTCAAATAACTGAAGAACCTTGTGACCTCTCTAGAGGCCATATTTTTCATGGGATCTGTATGAAAATTGGTCTGAATGTTCATCTTGATTGTATCTAGGTCAGGTTCGAAACAGGGTCATGTGCAGTCAAAAACTAGGTCAGTAGGTCTAAAAATAGAAAAACCTTGTGACTTCTCTAGAGGCCATACTTGTGAATGGATCTCCATAAAAATTGGTCAGAATGTTCATCTTGATGATATCTAGGTCAAGTTTGAAACTGGGTCACGTGCCATAAAAAACTAGGTCAGTAGGTCAAATAATAAAAAAACCTTGTGACCTCTCTAGAGGCCATACTTTTCATGGGATCTGTATAAAAGTTGGTCTGAATATTCATCTTGATGATATCTAGTTCAAGTTTGAAACTGGGTCAACTGCGGTCAAAAACTAGGTCAGTAGGTCTAAAATTATTAAAATCTTTTGACCTCTCTAGAGGCCATATTTTTCAATGGATTTTCATGAAAATTGATCTGAATGTTCACCTTGATGATATCTAGGTCAGTTTCGAAACTGGGTCACGTGCGGTCAAAAACTAGGCCAGTAGGTATAAAAATAGAAAAACCTTGTGACCTCTCTAGAGGCCATATTTTTCATGAGATCTTCATGAAAATTAGTGAGAATGTTCACCTTGATGATATCTAGGTAAAGGTCAAAACAGGGTCACGTACCTTCGAAAACTAGGTCAATAGGTCAAATAATAGAAAAACCTTGTGATCTCTCTAGAGACCATATTTTTCAATGGATCTTCATGAAAATTGGTCAGAATGTTTATCTTGATAATATCTAGGTCAAGTTCAAAACTGGGTCACATGAGCTGAAAAACTAGGTCACTATGTCAAATAATAGAAAAAACTACGTCATACTCAAAACTGGGTCATGTGGGAAGAGGTGAGCGATTCAGAACCATCATGGTCCTCTTGTTTGCTAGACTGATTTGAAAAATTTGGACCTCATGCAGTATTTCATAATGGAAGTCTATGGGAAAATCATAACTTTCATAACATTTTCGCAGATAGAATTTTTTCTACAATGTAGATTTTGATGAAACTTTCCACGGTTGTTAATAAACATAGGCACTATAATTTGGTGAAACAAAATGTATAGGTCCGTGTGCTTATTTTTGAGATATTTAACCATAATAAACGTGAACCGGACAATTCACGCTAATTTTAACACATTATTTTGAATTTTTAACGTGCCGTATCTTTTAATACCATATTTTGACTTTAGAAATATAGCAACAGTGCCATTGTAATAAATTTACTCACAGGTTTCAATTGATCCATAAAATGATTTTCATTTCCGTACGCCGAATTCAGGCTTTATTCTACGTTTTCCGGATAAATAACGTTACGCCATCACTTCCGGTTTTTCAAACGTGCAGAACTACCTTAATAGATTTCTAAGTCTTTTAGATGTATTGTTGCATGTTTGTATATTTATGTTTATGTATTTGACATGAAATAAAATAATGAAATATAAAGTGGAGTTGAATTTATTCCTGAAAGAAGAAGGATGTTGTAGCGGTCTCAGTCAGTCTGTACTATTGTGCATTGGCAACATTTTTGTCAAGAGCATAACACCTAGACTAGAGGATATTTTTTAAAAACTTCATACAATGGCAAAGAAAATTGAATTGAGATGCACTGTACAAAAAGAATAACTCTGCCTTGGGTCTGCATCTATTTGATTTACTAAAAAAAAAGATTTGTTGAAAGCAAATCAAAAAATGTTAAAACCTAACTGTGTCAGAGGACATTGAGAGGTAGTGCAGTGTACAAAAATACATCTATGAACTTATGTCCTCTAATCATATGTCTATCCATCTGCTGTGTGTCAACACTTTCCTTCAAACAACATTTTCTTTGAAACAGTGCAAGGGCGAATCCAGGATTTTGTGTGGGGGGCATGTTCCCCTGGAAAATTTTGAAAATAGTGGATCCTTCTGGTGCATTCTGGGCGTTCTGAAGAACTTTATTAAGTATTTTAAAAGGACAGGTTTTGTGACAAAATCAACCCAAATAACATGCTAGTTATATTCCAAGTTTTATGATTTATCAGAATTATTCTTGCATAAGTATCCCAGAATTGAATTTCTTAGCCCGAATGGATTTCTGAGGATTATTTTTATTGGGAGGGGTTACCAAGGGCTATTAGCATATTGTACAAATGGTAAAGAGCATTATAGGAGCTCGTGCAAACTTTGCTGGATTTTTATTGTGCGAGCATAGCGAGAACAAAAGACAAATTACATATGCGAGCGTAGCGAGCGAGAAAGAATACATATTTTATATTTTTCACCCAGAACAAAAGACAAATACCTATGCAAGCGTAACGAGCGAGAAAAAATGCATATTTTGCACCATTTTTACCCTGCACAAAAGATTAATACCTATGCGAGCTTAGCGAGCGAGAAAAAATGCATATTTTGCACTTTTTTTCACCCAGAACAAAAGACAAATTACCTATGCTCCGGCGATTTTAGGGGGGGGGGGGGGGGAGGTATCCGCCCTTGCAATGTGGTGGAAGTCGTTGAAACTAATCCTGGATGCTTCTTGCATAATCCTCTACCAAAATTATTCAAACATTTCAATGCCCTGCAGAATTCTGGTCACCATGGCAGCCAAAAGGAATGATGTTAAAAATCTTTTCTCCAAAAGTGCAGGGTCCAGAGCTTAGATATTTTGTATGTTTAATTTTATTGTGGTCCTCTACCAGTGAGTTCAAATTCAACCCTACCGCGGAATTCACTTTTTTTACATAAACATAATATTATATGGTTGAAAGACTTTAAAAATCCTCTTGTCAAAAACTTTGAGCTTAGATATTTAGCATGTAACGTTATGTGTTGTCCCCTGCCAAAGTTATTCAAATCAGGTCCCTGATGTCAAAATTGGCCTTCCGTGGGATTGACTTGTTTTTCAAGGACTTGTATAGGAAAAGCTTTAGAAATCTTGTATGTTATGATAATGCTCTAAGTTTAGATATGTGGCATGTAGCATTGTGTAGTGGACCTCTTTATCGAGATAGAAGTGGTAATAATCTTGAAACTTGGTCATTAACAACCTTGCAGGGTCCTTCCTTAAGTTTGTTCAAATGGCTTAGCTTTAGGGGCCACCAGAATTAAACAATTTCGCCTCATGAACCACTATAGATATCACCAAACTTGGTCTGTAGCATCGTTGTATGGTCTTCTCACAAGTAAATTCAAATGGATGAGCTTGGTTCCATTTAGGGGCCACCAAAACTTAAAGTAACTACTCATAAATTTATATTTGATGGATCTCTTAGCATCCTTGCATGGTCTCTTGAGATTTGTTCAAACAGTTCCTGTTACATGGTCCCTTTTAGGGGCTACCAAAGCTAAAAAATGGATCTATGAAAAACTTGGTTTTAGCATCTTCTCTCAGTTCTGTTCAAATAGCTTTGCACATTGAAGAGGCCATCAAAGCTAAAAATAGAAAAAAAAAATAGATCATTTCTTCCTGTGAACAACTCGATGGATTTTCACCAAAGCTGCTCTTTGGCATATTTGTATGGCCTTCTTGAAATTTTGTTGAAATTGTTCTGCTTGGTCCCTTTAAGAAAACTGTTTGTATGGTCTTCTCTCCAGTTTGTTAAAATGGCTCTACATAGCTCCTTGAAGAGGCCACCAGTGCTAATCCTTTAATGATTTCTTCTCCTGAATCACTCGATGGATTTTCATTAAACTTGTTCTGTAGCTTTCTGGTATTAACCTCTCTCACATTTACACAAATATTTCCACTTGGCAGCTTTAAACATAGGGGAAAATCTTTAAATAACTTTTTTGAACTACCTTATGGAGGTTCACCAGATTTGGTCAGAAACAATGACTAGGGTCGCCGTCAACCCCAGATAAGCAGCTTTAACTAATCTGAGCCTCTTATTAGATAATTCAAGTAGTACAATAACTTTCAAAATCGTAAAAATGGGAAAGTAACTTGTAAACATTTCAAAATTGCGGCCATTTAGTTTCTACGGCAACATATAACGAAATAACGTTTTTTTTTTTAATTTGGACTGTATTTTCTTATTTCTGAAAAATAAGCTCTTCTTTTTCAACTGTAACGAAAGAAATTATCATGCTTTACATTTTAAGCTCAAAAAGCTGTACAAAAAACAAACTATTTTGTCTAAAAGAGAAGGTTTTTTTTTCGAAATGTATAATTCAATTCTAAAATAACTGCATCCGTGGTTCACCAGTTACTTCAATTATGTTTTTAAATAATGATCGTTTTTTCCAGCTTTATATCTTGTTTGTATCAATATTTAAAAATATGGCACATACCGGTATGTGAGACAAAAGTTACCGATAATATGAAAAAATGAAAAACATTTTTTTTTATATATATAAGGTCCATAACAAAAGTGCCGCATTCACATTATAACCAACAATGATGTATCTATTAGATTTTAATTTGCTATCACTGGAAAGAGCAATGGCTACGCAGCGTAGCCCAAACCTGTTACTTTATCAGGTCAAACAGATGATTTCACGTTGTTGTACAAAGGAATTCCAAGAGCAAAATTAAAAATTATGGATGCATTCGCCATGTGAGCTTAAGACACAAAAGTGTGACTTGATGCTCTGACTTCAGACAAGTTGTTGAGTACATTGGTGTAATTATACCTTAGATTTACCTTAACTTTATGTTTTACTTAATTAATCTGGTATGTGTCTGTTTTTTTCTATGTTAGTTAGTTGGGTATGGTTGTGTGTCTGCGCTGTTGTGGTTTACGTTGTAGTGTAACTGTGATTAAGGAACGTATCATTCCCTTTGTATATTCATCCTTGTTCTACCTTCCCCTTCAACCTCGCCCCCCCCCCCCCCACACACACACCACTCCCCCCACCCCACCCACTATCTATATTTGGCATAAATTGATATGTACTTGTAAGATTTTTGTAGCAACCCGTCTGCAATATTTTTCCGTTACAGCTTCTTTTTGTTGTGGGCCTACTTTGCAAATGCATGGCTCTGAGGCTCTGTGCTTCCGAGAAATCTACCCTTAGGCCTACCTATTATCTTTTTTTTCTGTCATGACACCTCGACAAAAAACACGTATACTGAACTTTTGGACTGAAAAAGAATAAAGCGTAAATATCTATTCACCTTTTAAGTATTACGTCGCCTTGTTACACCGTGTTGGAATATCCATGTATATAAAAGCATGCCGTGAATTCCCAGTCAAAATTACCACTTTAGATTTTCGCAGTAGAGAACTGTGGCAAGTCTATACCTGCATGTAGTTTTCGTGTGTCTATCGGTGTGTAACATTAACGTATTGCATTGACCGTTAATTGTAGGCTCTAGCATTTATTTTTATCCATCGGTATTTAACAAGTAAGAAGAGTTAAAGACCCACGAATACCTAGTGGTCTACTTTTCCTCCCACATGAACTTTGTGCAAATAATTCTGGTAATACTGGTATCATACAACTATTCTACAAGATGATAGGTGGACAAGCTCAGTCCGGTTTTCATAACTTCATCTGCAAACTTACTCAGTCATTCTCTTCTCAGTATAGTTTTATAAAAAATAGAATAATAACTATCTTACACTGTATATAGAAACAAAGTGTGATCTAAACTCACTTAATACATGAAGTACCGTGCATACTACTACATTAATTGAATAATATATTTAGTAATACATTGTCTTAGCCTTATATCTGTTACTGTCAAACTGTAGTTAGACACTTGTTATTTCTCATTTCTCCATACAAAAATGTATAATTACAATTATGGAACAATCTGACTGAAGTACTTGATCTTCTAAACGAATATCCGAGAAGGACCCATTCTTAATCGTGTTCTGTATATTTTTGATTTCCAGAATTGCTATTTTTATTTTCGCAATTCTATTTCCTTTTTTATTTTAACCAATCAGACGACTTGTTCGAATGTCAAAGATTAAGAAAAATGTGTAGGCTGTCAGGGACTCGAATTCGGGACCAGTCGTTTACAGAGCAAGTGCTCTACCGACAGAGCTAACGCTTTACCGACAGAGCTAACCGGCTGACACTTTACGTCATAAAAATGTAACTATCAAAAACCCAGTCTAAATATAGATTTTTTATTCTTACAAAATGTTGTAAGTAAGTAAAAATGTGTAGGCTGTCAGGGACTCGAATTCGGGACCAGTCGCTTACAGATTTTTTATTCTTACAAAATGTTGTAAGTAAGCCTTCCTCCTGGCTAACGGAATGGTCGTCAGAACGAGGCTATCAATAGCACGTCTTCAGATCCTAAGTATAGCGTGATAGGAGATGTACTTTAGTCAGACAGCATTATGGAAATACAAAAGGTTACAGTTAGTTAGTGGTGTGTCTTTAAGGTAACTTGACAATAGCCACTACTGACCTTGACATTTTAAAGGGATAAGTACAAATATATATATAACTCTCAAAGTTAGAATTGAAGCTCAAACAAGAAATGGCACTATTAGTGACAAACGCCCCCGAGGTTTGTCCAAGAATGCTACAGTTCGATGCGCAAAATATGCCAGAATAGTTAAGTTATGACTAATTTTTCGACAAGAGAAAAAATTTCTCCGAAAGGTAACCTTGACCTTAGAGCTAGGGTCTGGGTCTTGAACATGACACACTAACTCATCATAGGGAAAATTGTGACAAGTAATGTTTGATGATGGCAGAGTTATTGACTGGACAAGAAACATAAATGTTAGCTTTTTAATCTAAGATTGACTTTGACTTTGAAACTAGAGATTTTGGACTTGCGTCTGACACGTCATTTTAATATAGGGAACGTTTATGCCTTGTAATTTTAAAATGTCTTCACCGACGGAATAGGTATGGAACTGACAAGAAACACACCATGTAAACCGTTAACCTCTAAATGTGACAGCGATCGTGGAGCTAGTGGTCTGGTTGTTATGCACGACACGTTTTCTCGTTATCGGGAAATATTTTTAATGTTTTCATTTTCATTCCCATATTTTTGTTTCTTTCTTTGATGGTTTGTATTTGTATGTATGCCTTTATATAAAACAACAGTATGTTTATTATTTGCATGGCTTAAATGCATGCATTTAGTCAATATCATCTTTGATATAATGGTAAACTTTTCTGATCTGTCATATCGGCTTATGATACTTCTCTGTTGTGTTGTCACATAGTTCATGAAGGAATCTTAATGTTTACGATAAAAAAAAATAATGTCGATGGTGAGTTTCGAACCCACACGGTAAAAGATCTGTTAAACATGGACTGTATGCTTTACCACTGAGCTAATTTGCAATTGGTACAAAATCTTAAAATATTTAGATTGTAACATGATTAATGACAGAGTTACGAATAGGATATGAAACAGACCCTTTTAACCTTTCACTTGACTTCTAAGTGTAAACTTGATCTTGGAGCTAGGGGTCTGGGTCTTGCGCGTAACACATTGCCTCCTTATGGTAAACATTTATGCCAAGTTGTTTCAAAACACCCTCATGGATAACAGAGTTATATATCGGACACGTAAAGATCTATTATGATATGACTTCTAAATATGACACTGACCTTGGAGCAAGGGATCTGGGTCTTGCGCGTGACACATTGTCTGATTATAGTTACCATTTATGCCAAGATATTTCAAAATCTCTCCATGGATAGCAGAAATATGGATCGGACACAAAAATAACCCTGTTAACACCTTGACCTTGGAGCTAGGGTTCTCATTTTGATAAACATTTATGCTAAGTACTTTTAAAACCTCTTGATGAATGGCAAAGTTACGATCCGGACACAAAACAGACTGTTTGACTTCTAAGTGTGACACTGACATTGTAGAAAGGGGTCTGAGTGTTACACATGAAACGTCGTCTCATTAAGGTTAATATATTTATGCCAAACTATTTCAAAATTCCTTCATGGATGACAATTACAGCCCGGACAAGAATTTACAATGTTACGGTCGGCATTAAAATCAAAGAACATACTGTAGTGTAAATAAAAAGGTTATTTGCTGAAACATCTTTAAATGATGTGAAGATGTTATCATTAAATAAAATCCTAAAATTATCTAATGTTTTTTTTTTTTTTTGGTTTGTTTTTTTCTTGAAATAGATATTGATATATACTTAATCACTTAATAACAACATAATATATTAGGCCCTAACAAAATCTGAAAAATAGATCCCTCAGAAGCAATGAGGACAAAACAAATAGTAAATATTGCAGACTCGATTTGACTGATAGTTGGTTTAATTTGTACGCAAGTCAGCAGTGTACATGTATTTAGATAATTTACAACCATGCTTTGCACGGAATGAATTTGCAACCATGCTTTGCACGGAATGTCATGGATCAGAGGGATAGAATGGCTATATTCATCACTAAAACCCGGCAAACTGTATGAAATCTAAAGTGGTAGGATATTCATGGCATGTGATTGACAGAAAAATGACATGAAATCTTTGACCTTTACTTGTGGTTTGGACATATGAGCTAGGGCTCTAAGTGTTGTTCTTGATACATCGTCTTACTATAGTGATTTTTGCCAACTTGTCTGAATATTCATGTATACAAGAACACAAAAGATATAGACCGGAAAGAAAACGCAGTACATGAGAAATATTTGACCTCTACATGTGACCTTGACCTTTAAGCTAAGGGGCTAAGTTTAACACGTGACGGTTGAAGGTTTTCGCCACGTTATATCAATATTCATCTATTCATACGAAAGTTTTAGCCGTAAAAATTTTGATTCCTAAGGGCCAGTTTGACCTTTTAGCTAAGGGTCTGGGTCTAACATGCAATACCTTGTCTACTCATGTAGAAAAAGCGTGACAAGGTACTAGAATATCCACCCATTCATACAAAAGAGATAAACCGGACATGAGAAATGGTGTAAAATTTTGGACCTCTAATTTAATCGTGACCATTTAGATATGGATGTGGATTTTGAATGCGACACGTCATCTTGTTATGGTGAATGTTTTTCCAACCGATACATCTGAAGAATCAGCATTTCATTGACCGGTCATGATTTTAACAATGTTGGTAGTGGTCCTCTAGACAATGCTACATGCCAAATATCTAAGCTCTGTGCATTGTAGTTCAAGACAGGAAGACTTTTAATGGTTTTCCCTATACAACTCTATGTGGCGCATTTCAACCCTAACCCTAAACCTTAAACCCTAACCATAAACCCTAACCCTAACCCTATAGCGGAGTGATTCCGACTATTTCGAATGTGAATATAAAGATTATAATTATTCTAGAATCAGTTGCTGCTTGTTTTTGTTGTTTAAAACGGAAGTCCTTATGCAGTTGCTCACACACTCACATAGTCTGTGTTAGACCCTGCGTTTTGTTCACAGGAGATAACTCCTGAGGCTATTCAAATTTTGTATAATTATGTCCCCCTCCTTCTCAAAACACTAGATAATCAGAGCCAAGACCGATGAAGTCAGAATATATAACAGAATTATTTTTTTCTAAATAAAAAGATTATCTAGTGGTAGCCAGATTAACACTCACGCAATACCAAGATTATAAAAATAAATATGGGGTCCAAAATATTTGTAGGATGCGCTCAGACGACGAGAGGTTGAAACTTGGTAGTTGATTTAGAGCTATGGCCAGTTGCTAAAGCACTGGCGAAAATGGTGTCAATTTCATTGAAACCGAGCGCCCTTAGAAAATGGACGAAAATGATTTCATACTCTTAAAGACTGGCGACTTTAAGAAGATGGAAGAAAATGAAGTAATATTCTTCGAGACCGATCGCTTTAAGAAGACTGAAGACAGGCCGAACCTATTTATATTCACCCGAAACCGAAAACGTTTAGATAATTGAGGTACTTTTACTCTCTCACATTTGCTATTTTACTCTTTATTTACTTTATTTCTGTGAAAACTATATGCTATAGTATGGAATATAGGACCAAAGGTGCGGACAAAAGCATATGCTCCTACGCCTTTGTACTGGTTTCAGTTCAGTTAACCCCTACAGACAGAAGTATTTTGAATGCACTGACTAGCTCGCTGATGTCATATTTGTATCCTAGCCGCTTGAAACACATGAGATGCACACGTTCTGGAATTCATCAGGGTTAAGATCAAGGGCTTTGAGATACAGCATTCCTCATATTTCCACAAAATACCAGATTACTTATTTACACTTATTCATAGAAGATACGTAAAGCAAATATGACTAGTTGTTTACCATTTCTGCAAGTGATTCAGCAAAAAAAAGTATGCTAGTCATTAAACTTGCATGAGAACGCACGACCTGATTTACCGTGCACGTGCGTGACGTGAAGTCTTTATAGAATCATGACATCTCTTTAATGACTTGGACGAAAATTGCTTTGCACTGTTGAACGGCACCTTAATTGATGGTTTTGATTGATCATTGACAGAAACAATTCAAGATTAAAGAACTTTGCTATTTACTCATTTCATTATTGATGCTGTTTGGTAAACAGGGTATTGACGCATTCAAGGTTTTCTTGGAGGAAGCAGGTTTGATATGAGTAAAATAAACAGTCATAGATATGAGTAACACATAAAAAACTGGATAGTGTACCATTGCTCATCTGCTAATTGTGTGTCTGTCCGCGCACTACACCGTGTCCACAACATCCTTATGCACGTACCAATGCTATGAAACAACTCTTACAGTAAAATAAATTGTGTAAAACCTACCGACAAGTTCATTTACATGTGTAAAGCAATATTATCAGCGGTGTGTATTTTTGGCCATATGCAAATTATTCAGTTTTATTCATTACATGTATATTGAGTTATAGAAAATATACCTTCTCTTAAGACAATTTTTGTAAATAAGGGATTAAAATATGAGAAAAAAATACAAGTTTTAGTGTGACAGAATACTATTTTCGAAGTAAAATGACGTTAGAAAAATGTCATACATATGAAAGATAACTCTTCAATCTTTTCTATAGAGTTAACGTTCTTCAACTTCCGCTTCATAAGAAAATTCAAGAACGGCAACTCTGTAAAAGAGATTGTTGTGAATTGTACGCTTGAAACCAGAATAGATGTTGGTAAGCACATATAACTGCTATCGAAAAGTCCTTTTGCATGTAGAAGACGAAAAGCAAAGACTTGAATGACGTTTTACATTTGATCGCGATTGTAATTTATTTTCTATACAATTGTAATTTATTTTCTATACAGACAGGTTTATCAAATGTCATGAATGGAAAAAGGACTTCCTAAAATCTTATAAAAATAACTTTTTTTATTCATAAAAAGCAAAATAAACATAAACATTAAATTGGTTGTTATTGATCAATAAATAAAACCAGATAGTATATATATATACAAACATTAAATTGGTTGTTATTGATCAATAAATAAAACAAGGCGTTGACAAATTTGAAGAAAAATGCAACGGGAGAAAAGAAATCCAGCGGGAGCGGCCTTTATACAGCTACTCAAATAATGAACTATTATCATGCCCTTTTTTCAAATATTCAACGAAACAAGGATACGTGTGTATATTGGAACAATTAAGAAGGAAAAATTTAAAAAAAAAGAACAAACGCATGGAGTACCCTCCATTTATATGAATGATTTTGTTAATGTTATTCTAAATGATGCAACAAAGAAATACTTACAATATAACATTTTACGAAGCAGTCTTACGAAGTGGATTAGCTCACACTTTGTAAACCATTTGAAACTGTCACCAATATCAGTAATAGCTTTATCAGAAAATGAAAAGGAATACCGCATGTGCGTCAAAACTAACGATACTGAACAAATGCTATGATTGTGAAAAAACAATAACAAAAAACATAAAAGCCACATCCCGTCAAAACACGAGTACAGAATTTGGTAGGTGTGAAAAAACTCCATGTGAATGTTGCATTGGTCTCTGCTACAAAATAAAGTTTTCCTGTGTTAGGAAAGGTATTGTGTGGAAAAGGACGACAAAAACACTTTGTGGCTGTATATGTTTTTGTAGTCGCAAGAATATAAATGTCGTTCTAGGTGCAGCAAGAGATATCATTGCCTTGTTAACTAAGGACAAACCAATTTACAAAGACCATTAAACTTGTTAAAGTGTATACAGACAATATTGTTATGTTAAAAAATGTAACATGCGAATGCATTTAAATTCAACATTATTGTCACATTTATGTGTATTGCGGTAGTTGTTAATTACCTCGGCTATTGAAATTTGTGACAATGTCGTCAGCAGTCATAACGCATCATTCTTTTCTTTCTATGAAGCTATAACACATCACACCTCCTTCCTATTTCTAAGAATTCAGTTGATTCCGCCCTTTTTGATAGATAGGTTAGGGTGGTAAATTATGATGGAAAATGTAGGCAGTCTTTAATATATTTGCCAGACACTAGCACCAAGTTTACCAAATAAAGAAGTGAGACCCGTTTCAGCGATGTAAACAAAGTCACATTTTGTTTTGCTATTTCGGTATATCATGTAAATGAAATCTATAAGAAGAATACATGGAAGCAATGAAACGATGTTACAAAGAACCAGAAATAAAAATACAATGAAATCATGTACAGGCGATTTTTTTGTGCGGTCGCCTCACGGCAAGGCTTTCATTGTTTGAAACATAGAACGCAAGCAAGAAAAATTAAAACAGACCATTGATTGTCTATTCATGATAGGTAATGAAATGTGAAACACCTCATGTCACATTACGCAAGTTTATCCGGAATTCGATAATTCTTCAGTTTACAAAGAGCTCAACTGGTTCTACCAATTCAACAGGTAACTGTGTGGGCGGCAGAGTATAAATAAGACAGAGAGTGTTTGTTCAATCGACCCTCATTGTTCACAAAACATTTCTGGGTCTCAGCTGAGTTAGCCAATGAAACTTTACTGGAATTTAATCTCGAAGTACTAACAAAATTGCAAAATTGCCATTAAAATTTCAATCTTACATTAAGCTGAGACCAAAATATATGGTTTACGAACATGGGAGCAGATCCCTTCAATATATCTGTAAGATCTTGAAAGCGTATATCACAAAGTTTACCTTTAACAGTGTTAAGTCGGTCGGAAGCAAAGCAAACCAAGTAAATGTTCAGCAATGTTCCGAATCTTAAATTTCATTCATGCAGTCGCTTTTTTGTTATTTGTTTTTGCCCATTGCAAGCAAATAACATCAAGTTGTAAGTGCCTATTGAAAGTCTCCCGTATTTTAACTCAGTTTTATTTTTCTGCTCGTTTATTTGAGTTTCTTTTTTCTTTACTGTTTTTTCTTTTGTGTGTGGTGGGGGGGGGGGGGGGGGGGGGGGGCGGGTACGAATTGTTTTCCTTTTATGCTGTTTTATATGGGTTATAAGGAGTGTTGAGTATTTTTGTTACCTCTTATGAGCATGTTCAGTTAAACCGTTTAATTTTGAGTTCTAAGTTTCTAAGTCACATATATAGTTTAACAAAACGCTATTAATTTTATAGCGCTTTTGATAAATTAATGGGGCATATTTATACAGTGTGTCGTTAAAATGTGTTTTATTCAAGGAAATATTGCAAAATAAAAATGTTAGCATCTAAATTTCAGATTCAGTGTGTCCATGTGCATTCATATTTACTCATATTCATGGGCTTGCACTCTGACGACAGAATTTCTTTTAAGATATATATTGCACTATATTTAAGTACTATGTTTATTTTGAAGGCCTCCTAGTAAATTACGATTTTCACGTTTTGTCCTGTGATGTATTGTTTTAATAAGTTACCTTCGTTTCAGTTTGTATAATCAGATTTATTGAACTGTATTTTTATTGCTATATTACATTTATTCAACTCAAATTTCAATTTTCATTTTTTACTCTAATTTAATTGTTTAATCATCTTTGTTGAAATCTAATTTCAATTTCATTGTTTAGATTTGTTGAACTCAAGTCATTTTATCATGTGTTGAACTCTATTCAACTGTTTAGTAATATTTGTTGAAATCCATTTTAGTTATTTCAAAATTTGTTTAATTTCTCATATTTTATCAGATTTATTAAGTTTTTGTTGTATATACTGCATTGCTGCCACGAGATATTTGAAGTTTCGAACACGTGACAGTAACGGCTTTATAATAATTTTATATGTGTCATCGCCATAGAAAAATTTCACTTTTCAAAAAGAAAAATGCATACATAACAGGATCAAGCACCTTTATTTTAATTCTCAGACTATTTATTGATAGAAGGCATGTGACTTAAAAATATAGGCACATAAATGCTAATATGCAGTTCACAATGAAAAAGAGGTTTTTTCTTAATATTCATTGCTGAGCATTTAGGCGGAAACATTGAAATCTGGATTTCATCTTCAGATCTAGTGAAAATATTTTAACAAAATATAGTGATGACGTAGAAATCTATTTTCATTTTTCTATTTGTACTTTGGATATCTTGTGAATATCAAAATTGAGTTTGTAATCGGGATTTGATTTCTTTAATATGTTGACATAATTATATTATGGATACATATATTGATTTTACTGACATTCTTGGCATTTTTGATGATTGTTCCTGGTAAGGTTTTTTTTCCCCCTCATTTTTTATTTACATACATAAACTGATTCAAAAGTACTGATATATAGTAGCATGAATATTGGTATAACAAACTGTTCTCTACATTTGACGAATGCAGTCAGTTTGTGTGTTACTTCCATTTTTTTTTCATAAGCTTTTATCAATAATTCAGTGACTGGATAGCCGTGACAGAGCCATTGCACGGGGGAGGACGTGTCACACGAAGGATGGAGTTCTTCTGATAACCTGTCATGTTTTCTTCTGATAACTGTTACGGAGTTCGTCTGATTTCTGAATGACGTGCCAAGGAATCGTAGGAAAAATGGTGATTATTTATCTTTAAATAGAGAGAATGGGGTGTAAAACTAAAGTTTGATGATCAAGGTTGCCTGATGTCTTGTGCTATGCGTCAGAAAAAACTGTTTAGTCTAATAATCAGTCTTACTACTTTGAAAAGAAGACATTTTGAGTAAAATATCGAAATCGTTTGCTCATTCATACATATTATTCTTCTTATTCACGTTCTTCATCCGCAGCACATGCAATAGAATAATTTTAGTGCAAAGTTGCAAACATATACCACTTTCTAACAATTTTATGCCCGATTTTTCAAATGTTACGGAATTCCGGTGATAACTCTGAAGATGTCGCAGAGTTCTTATGATAACTTTTATTACTTGAGCTATGTTAAGATACTTTTTAGCTAATTTTATTATTTAAAAAGGGTGTTAACGATGTTCTAACGTAATATATTTATCCAAGGCACAGTATTGTGGTTATATAATGTACGGTATGTGTGTTTTTGAGTTCCAATGATAAGTTTTTAGTGTTATATTTGTTATTCTGACTAGATGTTACTTTTAAAGGGACTGTGTACGCTAATAATGATGATCTGGCTAACTATGGTTAATTTTTTAAATACAAATTGCACATAAATGATGTACAGTGTTAAACAGTTACAGAAATATACTCTTATTTTCATTTCTAACACGATCCGCAGCAGTTGCTATATAAACATATAGCGAAATCGCCTATACATGAATCTACGATAAAATGTAGCTGTTCCATTCCACCCTACGATTGTAACATGACTGTTCTGCTTCCGTTATATGCCGACTAAATACTCGACTTTTTCAGTGCTAAGCAGTAGTAATAAAATGTACATCAAATTTTCTGAAACAAACAATTTCTAACTGATGAATTTATTTGTGTATATTTTTACCGTAAGAAAATGTTTCAGCCCGGTAAGTTTCAACCTCAACATCAGTGCATCTATCTGGTCGTGTACGTAGTTTACAATTTCTGCGCTGTAAGCACCACGAATGTCAACTAGATTCTTCTTTGACATTACTAAAATAAAATTATGATTCATGTTCCAATCTTCCAGACTCAAGTGTTTACGTGTTTATATGCCGCAATGTTCTGGCGTGTATGTTTCAGTGCCATCATGTAGTGACGTGTACCATTTTAAGAAACTGCATATATATAAGGTTTGAATAAAGTATTTACATCTGATTTCTATATCTGACCTTAGATATTATTGAAAATAGCATTTTCACAACTTAATACTTTAATTAAAATTTAATGTATATCGGAAAATTCCGTTTTATGCAACGCTTTCCATTCGTGGGAGGTTTTTGTAATAGCAAATGGCCAGCCGAATGACATATTGAGCTAAAATGTAGTGCTGTAAAATGCGCAGAATTTGCGTGGTTAGAATCGAAATAATAAATATGTTCCAATAATTTTATCAGTTAATAAAATATGGGCAGGAGTTCGGATGCGTAATAATTAAATCACGAGTGCGTAGCACGAGTGATTTAATATTCGCATCCGATGGGCAGTCGTTCGGATGCGAATATTAAATCACTCGTGCTACGCACTCGTGATTTAATTATTACGCATCCGAACTCCTGCCCATATTTTATTAACTGATGAAATATAGGGACATATTTATTATTTCATAATTAATTGGCTTGGAAATTACATTGTGGATTCTATTGTAAGAAAGTGCAGAATCCTCTTACTTTATAATATTTCCAGCTAAACTCTAAAATGCCATTCTATTCATCTTATAGCATTTAGATAGCACTTTAAAATTCACATTATTCACTTATTATGATATTCTATATGACAAATAGTATATGCACGTATGAGGATGACAACCCCCTATTTGGTACGCAGTATTCAGCGCATCGAAAATTATATGCATTCTGTAAGATGTGATGACAATACTGCAGTGTTAACGCCAGTCACATTACGAACATGTCGGTTATCTGCCTCAAATCTGTGATAAATATGCTATAGCATCATATGACTCATGTCAACTGATTACACATGAAGCGGTAGCTCGCTCTCTGTGTTGTGTAGTGTCGCATTGTGACTGTACTTTTTCAGTGTCAACTATATGAAGAATTTGAAAAATTATGATGGTAAAGTTATAATTATCATGGTAAATCATACTATATAGCATTATTTTTATCATTAATCCGATCAACCACTTCAGAAACAGACAGCCTCTGCAAATGCAGCAAATAGATGTACCCTAAATTAAAGATAACGGATTTGATTTCAATTCAGTGATCAATCAAAACGGAAACCAATAAATCGTTGTTCACGAACATTAGCACATCCATTGATAAAACGAAAGAATACAATTTACTGCATTTATTATCTATTCGTATTTTACTATATATGTCATTATACTGCATATAGTTTTAAACTTTACAACAGACTCATACCATACATTATATAACCACAATACTGTGCCTTGGATAAATATATTACGTTAGAACATCGTTAACACCCTTTTTAAATAATAAAATTAGCTAAAAAGTATCTTAACATAGCTCAAGAAACACCCTGGTAGTAATAAAAGTTATCATAAGAACTCTGTGACATCTTCAGAGTTATCACCGGAATTCCGTAACATTTGAAAAATCGAGCATAAAATTGTTAGAAAGTGGTATATGTTTGCAACTTTGCACTAAAATTATTCTATTGCATGTGCTGCGGATGAAGAACGTGAATAAGAAGAATAATATGTATGAATGAGCAAACGATTTCGATATTTTACTCAAAATGTCTTCTTTTCAAAGTAGTGGGGCTGATTATTAGACTAAACAGTTTTTTCTGACGCATAGCACAAGACATCAGGCAACCTTGATCATCAAACTTTAGTTTTACACCCCATTCTCTCTATTTAAAGATAAATAATTACCATTTTTTTCTACGATTCCTTGGCACGTCATTCAGAAATCAGACGAACTCCGTAACGTTTTCCAGGAACTCCGTAACAGTTATCAGAAGAAAACATGACAGGTTATCAGAAGAACTCCATCCTTCGTGTGACACTTCCTCCCCCGTGATTGTGATATCTTGATTTTATTTGTTTTGTCATGCAAGTCTGCTAGATCTATATACGCTAAGATATGTAGTCAGGTCATCGACTAAATCCTTTTTTAGTTTTTTTTTTTAATTTCTGCCTTTTCGCTTTTACTTTCCTCATAGCTCTGATTTCCTCTGTTTTGAGAAGAAAGGAGGCATAATTAAAAAAAAAGAATTCTCTCAGGAGTTATGTCCTGTAAACAAAACATTTGGTCTGATTACAGACTATAAAGTATGCAGTGCGTCTCAGATACATTGCACACTTCAGTTGTAGTAGTACTTTGCTTTTATATTTCAGCTCCACCCCTTATAATGCACTTTGATGACTTAGAGGTATAGCATTACAAACTTTAAAGAAAACATACTAGGCTATGAGATACATATCTGTTGTTTTACTTCAATGATTTTATCAACTTTGTTGAACTTTATTTCAATAATTGTACGACATTTGTGGACTCTTATTTCAATTATTTTTCAGACTGATTGCTCTATTTCACTTATTTTATTAATTTTGTTGAACTTTATTTCAATTGATTTATCAGACTTGCTTAACTCTACTACTTTATTTTGTATCTGATTTTTGAACTCTATTTCAGTTTGTTAAACTATACTTCATATTTTAACAGACTTTATGAATCGTATTTCACTTATTTATCAAATTGGTTGCTCTGTTTCAATTTACATTGTACATGTACCATATTTCAATTTTCATCAGATTTGTTGAACCCTGTTCCGACTATTTTATCAGATTTGTTGAACTGTTTATTTCAGTTAGTTTATCCGTCTTGTTGAACTCTATGTAATTCTTTTTATTAGATGCATTGTATATGATCCAATTTAACTAAATAGATGACTGTAATTTGAAAAAAAAGGAAATGTTGTGTGTATATTGCTGCGGTTTTCTCTATTTAATGTGTTTTTTTTATTGCACTGTCAGAAATGAATATTTTTGTAGTCACAGTTACCTATAGAAAAAAATCGTGTACAGATTTGTTAAGCAAACTGCTTTACTATTTTTTCAGTTACTAAGCTCCATTGTGGTCCTATTCAAGTGTTATCAGAGCGGTTTCTGTCTACGAATAAATCCCATATTCCGGGAAAAAGATTTATTGAAAACATTGCAGCACGAACAACCCTCATTAAAAAGATTTAAACCAATTTATAATGCCAGAAAATCATTAAGACTTTCTTGCAGAATTGTGTAAACATGTTAAAAAATCAAAATTTAAAATTATTTGCATTGGACGAAGATAACCACAAATTATTTAATGTATTTAAATAGATACATAATATACCATTGACCGAAGCCTTAGTCTGAAGGTCTAGCAGCCGACGCTTTCATTGAAATGTCGTATCTTTCTATCCGTTGCTGGTATGGGTGCTTTGTTATGGACAGATTTGTTCTTTGCGTTTGAGTGTTGTGAGCTTTGGGACGCACTAGTAGGTGGATTGATGTAGATAAAAGGTAGTTGTAAGTAATAAACATACATCTACATATATTTATTTACCGAAATTTCATGTTGATCTAGAGTATTTAAATCTGTGAAAACTGAGATATGATATACGTAAACTGATTAACTTAGATAGGTATAGATTAAAATTCTCTGTCATCTTTCACACATACATCTGAATAAAAGAAGTAAGCCCAGTCTCGTGTTTATCAAACAGTCGCAGTCCTTTGATGTCAGAAGTTAAAAGAAGTGATAACAAATGGATGAAACTTTGAAATTTTGTATCAAAGAATACGCCCGTTTAAAAATGAAACGATTTGAGAAGATGGTTTTTCTTAAGGTACAGACAAGTGATGTGTTGATGGGAGAACGTTTTTTAAAGTGCACATGGAGGACAGGTGTTAGTTACGGCGTGATATCAATCAAACTATCCTTTTATAACGAGATACGGGTTAAACTTCGGACAATTTCGACTTCTTTTATATTATAAAAGAAACACCCGTTTCATTTTTATCACACATACGATGGTTTAAGACAAAACATCGTACAGGCACACGCATTCCTATATTATTTAAACATGGGTTAATGACATCTAACTTATCGGCTTTTTTAAAACCTTGTCGGTAATTGTCACATTAACTTCTATATTCGATTAGATCTTATTTATGGTGCTAATATGCCTAAGAAATACATTATGCAAACGAAACCCTTGAATTTTCTTTTAATAACAGCCCTTGACAAACTGATACAAGGCATGCTTTGACAACAGAAATTTACCAATTCCTACACACAACTTACTAATTCCGTCTTACTCACTCCTAGATATGTCTTAGTAGCTCCTAGATAGTGCTACGTTAGAATTAGTAATTCCTATGTAGGTCAATGTAACTTAGAAATTCCTTATCCAACTTAGGACTTAATGTGTTGGCGACCTGTGTTTTCCACTTTTTTAATTCTAATAACACCAATGTATGACTTATTCACTTCTAGGGGTTACTAAGTCATACGAAGGAGTTAGTAAGTCGTGCGAAAGAGTTACTTAGTAACCAGCTGGAAGTATTATGTCCGACGTAGCAGTTATTAAAATTTACATAAGAGATACTAATAAAATTTGTAAAAAGATCCTTTGGAAGCATAGAATGCAACCAAGAAGAATAATAGAAGACGATTGAGTCTATTCATGAGAGGTAATGAAATGTGCAACACCTCTCACGCCCCTTAGCACCAGCTTAAGCGGATCTCTATTACACATCTATTGAATGGACTCTATGATCCCAAAGGACCAGAAAACAACACTGAATCCAAAGTCATATTTAAGAATTATTAAGAGAAATTTCTCTGCTAGCAGATCGCTGCCATAATTTGTAGTGTTTGCCGAAGATAGGTAAACTTTCTGTTCTCTTTATGAGTGTAATTGATCTTATTAACATGTACTTAGATAGTTTCCATTGAATGAAGTGGCAGTTTTTCTTCCCCATGCCGAATATGTCATTATTGAATGTTTTTAGCTTACATCTATAACAGACTTACCCATCTTTGACCTCATGGAAAATGTAAGCATAAAAGTGGAAGTGCTTTTGGCTTATGAGGACTTAAACAATATCCAACCTTCAAATTTTGTGTCTAGATTTGATACCTTTATGCTTACCATTTGATCAACCTTTCCTTGCGTATTATAAATCATTCTGGAAAAATCAATGGTGGTAATTAGAACACAAACCCTGACTTTGATGTTACTGATGATCGGTAACTTGTCATTCTGCAGTGGTAATTTTTCATTCGGCAATGCTAACTTGTGATTCGACAGTTGTTACCTTACTTTACATTATGATTCTGATACGATTCCATGTTAGCACTGCCGAAGGACTAGTATCCATTGCTGAAGGACAAAATAAAAGTCGTGTTTTGCTTTCCATAATATGAAGTGACTGGAACTTTTCTGTTTGTTCTCGTTGTCTTTATAATTCAGTTTGTTCATTTATTTTTCTGTTTACATAAAAAATAAACACATCCACATAAAGAGGTTCAGTTTGATGAGAATGTGTTCTGTGAGCGTTGCCTTTTCTGTTTGTTCTTGTTTAGTGTTTGTTCTGTTTATAACTTGCAAATTTGATGGTTCAAACCCTGCGCCTCATGTAATGTAATAATTATATATATGCGAATTAATAAGTTTCTTAGTGACCTTTAAGAAAAAGGTGTGAGGAACGTAACTGGGTAACACCAAGATCATTGTTATATTAGGTATTTATTTGGTATAAATGAAACGCGGATGCATTTAATCAAATGAATTTAAACTCTATAGCATTATCTGCCTGTAGACATTGCATGTATGCAGTTACAAAAGGTTTATAATTTCTCGTTTTATTTGTTTTCGAACATTTCATATATACAAAAATACAACACAATATTGAAAACATAATCAGTTAGATGATAAACAAAAAAAAACACTGTTATAATGAAATGTGTGATTCAAATAAACTCTGGCAATAATACACAACAAAATGAACTTATATATAATATAAGTTAAGTCAATGATCACAGAAATGTCCAATATCAAGTCTGGTCCTTGTTGTGCATCACTTAAACACTATATTTGCCAGGAATTAAAGGGCAATGTATATGCCCAATAATTTATTTCAAGTAAACGAGGTAAATACAGTACTATCCCACGTTTTACCATGCACTGACGATACACAAATTCTAACGGAATAAAATGAAGGATTTTTATGATACAAAAACTGAGACCATAATGTTACTTTTCAACAACTAAGTATAAAAACAAATCACGAGAATTATCTAGTACACAAGCAAGTTTTACAAACAATTTCACATATCGTGATAATCATGTAAAACATAAAATCCTCATGCATTCTTGAAATGTCATGGACTTGCCATCACACCCGTTTTAAAAGTATTGCAACTTTATACTGTGAAGAAGATTATCATTTAACAATGTTCACTCCAACACATTTGGCTGTTATAAACATTCCTTTAATCACCTTTACTACTTAGTGATTTAAGCCATTCCGCTGTTGGTAAATTTTGGCATCCCAGATAGTTTTCCCGAAGTTCTTGATCGGTGAATTCGGGTGTGACGTCACAAGGAGCTCCAAAAATAGTAGCTTTAATGGCTCCCTGATCCCCCTCACGCATGACTGGTGACGAACTTTTAATTTCATTTGTGCTATGCTGAAATAGGTAAGAAAATATAATTAATTGTATTTTTTTTAATTGGTAAATTTCTTTTTCTAAAATTGCTTAAATGTATACAGACGAGCATGGTAATGCTCCATGCTCATTTGTCGGATTATTTTGAAAGACTGGTTGCATTCTTTGAATGTGGCTTTTCCTGTATGACTTTTATTGTACAGATGAATATAAGATTTTATTGCAATAAGAATTTTTACACCAATACATTTTTGTTGCATATTTACATGTCAGACTCAGCCAACTGCTGTTTAACAGAATATAAAATGTGCATGTAACACGTAAAATATGCACAAAAGTTAACCAAGCCATCTGTAATCATTTTAAATTTTGAATGTATTGTTAACTTTTGTTGAAATATCACCGCAAACTTTCATATATGCAACTTGATTAAGATATTAAATGAAATTTCTCATGCAATCTGATACAACAATAGTGGTTAATACAGACCACCAAAACCACACATGGAGAATTATTTGTCAGCTGTAATGGTTTATACATAAAGAAAGGATAAACATAAAAATAAAAGAACAATTGTGCTTTAGTATGTGCCAGATCGTCAGACAATGTCAGTTGTGAACGTTTTGTTGTATTTTTCAAAGAAGTGCTAGGTGAGAATCGGAAGTGTAACAAGCTTATATTCATTCGCGTCATATTTCATACGAATAACATTTTACACCTAGTGAAGGCACGCTTAGATGAGTGTTGTTGCCACAGAAATAGATTCATGTCTTACTTCGTGTACTTGTCTTGAACAGTCACGCCTATGGTTCGCCTGTACCCAGTGAATTGTGTAATCGTCATTGTATGCATATTCATGGTCTTTCCCACTCGCAAACACAATCACGTTCTTATGAGCGGCCGAGTTTTTGAAGGCTTGTGCAATCTCTCCAGCATAACTTTGATCTATAACCAGGTGTACTTTGCGGGCCTCACAGAAGGAGAGGTCAGATTGCAGCTCTTCTACGGTATATTGCTCATCATCGTCAGCCTGAAAGACAACAGTGAATCAGCATTATGTGTAAATTGAATTATTATTTTTAAATCTAATTTTAAACGGGCCTTGATTGTCCTATAGTAGGAAAACATTGACTTTTTGTGACTTCTTTTTGGCAGAATAAACAGTAAAAACTGATTATTTATCTGCAGTGTGTATATGTTCACATACGGCCTGGCTTGGACCATTGTCTTTGGTATTAAAGTATCCGACAAACACAAACCTATAAATTATACATAAACAACATCACTTAGGAGGCTATATCTTATAAAATGGTCTCCGATGACACAAGCAGATACTATAGTCTCATCTCTTCAAATATCTAGTACTAAAAGTGTAAAGTACCATTCCGTCTCCATTGACGTCCCAGAGCAGTGAGGTACCGTCAGTTTTTGTTGGGCTGTTCATATACAGAACTAGAGAATCTACACATTGCATGGTACGGCACATGGTCTGAATGTGATACCGGAAGGCAAGTTTCATCGCAGCCGGAAGTACTTGGTGTGGATGATCACCTGGAACTGAATTGTTAAAAAATATTATTATAAGTACTCCCGGGATATTCTCCAGACATGTGTGATATATATCTTAAGCACATGGCCAATTTTATATTTGATATATTGATATATTTCACACTGCTTGCAGAATATTTGGTAAATTCCGCAAAATATGTACTACTAATGGATGGTGCAGCTCAATTGGCTAACATACATTAATTTATTGAAGACAGTTGGTTTTTGTTTGAACTACAAATACGTTTTGCTCAAACACACACATTATTCACATCTACCTTATTACATAACCACAGGATCAAAGAAATATACCCAGTTAGCTCTAACCAAACCGTATAGATAATTATCATATGGATCTGATATCTTCATTTGCAAGTGAGACAAGGAAGATCAATTCATAGAATGCGTTCAATAAACATTGGAGAACATACAGACTGTATTCGTTCAGGTTTTATCTCTAAATACAATGGTTTGTGGCCTTTGAGTAATGATCCATCTCGTACATTACAAAATTCCATAAAAGGTATGACTATATGCACTAACAGCCGCTAATTATACTAAAATTGGGTACATCGACGCGATCACGTTTCTAATTGTAAATGAGATAGGGCACCTTCGGTTTTTAGCGAAATACGAAACACTTGAAGCACCGCAAAACGTAGGTTCAACTGTTACATTCATTCATTTTTTGAATCGAATGGGTATCCATTGTTAGAGTGAAATACTGTCAACTTCAATAATCACTTTTGCTTTGCGTACCCATCGAGCAAGAAAATGACAATATGATACAAAAATGTGTTTTACACTATACATTAAAATATCTAAGCAAGGTATGAAATTGTTTTGTTGTGCTGTGGATTGTACCGAGGTGGTCCCCTTTATTAGTGTTGGTCTCTTGCCGGAAAGGCATGTATCATACTGTTACGGCTAATAGGAAAGCAAATTAATTACACATAATATGACATTCCTAGCTTAGTATGGAATGTGCTTTATCAGACAAGGAAAAAAGTAAATAATGAAATAAAATTCTATTCCCTTTATTTCGATATGAGGATTTCTAGCTATGGAATAAATTTTGGCAAACTTTACATTTTTGTAAACAATAAGAAATGACATTGTAAATCGTTAATGTTCTTTTAATTGGAATGATCAGTCAACAGATAAAACGTCGCATGGTAAAATATATTTGTAGATAAATGACCAGAAATTTAAAACAACTGATGCGTATTTTCCGGTAAACTTGAATAAATTAATAAGGTCTGTACGTATCCATTTACAGAAGACGTTAAGCATGCTGCAATTTATATGTCAACAGTAGGCATCCATTTGATCTATCTGAGGACACAAGTTAATTGCTTAATTAATGGCACCAGACTAATAGAAAATGAGAAATATAAACGACCCGCAACAGGGGAATATCTTAGTTCAAAGGCATCAGCTCTGTGAAATCTATTGACTTCTGATCAACTTTATAATAATCAACAAACAACGGTAGTTCGAAATTCATTAACATCAAACGCAAAAGCGACACACCGCCTTTGATGTCTTTGTTTGAAGTTGCCGACTATCAGGTATATGTTGCTTAAATACTGGAGGTTGACAGATTAAGAAAATGTTTTCAGCTGTTTGATGTTTAAGTTCTGTTTCTTTTCAATTAAAAAAAGCAGACAACTATCCAAATGCAGTTGTGTGACTACATAATAATGACGTTAAGACTGAACGGTGTTCATAAATATACATAACACATATATACCAACGAAATTGTCTGTTAATATAAAGATAGAGCTCAAAAGTGTAGTGGTGTGCCTTTTTTCTCAAACGAATGGATTGTTAATGTCTTTTAATCCATGGTATCAGCGATGACACAAACTCTGCTACGAACAGAGTGAACATAAAAACAATCAAATGCCTGTCAAATTGTCACAATGTTTTTAACTGATCAGTAGGACGGGTGTTTTATTTACTATAACTTGCCTTTGATCAGTGAAAAAGCCGCTCATTTGCTGAAAATAATGGTTTATATTTAATATTAACACTTAATGTGTCTTCACAGATTACTATCAATTGTTTGATCTCATCAATAATAAAGTACCATAATAGATAAAAAGGACGGTTTTTTTTTAAGATTTATTGGTCTTACGACTGAATGTTTCATAGCTTTTAAAGATAGTTTCATATTTTTGTAATATATTTAACACATTGAAATCAGTGTAATAGATAAAAAAAATTTAAATCAGCAAGCAGAATATGAAAAAGACGCAATTCTGTATGCTATATTTCAGCTGCATTCATTGCAATGCATTTTTGTATTCAATATACATGTAACAGCTTTCTATCATACTGTGGACCCTATCTGTATAAATCATGCGGGCTCTATCTGTACAAGACATACGACTTAGGATTTCAACACATGTCCATTAACATCGGACATGAAGAAGAATTAGCAAACATGTTAGAACTTCAAGAACATGGAGTTCCAATTCCAGACGCCGCTTGGAATTCGACAGTCTTAAAATTGACTAACCACAAGTTTGAGGTGCCATCCATACAGGAAATCGGTATACTCAGTTATAAACAGGCATAGACGATAAAACATAAATTGTTTAAGGTATTAAAGAACAACGGATTTTCTATCACTGACTTGTCATTTACTTAGAAGTAGTAAAAGGTTAGCTCTCTAGGAATGGTCTGTGACAAAGATGAACTAAAGGTTATGTCCTTACCATGTACACCGGATGCACCGTTAGCAAAGAAGATCTTTATGTTCCTTTTCTTGAAGCCATTTTCTCGTAACATCCAATAAAATAATTCTACGTTTCTGAGATGTCTGTTTCCTGTTGTCTGGCGGTTCCAGCCTCCAGAAATGATAACAGCTTGATCACATATTTCGAACATCCGACAACTTGTGTGGACAGTTTCACGAGTGGTTGAACAACGCTGTGTATTATCACGGATAGGATTACAGATCAGTTCGGTTGTATCCTCAAGTCTCCGCAATGCCGGACAAAGTCCGAAACCGGCAAATTTTGATCGACATTTTAAATGGTTTTCTCGTTTTATAGGAAAAGATTCTGTTGGTTTTTCCGAATTTTCTGTCTGAACAACGGGTAAGAAATTTATCTCGCATCTTCGTGCATAATTTCTCCGTCGAAAACGTCTTTCTAATGCATTTTTACACCTTTTTCTTAATGCTAGAGTCATACATTGCATGTGACCTGAAAAGAAAAAACGCCATCTTTGAATTTAAATATGGTTTGAAAATGGTAACTATGAGTTTGGCACTATTGTAATATATTACATGGTGTTCGGTTCACAAGAAACTTGCCTCAAAGTTGCTGTAGCATGCTGGCGCAAGACTGATAATATTTCAGTTTGAAAGGAAAGAACGTGAGTATAAAGTATATTACAGGTAACTTTATTCCTGCTGTTTGATGTAACTATGTTTATGTTAAAGACAGCGATCATTTTAGCCGATTTATAAGTAAAAGATTAGAAAATACATATTGTTCAACTAGCACATATGTAAAAGCCTCAAACATCCATATACATGGTAATGATTTAGTCAAGAATCGGTTTCCTGAAACCTTTATTAATACAATTTGTACTTTTTTTACAGACAAACATTTACACGGATTTTAGTGCACACTAACAGTGTTGCACGTATGTTTGTTTTCATGATTAAACCAGCATGGCCTTCAAGGAATGTACAAAATCTTCGTGACTAAATCGATTATTTTGCACTGATAAAGGAATTATAATTCACACGTTAAAAATTTAAAAACTGTAACAATTGAGATAACAAATGAAGCCCGAAAGTCCTTCAACAATCGCGTGCAGGGGAGGGATTTATCAAAGGACTTGAACTATCGGTACGATTCATTTGCAAAACGATTGGTATGCCGTGAATTATATAAAAATGATGGGGTCAACCTACCAGAGAGATAAGTTTAAAGATTTTGACAAAACCTACAGCGGCGTACAAAATGACGAAATTGGATCTCCTTCGATTTCAGTTAACAACAGATGCAAAACACATGATATATCGTGGAGATCACGATATACGTTTGTATTTTTAGATTTTAAGTAGTTATTGATACTACATCCAACAGTCCACCCACAGAGATTCAGAAATGAAACTGACTCACGCTAGAAAATCCCTATATTCAAAACTCAATACTGTGTTCTCAAGCCTTGAAAGTGTGCTTGTGTTTATGTTTAAATATAATTATATAAAATTTCTACTAATAATTTCAAAAAGATTATCAAGCTAACCAAATCATGTTACAAAGCATAAAGAAAATAACAGTAAAGCTTGAAAATTAATATCCATCATATAAAAAGTTAAAAAGTCTGATCTACTGAATGCTCAAAGTCAGAAAATAGAAAATGATAAAATTACTGAGATTCCTATAAATATACTTTTACAAACAATGAGAGATATTTTAAATGCATGAAAATGTGTGTTAACTACATAGGATAGCAGCTATTTTTTCCTGGTCAGTTAGTTAGGTGACATGTATTAATTTTTAGTAATTTCTTTTATGTGCATATTTTCAAGTGTACATACTTCATATTTTTAAATGCAAAAATAGTTAATATCTATTCATTTGCACTAATTATGAAGTTTTCTATTGTACATCAAATTATTATTATCATTATTTTAAAAAGACCCGAAAATTTACACGACACATGACATTATTTTACTATATTTAGATCGTTTTATGTTTTATCGGGAATAAAAAATATCAGTCGTGGACATTTAACTATACTTCATCAATAAAACTATTTTGGGGTTATCACACGGCAGTTTGCTACATTCCTTTGTTAACTGTTAAAACTCACCTTCATCTAAATCATTGAAGTATTTTTGAAGGAATATACAAATTTTCATATATTTCAGATGCAGTTTGTATCGAGCAAAGATACATAGAAGTATAAAGTTGTTTTGTTACTTATGCAATAGGTTGTTGCGACTTCGTGTCATTATTCGTTCCTTGCACACAAGAAAAAGCATGAACAATATATAATAATACTTGTACAATCTATCAAGTCTAAGTGCCATGAATAAGCGTGTTATTTTTTCGTGTTGTAAAGCGAATGGACAAACCTGTCTTTTGATGTAGATAGCGATTATGAAAATGAAAGAAAAAAAAATCCACACTCCGGTTATAGCTTAATAAATCTCCGTTTACGGTGAAATGTATTCGTTACTTTGAAGCCTGTTGATTACTGCACCATGAAAGATACCGTAAAAGGATCAAACGAGTCTTGTTTTACTTGTTCAGCTTTTTCAGTCGTTATAGCGAAGTAGGTGGTAGCAAGATGTGAATTCGTCTAATAATATATCAAACGGCAATTTGATAGATAACGGTTAATATACTTGCAACAGCTGTATATAAACGAAAACGTTATTGCGCCTCATTGTTGTCCCATATCGCATTATTTAGATCAGGTCTTAACGTCATTCAAAGTAGAAGCAATACCGACAAGCCCTACGCATTCCACAGTCCACAGACTCCCTTCTACAGTTTCTCTCCAATATCACGTACTATGTGTGGTTTCCTTTTTCTTGAGCACATCGTATGTAATTATTCCCAAAAACGGGCATACTAAAGACATCTGCTCTATGCTTCCGTTATAAACATTTTTTCCAGTCAATGTGTACTATTCTTTGGACTATTCTTGGATATGCATTTTGCGGTTGTGCCTTTACGTGGTCTTGTCCTTGTTTTTTATTATTTTAAAGAGATTTATTTACGTGTTTTATTAATATTTCATGTTATAATTTGTGCAACAAGTCGTGTTTTACCCGAGCGTTTTCATGTGAAGAAGGAAATGTTTGTCTACCAAAGAAACGACTGGTCACTGAAACAGGCAGTATTGAATCACAGCAGTTTTGTACAGGTAGTATGAACGACACAATAATAAAATATTACTTTTTTTTGCTGTAGGGGGCATACTAATGCCATCATTTTCACTTCTTAGATAAAAATGCATATTTGTATTCGCTAATCTTGTCACAGTCTAAAAGCTAATTCATTGTTTATCTTAAATCATATTTTAATATTCTGCTTTCTTTGTTAAGTCACGTTTATCTAAATGTTTAAAGATTTCACGTCCTTGGCAAAGATAATTTAGTTTAAGGTATTTTTACTCGTCAAAAAAACAAAACAAAACAAAAAAAAAAAAACAATCAAGATTATAATTTCAGTTGACTGTTGCGCGAATTCGGACCATTTCGTCTTCAGAGTCATCTAAATCTTCAACTTCTTTCCCGTCCATTTCTAAAACGGATGTAAGGCACCATATTCTTCTGCTAAGGTAGTGCAGGTTTTAAACAATTTCAGTACTTTTAGTTTTAAGCCGTTTCGTACACTTTTGATCACACGTTCTCGTTACTGTTTTGTTATTTTTCCATATTCTGTTTGAAAGAAATAGATCGTTCCCATATGGTTTAACAATGAGGACTCATCAATATTTAATAATTGAATGCGTTCTTACTTAACACGAACACTATTCGTTAAGATTAGCAAAACCATCCATTTTATCGTGTTCTTCTAAGGTATACTTGTACCTGGCGGATTCTGTCCAAATTCAGCTTGAAGATTATGTTAGTTTCAGAGCTTGCGATGTGTTACATAGAACTTGCTAGTAACGCAGTAAATGAATTGTAAATGTTAGATAATTTAATAGATATTATAGATTATTATGAAACCTGATATTTTGATAGTAGCATTTGTATCTACGATTGTCCTTGAACGGGTATTTCAATATCTATAAACTCTCAAAAGAGTATTCTTATTGAATGTAATGGGGGACCTACGATCCTGAATTCAGGTAAAAAGCAAGGTCTTGTAACATTTTTAAATAAGTAATATTAGTTTTTCCCTACGAAATTGTATCTGTTTAGATTCCTAATACCATTTGGATTTTTCGTCTGTTTGACTTACAGACCTGTTGTTTTTTGTTTTTGTTTTTTTTTTTGTTTTTTTTTTTTGCGAGTTTTTACTGATTGCATTAAAACGTAATTCCATTAAGTCATTACTCATATGAATAGTAGTTTTATTTTTTTCTAACAAATATGTTGCAAAATATATATAGATAAGAATTATGATATATGCTGTAAATGTATTATGTCAAAAGATTTCTTTCGCCTAAAACAAAGGTGAAATTATTTATCCTAAAATGACGACATTAATTACTCTTGTAATAATATCACTGTTGTTCATGTTTTTATAAGTAATAATCTTAATAGTTTGTCCCTTCAGGTCCGCCTGTAAAATTTTATAAAGTTTGTTTATCAATGAGAAAAAAAAAGAATTACAGCTGTTATTTTGTATAATAAAGAATTGTGTTCTGTAATGCATTTTATATAATAAATACAAAGAAATAATAACCATACGACATAAGTCGACATAATGTTCATGATGCTGATTTACGAGGTTTTTCAAAACCCTCGACAGACATTTATCCTTATAATGAGGCAAGGTTCATTGTCTCTGGTCTTGAACGATTTCTTCTCGATTAGCTACCGCTATTGATCCACCCAATTACTAATAATCATAATACAATGTACTTAAATACACGAAAGTTGACGCAGGCGCCTTTAAGATTTGAATTTCCTTTGAAGTTTGATTGTTTTATTTATCAAATGTGGTAGATATTTCGTCTAATCGGCTTATTTCATTATTTAAAGTCTTTAATCTGTGTTTGTCAAAGGGCCAGTTTTGAGTGTCTTCCTGTGTAATATAGGAATCAGGGATAGGTGATTTTGCTTTTCGTACTATCCAAAAAGACGTACCGGGTTGAACATTTATGAGAAACTATTACATATCAAAAGCTGAAATATGATGTGTGGCCTTTCATAGTGTATCACATTTATTTTATCCTCCATACGTTTCATTTATATCTTGCCAAGACATTAATTATGTATACAGCTTTAATCGTTAATCACAAACGCAAAATTACGCTATACAACAATGTACCTTCTATATTTTAGGCAAATTGACGCTGTCAGCATCCATAATTGCGCATTAAAATTACTTTGAAGAAATATGTATGAATAGTGTCTACATTATTTAATGTTATTTATTTTTAAATGTTTAACGAAATTCATTTGTTTGAGATTATTGAGTCACCATGATGCAATTCAATACGGTTATACATTTGCTGCAAAATAAAAAAAACGTGAGTCAGCAACATCTTTTCTTCGAAGAACTTTTTGCAAGTGTTGTTTGAAAATATTTCTTCATTTTAAAATGACTGTATGCATTCACACGTCACCTGGTTCAAAAATCTTTGAATTACACTGTGGATTTTATGCACATTTAACTGATAAATGGTTATGATTATTTATCTACTTGACTCCTGTTATCATAAGATACGTGTATGGCTTGTATATATTTGTATACATTTAATTATAACTGTTTAAATAATATAGCATTAATATGTTTGACTGAATTTTTCGTTTGCATAAAATTTCCTTTTCGCTGGTGATACCTTTGGCTAGGACATCTTAACACATCAGCTTCTGGTGTTTTCGTTACATTTTGATACTAGATCTATGCATTAATACTTAATACATTGATACCTAATGAATAATTTAAGCTATCTAAAACATTTATGCTGTTTAGAAAGTATCTCCTTAATTTCAGTTTCAAACAATTGTGTTACATATTTATTCTCGTTTCACAAGAGCTTTACCTATGTATATCTAGTTAAAAGTGTGGAAGTCTTTACATCATATTTGATGTTGCAGGTATGTTAACATTTAGAATCCTCTAAGAAGAAACATAATGTTCCTTTGTTTTTCTTACAGAAATCTATATTATGATAATTGTGCAAGTATGACAACCTACCTAAATTTCGTCCTTCCCTCTGGTGACAATCATTTGGAGTGATATTATTATCCACATAGAACACAATAACTAAATGTCCAAAGTTTGCAAGAGGAAACGGGTCCACGACGACGACAGCGTCGTGACTGTTAGACCTTGATAAAGGTTCGTCGGGGAGGTATGTTTTGTACTTATAACCAAATATGGACGGAGACGCTATATACACGTTCATTCTATGCCTTTGGATAGTCACTAATTCTTTGCACTCTCTTTTTGTTGTGAAAAAAGCATCAAGTGTGTCTCCACAATCCAGATTGTTTATATAACGATATGCGGCATCAGCCCATCTTTCTTCCTGACTGCTATATTGAAAAAAAGAGTCCTGCCGTTCTGAACTGTTCTCTATATATTGCATAGCTGCCCCATTCACTTTTACAATCATTGAAAACTCTGACAACATCAGAGAGAGTCCCCAAACTAACGTCCGAGACATTTTATTTCACCTATTCCAATTAACGTTCACTTTTATTAACTTTGCGTTGAATTTTTACGAACTGTTTCCACCATTACTTTAACTGTCTTTGAGAACATGTTTTAATGAGACATTGAAATTGTCTCTTATCTGTTAACGTTACATTGCTTTTTCGATGAATGGAATTGTATAGATTTGTTTTGTTTTAGTAGTTTTTTTTACAGTACAAACAATGTTTTTCAATTAAATTCAAGTGTATGCTATTTAGTCTATCTCTCTGTCACCCAGAGAAAGTAAATATTACGTTACAACTTTCCAATCTATCAATCGACCCGTTATCTCAAAACCAACATAAATTAACTTCAAAGAAGTAATTCAATTAATTTGTAAAATAATACCAAAATTGTCTATATCTGTAGAAAACTGATAATATTCAAAAAACAAAATTTTTTGTTCCGTATATGCACTTCTCCGCCTATTATAGATTTAACCTTTTCAAAATCACATGCTTCCCATCCAAGACTTTAATCCATTAATGGCAATGCACTGATAACTGTTCCCTTTATATATCTACCAGTGACAACGTTTTATGCTTCATTCAAAATCAACATAGAAAATACCTTTCGGTCATTATTTATTCACTGAAGTCGAAATCAAAGAGAATGCCGACACATAAAATGAAAAATAATATCGCGGATTTTAATTACAACGTTAATATAATTATTATCGTGAATAGTTTCACCGTCACCAATCGGCAGTGGGGAACGATATACAACCATCGATTTCATTGGATGATGAAAAAGTCGTTGTATAGTCAGGTAAAATTGTAAACATTGTCGGCTTTCCTTTGATGTTTGATCTCAATCAAAGGTAAATTGACCGTCTATTGGGAATGTCCGGGCAAAATCGACCCATACCTGCATTTTAACTACATGATATATTGTTAGAAAAATGCAAAGTAAACAACTTTTTTCACTTTTATAGATATCTGACGTATTTATATCAATAAATATATAACAATGACAATAAATTAGCACAATGGCCTTTGCTATGAAATATGATTACCATAACCATATAGTTATCTTTTTTGATAATCTTTTCTTTTATATAAATAGATATATTTTTGCAAAATGCAACTTTTATTTATAGTTTTTATACTGGCAACCTTTGCGTTTCACGAATAGATACAGGTAGTGTACACTAGAGTGTCGGCGATGACAGTCAAACTTCAGTCTTATTCCAATCATTTTAAAGACACATATAGATAAAATACTAGGCAGTTCAGTATCTATGGGATATAGCAAAGACACAATTTACAGTTTTATTTTCATTTTCAGATCTGTTGGCATATTGATAACTATAGAAAAGAAAGGGAACGAAACAAAATAACAAGTATGTTCCTGTTCACAAGATACACGACGTGGAGTGGTTACCATTCATCGAATGCTTACAAATCATCGAAACTGACAAGGTATGCAATGCACAGTTTGCTACTATGATATCGCCGATAAGCGAAAATATAACCATGTATAATATGCACCTTATTGGCAACCATTATCGGTTCAATGAAAACTAAATTAAATTTAAATATAGACATATGTGAACAGTTTCCTATATCGTCCCTGAATTACTCAGTCACCTAATATTTTTAATAATCCCTCAGGATAATAATTTTCTACTGAATCAAAACATCAAACGTAGAAATTGCTATGTCTTTTGTAAGTAAGTAAAGAAAATGACCACGTAGGTTTAGTACTACAGATGACAGGAATGATATCTGGCATTACCTTTGCGCAAATATGCGCAAATATGGCATCTTGTAAATTACTTGGGGCTGGAAGACAGGCTTCCGTCCCTATATTTATCTGTCATATTTCCCATGAATAAATTTTCCTTATTGATAGTGAAAGCAACCCCAGCAGATTGTCTTGAAACTGACGATTTATTGGCATTCGTTTCGAACTTTGGAATGGTTAAGCCGTCAGATGCAAATGTGCTATTTCGAGGCTTAAAATTTAATTACAAATATATGCACAGAACTTATTATAAGTAACCATTCAGCCAGGGTGTTGGGCTAGCGAGCCAGGGTGTTGGGCAAGCGAGCCAGGGTGTTGGGTTAGCGAGCATGTTAAAAGTCTTGTTAGTGTTATATCTTATGATTAAAGCTTTAGATCAAAACTGAAAACACAGTTTCATGAACAATGAGTGTAGTCTTGTTAAAATACAAAATATCAGAAGTGGTGTAAAATAATATTTACTATTTATACATGTCCAAATCTCAAAATCTAAGTTCTAGAATCCTGTTCATATTTTGTATGTATATATTTTAAATGTGTGTTATGTAATTGTAAAGCGCAATAGAATATTTTATAATTTTTGCGCTATATAAATGCCATGTATTTGTATTTGTATTTTGTAAGTACATGTATCTAATGTTCATATCACACGTAATATAATGCACTTAATTATATTTCTTAATTTGAACATGAATAGTGTATACTAAATAAATAATAATAGTCAGATAAGAGCCGTATCAAATATTGATTCTATAATCAGACAGGTGGGTAATTTGCATTGGAAACTACGTGGAAATAAAATAAGACATTTACAAAATTCATATATGATCACATAAAGCATTCAGTGTTATATGCGGTTTCTATATAATTAAATATTTCAACAGTCACACTTTTATATGCTATGATAAAGAAAGAGTAAGAAGAAAGACAAGTTATTGTGCTACACATATACGTGTGACTTAAATGTAAACATAACTTATAATCTGTGTTTATAAGATAAACTTAACGAGGCTAAGGTATATGGTGATTGAACGATTAGACAAGCGGAGAGTCGTAAATTTAACATCCTACCGTATACAGTACTAGTACGCCATTCATAAAAAGCGATAAACCGGCGAGAATCTTGTAATTTAACCAATAATCCACGCTTATTTATCGCATTATACGATTAACATGTTGCAATGAATTATACTTTGATTTCTTTCATCTCGCCGCTCTTAAAACACTGATATGGCACTTTTGAATAAAATTTAAAGAAATGAAAGTGTTTCAAATATTTGCAGGTGTGAAAAGACCAGCTGAATTCGAAGTTGTGTCGTCGAAAGAAAATTATGAAGCCAATTAGGCCTTACTGCATTCAGTTTGTTTTATCTTTGAGACGTTAACATGACAAAACACAAGTTTACTGACATTCTATAGTTATAAGAACGGCACCCCGATACCTAGACCATGAAGAGAAACGATGATTAATTACTCCACGGCATCTTGGTGCCCAGATCATGTAAGTGTAACAACAGTCAATTAAACCAGACAGTAAAAGAACAAAAGAACAATATATATTCGATTACAACAGGTGGTATAAGAACGGCATCTCGATACATAGACCATGAAAGAGAAACAATAATCAATTAATCAGACATTATTGTACAAGAACGTCACAATGAACAACTAACAATAATCCTTTTACACCAGACGGTATAAGAACGGCATCTAAATGATTAAATCAATAATCAGTTACATCCGGCATCGAACGAAGAACAATAATCAGTCACACCAGACTGTATAAGAACGGCATATTGATGCCAAGACCATGAAACGGGAACAATAATCAGTTACAACCAACATACAATAACGGCGTCTAGAGGCCGTCAAAAACAGAAAAGCAGAAGTAAGCAAAAATGAACAAGAACGGTGCCAATTTGCCGACACCAAGAAAGAGGAACTAAACAGAATAAAAATGGCACCTAGTGGCCGGTACGGAGGGAGAGGAACAAAAGTCAACTAAACCAAAAACTTATGGCGCCTTGTGGCGGGCACCAAGAGAGAAAAACAGAAGTAAACTAAATCAAATAAGATTGGTGACTAGTGGCCGACACCAAGAGAAGAATATAAGTCAACTAAACCAAATTATAATGGCGCCTAGTGGCCGACAACAAGACGGAAGAACAAAAGCTAACTAAATCATGTAAGAATGGCGCCTATAGTGGCTGACACCAAGAGAGAAGAACAAAAGTTTACTAATTCAAATAAGAATGGTGACTAGTGACCGACAAAAAGGGGAGAAGAACAAAAGTTAACTAAATCAAATAAGAATGGTGACTAGTGACTGACACCAAGAGAGAAGAACAAAAGTTAACTAAATCAAATATGAATGGTGACTAGTGGACGACATCAAGAGCGAAGAACAAAAGTCAATTAAATCAAATATGAATGGCGAATAGTGGTCGACACCAAGAGCGAAGAACAAAAGTTAACTAAATCAAATAAGAATGGTGACTAGTGACCGGCAAAAAGAGAGAAGAACAAAAGTTAACTAAATCAAATATGAATGGTGACTAGTGGCCGATACCAGGAGAGAAGAACAAAAGTTGACTAAATCAAATAACAATGGTGACTAGTGGCCGACACCAAAAGAGAAGAACAATAGTTAACTAAATCAAATATGAATGGAGACTAGTGGCCGACACCAAAAGCGAAGAACAAAAGTCAATTAAATCAAATATTAATGGCGAATAGTGGCCGACACCAAAAGCGAAGAACAAAAGTCAATTAAATCAAATATGAATGGCGCCCAGTGGCCGACACCTAGAGAAAAGAACAAAAGTTAACTAAATCAAATAAGAATGGTGACAAGTGACCGACACCAAGAGAGAAGAACAAAAGTCAATTAAATGATAAAAATGGCGTCTAGTGGCCGACACTAACACGGAAGAACAAAAGCCAACTAACTCCAATAAGAATGACGCCTAGTGGCCGACATCAAGACGGAAGAACAAAAGCCAACTAACTCCAATAAGAATGACGCCTAGTGGCCGGCAACAAGACGGAAGAACAAAAGCCAGCTAACTCCAATAAGAATGACGCCTAGTGGCCGACACCAAGACGAAAGAACAAAAGCCAACTCACTCCAATAAGAATGACTCCTAGTGGCCTGCACCAAGACGGAAGCACAAAAGCCAACTAACTCCAATAAGAATGACGCGTAGTGGCCGGTAATGAAGTATTTCGACCCCCATAGAATAACGACCCCCCGGTCATTATTCTATAGAAAATGTGACTCCTTTCCTGTAAAATATTGACTCCTCTTATAAAAAACTGACTCCCTTTGAAAACTCTATAGAATAACGACCCCCGGTCATTATTCTATAGAAAAACTGACCCCTCCAAGTAAAATACTGACTCCCTAAAGATGACTCCCTTCGAATCTCATAGAATAACGACCCCGGTTATTATTCTATAGAAAAAGTGACTCCTTCCATGTAAAATACTCACTGCCGAAATTATTACATTCGAACTCTCATACAATATCGATTCCCGGACATTATTCTATTTAAAAAAGTTACTCTTTCCGTGTAAAACACCGGCTCCTAAAAAGACTTTCGACGATAATATCTATTAAAAAGTGATCCCCACCAAACCTAACGGACAATTTTACTAGATCTACAACTCTAATACCCTCCATTGCCAATAGTTAACATTCTGATTGTACTACTACTACTGGTGCCGCTACTTCTATTGCTATTACTACATGTACTTCTTCTTCTTCTACTACTACTACATATACTACTACTTCTACTACTACTACTACTACTACAACTGCTACTACTGATACTACTATACCTGCTTCCACTAATACGTCTTGTACATCTGCCTCTTCTTCTCCTGCTGCTGTTGTTGCTGTCACTTATTCCTCTGCTGCTGTTGCTGCTGCTGCTACTACTGTAACTGCCACTACCACTACCACTGCCACTACTACTACTACTACTACTACTACTACTACTACTACTACTACTTTCTATTGTTGCCGCTACCGTACTTTACTGCCACTGCTAAGTATTGCAACTTCTATCAATACTAAGTTCTATGCTAGCAGTTTCTTGTGCAGTTTTCTTCTGAAGAATTACTTCATACCGAAGTTTGCAGGGATTATTGACACTGGTGTGTTTTGTGAACGTATTGTGAATTGTTATTTTCCTGAAAAAAATATATACACCAAGATACAGCGTCTAGAAATAGAATCCTTTTCCCGTTGCGGAATGCTCTGATTTCTGTGTCAAGTGATGGTATCTGGGGCTAATGGTCAAACGGAAGGACGGACGGACGAACAAGGGCAAATCTATATGCCCCCCTCCCCCGAGTGGGGGCATAAAATGAAGCAATTAGGCCTTAGATACATGAGTTATCACTAAATTTGACCAAATGACCGGGGTCGTTTTTTTATGGGAGTCAATATTCTTCGTGAGGTTCAGTTTACTTCACGTGGGGGAGTCATAGTACTATGATCTGGAGGTCATAATACTATGACCGGGGGTCACTTTTTCTATAGAATAATGACCGGGGGGTCATTATTCTATGGGGGTCGAAATACTTCATTACACCGGCACCAAGACGGAAGAACAAAGGCCAACTAACTCCAATAAGAATGACGACTAGTGGCCGACACCAAGACGGAAGAACAAAAGTTAACTGAATCAAATAAGAATGGTGACTAGTGGCCGACACCAAGAGAGAAGAACAAACGTTAACTAAATCAAATAACAGTGGCGCCTAGTGGCCGAAATCAAGACAGAAGAAGATAAGTCAACTAAATCAAATGACAATGGGGCCTAGTGACCGACACGAAAAGGGAAGAAAAAGTCAACAGAATAACGTAACAATGGGGCCTAGCGGCCGACACCAAGGGAGAAGAACGTTTGTCAATTGAATCAAATAACAATAAGGCCTAGCGGCCAGTATCAAGAGAGAAGAACGAAATTCAACGGAACTAAATAAGAATGCCGTATAATGGCTTACATCAAGAGATATGAATAATACCTGAAAGTCAGCTGAAAACATGACAGCTACAGCAGATATTATAAATAGACACTGAAATAATCATTGCAACGGTTGCAGTACGTGACATTGCTTCTTGTGTAAGTGGCACGAATTGTTTACATGTTTGTATAGGGAAACAAATATATTGGTAAAGATTTCCAAAAATATCTCACGTTTTTCAACAAAAGGAAATTCATAATTGCTAAAAAGAATGTTCTCAATTTATAACGCCAACACACGTCTTGCTGAGATGTGTTTATATTGTAATGAAGGTTAAAGACATCCTCTGGGATGGGAACGATAACATTTCTCCCATCGGAGAGGTAACCAGTCCGCACTGAAATGTACACCGCTGATGACAAACATCTGGTCTTTTGATCTACGTGTTTTCACATTTTAGATTAATTGAGGATCAAAAGTCTTTCCTTTATAATGACATCTAAAATATGTTGTCATCACTTAGAACGTGGATTGATCAATGAAATTCTCATTTAAGGTGTTGTGATGAGAAGCTTTGAAGTTCAAATTAGCATCGACTCAACATAAACAAACATAAATGTTAGCAAGTTTTGTGGACCTTCCGAACCTATAGATTAATCTTGAAACAAAACATGCAATTTGTCAAAAGTTCATATCATTTTAAGCCCAGTTAATACTAGCATATTTATATTTATTTAGTCTTGTCTAGTTACCGGTATATAACACGACATGTAAGCACATTTAAGACAAATAATATATTGTTGAGAAGTGTAGAAGTATATTACAATTCATTTTTTATAATAATAATTTAACCTGAAAATAGTTTCATTACTTTACCACGTTTAGTAAACAAACACTATGAATCGTAAAATAAAAGTCATGGTAGAGACAGAGTGGTCGTATTTGAACTTAAATACTTCACTTCAAAAAGATGAAAAAAGGAAATGTACTCTTTGAAGTCTTTGATGAAGTTAATATTGCTTGTTTTAAACTGTTGTTAAATGACCAACATGTCGTCCATTATAGGTCACAAGGCTCCAGGATAGCATGAGACAGCACAGAAACAGAGCCGCATGCGCAGTGAAATGACAGGGTAAACACATTATGTTGCCCGCCTTTTTTGCTACGTCTGTAATTATATATCAATTAATAACCGCAAATTAGTTCTAACAATATCACTGAGGTCAACAAATAATGTTTACCCTGTCATCAGAGGTATAAAAAGGTAATACAGCGCTTAATTTGTCTTTGAAACTGTAAATACATTCTCTTGCAAAATCGTGAAATTACTCTTTGAGGTACCATTCAAAATGTCTCATAAGAAGAGACACGTCTTTTATTAGACATCAAATGCCCAACTTATTTTATTATAGGTCTCTACCTTCAAAGTGAAAGGAAACGAAAACAAACATTTATAATTAAGAAAGCACATTAAAGAGAACAGATCAGTATTTTTTAAAAGTGAAATAATAATGAATTAGTATGCTGATTACGTGCTCATAAAACATTCAAATGAACGAGCAAAAACGAATTCAGAGGTTGGTTAAAAGTTTGATCAAACTTGCCTTAATTAACAGTTTCTCATATCAGATAAAAATCCCGTATAGATGTAAAGCCTTTATAACGATAACTATACTATGTATATGTGTGTTGTTTACAAATAGATATTTGATTGTCTCATAATTGCGCAGCACTTTTTATTCTGGCTAAAAATGCTTTATTCATAAAATGATGCAGTACACATTTTACAAGTGACATGATCTTGGTCTTATACACCCGGCACACTATGGGAATGTAGTTTATAAATTACAGAAAATTAAATCATAATGCTCGTTTTAATTAAATATTTGTAAAATGTACGTGTAAGTAAGTTTATCAAAAGAGAATACAATGCGAAAATCGTAAAGCACAGTGCATGTTTGTTTGGTTTGTTTGGTGATTGACACTTCTTACGCTTTTCTTTTTTGATTGTGCTATTAAGACTCCATGATGCTTACTCCTAAATCCTCTCTGAAAATAAATGAACGCTTCACCAGGAATATGAATGAAAATATATACAAACAACTGATCAATACTTTTATCATGGACCAAATTTTATTTATTTTGTACGAACAGCTTAAATGCACAACAAATCAGTAATGAAATCGCAATATATTGATTCTAAGGGACTAAAAAGTAACCAACTGTAACTATACTGATTTAAAGAGTCAACCCGCTTTTAGTATGCTGTTCAGTACCATTCGTGAAGGAGATAAATATCCGTGAACTGGTTCCTGTTTTTTACGAACTATTACTATCATTTACTTAATGATATTGTTCGATGTTCATCCTTGCTTTATGTTTTTGTGTTGATGATTTTTGACAATGATCGCAAAAATATGTTAGATATTAAGCGAGCATAAAAGTGTAAAGTACAATATATTAGAAATTGCGGGATCATTATAAGGGTATAAAACTCTCTAAATTTATTCATTGTTAGGCTTTAATGACTGTTTTTAAGACGGATAAGCAAGACACAGAACGGTATCCACTTGCTTGCGTTGCATAGCGACCCACTCGAAACGGCGTTGCATTAGGTTTTCAGCCGAATTTTCAGAAACAACCCTGAATAATTCTATGAAAATACACACGCTTTGTTTAAAGAGGTAGCCCTTTGCATAAAAAGTGTTTAAACGGTTACTTGTTCCCGATAAACACTATATTTGAAGCGATATTGTCAAAAACTGTCAAAAATCTCCTTCCACCGCCGGACTGTACAGAAGTGTTTGAATGAACGGCAAAAATCTCAGCTAAATGGACACATGTGCTAAAACATAGACACATTTGCGCTCCAGGTGCGCCCATCGTTTTCAACTGATTCGTTATTTAACGGGTAGAAATTCCTTTAAATCATACTTACAAGACCGGAAATTTGTTGCATCGGCCATATTTCTCCATCTGATCGGCGTAAAATTCACCGCTCAAACAACGTTGGAACCACTTGATCTGATAAAGCTATGGCCAGTGTGTAATTGGCTATAATTGGTATTTGACATTCAAAACCCATCAAAATATAATCCAGTTTGCGTCCACACTAGGCAAAGAAATGTGGTTTAAATATATACATGCAATGTTGGAAGTTAACAGATATCTTGCAATAAGCAAAAAAGGTTACAAAGAATTGAAGCTAACAGAAACAAGAAGGGGTCATCAATATTAAACTTCTGTGTTCATCTAAGAATTTCTGTTCATTCCATCTATTGTCCATTTTGAGCGTCAGCATGACTCCATATCGCAATTTAATGTTTTTGTTTCAACAACAGTCCAATTAATTTTGCCAGCCACAGCATCAATTGTTTGATACAAAAGAGAAACACATGGTATTCTTCCTCCGAAAGGTAAGATCTGTGGATTTGGGATTGTAAAACCAGTTATAACCCACATTTGCGTTCACATTTGTAAAATAATGTAGCATTACTTTTTAATGTAGTATTAAAACCACCTCCTGAGGTAGTTTTAATGCTACATTACAGAAACCACTTGACCTTTACAAAATTCACGTTTTACACCACATATAGTGTGGACGCAAACTAGTTTAAAAAATAAACCCAAGTTAATGTAGGATTAAAAACGTAGTCTGAACACGGTATAAAAGTTAGGTTCTTGGTCTGACTTCAGACAAGTTGTTGAGTACATCGGTGTAATTATATTTTAGATTGACTTTATTTATATGTTTTACTTTTTTGTCACTTATGTTAGAGCCTTTTTCAGCGGGTAGTTATTTCATTTACACTGTGTAATTTGTTGAACATGGGGAACATGCGAGGTTGGGATGTCCTAAACGCGTTTACCCCCCCCCCCCCCCCCCCCCCCCGCCATCCTCCCGCCAGGTTCCTTATATAGTTTACTGACCATTCCAAGTCTTTTTTTTTATTTTTGAAGCAACCCGTCTGCTGTATCTTTTCGCTACAGCTTCTTTTTGTTGCGGACATACTTTGCGATTCATCTGGATGTGTTTGGGGTGTTCTGTGCTTCCAGGAAATCTGTTGTAGAATGTTCTCATCGTAATTATCTTGCACTTTATAAAAGTTAATCTTCTCTGTTTGAATTCAAATCAAAGTTATTAAATATACCATTCATAGGCTACAGGCTTTCAAAATAGAATAAAACAGAGCACAAGTTCAAAACAGAATAGTAATAAATTCAAGCTCAAAAATATTCGTCTCCATTTAACCGCTATTTCGATATTACCACGTCGCACTTTCGTGGATTTATTTATTTGTACTAAACTAGTGTTCTTAAATTACAAAGACAACAAGGCAAATCAAAAGACAGTGATGAAAGACAAAGGCGAGTAAATGAATAAATTGGTCACCAAACATTCGATGAAAAGGTAACTATGTCTAAAAGGAGAAACCACAAATACACCCGCTTACTTTGTACTTTCAAATAATTAAATATCAAGAGTGACTATTATTACAGGTAGTGGTTTTTGAAAAAAAATAACGATGATTTAGTTGTAAATTTCTATCTTTTCAGAGTTTCATCTAGGATAATACAGTAAAAGTACAAAAGAGACAAGTATATAATATACAACATTTAACTAACATTGCTACGTCCTTTGGATTATGAAAAGAGATAAAAATGAAACTTAACATCAACCAAGAAGAGCCTTTGAAAGCGAAGAACATGAAGCAACAGAAGACTCGGCTATACTTGGTGTGTACGTGAGAGGTACTGGTACAATACCATCACCTCCCTAGCATCAGTTAAAGTGAAATTCTCTATACAAAGACCGCGTCCAGGCATAAACACACTAAATAGCTGGTCTTCTTAATTCTATATAAAATGAAGAACCTTCCAATGGCTGCAGCACACATAAGACCCCTTTTTAAATGTCTGTGACTTACATTTTGTTTAATAATATTGTCAGTGCTGAATAAAAATCAAAAGAAATGTGGGGTTCACGTTTGATGCAAGAAAAATATTTTCAGTCACACACGCACGCAGGATGCACACAGGCACACACACTGTAAAATCAGCTAAAAATGAGACACCAAATTGTGACAAATTCTGCAATGCTAATGTTTCATTATGAAAATGCTACCTAAATGTCAAGCATAGATCTGTCATGGGTTTTAAGCAAAAACTGCAAAATAAGGAAAATAGCTCTACATAGCAAACTAAAATAATAATAAAAAACCTGAGAAGTATTTGAATTCGCCATTATTATGCGACTATCATTTTTTTTTCGCGCCATTTTCCTATTTATTGCCTGTATACTTCCAGAGATGGAATACATTACTGCATTTTCACAAAGATGTACTACGTTACCAACACTAAGCCAGATACTGAAATGAAGTTTAGAGCTAGATCTCTATTTTATTTGATTTGTTCATGCTTCAATAAATGTTAATCATTTATGAAAAAAAGCAATATATTAATAACTACTGCATTCTCAACAATGACAGCGATATCATTTTTTCACATTCCTTTTCTAAAATTACTCGTTTTCAGCACGTCTTTCCACATCGTTTTCGTATTTATTCTGAGTCAAATTAGCTTTCTTAACAATAAAAAATTACTTGTCTGTCGAATAAGTAAAATTACATTACATTAGTTTGGTGTACTTCTTATGTACAATAGTTTTTTTTCTAACACAGACTGAAACATGCGGAGTCTTAGACACCGCAAGAGGAAACATTAGACGGAGTCTCGGGCATACCAGCGTAGAATTCGCCAGCGGAACATTTCAGCGCAGTGGAGTCTTGGGTATACCAATGCAGAATTGGTTAGCGGAAAACTTCGGCAGAATTTTATGTATTCCAGCATAAACTGCCGGTGGAAAAGTGCAGCCAGCATTTGGTTCACCAAGCGGAAACATTCTACGGATCTTGGTTATGCCAAAGCAGAATTCTCCATGAGTCTTAAGTATAACAAAGCAAAATACGCCAGAGGAAACTTCGAGAGTGTCTTGTCCATGCAAATGCCAAATTGATCAGCAGAAAACAGTGCTTTGAGAAAATGAAACTGATCTAGAAAGAACTGTAATAATGTGATGATTCATTTTATCATAATGTCACGGAAATTGTGTTTTCTCGTTACTTTAATTAGAAAAATATAGATGCGAATGTCATTCAGTTTTTCAGTTTATTGCCTTGGAATAATCTTAACTGTCTCTTTAAGTTCAGCATTTACGGCTGTCAAACTGATCCACATTAATTTTGATCAATTCTTTTCTGGCTGTACGATACAACGGCTTTCAACGCCGGTTATGCACTAATATATTCACACAGGCTATCATTAGTTCAGCAGGTCTTTAATTAATGTATAGACATACCAAGAACAAATATTATATACAAAACGGGTCTGATTGTCGGTATTTTTTAATACTTCAGATTCTTGTCCATGTGCGAGTATTAAATTTTTGCGTTGATATCATTGTCGTGGTCCTTTCCTGTATTACAGCATGTCCGTTGTATGACAAATTGCCCGTTTTACTGTTAAAACATATCAAAGATAATATATTCATGTGTTATATTTATACCAAGTAATTGTTATAAAAGCATAATTGAATAATATATTTAACTTACTTTGTTTTTGGTTGCGGGTTTATCCCGCAAACAAAGTTAAGTGTATTTCTGACAATCATGTAGCATCTTTATTTGATTCCAAATCACAACTAAAGGAATTTGTTCATGTGCTACACAAAGTAGTCCCATTCATGAACAATGCGGATGAATTATCAATGATCAAGCATTTCTTATTCATCCTCTATCCATTCACACTGGCCATTTAGGTTATATAAGATTTGTCAATGATTAGATATTCCAGCCCATGGTTACATCACTGACTTCCAGCTGTTCATGTAAGGTCAGGCAGAGTTTATCTTAGATCAAGGCATATTAGTATTTGTTTCTTATACATGTATATTTATAGATTGGCATTTAAAATGAAAATAAACCTAGCAAAACCCGCAACCACCAGACATCTCAAGGCTTTGATTATACCAGTAAAGGAAGTTCACCAAATAGTGAGAAGTAATTCGCCTTACTTTCTAATCTCTGCAACTGCCTAGTTGCTTTTGATGTTAGTTTAAAATATGCTATTTTGCGTTGCACATTAGTCGCTTTGCAATTTCACTTGTCAATTTCTTTCGTTGGTGTGCCCTAGCAATATAACATCATATCAATGAAATATAGTTACGGCACAACGAATTCTTCGTTTTTAAATAAGAAGAGTATCTGGTAAGTCTGCTACTTAATACGTTCTCCGTAGCCAGTAAAACATAACGATTTGGTTATCACATTTCAATATGATCAACAAAGTAATCAGACATTGCATACTAATAAACTTCCAACTTTGTATATTTTTAGTAATTGTCACTTCTTTGTAGGTATTTCTTGCCCGAGCGTACTCTCTATTAAAATCTATTACAATCATTAGCATGGCTCTACTTCCTAAATAATGACATTAGCAAACATTGGAAGTTAATTTAATTAAAGTTTTTGATGAAGACCAGGCAAAGTCTTCATATTTTCAGAGTCCGTATTGTATTGCATCATCTACAACCAAATTTCATGTAGTAATTTGTTTGTTTGACAATGAGTTTTTAGTTCATTGCTTACTGGCTTCCCAACCAACGTCAAAAAATGTTAAATCATTAATAGAATTGTGATGGAATTGATCTTTTTACAAATTCATAGTATTCAGTTACGAACTTGTTGTAAGGTTGTCATTATGAGATTGGTTCTAGGAAGGTATGTTTACCAGATATTGTGTTGTACACCATAACTTTATATTTCACTCTAACAAAAATATAACTCTCCTTGGTGCTATTATTTATGTGTGTTTGTATGTGTCGTGTTATTACAAAGAAAGAAAGTAGCTAGCATTGATCTTATTTCTCATTCTCGTGCGGTATAATTTATGTGATTGTTGTTGTACAGACGATTGTCTAGTTAAGTTACCATATTATTCAATTCATTAGTCTTCAGTAAAATGAATTTCAGATTTTTTCCACAATAGTAGTAATAGGACGCCTGCCGCCATGACACCTTCACTCGTTCAGTTATGTAGATAATATGAAGGTTGCTGATGATTTTCCTAATGCGATGGACTAATAATTGTCATCCCACGCCTGCTCACTGAAAAAGTTAAAATACCGAATTACATTTCGCTTACAATTTCATCTACTGAGAGAAAGTGGGTAAAACGTTGGTAGACAATGATAAAACCTAGAGTAAACTATATCATAACTGAAATGTTGAAATTGGAAATAGTAGTTTTTGTGTATTTTAAAGAGAACAAAATATAAACTTATAAGAAATTGCTCATTGCTCTCTTAGTTTCTACCATCTGGAAACAGTTTTTAGACAGTCTCCGACTGAATATTACAAAAAGATCAAACCTTCTGAAACACGATAAATTTTCTGTGTTTTAATTTTACAATTGAATCGTAATAAGAAATTTGGCGACGTGTTATTTCTTTCGACGCGAATTATAATATAAACGCCAATACAAACGTTTGATCTTTCCCTGAATTCTGATTAAATATGACCGAAAATGTTTAAAAACGACTATGAGTTGATTACAAAATGCTCACATTATAAATGGCCGCTAATTTTCTTTCTTTTTTTTTTTTTTTTTTTTTTTTTTTTTAGTATCTGGATAAAAATGTATTAGACATAAGATTGCAAATAGAAAGAAGAAAACGAATTCCACGGATTTGTCATACAATCAGCCTTCTCAAGCAAACAAGCCATCCAACAAACACGGAGCAGGCAAATTGTCTCAGAACAAAATAGAAACATTAACATAACCAGAAAAAAACAGAGAGGACGCAACTTGTCATAGAACATGAAAGAAAATCAAGATTGCCAGAAAAACACGGAGCAGAACATTAAAGAACAATAAACATTACAAGAAAAACACAGAATACAAAAATTGCCACAACACACACGTGAAAACAAAATAAAACAACGGGTATACCAAACTTGAGTGCAAGGAGATGACGCAGTAATCCAATAATAACACTGTTTGACTACGAAACAACTCGCGATTCATTTCCCGGCTCCTTCAGCTACACTGAATTGTCTAATATGAGAGTTCTGAGTATGGATGCCTTACAGCACCAGGAAGGTTTCTGCAATCGGAGCGTCTCCTATATCTTGCACTATCTTCCAACTAAAATTACTAACAGTCTTCTGGAGTAGCCTCTATGTATGTTACGGGTGGTGACTATAAATAAAATTAAGTGCACATACTTGAAACTGTGTGTAGAAAAAGGTTTATATCAATCTGACGGTTACTCAACACCACTGCATATCTGCTCACTAGGTTCTCTCCCTTACTGGCATCAGCTGAAATGACATAATGCAGTTAGTGAACTAAACGGACTATAATTGAACTAACTTAGACGTCGTCCATTTGTCGTCGGTCTGAGCATATGCAAAATGGATAAGCAGGAATCGGCCATTACATTCTCTACCGAATGTTCAAAAGAATAATAAAGCAATGTGATGGGTTGATCGTTTGATTTAACCATACCATGTGTAAACATTGTATAAAAAATCATTTTTTAACTTTAAGATATTTATAGATATTATATTTGCCTCACATCTATTCAAATGCCAAGAAGTAAATTTACCTGCACAGAACATGATTCATTGTGTTCCTTTGGGTTAATTATACTCCGCCTTTGGAGGGTGGTGACTGTTACAGTATTGTAAAGATTCCTAAAGTTCTGCCTTTGAGAAATATCAGAAACATGTGAAGTATGTAATATTTATTCACGGAAAAAAATACATGGAAAAGCGGATATGGTGCTAATGTAAAATACATTCCCCACCAAACAACTGGTCAGTAGAATCCCCAGAAAGCAGATATGTATTTATAAGAACCTTTGGAAGCAAGCCTGTTTAGGATACGGTTAAGATGTTCCACATGTTATGAGGGAGTTTAACATGAGAGAAACATCAGAAACATCAATCAGATCTATATGTTATACATTTCCAAAGGATTTCGTAACATTTTATTTTGTTTATTTTTTACAGTAAAGTCAATATTATACATGTAGTCTAAACAGCAATGGCTTTTTGCTCTCTTGTCACTTTTTTCAATTTGACAGCCTGAATATTACGAAAAAAATCCGGTACATGTTCTTTGTATAAATCTATATCAAACTTAGTAAGACATGGAAAAATGGTGAGCATTGCATGAGATTGTTATGATTGTCGTGCTGTGGGCATGACTATTGACTACTTTCAAACTGCATTTCAGAAACACATTTATGATTATACGAGTATACTAAGTGTTGTTGAAACACTTTCTTTTAATAAACAACAAAACTTATCGCAAAGCTATCATTAATTAAAAAGCGGCGTCTTTGACATCTTGCATCATTTTTGTCGTGTTAATAGGATAGAGTTCCGCTTTATCCAATGCTGGGGGTGTGAGGGGTATTGCATATTTCATAGCTGTCATCAACAGATTCATTAATGCCGAATCGGCTATCAGTTTGTTTGGTTGCATTGTACGCTTCAAAAGACCTTCTTATCTATAGATTTATTTAATTAAATATGCCGAGGTCTGAAATTTTAGACGTTTGGTATCCGCATTCTAACTCTTACATAACATATCAAGTGATGTAGTAATTGGTAAAAAAAAAAAATCAAGTACATTATTTATGCAAATTAAAGGAACATTTTTTGCACTCGCTGACCTACTGTAATGAAATTATGAATTCCCAAGATATGAAGAAAAAAAACATTTTTGTTTTTTTTATCATAAGTTTAAAAGAAGTATGGAATTCTAATCTCTTTCACAGTGCAGTTTGATTGATTTTTGCTCTTTCGTGAGAAAAAGAATTCTTTGTGTAATACGCTTACATCTCTGTACCCGCCAAACTGGAAACAGTTCAAACATGCGGGTAAATCATTTATATGGGTGTTTAGAAATTTTCATTCATAAAATCCCTCGTACAGTTGTATAAAAGTAATGGTTAATCATACGTGACATCTTAAGAAATCAATTTTGGTAAAATCTTGTTTAATAACATCATTTGGTTAACCGCTCGCCACAATAATGGGCAATTTTGTAATTATTTTATAGTCGCAGTTGGTTCTACGTGTTAATTTAAACCGGGGGGGGGGGGGGGACAATACAAAATAGAGCTCATCTCTTAAGCTGTTATGATATAAATGTGTTGAGAATGCATCGACCCTATTCTGCAATGTCAAGAAATGAACCATATTTAAATGTTCGGGTGTTTCTTTCAGGATGACATCACTCTCTTAGGACTTCTATTAGGTCAAACCAATGCACACAAGTTTAAGATAATACAATATAATTATACATGAATGCTATCCAGTCCACTATTAACATAGTTTAATGAACTTCCATGTAGTTCAAGATAATGCAAATGTGTAAAGAAATGCTATCCAGTTCACTAATAACATAGTTTAAAGAACATATATTAGCTCAAGATATTGCATATAAGTTCAAAATAATGCACATGTGTTAAGAAATGCTACCCGACTCACTAAAAAGATAGTTTAAAGAACGTATATAGCTCAAAATATTGCATATAAGTTTAAGGAAACGCACATATGTACAGAAACTCTATCCAGCTCACTACTAGCAAAGTATAATTGCCGTGTGTACAAGAACATCTTTTTTTCTCAAGTATGCATGACATACAAGACAAATTGTACGAGAAAATATCTATACGGCACTTCATTCGGTTACTGAGAAGGAGATAGTGTCTGCTATGTGACTGATTGTTCGCTTGTGCGTAGATCATCTTAGAATTAAACTTGGAATTTATTTTTGTCCACTCCACTGATATAACTGCCGATACCTGAACTGAAGCTTTCAGAAACACTGTATGTAAAGAAAACAAAATACAACTATGTCACGTAAACAGTTCTACAGTTCAGGCTGTTTTAACAATTTTATACGACAAAAGCGAGTATGGGGTGCTGGTTTACTATTTGTTCACTATCATAGTAATTTCGCCGTTAAAGGTATCGTATGATCTTAGAAAAAAGTACATTTTATGATATTTAATGATATAAATAAATCATAATAAGGATGTCTGAAAATATCTTTGATTTTATGACATCCTAAATGCGACAATTCATACGCAATAGTATTATTCGACCGCTCAGAGCATCAAGAAGCTATGTGCATTTTTCATGATTTCGAGAAAAGGTTTGACACCATAACAGACATTGTAGTATTTACTCCAGTACGGTATACTGCATATGCCTTTATTACATTTTACAGGGATGTAAATCATTTAATCAGAATATTCACAAAGTCCTGTGTTATGTCCCCTTTTGGCAAATATCACCCTGTGGCAGTTTAATTATATCACTCTGTATCAACTTAAGACATGCATCAAGTTACTATTTGCCAAATAGCTCTTTGATGCATGAGTATAATGCATAAAGGTTTTGACATATATACATATATCGCTTTGATGAATTAATCATACCACTTGTCAAAAGAAGGTGTGCAGTGACACTTTTTTACAAGAAAGAAAATACAGAATATAACTATTCTATTATAAAAAGATCAAAATGCCCAAACATGCACATAGCACATTGACGCACTAAGGGGTCGTATGGCACGATTTTCACTTATTTAGTGATATCATAAAATCGAATTTAGAATATCTATTTTTTATGATATCCATAATTCTATTTAATAATATCTTAAATAAATTTTTGATATAAAAATCATTTATGGACATTATACAATAATATACATCATTTAATTCAATTAATGATACCATGAAATAAAACTAAAAATATAATCGAATTATATATATCTATAAATCATTTTGTAATATCTTTAAATGCTTTTAATGATATACAAAAATATAACATATATCATTAAATGACAAACAAATTAATGTTTCTATAAAATGAATCAATGGTATCGCAAAATGAATTTAGATATTTTAAAACGGCACCCCATATACCAGTGATTATGTATAGTCTCAATTTCTGAATCAAGCCGAGTGTGGTCTCTGGGAACAGAGAAAACAAGAGTTAGCAGAGTATGGACGCTGAGAACGAAGAAACAGTTTCATTTTACCATGCATTGGTGTAAATAACATTGATAAAAATACCGTCAACAAATAAATCAAATTAACAATAGTATGTCGTCAGTAGAGTCATTTGTGCTTGACGTATGGTACGGAAGAAAAATGTAAAAAAACATTTAGAAACATGCTCCATTGTTCAAATATTGATAAGATCTGAGAGGTCATAATTATGATTATATAAAATGTTAAAGCCAATTTAATAATCACACAATTCATCCATTCTGGAGAGGAGGTTAACCAAATAAATGTTATAAAACACACTTTATCAAAATTGAAATATCTCAACATGACACGTGTGATTAACCATGAATTTTATACAACTATTTAAAGGATTTTATGAATGAAAATTTTTAAATACCCATGTAAATGATTTGCCCGCGTAGTTGAACTGTAACAGGGTTGGTGAGTACATACCACGAGGAATTCATTTTCTCACGAAGAGCAAAAATCGATCAAAGTGCACTCTGAAAGAAATCAGAATTAAAATCTTTCTTCTAAACTTATGATAAACAAACAAAATAATGTTTATTTTTTCATATCAGGAGAATTCATAATAACATCAGGTCGACGAGTGCAGGTAACCGTTGATGAAAAAATGTAATTTTAATTTGCATAAGTAACGTAATTCAATAATGATGCTGTAATTGTACGCCTACCGCAGTAACAATATTCAACTATAGACAGCTGGACTAGACATCAACAAAAGTAAAAACATCGTGGGAATATGAATAATTATGCATTTTGAAATACAGTGAAAAATATTTCAAAAAATATTTAGGAGTATACATTTATATGGAACGCGGATTAATAAAATACACTAAAAAGCTCATAAAAGTAGATGTCATTTAATGCATGAGAAATAATTTCCTACAAAACAACTAAACATTATCAGTGAATATTCAAAGTGTTTGGACACGAAACCAAAGCAAGATTCTGAAATATTTCTCTTTTGAAAAGCTTGAAGGGAATCTGAGGAATGGTCGACATTACTGCATATACGGTTGTGTCTTATTCACGTCTTCTCAAATTTAAGTATTTCCTACCTGTAATTATTTAACAAATACCGTCATGAAACAATGTCGTTTCTGGTGTGATCTCCTACTCTCCTACTCCACTTAAACCCCTCGCATAAGACTGTGTGTAACATTTCTGAGACGGTTTGCAGTTACCGAAGACGGGGTTATGTTTCAAAACATTAAATTATAGATACTTTCTTTTGACATAAATGATAGCCTTTCTAAAACAACCAGACATGCCAACATATTACCTGTTCATTTCAGAGTAAACTCAAAAAGGCATATGTTTAATATAAATACGAAAGATTTTTCTCACTGCATAAACTTTAACAAATGATGAAAAATTATTATTTAGCTAGGGTGTCCGGAGTATTGTTATGCTGTTTGTTAAAGCACCTATTGCAAGGCGACCCTTGGGATTTATTTAATAGATAAAAAAGATACTTTCACGGTGTAGACATGTAATAATCAACAATACGCTTCTTAGTATTATTGTATAGCCATTTTCATACTTGTAGTAATGCAACTCATGGTCTCATTAGGATATAATTCAGGCAAGATCAAACGTTTAACCCAGCGCCTGTATTATAATTGACGTTAGTTGAGAAATATAACGTCGCCAAATATATCATTATGTGATTTATGTATTAAATCAAGACACTGAACATATAATCACTCTTCAGAAGTTTTGATCTTTTTGTAATGTTCAATTCTACAGTTTTCTTCATTAGGTTATAAGTCAGTGATTTAAAAACAGATTGCATTTGAGAGAAATGTAGACATTAATGTTAATGGTATTTAAACCATACAAAGAAGTATCATATGAGTAAACAAAATGACAATATTTCTGTTATATTTTCAAAATTCACTCACAAAACGAGACATCAGCACCCTTACTCTTTTCAAATTTCCCTATTGACTTTCGTTAATTCACCTTAATACATGGCTAATTAAAGTCTTTACTTATTCCACAAAGACCTTACAAAATTATCATTACTTATAGGGTCTCTAAGTACGTAAAAATACAAGAAAAAATAATTTTCATCTCTTGAATGAACTAGTGTAGAATAACAGGGCATTAAGTGATACAAACAAATTTGATCGCATTAAAGGGAAATCTTGACAATGGTAAGGTAATGTGGTCTAGATAATACGGAATGCTATCTTAAAGGATGGTAAGCAAAATGGCATCGGGTTAGCTTTTGTCGTTGTTGTTATTTTATTTGTTCCTACATGATTTAATGGAATAGAATGTAAGGCCGAATGTGACTGTCTGTGGTCACGTATTTGTGAATTCGCCCGTAAACAACAGCTGCTGATAGCTACTAGTATGTTAATATTCCACCCAGGCCATACAAGCACCACCAATCCTATTCATATGATAAAAAAGTATGTATGGAGTGATATATCTATGTACTACTTTATCATTGTAAAATGATATTGTTTACCTAATGTCTGAATAAAAGAAGTATATTTCTTAAAGAGCTTTGCGAGACAAACACTTCTTCTGTTACAAAAATCCGAGATACATGCATGTAGCCTGTTATGGTAAGATGAGATAAAGGCAGATAAAGCTTACATAATGGCAGAATCAAACGGCTTCCATAAGACTTAATCATTTAGAAAACGTAATAGTATTTCGATAAGATAATAACTATAATTAATAAGAGGAAAATGAAAATACAAAAGAGGCAACAAACGTCCGGCCAAGAAAGTCTACTATTTATAGGGGTATCCTGGACCTTATTTTTAACAAGGCATATTATATACCGAAATGTTCGTAAAAGTTTGTAGATTCTGAAAGTGACAGCATGAATTGGCATAAATGGTGTCGAGCTCAGAAATCCAAGATGGCGTACAAGATGGCCGCCATAAAATGAAAAATGTGCTTTTTGTAAAAAAGGTTTATTCATTCACTTTTGATGAAATAAAATGCTGGCATGCATTGTTTTGTAGACTTATTGCAACACACCTTTTGTAAAACATTTAAATTGTTATATTTAAAGGTAAAAAATACGCCAAAAGGTCGATCTGTTAAAAATACAAATTTTACCCATTCATTATCACTAATTTGTAGTTTTGAAAATTAGAACTTATAAGTCCTTTTGAAAGTATTCAAAGAATGGCACAAAAGTATTATCTGATACAAAGAATGACAATTATTGATATTTTACTGTAAAACTGTTGTAAAAGGTACTCATACTAATGTGACTTTATATGTGCATTACAAGCAGGTAAACAGAAAAGTACTTGAAGAAGTTAATACATATTGATACATGTGTCTAATTTTCTTCTTCAAGTTATGCAGGTATGAAAATCAAATGTTGTGGTCAGTTTCTAGTTCTGTTTTTTTTTTGTTTGTTTTGTATTCCCCAAAGGATAGGATTTTTTATCCATTATGAGGTCAGAACATCAGAATAGCTACATACTTGGTTAATTTACAATAATTGTTCGAAATTCTGTATATTAGTACATTTATTTATATTTGTTATCATGGACACGGATAATGTCGTATTATCCATAGTCATTCAATTATGTGCGCATATTGCCTCAAGCAAAGATTTGCATACAAAAATAGGGTATATTTTTGCATAACTTGATGGAACATTATTAAACGTTTCGACGATGTCACTGAAATAATTAAAAGTCTAATAAATCAGTTTTACAGGAGCTGAACAAATAAACATCGTCATATTTTCCAAAAATTGTATATAACTATATTCGGTTTTAAATGTCAAAACAGAAAACAAATTGACATTATTACCCTGCTTAAACGTAAGAAAGATGCCATATATAAACTATTTCTTCAAACCCCTTGTTTAAAAGTTGACTGATGATCTATCCCAAAAGGGGATATGGTAGGTTGACAAAAATGTCGCCCCTTTTTCGTTAGAGAAAGGGGCTTCGATCCTGTGATGCGTGTATGTGGTCGCACGGTCACATTTATTTTTACATCGGTGTCCCTTTTTAGTGTGGTGAGAAATGTTCAGCGGGAAGGACTCTAAGTGTGCTGGGGTTACAGTTTCTCAGTGATCATTGCTAATGATCAGTGTGGAGTGATCACAGCTCTGAGATCTTTTCACAGAACATTGACCATCTAGTAGTGTTCACGGCACTGTGAGTACTACTTACTGGGTAATGTTCACGATACAGTACTATTAGTATTGCTCACTGAGTAGTGTTCATGGCACCGTGAGTACTGCTCACTGCGAAGTGTTCACACTACCATGAGTAGTGCTCACTGAATAGTATTCACGGTACGGTGAGTACTGCTCACTTAGTAGTGTTCACGGCACGGTGAATACTGCTCACTTAGTAGTGTTCACGGCACGGTGAGTACTGCTTACTGATTAGTGCTCACCATTATCCATCAGTAACTTGAGAAGCATTTGATCTAGAACCTTCAAACTTCATAAGATGATAGAACTTATGGAGTAGATGGCTCTTATTGTTTTTGGGGTCATTTAATCAAAGGTCAAGGTCACAGTGGCCTGATCATTGAAAACCGTTTCTAATCAATAACTTGAGAACCACTTGATCTAGACTGTTGAAACTTTATAGGATGATAGGACATGTAGAGAAGATGACTCATATTGACTTTTGGGTCACTTGGTCAAAGGTCAAGGTCACAGGGACCCAAAACATTGAAAACGGTTTCCGATCGATAACTTGAAAACCATTAGACCCAGAACCTTCAAACTTCATAGAATGATAGGACTTACAGAGTAGATGACCCTTATCAATTTTGGGGCAACTTGTGTAAAGGTCAGGGTCACTTGCCTGAATATTGAAAATGCTCTCCGATCAATAACTTGAGAAACAATTGATCCAGAATGCTGAAACTTCATAGGATGCGTGGGCATGCAGAGTAGATGTCCCCTATTGAATGTGAGGTCACTCAATCAAAGGTCAATGTCACGGGCCTGAAGATGGAAAACCGTTTCGAATCCATAACTTGAACCGTTAGGCATAGAATGTTGAAACTTAGTGGGATCATAGGACATGCGAGTAGATGATCCCTATGCAGCCAACCATCAGTGTCGCTGACTTTCCCTTCTGTCCCCTATTGACTTCTTGCCTATTACTATGCGATGGGGGAGACATGCGCTTTTCTACAAAATCATCTTCTGGTTAGTATTTCATTTTATTTTGTCTCAACTATTTTCTCCCATTTGTTTTTAATATTACGAATAATTACATTATAGCATAGTTTTCGTCTTGCGAAAGAAGTTTTGGCGCAATGCGTAGACTTAAGACGTGGTCAAGAACTACCATTAGAGAAAACCACCTTAATGGCATTGTGCTAATGCTTGTACATGGATTAAATGTTGAAGTTAACAGCCTTTACATTCTAAAGGGCATAGGAGAGTTTCATTAGCGTTTAATTAAGTCTTATTATAAGATATGATCTCGGGAGTATGCATACAATGTGGCGATTATCTGACTGAATGTTGATATTTTTTCTAAATCGGTTCATTTTGACATTACAACAAAATGGAGTCTTGCAATCATGCATTTTACGCATTTGAACATACCATTTCTACAAAGTTACAATTATACGTACGGCATTTCAAAACTTCGTTATAAGATTTCTCTCAAAAATATATGGTCACTTAATAATTAAGATTTTATGTCAGGCACACTTATTAAATTTTTATAAATATGGAATCTTCCCGTTTACACCTTTATTTTCTTTTTTTTTAAAATAAATTTGTGGATTTTTAGATTTTGATTAACTTATAAAGTTAGAAGTATAACTTTATAACAACATCTGACATGTCATACGCACTATTTATCCAAGTATAACCCTTTTGTATTGCTGTATTTCACAAATGTAAAAATACCTAATTGTATTTATGCATAAACAATGTTGTTTCATTCAAATTTTTGTTTCACCTTAGCCATGCTAAAAAGTTTATAAATGAACATATATACATATACTGAACTAAGCAAGCATGGCCATATGCCTTTAAAATAGCATTTTAAGGTGACAATAGTCGCAAATACGTTGGCTATTTCGTAACAAAAATGTTTGAAATACAAAAAAACGCGCAAAATGGCATCCTCGAAAAACAATTCTAGGGGGAACATACCCTCGGACACCCCCGGCCCCCCTCCCCCACCCCTACCGCCTAGAAAGTGTCTCCCTATTTAGGCTACGGGCCTGTAAACGGGACTCTTATGTCAATGCTAATAACGATTTTAAATTTTAGCTGGAGGAGCCATACCTCAGTCTCACAACCCCTGATTTCGTCAAGGTACCGTGTGAAAAGCTTAATACGGGATGTTACATATTTTGTCATCCTAAATAGAACAGGGCTATTTGGGTAGCCTCCCTTTCTCCTTCATCCGTGTTCCAAACATAATTACAGAAAAATGATATTTGATTTAAGTAGCATGTGTACAATAGCATACTTACGTATGAAATATTGCAAATTAAAAAAAAACACACACTCGGACCAACAGGTTTATAAACCACCTACTACAGCACCTACTACAAATGAATTCAACGACAACGCATGGATATGATAATGGTGATAATAATTATTATTGTTTTCATCATCATTATTATTCTTACTACTACTATTCATAGTTATATTTTAGCCACTTGAATTAAGATATCTTTGTTAATTGTTATATCTTATCATCCTGACCGAATATGATATGTTCATAGTCTTGGATCAAAAGCTATTTTGTCAATTTTTACATTTTTACATAAGTTGGTCGGTAAGAGAGATGTTAACGCCAACCTTTTTACGTACTGGCTTCTGGCTACATATATTTTTTTCCATGTTTTCTAACCCCTGATTTTCGCGAATGACATTTACAGTATCTTAATGCTGCGAGTCTGTAAACTGGATTATTTCAGAGAGATCAGTATAGAGATGTATCGAGGTGTATGTACCGAATCCTTCTGTGACAGGATGGTCAAACCGGGGACAGAAACTACAGGAACAATTTAACACTCTTTACAATATTTACAAGTTTATTTACAGAAAAATGATTATTTACAATGAATAAAAAAAACTAAATAGAAGAAAAGAAAGAAAAAAAACTGAGCTCAAAATCTGATTTCTAAAAGAAGTTCATTTCTATTAATTACAGTTTATTGTCCTCGTGACGATTTAACAGATGTTTACTATTACTCAAAACTTAAAGTATAGCACCACTAAACTTTGGTATGATAAGTCCCACTAAATCGCGAAGACGTTGATTCCATTCTGGCTCCCCCTGTCCGGTGTTTGTATCCCTGAGCTGTCTCAGTTGACTACAAAAGTCAGCGGCTTGGCGGTTAAGGAACAACCATGAACGAAATATCTCTGCGCTGGGAATTCACATCCAGGCGAGTAAAGTAAGCAAACCACGGGTATAGGACTTCCGGGTCGTGACATCACCAGGTAAAAGACATCTGGTGGAAGAAGCTAAAATATATAACATATGGTAAGCACCATAGCAAATACAAATAAAGGCATAAAACTGCTCCTTTGGGTACACCATACCTCCGTAGGCTCCCATAAATAATACGTGCCTCTTATACAAAATATACGTGCTACTAAGTTCATACGTCACGTGAATACAATACGTCACTTATTCCATTATTTCTCAAATTAATTACTTACTAGTCTAAAGTTAAAGTATGATAAAGATATGAAAAGATTATGATGAAAAATTATAGATAAGATGATGATAAACTGCAGCTATTATTTACAACCACAAATTAACAAAAAAAAAGCAATGCGAATCAAACGTACCACAATAGCTGGTGTGAATGTAATATCAATTACCATACAACAAAACGGACATTTTATAGACATGCAATATACTGGCACACGATAAATTTAAATTGCAATTACATATTAGATACACGGTACTATACTTGTCAACACATACATTTATACATTACAATACAATGCAGTACCGGCGTTCCATAATTACAACGAAAAGATTGACATAATACGTTTTATAACAAAGAGTACTAGCTAATTTTCACGTTGTACAATTTCGAATATAAATTTTACAACTTATATAAACGAAACATTAGATTCATCTTTCGAAATAAATAATTTACGAAAGTCAGAAAAATTTAATAAATAAGCCTACGTTTTACAAAATTCTGTAGAATGAACAAAATTTACTAAATAAAATCGTAATTCAAAAAATACAAAAATCTAACAAATAAATTTCTTACCTCGATCGAGCAAAATTTTATTTCTACCAAGAATAGAAGAGTGACATAATTTCGTCAAGACTGTAATGGTGTGTGCACTAGGCATATTTAGTCCAGTCTATTTGTATGGTTATGTCCCGCCAAATATTGGATTTTCACGGGAATCACGACACTGCCGTGAGCTCATACTATTTTATCACGACATAGCCGTGAGCTCCGACTACTTTGGCGCGAATGTGAATTGGACAATTTAAGGCCCGTTATAGTGGTTTTGGGGATAAGAACATAAATTACTGAGTTTAGAAAATATCAACTTTTTTTTATTACTGAACCGAATTTAATGAAATTTACATGGAAATTTAAGTTATAAAATACAGAAAAACATGAGAGGTATTTTATGCGTAAAATCTGGCATTTACCTCAATAACTCAAAAATTTACAAAAGATGACGCAATACCTGCATTTAAACTACAGATACCTTGAGGCCCGTTTGTGACACCTTCGCGACCACAAGATATTTCCTTCAGATAATATTAAGAAGGATACAGAAATGTTATTACTACCACATCTGTCGGCGGATCCATTTGTCAAAGTCTATAGGCCCTGTGTCCAATTTCTTTTATTTTAAATGTTAATTATTATAGTATTTTTAAATAAAGCCTCTGAATACACTGAAAATGGAATGGCTGTGACTCTTTACCTTTTAAAAAAGTTAATTCTGGTGCCTTGAAAACTATTTTGTAAAGATACATTGGCACTGACAAGCCGGAGAAAGATTACATCAGTCGTGAGGCAGAATGTGCCACAAAGACACTGAAAAAAAACATTACCAACCACCCATCACTCCAGGACTGATAGAAAGCAAACCGTTTGAGGTTTTTAAGGTGATCGAGCGGCTGGTGCCTAGCCTTAATTTGTCACGGCTATTATTAAAAAAATACTCCTGTCAAGAGAAATGCTGAATTTTACCAAACATTCACAGATTATAAAACTGATAATATATTTGGTAGACAAACATTAAATAACAGCAGGTGTTTTTAGCTAGTACAGTTAAAAACAAGAATCTCGCAAACGATCGTTATTTGAAGAAAAACAGTGATTGAATGGAATCATCTGGACGATAGTGTTGCATGCGCAAATTTAAGTAGTCAGTTGCTTAGAAGTAGCTGTATCCGACATCGGTGCCTGGACAAACCGGATCATGAGACGACCCGGACCAGACAATCTGGACCATATTCGGGACAATCCGGATCACGTTTCAGAACGACCTGGACCATGTCTCTTAAAGTTCTATTCCAACATTTTTTACTAAATACTAGTATATATTTCTTATTTCTTCAGAATAACTAGTACAGCGGAAGACGAACAATCTTCATTTTCAGTAAACCTTAGTTCTTTGTCAATATCATGGATGACTCGGACCATAATATGGACGGACCCGGGCCAAGTTTTAGGACAACCCTACTATGTTTTAATGCAAGATACAAGATACATTAAACTTTATTTTACGTCGGATATAGTATAACAAATAACATTAGCTCATGAGCTATTTCCCGACAAACAACATGAAAACAGAAATTAACAAAAATAAAGCGATTTAAAGGAAAGATAATCTAATAGTTAAAGCATGTTAAAACATTTACGTTGCAGGGGTTAAGAATGACATGGAAATATCTACATCTATATCTACATCGTACGAAACTCTGTCATCAGTTTGACCATTATGTTTTGGCTAGCGGCAAGAAAAATGGAAAATCAATTAAGATAAGCAGCATAGATATAACAGAATAGGCAGAAACAAGCAAGTTCAAAGTAAGAGAATATAAGAGATAATACCAAGACTGCGTCGGTTCCTCAGCGACAGACCAACCCGGCTAGCGTAGCGCCTAATGGGAATTCACCCAACCAGTACAGCTCCGACCATCCTAGGTTCTTAAAAACAGTCTGGGAGGATAGCTGCAAGCCCAAGGACAGTTCCCTGAGGCACACCACTAACGACCAGGGCGTCATCTGAAAAGGCGCCATCCACAGTGACTCTTTGGCTTCTATTTGATAGAAATGATTCGATCCAATGAAAGGGTTTACCTATGATGCCGTAATGGCGAAGCTTGTTGATGAGACGCTGGTGTGGGACGCGGTTGAAAGCTTTCGATAAATCAAGTATCACAAGATCCATGGCTTGATTCTTGCCCAGGGAAGCTGTAAGTTTGTCTGCTAAGGTGAGTAGCTGGGTTTCGCAACTGCGTCTGGCACGGAAACCATGTTGGCTGTCTGTCAGGATTTTATGTTCACTTAGATGGGATATGATCTTTCTTGTAAGTATGTGCTCTAGTAATTTGCAGCAATCACTGGTGAGAGACACTGGTCTGTAATTGCTTGCTCTGAAGCGGTCGCCTTTCTTGAAGATGGTAGAGACGTTAACCTTTGTCCAGTCTTCGGGTACCTTACCATCATCCAGGCTTCTCTGAAAGAGAGCCGCGAGCAGTGGTGCTAATTCTTCAGCCAGATCACGCAGTATCCTGGTGGTGATCATATCTGGGCCACAGGCTTTCTTTGGATTCATCCTCTGCAAGAGTTTCAGAACCCAAACTCATTAACCTGGAAATCTGGCATCGGTGGATAAGGATCACCATCTGGCGTTGGTATGTCAGTGACATCCTCATGGGTGAAAACCGACTCATACTGTCTGTTGAGGATGTTGGCCTTGTCTTTAGGGTCAGCATGCATCTTTTCATTCTCTATAAGTGCTGCTACCCCGATGTTGTCTTTTTTCAGGGAGTTTATGTAAGACAAGAATTCTTTCATCTTGGAGGATTTATTATGCTGAACGTCATTTTCGTCATAATCTATAATGTTTTCAATGTATTTCCAGTTGTTGTGTTTTTGATTTCATCTTCTTGTATTTGGCGATATCTTTTGGCTTCTATGTTAGTTTTTGCTTCGTGAATAGTTTATTTCTCTTCGTATCATTGACCTTACTGTTTTATTTACCCATGGCTTAGATTTCTTTGCAGTGTTGATGGTTTTCTGTAGAATGAACGTTTTAGTTAGTTGGTGAAGAGTCGTTTTGAAAGTATTCCAGGATGTATCGATATTTGCTGTAGAGATTAGTTGTAATACTGTAGTTTTTGGTGCATATCTTTGAGCTCTTTCTTCAGGGATTCGTAGTCTGCTTGGTCATATATGAATACATTCCTGTTTGTGGATGGCTTGATGAGAGGCCGCAGACTAGATTCGATGATGACGGTGTCGTGGTCAGAGATACCTGGGATGACATGCGTCTCGTTAACCAGGGTGGAAGTAGTAATATTACATACATAGCACATATAGTAATATTATATACATAGCATATATAAGCACAAACCTGTAAAAAATGAAGCACATTTATATAAGTAAAAGGGAAATTGACAAACATATAATGCACTATACACTACAGTGTGAGTTAATTGTATAGAAGGTGATAATCTTGGCAGCAAGGATAAAAATATATATTAATAAGATATATACTGTATATCTTTACCATATCTGAACTAAACGGCATTTGTTTTATTAATGAATGTTAGTGGAAGGTCTATTTAGGTTGGTGTGGCCTTTTAGCACCTTTCTCTTGAACATATTGAATGTCTAATGTCGAATGCGCCGGATCATCCTAGATAAGAGCTCCTTTTTCCATGTGTTACTCTATACCAGACTTATTCCCTGTTTGATATTTGTTTTTGTTTTTTTAGCAATGTATATATACCCAGATCCAGTGTATGAATACATAATGATGGGAAACACTAATGTTTAGAAACACACCCGCTTGTAATCACCATGTGTAATATCACCTCACCTCACTCAGACGTAAAATCAGCGACATAAACTGGGACCAACTAAAGAATGATGATATTGACACTTATACTTCACTTGTTACAAACAAAATACTTGAACTTTCAAAGGAGTGCATACCATCAAGAATTATAAATGTTAAACCTAATGATAAACCATGGATCACAACACAAATAAAAAAGCAAATTCTGAAACGTAAGAAGTATTACCGCAGAGCTAAGCATTCTCAGAACCCTGTTCATTGGAATAAATTCAGAACAATACGTAATGAAATAGTATCACTTATCCGTACTGCTAAACAAAATCACTTCCTAAAAATGGCTGATTCGCTTAAATCTGATTCTGCTACTACCAAAGATTGGTGGAAACTTATTAAATACTTCATTTCTCCATCTGACAAACAAACTGTTCCTCCACTCATAAACCCAGCTACTCATGAGCTAGTCTTTGACTCTAAGTCTAAAACTGATCTATTGAATGACTTCTTCTGTAACCAGGCTTCGATTGACGATTCCAATAAGGACCTTCCTAACTTTTACTATCCAGAACCAAGAAACAAACTTGACTCTATTATTATTACCCCTCAAGATGTTGAAGACGCCCTGAAGTCCCTTAATATCAACAAGGCTGCCGGACCCGATGGAATTAGCAACCGTATATTGCGCGAAACTGCTCCTGTGCTTAAATTTCCTCTTTGTTCCCTGTTTAGTTCTTCACTACAATGCAGCAAGGTACCTCAAACTTGGAAAGACGCTAACGTCTGTGCTATATTCAAAAAAGGCGACCCGTCTTTACCCAATTGTTGATCACCCTGTCTCGGCTGCAGAAATACTCCAATCCGACATTGATAGGATATCAAATTGGGCCGATACATGGTTAGTTACCTTTAATCCTTCCAAATCGGAAACTATGACCATCTCACGTAAGTTATCCAAACCCTTACATCCACCACTTGTTATGCATAATCAGTCTATTTCTTCAGTAACTGTACACAAACATCTTGGAGTCTGTCTTTCTGATGACTGTTCCTGGCATTCTCATATAAACTCTATTAAAGAGCGAGCCTGGAAAAGAATACATATCATGCGTAAACTAAAGTTTCAGCTTGACAGAAGATCACTAGAAGTGATATACTTATCTTTTATTAGACCTCTTATTGAATATGCTGATGTGGTTTATATCAATTGTACGCAGTATGAGAAACTCGAACTTGACAAAATTCAGCATGAAGCTGCCCGCATAATTTCTGGGACAACTAAACTTGTGTCTCTCAATGAACTCAACAGAGAAGTTCCTTGGGACTCCCTGGAGCGCCGGAGACAAAACCATAAACTAACTCTACTATACAAAATGAAAAACGGCCTAACTTCTGATTACCTCTCATCCTTAGTCCCACCGTCTGTTGGAGAAACTTCTCGGTATAACCTACGCAATGCCGATGACATCCAGTCATTCCACACAAGGACATCCCTTTACAATAATGCTTTTCTGCCATCGGCTCTGAGAGATTGGAATGAACTTCCGAGAGAGCTACAAAATTCACCGTCCCTGGCCTCCTTCAAGACGCAGCTTAAATTGAACGAATCGAAATGTCCTAAATACTTCTACGTAGGCGACAGGAAATGGCAAGTCCATCATGCTCGTCTTCGTACTGAATGCAGCTCCTTAAACCAGCATTTGTTTAGAAAAAACATTCATCCATCACCTCTTTGTCAATGTGGCACTACGGAGAGTAACCATCATTTCTTCTTTGAATGTCACCGTTATAGTGACATCAGAGTCCGTCTTCTTGAGACTGCTTCCATCTTTTGTACTGTAACACTTCACACCTTACTGAATGGAGACAGGAATCTCAGCGATGATATTAACTTCCAGATATTTCAAGCAGTTCAAAACTACATCATGGAAAGTAGAAGATTTTCATGAGCACTTGATTATGTAATATAACTGGCTGCCACCATTTTACAATCCGAATGAATCTTTATACTTTAATGCATTCTCTTTCTTTCTCTGCTTATCTCACTTTAAACTTATACACTCATTAGCCATGGGTGCTTATTTCACTTTTGTACCCCTTTATTGATATTGTTCTTATATATAGTTCTTTGACTAAGCGCTAAGATTTATTATATTGCTTAAAGATAATATTTCAGACAAGATCATAAACACTGCCGTACTGTACCTACAACAATATGTTTCTGTAGGAGAAGACCTCTATAAGCTGTTGCTTTCGGCTCTGATCCTTTTTCAGGCATTATCTTATGTACCATGTATCATGAATTGTAAATATTGCAATTTTGTTTGAAATAAACTGTTTAAACTAATATCACCAGTAGTCGTTTCTGACCAAAGGAAAACATTTAAGCGCTTAACACCTATGGGATATTGCTTCAGGGAAGACAACTCTAAATGTTGTGGAGAAGTGGAGATGAAACCTGTAATTATTTTGGCTGGTATCATACCACTGAGTTTGGTATTTTGGTTGTCAGCATGTATTCTGCATCACTATAAATCAGGTAATAGAAATTTTAAGAAATTCTTGCATGACAGTTTTTGTAATTATTGAAAATTCTAAATGCAACATGTTTTCATGATGTCTTTAGGTCATTAATTAGTCGAACTAATCCGACGTATACAGTTTGTTTTATATTGTGACAGTCAAGCTGCAAAAGTCAGAAATTAAAAAAGCAGCCACTCAGCGACAGTAAGCTTGTCTAGTCATTAATGTGTTTGGAAATTGGAGACCACCCCTCAGGTGAATATGAAGTGTGGAGATTTGTACCTCATAGAGAGTTACTACATATATTTTTTCAGAGGAAGTAGGAAATAATTATACTTCGTTTGTGGGGTGTATACAGAAGTGAGCTTGTAGGCATAGAAATAGAGATCAATAATAATTGCTCCTTTACGAATCCTACCTGTCCTGTATTACAAAAGTGCTTCTATTGTGACATTTTGATATAAGCAAACCTGTATTATCTGCACTATAAAAATACGAACTGATATAATATTTTATTAATGGCTTGTTAAAAGTTATTTTTAGCTCACCTAAAGGCTCATGGTGAGCTTTTTTGACCGCTCAGTGTCCGTCGTGTATCGTCCGTCGTCTGTCCATCAACAGTTTCTAAAGAAATCTTCCTCAAAACCACTTTGCAGAATTAAACCAAACTTTACAAGAATGATCACTGGGTGGCCCCCTTTTAAAATTGTTCAAAGAATTGAATTCCACACAGAACTCTGGTTGCCATGGCAACCAAAAGGAAAAACTTTAAAAATCTTCTTGTCCAAAACAGCAAGGCATAGAGCCTCAATATTTAGCATGTGGCATCATCTAATGATCCTCTATGAAGATTGTTCAAATTATGCCCTTGGGGTGAAAAGAGGTCCAGCCTGGGGGTCTCAAGTATAGACTTATATAGGAAAAAACTTTAAAAATCTTCTTGTCTGAAACCACAAAACATAAGACTTTGATATTTGGTATGTAGCATTGCCTTGTCAAGTATGACTTTGAGGTCATTATGTCAGAGGTCAAGGTCACAATGACCCGGAACAGTTAAACGGTTTCCGGATGATAATTTGAGAAAGCTTGGTCCTAGGATCATAAATTTATGTACACACTGGTGTAACATCATTATATACAGGTCAAGTTTTACTTTGAGGTCAGTTGGTCAAAGTTCAAGGTCAAAAGGACCTGGAACAGTTAAACCGTTTCCGGACAATAACTTGAGAATGCTTGGGCCTAGGATCATGAAAGTTGATAGGAAGGTTGGTCATGACCAGCAGATGACCCCTATTGATTTTGAGGTCAGTAGGTTAAAGGTCAAGGTCACATTGACCCAGAACAATAGAACTTTTTTTGCAGGGTTGGCAGATTTAAATAATTTTTATACACAGGTGTAACACGTATACGTGTGTCTGATAAGTTTTAAGCGTATAAAACATATATGAAATTACAGAAATGCACGCAATGACTTTTTACTAGTGTAAACAAAATCTGAATCGTCTGGATGATTTACATAACAGAGCACGGTCGGCATTAATTCTCCCACATTGAAAGTACACACTCTTTGAATGGTACTCTATTATCCTAGGTTAAACTATATTATACACTCAATGCGTGCGTAAATCAAATAGTTGGGAATTAATATTGATATTACAATGTATTTTAAAGTAGTGTAGATTTAAAACATCAACTTCAGTTGCGGAATAAACAACAAAAATGTCTCTTTCTAAGAATGTAGCAAGTGAACAAATGCTCAATGCATTCTTTAAAACAACAAAAATGATCCCCAAAACATAGTTAAAGGTATATTGAATATTTTATTGGATTCGGTAGTAAGTGTGAAGCCAAAGCAAGCCAAGGGAGAAAAGAAGCAAAAACTTGAAGGAAGTGTCTAGGAGTATGGATCCGTACCTCTAGGCAAGACTGTTAGGGGTTGTCCAGGGGTAAGGATCTCACTATTTCATACGTGGGATTATTTACATCTTAAATTTTGTTGAAACTGAAGTATCAGATAAGACTTAATCAATATTCACCTAAAACTTTTAATCTAAATTGTATACACACCTGATTTTTACATTTTCTTCAGAAACGTAAATGACCGAGGAACTGATTTTAAACCATCGTATTCCAATTAACAAACACAAGTGAACTGTAGTGATCTTCCCATATAGGTTATCAGATTTGCGGAATACATAAATGGTTTGTCAAAACATAACTTAACGTTATTTTGTCTAATGTATTTTATGCCAGTTCGATTCCTTGTGATTGGTGTTCCTTGGTTATTTTACGTTTCAAAAGAAAATGTTAACAATCGGGCGAATGCTGGCTGGTATCTGTGAACCATCTAGATTTAAATTTTAAGTGAGTGTTTTATTAAATTGTATTTTATATTTCATTTTCAACAAAATTTAAGATAAAAATATTTCTAAATAATGCGGAAAAAGGAGGTCCGCACCCCTAGACAGTCCCTAACAGGCTTGCCTAGAGGTACAGATCTGTACCTCTAGAATCAGATTCTAGAGGTACGGATCTGTATCCCTTGACACTTCCAAACTTGAATGCTGAACAAACAAATTCATTGGTGTTACACCCAATAAATATGTTATAAAACCGATTTCTGTTTTTTTCACATTTACACATTTTCAGGAGTAAAATTACTCCTATTCATTTTCAGATTTTACCATTTTACTGATTCACAAAATTTATTGTAGGTCAAAAAAAGTTATCTGGAGCCCAGTACCATATCTTCAAAGAAGATAACTAATTTTTTTTTAATTATGAGTAATGGTTGACTTTTGCAGATGTAGAACCTGTATCACCAGTAAGGTTTCTGATAGCTGTTGTTGCCCCTGTCCTGATTACCAGATGGGGACTGCAGAGAGGAAGTCTGGATAAGTCAGGAGCAATAGCAGGTATACAGTTGTAACAATCCAGAATTTCAAGCTGATGTCATTGTCCTAGAATGTATAAATCTGATTCTACAATCTTTGACAGCCAGATACATTTGTAATATAATGTTGCTAATTTGCATTGGCTGAATGAACATGTGCAATAAGGTTTTGTACATGCGGTATTAAGTATGTTTGCAAATATCTTTTTTCAAATAAACATAAACTTTGCTGTTTTATGACCCCGATGGAGGGCATATTAAAATCACACTGTCTGTCCGTCAGTCTGTGCATCCGTGCATGCATCAATGTAAATTGTTGTCCGGGCTGTAACTGCTATCCATTAAGGGATTGTGAAATAACTTTGCATAAATGTTCACCATAATGAGACGACATGACATGCACAAGATCCAGATCCCTAGCAAGGTCAAGGTTGCACTTGGAGGTCAGTGCTTAACATGGTCTGTTTCTTGTCTGGTCTTCGGTGATATATGACCATTTTGTGTCGATTCGCCATAAAACCCAACTCACTCACTCTTGTCTGGTCAATAACTCAGCCATCTATAAAGGGATTTTAAAATTACTTGGCATAAATATTTCCTATATTGAGTTGACATGTCATGCGCAAGACCCAGACCCCTAGCTCCAAGGTCAAGGTCACATTTAGAAGTCAAAGGTTAACAGGGTCTTGTCCGATCAATAACTTTCATTAAGGGATTTTAAAATTACTTGGCACAAATGTTCCCTATAATGAGTTGATGTGTAATGCGCAAGACCCAGACTTCTAGCTTAATGGTCACCTTTGGAGAATTTCTTTTTTTTCGTCTGGTCACAAAATGATTCATACCTAAACTATTCTGGCATATTTTGCGCAGACAACTGTAGCATTCTTGGGCACGCTTTTGGGGCATTTGTCACTAATAGTGACAGCTCTTGTTCTTTTTAATTATCTTACCATATATTTATATATCTTGCAATGGTGAGAGCTGTTAATGTAGATTTAGTTGGGAAACTTGTTGATTGTGGCTGTTTTGTTGGGTTTTATGTCATATTGATACATGTGGTGACTTTCCAGATTTTAATTTCATGAATGGGCCACCATCTAGTAGAACCACCTACCTTGCCAGTTGAATGGCTTCCTTACATGAAAACAAAATACTGCAATCCAAGTGAGTTTTAGAACCTGCAGCAGTGACTGACGAGTGATTCAAAGTCAGTGACCTTAACCACTCAACCACGGAGGTCTCTAGAAGACTTACTGATTCAGCACTGTCTACCAAGTTGTCAGAATTTTTCCAGACTGGTTCACCAATAGTGAGGTTTTTCGGGATAAAAAAAATCACACTCACTACTAAGTAAAATTTAGAATTGAATTATGTTTTTAGCTTACCTGTCACAAAAGGTGAGCTTTTGTGATCGCGTGGTGTCCGTCATCCGTCCGTGCGTGCATTAACTTTTGCTTGTGACCACTCTAGAGGTCACATTTTTCATGGGATCTTTATGAAAATTGGTCAGAATGTTCACCTTGATGATATCTAGTTTAAGTTCGAAACTGGGTCACGTGCTGTCAAAAACTAGGTCAGTAGGTCTAAAAATAGAAAAACTTTGTGACATCTCTAGAGGCCATATTTCTCAATGGATCTTCATGAAAATTGGTCAGAATGTTCATCTTGATGATATCTAGATCAAGTTCGAAACTGGGTCATGTGCGGTCAAAAACTAGGTCAGTAGGTCTAAAAACAGAAAAACGTTGTGACCTCTCTAGAGGCCATATTTTTCATGGGATTTTTATGAAAATTAGTCAGAATGTTCATCTTGATGATATCTAGGTCAAGTTCGAAACTGGGTCATGTGCAGTCAATAACTAGGTCAGTAGGTCTAAAAATAGAAAAACCTTGTAACCTGTCTAGTGGCCATATTTTTCAAGAGATCTTCATGAAAATTGATCAGAATGTTCACCTTGATGTTATCTAGGTCAAGTTCGAAACTGGGTCACGTGCGGTCAAAAACTAGGTCAGTAGGTCTAAAAATAGAAAAACTTTGTGACCTCTCTAGAGACCATATTTCTCAATGGATCTTCATGAAAATTGGTGAGAGTGTTCAGCTTGATGATATCTAGGTCAAGTTCGAAGCTGGGTCATGTGCGGTCAAAAACTAGGTCAGTAGATTGAAAAATAGAAAAACCTTGTGACCTCTCTAGAGGCCACATTTTTCATGAGAGCTTCATGAAAATTGGTGAGAATGTTCACCTTGATGATATCTAGGTCAAGTTCAAAAGTGGGTCACGTGCCTTCAAAACTAGGTCATTAGGTCAAATAATAGAAAAACCTTGTGACCTCTCTAGAGGTAATTTTTTTCAATGGATCTTCATGAAAATTGGTCAGAATTTTTTATCTTGATGAATTCTAGGCCACATGTGCTCAAAAACTAGGTCACTATGTCAAATAATAGAAATAACGACGTCCTACTCAGTTCAACACTGGGTCATGTGGGGATAGGTGAGCGATTCAGGACCATCATGGTCCTCTTGTTTAATAACCATCTGGATATAATCCAGTTAAGCTGTTTGAACTGTGTAGAGGCCAAAGTCACTTGGGTATACTTTAAACAGGGCAATGTATTTACATATCGAGATGGTATGTACATGATTGTATGTAACTGACATTTATTCTGTATGTTTATGATTTTTTCTTGTCTTTTCTTTCTGATTGATTTACCTAAACCAATCTTGCAAATTTTTGAAGTAATAGATATATCAAACAATGGTGGCTGTTGGAATAGGAAGCATTCTAATGGGAAACTCCAACTGAAATACACCTTTTTTTGTTTGACAATTACACACATGTAAACAATCTTAGCCAAATGAGCAGTGTGACCTTTGGAATTCACCACCTTAAGAGTACAATCACTGGCATTGTAACACATCAGCTGTATATATTATTGTGTAAGGAAATGCATTTGGACATAATGTATTATAATAAACTATTTATTTATTTTCTTAGCTTTACTGGTTGGATTTTTGATGACTATAAGCAACTTGTGTTTCTTCTCTGCACTGCTGACCTTCTTCGTGGCTGGGTCAAAGGTTACAAAGTTCAGAACTAGTGAAAAGAGAAAGTTGGAAGATGATTTCAGAGAAGGTGATTATAAGAATCTTTCACTGGTTGAAGGTGCCGATTGAAATATCTCGCTTAGGGTAACTGTTTAGGTGGTAATGAGGCACAGCTGAGTTACCACAAAAACAACATTCCAAGAACCAGATATTTCAATTGGCACCTTCTACCAATGATGTATTCTTTTTCTTGTATGTCGTATTCTTCAAATAATAAAGTAAATGAAATAGAACAAATGCTTTTATTTTAAGCACTATTTTATTACAGTAGTGTATGAATTTACGTATTCATAAATTACAGCACTTTAGTCATTTAACACTCCAGGGTGTAAGATGAGTTTTACAAGCACAGACAAAAACAAGGGGAAATCCTTGTCTAACAAGCTAGAATATATTTTCTGTGTTCATCACACTGCTTTTTATGCCCCCGAAGGGAGGCATATAGTTTTTGAACCGTCTGTCGGTCCGTCGGTCTGTCAGTCTGTCCGCAATTTTCGTGTCCGGTCCATATCTTTGTCATTGATGGATGGATTTTCAAATAACTTGGCATGAATGTGTACCACAGTAAGACGACGTGTCGCACGCAAGACCCAGGTCCGTAGCTCAAAGGTCAAGGTCACACTTAGACATTAAAGGATAGTGCATTGATGGGCGTGTCCGGTCCATATCTTTGTCATCAATGGATGGATTTTCAAATAACTTGGCATGAATGTGTACCACAGTAAGACGACGTGTCGCACGCAAGACCCAGGTCCGTAGCTCAAAGGTCAAGGTCACACTTAGACATTAAAGGATAGTGCATTGATGGGCGTGTCCGGTCCATATCTTTGTCATCGATGGATGGATTTTCAAATAACTTGGCATGAATGTGTACCACAGTAAGACGACGTGTCGCGCGCAAGACCCAGGTCTGTAGCTCAAAGGTCAAGGTCACACTTAGACATTAAAGGATAGTGCATTGATGGGCGTGTCCGGTCCATATCTTTGTCATCGATGGATGGATTTTTAAATAACTTGGCATGAATGTGTACCACAGTAAGACGACGTGTCATGCGCAAGACCCAGGTCCGTAGCTCAAAGGTCAAGGTCACACTTAGACGTTAAAGGTCATTTTTCATGATAGTGCATTGATGGGCGTGTCCGGTCCATATCTTTGTCATTCATGCATGGATTTTAAAATAACTACGCATGAATGTGTGACTCAGTAAGTCGACGTGTCGCGTGCAAGACCCAGCTCCGTAGGTCAAAGGTCCTAAACTCTAACATCGGCCATAACTATTCATTCAAAGTGCCATGGGGGCATGTGTCATCCTATGGAGACAGCTCTTGTTTAACCATTTGTTCATTACCATGCTTTGTTTAGCCATGTGTTCATTACCTTGCTTTGTTTAGTCATGTGTTCATTACCTTGCTTTGTTTAGTCATGTGTTCATTACCTTGCTTTATTTAGCCATGTGTTCATTACCTTGCTTTGTTTAGCCATGTGTTCCTTGCTTTGTTTAGTCATGTGTTCATTACCTTGCTTTGTTTAGTCATGTGTTCATTACCTTGCTTTATTTAGCCATGTGTTCATTACCATGCTTTGTTAAGCCATGTGTTCATTACCTTCTTTGTTTAGTCATGTGTTCATTACCTTGCTTTATTTAGCCATGTGTTCATTACCTTGCTTTGTTTAGCCATGTGTTCTTTGCTTTGTTTAGTCATGTGTTCATTACCTTGCTTTGTTTAGTCATGTGTTCATTACCTTGCTTTATTTAGCCATGTGTTCATTACCATGCTTTGTTAAGCCATGTGTTCATTACCTTCTTTGTTTAGTCATGTGTTCATTGCCTTGCTTTATTTAGCCATGTGTTCATTACCTTGCTTTGTTTAGTCATGTGTTCATTACCTTGCTTTATTTAGCCATGTGTTCATTACCTTGCTTTGTTTAGCCATGTGTTCCTTGCTTTGTTTAGTCATGTGTTCATTACCTTGCTTTGTTTAGTCATGTGTTCATTACCTTGCTTTATTTAGCCATGTGTTCATTACCATGCTTTGTTAAGCCATGTGTTCATTACCTTCTTTGTTTAGTCATGTGTTCATTACCTTGCTTTATTTAGCCATGTGTTCATTACCTTGCTTTGTTTAGCCAAATGTTCATAACCTTGCTTTATTTAGCCATGTGTTCATTACCTTGCTTAGTTTACCCATATGGTCATTCCCTTGCTTTGTTTAGCCATGTGTGCATTACCTTACTTTTTTTAACAATGGGTTCATCATGTTGCTTTATTTAGCCATGTGTTCTTCACCTTGCTTCATTTAGCCATGAAATTCATTGCCATGCTTTATTTAGCCATGTGTTCATTACCTTGCTTTGTTTAGTCATGTGTTCCTTGCTTTGTTTAGCTTTTTAGCTCACCTCTCACAAAGTGACAAGGTGAGCTTTTGTGATCGCGTGGCATCCGTCGTCCGTCAGTGCGTGCATAAACTTTTGCTTGTGACCACTCTAGAGGTCACATTTTTCATGGGATCTTTATGAAATTGGTCAGAATGTTCATCTTTATGATATCTAGGTCAGATTCGAAACTGGGTCATGTGCGGTCAAAAACTAGGTCAGTAGGTCTAAAAATAGAAAAACCTTGTGACCTCTCTAGAGGCCATATTTTTCATGAGATCTTCATGAAAATTGGTCAGAATGTTCACCTTGATGATATCTAGTTTAAGTTCGAAACTGGGTCACGTGGGATCAAAAACTAGGTCAGTAGGTCTAAAAATAGAAAAACCTTGTGACCTCTCTAGAGGCCATATTTCTCAATGGATCTTCATGAAAATTAGTTAGAATGTTCACCTTGATGATATCTAGTTCAAGTTTGAAACTTGGTCACGTGCGGTCAAAAACTAGGTCAGCAGGTCTAAAAATAGAAAAACTTTGTGACCTCTCTAGAGGCCATATTTTTCAAGGGATCTTTATGAAAATTAGTCAGAATGTTCATCTTGATGATATCTAGGTCACATTCGAAACTGGGTTATGTGCGGTCAATAACTAGGTCAGTAGGTCTAAAAATAGAAAAATCTTGTGACCTCTCTAGAAGCCATATTTTTCAAGAGATCTTCATGAAAATTGATCAGAATGCTCATCTTGATAATATCTAGGTCAAGTTCGAAATTGGGTCACATGCGATCAAAAACTAGGTCAGTAGGTCTAAAAATAGAAAAACTTTGTGACATCTCTAGAGGCCATATTTTTCATGGGATCTTTATGAAAGTTAGTCAGAATGTTCATCTTGATGATATCTAGGTAAAGCTCAAAACTGGGTCACGTGCGGTCAATAACTAGGTCAGTAGGTCTAAAAATAGAAAAACCTTGTGACCTCTCTAGAGGCAATATTTTTCAAGAGACCTTCATGAAAATTGGTGAGAGTGTTCAGCTTGATGATATCTAGGTCAAGTTCGAAACTGGGTCAAGTGCGGTTAAAAACTAGGTCAGTAGGTCAAAAAATAGAAAAACCTTGTGACCTCCCTAGAAGCCATATTTTCAATGGATCTTCATGAAAATTGATGAGAATGTTCACCTTGATGATATTTAGGTCAGGTTTGAAACTGGGTCATGTGCGGTCAAAAACTAGGTCAGTAGGTCTAAAAATAGAAAAACCTGTGACATCTCTAGAGGCCATATTTTTCATGAGATCTTCATGAAAATTGGTGTGAATGTTCACTTTGATGATATCTAAGTCAAGTTCAAAAGTGGGTCACGTGCCTTCAAAAACTAGGTCATTAGGTCAAATAATAGAAAAACCTTGTGACCTCTCTAGAGGTCATATTTTTCAATGGATCTTCATGAAAATTGGTCAGAATTTTTTATCTTGATGATATCTAGGTCACATGAGCTCAAAAACTAGGTCACTATGTCAAATAATAGAAATAACGATGTCATACTCAGTTCAAAACTGGGTCATGTGGGGATAGGTGAGCGATTCAGGACCATCATGGTCCTCTTGTTTTTTTTATTACCTTGCTTTGTTTAGCCATGTGTTCATCACCTTGCGTTCATCACCTTGCGCCCCATGTGGTTCTGGGACAATCTGTGTATGAAAGAATTGGAACCACTGCCTTACCCTTGCATGATCGTAAGAGGCGACTAATAGGGTCTTAACACTTGGTTTTGCAGTAACTCTGTGATTTCAGCAGGTATGCAAATTTTGATTCCATACCTAATGTTTTTATTTTGATGTAAATGAGATATGGAACCAAAATTTGTATTCCTGTTTGGCGCCATATAACCTATACTGTGTTGGTGAGCCGTAAAACAAAACCCAAATAAATAAAATAAATCATCACCTTGCTGTGTTTAGCCATGTGTTCATTACCATGCTTTGTTTAGCCATGTGTACATTACCTTGCTTTGTTTAGCAATGTGTTCATTACTTTGCTTTGTGTAGCCATGTGTTCATTACCTTGCTTTGTTTAGCCAAGGTTCATTACCATGCCTTGTTTAGCCATGTGTTCATTATACCATTCTTTGTTTAGACATGTGTTCATTACCTTGCTTCTTTTTAGCCATATGTTCATTACTTTGCTTCTTTTAGCCATGTGTTTGTTACTTTGCTTTGTTTAGCTATGTGTTCATACTTCGTATAGCCATGTGTTCATTACCTTGCTTTGTGTAGCCATATGTTCATTACCTTGCTTTGTTTAGCAATGTGTTCATCACTTTGCTTTGTGTAGTCATGTGTTAATTACCTTGCTTTGTTTAGCCAAGGTTCATTATACCATTCTTTATTTAGCTATGTGTTCATTACTTTGCTTTGTTTAGCCATGTGTTCATTATACCATTCTTTGTTTAGCCATGTGTTCATTACTTTGCTTTGTTTAGCCAAGTGTTCATTACCTTGCTTTGTTTAGCCATGTGTTCATTACCTTGCTTTTTGTAGCCATGTGTTCATTATACCATTCTTTGTTTAGACATGTGTTCATTACCTTGCTTCTTTTAGCCATGTGTTCATTATTTTGCTTTTTTAGCTCACCTGTCACAAAGTGACAAGGTGAGCTTTTGTGATCGCGCAGCGTCCGTCGTCCGTGCGTGCGTGCATAAACTTTTGCTTGTGACCACTCTAGAGGTCACATTTTTCATGGGATCTTTATGAAAATTGGTCAGAATGTTCCCCTTGATGAAATCTAGGCAAAGTCCGAAACTGGTTCACGTGTGGTCAAAAACTAGGTCAGTAGGTATAAAAATAGAAAAACCTTGTGACCTCTCTAGAGGCCATATATTTCAAAAAGATCTTCATGAAAATTGGTCAGATTGTTCACCTTGATAATATCTAGGTTAGTTTCGAAACTAGGTCACATGGCTTTAAAAACTAGGTCAGTAGGTCAAATAATAGAAAAACCTTGTGACCTCTCTAGAGGCCATATTTTTCTTGGGATCTGTATGAAAGTTGGTCTGAATGTTCATCTTAATGATATGTAGGTCAAGTTCGAAACAGGGTCACGTGCGGTCAAAAACTAGGTCAGTAGGTCTAAAAATAGAAAAACTTTGTGACCTCTCTAGAGGCCATACTTGTGAATGGATCTTCATAAAAATTGGTCAGAATGTTCACCTTGATGATATCTAGGTCAAGTTCGAAACTGGGTCACATGCGGTCAAAAACTAGGTCAGTAGGTCAAATAATATAAAAACCTTGTGACCTCTCTAGAGGCCATATTTTTCATGGGATATGTATGAAAGTTGGTCTGAATGTTCATCTTGATGATATCTAGGTCAAGTTCGAAAGTGGGTCACGTGACATCAAAAACTAGGTCAGAAGGTCAAATTATAGAAAAACCTTGTGACCTCTCTAGAGGCCATATTTTTCATGGGATCTGTATGAAAGTTGGTCTGAATGTTCATCTTGATGATATCTAGGTCAAGTTCGAAACGGGGTCATGTGTGTTCAAAAACTAGGTCTGTAGGTCTAAAAATAGAAAAACCTTGTGTCCTCTCTAGAGGCCATACTTGTGAATGGATCTCCATAAAAATTGGTCAGAATGTTCATCTTGATGATATCTAGGTTAGTTTCGAAAGTGGGTCACGTGCCATCAAAAAGTAGGTCAGTAGGTCAAATAATGAAAAAACATTGTGACCTCTCTAGAGGCCATATTTTTTATGAGATCTGTATGAAAGTTGGTCTGAATGTTTATCTTGATGATATATAGGTCAAGTTTGAAACTGGGTCAACTGTGAACAAAAACTAGGTCAGTAGGTCTTAAAATAGAAAAACCTTGTGACCTCTCTAGAGGCCATACCCTTGAATGGATCTTCATGAAAATTGGTCAGAATGTTCACCTTGATGATATCTAGGTCAAGTTTGAAACTGGGTCATGTGCCATAAAAAACTAGGCCAGTAGTTCAAACAGGTTTGAAACTGGGTCAACTGCGGTTAAAAACTAGGTCAGTAGGTCTAAAATTAGAAAAATCTTTTGACCTCTCTAGAGGCCATATTTTTCTTCATGAAAATTGATCTGAATGTTCACCTTGATGATATCTAGGTCAGTTTCGAAACTGGGTCAGGTGCAGTCAAAAACTAGGCCAGTAGGTATAAAAATAGAAAAACCTTGTGACCTCTCTAGAGGCCATCTTTTTCATGAGATCTTCATGAAAATTAGTGAGAATGTTCATCTTGATGATATCTAGTTAAAGTTCAAAACAGGGTCACGTACCTTCGAAAACTAGGTCAATAGGTCAAATAATAGAAAAACCATGTGACCTCTCTAGAGACCATATTTTTCAATAGATCTTCATGAAAATTGGTCAGAATTTTTATCTTGATAATATCTAGGTCAAGTTCAAAACTGGATCACATGAGTTCCAAAACTAGGTCACTATGTCAAATAATAGAAAAAACGATGTCATACTCAAAACTGGGTCGTGTGGGAACAGGTGAGCGATTCAGGACCATCATGGTCCTCTTGTTTGACCATGTGTTCTTTACCTTGCTTTGTTTAGCCATGTGTTCATTGCCTGGCTTTGTTTAGCCATGTGTTCGTCATTTTGCTTTGCTTAGCCATGTGTTCTTTACCTTGCTTTGTTTAGTCATGTGTTCATTACCTTGTTTTGTTTAGCTGTGTGTTTCTGGCCTTACTTTGTTTAGTCATGTATTTATTATTTACATTGCTTTGTTTAGCCATGTGTTCATTTCCTTGCTTTGTTTAGCCATGTGTTCATTACCTTGCTTTGTTTAGCCATGTGTTCATTACCTTGCTTTGTTTAGCTGTGTGTTTCTTGCCTTACTTTGTTTAGTCATGTATTTATTATTTACATTGCTTTGTTTAGCCATGTGTTCATTACCTTGCTTTGTTTAGCCATGTGTTCATTACCTTGCTTTGTTTAGCCATGTGTTCATTACCTTGCTTTGTTTAGCTTATCTGTTGTAAAACAGACATGAAGATTATATTAAGTTGAGTGCTAAAAAGTAAGACTGATTACTTCCAACATTGTTACTCAGCTCAAAATCATGTGCACCTCTAGGAGATTAATACATATGGGTTAATTATAATATACCTTTTGCATTATCTGGGAATATTTCAAGACAAAGGAATGTACATATCCTACATTCCTGACTGTTTAGGCGTTGTAGATTTGTTGCTTAAAATTTCCTGTTTCTGGATGTATAGAAATCTTCCAGTTTTGCTTAAATGTTTTCAAGATTATGATCAGAATTGCCAAATGTATTTATGCTTTTGTTCTTAAACTGTCATCTGTGGCATAGGACTGCACCTCATCTTCTAGATAGGTCAAGGACTTTGATGAATGGATAAGAATCTAAAAGTGCATAGGCAAGCGAATAGTAGCAAAGAGTGTTCATGATGTATTGGCAGCCGCAGATCAAAGCTGCAAACTTTTATGACATTTATCAATGTCAGTTCTCCAATTTAATCATGCATTCCCCAATTTCATTAAGCTATTGATAAAAAGGGAGAATGTTACAATTTTAGGGAGTAAACATTATTGTGTTGTACTTTGTTGCATGACTCATTTGATGATGTGAAAAAAGGGAATGACAGCTAGGTATGACTGCAAGTAGAACAATTCGTTAAAAGCAGAAATTAGGTTAAGTAATAAAGCTCCTTGAATTTTATGTAGATGATCATAATATGATAGTTGACTTGAAGTTTGATGAGACCTCTAAAGGATTATATGGTTTTATGTTTCCACAGCAGAGAAATGATAATTTAGCACTGTTCTATCCAGATAGTACTTATCCATTTCAGTTGAAATTGGGATCATTAATTCTGCATTATCCTAATAACTGCTTTGTTTCTTTATGTAATTATTATTCCTCCCTATTTCGTGGGAGGACATGTGTTTACTGTCAGGGAAATGTAGACAAATGTGTTATAACATGTTGTATTATTACAGGTGGTATGAGGAACTGGGTACAAGTTCTGTGTAACGGTGGTATAGCATGTTACATTATTACAGGTGGTATGAGGAACTGGGTACAAGTTCTGTGTAACGGTGGTATAGCATGTTACATTATTACAGGTGGTATGAGGAACTGGGTACAAGTTCTATGTAACGGTGGTATAGCTGCTGAAATGGCTGTGTTATATCTGATAGATGTTGGTTGTTCCGAGAAACTGATAGACTTCACCTCACACTACAATGCTAGCTGGTTCAGTATGGCTGTACTTGGGGCTCTGTGCTGTAGCTGCGGGGACACATTCTCTTCAGAGATTGGCTCAGTTGTTGGGAGATCAAGGGAGGCAATCCTGATAACAAATTTTAATTATGTGCCAAAAGGTGATTATCTTTCTTTGACACAAGTCTTGGGTGGCAGGGGAGCGGTTTCATAGTTTTGGCCCCTGTCGATTTTCTGTATAAACAGGACAGGGTAGATATAAAGGCATATCTATCTTACTGGTTGTTTATCATTATTAATTCTTTAATATATCTGGGGAATGTGGAACGGTTAATGATTCTACATGGCGGGTGTTTTAAATTCCTAGCTCCGTACTTCCGGTTGAGGCTAAAACATAAATATCAGAATAAAAAGTCGACCAGACGCGGGGCTGTCATCCATCCACTTTTTTTCAAGTGAAAATAGTGGTGGTTGGCAGACACATTCCACACCACCTGGGTATGCATCTATGTTCGTACTACGAAATTGGATTTAAAAATAGAAATGGATGAATGGCAGAGTTCAAAGTGAGGCCCGGTAAGTCTATTTTGGTCTATAAAATTTGGGTGCTTTGGCCGATTTTCACTACATCTGGCGTGGAAAGCGACAGGTGCATAGGACCGGAGAGGCGTCTTTATGTAGTCTATAGTATCTGCAATGGTCCATAGTAGTTTCAAAGAAAAATAAGCAAAAACGAGATTTCTATGGATATTTCAACATTGGTACCCACACGTCAATGTGGAATTTGCAAATTTGCACTCCCCTGCCACCTCGGCTTTTTCAATAAAATGTCTGTAAACTCCACAACAAGGAAAATGCATGTAGACATAAATTTTGCGTGTAATATCAAACAGGGCTATGGTCTTTTTTATCTTTGATGAACTTAAGTAACTATATGAATGCAATTTTGTAAGTATCAATATTCTCACTATATGTATATTAGCACACCAGAGGATGAAGTGCTCAAGGTGAGCTATTGTGACCGGTCATTGTCGTCCGGCGGCGTCCTTCATCAGTTGTCTTTTGTCTGTTGTTTGTCAACATTTGCCTTGTTAACACTGTAGAGGCCACAGTTATGTCCCAATCTTTATGAAACTTGGTCAGAATATTTGTCTTGATGATCTCTATGTCAAGTTCGAAACTGGGTCATGTGGGTTTAAAAATCTTCATAAAACTTTGTCAGAATGAATATCTTGATGATCTTTAGGCAAAGTTTGAATCTGGGTCATGTGGGGTCAAAAACTAGGTCACTAGGCCAGAGGAAAGGAAAATCTTGTTAACGCTCTAGAGACCACATTTAAAGTTTGAAACTCATGAGAATTGATCAGAATGTTTGTCTTGATAAATTCTAGGAAAATTTCGAATATGGGTCATCTGGGGTCAAAAACTAGGTCACCCAGTCAAATCAAAGAAAAATTATGTTTGTGCAGAGACTTCATTTTTAGCCTTAGGGCATATTACAGCAAGACCTAAATGTAACTGAAGCATTATATATCAGTTTGTTGCTGTTTTAATGAATGCCTACTTCCTATCAACAATATCGAAAGCTTGGTGAGAAAAAGTTGCATCTCTGTATTTCATACGAGTTGCAACCCATTTTCCAATAAGCCCTCAAGATAATAGATTAAGCTAAAAAATTAAGGAATTAATATGATAGTTCTTTTACTTTTTGGCTCAGCTATTTGAAGAGTAAAGAGGGTTAGTGTTCTCAAATGCCGTTAGCATAACTGTTGCATTCTGCCGAAGTTCTATTTCAGGATTCTCAGTTTAACTGCAACTTCTGTAATCATCAAACTTCAGATTAGGGTTGGTCTTGGTAAGGGGCAGACACTCTGTTGTGTAAGGTTTGGTATCCTGAAGGTCAAGGTCACTGGAGACATTTTGTGATGGTATTGGTTAAAATTCTCTGGCAAACTTTTCTATTTTTTCTATGTCATCTTATTTACTGCCCTTATAATCATCAAACTTTACATGACTGATCTTAGTAAGGGACTGATGTGTTCAGTTGTCCCTCACAGGTGTGGGTTTGAAATCTCGCTTGGGGTGTAGCATTCTTCATGTGACTAGGCCATCCATCTGACTTATTGAAGGTCGGTGGTACTTACGATGTACCCACCAATGCCTGAAACAATGCTAGGTGAAGCACCTGGTGTTTTCCTCAATCATTAAAGCTGGACAGCTTGCTATATGACCTAAATTGTCTATGGGACTCTTAACCCAGCATAGCAGATGATATGTTTAGATTTAGTGTTCAGTACCTTAAATGTCAAGGTCACAGTGACTAGACTGGGTTTTTGTGTTAAAGTTTTATGGCACTCTTCTTAGTTTGAATTATAAGTCAGAATGTTTCCTAGTACTAGTATTCCTCATACGTCCACTTCTAACCCCTTCCCCCAACTTCTACCCATTCTCTGTTTTCTTACATTTACACCAACTTATATTGTTCATTAGATCCCTCATGCCCCTTCTCTCTGCCTACCCCCATCAAACACCAAAAGTAGAATTACTTTCACTTATTTATGCATGTTTACGTGTTGCTTTAGTATCACTTAGCCTGCCTCTACCCCTCTTATATTTTTTTTACATCTCTTACACTTACTTATAATTCATATGGATTCTTGGTATCTGTCATATGCCTCGCCCCCCCCCCCCCCCCCCCCCCCCCCCCCCCCCCCCACACACACTGCTATCACACCCCCAAATATTTTAGATTTCCACACATCCTCACTAACCTCTTCACCTGCCCACACCCCCTCCCCCTCTTGTAATGATAATATCTTGATTAAAATTTAGAGTAGAGTGAACACGACTGGGGAGACTGAAAGGTGTTTGTTAGGTTTATTGAGATTTTTACTCAGTAGAGCAAACACTGCCGTGAATACTGAAAGAGTTCTCTTTAGTTAGGGCTGTGTATCATTTGGAAAGATTGGTACGATGTTTGTATCAATACAAAATGATCACTGTTTCATATATCATATCTTTATATTTAGAAATATGTTTCTATTAGTAACACTTTTTCATGTTTTTTAAAAAAAAACATGTATTATCTCAATCAGCAAAGAATTTCAATGATTTCAGGATTTTTATAAATCATGAATTATGTAGATGACACGTTAGCTAGCCTTTTTCAAATCGCAGGCTTAAGATACCATATAAAAATGACATAAATCAAAACTGACCTCTGATTGTGTTATTGGCTCATTTAATTTATGAAACTGAAATAAATGTTATTAGATCATCGAGAGTAATGAACAGAAATAACATCAGTGCGGATGGTATTTTTCCATACGTCAGTTAGGTCACAATCACACATTCTAGTGGGATGGAAAATTTCTGGCATGACATTCAGATTTCCTTGCAAACTCATGGGTAGTTCCCCTCAGTGCATGAATAAAGGTTTCCTTAAATGCTGTGCTTAATTCACATATGATATTTCATGCTTGTCGATGGGTGCTGTTGAAGCTGGCAATCAGAACATACGATCGTATGTATAGAACAGTTGAAAAACTCAATTACTATAATGGGGTACCAACAGCTGATTCCAGCTTGCATGAATACACTAAAATGACCATCAGAATAAGTTGCGAAAACATACTTTTTGGTTCTTTCTAAATGTTCTATATTTTGACAGATAGGACAAACTTCGATGCAGTGTATCAATCGAATCTAGTAAGTAACAGTTTTCAGTTTATGCTGAGAACAGGTACACCCCTAGTTCTGTGAAGAGGGGTTACTCAGAAGAACAAACACCACTAGGTCAGACTGAAAGGTATCTGTTCCATGTATGGAGGTTTTTTCTTAGTAGGGCGTAATTCAGTGAGAGCCGAGTAAGAATTTTGAGGGAAAAAATCTGCCTTAGTAGTGTTTGTTATACTGTATTTATTGATTTGAACAGGTACAAATGGTGCTATATCTATGGTTGGTGTTGCTGTCAGTTTTGTTGGTGGAGCGTTGGTAGGACTATCATATTATCTCACACTACTACTGGTAGTGAATGAGGATTATTTATTAGAATCACCGGCTCAATGGCCCCTCATTCCTATATGTGGACTTCTGGGATTTCTTGGCTCAACAGTAGATTCTGTTCTGGGAGCAACACTTCAATATTCAGGTGAGGATTAGATACACCCATGTGGATTTATCATATCATTCTTGCAACTTATATGCAAATCATTCAACTTTTAATTTAATAAATCTTAACCCTTCGTCTGTTGTCACCTTTGCATGTTGTAACTTGGTCTCTCAATGGTCAAACTTCAGAAGTCAGTAGATGACCTCTTCTTTTGGAAGTAAGTAGGTCACAGTTAACTGGAAACTGAAAATAGTTTGCACTCAGTAAGAAAAGAACACCTCGGACCACTAGTTCTCAAACTTCACAAAAGGGCCAGAATTTGCTATTTTGGCTTTTGCAACCATATAGAGACTTAATTATGTCTCCCACCACACAGTGGTGTGGGAGACATATTGATTTACTCCTGTCTGTGTGTGTGTGTGTTTGTCTGTCACAAATCTTGTCCGCACTCTTAATTCGAACATTTCTCATCCGATCTTCACCAAACTTGAACGAAATGTGTTTGACCATGAATCCTCGGCAAATTTCGATAACTAGCCAAATCAGTTTAGGCACTTCAGAATTATGGCCCTTGAATTACCGAAAATGGGCTTTTTTTACTCTTGTCCGCACTTTTAAGTCGAACATTACTCATCGAACATTCACCAAACTTGAACGAGATATGTTTGACGATGAGTCCTTGGTCAGGTTTGATAATTAGCTAAATTGGCTGAGGCACTTCGGAGTTACGGCCCTTGAATTACCCAAAATCCGCATTTTTACTCTTCAAAGGTATATGTAGTGAGTGACTGACTTACTATTTAGAGGATTAGGCAGTTGAAGGAGACATGCGCTTTTCTCAAAAGCAGCTCAAGTTTATGGTTTGATTTGATACAAACTTGTAAAATATCTTTAATAACAATAGATCTTTGATTCCATGATGAATCCGTCAGATCCAATGATAGGTTCCGGAGTTACAGCCCCTGATTGACCCCTGAAAGAGCCAAAATTTGTTAATTATACCCCTGAAGGGAGGCATATAGTTTTTGAACCGTCTGTCGGCCTGTCTGCAGTTTTCGTGTCCGGTCCATATCTTTGTCATCCATGGATGGATTTTCAAATAACTTGGCATGAATGTGTACCACAGTAAGACGACGTGTCGCGCGCAAGATCCAAGTCCGTAGCTCAAAGGTCAAGGTCACACTTAGACGTTAAAGGTCATTTTTCATGATAGTGCATTGATGGGCGTGTCCGGTCCATATCTTTGTCATTCATGCATGGATTTTAAAATTATTGGGCATGAATGTGTACCACAGTAAGACGACGTGTCGCGCGCAAGACCCAGGTCCGTAGCTCAAAAGTCAAGGTCACACTTAGACGTTAAAGGTCATATTTCATGATAGTGCAATGATGGGCATGTCCGGTCCATATCTTTGTCATTCATGCATGGATTTTAAAATAACTACGCATGAATGTGTGGCACAGTAAGACGACGTGTCATGCGCAAGACCTAGGTCCGTAGTTCAAAGGTCCTAAACTCTAACATCGGCCATAACTATTCATTCAAAGTGCCATCGGGGGCATGTGTCATCCTATGGAGACAGCTCTTGTTTTTACCTTGTGAACAGGATAGAAGTGATATTTTACATTTGATTTTAACCACACTTACACACAACTATAGGCACAATAAGGTCTCAGTTCCGTTCGAAAACCATCATGGGTTCTAGAGTGGTGGTTGGGGGGCATATAGTGTTACCCCTGTCCGTGTGTGTGTCTGTTTGTGTGTTCGGGAAAGGGTGATGTTCGAGTCCGGGCCATAACTTTGACATGCATGGTCCGATTTCAGAATAATTTGACACATATAATAATCATGGATAGATGATATGTCGTGCGCAAAAACCATTTCACTAGCTCAAAGGTCGTCAAAGCCCTTGGTTGAACTTGGCCAATTTTCACTACATATATACTGATAATGTGGTCTTCATGTCTGGTCCATAAGTTTGACATGTATGGTTCGATTTTAAAATAATTTGACACAAATGATTAGCATGGATAGACGATGTGTCACATGCAAATGATGAGCATGGATAGACGATGTGTCATGCGCAAAACCATTTCACTAGCTCAAAGGTCAAGGTCACAGTCCTTGGTTGAACTTAGCCAATTTTCACTACATATACAGGATACTAAATTTTCTGGTTTTCCTACAATATTTTCTTTTGTAAATAAATAGGACCAAGGGTCCTTCTTTCAGTTTGTGAGCAGTACCATGCCTGTGACCTATCTCATGTTGTAGGGGCATCCATGTCTGTGACACAGTTCTAGTCTATTTTGGCACTTCCAGTCATATAGAGGTTTCATTTATGCTTTGATTTGATACAAACTTGCACAGAATCTTTGTCTTGATGATCTCTAGGCCAAGTTTGAAACTGGGTCATGTGGGGTCAAAAACTAGGTCACCAGGTCAAAGGTCACATTTATGGCCATATCTTCATGAAACTTTGTCAGAATGTTTATCTTGATGACTCTTATGCTTAGTTCCAAACTGGGTCATACGGGGTTAAAAACTAAGTCACCCGTTCAAATCAAAGGAAAAGCTTGTTAACACTATAGAGGCCATATTTATGGCCCTGTCTTCATTAAACTTGGTCAGAATGTTTATCTTAATGATTCCTAGGCCAGGTTTAAGAGATGAGCGATATAGGATCATCATGACCCTCTTGTTTTTAGAGCATACTCTCCTAGTTCAGACAAACCTAACTGTTTTGATCTTTAAATTTTGAAAAGTACCATTTAAAATTTTTTAAAAAGTCTTGAATTCTAAAATTGACCTTTATAATCATGTTTTATTGTTTTGGCCTTTATTCACAGGTTTCACTGTATTTATTTAAGACCATAAATAATGTTCTGATGATTATTGCAGGTTATGATAGGAAGAAGCAGTGTGTAGTTCACCATCCAGGGTCCGGGGTAGATGATATAAGTGGTACAGACTTTCTAGATAACCACAGTGTGAATCTTCTAGCTTCATTGCTGACATCCATCACAGCACCAAAAATTGCCTTTAGTCTGTGGAATGTTTTCTTGGGAAAATGACAATTCCAGAATGTCGGAATAAGATTCTGAAAAAAAGTGTTCATTTCTTTCCAAGATCCAGGGACTTAATTTTCCATTCTGTAATAATTGGCCAGAAAGTGAAGTGATTTAGCTCATTTGAGCACAAGGTGTTCAGGATGTTTTGACAACCCCTGTGTCCGTCATTGATTGTTGTTTGTCATGCACCCTCCCTCATCAACAGTTTTACTGTAACCACTCTCAAGTTCACTGTTTTTGCCCAGTCTGAATGTAATTTGGTCATAATGTTTCCCATGGTAAACTTAGCTAGGTCATCTGGGATCAAAAGCTGGATGGCTAGGTCTAATCCTAAAGAAAAACTTTGTTAACCCTTAGGAAGCCTGCTCTTTATAAAACTTTATCAGAATATTTGTCTCTTTTTAAGTGTAGGTCAGTTTCAAAACTGTGTTACCCGACGTCAAAAACTAGGCCACTAGGTCAAATTAGAAGAAAAACATATTTTACTTGATCATCATATTTTTGTCAGAATATCTGTCTCTATGAAATCTGGGTCAGCTTAGAATGTGGAGTGCATATGATTGCTGCTTTGTGTTCCTGTTAAAGAATTTGTATGTGGATAATTCCCACTACACCTTTCAAGGGATTTGGCCAAAATTTATATAAAAATACCATTATCAAATGAACATGCTCTGTTGTCAGGGCATGAATGTAACTTGCCACAGTTTGGGAGTTATGACATTATGCAATACTAATATAGAGCATTGTCTATATTTTTCCTTCTACAGGTGTAAAGGGAACTGACCCAAACTTACATAAATATAACATAATGAAGCTAAAAATGTACACAGATTTTTAGCCTAGAAAGAGAATTTGAGCATATTTTCTGGATATACAGTGGAATGTCTCTAGAGCAAACACTGTTGGGGAAGACTGAAATGTTGTAAAAAGGTTTTTTCCTTACTGAGGTTAATTTGCAGCGAACATGATATCCGATAGAAAGGAATATATCTTTGTAGAGAGGTGCTTGCTTCTTGGAGGAGTGGCCAACAGAACATACACTGGTGGATGTAATTTTCCTATAGCCCATTATAAATGTTCCTCCCCAAAATACATCCACATTTACTTTTTTACCTTAAAGATATATTTTTAGCTCGTGTCACGTAGTGACAAGGTGAGCTTTTGTGATCACCCTTCGTCCGTCGTGTCAACAATTTCTAAAAAAAATCTTCAAAACCACTAGGCTGACTTACACCAAACTTCACATGAATGATCCTTGGGTGGCTCCTTTTCATGGCAACCGAAAGGAAAATTTGTAAAAATCTTCTCGTCAGAAACTGTTAGCCGGATTTCAAAAATATTTTGTAGAAATGATCTCTAGGTGACTCTCTACCAAACTGCCTAAGCCATTCTGTTTGGGTAAAAAACATGGCCGCCAGGGGGCGGGGCTTATTTCCCCTATATGGCTATATTGTAAATTTCAAAAATCTTCTACTTCAAAACCACTGGGCAGATTTACACTAAAGTTCACAGAAATGATCCTTTGGTGGCCCCCTGTCAAAATTGCCCAAAGAATTGAAATCCATGCAAAACTTTAAAAATCTTCTTGTCCAAAACCACAGTAGCTAGGGTTTTGATATTTGGTATGTGGCATCATCTCATGGTTCTCTACCAAGTTAGTTCAAATTATCCCCCAAGGGTCAAATATGGCCCCGCCCTGGGGGTCATATGGTTTACATAGACTTATATAGGAAAAACTTTGAAAATCTTCTTGTCCAAAACCACAGGGCTTAGGGCTTTGATATTTTGTATGTAACGTCATCTAGTGGTCATCTACTAAGATTATTCAAATTATCCCCCTAGGGTTAAATATGGCCCCGCCATAGGGGTCACATGGTATATATAGACTTATAAAGGGAAAAACTTTGAAAATCTTCTTGTCCAAAACCACAGGCCTAGGGCTTTGATATTTGGTATATAGCATCATCAAATAGTCCACTACCAAGTTTGTTCAAATTCTCCCCCCTAGGGTCAAATATTGCCCCACCGAGGCCCGGGTCACATGGTTTATATAGACTTGTATAGGAAAAAAAATCAAAAATCTTCTTGTCTGAAACCACAAGAATTAAGCCTTTGATATTGTGTATGTAGCATTGCCTTATGGTCCTCTACCAAGATTGTTCAAATTATCACCCTGTGGTGAAAAGAGGCCCTGTCCTGGGGGTCCATACTTTTACATATACTAACATAGGAAAAACTTTAAAAAGCTTCTTGTCTGAAACTGGAAAGCCTAGGCTTTTGATATTTGGTATGTTGCATTGCCTAGTGGTCCTCTGTTATTCAAATTATGCCCCTTAGTTAAAAAGAGGCCCCACCCAGGGTGTCCCAAGTTTTACATAGACTTATATAGGAAAAAAAAAAATCTTCTTTTCAGAAAGTTCAATGCCTAGGCCTTTGATATTTGGTATATATCATTGCTTAGTTGGTTTCTAAAAAGATTGTTTGAATTATGCCCCTGAGGTGAAAAGAGGGGGTCACTTGTTATACGAGTTATATAGGAAAATAGAAATACTTCAAAAATTATCAGATCATATTTCCTAGACTGTTTAATTATAATTATCTGATGATCCCAAGTGATTAGGGGTCACTTGACTATGACCTTGACCTACTGACCTACTTTCTTGTTTTTTAAGATACAGCCTTGAGATTTGGATGACATGTACAGTTTTGCACACCGATCTTAAAACTGACTTTTTCAGTGACCATGAATGTGACCTACTGACCTACTTCCTTGTTTTTTAAGATACAGCTTTGAAATTTGGATGACATGTACGGTCTTAAAACTGACTTTCAGTGACCATGAATGTGACCTACTGACCTACTTTCTTGTGTTCTTTTAAGATATACAGCCTTGAAATTTGGGTGACATGTACAGTTTTGCACACTGATCTTAAAACTGACTTTCATTGACCATGAATGTGACCTACTGACCTACTTTCTTAATATTTTAGCATCAGTTTGTTAGCTCATATTACTCAGGTGAGTGATCTGGGGTCATTATGACCCTCTTGTTTGTATATTGTCAAGGTATAATGTACTACTGAAAGCCTAAATATTATACTTCTTCCCTGATAAATGCACTCGTCTTTTATTTACAAAATATAAAATGTACATACCGGTATACATATACATATTGGCACACTTCCAGAGTCTAGGATATATTTTGGGATCTTTATCACTTTACTAATAGCTCTTGTTTCAGTAGATGTCCCCTACCAGTTTGAGAGTCAGTGTCGTGTTGACCATAGAAAGTCGTAAGAGTGAAAAATTAGGGTGAGGCTTACCAGGGGATTTAAAAATGGTTTCTGGTCAGTTGCAGCCAGTAAACTTCATATTTTAATAAGACTGTTGCCTTTTGGTTTGTACCTACATTTGTACTTTTGTTTGGAATGAATAGGTCAGATGGTAAGACCTTTGAAACAGAAGTGTTTCTGGTCAGTAACTTTAGAATCAGCCTATGGAGTCAAGTTTCATGGATGATTGCCTGTGGGTTAACTTAACCATTTCCAGTTACTAGAAAATGCTATTGTCTAGAGCAGTTAGATTTTATCAGATGGTTTCTTGTGTTAGTAGATGATTGCTTTTGTTGTGGGGGTCAGTAGTCCATTCTTGATAACACCACAGAGACTGAAAATTCCATGTTAAGCCCCTTGTGGTTCTGGGACGATCTATGTTTGAAAAGAATTGGAACCACTGCCTTACCCTTGCATGATCGTAAGAGGCGACTAATAGGGTCTTAACACTTGGTTTTGCAGTAACTCTGTGATTCCAGCAGGTATGCAAAGTTTGATTCCATATCTCATGTTTTTATTTCGATGTAAATGAGATGTGGAACCAAAATTTGTAGTCCTATTTGGTGCCATATAACATATACTGTGTTGGTGCGCCGTAAAACCCAAATAAATAAATAAATGTTAAACATAGCTGTTGATCAAGCCCAGTGGTATTTCCTATCTTGGCAACCTAAAACAGGATAGTGTGTCACTTTTCATAGGCCTGTTGACATGAATTTAGGGAAATAGTTTCAAGTGTACCTATAATATGGCATTCAAACAAACTCCCGAGTCTACCAATTTTTTTGTAAAAATAGTAAAAGCGGGGTATTGTTTTGATTTTTTGTCATTTGTTTTTATATTTTTTTTGTTACTTTATACAAATGTTTATAAATAAACATTAAAAGCTATGAGTCATGTTTTTTGTTTGTTATTTAATGGACCCATCTTACTACACTGCTGTCATAAGAAATTATTTTGGTTTTGTCAGAGAAATTTGTATGTGCAAATTGTATATACCTGTAAATTTAAAATGATCAGACTTGGCCTATACTGTTATAACATAATAATTTAGACTGAAGCCAAGTGTAAGCACTATACAGACCACTTACTGAAGACACAATTTGTCCATGAAGTTTGCACTTAGTCCTGATCAGAAATCCACCTGCATGGAGTCTTGAATATATACCTGCAATGTTTCGTGAATATTTTGAACTCTGCAATCCTGATCCAAAATCAACCTGCATCGAGTCTTAATATTTTGAATTCTTCAGGTAATTAATCTTAATCAGAAGTAAATCAACCTGCAAGGGGTCTTGAGTATTTTTAATTCTATGATTGTATACCTCAGAAATAAACCTGCTTGGAGTGCTAGATGGCTATTTATACTTTTACATACTACATTGAATAAAATTCTATGCCCCGTGTGGTGCCCCACTGTTTGTTCCATTCCATTCCACAAAGTATAAATAGCCTGCTAGATTTTCAGTTCTGGTATATGATAGTTTTTGTTATCCCCAGACGAAAGTCGGAGGGATATAGTTTTGGCGTTGTCCGTCCGTCTTTACGAGCTCACATTTGCATACTTAGGTGGCTATAGGAACAATAGGTAACTGTACTTTTTCTTTGATGTCATTCATTCCGTAAGGCTTTTATGTGGCTATTTTTCTCTTACGTGGCTAAAAGAACAATAGAGAGAACAAAAGAGTAGCCACATAAGTATCCATATGTAGGAACGTCCGTCCGTCCGTCCGGAGCCACATCTAGGAAATGGTTGTGAATATTTATTTAAAATTTCATATACATGTTCACCACTATGAGTTCTTGCGGCCCGTCGAGTTTCAGTCAGATTGCCCAAGTAACACCAGAGTTATGGCCCTTAGAAGTTTCTAGTGTTAACTATATAGGGTACTATAAATATGGCAATTTCTGCATCATAACTTTTGATATATTTGACCTACAACTATGAAACTTAATCAGAATTTAGATCACCATAATGTGGTTGTGTACACACAATTTTATTCGGATTTATTTGTAAATTAAGAGTTATTGCCCTTTAATTGTATAAAAATCCACATATTTGTACATAACAAACTTACCATTTAGTAGAATTTCATTAAATTTCTTTCATTCTTTTCCATGAACATTTATTGTAAACATGTGAAGTTGTGTACCCACACCTGGTCACCCCCTTACCTTGATCACCCCCCCTCCCCTCAAAAAAAAAAAAAAAAATTTTTTTTTTTAGATTTTTTTCAAACAAACTTCATATACATGTTCACCACTGAGGTTATGGGGCCCATCAATTTTCAGACAGATTGCCCAAGTAACACCAGAGTTATGGCCCTTAGAAATTTCTAGTGTTAACTGTATAGGGTACTATAGATATGGCAATTTCTGCATCATAACTTTTGATATATTTGACCTAGAACTATGAAACTTTAACCGAATTTAGAGCACTATAATGTGGTTGTGCACAGACAATTTTGTATGGATTTCTTTTGTAACTTCAGAGTTATTGCCCTTAATTGTCTAAAAATCCGCATATTTGTACATAACAAACTTACCATTTGACAGAATTTCAGTAAATTTCTTTCATTCTTTTCTGTGAACATTCATTATAAACATATGAAGTTGCGCACCCACACCTGGTCACCCACTTGCCTTGGTCACACCCCCCCCCCCCCCCCCCCCAAAAAAAAACCACTTTTTTTTTCATCTCTTATTTTAGATTTTTTTCAAACCTTCCAAGTTGTACCATTCCCCCACCTCACTTCTCCACCCAGTCATGCCCACCACTGATTATGCATCCTCTGCAAACTTCCTTTTTTTTTTGTTTTTCATTTCTAATTTTCAATCAATATTTATAATCAACATGTGAAATTTTGTCTCCTCTATCGTTCCCCTGCACCCTCACCCCATAAAAAAATAAATATATACATATATCTATATAATTATATATATATATATATATATTTCCATTCCATTTTTCTTTTTTTTTTTAAATGTTCAAACCTTCAACATGTTAAGTTGTGACTGCACAAACCTTGCCCTCAGCCATGTTCAAGATATCTTACCTGTGTTCTCTTAAGGACATCTGTCCTTTTAAGTTCAAATGTACATGTTAAACAGCAACACCTGGTGCCAAACCACTCAAAGTCAATATTTCATTCCAGTTAAACTTCAAGCTCACATTTCAATTAACTGCATTTAATTTTAAAAGCTAAGCTTATTACAGTAAGCATATCCCATTCAAAATAAATTCTTTAGTCAGGATCAAAGTATCATACATTTATTATGTACTCTTCAATTAAACATTTGTTTTCTGTTAACTTAATTTTGACTAATGAAATTATTTGCTTCTTATTAACATCCTTAACTTTTTGCCGGATATATCTTTTTGCCATTCCTCACCACAAACCCGTTCGGCGGGGGATACCAATTCATCGAATTTGCTTGTTTTGTTGGGTTTAATGTCGCACCGACACAGTTCAGGTCATATGGCAACTTTCCAGCTTTGATGGTGGAGGAAAACCCCAGGTGCCCCTCCGTGCATTATTTCATCACTGGCAGATGTGGGTAGAACCACCGACCTTTCGTAAGCCAGCTGGAGGATGGCTTCCTCACACGAAGAATTCAATGCCCTGAGTGAGGCTCGAACCCACATCGGTGAGGGGCAAGTGATTTGAAGTCAGCGACCTAAACCACTCAACCATGGAGGCCCCTCTGGTATGATAGAATATGTTTTCTAGCCAAGCTGTAAGGTGGAACCGGATTTTCTGTTGCAGGTAGGAGGGATCAAATATTCCCTATTTCACTTATACACTCGAGATGACTTTGTGGAGGTTAAGCATTATAAAACTAGTTTAAATGCACTTGAAATGACTTGGTCTGAGGTTAAATGTTATAAACCAGTTTGGAGATCAAACTCTGAATGTAGCCTTGCATTTGATTTATAGCTCAAAAAGAGCACAGCTTGCAGGTGCAGATGCTCATCTGATTTTTTTGTATCTGTGTCATAGAAATATTGTCATACCCATGATTTTCTAAGTCCAAAAGGGGCCATAATTCTTGCAAAAAAAGCAATGTAGAGTTACAGTACTTGCTTTGCAGTCAGCAATTAATGGCAAATAACTGCTCTAAGTTTTAAAGCTATAAAAGCAAAACTTAACCAAGAAATCTGATATTTTCTAAGATCAAAAGGAGCCACAGTTTTTGCAAAAAGCAGGCTGGTGTTATATTTCTTGCTGTACAGTCAGCTATTGATGGTGAACAAGTGTTGCAATTTTATTGCAATAGCTTTGATAGTTTAGGAGAAAAACTTAACCAGGCAATGCCGAGCAGATGCCGACAACGATCAAGTGATGACAATAACTCATTAAAAAAAAAAAAAAAAAAAAAAAAAAATCTGATGAGCTAAAAATCATTGTAAAACACGACTGAGACATCTCTAAACTTCATAACCTTGGAACCCAAGGATCCAAACCTACTTACACCTTGGTCATGTTGGCCCTGAAGTCAGAATGGTATCAAGACCTAACAGACAGAAAACAAACAAAAGTATAGCAAAACCAGTGTTTTATTGCACTAAAGTCTACCTGAAAAAATAAAATCTCATTATGGTTAACTTAATTCCTTAAATTTGTAAACTAAACTAAAAAATGAAGATATGGTTGTTGAAACATTGCTTTAAAAATTAAACGAACACAAAAGATGATATCCCACTAAAATCTTAGAAAAAAAAAGATATGTTAATATTTATTACAACAAATAGTACACAAAATTAATAAGAAGAAATTCAATAAATATACAAAATAAATCCATGAAAATCAATGATGTCTAGTATCTCATTAGTATGAAATTTCATACGTAAGAAATAAGCCTGGTATTTGAGGGTGGTTGTCTGATTTCTACACCATTTTACATAACTATAAAATTACCTAATATATCGAACTAAAACTAACTGAAAATAAATTATATATCGATCTTACAATGTCAAAATTAACCTTGTGGGGTGTTAAAAATTAACCCCACGGCCTGATAAAAATTAACAGTATGAACTGTTGAAAATGTGTCACAGAAATTGTCAGTCTAATGTGTATAATACAAAATATACATTATAAAAACTGCTAAATATTAACATAATTCAGTAGGGCTTAATACTAACCAGTTATTGATTTACTAATTGAATCTACATCTAATACTTACTATACAAATCAGAAATATGAACACAGTTTATTAGGGGAATTATATCCCTACGTTGACCATGACATGCCATGTATATAACCAAGTTTGATCCAGTCTGGCAAATCCAAATGAGCCAGATCAAAAGGTCCTTTTACTAAATACCTCTTCTTATTTCTAGTGTTATATTAGTCAAAACTGACTACATTGTCAGTGAAATAAAACAATATCCTGTTGGGTACAATGAACTTTATGATGCATGGAATGCCATCATCACTATCATTTCTGACTCAAATTTGATATCAGTTATGCATCCAATGGGAACTGAATATATACAGGGCTTTGTGTTTGTTTGTGAAATACAAGCTGTCTTTCAGATTATAAATTATAGGTATGAAATAAATTCTGAGATAAACACAATACTTAAAATTGAAAATTTGTACATATATGATAAATTCAGAGATATGTTATAGAACACAGTACTTCAGATCGAAAATGTGAATGTATGTAATAAATTTTGAGATGTGTTTATAGAATACAAGAACTGATCAGTTAAATAATTGCTGCAATATGTGCTTATCATATATATTACAGTCAACAATCCTAACCAGTCAATGGTATTTCTGGATGAGCAATAGACCCTTGGAAAGTACACTTTAAATCAAGACATCATGAATGCTTAAATTTCTAGTTTTTATTCATATTCCAAGTGACTTCGCTCCTATTTACTGAATGGGCTTTGCTTAATCAGTGAATATTTGATCACTAAGCTGGTACTAAAATAGTATTTTTCTGCAATCAATATATGAATTTGAAAACTCTGCTAAAAATGATTTGCTAAAAAGGTAAAATAAAGTGCTCCTGATGCAAATAAAAACCACAGAACAGTTAAAAAAAAATAAAATCCTGGTAAAATTTCTATTTCATCATAATTTTTAAAATAAAAGATGTCTAGATTAACTAGGCATAAAATATGTGTAAACACGAGAAATAAATTCTGATGCTGGCTTACTTTCCTTTATTTGTTAAAAAATCTAACAAGAGGGCCATGATGGCCCTGTATCGCTCACCTGTTATCATTGCACTTGAGGACAAGAAGGTCCTCAGTAAAAATATTTAAGTCCAAAGGACAGGAACAACAAAGGGAAGAAATTTAACCAAAAAGAAAAAACAATTCTTACAAGGTACAGATATGTCAAAATGCACCTAAAAATTGGAGGTACAATCCATGTTGTACCACAGAAAAGTGGTCTCGGTTTTTCCCTACGGCCAATAATAAAAAAGTTACTAAAAATAAGCTATTTATAGTAACGTAAAAGGGAAGTAATTAAAAAAAAAATATTGTAAGTGAACAAAAGAAGGCTCTGCAAAATAAATCTGTTGACATAAATGAAATTTCAAATCAGTATCTTCATTAGTTACGGAGATATACCCATTTTAATTTGAAAACAAGAGCACCGCCTTGCGGGTGCTGACGCTCATCTGATTTTTTTTTGTGTAATAGAAATATTGTCCTACCCATGATTTTCTAAGTCTAAAAAGGGCCATCATTCTTGCAAAAAGCAGGATAGAGTTATGTTTCTTGATGTTCAGTGTCCACTTATGATGGTGCATAAATAACTGTTGCATAGTATTTACAAGAATACTTTGAAGTTTTGAGAAAAGGGTTGACTTAAACATAATATCACCAAGTAAACCTGATTTTCTAAGTCCAAAAGGCAATAATTAATTGCAAATAAGCGGATGGAGTTATGATATATCTTGTGTACAGGGTCAGCTTATGATGTGGAACAAGGATTGAGTTTCAAGCATTAGTTTATTGTGTTTAAGAAGAATAAAGTTTGATCCTAAACATAATGAATCTTATATCCAAGCAAAATCAGCAATTTTTAAGTCCATAAGGGGCCATAACTCTGCAAAAACAGACGGATTGATGTTCTTGATGACAGAGGCAACTTATGATGGTGACAGTGTTTTCAATTTTTAAGCAATACTTTTGACACTTTTAGTGATAAAAGCTGAACCATAACATACAATCTTACCAGGTTCAAAGCTTTATTTTCTAATCCAGAAGGGCAATAATTCTTTGCAAAAATGCTATGCTGGCAGTTTGATCTTTCTGGCGATGTTCATGGATCTGCTGGCATGATTGCTGAATCAGTATTTCAAGTTTCAATGGCAATGTTTTTGGATAGTTTTAGGAGATACAAGTACTCCAAACATAAAACTTAACCAAGAACATCTGATATTTTGCTAAGATACAAAAGGTGGCCATTCAATTTCAAAACATCAATTATGAGTTATTTCCCATTGCTAACAGGTCAGCTTAATTGTGCTGAACAATATTCCAAGTTTCAAAGCATATAGCTTTGATATATTTAGAGATAAAGCTGAACTCATAACATAAAACTTAACCAGGCAAATGCGACGCCGACATCCGCCAAGTGTCACAATAATCTCATCATTTTCTTTCAACAGAAATTGATGAGCTATTAAAGGAGGTAATTTGACTCAATCAATCCATATTTTAATCTACCCTGATTGGTTATCATCCAACAATGACAATAATGAAACTTTTCAAATAAGTCCTATAAGGATTACTGCTATAACCATTTTGACTACAATCAGGGAGGTCAATTCAGGATTAAAATACTGGAACCATACGACATCTCTGATTGTCATGAATCAAAGATTTATTGTATGTTAAAGATATTTTCGGAAGTTTGTATCAAATTAAAACCATTAATTGAAGGTCTTCATGCTGAAAACCATTTATGGAACCTTTAAGGGCCATAAACTCTGGAACCATGAAGGATTTGGACCTGTTCGTGAGAACAGATGCCAATTTTTACATTTCAATCCTTTTTATTTTTTATTCTAAAGCCAGCTATTTTCTAACACTTTTACTTGTTAATAAAGCAGAACATGCCAACACTTGCATTTCTCTGACGGTGTTTTCAAAGGCTTTAATATTCTGATATCTTTATTTCTGACAGTGTATATCCAGCTGAATCTTCTGGGCGTGTTATGTTGCAAACTTCTGGCAGTGTCCTGAATCTTTCGCAATGTTTGGTGAACTTCGAGATGTTATTTTGCTGAATCTTCTGGCAGTGTTATTTCTGAATTCTTTCCAGAGTGCAGTGCTATTTTTGCTGAATCTTGGCTATGTTATTTGCTCAAACTTCTGGTTGTGGTGTATTTTGCTGAATCTGGCATGTTTTTTGCTGAATCTTTCTGACAGGATAATTTTACTTAAGCTCCCAACTTCCAACAAAACTTATATCCTGGCTTTCAACATTGTTATTTTGCTGAAGCTCATTCCCCACTTTCAACATTGTTATTTTGCTGAAGCTCATTCCCCACTTTCAACAGCATAATTTACTGAAGCTCATTTCCCCATTTTCAACAGCATAATTGCTGAAGCTCATTTCCCCACTTTCAACAGCATAATTTGCTGAAGCTCATTCCCCACTTTCAACAGCATAATTTGCTGAAGCTCATTCCCCACTTTCAACAGAAGAATTTGCAGAAGCTCATTCCCCACTTTCAACAGCATAATTTGCTGAAGCTCATTCCCCACTTTCAACAGCATAATTTGCTGAAGCTCATTCCCCACTTTCAACAGAAGAATTTGCTGAAGTTCATCTCCCCACTTTCAACAGCATAATTTACTGAAGCTCATTTCCCCACTTTCAACAGCATAATTTGCTGAAGCTCATTCCCACTTTCAACAGCATAATTTGCTGAAGCTCATTCCCACTTTCAACAGCATAATTTGCTGAATATAATTTCCTAACAATAAATATTATATCTTTAATGCCAAACATAACTTCTTCTTTGTACCAGTATTCACAAGCTAAGACCATGGCCAGTTCTTGTACCTCTTTGCTAGTGACTTGGGTTTCCTCATTTTAGTGAGTACAATAGGTGACGGGGTATCATCTTCATACGGGTATACATTCTCCTTCTGAAAAATACCAGACAACAAACAATATTCATCATTATCCTCAACACATAATAATTTTTTAAAATGGACTGGTCCGTCATTCAATTTGGGCAATACCATTTATTATTTGAAGGGGTGTTCACTGAAAATTTACTGACTGAACAGCGAACAGTGCAGACCATGATCAGACTGTACGGACATGCAGGCTGATCTTGGTCTGCACTGGTCGCAAAGGCAGAATCACTTGCTGCCAGCAGGCTAAGGGTTAAAGTATTCTAAGATACAGACTTTCTGGTATTTTATTTATTCTTATTCCCGCTTAGTAAAAATCTTTCCTTTTTTAAAAGCTCAAAACACTACACAGTTCTTAATAAGAACAATAGTGCCTGACTGTCACAAAATATGCCCGTCTAAATATTCAGTTACGTATCATAAAAAGATTTCTAGTAATTCAAGGGCTATAATCCAAGAGTGCCTGGGGCGATTTAAGTGGTTATCAAACTTGGCTGAGACAGTATGCCCACAAACATTGTCAGCAGGTTTGGTGAAGATCAGATGAAAACTGTTAGACTTAAGAGAGCTGACAAGGCTAAGTTCGCAGTTTTTCAAGTAATTCAAGGGCCATAATCCAAGAGTGCCCGGGCCGATATGGCTGGTTATCGAACTTGGCCGAGATATTATGTCCACAAACATTTGGTAAGCAATGTTTGAGTGTTGAACGTTCGGATAAAAAAACTTAGTTTGACTAGAGCGGGTGGAGCAAAGGAACCATGTTTTAGTGGAATGCGCAATTTTCAGAGTAGGTATACATTAAAATGTTTACCTTTGCCTAGTGAACTCAATGGCAAGCAAGTTGTAGGTTAAATAGGAAATCTCTTAAAGCAGAATATAATGAAACCATTGCCTCATTTAATCAATGGAAATTTTCAGCTAATAATTGGTAATGTTGTACATTTGTCAAAACCTTGATGATGAAAATCAAGCAAGTTGTCATCTGAAAGAATGGTTACATATAGGACATAGTTTTATCTGTCTGAATCAGTGAAATAGTAAAATTCAATCTTGAAAAACTCATAAGCTTCTGAATAGGATAGTCATTATGATGGCACTTTGAATGAATAATTAAGCAAGATGTTACATTATGATCCTGCCTACAGTACTGGTTTGCGCGACAGTAGTTTAACAGTGTTTCTGCGTAGTTATTTTACAAATCCATTAGCAAAGATATGGACCGGACACGCCCATCAATGCACTATCATGAAAAATGACCTTTAACGTCTAAGTGTGACCTTGACCTTTGAGCTACGGACCTGGGTCTTGCGCGTGACACGTTGTCTTACTGTGGTACACATTCATGCCAAGTTATTTGAAAATCCATCCATGGATGACAAAGATATGGACCGGACACGCCCATCAATGCACTATCCTTTAACGTTTAAGTGTGACCTTGACCTTTGAGCTACGGACCTGGGTCTTGCGCATGACATGTCGTCTTACTGTGGTACACATTCATGCCAAGTTATTTGAAAATCCATCCATCGATGACAAAGATATGGACCGGACACGCCCATCAATGCACTATCCTTTAATGTCTAAGTGTGACCTTGACCTTTGAGCTACGGACCTGGGTCTTGCACGCGACACGTCGTCTTACTGTGGTACACATTCATGCCAAGTTATTTGAAAATCCATCCATCGATGACAAAGATATGGACCAGACACGAAAATTGCGGACAGACTGACAGACCGACAGACCGACAGACTGACAGACCGACAGACGGTTCAAAAACTATATGCCTCCCTTCGGGGGCATAAAAAGTCATTCTAACACTACTGTATATCCCTGCTTCAAAAGTTACCTGGTTGAGAATAGGTTTAGTTTTAACAGGGGTTTTCCTTGGTGTATGTCTGTACAAATCCATCTCACTGATTGTCTGGCCCCAGCTGATCCTTGATGCTTCTTTAGGCGCTAAAATAGAGTGTACAAACTGACCTTTAAAATAACCTGTATTTTTCAGATATTTCATCAACTTGTGACATATTTCCTAAATGAAAATCAAAATCATTTGTACAATATTAACATTTGCCCGATTCTTTTCCACTGAAAGTTATGACGCTCATTCTGCAAGAGGAAAGGTGCCAGAGTTAAGACAATGCTGCTTAGTGATAACAGCAACTATCTTGACGACATCTGCGTATAGTCAGGGAGAATTTTCCCTGGATGCTGCTGCAGTTGTTCCGTCTGATGAACAGAATGGCTCAGGGAAGCCAAATTTAATGTTAAATGCATCAAAATGTGTGCAATTTATTATATAACCCTGTTAACAAATGGAAAGGAAATATATTGTAATTATAAGAAATGAATTCATCTCTTTGGAGTTCATGCAAAATGAACGACAGAATAGGATTGGCAAATTAAATGCGAATCGCTAATGCGACTCATGGATTTCTGATCATATTCTGTCCTTCATTTCCCATGAACTCCAAAAAAAATTTTCATTAACATGTGACACTATACAATGCAATGTTTTATATTTCTAATTCCACCTTAGAGTTAATATGCTTGGCTTTTGTAAATTATAGGTTTAGGATGGCTGAAGTAATCGACTTAACACAATAAAACTAGAGTAACAAACTTACGTGGATAATATTTCACCACATTTTGTGATTCATCCATTGTGAGACATCGAACTTTTCGTTGACCATTGTGGGCTGTATGTAACATTGTGAGGTGATCAAAACGTTTCTGATTCTGAAAAAAAATAAAACATTAAAATGATAGTTTCTAGGCATTAAACTCAATTTTCAAGCAGAGTTAATACATACCAAATCTCACATAATTACATCATTACCTTCAATTATGCCCCTAACATGACATACAGAGATAGCTGCAATAATATGAACTCGAAAAACAGAAATCACTTAAACTTTCTCAACATAAAAAACTGCAGAAAAAAACTTAATTTGGCCTTTTGTTTTTTAGTTGCAAAATAATCTTAAACAGAAGTAAACAAAATGGACACTGAGATCATCAAAGAAAACATTAAGTAATAAGCAAATTATTTAATTTCGTGAGCACAAAATTTTGTGGTCTGCGTTAAAATAGCAATTCTGTGGGGATATGAATTCTTGGATATATGGTTTCCCAATAACATACCAAAATGTTGCTGCAACAAATTGATTTTCTCCACAAAAAATCTGTCAGACAAAAATCAATTCCAGAATTTGGGAAAGAAAGCCTTGTAATTTACTGTTGATAGAAGCTACAGGCTTCTCACAATTTGTTCTTCTATATTTTTTTGCTAAAGCAAATTCAGTAGTATCAGATCAATTTTTTCAAGAGTAAATCAATTTTGAAATTCATATTCCATAAAAAAACATTCTTCACAGAGTGTTAGACTTCATGAATAGTAAAAATATCATTAATACATGTATCGTAAGAAATGGGATTTCATAACAATTATCATGATATTTGTGTTCCATTTTAATTACCAATTTGCACAACTGCCAAATGTTTACCTGAATGCTTCCCCATCCCCATCCCCACCTACCCTCTCCACCTACCCTCTATGTATGATGTAAATACATTGCATGTGTCCCATGAAGAATAACACTAACGCATTTTGTCTTGTAATAGTTGTTGTCTGAAATTCTGCCATGCTTGGCAAGAAATATGCAGACATCACAGACAGTGGTAACACTATAAACATGCCCTTTTGTCATTACTGTTTGATATAACTGATCTATAAACATAATCATTTCGTGTTTTTTTTTCCTTCAGTGAAGTGCTGTAGTGATCATTTGGGGCTTATAATCAATACATTGTCAGTGTTCATCATTAAATGCTGTTATGATAGCATCACTTATTATCAGAAAACAGCTTCAACAAAACAAAAGGACCATGATGGTGCTAGATCGCTCAACTCATGTTCACATAAACACATGAAAAACAAGCTCAGTTCAATACTAGCCATTTTTTACAGTCGGATTTTATAAAATTTAATAAAGCCCACTCACAAATCATCTGTGTCAGACAACTTTAGGTTTGCAAAATTATAGACCTTGTATCAAATGGTGTGGGTGTTGATTTAACCTTTGAATCAAATCCATTTAGTAATAACAGAGTGAGTGCAGGTGCATCAAAAACTTTAACCTGAAGTTATAAGCAAAAAGGGGGCATAATTAATGAAATATTGGTACCAGAGTTATAACCCTTGTCATTAAATGTGGGGGATGATGAGGAGGAACTACTTTAGGTATGATTTGTTTGTTTGGGGTTTAACGCCGTTTTTCAACAGTATTTCAGTCAAACAGGTATGAAGCAAATCCATTTGGTAATAACTGAGCTAAAGTGAGTAGGTTTGCTCTCCATATATGCTTTGTACAGTTGAGCTAAAATACGTGAATGTTAAAACAGATTTAGAACAAATCCATTACCTGACATACAGCAGATTAACAACCTTTATTAATTAATTCAGGCTTTGATTTAGTACAATTGTAGATTGAAATGATAGAAACATGATACTATCTTGAAATTGACAGACAATACAAGTCATATATAATTGTATGGTTATGAATAAATTTAGATATGATTGTAATGGGATGAATTACTCTGTTACATATCCTTTAAGACTTATAGTTGCAATTTTTATTGTTAGATCAAACTGCAAAATTAAATCTAAACAAACAAAACAAAACTTATATTACTTAAATTTATTTTCTCTAAGAAATTTAAACCAAACGCAAACAAGCCATACTGGTCTTAATTCAATGCCCTGCTCCCGTCCTACCTTTTAACCTTGAATTGTCACAGAAAAAGCATGAAAACCCTGACTATGAACAGTGACCCCTGACAAAGTAGAGTCTATTTTATATAAAATTCTATATGAAATACCTGTGGTTTTGCATGCTAAAGTGTGGCAGGTGGCCGTTAACTGTTACCTATTGTATTCATGGGTTGCATACACACAAAAGAATTTGAATAGCAGCGGAGCAGGGCTTTAAGCAAACACTTTTACCTCAACAACAGTCAATACTGTCACAGTATAATGACATTTTAATACTTTCATGGTATCTAATATTACAACTTAGACAATAACTTGACTGTTTCGCTTCCGTTCAAATGTAAAATCCAATGCTACTGTCAAGACGGTTTATAACACACAAAAGGCAAGTTGCCTTTAGGCTATTGTAATACAATAAAATTCTTGATATTGAATTAAGATAATGACATATTTATTAATACAGTGTTTTCAATTAAGCAACAATTAATAAAAAAAACTAAATGATTTAGATGTTGATATTTGGAGGAGTCTGTTAAAAAAGGATTGTTAATAATTCTAACTATCAGCAACAGCTATGAAAGTTTTACTAAGGAAAAAAGGATTACTTTTAGTGATAGGGTCAAGTCTAGTTTTCTGGATGTTGCTTCAAACTGGAATAAATTTTGAAGAATCTATGGCTGATAAAAAGCAGGACATAGTTTTAACAGCACAAAAAAGTAAGTATGGTAATCTGATGTTATTCATTCAAAATAAGAATTTTTATTTCTGTTCAGCCGAAAAAAAAAAAAAATTGTTTACCATTTTTTTAATGGAACTGGTATGATCTAAATTCGATTTAAGTTTCATAGTTCTAGTTCAAATATGTCACAAGTTATGAAGCATAAATTCCCATACTTATAGTCCCCTATATAATTATATAGTTAACACTAGAAACTAATAAGGGCAATAACTCTGGTGTTACTTGAGCAATCTGACTGAAACTTGACAATGCAGCATTTCCCTATAGTTGTGAACATGTATATGAAGTTTTATTTAAATATTCCTAACCACTTCCTAGATATCGCTCTGGACGGACGTACAACGCCATTACTATATCCCTCTGGTTTCAACACTGAAAATGAGATTCCTAACTAACAACTTTTCCACACAAATCTCTACCTATTAAACTGGTTTCTTGATTTTCTTAACCAGTGCTGACATGTTTTGCACAAGTTATGAACAACTTTTACACATAAATCTCTACCCAGTTAGCAGGTTTCCTGGAATTTCTTAACCAATAAAGACATGATCTCCAGAAGTTATGTACAACATCTCCACATGAATCTCTACATACTGCTCAGGTTTCCTGAATTTTTTAACTAGTACTGACATGTTCTCCACTAGATAAGAACAACATCCCCACATGCATGTCCACTTATTAAACAGTTTCCCTGTAGTTCTTTTACAACAAAGACATGTTCTCCAAAAGAAGTTGGAAACTTCTTCACATGTATATCTATACCTATCTAATAGGTTTCCTGAAATTCTTAACCAATAAAGACATGTTCTCCATAAGTTATGAACACCTTCTTCATGTGTATCTGTACCTATCTGATTTTTGCCAGTACAGATGTGTAACTATATCGCTCACCTGAGTACCATTGTTCTTAATGATAAGATCAAGTTTTGACATAGATCACATAGGCATAGACATTAAATATCATCAGGATAAATATTTTCTTGTACCAGTCCGTTTTGACCTAAGGGTCCTGACCTATATTCATATACATAAAACAAAGGGAGTTAATTTGTCATAAATTCAGTCAAAAGTTATCTACCCTGATTGTCCGAGTCCATCTGATGGCATAAATGACATTTCAAATCAGTATCTTCATTGGTTACTGAGATACACCCATTTTAATTTGAAACAAAGGGAGGTAATTTGACATAAAATCAGTACATAGTTATCTACCCTGATTGTCTCAGTCCAACTAATGACAATAATGAAATTTCAAATAAGTCCTACAAGTACTTACTGATATAAATCCATTTTGATGACAATCAGGGGAGGTAATCAGATATAAAATAACTCTTGAACCTATGATTGGATCTGACAGATTCGTCATGGAATCTAAGATTTATTGTTGTTGGAAGATATTCTGTAAGTTTGTATCAAATCAAACCATAAATGAAGTCTCTTTATGGCTGCAAAAGCCAAAACAGCAAATTGTGGACCTTTAATGGGCCATAACTCTGGAACCAATGAAGGAATCTGGCCAGTTCAAGAAGGAACCTAGATCTTGTGGTGATATAAGTTGTGTGCAAGTTTGATTAAAATCAAATCAAAAATAAAGCTGCTTTTGTGCAGACAAGGTCAAAATAGCTAATTTTGTCCTTTCAGGGGCCATAACTCTGGAACCCATAATGGAACCTGGCCAGTTCAAGAAAGGAACCATGGTCTTATGGTGATACAAGTTGTGTGCAAGTTTGGTTAAAATAAAATCATAAATGAAGCTGCTATTGTGCAGACAAAGTCAAAATAGCTAATTCTGGCCCTTTCAGGGGCCACTACTTTGGAACCAATAAAGGAATCTGGCCAGTTCAAGAAGGAACCAAGACCTTATGGTGATACAAGTTGTGTGCAAGTTTGGTAAAAATCAAATCATAAATAAAGCTGCTATTGTGCAGAAAATGTCAAAATAGCTAATTTTGGCCTTTTCAGGGGCCATAACTCAGGAACCCATAAGGGGATCTGGCCAGTTCAAGAAAGGAACTGAGATGTTATGGTGATACAAGTTTGGTTAAAATAAAATCATAAATGAAGCTACTATTGTGCAGACAAGGTCAAAATAGCTAATTCTGGCCCTTTCTGGGGCCATAACTCTGGAACCCATAATGGAATCTGGCCAGTTCAAGAAAGGAATAAAGATCTTATGGTGATACAAGTTGTGTGCAAGTTTGGTAAAAATAAAATCATAAATAAAGCTGCTATTGTGCAGACAAGGTCAAAATAGCTAATTTTGGCCCTTTCAGGGGCCATAACTCTGGAACCTATAATGGGATCTGGCCAGTTCAAGAAAGGAACCAAGACCTTATGGTGATACAAGTTGTGTGCAAGTTTGGTTAAAATAAAATCATAAATGAAACCTCTATCGTGCAGACAAGAAATTGCAGATGGATGCACGGACTGACGACGAACCAAGGGTGATCACAAAAGCTCACCTTGTCACTATGTGACAGGTGAGCTAACAAAAAACGGTCATTTCGGAATGTTTAATACAAGTTCCACACTAAAGGGTGACTACTCTTTCATTTACCTTAGATTAATACACATGTCATTTGCATACTGAAATATAGTTTTTTCTTCAAATAATAGAAATTATTTAAATGGAAATAATTTTGTTTATTTATTTTGAGAAATAAGCGTGTCGTTGTTGCTAGGTAATCTGTAATACTTGAATGAATATAGTTTCCACGCTATATGGTCACTCTGCATGCTTGCGTTTATTGAACCAAGAAACAGTAATCTACCACACCACTATTTAACGGTCAAAATCACGTGCAACTTTCTCAGTTCAGTTGTTACTTACGACAATACAAGTTGAAAATCTTCAAGTTGCAATTCTTAGTTTCGGCATCACCTTTAATAAAGTAATGCCACGTGGCAGACGAGGTGTAGTTCGGGGTGCTGGTCGTGGTGCTGGCCGTGGTAGAGGCCGTGTCAACGGTGGACAAGCTGTTAGGCAGCCAGAACAAGAAAACCGTCCAAACACCAGGGGACAAAAGAGGAACGCCGACGAATTAGAGCCGGAGGTGCCGGAATTACATGCTGAGGGTCCCCAGGCTGACATTGACGGCGGTGGCAACGTCTTACTTCAGGAAGACGCCAGTGGGTCTAATATTATTGATTTTGAGAGACTTATTGTAGATTCTGGTATTATTCCACCCAGTCGGAACGATTCTTCTCATAGAATTGGTTCCCTCACGAGGTGTGACGGTGCAAATGACCAAAACTTACAAAATTTAGGTAGTAATCCGATTGGTTCTATCTTTAGAAATAGTGCTAATATGGGGTGTGGCGGCGCAAGTGACCGACAACCTTTTCTCACAGATGCATTGAACATACTACCTACAAATTCGAGCGCTTTACAAACCAATCCTCTTGTTCGATTAGCAAGTGATGATTTAGCCGCTCATGTTCTGTCGTCCTTAAAGCAACAAATATGTAAGGGCCAGTACGTTAATTTATGTCTGTTGCTAAAAGGAGCCGTTGAGCTTTCAGAATTCTGCAGAGGTAGCGTTTTTCAATTAACTGCAGACAGACATATTGAAACGGTGCAGAAAGAATGTAAAGATAAATTAACCTCTGTCGAGAAATGGACAGACGCGTTTATCATATATACGTCAATTTATCTGTTGAGCCACCCAGATAAGGTACATGAAATGCTACATTATATGTATAACATTAGGGAATGTGCCATGCGCCAAGGTGGCTTTGCTTGGAGAACATATGACGAACAATTTCGTCTGCGTCAGGCAATAACACCAACGTCCTGGTCACATATAAATAATGACCTCTGGTGGCGGTGCATGCAGGTAAAAGATACCCAAGTGCCAGTACAGACAAATACACGTAGATACATGTGCAACGATTTCAACAATGGCTACTGCGCATGGTCAAATTGTAAATTTTCTCACTCCTGCGCTCAGTGTTTTGCTCCACACCCTGAGATTAACTGCAGCCAGTTTCGGTCAACAAGCAGGTCACAAACTCCAAGGCCTCAAAATACATTTCGCTCCAATGGGTTTCGTAGACCATTCAGGGGTCGTGAAAGGGGAGAATCCAACAGAAAGTAGAAACAAAAGGTTGGGTACAGAACAGGTCACTAATTTTGACATCTCAAATATAGCAAAATCCCCCGTTAAACAAGAAGTCTTGAGACGTTTTTCACTTAGCTATGATAAAAATGAAGCAACATTTTTGATAGAAGGTTTTAGCAAAGGTTTTCCCATTCAATACACGAGTCCGAGATCCCCGCGAGACTCAAAAAACTTGCGATCTACATTGTTAAATCCTGAAATTATACAAACTCAAATAACAAAAGAGTTGAAGGCAGGGCGAGTCGCAGGTCCATTTGTTCAAAGCCCACTTCCAAATTTAATTATATCGCCAATTGGTCTTGTTCCGAAAAAAACTCCTGGGGAATTCCGAATGATTCACCATTTGTCATACCCCTCTGGTGAGTCAATTAACGATTATATCGACCCAGCTGTATGCTCAGTGCAATACACTAGTTTTGACGAGGCTGTCAAGTTAATACAGGAACTGGGGCGTGACTGCAAGTTATTTAAAGCAGATATCAAAAGCGCATACCGCTTGATACCTATACAACCGTTAGATTTCGAGTTATTGGGTTTTTGTTTCAATGATCGTTTCTATTTTGACAAGGCACTTCCTTTCGGTGCATCTATTAGTTGCATTACATTTGAAAGGTTTGCCAGATTTCTAGAATTTTGCGTAAAGTCGAAATTAAGGTCGGGTAAATTGATTCATTATCTGGATGATTTCTTAGGAGGCGATAAAACATCAACGTTGTGCACTGAGGAACTAACCATTTTTAAGAATACGCTTTCAGAATTAGGCGTACCGTTAGCCGACGAGAAGACGGAGGGCCCGACAGAGATACTTGTATTTCTTGGCCTTGAACTTGATTCAACCAAAATGACTGTCAGAATCCCTGTTTCAAAAATTCAGGAGGTAGTACAAAAAATAAAAGAGATCCTATCACACCACGAAACAAAGTTAAAAAAAATGCAGTCTTTGATAGGCTCTTTGATTTTTTGTTGCAGAGCTATCTGCGTAGGGAGACCCTTTTCTCGTCGGTTGATAAATTCAATTTGTGGGTTAACGAAGCCGTATCATCATATTAGAGTAAATAAGGAGATATGCTTAGATTTAAACATGTGGCTGGTGTTCTTGCAAAATTTTAATGGTATATCTGTCTTTCATGACAGATACTGGGTTACTAATGAAGATGTGCAGTTATTTTTGGACAGCGCCGGGGGTACAGGTCTGGGTTTTGGTATATATTTTAAGGGTCATTGGTGCCATGCTAAGTGGCCAGATTCATGGCATTCACGCGGTCTTACGTCTGATATTACAGCCTTGGAATTATTTCCAATTTTAGTGGCAATGTTTATTTGGGGATCAGATTTGGTGAATAAAAAAATCAAATTTAACTGCGATAACATGGCAGTGGTCCATATCTTAAACAAATTGTCCTCGAAATCAGAAAAAGTGATGTGCCTGGTTAGATTTTTGACTTTGAGATGTCTTCATCTTAATATATTGATAAAGGTTAATCATGTCCCAGGTCGTTTTAATGTTATATGCGATGCTTTGTCTCGCTTTCAGTTGACCAGATTCAGAGAGTTAGCACCGACTGCAGATCTCGAACCTTACCCAGTCCCAGAATTCCTCTGGAACATATTCGATCTAGAGCTAGACAACTGCTCCATACAGGAATCGCAACCAATTCTGTCTTGACATATAAGACCGCCATTCGGTCTTTTGAAAACTTTAGACAGTTGTATGCACTTTCAAATGCTGGCCTATTCCGAGTCGACACATAATTTTGTTCATGAGTTTTTGCTTCGAGAAGGGGTTTTTGCCTAAAACTATTACTACATATGTGGCGGGCTTAAATTACTATCACAAACTGTTGGGGTTTTATGATATCTCTCAGGTTTTTCTTATCAAGAAATTGTTGGAGGGTTGCCACAGGAACCGGATTACTTATGACAATCGTGCGCCACTGACAAAGCCCATTTTGGTTGCCGTCTGCGAGAAACTTACGAAAATTTGTTTTGATAATTATGAGACAAAATTATTCCTAGCTCTCTTCGCATTAGCATATTTTGGCCTATTCAGGGTCAGTGAACTAGTTGTTTCCTGTAGGGGGCAGACAGAGGGCCCAATACAGCAGTCAGATATATCATTTAGCGGCAACAAATATGTTTTTATCAAACTCCAGCATTTCAAAACGAACCAGAGAGGAAAGCCTATTGTATTGAAAATACCAAAGGAAATAGGTCCTATTTGCCCGGTGCGTTCGTTATTAGATTTTGTAGAAATACGTCCTAAAAATGGAAGTGTTTTATTCTGCCACAAGGATGGCGTACCAGTAACTAGAGCTCAATTTGTCGCCATTTTAGCTAAAAGTATTAACGAATGTCGATTACCAGGTGTCTTCAAGTCTCACAGTTTTAGAATTGGTAGGGCCACAGATTTAGCGTCTCAGGGTCATTCATCACAGGTTATTATGAAACTTGGTAGATGGAACTCCGATTGTTATAAATTATATATTTGTACTTAAGTGTGACATGTTGGTATCGTGACCATCATCGTAAAATATCTGTAAACTTTCCTAGAACGTTCGTTATAAACGTATGGTCAGATAACGGCCAATAATGCCTAAATTTTTAATAAACGGCTACAAAGAGGTTTGAGAAATGCCAGTTATGGATTTCTTTTTATATAAGATCTATTTACATGTTGAAATATCCAGATAGGGAAAATTGTAGGACTGAAATCTGTGTAAACTTTTGTTTCAAGAAATGAGATATGTTTTGAAGGCCTTTAAGGCTTGATCATGTAGCTGTCACCTCTTTTTCTGGTCGTCCCGTTATGACTAATAATAAAATACATTTTAGTTAAACCTATTTCTGATAATTATTTTTCCTCTATTAAGTATCCGTTGAAGATTTGAATATTGATTAACAAAGAAGGAAGTATTAATGAACTCGTTAATTATGATTATCCCCACCCCGTCTTAAGAAATTTAGATGGTGACCGTGCGATTTACTTGACATCTTCTGGCATTTCTAAACATTGTTGCATTCATGTTTTTCTAGACATCTGGGTGTTAGGGGACTCGATACCTTATTGGGCCGGTGAAAGAGCGAAACAGACAGGGAAGGAGCATCTGTCTTTACCGAATACGACAACAGCATGGTGGGCAGTCAGGGGGTTGGGCTGGTCAACCTTCCGCCATTCAATTGAGACCCAGGTATTATTATGCAATCCACCTAGAATAATTGCGATAAATTTGGGAGGCAACGATTTAGTTTCGCTATCACTCCTGAATATTAAGACGGAAATTGAGGAAGAAATTGCATATCTTCGTGATGCTTTCCCGGGTGCCCTGATCATTTGGATAGACATCTTACCCAGGAGAGTCTGGAGAGGGGCATCTGGGTTGAAAGCAATCGACAATAAACGCAAACGCGTAAATAGAGTTGGCCGCCAGACAGTTCGAAAGTCGGGCAGGAGTGACGTCATTTCGCCGGACATAGATGCTGAAACAAATTTCTTCCGGAATGACGGCATTCACTTAAATGAAGTTGGGTGCGAATTTTATTTGGACTGCTTAAAAGATGCCATTATTCGTAATTTGTAAAGTATTATAGAATTTTTGGGGGATAAATTTGAAGTTAAATTTATTGTGGCGAAAAAATTCTATCGGCCGGAAGGTGATCGGGCGTCGGTTATTACAAATTAACTCTTTATACTGTTTCACATAATTTCTGTTTGGCGACATTTGTTAATTATCCGATTATGGACTGCCTTTCTTTCGCCGTTGGTATTCAGTTACTTTCCCGGCAGGAGATGGGTGTCTATGGTCGGAGAATTATGTCAATTGCAATGCATTTGGTTTGCATGTTACAGTGGTTCACTCTGGCGGTGGCTGACTGGAGTTGCTTATAGTCAGTTGCATTTGCTGCTTTGCGTTGCTGTTTTGCGTTCAGTATCAGTTACTTGCTTCGCTGACCGTTAATTGTATATGATGCCGTTTATCACTTTAATCGTAATTGACACGTGTTGCTTCGGGTCACTAGGTCTGGCCGTTATAGTACTTGGTAAGACCTAGCTAGCTTTGCTGTTTTGCATAAGGCATCGGTATAGCGCACATTACCATACTGGCACCACTGATCCGGTTGTGTGATTGTTGTTCCTTTCTTCTTTATGTTGTTAGTGGTCTCCATTACATCCCGTAGAGAGGAGAGGCCTGCAATTACACAATTGGTTGGACTCTTCTGGTAAGGCGCTGGTGTGTCTTGGTTGCCATTAACCACAATAGTATCAGTTGATTTGAGTTGATCAAGCCCTTGCATTGCATTACATTTTAAAGATTTTTTCTTAATGGTGTTGATCTGCCGGAGGCGCCCGGTCTCCTTTCGGTCGATGGAACCTATCCGTCAGTAGGAGCTTTAACCACTATCGACTGACATTCTCGAGCGGCCATTATATATGCCAACCTTTTTCTTTATATTATGTGAAATACAAATCATCTTCTATTTCCAATCATCTTCTATATGATATGAAATAAATATGTTATCATTATTAGATCAATAATAATTATTGAGAATGTTACACGTGTTTATCTTTATTTCGAGTAATCTTAAATAAGTAGAACATATTTTGTAGAATACAAAATCAACATGCTGTATACATGTGCAAAAATAAAATAAGTTAAATTGCATGATATTCTTGGCTAGAAAACTTGTACTGTGCACTCTGACTCCAGGAATCTACTGACAAAGCTGGCGAAACTTACCGCTTGTAACACACTATCAATGATATTTTGCATTTAAATGAAATTTACTTTTACATGACAATAACAATGGAAATATATTTTCAAATTAACATAAAAAGAATAAAATGAATAAATATAATTAGTGAGTGACTACGTAAATAAGACTATCAGCTGTTTCACAAAAGTATGTTTGTCCAGTATCTCGAAATTTGTTCAACACCTGACTGCGATAAAATTTAAACATGTATTATGTTAAACAGGTCCTGGGATTTAGAACATGCAATTATCCCACTGTGAATTGGTTTTCAAATAATATTTTATTATGTCATACCTGGAATTTAATTAAAAGTATCTGATTTCTACTGGATTTTATTTTTTATAGAAGTATTGCCTTTTTAAACCATTAGCAGTCAGGTTACAATCCCTCCAGTCCGTTCATTTAGATCTCAATCTAACCATAACAACAAAAATAGACAACACATCTTCACAAAACATTGTATGCAGCTAGAAGGCAATAAGGAAGTCCTTTTATTTCATTCATAAAACAAAATAGGGCAAAGAACAAATCAAAAACGCATTAAATTTCTTCATGAAACCATATGTGTGAGATAAAAGATGGAGTGGGGTTAATAATGATTTTGAGGAAACTGTTCTATGTGCAACTAGTTATAGTCGGGGTGTGCAACAAAGCACAGGCAGCTTCACACACATTTCAGTGCTGTCACCAAAAGGGTCCATATTTGAATCCAACTAGTATGTGTAATCTATTTCTTTAGTTTTCAATCAGATAAGTTTTAGATCTAGATTTTATGAAATGTACATTCCTACAAGGTCTCATGTAGATCAGTTAGAAAACATGCTTTCTTAGGAGTGCTACCAATAGTTTTCAATGATTTGTTATAGTGATCAAGTTTTTGACCCTAATCATGCACTTTTAAACATGGTTTAGACTTCATTAAAGACCTGCTCCAGTCCTACTTTTTAACCTAAAATTGTCACTGAAAAGCATGAAAATCCTGACTATGAACAGTGACGTCTGTCAAAATAGAGTCTATTTTATATAAAATTCTATATAAAATACCTGTGGTTTTGCGTGCTGAAGTGTGACTGTTACCTATTGTAATCATGGGTTGCATACACACAACAGAATTTGAATAGCCACGGAGCAAGGCTTTAAAATTAACATTTTCACAAAATTTCATGTATATTAGGTTGATAATATGGTGTCAATAGGTTTCTCTGTGATCTGACAGTTTCTGTTAATCCAGTGTCAAACTTGACCTAGATTTATATAATGACAAACATTCTGACAAGGTTTCATGAAGATTAGCTTGAAAATGTGGCCACGTTATTGTTTTTCTATCATTTGACAAAGATTTTGACCCCAGATAATTCCATATCAGTCTCATTCAAGACTTAATTGTGGCAATCTTTCTGAACAAGTTTCATAAAGATTGGGTGAAAATGCTGATGTCTGTGGTAGTTGAAGATGGGCACAGGGTGGCCACAGTAGCTCACATTGAGCACTTTGTGAGCTTAAAAAATACCATGTAACACCTTTGTTCTATCTTTGTTATGTTTATTGTATACTTAAATTCATTACTATTCATATAACAAATCAATTTTCAGATTCACACAATTGGGGTTTTGTATACATCTGCGACTGCTTTGTAGTTTTAAGATGAGGAGAAATTATTACAACATGACAATGTCCTTCAGTACATAAAACAAATAAAACGTCAGTTGTCATTTTACCATACCTTCATTCATTAACATGCTAATTAATTTTAACTGCTGCAGTATTTGGCAACATTTTTTTTCCACACAGATAAAAGCATTTTCATCTGCTTATAGATCATTATTATGAAGGTATGATAAAATGACAACTCCCTTGAAAATCACTGATTTGGAACATGCTGATGAAACCTATAAATAGGCTTGGCACTGATAACTCCTACAAGAATTGGTGAAAATCTACCCTAATCTAACAGTATAAGAGAAGTTGTCAAAATATGGGCCATAACTCCCATGAAAATCACTGAACCAGAACATGTTGATAATATGCATAATAAGACATAGCACTGATCACTCCTTTAAGGTTTGGTGGAAATCTGCCCTATCATATAATAGAAGTGGCTAAACACCGTGAAATTTTATGAATCAAGGGCAAAAAACTCTGCTAAAAACACTGAACTGGAACAAGCTCATGATATGCAAAACTAGGCTTGACAATGATACAGTGACATTTGGTGTAATTCCTCCTGGTGGTGTTGGACAAGGTAAAATATGACAAATCAAGGTCCATAACTCTATTTAAAATCAGTGAACTGGAGCATGTCAACAACATGCACAAGGCTTGGCACTGATAATTTTTGTAAGGTTTGGTGGAAATCCACCCAATCATGTAAGAGAAGTGACCAAAACATCATAAAATGATGGATCAAGGACCACGAACAAATCTGAAAATGCCAATAACATTAAAAACATGCATGACATGACACTGAACACTCCTGTAAAGATTGCTGGAAATCCACAAAACAAGAGCTGTCTGATGACAGCGCACTCAACTATTCGAAGAATTGATTGAAGAATGGGGTCAAAATATTTCCACGGATATTCAGACAAAAGAAATAAATAGATTAGACAAACAATGTTCCTGTATTACTTTGATTTCGATAAGTCTTGCACTAAATGGAAATATATGAGCCAATTTCAAAGTCCAAAAAGGGCCATAATTCAGTCAAAATAGTTATGTACTCTTGCCTACAGATGGAAATCATAATGATACACAAGTGTTCAAAGTTTAAAAGTCATATGTCAAATAGTTTTGACAAAACATGGACTTGTATAAAACCGGACCAATTTCAAAGTCCAAAAAGGGCCATAATTCAGCCAAAATAGATGACAGAGTTATGTTTTCTTTCCTACAGATAGAGACTATTATACTAAACAAGTGATAAAAGTTTCAAAGCCATATGTCAAACACTTTACAAAAAATATGAATTGGTACGAAAAACGTAACCAAGATTTCTAAGTCAAAAGGGGCCATAATTCAGCCAAAATCCTTGATGGAGTTATGTACTCTTGCCTATAACTGGACATGGTGATGGAAAACAGGTGTTGAAAGTTTCAAAGCTTTATGGAGAAAACTTTCTGCAAATTCATGGTACTGCTATGGGTATAAAAATGGCTCCAAGTTATGCTTCAGTTTTTATGGGCAAGCTTGAATCAGATTTTTTACAAACTTGTCAATATAAACCTCTCATATGGTTTAGATTTTTGGATGATATTTTCTTTATCTGGGAGCACAGTTTTGATAAGCTTCAGTCGTTCATAGAAAATTTAAATAGTTATCATCCGAGCATAAAGTTTACCAGTAGCATCTCTAAGGAAACAGTAACCGTTTTGGATGTTGAGATATATAAGAATGATGGCGGTATTATTTGTACAAAAGTTCACGAAAAACAAACTAATTGCCACCAGTATGTAGAATTTTCTTCTTCTCATCCTATGTCTTGTAAAAGGAGTATTCCTCTAAGTCAGGCAAAGCGTTACAGACGTCTTACCTCAGATGATAATTCTTTTGTACAGGAACTGGAGAAATTAAAAACTTTTTTATCAAAAGAAATTATCCCATGTTGATAATTGGTAAGTGTTTTGATAAAATAAAGTCAATGTCTATGGATGATGCACTAATTAGTAGTAAAACAGATGACACTTCTAATAACATAATTCCTTTTGTATGTACATACAATCCATCTCTACCTAACACTGGGGAGGTTTTGAATAAGTACTGGAATTTATTACAACTTTCTAATAGGCAGAGTGTTCAGTACCTTTCTAAATTCAAGCCTATTGTTGCTTACAAGAGACCTACTAGTTTAAAGGTCCAATACTAAGGAAAGTGAACATTTTAATTTCTTTTAAAAAGCACAGAAACTATTTCATTTTATTGGAAAATGAAAGTTGGTATGTCGAAATTTGAAATAAATCGCAGTATATGTACAATTATTTTTCTATGAAGTATGAAGAAAGTTAAAAAGACCTGGGGGGTCATTCTGTCGATTCATTGAAATTTCAAGATAATACACATACATTTCTTTGAGTTCCAAAGACCTTCTGTAAATTTTGACCTGCCAATCTTCATTATTTAGTGTCTTGCAGAAGTCTATGCACTGGCTATGAAAAAAATTGCCAACTCACTTTCCCTTAGTAATGGACCTTTAAATGATATTCTGGTTCATTCTTCTTTTAAAAGACCAAGTAGGTATGGTCAAATTTCTAAATGTAATATAGCTCGCTGCTCACATTGTTCAACTATAAATGAATCTAAAATTTTTACATCTTCTGCAACTTTGAAAAACTACAGAATTAGAAAGAGTCTTTCATGTAGTTCCAAAAATGTAATTTATGTTATCACATGTAAAAGGTGTAATTTTCAATATGTTGGACAGACCAACCAGATGTGCTCTAAACACATGAATAGTCATCGTTTTGATATAAACCATTATCCTGAATCTTTAACTAATGTTTCTGAACATTTTAATTCCAACCTTCACACAATTGATGACTTTTCATTCATGCCCATAGAACACATAAATGGTGATTGGAAACGTCTTCTGAGGGAGACTTACTGGATGCATGAGTTAGACACAGTTTATCCAAATGGAATGAACTCATAATATTTGTACTAATAATTAATTTAAGATTTTTAATCTTTATGTTTCACATTTCTTACATTTTTCCCTGTATAATCAGTCAATTCTATAGACTAGATCTATTTTGATATATAAAATACAGTAATAAGCATTATAAATGTTCAAGTTTTTTCCAGACTTTTAATATCCTTTTTGCTATCTGCATTTTCTCTAGAGATAATGTATCTTCATAGATCCTTTACATTGTGCATTTCTGTATTATATGTATAATGTTTTTGAACGTTAAATTACGCCATGCTGTTGCATACGTTTTGACGTCGTTGTTATGACGTCATGTTCTACATGACATAATCAACGTTATTGATTGTAAACATTATACCCCTGATGAAGGCATTGAAAGCTGAAACTAGCTGGAAATAAATTAAAAACCAGTTTGAAGTTGTTCTTCCATTTTCAACTGTATTAAAGCTTTATCTCAAAAGACTTTGTCAAAATATGAACTGGTACGAAATATTAACCCAGATTTCTAAGTCAAAAAGGGCCATAATTCAGCCAAAATCCTTGATGGAGTTATGTGCTCTTGCCTATAACTGGACATGGTGATGGTAAACAAGTGTTGAAAGTTTCAAAGCTTTATCTCAAAAGACTTTGTCAAAATGTGGACTGGTACAAAAAACTTAACCCAAGGTGTGACGCTGACGCCCATAGAGACTATTATACTAAACAAGTGATAAAAGTTTCAAAGCCATATGTCAAACACTTTACAAAAAATATGAACTGGTACCAAAAACTCAACCAAGATTTTTAAGTCAAAAGGGGCCATAATTCAGCCAAAATCCTTGATGGAGTTATGTGCTCTTGCCTATAACTGGCCATGATGATGGTAAACAAGTGTTGAAAGTTTCAAAGCTTTATCTCAAAAGACTTTGTCAAAATGTGGACTAGTACGAAAAACTTAACCCAAGGTGTGACGCCGACGCCGACGCCGTGGTGAGTAGGATACCTCTACTTATTCTTCGAATAGTCGAGCTTATAATGTAAGAGAAGAGACCTAAACATAATCAAGGACCATAACTTTGGTGACAATCATCAAACCAGAAAATGCCAACAATATGCACAACTAGCCATGGAAATGATCACTCTTGTGAAGTTTGGTGTAAATATATCCAGTAGTGTTGGAGGAGTTGGGTGGACAAACTTATATAAACAGACAGACTGACAGACAGACAGATGAACAACACTACATCCACTACATATGGAAGATATAACTCCTTCCATTAGTAGTTAAAGCAGCTCCCCTGTAAGTCTTCTTGACATTTTTTCTAAGTATGATTTCTTCATTCTTAATCTCTCATTTTTCATTTATTTTGCTCTTCAGAAATGAAGAAAAGTAACACCAAGTTGAATATGGAGAACAATGATAACAAATGGAACAAACAGGCAGTACCTACAGCACATTCAGTAAAGGTAAGATGATATCATACTGCAACGTCTGAGGACTCAACAAAACAACAACCTTTATTACTATTTGCGAAAAATATTTAAGTTTAATTATTTCATCCAGATTTAAAATCAGTGAAATATTCTTTGGGTTAGTCTGAAAAATTAAGTTAAAAACCAAGCTACAATTGTTCAGTGGCATACACTTCATTCAGGCGCATAACTAGGGCATTTTTCATAATATGCAGACGTAATGGGGAAGTGGGGTCGGTGTATCCTCCCCTTAATTATTTATCAATGTGAGAACGGCAAATAGTGCATTTTAGCATGTATTTAAAGCAAAAACATTGCACGAAAACCTTATTCTTTGTTAATTGATGAAATGTTTTATTCTACTAGATGTGTGTGTAATATTGCACGTGCAATCTGTGGTTTAGTGATCCATGTTGTATATGTGCAAATATTAACTCCAAACAAATGGTTTGTGGTGACACGCTTTGAAAATATCATCATGATTGGATATCTTTCAAGAGATATGTCTGCAAGTACATATATATGATAGTTGTTACAAGGAATTTGCCATAACTCAAAACTGAATACTAGACTAGTCAACAAAGACACATTAAGTTTCATGATACTGATACAAATGTACCAAATCTGAAGCTGAAACCTTGCGTAGGGAAAGCTTTCCGGTATAGCTACATCTTCATTACTCAACTTCATTAAAGGTATTCCCTTATTTTTTTTTAAAAAGTAAAACAGTATTCTGCAAAATGTTTTTTACACCTTTAAAATCATTTCACTGTTTCGCCATCATGATCTCGTGTTTCTCATGCATCGCTTTTTCTAACGATTGCTAAGCGCGAGATAACGAAGGTGAATGGAGAGATTGTGAAACCCTAGCAATTTCGCACTTTGCCATCATGATTTCGTGCATGTGAAAATTCTTGATTTTTCGCTTCGCCATCGTGATCTCGTGCTTTGCCATCATGATTTCGCGCTTTGCCAACATGATCCCATGCTTCACGTATCGCCTGCTCATGATGGAGACACGCGAGATCTCAGTGGCGAAGTGCAAACAAACAAAAATTTCAGGCTTTAACATTAGCATTGGGTAGACATTTAACCAACAATACTGATTCATAAAAAATGTTAAAAACATAGCGTGACTGTTAATGTATTTCAACAACATCTAAAACCAAGTATAATTACACTGAAATCTTGATTGAATAATTTTTTAGAATGTTGTTAAAGGTCCTCTGAATTATAATACATAAAATGTAGTTGGTAATACCTTATTAAGGCCATTGAAACAAGAGCTGTCTGATGACAGCGCGCTCGACTATTCGAAGAATTGATTGAAGAATGGTGTCAAAATATTTCCACGGATATTCAGACAAAAGAAATAAATAGATTAGACAAACAATGTTCCTGTATTACTTTGATTTCGATAAGTCTTGCACTAAATGGCAATATATGAGCCAATTTCAAAGTCCAAAAAGGGCCATAATTCAGTCAAAATAGTTATGTACTCTTGCCTACAGATGGAAATCATAATGATAAACAAGTGTTCAAAGTCTTAAAGCCATATGTCAAATAGTTTTGACAAAACATGGACTTGTATGGAAACAGAACCAATTTCAAAGTCCAAAATGGGCCATAATTCAGCCAAAATAGATGACAGAGTTATGTTCTCTTTCCTACAGATAGAGACTATTATACTAAACAAGTGATAAAAGTTTCAAAGCCATATGTCTAAACTTTACAAAAAATATGAACTGGTACGAAAAACTTAACCAAGATTTCTCAGTCAAAAAGGGCCATAATTCAGCCAAAATCCTTGATGGAGTTATGTACTCTTGCCTATAACTGGACATGGTGATGGTAAACAGATGTTGAAAGTTTCAAAGCTTTATCTCAAAAGACTTTGTCAAAATATGAACTGGTACGAAATATTAACCCAGATTTCTAAGTCAAAAAGGGCCATAATTCAGCCAAAATCCGTGATGGAGTTATGTACTCTTGCCTATAACTGGACATGGTGATGGTAACCAAGTGCTGAAAGTTTCAAAGCTTTATCTCTAAAGACTTTGTCAAAATATGAACTGGTACGAAAAACTTAACTATGATTTCTAAGTCAAAAGGGGCCATAATTCAGTCAAAATCCTTGATGGAGTTATGTGCTCTTGCCTATAACTGGACATGGTGATGGTAAACAAGTGTTAAAAGTTTCAAAGCTTTATCTCAAAAGACTTTGTCAAGATGTGGACTGGTACGAAATATTAACCATGATTTCTAAGTCAAAAGGGGCCATAATTCAGCCAAAATCCTTGATGGAGTTATGTGCTCTTGCCTAAAACTGGCCATGATGATGGTAAACAAGTGTTGAAAGTTTCAAAGCTTTATCTCAAAAGACTTTGTCAAAATGTGGACTGGTACGAAAAACTTAACCCAATGTGTGACGCCGACGCCGACACCGACGCCGACGCCGACGCTGTGGTGAGTAGGATAGCTCTACTTATTCTTCGAATAGTCGAGCTAAAAACTGTAAGCACAAATTATAAAGAAAGGACACATTTTTCTCAATGTGAATTGTTTGATCAGATACGGTAATATCTTATGACTTGTATCAGTGTTAAAACTTGGCAATACGCGTATGATTTAACTAGGTGTAAGTATTTCTATTTACAAAATAACCAAATCACATCTGCAGTATTATACAAGTTGTCAAATTGTGCTGATTTCTCAACCAACAGTTATAATTTATTATAGAAATCTGACTCTTTAAACCATTGATTGTGTTGTAATTTATTATAGAAATTTGACACTTTAGTTAGCAAAGACGGCGTATGAATGTAATATTTCAATCAAATAGTAGGATAAAGACTGTAACTAAATTGTTATAAAACTACAAATCAATTATTGGTGAATTTCAATGCACATTTTAAATCAACTAATTATGTAAACCAGTTTGCTATTACTTCATTTTATTGTACTTAAAAAAAATATTAAGTAAGCAATGATTGCGTATGGAGCAATCTTTGTTACATGATATAGACTTCTTGTTGCAAGCAAATAAATTAGACAGCTTAATTGCCAGATTTTCACTATGTAGCTGCGTATCTGCGTAAAAGCAGCTACGCGCCTGTCATTTATGAACTTGCTTCAAAAATTTAACCTTTAGCCCGATGCTGGGCAAGTGATTCTGCCTTTGCGACTAATGCAGACCAAGATCAGCCTCCAAAGCCTGCCTGCAAATCCGTGCATGCTGATCATGGCCTGCACTGTTCGCTATTCAGTCAGAAATTTTTTAGCGAACGTCCCTTCAAATAATAAATGGTACTGCCCAAACTGAATGACAGATAAGTCAAATTCAAAAATTTAGCAGGGTTAATGTTCAACAACTTTATACAGAAACTTTGCAGAAAGGTTCCACTGTTTGGTAAGTGTCACAGAAGACTGTATAAACAGAAATGTGCATCAACATCTGACACATAATGTTGTTGTGTATTTCTTGGTAAACTGGAAGTAACATCTTTTATTTTTATTTAATATGTGGTTAACTTAGGATACAAAACATGATTTTATTTTACATCTGCATGCCATTAATAAATGGTTATTGGGTGTGTCTTCAACTTCAAGTCTGCTGAAAATTCTACATCCAAGAGAAATTGTCATCATAATTATTACAGCAGACGGTACTTTTGAAGCCCGCCTGTCAGAAGTCCGTTTTTTTTTAAATCAAGCCTTCAAAAATCATGCATATGATTATTCACAGACTGAATTTTCTCAAGTCATTCTGAAATTTTGAAGAAACTTTTGATCTGACCTTAAAGTAATTTTTCTGAGAATTCTAACTATTGTTGGCTATGTGATTGAGTTTTATAAAGTGTATGATTTTTTAAAAGCTCAATGTAAACACTGAACTGAAATAGTAGGATTAAAAATCGTAAAACCATCTAGAACTGTCAGCCTTTTGAGCAGACTGAATACACCCCAAATACCATCCCTGACTTGTATCTTATACCTGTGCAATATAAATGACACAGATGGACAGACTGACATTGTGACTCCAGTATACCTACAACTGAATTTCATTTACAGGGGTATAAATATTGATACTCTATATATTCATTTTTTATTCATGTTTTATTTTAGGTGAAAACACCATTCAAAATGTCGCCACCTGCACAACTAGCGGAGAGGGTACGTTCAAAGTGTACAGCATATCTCCGATCACTACCGAAGAAACCTATAGTCTACCCTATTACAACAAATGCACACTATAATCTCCTCTTCTGTCCAATGTGTAAACTTGCTTCAACATACTGGACTAAGTTTTTTAAGATGCTTGAAGTGTATAAAGAGAACTCAAGTATTCATTCACCGTATGATATACCTATCAGTATTGCAAAACCTACAAAAGAAAGACTACAGATAATTCAGGGTACCTCAGGAACTCGATATGACAGTTACTACAAGTTCATGTTTGTACGTGATCCCTATGCAAGAATTTTATCTGCATACGTCGATAAACTATTTGCTCCAAATCCAACATTTTGGAAAGACCTCTGCAGAAAAATTATTACATCAGTACGAGACAGAAGTAAACCACATGCAAAGTGTTGGTCCGACTTATCGTTTGAGGAATATATCCGTGCTATCGTTACTGCTCATCGAAGACCGGCTGAATCTGGAATGACAGACTGTCATGATGCTAGTTTCATAGGCTACTGTCATCCGTGTGAACTTAAAATGGACTTCATCGGAAAAATGGAAACATTTTCATCTGATTCAAATTTTTTGTATCAAAAGTTAAACTTAAGCAGAACTTTAGACACCCTCGGAAGACAAGGGAAGCAATTAGCTGATGAAGATGCATTACTGGACACAGTAATCTCCCCTTTCAAATGGAAAAATGACATTAAAAAATGCATTCCTTGGCATGAAGCTCTTCAAAGAATATGGAGAAAACTGCAGATACGAGGTGTAATAGGAAAAGAACAGTTACCTCTAACAGCCGAACAAGCTGAAAAAATTAGTCAACAAGAATTTATTGATCTCATTAAGAAAACACAAGAAAATACCTCATATTCTGAACGAAAACAACAACGTACAGAAGCCCTCATAGAAATCTACAGTCACGTTAAAATGGAGTATTTACATCAATTGAAAGTATCATATAAAAATGATTTTGACTTTTTTGAGTATGAAGATAGTCCAGCAAGTATATTTAACATCAATAGAAAGGATATACAGTATTATGGATACCTAGACTTAGGACAAAAATAACTCTTCCTTTCCGTGTATTATTAAATTTTTAAAAAGACGAAGCAAGAAGTCATAACAAAAGACTTTTTTGTAAAATGTACTGCTGAAATTTAATATATGCAAATAAGGGAAAAAATATGTTTTAGTGCAATAAAAAAACAACAAACAAAAAAACATGTTTCACTGAAAGAACATCAGGTGCAATATTTTCAGGAGTGGTGCGGAAACCAAGGAAAATATAAAATCTGGTATTCACAAGTGAAAGATATTTCAATCTGACTTGTAAAACAAAGTTTCTATTTATTTCCTTTATCTTTTTAAATGACTTTTACCAAAGTATACAAGTTTTACCTGCTCAGCATCACAGATACTTGGCAACATCACAATCATGCAAAATCATGATACCACAAAGTTAATATGAGAAGAAAGGTGATTTTTATTATTTCTTTTAAATACATTTAAATATTATTGAGGGTTTTAATTTTACAGGTATTTAGTTCTATTACTTATATGTTTTTAATGAAGTAGAATATTGATAAATGAACTCACAGTATCATCAGATCTTCACATAAGCAAATTTTTAAATTGTTCTATTAATATGCCTAATCAATTATCAATTTTACAAACATAAACACTTTATAGAACTTCTTTCTTACATTTTTTCTAATTGGACACCAATAAAGTTTATATGTTGGGCACTATACAGCAGATAAAATATCCTTGCTAGATTTTCGATTTTGTGTTTCTGATTACAGTTTAATTGATCTCAGTCTAGATAAAATACCAGACTATTTGAGGCAAAGTATCAAACTATTCATATAAATGGATAATTTACCTGTATCATGTCGAGTAACAACTGAAAACAAAGGATAACTATTTTGCTTGTGACACTGCTGATCTATATATTTATTGTGTGTATCCCAAGTGACAAAACAGAAATGGCATTTAATCCAAACTGCATAAAAAAAATCATGAAATATATCAAATCTGTAAGTAATTTCTCCCCAAACCAAACATTTTCTGCAAGCTATTCTTTACATAGCAACATTATCTTTCAGGAAAGTACTTGAAATTTACATTAAGCTATTTATTTACATATCCAAAGAATCTTTTTCATTTATGTATACTATAATCAGAAAATAGGGAGGCAATTTGTTTTTATTTTTGTCACAGGAGTGAAAATGTCTATCAGTAGGCAAATACAGATGAACCTACCTGAGTGGCCACCAGTTGCCTTTGGAAGCCAGTCAGCTTCCCAATCTGACTTTTGTTCTAATACCAACTTGAGAAGAAAACTGGAAACCTTCCTTAATCTGTCAGACTGTATCATTACCTCAACTGGCTACTGAATACAGGTTTAATTGTAGGAAGTTCCTTTTAATTATATGTTGTTTCTTGACATTTTGGAATTCATACTGTTGCCAACGTTAAAGGTGGTTAATCAGATTTTGATCAAGAAACGGCTTTGTTCGAAAGTTAAACAAATGATCAATTACACTTACGATTGTATTATATCTGTCAAAGATTTACATTACAGAATTTCATAAAAAGTAATAAAACATACATTTCTGATAGGGATCTTATGAGCCTTTTTGTTCAATACAGAATATACTGAAAATATAAAATGTCATTAACTGTTGCTTATTTGTGATTGACCACTTTTAACTTGTGTCAAGTTTATCTACAAAAGCTCTCAAATTCGAATGTTTAAAAAGAGAGCCCAGGTATCCAAGTAAGAATATCAAAATAATAACAGTGCTGTGATTTGTATTGTATGTGAGCACCACACTTTAATGAATGTAAGATTGATCACTCGGTCATGCAGATAATTAGCATGCATTACACTGACAGATGTAATAAACAAAAGAATGGCTAATTAGGATACTTTAATTTATCTTGTTGTTTGAAATTGTGATTATGTTTCAGAAAATACAGTAACAAAGCCATTGTAAAATGTCTGTTTTTGCTTTATATGATCATTTAATAACAAGTGAATGAAGTATTGCCATGCAATACAAAGTCCCCTACTGGTAGGCACCTAATTTTTTCTACTGCAGTATAACATAATGAACTGATATCTGTCAATGATGTATAAACAATATTGTACTACATATACAATATGTTATAACATTATAACAACACACTTGGATTAAAATGTGCATATATAAAAACCCACAGTTGTTTTCATATTGAAATTTTTTGGCTGATTATAAAAATGTTATCATGTAAGTTATTTATAGTAACAACAAAGGGAAAGTCCACAAGAAACTCTTTACCAGGTAGAGATAGGTCAAAATACACCTAAAAATTGGATGTAACATGCATGCTGTACCACAGAAAAGTGGTCTCGATTTTTCTCTACTGCCAGTAATAAAAAAGTTACAATAAAATCTATTTATAGTAAAACAAAGGGATGTAATTCTAAAAACAAGGGTGCCTCATGGTGGTGAACATTTGGTCCAAGTTACATCAAAATCCCTCCATGCATGAAGAAGAAATGTTCCATACAAAGTCATTCTTGAATTTGACCTTTGACTTCTAAATATGACCTTGACCTTAGACCTAGGGACCTGGTTCTTGCGCATGACATGTTGTCTCATCCAGGGGAATATTTGTGCCAACTGATATCTAAATCCTGCTTTGCATGACAAAGTTATAGACCGGACAGGAAAAAAATCCTCTTGACCTTTGATCTCAAAGTGTGACCTTGACCTTTAAGCTAGGGTACTGGGTGTTGCGCATGACATGTCGTTTCATCATGGGAAATATTTGTGCCAAGTAATATTAAAATCCCTTCATGGATGGCAGAGTTATGGACGGGACAGGAAAAAAACTCTGTTGACCTTTGACCCCCAATTGTGACCTTGACCTTTGAGCTAGGGTCCGGGATTTGCGCATGACACGTCGTCTCATCATGGGGAACACTTGTGCTAAGTAATATTAAAATCCCTTAATGAATGTCAGAGTTATGGACCGGACACGAAACAGACCCTGTTCATGCTATGTTAACATTTGACTGCTAAGTGTGACCTTGACCTTTGAGCTAGGGGTCTGAAAGTTGTGCATGACATATCGTCTTATTATGAGGTACATTTGTGCCAAGTAATATTAAAATCCCTTCATAGTCGGGAGAGTTATGGACCGGACAGGAAAAAAACCTTGTTGACCTTTGACCTCCAATTGTGACCTTGACCTTTAAGCTAGGGGTCCAGGTTTTGCGCATGACACGTCGTCTCCTCATGGGGAACATTTGTGCCAAGTAATATTAAAATCTCTTCATGGATGGGAGAGTTATGGACCGGACAGGAAAAAAGCCCTGTTGACCTTTGACCTCCAATTGTGACCTTGACCTTTGAGCTAGGGGTCTGGGTTTTGCGCATGACACATCGTCTCATCATGGGGAACATTTGTGCCAAGTAATATTAAAATCCCTTCATGGATGACAGAGTTATGGACCGGACACGAAATTGCGGACGGACGGAATGACGGAATGACAGAATGACGGAATGACGGAATGACGGAAAAGAGCATTCCTATAGTCCCCAAAACTGGTTTTCAACCAGTAGGGGACTAACAAGTGACTGAAAACTCCACAAATAAAAGTTGTCGGAGGACAGCAACACTTGGCTATTTAACTGCCTTGTCATTACAGAAACTTAACTGAATGGCCACTCAAGTCAAACAAGAGGGCCAAGATGGCCCTAGGTCGCTCACCTAAGAAACACACCATAACAGTGTAAAACATGTTTGACCTAGTGATTTCATGGAAACAAATATTCTGACCAATTTTCATTAAGATTGGACCAAAAAATTGGTCTCTTGTGATAAAACAAGCATTTTCTTAGATTATGATATGACCTAGTTTTTGACCCTAGATGACCCATGTTCAAACTCGACCTAGATTTTATCAAGGCAATCATTCTGACCAAAATTCATGAAGATCAATTGAAAAATACAGCCTCTATTACATATACAAGTTTTTTCTTTGATTTGACCAAGTGACCTAGTTTTTGACCTCAGATAACCCATATTCAAACTCAACCTAGATTTCATCAAGGCAATCACTCTGACCAAATTTCATGAAGATCAATTGAAAACTACATCCTCTATTGCATACACAATGTTTTTCTTCGATTTGACCTAGTTTTTGACCCAAGATGACCCATTTTCGAACTCGGCCTAGATTTTATCAAGGTAATCATTCTGGCTAAATTTCATGAAGATCAGTTGAAAAATACAGCCTTTATCGCATACACAAGGTTTTTCCTTGATTTGACCTAGTGACTTAGTTTTTAATCCCAGATGACCCATTTTCGAACTCAGCCTAGATTTCATCAAGGTAATCATTCTGACCAAAATTCATGAAGATCAATTGAAAAATACCGCCTCTATCGCATACACAAGGTTTTTCTTTGATTTGACCTAGTGACCTAGTTTTTGACCCCAGATGACCCATTTTCGAACTCGGCCTAGATTTTATCAAGGCAATCATTCTGACCAATATTCATGAAGATCAATTGAAAAATACAGCCTCTATCGCATACACAAGCTTTTTCTTTGATTTGACCTAGTGACCTAGTTTTTGACCCGAGATGACCCATTTCTGAACTCGGCCTATATTTCATCAAGGCTATCATTCTGACCAATATTCATGAAGAATAATTGAAAAATACAGCCTCTATCTCATACACAAGGTTTTTCTTTGATTTGACCTAGTGACCTAGTTTTTGACCCGAGATGACCCACTTTCGAACTCAGCCTAGATTTCATCAAGGCAATCATTCTGACCAATATTCATGAAGATCAATTGAAAAATACAGCCTCTATCGCATACACAAGGTTTTTCTTTGATTTGACCTAGTGACCTAGTTTTTGACCCGAGATGACCCATTTTCGAACTCGGCCTAGATTTCATCAAGGTTATCATTCTGACCAATATTCATGAAGATTAGTTGAAAAATACAGCCTCTATCGCATACACAAGGTTTTTCTTTGATTTGACCTAGTGACCTAGTTTTTGATCCGAGATATCCCATTTACAAACTCGGCCTAGATTTCATCAAGATTATCATTCTGACCAATATTCATGAAGATTAATTGAAAAATATAGCCTCTATCGCATACACAAGCTAAATGTTGACAGACGACGGACGACAGACGACGGACGACAGAGGCCGGACATTGAGTGATCAGAAAAACTCACCTGAGCATTGCTCTTAATGATAAACAGGAGCGCCGCCTTGCGGGTGCTGACGCTCATCTGATTTTTTGTATAATAGAAATATTGTCCTACGCATGATTTTCTAAGTCCAAAAAGGGCCATCATTCTTGCAAAAAGCAAGATAGAGTTATGTTTCTTGATGTACAGGGTCAGCTTATGATGGTGAACAAGCGTTGCAAGTGTTAAAGCAATAGCTTTGATAGTTTATGAGAAAAGCTGATCTGAACATAAAACTTAACCAAAAATCTGATTTTCTAAGTCCAAAAGGGGCAATAATTCTTGCAAAAAGCAGTATAGAGTTATGTTTTTTAATGTACAGGGTCAGCTATTGATGGTGAACAAGTGTTGCAAGTTTCAAAGCAATAGCCTTGATAGTTTAGGAGAAAAGTTGACCTAAACATAAAACTTAACCAAGAAATATGATATTTTCTAAGTCCAAAAGGGGCCATAATTCTTGCAAAAAGCAGGACAGAGTTATGTTTCTTGCTGTACAGGGTCAGCTATTAATGGTGAACAAGACTATCTTTGTAAGTTTCAAAGCAATACCTTTGATAGTTTAGGAGAAAAGTTGACCTAAACATAAAACTTAACCAGCCGACGCCGATGCCGATCAAATGATGACAATAACTCATCATTTTTTTCAAAAAATCAGATGAGCTAATAAAATCATAAATGAAGCTGCTATTGTGCAGACAAGGTCAAAATAGTTAATTTTGGCCCTTTCAGGGGCCATAACTCTGGAACCCATTATGGGATCTGGCCAGTTCAAGAACGGAACCAAGATCTTATGGTGACACAAGTTTTGTGCAAGTTTGATTAAATTCAAATCATAAATGAAGCTTCTACCGTATAGCGGGTTATTTCTGCGGTCAAAATATTCTGCGTTTTGGCCCCAAAAATTGAGAAACAAATTTCTGCATGTTTAATTTCTGCGTTTTCACATAAAAGGAAGAGAAATTTCTGTGTTTTTATGCCAAAGAGGAGGTAATTCCTCGCATATTCGGGTGTTTTGAGAATGATAGCGTATGAAAACAATAAACTAAATTACTGGTAACTGTTGTAAAATAACTTTGCATTTAAGGAATACATTGTAGGATATAATAACATGTGAACTGAAAAAATATAAGTCTAACAACAATTGCACAAACAACAACTTCAAACTACGGTAGATCGTCATAACTGTTACACTGCTTATATAAAGGTTACTAAAGTAAAGTTCAGAAGATCTTCACAAGGGATTAATAACACAAGTGAAATTCACTCAGTTTATTTCATTCACAGAAGAAAAACGTTTCCTGAGGGATTAACAGTTAGGGCTTTGATTGACCTTCACACCTAATTACACCATTATCGGTAATTGTCAGATGGCAACGGTAATTTCCAATAATTAGACCATGCCATTGTGATCTTCGGATTACCTAAGGAAACATAGCGTGAAACAACGTTGGTGAAAATAATGCAGATTTTTTGTGTTTTAAATTTTTGCTGGATGAATATTCTGCTGGAAATATTTTTGCGATTCTAACAAGAGACCGCAGAAACGCATAAATATTTCCCCTGTAAAAATAACCCGCTATACGGTATTGTGCAGACAAGGTCAAAATAGCTAATTCTGGCCCTTTCAGGGGTCATCACTCTGGAACCCATAACGGAATCTGGAAAGTTCAAGAAAGGAACCAAGATCTTATGGTGATACAAGTTGTGTGCAAGTTTGGTTAAAATAAAATCATAAATGAAGCTGCTATTGTGCAGACAAGGTCAAAATAGCTAATTTTGGCCCTTTCAGGGGCCATAATTCTGGAACCCATAATGGGATCTGGCCAGTTCAATAAAGGAACTGAGATCTTATGGTGATACAAGTTGTGTGCAAGTTTGGTTAAAATAAAATCATAAATGAAACCACTATCGTGCAGACAAGAAATTGTTGAAGGACGAACGCACGGACGGACTGATGACCAAAAGTCCAAAAGGGGGCATAATTTGCCAAAAATACATGTCAGAGTTATGGAACTTGACCCAGTGAGGTTGGTAATTGATCTAGACAAGAGCGGTCCATAAGACAGCCAAGCTCGACTATTCGAAATATTGTCCCAGAAGCAGGAAAATATTACCCAACAAGAGTGCCAGAATGTCACAATATATGCCCGTCACAGCAAATTTATTTACTCTAGCACCTGTATTTGCAGATGTAATTTTAATTTTGTGGTTGTTTAGTAATCATTGTAATTCTTTTGTTTTTCTAAGTCCACAAAAAAACTCCTTACCTGGTAGAGATACCTTAAAATACACCTAAAATTAGAAAGTAACAACTATGTTGTACCACAGAAAAGTGGTCTTGGTTTTTCCCTACGGTCAATTATAAAAAAGTTACAATATAAGTTATTTATAGTAACAACTAAGTGAAGTTAAGGTTTCGATGGAGGCCTTGAGAAACAAAAATCAAACAACACCAAATCATAGAAAGAAAGAGTTGTTTGACATGAAAATTGAACAGCATGTAAAACATGTATATTACTTTACGAAACAAGTGTCAGTATACTGATATAAACATTGAATTCCGGAAAAGGGCTGCCTAAAGGGGTTCCACTTCCGGACAGTTAAACGCCTTTAAAAACTCATCATTTTCAAAGAACTTTTACACATGTTTGTTTTGATGCATTTGCAATAGCGTGCGAGTGGTGAAATTTCACGTAACAAGGTGGAACATAGTTTTCAGCAATTGTTTATCTTTTTTTCTTTACAAATGGCATTCATTTTCAAAGGGAGACAACTTTTTCTCAAAGATTACTTAAAATAATCGGAAAAAATTGTTTCCCTTTGAAAATGAATGCCATTTGTACTTAAAATAATTGGGAACAGTTGTCTCCCGACAATGAATGTCATTTGTAAAGAAATAAAGATAAACAATTGCTGAAAACTGTGTTCCAACTTGTTATGCGAAATTTCACCACTCGCATGCTATTGCAAATGCATCAAAACGAACATGTGTAACTGTTCTTTGAAAATGGTAAGTTTTTAAAGGCGTTTTACTGTCCGGAAGTGGAACCTCTTTAGGCAGCCCTTTTCCGGAATTCAATGTTTATATCAGTATACTGACACTTGTTTCATAAAGTAATATACATGTTTTACATGCTGTTCAATTTTCATGTCAAACAACTCTTTCTTTCTATGATTTGGTGTTGTTTGATTTTTGTTTCTCAAGGCCTCCATCGAAACCTTAATCTTTATAAAAAAAAAAAAAAAAAAAAAAAAAAAATACAATTTTTTTTTTTTAAGTCCACACAAAAATCCTTACCAGGTAGAGATTGGTCAAAATACACCTCAAAATTGGATGATACATGCATGTTGTACTACAGAAAAGTGGTCTCGATTTTTCCCTACGTCTAGTAATGAAAAAGTTACAATATAAGCTATTTATAGTAACAACAAAGGGAAGTAATTCTAAAGAAGGGAAATGCGCATGATACTTCGTCTCATGATGGTGTATAATTGTGCCAAGTTACATCAAAATCCCTCTATGCATGAAGAAGAAATGCTTCGGACAGTCATTCTTGTATCTGACCTTTGGCCTCTAAGTGTGACCTTGACCTTAGACCTAGGGACCTGGTTCTTGCACATGACACTCCGTCTTGTGGTGGTGAACATTTGTGCCAAGTCATATCAAAATCCCTCCATGCATGAAGAAGAAATGCTCCGGACAAAGTTTTCATTCTTGTATCCTTTGACCTCTAAGTGTGACCTTGACCTTAGACCTAGGGACCTGGTTCTTGTGCATGACACTCCGTCTCATGATGATAAACAATTGTGCCAAGTTTCATCAAAATCCCTCTATGCATAAAGAAGATACGCTCCGGACAAAGTCATACTTGAATTTGACCTTTGACCTCTAAGTGTGACCTTGACCTTAGACCTAGGGACCTGGTTCTTGCGTATGACACTCCGTCTCATGATGGTGCACAACTGTGCCAAGTTTCATCAAAATCCCTCCATGCATGTAGAAGATATGCTCCGGACAAAGTCTGGGGACGCCGCCTGCCCGCCCGCCCGCCCGCCAGGGGCGTTCCCATAATACGTCCCGTTTTTCAAACGGGCGTATAAAAAGGTTAAATATCAAAAGAGTTTTAAGTTCAAAAGGGGGCATAATTTGACCAAAATGCATATCAGTTATGGGACTTGCTGCTATCAAATAGTTTTATTACCCCGATGGCACATGTGAAGTTTCAATTCAATATCTGCATTAGTTTCGGAGATAGAAACTTGCATGTAAAACTTTAACCAGAATTTTCAAAGTCCAAAAGGTGGCATAATTTGTCCAAAATACATGCCAGAGTTATGGAACTTGACCCAGTGAGGTTGGTAATTGATCTAGAAAAAGAAAAAATAAGTTTCAAATCTATATGCCTTTTAGTAATTGCTGTATGTACTTGCACGCAAAACTTTAACCAGGATTTTCTAAGTCCAAAAAGGGAAATAATTTGCTCAAAATACATGTAAGAGTTATGGGACTTGATACAGTGAGGTTAGTAACTGATCTAGAAAAAGAAAAAATAAGTTTCAAATCTATATGCCTTTAAGTAATAGCTGTATGTACTTGCACGCAAAACTTTAACCAGAATTTGCTAAGTCCAAAAGGGGGCATAATTTGGCCAAAATGAAGGTCAGAGTTATGGGACTTGGTGCTATCAACTAGTTTTATAACCCCAAAGACACATGTGAAGTTTCAAATCAATACCTGCATTAGTTTTGGAGATAGTAACTTGCATGTAAAACTTTAACCAAAATTTTCTAAGTCTAAAAGGGGGCATAATTTGCTCAAAATAAATGTCAGAGTTATGGGACTTGACCCAGTGAGGTTGGTAATTGATCTAGAAAAAGAAAAATTAAGTTTCAAATCTATATGCCTTTTGGTAATAGCTGTATGTACTTGCACGCAAAACTTTGACCAGGATTTTCTAAGTCCAAAAGGGGGCATAATTTGGCTAAAATGCAGGTCGGAGAAATGGGACTTGATGCTATCAACTAGTTTCATAACCCCAAAACAGATATTAAGTTTGAATTCAATATCTGCATTAGTTTTGGAGATAGTAACTTGCATATAAAACTTTAACCAGGATTTTCTAAGTCCAAAAGGGGGCATAATTTGCCCAAAATACATGTCAGAGTTATGGAACTTGACCCAGTGAGGTTGGTAATTTATCTAGAAAAAGAAAAAATAAGTTTCAAATCTATATGCCTTTTAGTAATAGCTGTATGTACTTGCACGCAAAACTTTAACCAGAATTTTCTAAGTCCAAAAGGGGGCATAATTTGGCCAAAATGAAGGTCAGAGTTATGGGACTTGGTGCTATCAACTAGTTTTATAACCCCGAAGACAAATGTGAAGTTTCAATTCAATATCTGCATTAGTTTTGGAGATAGTAACTTGCATGTAAAACTAACCAGAATTTTCTAAGTCCAAAAGGGGGCATAATTTGCTCAAATTACATGTCAGAGTTATGGAACTTGACCCAGTGAAGTCGGTAATTGACCTAGGAAAAGAAAAAATAAGTTTCAAAGCTATATGCCTTTAAACGATAGCTGTATGTACTTGCATGCAAAAACTTAACCAAGGTGTGACGCCAACGCCGACGCCAGGGTGAGTAGAATAGCTAGACTATTCTTTGAAGAGTTGAGCTAAAAAATTAACCAACACCGATGCTGACACAGACGATCAAGTGACGACAATACCTTGTAGATTTTTTTCAATAATCAGACGGGCTAAAAAATCAGAAAAATATCACACTCTTGCTAAGCCTCTACCAAGATGATAACTTAAATATTTTTTTAAAATAATTTCAGACGAAAGGTTTGGGAGATATTACTTGAAGACTCTTTTAAGCTATCACGGCTGTGTTTTTTTATGAATGCGAATCATGTATAAACAATCATTATCTTTGTAGAGGGGGATCCAGGGAACATTTGGGTAACATTACCTAAAACTCTTGACAAAAAGATACTGAAGGTTTCTGCTATATAAACATAATGAAAATTGTCCAAAACATTCTTGGCAGAAAGTCACAACGTTTCACAGAGTCTGTGTGAAATTGTTTCAAAATTATGCCAGCAGAAGATTTTTTCAAGTTTCCATTACAAACTTACAAGAACTGGTTATACTGGTTAAATAAGCACTCACACAACTAATTCAATTAACTAACCATTACAAAGATATGGCAGAAAACAGGCAGATAAAGATGATGAAAAATGGCAAAACTATGATAGTATATCCCTCCGTGTCTTATATAGACTGCTCAGATGCCTTAGTACAGATATAAGAAAATTCCAAACTATCAATGTTCAGCTAGTTTTAAAATCAGTGTAAATGTGTACCATGTTTGTTTTTGGATAGGTGTTCCCTCTGATCTCCTTTTCAACACCCTCAGCTTGGATATCTCTGGCTAAACTTGGCTGTAATATACACCACACAAACATTTTATGGAGAATTTTTTTATTATTATATTTTCAGGCACTAGCATTTTGCTTTATAGAAATGGTGATATATGGAATGTAACAAGTAAAGCTTAACTGTAAAATATACTTGTAGATTCTAAAATTTTCAAATTCCATGCAGGGATGGCAAAAACCTGTTTTATGAGTATTGCCCAGCCCAAGGGAAATACTGGAAAGCACAGGGTAATACATGTAGATCTACTAGGCAATACAAAATAAGCCATTTAAATGATAAATTACAAATTCAATACATAAATGACACAGTTTTCAGATTTTTTCAAAATCAAACCCAAATAAATTTGTTTAAATGACAGTGCTGAAATGCTTTGCATTATACATACTGGCATTTCAAGAGAAGACAATCTGGGTGCAGTGTTAGTCTGGTCTTTGAGGGCTTCATGCTCAACACCCTTCACCATGTTACCCCGAGTAGGGCTGCCATCAACTGATCTCTTCTACAAAATAAACAAATACAACAGAATGATATGGCATCACAGACTGCCTGTATGTGACATGGAACAATTTATGTTAGGATTCTGATATAACTAGTAGCTATACCAGAATTGTTATTTATGTAACAATACACTAAATAATCTGCTTACTATAACCCATTATGGTACATTTAAAGTGACAATAAGGAAATTGCCGAAATAAATCATTTAAGTTAAAAGGATAAAGTGAAATTGAGAAACAAGCCATAAAACCTTAAGATGAAAGCATTGCCGATACCAACAGCGATGCTGATACTGTGATCTGTAGATCTGTGCTCTCCCTTTAGAGTTAATCCAGTAGACAGAATTTAGTAGAACAATATGACAATGACTTAATGCAGTGACTATAATATACTATACCTCTGATGATGTTTTTTCCATTGACATGTTGTGTAGTTCATCCAGAGCTGCTCTGTGTCTGTCTTCGCCTCTTAGGTGAACACTACCTGGACGACCTAAAATTTAATCAATGGATGAATTAGAAACACATCGTGTTGTTTGAACAAATTACTACATTTTTATAAAAAAACGATTCATTTAACTTTTGCCTACTTCACTTCCGATTATGCATTCATAAATGCAAGTAAATTCTAATGAAGGAATGTTGTAGCACAGCTGAAGCTCACAATTTAGCCTGCAATTAATCAAAAGAAACCTGTTAAGACTTTTTATTAATTTTAAGTGCTTATATTCTGTCTGAGTTTTTAGCTTATCAATATCATAAAACTCAACTTGAAATTCTCCCATAATTATCAAATAAATTACTTTAAAGTTTTCCTATAATTATGAAATTACCTTGAAGTTTTCTAGTTTTTGCCTCCCCAGTGTAGCAAGTCCACACTGTTGTTGTTGTAAAATCATCAACATTCGTTTCTTTTACCACATTCCTTGGTGCAACATATGTCCCATAATGCAGTCCTGGTCCCTCATCTTCGCTGCTGGAATCATCAAGATTTGTGCTTTGAAAACCTTCAAGACTTGTGGACATGTTACTATTATCAATACTTGTACAATGAATGGAAGAGTTGTCAAGAGTAGCATCATTACCAGCTAGATCAAAGCCAGACTCATCAGCGTCACTCACGTACAAATCTAGAATCTGCTTACACAAGTCAGATTCACTCAGTCCACTGTTCTTATGTAAAACTCTTTTGGCTGGAGAAAAGACCTGACCGACATGTCTATCAACCCACTGTTTGTCCGATTTACTACCTAGAGACCTGTCAAGGTTTACAGATCTTCCTTTATTTATCGAGAGGTCAAGCGGAGATGATAGAGGTGATGTTCCGTGAAAACTGGCAGAACTTGTATCAATCCTATCTAAACTTTCATTCATATGTCTTGCTGAAGAACTAGATACATTAACACTCTGTCTATAAAAGTTCTGCTCATACTTTTTCCTACAATCTTTGTTCAAACTACCCAAACTCTTAACTGGTTTCAGGTGTGAGTTATTTAATACACTGGAATCATTTAAACCACTCACATTATTATTATGGTTCCTCCGTAATGTTCTTTGCAATAGACGAGAGTCATCTAAAGCACTCAGACTTGCATTATAACATCTTCTAGCAGACCTAGATTTAAATCTTGAATTATTCAGTTCACTTTGACTAGTTCTTCGATTAAAAGTTTCTGAGCTATCCAATAAACTACAGTTTGAGTGTAAAGAATAGTTATTGCTTTGTGACAATTGCTCATCCATGAAAGAACACTCATAGTTGTCATCATATGAAATTCCAGAACACTTTACGTTTCTAGGTATTGCTGACTGACCATGAACAGAAAAACTTGCATCTGCAAAACTCCCTTCAAAACTGACATTTGTAAATGTAGAATCTTGACTAAGATTGAGAGGCGTTGGACTCAATTCTACACTTGGAGGTGGTGACGATGTCAAAGAAGCACTTTGATCACTTCTGTGTGGACTAACTACAACACAACCCTGAAGTGACAGAGGACTTGCCACAGATCCTTGTGGAAGCCTCTCCTTGTCCACAGAAATATTGTTCTGATAATTTATAATTAGACTAGAATTTGAAACAGTATTTATACAAGGGTTTATTGGATTAGGACTAATTTCCAATGACAAATCCTCACTTACTCTAGGACTAGATGCTGGTGTAGCACAGACTGTAGAAAGTTTCATACTATCTTCAGAATCATTCATCCAACCATCTTCAAAATCACTGCTTACATTATTCTCCACATACATAACATCCCCATTTTCAAAATCAATTTCCTTAAAACTGACCGAGAATGAAGAATTTTCAGTATTGAAACTGGAATCTTCTACCACCGGACTAGATGTACCACTACTCGAACTTGACAAAGATTCTGAATTTTGTGCAGACAACCTAGAGATCACAGAGGATGAACTTGAACTCTGAGAGGATGATCTAGATGAGCCCATTTCTTTACATTTTGCTGAAAGATTTTCACAGGAATCTGTTATACTACATTCAGAATCTGAACTACTGCTGAGACAGTCTCTGTTACCTGTATTTGGTGATGCATTGCAGCAATTGGAACAGTCTAAATCAGAACATTCATCACTAGAATTATTGTCATTGTCATCACTGTAATAATTGTGATATATTTCATCACTACTTTCATCACTGCTTTCAATGTTTTCATCACAAAATGAAGAATTTGGCTCAGGTAAAAATTTGTCTTCATTCCTCAGAGTATGGTTTCTATTAACTAGTGGAGAATATTCAGTAATTTCATTTTCATTTGTTGAAATTGTACAAGTATCACACATATTACTTTCAAATTGTTCACTAGATGTTGCTTCTGTGGCATCAATATCACATTCAGTAATTTCTAAATATTCACCATCAGCAAGTGGAAGTGTTTTCTTTTGTTCTGCAAACACTGTGGACTCTAGTGGAGATGGTGTTTTCCTTTTTTCACAGCATTCAGGGTCAGAGTATCTGTTTTTACAATCACATATACAAGCAATACTCTCAGCTGAGCTTGCACACAGAGCTGATGTCATCTGACTTATACTACTTGTCATATCCTGGATGGATTCTGTCACTGCTGAAGAGCATTGTCTTTGAAAACTAGCTTCCAGTTCTTGCTTAACATTGTCTGACAAAATTTCTTTGTAAACTGGTGATTGTTTAGTTTTACTGAAATTACTACTAGATTCATCCATCATTTTTTCTCCTACTGCACAAATCTCTTTCACAACTGGTGACTTCACAGACTGTTTTTTCTTCAAGTTGGTTTGAGAATTACTGACACAGTCTGTGTCTATCTTGGACGTTGCTGACTGTGCACTACTGTGTCTGATCCTAGAATTTCTCTTCTCTATTTTCACACCTAATTTCTTCAGTTTGTTAAATCCAGACTTTTTACCCAATGCAGTATTTGCCTCATCATCAACACAAATACTTTCATCTTTTGGTGCCCTGCCATCCTTGCTTCGATGTCTTAACCTCCCTAGAATACCTTTTCCAACATCGCTAACACTTCTTTTCAATGACTTGCATTTTGCAAATGCACTATTTTCATTGACATATAACCTGGCTGGACTAGGAGTAGACTGTAAGACACGATGAGTTGCTATACTTGATGTTACAACAGGCACTGGATCTACTATATTATGTGTAGCAGCTAGTTGTAACACTGCTCCTGCTGATTGATCTTGTCTCAATCTGGCCTCCGCTGACTTTATTTCATCAGTTCTGTTGGCATAATAGTGCATATAGCAATTATCAACATTTATTATTTCATCTGTATTTAAGGTCTGGCTGTATGTATCTGTAGAATGTGCTGGTTCATTTTCTAACCTATTACACAGACTTGTTACAGTCCCAGATTGATTACTAGATTTACTACTTCTTACAGTGTCAGACTGATCTTGTTCATGGTTCCTGTTATCTGATGTAAAACTTGTAACATCAACCAGTTGGGAGACTGTGTTATCAATATTCTCTGTAAGAAACACATAATCACCATCAACACTGTCTAAATTATTACATTCTGGTACATGTGAATTCTGCCCAGCAGCTTCTACAGTCTGAGGTGTCCCAATACAAGCACTAGGTGGCTGTAACGTGTCACAAATGTCTGAGTGATCACATACTTCATTGGTTGACTCTTTTACATTAAAGCCTCCCTCAGCACCCATCACATTATCATTTGGGCTATCATTCCTATTGTCTATATTTTTAGTTTTGTCGGTAACATGTTCTATGTCACCATCTTCACTTGAGCTTCTGTCAGCTTCGGTAAGAGTTTCTAGAACAGATGCATTGTGTAATTGTTCCTGTCTAAGCCTCTCAGCTTCACGTCTAGTGAATGCAACAAACTGTTCAGGGCTGTTCTTCTCCGACAACAGAATACTACAGTCTATACCACTGTCTGCGCTTGCACTCATCGGACCGCCCAGTACTAATCTCTCAACTCGCGGAGTAGGAAAGTTATCTGCTACTTCATTAGAATCTTCAGCAATAACATTCCTCAAATTTCGTTTTGGAGTTACTAATGCATCAACAGTACTTCTACCAGAACTGTTACTTTTTCTTGGAGTGTTTAAAACTATTGTAGCTTCCAAATCTATAGTAGCATTTTCATTTTGAGCATTCTCTAAGTCATATGATGTAAATCCTGCCCTTTCATCTGAGTCAGTGTGAAGTTCATTTTTGCCTGTTTGTAGATGAACCTTCTTGCCTCTACGAAAACTTGACAGGAGTCGTTTTGGAAATCTTTTAATGTTCTTTGGTTCTTTGCTTGCCATAACTGTCTAGACATGTACATCTGAAATCATAACAGTAAATACCTGTGCATCATCAATTGTATACTTGTCTTTTTTTTCAGTCACTTCTTTCATAATAAAATCTTAGACTTAATTTCTGACCACAGACGACCCAGTTTTCTTAAAAGGTACTCAGATTCATAAAAGTATATCATTTGGGCTGTGCCCTCGTGATATAATTTCTTCGCATCTGAACTACAATGTTTTTATTCAATGACAATTTATTACTGCTTGGGATATAGTATTTCTTGAACAAATGCTAAACATCACTGAGTGAGACTCTGATACAAAATTAAAAATAAGTATCATTTGTAACCTTACATTCTCTAAACAATGCCCTCCCCAAATAACATCACCCATCCCATTTTCAAAAAAACACTAGAGATGCTTTTGAGGAAAGTGCATGTCTCCCACAACTGCCCCTCTGAAAAATGTTAGTTTCTCAAGATGTTTTAGACGAGTGGATCCAATTAGATGGTCTGGATGAGTGGATCCAATCAGTAATTCAAGGGCCATAAATCAAAAGTGCCTGGGGGGATTTGGCTAGTTATCGAACTTGGGTAAGGTCTTATGGCCAAACACATTTTGTTCAAGTTTGGTGAAGATCGGATGAGAAATGTTCGACCTAGAGAGCGGACAAGAGTAAACAGATGGATTTTTTCGGTAATTCAAGGGCCGTAACTCTAAAATGCCTGGACCGATTTTGCTAGTTATCGAACTTGGCCGAGGTCTCATGGTCAAACACATTTTGTTCAAGTTTGGTGAAGATCGGATGAGAAATGTTCGACTTAGTCAGGGGTTCCATTTGACCCGGGACCCTGGGTCCGGACCCGGGAGATTTTCAAAAGACGCTCAAAGGACTCGGCATGATACTTGCCTGTGCGTCCTTCGGGACCCAGGGGCATTTTCCTTTGATAAACCTTTCTCGTATCTTCAGTAAAACTATTTCCACGATAGACACGTGTATTCAAAATAAACACTCGCGGTCATGCCCTCCTGCCTTTGATCTTCTGCTAAATCCCGCCCTTTCTCCTGTAGACATGCCTCGCTGATTTTTTTATCAGCAAGTTACGTCACGGCGAGTGCACATAGGTAACAAGAATCAATGAAGTGTTGAAATTTACTGATAAAGCGTATTAGTCCTGTGTACTGTCAAAAAAAGGTGCCAATTACTCAATTATCGTAAGCAGCTGATTACCGACAGGGTTTTTTTTTGGCCGTTTTTATAGCCGTTATTCGGCTATATTCCCAATGCCAAAAAGTATGTATTTTTCCCAAAAGTAATGCAAAAATTCCCAATCTACATTCTGAAAAAAATTTCATCAAAATTGCACAGAAATTGACCATGTTATGGACAATTTCGTAATGGAAGTATGTTAAAGATGTTCTACAATGTGAAATAAGTGTATGAGAAAGTGCTTACACACATCCTTACTATATCCTATGGGACTAAATATTTCCCAATTTGGAACATTTACGCGTCAAAATTCCCAATTCTGGGGGTATAGGCTATGCTCCCAAATTAGCTAGAAAAAACCCTGACCGAGCATGTGCCCTGCAAGATTTTTTCATGCCTACTTTAAATTAGACCATTGTTTAGTAATCATATTGTAATTTCAACAAGAAACTTCACAAATTTTGATGAATTTCGAAAGCAAAAATAAGTTTGGAATGTCCGTGCACGAGTCTAATTACACCCGATGTCATATACATATATTTCCAAAATTCCTTAAAATAACTGACTTTCAATGCAGTTTTTAATGATAAGTAGCATTATTATTTGAGGAACTATCTCTGTTTTAGCTTAGTTGGCTAAGTAAAAACTACTTTCCGATGACATTCCGAAAGTGTACCAGTATCCGGATAGTACATTTTGGATACATTTTTATTAAGTGCTATAGCACTGTTCTGTTCTTAAAAATTAAATGAAATATTGGAGAAAAACCTAATCAAAATAACATGTATTTTGATAAATATTACTTTGCAATATGAGACTATATGACCTGAAACTCACTGACATTTTTATTATGCTGTAACATCATCTTGAGTTTATTGTTTTCTTAGGTAAAGATCTACGTATTACTAAATAAAAAAATATAGTCAATTATATGGACGTGTTGGGACAGGACTCCTGTATTTTGGAAAAGGACCCTTCAAAATTTGGGCCCAAGGGTCCTGGGACTCTTAGGTTTTTTTAGGTCTAGTGGAACCCCTGCTTAGAGTGCGGACAATAGTAAAAAGGCCGATTTTTCGATAATTCAAGGGCCGTAACTCCAAAATGCCTGGACCGATATGGCTAGTTATCGATCTTGGCCGAGGTCTCATGGTCAAACACATTTTGTTCAAGTTTGGTGAAGATCGGATGAGAAATGTTTGATTTAGAGTGCGAACATGAGTAAAAAGGCCAATTTTTCGATAATTCAAGGGCCGTAACTCCAAAATGCCTGGACCGATTTGGCTAGTTATCGAACTTGGCCGAGGTCTCATGGTCAAACACATTTTGTTCAAGTTTGGTGAAGATCGGATGAGAAATGTTCGACTTAGAGACAAGAGTAAAAAGGCCAATTTTTCGATAATTCAAGGGCCGTAACTCCAAAATGCCTGGACCGATTTGGCTAGTTATCGAACTTGGCTGAGGTCTCATGGTCAAACACATTTTGCTTAAGTTTAGTGAAGACTGGATGAGAAATATTCGAATTAGAGTGCGGACAAGAGTAAAAAGACCGATTTTTGGTAATTCAAGGGCCATAACTCCAAGACGCCTGGACCGATTTGGCTAGTTATCGAACTTGGCCAAGGTCTTATGGTCAAACACATTTTGTTCAAGTTTGGTGAAAATCGGATGAGAAATGTTCGACTTAGAGTGTGGACCAGCTTTGTGACAGACACACACACACAGACTGGAGTAAATAAATATTTACATGTATTGATTATAAGGGAATACCAGCAGTATGGTAGTTGTGTAATTGATAATATTCCTTCCTTTTAATCTGCATTTGTAATTTTGATTTTCTAAAGAAGCATTCATTTAAAAAAAAAAAAAAAACTTTTTTGGGACCTTAATTAGGATTCCCAGGAAGGTCATCTCAGCAGGAGGACATTGTGTGAAGCTTGAAAGCATTTGGCCTACTAGTTTTTGAGAAATCTGCTTACTTGAAAAACTTTAACTCAAATTTCTAACTTTAAAAGGAATAAAATTTTGACACAAAAAACTAGAGTAACATACTCTGTAAGTTAACCTCAGGATGCTGATTATATGTGTGATGTATGAAAGCAATAGTCCTAGTAGTTTCAGAGAAACCTGGTTACATGCAAATCTTTTGTGATGCCGACACTAATGAAAAAGAGCAAAAGCTCAACTTTTTGAAAAGTTCAAATATTGCCGAGCAGTGTTTTTCGTACTTGAATTTGAAAGTTGTACATTAAATTTTATGTAATCTGCCTACTGAGTTGATAAATTGTTTTCATCCACTTTTATCATCTTAGCTTATTCCCTCCTAAGCTCTGAGTATCTTTTTTTAGAAGCAATAAGACATTTAATTTTATACATGTATCAAAAGAATCTGAGAAGATACCATTCATGGAACAAAGCACATGATCTAAATATAGATCATCTAACAAACAACTTAATATTCTGCAATTTCATCTCAACTTGCAATTCAATCTCTCGCAAATCAATAATGCTTTGAGAAGTAAAATACAGTAATGCAAAAGAATCCTTATGAGAAGGCATAGATATATACATATAATTCTGGAAAAGCTCGAAAAGATTATCTGTTACTTGTTTGTTTTGTGACCTTGACCTTGGACCTAGTAACTCTGTGCCATTCTGCAAGCGTTGTGGTTAACAACTGATGCTTACTATGAGTTTATATAGTCTACAAGAATTTTAGATATTTTATCTTTGACCTCTAAGTGCTCTGCAACTATTCCTGATTAGGGATAACAATTAATGCTTGTTTCATGCAAAATGCTAAATGCAAACTATCTCAGCTCAGGGCATTACAGTTTTATTATTTAAAAGACAAGGTTTTCTATATAGGTCCATGTAAAACCAGTTAAATGCAGGGTTGGGCATAGGATCATTACAACATGCTACAAGCTAAATATCAGTATTCTATATAAGCTCATGATCAGATAGCATTGATACACATTAAACAATGGTCTTGGTTTTTTTTTAATATCAAACTAAATGTATTAAAGCCTGTATAAAACAATTTGACAGTGCACTTTTCACATGCTTTGCAGTCTGTATTAGAAGTAAACATTTGGCTGCTCTTCAGGCACCTATTTGACAGTACACAGGATCTGATCTTAATCAACTGACTTGAACACGTCACCAGTATCTGTGACCTGTGTACAAACGCTGTGATGTAATTTGCTGATCAGAAAATCTGCGAGGCATTTTGACAGTACTGGACAGGGATTTAGCAGAAGATCAAAGGTAAGAGGGCACATTTTATGGGCAATGTGGTGGTAGTTAAAAAGGGCAGGGTGGAATGCTCCACCCCAGCATTATAGTAATAACATTATGATTTGAATAAATTTGGTAACAGACCACTTAAAGTGGCATTATGCACATCTTACTGCACATAGTGTGTTTTTGGTGAATGTTTTATAAAGGTAATTTTCAGTTGCTGTGCATTTAAATGTGTTAAATTAACGATAATGCCGCATAAGTATTTGAAGTTGATGCTTTAGAAATAAAGCCTATAGGTAGAGATTTCTGAAGTTGAAGGGAAGCAACTCCTGCATGCAGTTTGACTTTTCTTAAAAAGACTGTCCCAGTCAAAATAAGAAGTCACATTTGGAAACTTATTATTTCGTACTGGTAACAGGATGAGTTTGGTATATTGGGATAAAAGCTATATTATAATTGCTTCCACTCTTTTTACACACACATCTATTCCATCTGGTTTTATACTAGAAATATGTGCATATTTCCACTTTAACAATGCTTGAATTGCTACATACCAATTATCTAAGCTCAGGGCCTTGCAGTTTTAGAGATTTTTGAAGCTGGATGGAACTTTTTATAACAATTTGATAGAGGTCCATCCAAGGAACATCCAGGCCAAGTTTCATCAACTGCCACAAAATGGTTTCAGAGAAAAAGATGCTTTTAAATCAGAAAATCTGTGGACACAGGACAATGGATGAAAGACAACTGTCTATACTAGCAGCTCACAAAGTTCAGCTGAGCTAAACATTTGAGAGAGAACCTTATAATGACGCTACAGACCAAGTTTGAAGATCTATCAAGTGGTTCATGAGTAGATGTCATTAAAGAACTTTTCTTTTTCGTAGACCAAGAGGAAATTTGGGAGAGGACCTTATAATGATCCCACAGGCTATTAAAGTTTGATGATGTTCTATCAAGTGGTCCATGAGAAGAAATTGTTTACAGATTTTTCTACTTTTCGCTCATTTAAACAAATTTGGGAGAGACCCTTATAATAATGCTACAGTCAGTATTTGATAAAGATCACACTTCCGACCAACAAAATCCTTCTCTGTTCATAAAACTGAAAGAAACAAGCATTTTCTGCCTGTTAACAATATTATAAATCTTGTTTTTGGTAAACTGTAAGCCGCCGTTTTGCGCACTTGTTTGATAAGTGATCAAATCCTTTATCAGGACTTAACCATCCCATGTAAGAAGGCTGTATACAGTGATAAATTTGTTTTGATTAAAAGAAATTGTTCCATTTCGCAATGGAATCACATCAAACAGTGCCAAACATAGTGGGAAGACGTCAAAACTTGCGAAATGTAACAATAAATTACCGTAAATGCAACAAAAATATTGTTATATTTTTTTCCTGTATTATTTGAGAAAATAATGCATTTATGATTATGGGCCCCCTTTATAGAAGGAAACAAGAAGCTGCGTTCAATAAATGCTTGATGCCCCCTTGTGGAATCCTTGTCAATACAAAACAACCTAAGTCCAAAACAAAGTCAAGTTCAAGGTCAAACTGAGGTCAGGTGATGTCTGAAGATATGGAATGGTCACAGGTTACATCTGCATTAGTATCAAGTCATTCTACTACCTAATTTTCAACAGTTGCAAATTCTGTACAAAAATACCCAAGTCTCTACCTTGGATCAAACCCTGGACCTCCTGATCTGTACTGCAGGTGGACACTTTAACCTAAAGGGTTAACCCAACAGCAATATTGTTAGAGGTGGCCTTATATACCTCATAAATATCAGTTGCGATGTAGCCCAAGGCATCAACTGAACCTCCCACCAGTTTCTAGCCTCATCCAAATGCAGGAGTCTGCCAAAATCATTGTCGCCATTGTAGAAAACTACCAAAGTTTCTACCGAGGACTGAAATCCAAACCTCGTGATCTGTACACGGACACTCTAACCACGTTGCTAAAGGGTTAACCAAACAGTAAGGTGTTGGAAGTGGCCTTATATATTGGAAGTGTCTAGCCATCCAGTTACCGGACGGCTAGAAAATCCTCAGTCAAAATTAATTCATGAATAGCTTGTTTTATAAGCTTTCCATTTATAAAAAAAATATTTATAAATTTGTGTTTTAACAATTAAAGTTAGGCTGTCAGAAAAACATCTCTATTTACAAAATAACATGGATGTTCGGCGATCAATGTTTTATCATTTCTAAAACTAGAATATCAACAGATTTGTATACAAACACGATCTCATTTGTTTTATCGATGAAAAATATACATTATTTCACAAAATATTTTGTTTACAGATAAGTACTGATATCTTAAGTAAAAAACAGTTAAAACTATATAGGTTTAAATGCCGATTATTTCACGAATTGGCCATAAATTCAAATAAAATTTACATGTATCAAAAGGGGATTCAATTCCTCTTTGATTGATGTAAAAATTATCAAATAATATCCAAAATTACAAATTTTCTGGTTATTTAAACCTATGTATGTAATGTACATGATTAACGTTTACCGTGTACAGTACGCCAATATGCGCAAGCAATAAAACCAAATGGAAGTGTCTAGCCATCCGGTAACCGGACGCTAGCCTGCGTTCTAGCCGTCCGGTAACCGGGCTAGAAAATCCCCTAAAAATTGATTTTTTAATGAATCAGTAATGATTTTCATATATTTTTAACTGCTATTTACTTAAGACATCAATACTTATCTGTAAACAAAATATTGTGTGAATACGTCTCGAATAGATTACCGATGTTCAGTCAATAAAACGAATGAGATCGTGTTTGTATACAAATCCGTTGATATTCTATTGTTAGAAATGATAAAACATTGATCGCCGAACATCCATGTTATTTTGTAAAAAGCAATGTTTTTCTAACGGCCTAAACTTAATTCTTAAAACACAAATTTATAAAAAAAAAAAAATTTTTGATGAATGGAAAGCTTTTAATTAATAATATAAAACAAGCAGTTCTTAATTAATTTTGACTATCATTTCGAAATGAAATGGATTGATAATGAACGCTTAACTCCTGTTTTTCTACAAGTTTTGAACATCACACTGCCGATACTAAAATTAAATGTCATTTAAAACAGTTATTCATTAACTAAAATATGAAAATTGTAAGTATTTCAAACCTGTTTAATTTATGTGAAAAAGTTGTTAAAATTTAAAAATTCCGATCCCATAATAACATTGTTTTGCCCGCCACCTGATAAACAGATTTTAATAAGCAACATCACGGCGATCTGGCCATTATTGATTTCGGCAAACTTTTGTTTTATCAGCTGAGTAATACAGTGATTTATTTGAGACGACTGAAAGTAAATCTTTAGTATGTATGAATTCACACAAAATTTATTTGCAGATAAGTATCGATACCTTTAGTAAATAACAGGTATCATTACTTATTCATTAGAAATTACCGGATGGCTAGAAAATGCCCTGAGGATTTGCTAGCTATCTGGTAACTGGACCGCTAGAACGCTGGCTAGGCGTCTGGTTACCGGACAGCTAGACACTTCCAAACTACTAAATACTAATAACTTTACACAACCGTGTACTGTGATTTATCCTTCATTATTTTGGTCCTTCAAAGTATCGACGTTTAAATTGCCCAGCCACAAATATAAAACAATCTGAACATCAAATTATTTTGACTAGTTACCAGACAGCCTAACACTTCCTTATCTTTACCTACAACCAAATACTGGTATCAGACTGTATCCGAACAGTTCCAGTATCCGAATTCTCATAATTTCTCCTTTCATGTAACCCTGCATAAAGGGAGTACTATATGTTTTGGAACGCTGTTTCACAAGCAAGCATCGAGCGAAATGTCGTTCATCAATGGCAAGTGTTTACAGAGAAATTCTACCTTCTTTATTTAGCAATCAACTTTCTGTTTTGTTTACATCTGAGGGATTCCTCATGACACGCATGCGCGGAAGACAAACCCATGTTTATCCAATTCCAGGGAGGTAAATCCTGAGCTTATGATTTGCACTCCGTTGTAGAATTACTCTCCCTTTACAGGGTTTAAGCTGCAATTCGCCAAATACGCCAATGGCGAAAAAAATAAAAAAGTGGCGGAAAAATATTTTGCCGTAAATGTATTTTTTTTAGATGTGTATTTCTTTGTCTAAAGTACTCTCTTTCTAGCCTAAAAATCAATATTACCCGCGGCCGTTTCCGTTCATAAAACACAATACACAGCGTGTCACCAACCGAGGGATTAGCGATTCGACATACATTACATAACGCTGCCACGTGTCTGTCGATCTTTGACTTTAATTTAAACATGCAATAAACCAATGACAGCTTTGGATGTAGAACGCTTGACGTATTTTATCGGCAAAATTATTTAGCTCCGCCTTTACATGTCATCGTTGATTGAAGTAATTACTGATATATCGTCAAAGAAATGAAAATAACGTTTCACGGACTGACGTAAAAGGCAATGACAGGAGTTAAATGAAAAACGCACATCAGTTAAAATTTCGCGGGAATGTTTTAACCAGCAGAATCACGAAAGTAGTATCAAAGTAGCCATTTCAAAGTTATATTTTGTAACAAAACTTCGGAATGAACGACTGACGGGACATCCGCGATAATTTCCAATAATTTTTTAATCATGATTGTAGATTGATTTTGGCAAATTCCAATGAAAAACTGCGATAAACAAGCAGAAATCAATGGTAAAAACAGTGTACGAAATTCAGATTTGAATCCACTTGCCCGTTTGGGCTACCAGATAGGAAATTTTCCAAGCCCGACACAAATTTCACTAGCCCGAACTTTAACACCATAAAATACTTGAAATACTTAATTTTTCCACCGTATAACATTTTGTTTCACAGACATCTACCGTATAACCCCGTTTAAACGCCCCCGGGGGCGATGCATTTTACAAAAAATTTGATCCAAACAATGTCAGTAACTCGTATAAACACCCCCCCATTCATCCCAATTCATGCACTGACATATTAACCCGATACGTCATCGTACTGGGAATCTGTGTAAAGTCGCGCGCTGAGTGACGTGATCCGAGTTAAATTCGATCAATACTGTAGCGTTTATGAACCCAGATGTTTATGTGGATTTACCTGCACGTAGCATATTCAGTACTTACACACAGTAGATTTATTTGTGCCATGGCTGTTGACATGTTTAAAAGTTTGTGTTAATAAAATGTGGGTTTTTTTTTTGAAATTCATTTGTATTGTTATGGAATTGTTATTATCTGGATATTATTGTGTTGGATCTAGGACCAATTTTTGAAGGTAAGATTTTTTTATTTTCCCAAAAAAAACATGGGGGGCGTTAATTAGAGGGGGGGCGTTAATACGGGGTTATACGGTATGCATGTTTGAAGGAATGAAAAAGACATACATGTTTGCCATGTTTTTGAACAATTTTAACTCTGATTAGTCCAATCCAGATCAGCATCGCCAGAGTCCAAAATCATTGGACATGACACTCATTGCCAAACAAAATCTAACCTCTAACCTCTATCGCCCGATTATTCAGGATCCGCACTCGACAATTACTGCTACTCGGACTGCTGACAATTTGCAAGATGTCAAAATGAGTGCCGAATACACACACATGTATGTACACTCACTGATAGCATAATTTAAGCTCCACCTCAATAATTCCTCAGTCTGGACTATGCGTGATGCATTCTTGAACAATAAGCTTTTATTAATGGAGATCATAATATTATGAAATCACGATGCCCTACTCGTTCAATTAACATGCTTTTTTTAAATCAAATTTGGAAAGTTCGGTAGCCTGGTCGGGCTTGTATCTGCGGAAAATCGGTAGTCCGAGCTGAAATTTGGTAGCCACAGGCTGTCGGACTACCGCGAATTTTGAACACTAAAAATTAACACTTGTCATAGAAAATACGTTATAAATTTTCATTGATTAAATAATGCTAGTCTTGATTGCCTTTTTTTCGTTTGTCTAATTTTCGCGACCCCAATTTCGGATTAAATGTATTTTTAATTTTTGCTGAGAAGTACCCTACTATTTTTGTAAACTTAAAGGAATAATAATAATATTTTCTCAAAATTTTGGACCTAAAAATGCACCAGAGGCCACAATTTCGTTCCTGTATTTCAAAATTCCCCAGGGTTAAAGCCCCCTGACCCCCCACCCCTCATCAAAAGGGTACTAACCTCTCCATTACCTCAAAATTTTGGACCTAAAAATGCACCAGAGGCCACCAATTCATGCCTGTATTTCAAAATTTTCCAAGGGGAGAGCCCCCTTACTCCCCCCACCCCCAATGACAGTTTTACAATCAAATAATGAAAAAAAAAACACTATAAAAATGACAAACTGTTGCAACATGCACAGTGTGTTGGAGAATACACCCCCCTGGATGCTCCCTCCCCCTATGTGTTGTTGACATTTTGTGGCGGAAAAAAAATTGGCAGTGGCTAGGTAGCCGGTTCCGGCTACCTAGACCAAAAGTCTACGTAGCCGGTTCCGGCTACCAAGACTAAAGGTCTAGGTAGCCGGCTCTATATACATATCGTATATGAAACATGTAAGTAAAGGTAGCCGGCTTTAATAAACTGTATCTATAAAGGATTATAAGGATCATTATATTAGTTAAATAAAATACATTTCTTGTGATTTATTGTTTATTATTTGTGTTAAATACCTGTTAATTTGCCGTATTTACGCACTTATATCATATCGGCGGAAATTTTGTTATGTTAGAATGTACTCAATACATATTCAAGATACAGTGATTAAATCTTTAAAGAAAACAAAACAAACAGTTAAGAAAAGATAAAACAAAGAGTATCATCGTACATAAAATGATGCGGCTCTACTGAACATAATGGCGTTTGATCATTTCCTATGCCTTTTTTAAGTGAAAATTTTAAGTAATCATCTCTTTCCCACCTCTATGTGCGTCTTTAATTAATTAACTTATTACTTATTAATTTCTTCGCCGGTTTGTCTATAAGTCAATAATCTTGATTGGTTCTAATTGTTTGTTTGAACATTTATTCTAAGGTAGCGTGATAAATGTGAAATGTATAATTACATGTACATATCAAAAGACTAAATTCTAAAGGATCGCCGGCAATTGAAATCATCTATCAATTTTTAATATTTATTTTTTTCAATTTACAACAAACTACAAAATTTTATTAAAAAGTTTACTTTTAATTAATAAACATGCCATTTAAACACGCCGACGACGATAACGACACTTTGATCATTTAATGATAAACATAACATAATATGGGCCGATATCATATGAGTGTGTAAATACGGCGAAATAAACAGGTAAATCACATACCGTAATAATTCTATTTATAGCCCATGCTCTAATAAACGCCCAGTCCCGACTTTTTGTACAAAAAACGGCCTTTTTTTCGAAAAAAATCAAAAATAGGATGTTATCTAATAAGCGCCCATCCCATGAATCTTAGAAAATAATCCTACCTTTTACTGGTTAAACAGCGAGTTTTCTTATTTCCCTTCTGATGTAAGATGGTATATCACTTTTCTTGTCTATAATTCCATATATTTTATATGAACACGGTATTTCAATGCCCACTCCTTGCACGAACAATAGCACTATCACTGTATTCGTTTTCGAGTTCAAATATGCATGTCAGTATAGTTCCGAAAGGATGATTATTTTTATGAACATAACCTTTCATGGCTGCTTTAACTGAAACTAACACACATGCCGACATATCATATATACATTGTAATGTGTATTGACCCAGGTAAACATGTGCTAATGCAAAGGCGCGCGCTTTTCGTAATTACGTCACGTCACTAGTCTGACATTTCGAGACAGGGGTCCCTCAAGGGAAATTTAATCATTATTAGATTCAAGGCGCTTTGATTTAAAACAATAGGGTGTTGTTTAAATTTGCTTGAAAATGACAGAATCACGAACAAAAATACTTGATACTATATCATGACAGAATAAATTAAATTTAAATCATGTATTTTCTGAGTTTAGCTTGGCCGGTTATAGTACCGATCTAGTACGGCCGTTACCTATTTTTGTACGACTATCACATCATTACTTTCTTATAGTCACCGGTATGTTCAAAAATAAATATTACATCAAGATTTTGAATGTTTGCTGGTGATTTGTCTCTAATATTCGCCCATCCCTAACTTTTGACGACTGATTCAATAAACAAATATGGGCCGATATAATATGGAATCGATAACGGTAATATTTTTTAGTAAATAATAAGTCACAAAATTGTAATTTATTTAACTTATATAATGATCCTTTATAACATAGTTTATTAAAGCCGGCTACCTTGACTTCTGTGTTCATATATGATATGTACATATATAATAGAACCGGCTACCTAGACCTTTAGTCTAGGTAGCCGGAACCGGCTACGTAGACTTTTGGTCTAGGTAGCCGGAACCGGCTACCTAGCCACTGCCAAAAAAATTAGGGCCAGTGGAAACCCTGCTTTACAATTGGATAAAGTATTAAGGAAATTGTACTGGTTTTGCATCACATGGGTATTTAGTAACAAGGTGTGAGAGGTCGTGGGTTCGAATCCCAGTCAACACTTAATTTTTTTCTTTTCTTTTTACTTTTTTTTTAAATATATATTAACACAGCTTAAGGACTTAGAGTCGATATAAAACTCCTATATACCGAGAGTACAATGTATACAGTAATCAAATAAACTTCTGTCTACAAGCTAGACAAATACACAATGTGAAAGGTGCTTGTCTGAAGTGTTGCATAATATGATTATACAGGTGCTGTATGGTACCGTATGGCCTAACGGAACGGAAGATAGCCACACCCTGGACGATTTATGGGAAAAAGTAGTAAAGGTTAATTACATAATTTAAAATCAAAATTATAAAAGATTTTCAGTCATAATAATTTTAAAGCTGCTTACAAAACCATAGTCGGAAACTGGTACTGTAGATAAACCAATTAACGTTAATTAGATTGCCCTTTCGGAGCCCCTGTTTTTTGACGCATGTGCAGATAAGGCCGGTATTGTTTACATCCTTGCAAAGAGTAAAGACTAGGGTCTAACGATTTGTAGATTATTTTTGTAAACAATTTGTATTTAAAAACAAATATAATGAAAACCCTCATTTTTTATCCGAAACTGGTCTGAAACCAGTACACTTCTCATTTAAAAGAATTTCATTCTTTCCAGTCTGTAACTTAACAGACAGAAAAAATGTCTAAATAATTTAAAGGATTATCTGTAAGACAAAAACAAGTACCAATAAAATTGTTGCCCGGAACTGTTAATAGTGTTTTTAGTTTGTAGACAGAATATTCAGTATTTTATATCTACAATTTTACTTGTACTCGAGTACTTTTCATTTTTCGAAGCTTTTTTCACCAAGAAAATCGAAACTTGTACTATACCTGATGATTTACTTTGGTTGATTATTAGAAACCATGGAAAAAATAAGGGATTTATGTGTCAGATAAAAGTTTTTCGAAAAGAAAACAAAGGATTTGTTTTTAAAATTCGCGACATTTTGTAATTGACAGCAAGTGCTCGACTGGTTTACATAATTTTTACTTTTGATCACCCCAAACTGAAGTTACTTTGTTGCACAGTCTACTGTCCGTAAATCTACGATATTTATCCGATATGCATTCGGGTTCTTCCGTCAACACCTACAATGGGCTCACGGAAATTTTCGAAATATTACGGAAACTAATATAATAGGCCTTGTTAAGGGAGATAACTGAGATTAAGCCCGAGAGAGTATATTCAACAACGACAGTCAGTTTTCTGTCAGTCAGGTATTTCATCTGCTTTAATGGATAAATTTCGACTTTTGGTGTCTTCTAATTTTACAAAATTGATCTTATGATTGGCAGTTATTGTACAAAGGGTATCAAGTTAATTCGCCCCCAGTCAACTCGTCCGCCAGTCAATTCGTCCCCCAAATTTGGTCATTTCGTCCCCCTCCTGATAAAAGTTGGTCAACTCGTCCCCCTTTTGGTCAATTCGTCCTCCTTTTGGTAATGTTGTCCCTCCAAATTTTATGAGGCATTTTTTCTTTGATAGGCCTATCGATGAGTTTGAAAATTGGTGAGTTTTAACGGAGTTATATTGGAAATGGTTAACTTAAAATAATAAGGTTGGTTAAAATAATAAAAGAAAAATACTGAAAATATAAGACAATTAACTGAAATAAAATATAAAAATAAATACAAAGCCTTTAAATAGTAATAAAAAAATAATATAGTAAATAATAATTATTAACTTTTTAAGACTCGTAGTAAGAAAAGAGAGAACAATAAATCCTTATCCCTGGATAACTGAAAGTTTTAATTAGAAATACAATGATGGTCTTAAAAACTGACAAGATTTCTCAAGCTAAGTGTACGTTTTAACACTGGTGGCAGCAGCCACCAATAAAAAACGAATAAACAACCCAAATAAACAACTGATGTCTGTCACAGACTACTAAATTCGCAGGTTACAGAGTGCTATTACATACTACTATTTTTTTAGGTTACACACTACTAAATTCTTAAAGGTTATAACACACTAAATAGTTGTTGTTCTTTATTCTATATAAAATTGACCTATTTCCAATGGCCACAGCACACATCAGGACCCATTTTAAATGACTGTTACCTACATTTTATTGAAGAATATTGTCAGTGCTAAATAAAAATCAAAAGAAAAGATGGGGTCATGTTTGATGCAAGAAAAATAATTTCAGTCAAAAACAAACTGCAAAATCAGCTAAAAAATGAGACCCCAAATTATACAAGTGGTGTATGATCTAAGTTTCCAAGAAAAAAATTCTCATGTTATTATTTCATTATGAAAATGCTACCTACATATCAAGCATAGATCTGTCATGTGATTTTAGCAAAAAAAAAATGCAAAGAAACTAAGGAAAATGGCTCTACAGAGCAAAACAATTGAGGACTATTTGTATCCGCCATTATCTGACTACCATTTTTTTTCGCGCCATTTTTCTATTTAGTGTGTTTATGCCTAAAGTTACCTACTGCTAAATTCTAAGGTTCAACACTATTAAATTCTACTGTTACAAACTATTAAATTCTAAGGTTACAGACTGCACTATTAAATTTTAAGGTTACAGACTACTAAATCCTAAGGTTACACACTACTAAATTCTGTGGTTAAACACTACTAAATTCTAAGGTTACACCCTATTATTTTTAAGTTTATACACTACTAAATTCTTAAGGTTGAAGGCTACTAATTTTTTAAAGGTTCAATACTACTAAATTCTTAAGATTACATACTACTAACTTCTTATGGTTACAGACTACTAATTTATAAGGTTTGATACTACTAAATTTTAAGGTCACAGACTACTAAATTCTTAGAGTCACAGACTACAAATTCTTAAGGTTAGAGACTACTAAAATCTTAGTCACAGACTACTAAATTCTTAGGTTACACAGTACAAAATTCTTAAGGTTACAGACAAGTTAATTCTGAAGGTTACACACTACTAAATTCTAAGGTTATAAACTACTAATTTTTAAGGTTACAGACTACTAAATTCTATAGGTTACAAACTACTATGTGTTAAAAGTTATAGACTACTAAATTCTTAAGGTTACAGACTACTAATTTTTAAAGGTGACATACTACTAAATTCTTAAGGTTAGAGACTGTTAAATTCTTAAAGTTAGAGTTACTAATTTTTTAAGGTTACAGAATGCTAAATTCTTAAGGTAACAAACTACTAATTTTTTAGGTTACATACTACTACATTCAGAAGGTTAGAGACAACTAAATTCTTAAAGTCACAGACTACTTAATTCTAAGGTTACAGACTACTATTTTGTAAGATTACAGACTACTAACTTCTTAAGGTAACAAACTACAAAATTCTACTGCTCAGCTAACTCCTCCTGTAGTCAACTCGTCATCTTCTTTGGGAGGGGGTGGGGGGAAAGAGTTAGCTTAAACAATTGCTCTGTTACTACTTATTAGCCAGTTTTGTTTGAAAATATTTTTTAGCTTTACTTGTAGAGGTTGTAGGTATATAAGGCCAATTCCAACAGCCTTGCTGTTTGGTTAACACTTTAGTGATGCGGTCAGCCTTACAGCTCACGAGGTCCGGGGTTTGATCCTCGATAGAGTTTGTGGTATTATACTACAATGGCGACGAGGATGTTTGACGGATTCATGCATTTTAATGAGGCCAGAAATTGATAGTAGGTTTAGTTGATGCCTCGGGCTAGAAACTGATAGGAAGTTCAGTTGATGCCTCAGGCTAGAAATTGATAGGAAGTTTGGTTGATGCCGCTGGCTAGAAACTGATAGGAGGTTCAGTTAATGCCCTGGGTTAGAAACTGATAGGAGGTTCATCTGATGCCTTGGGCTAGAAACTGATAGGCAGTTCAGTTGATGCCTCTGGGTTTTTCTTCTTCAGAATAGGGGCCGTTTATAGGCCCCTTCCCCTCAGAAAATTTCTTTTAAATCATGCAGTTTTCCCCAAAAATTTACTTTACATTAGGTTTTTTGTTCCCCTTTGCCCAAATACCAAACTTTTTTTTTCCCAAATCACTGGCCTGGGCCCCTTCCCCTCCTGGTAAAAGAGAACCTGTAAGCAGCCTCGTGCTAGACACTGATAGGAGGTTGGAATTTTGACAGATTTATGCCCCTTTTTAACTTCTTTTTTGGTTAAAGTTTTTGATAAAGTCAAATATCTCTGTTACTACCAACGCTTTAGATTTGCAACTTAAAATAGGTATTTACTATCAAAGTCTACACCTTGAGAAACAATCCCCATAACTCTGATTTAAATTTTGACAGAATTATGCCCCTTTTTAACTTAGAATTTTTGGTTAAAGTTCTTGATAAAGTCAAATATCTCTGTTACTATCAAAGCTTTTGACTTTAAACTTAAAATGTTATTTACCATCAAAGTCTACACCAGGAGAAACAATCCCCATAACTCTGATTGAATCTGACAGAACTAGGCCCAGTTTTAACTTCGAATTTTTTGTTAAAATTTTTGATAATGTCAAATATCTCTGTTACTATTAAAGCCTTTGACTTCAAGCTCAAAATAGGTATTTACTATCAAAGTCTATACTAGGAGACACAATTCCCATAACTCTGATTTGAATTTTAACAGAATAATGCCCCTTTTTAACTTGGAATTTTTGGTTAAAGTTTTTGATAAAGTCAAATATATCTGTTACTATTAAAGCTATTGACTTGAAACTTAAAATACTTACTTACCATCAAAGTCAACACCAGGAGAAACAATCCCCATAACTCTGATTGAATCTGACAGAACTAGGCCTAGTTTTAACTTAAAATTTTTTGTTAAAATTTTTGATAAAGTCAAATATCTCTGTTACTATTAAAGCTTTTGACTTCAAACTCAAAATAGGTATTTACTATCAAAGTCTATACTAGGAGACACAATTCCCATAACTCTGATTTGAAATTTGACAGAATTATGCCCCTTTTTAACTTGGAATTTTTGGTTAAAGTTTTTGATAAAGTCAAATATATCTGTTACTATTAAAGCTATTGACTTGAAACTTAAAATACTTACTTACCATCAAAGTCAACACCAGGAGAAACAATCCCCATAACTCTGATTGAATCTGACAGAACTAGGCCCAGTTTTAACTTAAAATTTTTTGTTAAAATTTTTGATAAAGTCAAATATCTCTGTTACTATTAAAGCTTTTGACTTCAAACTCAAAATAGGTATTTACTATCAAAGTCTATACTAGGAGACACAATTCCCATAACTCTGATTTGAATTTTGACAGAATTATGCCCCTTTTTAACTTTGAATTTTTTGTTGAAATGTTTGATAAAGTCAAATATCTCAGTTACTATTAAAGCTTTTGACTTGAAACTCAAAATAGTTATTTACTATCAAAATCTACACCAGGAGACACAATTCCCATAACTCTGATTTGAATTTTGACAGAATTATGTCCCTTTTTAACTTGGAATTTATTTAGTCAGAGTCAAGCACTGAGAAAAGTCGAACGCGCTGTCTTACGGACAGCTCTTGTTAACTTAGAATTTTTGATTAAAGTTTTATAAAACGTCCAATATCTCTGTTACTATCAAAGCTATTGACTTGAAATTTAAAATAGTTATTTACTATCAAAGGCTACACCATAAGAAAGAACCACCATAACTAGAATTTTGACAGATTTATGCCCCTTTTACTTGAAAAGTTCTTATTCAGAGTCAAGCACTGAGAAAAGTCAAGTGTGCTGTCTAAAGTTACATTTTGTACAGTTAACATGACAGACAAAATGTAAATTCAGGTATTCTCTGCTAATGAATGTCAGAATAGAGGTACACTATAGTTGTCATAAAACAAAAGATAAATCTACCAAAACCTGTTCCCACCAGACATCTCAAGGCTTTGATTTACATTCCTGACCAAACAAAGTGATACCGATAAAGTAAATTGTTATTTGTTTCAAATTAAATTCAAACACTAATATAATTTCTAGATTTTCATCCAGTCATAGCTTACCAATCTTCAACAAGACATCCATCTGTAGTTGAAATTGTGTAGCAGTCCAGTAACACGGTGGGGAAACCACGTGACTAACTTGGATAACGTGCACGCAAAAGTGCTAAAAATAGGCCCGCTTCAGGTATGTTTTTTCACTATAACTTTTTTGATCCGCAATTGTTTTAAACGAGATAACGTGCATAAACCCCGCAATAAAAAGCTCTTTCAGCGCATATATGTAACTTGATGAAACTCCCTCCCGTTTTTACGTAATCCTTGCCCAACCGATTCGAAAGATGCAAAATATTTTGGTAACGAACACGTCTGTTCACAAGTTACGCACCTAGCACAGATTCTGCAGAGAATTTTCGCTGGAATTTAGGTTTAAAATAAAGCTTGTCATTGTCCAAAGTCCTGTACCAAATATTTAAGGCCTATGCTATTTTGAAATTATGAATTAGGTGGGTGGGGTACATAATATTATTTCTGATTAATTTCGAAGTTACTGTAAAACAAACTTATTCCAATGTGACAATACATCAAAACCATGAAGTGCTGAACTCTTACTTTAATTTAAAAAGTAAAGTGGGAAAAGTTATCAGTATGTTCGTGTCCACAATTTTCGGGGTGGGTAAGTATTCTATGTCATCGCGCATAACTGCGAAAAACTATAACATACATAATAAAGCTAAACTATCCGTGTAAATGAGCTGAGAGCTATTTTTCTATTTCCGTTTATTACTTTTCTAAAAAAAACACATTACAATTTACCAGGTGTTGGCAAAATTTGTCATTTTTGTGCACATGCCTTTACCATTTAAGAAGTCCGAACTATAGGTATGGTGTGCGAGAGGGGGCCTGAGCGCTTACGTAGTGCTCATTTACATGGAATTGTATCTGCATATATATATATGAATTTTATAGGTAGATAAAATTATTTATGTCATTGTTGTACATTTGGAGCAAATCGGTCCTATTCTGAAATATGTTAATTTATATACTACGGTAAAGCCAATCAATGAATTCCTTTTTATACCGTTGAACCAATCGTGAAACGGCCATCTTCCTTCTTCGTCAGCATTCAAGAGTGAATAGCACGCTTCTTTCTTTAATTTTATTTTGGCTAATTTCTGGTTTTATCTTACCACCACATGCCATTCCGCCTCCTCTTTCAAGTGACCAATTTTCTAATTTTGAGAGATTTCTCTTAATATGCAAATTCATCTACATTTCTTGATATGCTTTCGGCGGTTATATCCGCCCTAATATGTGAATATATATATTTTGTTATGGTATTGGACTGTAATCCATTCAGATATGAGAACAATCTATTTGTTAAGGACGGTATGTTTCGCCCAGATATGTGAAAATATAAATTGGTTAAGGTATTTTTCGGCGGTATTTTCTGCCCAGACATGTGAAAATATATATATTTTTCTAATGTATTGTTTTGCAATGGCGGTATTTTTCGCCCAGATATGTGAAAATATATATTTGTTAAGGTATTGTTCGGCAAAATAAATGTTGCCCTTTTTCAGTCAACACTTACTTCACTCATATTTTCCCATACATAGTCCTCAGGGTCAGTGCTTCGTTGTGAACAGATGCAGATAAATAACTTTATCATAAGTCCGCAAAGTGCAACAAAAGAAATAGCAGTATTAATTTTGTAATAATATTATTTATTTACAAGGTATGTCTGACAAATGACATCGAGAATTCTAACTTTAGAAAGCTGCATTTTCAAGTACCTGAATTTTTCCACTTTGGTTAAAAAGAGTTTTTTTTACAATAGATAATGACTGACTACAGAAGGTAATAAAAATACCATTGACTAGAGAATGCTACAACCTACTAAACTTCAGAGTTTGTTTAAAATTATATTGAACACGTTTGCTTTAATTTAAGGTGAAAAATAAACTAGAACTCTATGATAAAAATCGAATAAATCATTTCGAACATGTTAGACAGTGAGAAAGCAAACATATCTTACGTATTATTTAGCATGGATGATTTGAACTGTGAATATATACTTTTTACACTTAACATTTAATACCACGAGTACACACATATATACATATATATTTACCTTAACCCTTTATACAATAGGAATATATTTGTTTTACCTGTAAGATTAAAGCATAACCCCTCGTGAACAAATAATGCATGTGGCGTTCACTGTTGATATATAATTGTAATATTATATTTTGACGTTAGACTGAAACAGACAAACCCTTTTTGCATATTCATTTATATAGAACAAACAAACAAAAACGGGAGCAATGTTTATTTTCTTTGATTGTGAGTAACACCGAAACGACACAATGAACTTTTCCCAGGTTTTGTTGGTGGTGAAAGGCTCCAGGGGTCCCTCCAGGCATTTTTTGAGGCTCAGACTAGTACCTAGATCGAGACACTAACCTCAGTTGGATGGCTTCCTTACGTGAAAAGTTTCACACCTCAAGTGGGTTTTTGACCCCACGTCGGTGATGGGCGAGGAATTCGAAGCCAGCGACCATGACCATCAAGTTTTTATTTTGCAAGTATAAAACATAAATATTCAATTAAATTCGTAAACATAACTGACAATGACATTTACCACGTCGGAAGTTACAAATGGTTTGCCGAATACACCATACTTTTAAATACAGAAGTTTACACACCATGTGGGTCGGAAAGCACGAAATTTACGTTCTTGAACGTATATGTGAATAGTTACTTTTGAAATGTAAACAAAGGCATAAAAGTAACGTGTTTTCATGTTCGTGGTAAGGATCGACTTGTGATTGTCAATGTTCCGATACGGAATATATATGAATGTATAAACACGAGCCGTTTCATCTTACAGGACTTACAAGAACATAGTAAGCGGTTGTTTATTTATTGTATTTATGTTCTAGTAACCTTTGACACTGATTTCGAGGACAGACCGGGTTTGTGACATATACATGTCTGTTGTTGGGCTGGAAAAAGATAGATCCAAAATTTATACTAAAAGCTATATTGCATAATGTTTCGTTATTTCTGTGCATACAATTCGGTTGTTTGAAGGTTAGAATATCAGAAAATTACAGGAAATAAAACATGTCTTTAAAAAAAGTACCGATTTTCATCATTTGTTTGGTTGGCGCATGATTACAAATTTAATGTTAGTAGGCCGTGATGTCCATGAAGCCGTGTTTTTAAAGTGATAATTTTGATGACACGTTGGTTTTATTTTGTATTGGTGAGTGATCGTTAAGTGATCAGAAAGATCGGACAGTGGGATGTTATAAAAAGTGATGTTTTATTTAGATTAGAAAGTCAATCGTACTCTACAATAAGGAAATCTAAGGTAAAATACTCCTTTTATTTCGTTCACTGAAGAAAACATGGCGAACACAGTTTTGTAAAAGAGCGGTGCACGTGTGATTCGTATAACATAGTTTAACGGCGTTTTCTTAGAAGCTAACGCTCAGCTCATTTACATGACATATCCTTGATTGAGAATATATATATGTATATATATGAGAGACTTACGGTACCAAATACTTAACCCGAAATTTCTATGCATTTTCTTCTAGTGCACTGTTGGGACATGTTTTTGAGTGTCATTGATACTTTATAATTTATTCGGAGATACATTTTCTTATAATTATTAGTTTCTTTTTGATCCCCGTGCATTTCTCGCGTTGTTACGACAATCTCAGTTTTACATACGAATTTTGCATTGTCGAAATAGCATAGTCCTTAACATGACTATTCAGGAATATTAAAGATATCGTAAGACAAAGGGTGCGGTAACGTACACGTTGCGGTTTTTCAGGAGGTGACGTACACGTCATTTTTCCCCAGAGGGTAACGTACACGTCAAAGACTATTTATCATGCATGTAGAACATCTTTGTCTTTAAATGACTGAACTGTAAACATTTTGATATTGTTAAAAAAGATGCAGATGCTGGGAATAGGCTGTTTTTCTTTCGGTAGGTTAGTATATACAGAGATGCTACAGTGAAAATGAATAGCAGTTGGAATTTTATGGTCTAAACGTGTATGTTATTTTGACAAGTAGACATTGTTAGCAGTTGCCATTTTAATTGTTAACTTTTTTTTCCAAATATCAAAAGTTAATTAGGTTTCTGGGAATAAACCATGTAGTTCTGTCTGTCAGCAATGTTTCATCAAATCCATATGTTCAAATCTTCTTGATGACCCGTTGAAACATTTTTTATATTGTTAAAAAGATGCTGGAATTAGTATAAATTCTGAACGATAACTCGAACGATAGCATGTTTGATAACCATGATTCTTCTTCATTAAAACGTTAGAATACAGAAAATCTTTTTGTTTAATATGACAGCATGCACCTTATTAGTATCATTGACAAATTTTTGAGTCTATCATGCATGGGACCATAACAATCAACCGATAATATAAACACGTTGTCGTTTAAATTATCGTGCGGGAGTAATATGTTATTCTTTCTGTAGGTTAGTGACATTTTGTTGGTCAGCTAGTTATTCATTTAGACCTCCTTACTGAAACAACATATCAGTATTGACCCAAATTTTGCATATCTAAGGACTATAGCCATTCCATGGTAGATTAAATTATAAATGCTGACATATTCTGATAATATAGATCTATAAATGCGTTAATTACATCCAAAGCTTTAAAGTAACAGCCTTGGTTAAGTTTAGGTTGTTCATTCACAAAATCAAATACCTTATACATTTTGATAATGATTTCATTATTATATAATTTATTGTACAGGTATAAGCATTAACGAGATTATAATTAACTATTAAACTAAACTAAGCTATATTGGATCGCAAAAAAAAAGTTAGAAAATGTCGCAAAAAATCTGAGTTTTTTTTTAAAACAAGTACAGTTGACTTAGACAGTTTTTGTGTCGCCTACTACAAAGAAGCTGCGACATATAGGGATCACTTTTCCGTTGTCTGTCCGTCTGGCGACCGGCTGGTGTCCGTCAAGCTTCTTGTCCGGAGCATAATTCAAGAAGTAATAAAGGTGCTAATTTGTTACTTCACACAATGATCGAACACAGTGAGAGGATGTGCAGTATCAAAGAACCATAACTCTAGGTGGTCCCATTTTTCAATTATCTCCCCTTATCCTTATAAAAAAGACTTGTCCAGAGCCCAAGTCAAAAACTATTTGAAGAATTGACTCGATACTTTACACATTGGCAGAAGAGTGCAGTGTGATGGTCACATTTTTAAATAACCTCCCCTTATCATTATATAGAAAGCTTGTCTGAAGCCCAAGTCGAAATTATATAAAGGATTGATTTGATACTTTGCACATAAATAAATAGAGGTTCAATGAAAGGAAGTACAGTGTCAAAGAACCATAACTCTAACTCACCTTATTTTTGAATAACCTCCCTTTATCTATGAAAAAACTTGTCTGGAGCCAATGTCAAAACCATATAAAGGATTGTCTTGATACTTGATACATTGATAGAGGTCAGTGAAGCAAAGTGCAGTGTCAAAGAACCTTTACTTCAGCTGACCCCATTTTTGAATCACCTCCCTTTATGCATGAAAAGGAAAAGCAAGAAGCTTGACTGAAGCCCAAGCCAAAAACTATGAAGGATTGATTTGCTACTTTGCACATTAATACAGGTCAGTGAAAGATAGTGCAGTGATAAGGAATCATAATCTCTTACTGACTCCATTTTTAATTACCTCCTGTATGTATAAGAAACTTGTCTGGAATCCAAGTAAAAACAATATAAAGGATTGACTTGATACTTCGCACATTAGTAGAGGTCATTCTTCTTTCTCTTATGTGTACTACTCTAGCATTTGTCCCCAGCAGGCGACACGTTGCGATCTTATTATTCATATTGAAGCGCAATAATTTTTGGACAATAAATTTACACTGCGACTATAAGAATCTATTATACTGACTTTTATTTGACATGATATACAAATATAAACATGTCAAAAAGAGAAGTAACAAGTTTTTTCTGTTGTTATTTTTAGACAAAGGGTCGTCCAAAAAAGTTTTTCCCACAACAGTGATAGGTTCACGCTCCACTATGTCTCTTCTTGTGCGCCTTTAAATTACTTTTTCTCCGAAAAGACATTCCACACTCTGGCAAATATATTCATTCTCCGTACTATAATAGATAATAGTTTTACTGCTGTTACTCTCGGTGCAACAATGATACCTATATGCGTATTTAATACTCTTTTTGTTTGTCTTTGATTTACGTCCTTTTTCAAAAGTCAGAATCATATGGTGCGGACAACTAAACTAACTATCGTTACTGGAAAGAACAAGTTCTAGGCTTCCATCCCCGTAAGCAACTGTCAACTTTTTCACTCAAAGATACATGGTCAGTTGCGCATATGATGGATTTAGAGCAAAATAATTTCAAAATTTTATCATTTTACCTATTTATGTATAGATATACAAGAGCAGTAAATGTGTAATTATTTCCAAGCTTGGATGAGGACGACGCTACTCATTTTCACTGTAGCATTTCTGTATATACTAACCTACCGAAAGAAAAACAGCCTATTCCCAGCATCTGCATCTTTTTTAACAATATCAAAATGTTTACAGTTCAGTCATTTAAAGACAAAAATGTTCTACATGCATGATAATAGTCTTTGACGTGTACGTTACCCTCTGGGGAAAATGAGTGTTACGTCACCCCTGAAAACCCGCAACGTGTACGTTACCGCACCCTTTGTCTTACGATATCTTTAATATTCCTGAATAGTCATGTTAAATATTTGGTACAGGACTTTGGACAATGACAAGCTTTATTTTAAACCTAAATTCCAGCGAAAATTCTCTGCAGAATCTGTGCTAGGTGCGTAACTTGTGAACAGACGTGTTCGTTACCAAAATATTTTGCATCTTTCGAATCGGTTGGGCAAGGATTACGTAAAAACGGGAGGGAGTTTCATCAAGTTACATATATGCGCTGAAAGAGCTTTTTATTGCGGGGTTTATGCACGTTATCTCGTTTAAAACAATTGCGGATCAAAAAAGTTATAGTGAAAAAACATACCTGAAGCGGACCTATTTTTAGCACTTTTGCGTGCACGTTATCCAAGTTAGTCACGTGGTTTCCCCACCGTGAGTAACTGGATGCCTAGCCTGGCCAGTAGAGGTTTCTAGGTGTCTGGTGATCCATCTGGTTATTATTAAACAGAGTAATGAATTAAGACCATTACATGCACACAGGCTGTTGAGAGCTTTAAGTTAGCTTTCGCTCATCATGATTAAATGACCAGCAACTCACCATGGTCCTGTATATATAGATACAAAACTTATTGAGCTAATTTAAAAAAAAACTGAAAAAAAACAAACATCCCTCTAGCCTTAAAGACACTGGGTTACAAGATCCCCTTCATGGTGTTGCAGGATCTATCATAATCCCTTTTCATTCAACATCCCTTATTTATAATTAAATAGAGAGTAATGTCTAAATTGTTTGACAGAGACAATTGGAATGGGCTATAGGAAACTATAATAATGCATCTGGTTGGTGTTTACAAACACTAGCAGCTAGCAGTTTGGTATATCTGCCGATTAGTTTATTCTCCATCTTTTGTAAGATGAATGCGTAAATGTTACATCTTCTGTTCAGGCTGATCACTACGAAATCAAATGTAAGCCTCCGCAGGTCTAGTCACAAGTAGTTCAAATATAAAAGTGCTAATCCTTTTAGCTCACCTGAGCCAAAGGCTCATGGTGAGCTTTTGTGACCGCTCAATGTCCGTCGTGTGTCGTGCGTCGTCCGTCCGTCAACAATTTCTAAAAAAATCTTCCTCTTGAAAACCACTGGGCAGAATTACACCAAACTTCATAGGAATGATCCTTGGTTGGTCCCCTTTCAAAATTGCTCAAAGAATTTAATTCCATGCAGAACTCTGGTTGCCATGGCAGCCGAAAGGAAAAACTTTAAAAAATCTTCTTCTCCAAAACCACAGGGCCTCGGGCTTTGATATCTGGTGTGTAGCATCATTTAGAGGTCCTCTACCAAAAATGTTCAAATGATCCCCGTAGGGTCAAATATGGCCCCGCCGGGATTGTTCAAATTATTCCCCTAAGGTCAAATGTGGCCTCGCCCTGGGGGTCCCAAGTTTTACATAGACTTATATAGGCAAAAAAGTTTAAAAATCTTCTTGTCTGAAACCACAACACTTAAGACCTTTGATATTTGGTTTGTAGCATTGTCTTATGGTCCTCAACCAAACTTGTTCAAATTGTACCCCTTGGGTGAAAAGCCCTGGGGGTCCCAAGTTTTATATAGACTTATATAGGAAAAAGCTTTAAAAATCTTCTTCAAAGAATTGAATTCCATGCAGAACTCTGGTTGCCATGGCAACCGAAAGGAAAAACTTTAAAAATCTTCTTCTCAAAAACCAGATGCCCTAGAGCTTAGATATTTGGTGTGAAGCATTGCCTAGTAGACCTCTACCAAATTTGTTCAAATCATGACCCCGGGATCAAAATTGACCCCGCCCCAGGGGTCACTTGATTTTACATAGGAAAATCTTAAAAAATCTTCTCAAAAACCAGAAGCCCTAAAGCTTGGATATTTGACATGTAGCATTGCCTAGTGGACCTCTACTAAAATTATTCAAATCATGACCCCAGGGTCAAAATTGACCCCGCCCCAGGGGTCACTTGATTTTACATAGGAAAATCTTCAAAAAAAATTTAAAAAATAAACCAGAAGGCCTAGAGCTTAGATATTTGACATGTAGCATTGCCTAGTGGACCTCTACAAAAGTTGTTCAAATCATGACCCCCGGGGTCAAAATTGACCTCGCCCCAGGGGTCACTTGATTTTACATAGGAAAATCTTAAAAAAAAATCTAAAAATAAACCAGAAGGCCTAGAGCTTAGATATTTGACATGTAGCATTGCCTAGTAGACTTCTACAAAATTTGTTCAAATCATGACCCCAGGGTCAAATTGACCCAGCCCCAGGGGTTACTTGATTGTACATAGGGAAATCTTCATAAATTTGCTAAAAATAAACCAGAAGGCCTAGATCTTAGATATTTGATATGTAACATTGCCTAGTAGACTTCTACAAACATTGTTCAAATCATTACCCCAGGGGTAAAATTGGCCCCCCGCAGGGGTTACTTGATTGTACATCAGAAAATCTTCCAAAAATTTCTAAAAATCATCAGTTTGACATTTGAAACATATAGCTCATATTACTCAGGTGAGCGATCCAGGGTCATCTTGACCCTCTTGTATAGGAAAAATACTTAAAAAAATCATCTGATCCTCTTTCCAAGACTGTTTAATAATAATAATTACCTGATGACCCCAAGTAATATGATGTCACTTGACTCTGACCTTGACCTACCTTCTTGTTTTTTAAGAAGCCTTGAAATTTTGATGACATACACAGTTTTGCACACAAATTGTAAAACTGAATTTCATTGACCATGAATATGACCTGACTTTCTTAATATTTTATCATCAGTTTGACATTTGAAACATGTAGCTCATATTACTCAGGTGAGCGATCCAGGGTCATCATGACCCTCTTGTTTCCTTTCCTAGTGCCTTTTCTCAACAGCAACGTGTTTACTTTTACCCTACCGCGTTTCAGTATGTATCACTTTGCATTCTATGGATATCGGCATGTTCCTATTGCATGCTAGGCAAAAATGGCGGCGTAAGAATTTAATGTCTCGAAAAGAGAAATTGAAAGAAGCGAAAAGTAGTAAATTTAGCGGGATGTATTTAACAAACTGTAGTTTTCTTATATAAAAGTTAACACCCCCCTTTTCTTTTTGTTTTTCTAAAGTAGCGATATAGTTCTTTATGAATACAAGTCTCTGAAAATCTGATATGCTAGAAAATGTCGAAAACCCGTTATGAAGTAAGTGGATTTTATATGAAATAAAGAACAGCTGGATTTAGTGGTGTTCGGCCTATAAGGGGGCAACACATGGTATTTTGCCAAACTCCCCGAAAATCAATGAAAATGCCATTAATCTATTCTTTATGATGTAAATTGGTGACAAATGGCTAAAAACTCCTAAATTTCTTGTTTTTGGAATTTAGAACCAATTTTCGACCAGGTGGCTCTATTTTGGCCGGTTTTAGGACCTAGTAAATGTCTTTTCTTGCATTTTAGCACTGCAGTTGTCTAAATATTATTGAAATTAGCATGTTTCTGAATGAAAATGATAAACATCGTAACGATTGAATGGATCTTGAATCAAAATTCCACGAATACTTATTTTTTAAAGGTAAAACAAATTGAAATATTACTTGCACAGGGCTAAATTTCGCGTATTTTTGGAATGGGGTGACCTGTAATAAATTGTCATTTCTCTAGATTTTCTCAATATTTTGCAATGAAACTAAGCAGAATCATTGTGAAATAGGTGTACATTGAGAATGAATGCAAATTCTTGGAAAAATCAAACACAAAAATTTTCTTATACAGAGACACTTTGACTAGGTTTTAACTAATTATTGAAACTGTGATTTTTAGCTGGACTATTCGAAGAATAGTCTAGCTATTCTACTCACCCTGGCGTCGGCGTCACACCTTGGTTAAGTTTTTGCATGCAAGTACATACAGCCATCAATTAAAGGCATATAGCTTTGAAACCTATTTTTTCTTTTTCTAGGTCAATAACCAACCTCTCTGGGTCAAGTCCCATAACTCTGACATGTATTTTGAGCAAATTATGCCCCCTTTTGGACTTAGAAAATTTTGGTTAAAGTTTTACATGCAAGTTACTATCTCCAAAACTAATGCAGATATTGATTTGAAACTTCACATGTGTCTTCGGGGTTATAAAACTAGTTGATAGCAGCAAGTCCCATAACTCTGACTTTGATTTTGGCCAAATTATGCCCCCTTTTGGACTTAGAAAATTCTGGTTAAAGTTTTGCGTGCAAGTACATACAGCTATTTCTAAAAGGCATATAGATTAGAAACTTATTTTTTCTTTTTCTAGGTCAATTACCAACCTCTCTGGGTCAAGACCCATAACTCTGACATGTATTTTGAGCAAATTATGCCCCCTTTTAGACTTAGAAAATTTTGGTTAAAGTTTTACATGCAAGTTACTATCTCCAAAACTAATGCAGATATTGATTTGAAACTTCACATGTGTCTTCGGGGTTATAAATCTAGTTGATAGCAGCAAGTCCCATAACTCTGACCTTCATTTTGGCCAAATTATGCCCCCTTTTGGACTTAGAAAATTCTAGTTAAAGTTTTGCGTGCAAGTACATACAGCTATTTCTAAAAGGCATATAGATTTGAAACTTATTTTTTCTTTTTCTAGATCAATTACCAACCTCACTGGGTCAAGTCCCATAACTCTGACATGTTTTTTGAGCAAATTATGCCCCCTTTTAGACTTAGAAAATTTTGGTTAAAGTTTTACATGCAAGTTATTATCTCCAAAACTTATGCAGATATTGATTTGAAACTTCACATGTATCTTCGTGGTTATAAAACTAGTTGATAGCAGCAAGTCCCATAACTCTGACCTTCATTTTGGCCAAATTATGTCCCCTTTTGGACTTAGCAAATTCTGGTTAAAGTTTTGCGTGCAAGTACATACAGCTATTACTAAAAGGCATATAGATTTGAAACTTATTTTTTCTTTTTCTAGATCAATTACTAACCTCACTGGATCAAGTCCCATAACTCTGGCATGTATTTTGGGCAAATTATGCCCCCTTTTGGACTTTGAAAATTCTGGTTAAAGTTTTACATGCAAGTTTCTATCTCCAAAACTAATGCAGATATTGAATTGAAACTTCACATGCCCTTCGGGATTATAAAACTAGTTGATAGCAGCAAGTCCCATAACTGATATGCATTTTGGTCAAATTATTCCCCCTTTTGAACTTAAAACTCTTTTGATATTTAACCTTTTTGGGTAATATTTTCCTGCTTCTGGGACAATATTTCGAATAGTCGAGCTTGGCTGTCTTACGGACAGCTCTTGTTTTTTTTAAATCTTCTAAATCTTTTATTTTTGATTAAGGTGGCTAAAATTGAAAATGGATATGTAAAGAAATAAACATGATTTTCTCAGCTTGCCATTTCATGTAAAAAAGAAAAAAATATCTTCAAATTTTTAATATCAATGTTTAATTAATAATATTATCAAACAATTTCAATCTGATGTTTTGTCTCATGTATTGTAATAATTCATGTTCTACCTCATGTTGTCACGTATTATTACCTGAGAGAAATCAATCAAATTAAATGTAAATTGTAAGACTTGAAAGTATTTTACATGGAAAGGAAACATTCTGCATTGAGTTAGGTAAGTGCTTTTAGCTAATTTTCATAAAATAATTAATGAACTAATGCTATATTTAACTTTTCCTAAAAACAGAATGGTAATATTTAAGGAGTATTAATTATCATAAAAAATTAGTTATTTTTTCCTTGCAACTGCTGTGACAGTTTTTTTTTTAAAGAATAATTTTCTTCTGTCAACAAAGAAAATCTCTTAAATACTTAAATGTGTCTGTTTCATTTCAGTAGATGTAACTATCAGTGTAGATAAATTATTAATTAAAGATGCAAGTGATCACTTCATTAAAGCTGTCTCCATATACTTCACTAAGTCCAGCAAACAATGTCAGCATGCCAAAACTCATATTTAGAATTTAGCATGCTCACTTTAAATGTGATTAACCCTTACTCTGCTTAATTTCTATAATGAACTTGTCCATCTTTCAATCTGGACAGTACCATTTACTGTTAAAAGGGATGCGTACCTAAAAGATACTGACTGTATAGCAAACAGTGAAGATCATGATGACACAGTCATTCACTTCAGAAATAAAACATATTATATATAAAGTAATAAAGAAAATTCTGAATTTCAAAAATAAATGCATGTAAGTAATAATTATGTAATTATCAATAAAATTTTGAGATTTTAAAACTCATTAAAACCCTATTGATTTTGAGGTGAGTAGATCAAAGGTCAAGGTCACAGTGACCCACAACAATTTTGCTGACAATTACTTAAGAACGCTTGGGCGTTAATTATTGATTTGAGGTCAGTATGTCAAATGTCCAGTGCACATTGACCAAATAATGTCTGTTCCTTGTGCAGTTACTGAATGCATCAAGGGGTGGGGGTGCATTTTGTGTTCTACGAGGACTTGGTTTCTTTTGGAGTTCTTCAAACTTTAACAAAGTTAAACATCAAAAATAAGTATACACAAGGTTCAAGAGCATGGTGTCGGTAAGCAACTGGATTAAATCTTTTTCTTCTCAAACTGTCCTTGATGGTGTTTCCTCTGATGAACCTCCCTGTAAAATCCCATCAAAAAGTCCTGCTCAGTGGGTTTTTTTTCAGCACACTTAGGCAAAATGAAAAAGAAAAAAAAACTCTGTATCAGTTAAAATAAAAATTTGTTTGTGGCATTAAGGGAACTAGTAGTTCTTTCACTGTTAGCCAGAGCTGAAAGTCATTGTCTGATGTCCATGTCTGATGTTGCAAGTTATCAGAACTCTAACAATCTTGATTTTATTTGCAGAATAAGCATCAAGACAAGAACAATGTCCAAATCTCTTCTAAAAGGGAAGGCACTCTGTGTGATTACTGGAGCAAGTCGGGGATATGGAAGATGTCTGGCTGAAATGTTTGTTACACATCTTCCAGCTGGGTCACTTCTACTGCTCCTTGCTAGAAATACTGACCAACTTACAGAAGTTTCAGCACGGTTAACTTCATTAAACAATTCAGTGAGAGTAGCATGGGAGAAATTTGATCAGTCAAATGTAACAGATTGTTCTCAAGAAAATATTCACAGCATTCTAAGTAAAGCAGAAATAAGGTTGCAAGATTTCAATAGTGTTTTTCTGGTTCATAATGCCGGCTCAGTTGGAGATCTCACAAAGTACGCCTGGGAGTTCAGTGATGGAAACATGGTGGCAAACACAATAAACTTAAATGTTACTGGCACAGTTCTGCTGAATGCATCGTTACTCAATGAAATAAGAAAATATGATATTAAGCAGAAGATTGTGGTGAATGTTTCCTCGCTGGCAGCAATACAGCCTTTTTCCTCCTGGTCTCTCTACTGTGCAGGTAAGTTTCTCCACTGGCAGCAATACAGCCTTTTTCCTCCTGGTCTCTCTACTGTGCAGGTAAGTTTCCTCGCTGGCAGCAATACAGGCTTTTCCCTCCTGGTCTCTCTACTGTGCAGGTAAGTTTCCTCGCTGGCAGCAGTACAGCCTTTTTCCTCCTGGTCTCTCTACTGTGCAGGTAAGTTTCTCCACAGGTAGCAATACAGGCTTTTCTCTCCTGGTCTCTCTGCTTTGCAGGTAAGTTTCCTGGCTGGCAGCAATACAGGCTTTTCCCTCCTGGTCTCTCTACTGTGCAGGTAAGTTTCCTCGCTGGCAGCAATACAGCCTTTTCCCTCCTTGTCTCTCTACTGTGCAGGTAAGTTTCTCCACTGGCAGCAATACAGGCTTTTCTCTCCTGGTCTCTCTGCTTTGCAGGTAAGTTTCCTGGCTGGCAGCAATACAGGCTTTTCCCTCCTGGTCTCTCTACTGTGCAGGTAAGTTTCCTCGCTGGCAGCAATACAGCCTTTTCCCTCCTGGTCTCTCTACTGTGCAGGTAAGTTTCCTCACTGGCAGCAATACAGCCCTTACCCTCCTGGTCTCTCAACTGTGCAGGTAAGTTTCCTCGCTGGCAGCAATACAGCCTTTTCCCTCCTGGCCTCTCTACTGTGCAGGTAAGTTTCCTCGCTGGCAGCAATACAGGCTTTTCCTTTCTGGTCTCTCAACTGTGCAGTTAAGTTTCTTGGCTGGAAGCAATACAGCCTTTTCCCTCCTGGTCTCTACTTTGCAGGTAAGTTTCCTTGCGGGAAGCAATACAGCCTTTTCCCTCCTGGTCTCTACTGTGCAGGTAAGTTTCCTCGCTGGCAGCAGTACAGCCTTTTCCCTCCTGGTCTCTACTGTGCAGGTAAGTTTCCTCGCTGGCAGCAGTACAGCCTTTTCCCTCCTGGTCTCTACTGTGCAGGTAAGTTTCCTCGCTGGCAGCAGTACAGCCTTTTCCCTCCTGGTCTCTACTGTGCAGGTAAGTTTCGTCGCTGACAGCAGTACAGGCTTTTCCCTCCTGGTCTTTATACTGTGCAGGTAAGTTTCCTCGCTGGCAGCAGTACAGCCTTTTCCCTCCTGGTCTCTCTACTGTGCAGGTAAGTTTCCATGCTGGCAGCAGTACAGCCTTTTCCCTCCTGGTCTCTACTGTGCAGGTAAGTTTCTTCGCTGACAGCAGTACAGGCTTTTCCCTCCTGGTCTTTATACTGTGGAGGTAAGGTAATTACAGCTACTAGGGATGTTTCAAATAAGAATTTAACCAATTTGCTGACCTAAAAACCTAACTCAATATATATATACTATAGATTTTTTTATTTATTTATTTATTTATATATATAAATACTATATATATACTAGTAATGCAGCAGTTTGATCGTGTTTATTATTGATATGATTGATTAATTGGCTTTTGTTTGTACTAAAAAGTACATTTTTCTGTATCAATCATTTTTCAACAAGATATATAAAGTCAAATAATACATTTTCTGCAGTGATATTATGCCTTCTTATTTCATATCATTGAGGGAACTTTGACTACCACTGTTTTTCCAAGAGAATTATGACCACTCTGTAATTTCTATTGAGTGGACTTTGCCCACTACATCATTTTTCAATAAGAGTGTTTTGACCAGGGAGATTTTTAACTGTGCTTGATAAGTCTCATATAACTTTCATTTACCATATATATTTTTTCATTTGTATGTAAAAAATTTCTGTTACTGTTATGTTGTTTGATGATTTTCAGGAAAAGCAGCCAGGGATATGTTTTTCCAAACATTAGCAGCAGAAGACCAGACCTTGCGTGTGTTGAACTGGGCACCTGGACCCCTCGACACAGACATGCAAGCTTTATGTCGGGAATGTGCTGACCCCACACTGAGACAAACATTTAATGGTAATACAAATTTCAATTTTTTTAAGAATTGTGACATTCCTAAGGTATGTATTTTATACTCTGCTGGCGTCAATCCTGAAATTGTTGTAACAGATTTTGGGTTAATGGTAAGGTAAGTGGCAGGGTGGCAGTTTGAGTAAAGAATTTTGTATTTCAAGCCTCCCACAAAATATGTGAGATTCACTTTCATTATGGTAATGTTGATATGGATGGTAAAAAAGCTATTACAGCTGGTATAGAATGATATACCAAACTTTTTCTATCTAACACGCAAAAACTACTGATTTTGTTAATGAGTAAGTGTGTAATGAATTTTATCTGTTGCCTGCTGGTGGGACTAAGATCAGCCTGCACGTTCGTGCAGCTGATCGTCTGCACTGTTTGCTGTTCAGTCAGACAATTTTTAGTGAACACCCCTTTGAATAATAAGTGGTACTGCCCAAATTCAGTGATGGACCAGTCCATTTTAGAAATTTAGCAGGGTAAAGGTTAAGATTTCTATAAGTTCTCTTTATCATGTAGCTTACTTCACTTATAAAATACAGTAAAACCAGTTCTCTTCATAACCTAAACAGGCACAAATAATTTTGTTTCTTCAGACATGCACAAGAATGGTTCGCTACTGAAGTGTAAGGAATCTGCTGCCAAACTAATCACATTGCTGGAGAAAAACACCTTTGTATCAGGACAACATATAGACTATTATGACAATTTAGAGTAGCAGAAATATTTTATACTTGTGCAAAACAGTTAACTAGAGTTCAGACTCTGACCATTTGTGATAAATTTTGAATACAGAATATTGTATATTAATTTAAAGACGTCTGCTACAAGCAAGTAATGTAATAACTCAAATTTCCTATTTGTCTTCTGTTTGAAATTACATTACCTAAAGCTCAACCAAACAAAGACTTTATGAAATGATGTTCAAGTCGAGTATCTAGGTTTGTTCGTTTCATCATTTGACTTGCTTGTTTTTAGCCCACCATCATCAGATGGTGGGCTATTAAAATCACTCTGCATCCGTGGTCCGTCCGTCCGTCATTCCGTCAACAATTTCTCATTATCGCATCTCCTCAGAAACTACTGGGGGGATTTTGACCAAACTTTGTCAGAATGATGTATTGGTACCCTAGTTATGTCCCTCTGAAAATCAGACTGGTTCAACAATTTATGAGTGAGTTATGGCCCTTTGTTTATTTCTATATTTTACATAGATTTATATAGGGAAAAACTTTGAAAACCTTCTTATCCAAAACCACAGAGCCTAGGGCTTTGATATTTGGTTTGAAGCATCATCTAGTGGTCCTCTGCCAAGATGATTCAAATTATTTCTCTGGGGTCAAATATGGCCCCGCCCTGGGGGTCACATAGTTTATAATGACTTATATAGGGAAAAACTTTGAATAACCCCTTGTCCAAAACCACAGGGCCTAGGGGTTTGATATTTTGTATGTGACATCATCTAGTGGTCTTCAACTAAGATTGTTCATATTATACCCCTAGGGTCAAATATGGCCCCGCCCTGGGGGTCATATGGTTTACATAGACTTACATAAGGAAAAACTTTGAAAATCTTCTTGTCCAAACCACAAAGCCTAAGGCTTTGATACTTGTAATGTAGCATCATCTAGTGGTTCTCTACCAAGTTTGTTCAAATTATCGCCCTAGGGTCAAAAATTGCCCTGCCCCGGGGGTCACATGGTTCATATAGACTTATATAGGGAAAAGCTTTTAAAATGTTCTTGTCAATAACTACAACATTCAAATTTGGACCACATGTATATTTTTGAGTGGCAAGATGAACCTTAACATGAGTTGACCTTGATTTTGATCTAGTGACCTACTTTCACATTTCTGTAGCTACAGCCTTCAAATTTGGACCACATGTATATTTTTGAGTGGCAAGATGAACCTTGACATGAGTTGACCATGATTTTGACCTAGTGACCTACTTTCACATTTTTGAAGGTACAGGCGTCAAATTTGGACCATATGCATAGTTCCGTGTTTCAAAATGAAATTTGACATTGATTTTGACCTAGTGACCTACTTTCACATTTCTCAAGCTACAGCCTTTAAATTTGGACCACATGCATAGTTTTGTGTACCGAAAAAAACTTTGACCTTCACATTGACCTAGTGACCTACTTTCACATTTTTAAGGTACAGGCTTCAAATTTGGACCACATGCATAGTTTTGTATTCCGAAATAAAATTTGACCATGATTTTGACCTAGTGACCTACTTTTACATTTCTCAAGCTACAGCCTTCAAATCTGGACCACTTGCATGGTTTTGTGTACCGAAATGAACTTTGACCTTTACATTGACCTAGTGACCTACTTTCACATTTTTAAGGTACAGGCTTCAAATTTGAACCACATGCATAGTTTTGTATTCCGAAATAAAATTTGACCTTGATTTTGACCTAGTGACCTACTTTTACATTTCTCAAGCTACAGCCTTCAAATCTGGACCACTTGCATGGTTTTGTGTACCGAAATGAACTTTGACCTTTACATTGACCAAGTGACCTACTTTCACATTTTTGTAGCTACAGGCTTCAAATTTGGACCACATGCATAGGATTGTGTACCGAAACAAACTTTGACCTTGACATTGACCTAGTGACCTACTTTCACATTTCTCAAGCGACAGCTTTCAAATTTTGACCACATGCACAGTGTTGTGTATGGAAATGAAATTTGACCTTGAGGTAGTCAGTAAGTCTTGAAATTTGGAACACTCAAAAATGGCACATTGGTGGGCGCCAAGATCACTCTGTGCTCTCTTGTTGCAGTTTGCTATTTTGAATATTTGTTACAAATAGTTATTGTATAGACTGCAGTTTGCAAGCTTTTTTACCATTTTTTACCAAACTTGTATCACTTAGGCAATGGTTAAACACATCAAATCTTTAATATAGTTTTTGTATATATCTATTCATCATAAAAAAATGTCAAGTACCAGTAGTACAAATGCTCTGTAACATTTCTTACATTTATAATTTTACATATCTAGTATTCCAGGTCAAATATAAGATAAAGTTTTTTTGAGAGTGTGACAAAACATTAACACAACAGAACATCAACACAACATTTCATTGACAGAACAACATCTTATTGATGTAACAGACTTGAAAGTGTTAGGGAATTATCTCTGTTTGACACTCCTAATACAGGTTATATACCACATAAACAGATACATGTATATGATGTTCTGATTCAAACTCTGGTATTATATGTTATTTTAGCAGGAAATGTCGACTCCAGCAGATATAGCCTGTTCTGTACAGTAAGCAAGCAAATGAAAATATAACAGCTATTTCGTTTAATAAATAATTTCAAATAATTCATTATCTATCAAAATGTACAAGTTTGATACAAAATGTAATTAAAATACTCCCGACAATCACGCGTCAACATGTAGACTTTCTACCATTTTGAGCCCCATGTGGTTCTTGGACGATCTGTGTATGAAAAGAATTGGAACCACTGCCTTACCCTTGCATGATCGTAAGAGGCGACTAATAGGGTCTTAACACTCGGTTTTGCTGTAACTCTGTGATTCCAGCAGGTATACAAATTTTGATTCCATACCTCGTGTTTTTATTTCGATGTAAATGAGATGTGAAATCAAAACTTGTAGTCCTGTTTGGTGCCATATAGCCTATACTGTGTTGGTGCGCCGTAAAACCCAAATAAATAAATAAATACTACCATTTTGATTTTGTTTGTCCTTGGTATTTTTGCGTTAAAAGATGTTGTTTAAGTTGTAGAATTATTGTTAGGTTACATACCACTATATTTGTTTATTTCCAGTACACTAAGGAATACTGTGTCTGTTTAAAAAATAACAGTTTAATCATAACAATATTGGTAAAATTATTTGAAATGTTCCACACCCAGTACTTGACAATTTACTCATTTTGACAGTGTGTTTCTCAAAATGGAATGTCAGTGCGTAATTTGACGGCATGTGACCACTAAATCCAGTCCATTTCGGAAATTATGGTTCAAAGGCGGGAAAGGTCGCTGACTTCAAATCACTTGCCCCTCATCGATGTGGGTTCGTGCCTCACTCGGGGCGTTGAATTCTTCATGTGAGGAAGCCATGCAGGTGACGGAAGGTGGATGGTTCTACCCAGGTGCCCACTCATGATGAAGTAATGCACGGAGGGACACCTGGGGTCTTCCTCCACACAAAAACATTGACGAAAACAATGTTAACAAGTAAAAAATACAGGACTTTGGTTTAATTGGACAGAAATTAAATTTAAGTATTTCAACTGTTTTGAAAGTATTCTCACCAGAATTCTATGCATTCTGAATAAATTAATTAAAATTTGATCTGAAAATGAAAGTAGGTTGTTTGTAAACAATGTCAAGATGGCACTGCAGTGCAAAACAGAATTAACACGAAATTACCAATGACGTGAGAATACCGCGGACAACTATAGAAGTTTCATACCTCATATTTTTATTTAGATGTAAATGAGGTATGGAACCAAAAGTTTTAGTCCTATTCAGTGCCATATAACATGTATTGTAATGGTACGCAGTGTAAACAGAAGAGTAAATGTTGTGGTAACAAGATTTGCAAACTTGTTTATTACCATTAGATTAGTATATTAGCCAAGAACTAGAACTCTGATATGCATTTTGTCAACAGATTATGTACATAACATAGTTGCATAATTTATATGTATATGTAATTATCACTTTGTCTAGTCAAGTATTTTGTTATGCTAACTGTTTGTTATGATAAGATTAGATTTACAAAAAGTCTGCAAAGACAGCAAAGAATACACTATTTTTGACTGACTATAGGGTGATAGTAATTAGTTAGGATGTCACATAATAAGCAGAAGTCCCAGAATGGTTTAAAAATATTTTAAAGAAAACTGGTATATCTTCTTGGCTTTCTGAGGATGCAAACTGATTGTGACCTAGGTGCACTGTATTTCTGTCTACTTATCACTATGTTTTGGCTGAATTTACAAACCGAGCATAGCTGTGTATGTTTTAGTTTTAATAATATGTTGTTTACTGCTAAACTTTTTTGAGTATTTTAGTCAAACTATAAAAATGATATTTATCTTCTTGGTTGCATTCTTTGCTTCTAAAGGATCTTTTTACAGATTTTATTAACTATCACAACAGCAATCTTTAAGGAGGTAGGTTACCTTAATATTTGTGTGTGCGCATGCCTAACCGGAAGCTAAGTGACGATTTATGACGACGTTTAGTACAAAATAAACATGTTTGTAAATCCATTCTTCTGAGAATAAATCATGAACCTGTCTCCGATCTGATGCTTAATGGTTTAATAATCCAGAAATAATGAATAAATTGCTGCAGAAACGCTTCAGAACATTGTTGCCTTAGAATGACATCATTGGTGGCATGGCGTTACGTGTCAGTTACCGCATAAAATTAATAGCTTTTAATTTGAAAGTACGTAATTATATGCATTTTTATGCCCCCAGCATCTACTGATGCGTGAGGCATACAGTGATTGTCCTGTCCGTCCGGTTCGGCACACGATTGGTACCTTAGGTGGTAGGAGGTGTGGCCTAGGACAATAGAAATCCTTTGTATTCATTCCATAACGACTTAATTCTTTTGTTCCTTAAGTGGTTATTCTATTGTTTTCAAACAATGGAATGACCACCTAATACACTAATCGTATGGGCGGATAGCAATGAAACCAAAATACACTGAAAAGTGTTAAATATTCGTATTTTCCTTCTTTTTTCAATATAAAATACCTTTGGAGGGTCATGTACTTCAAACCTGGATAAAAAAATATTTAAATGGGACCGTTTCATCTAGCATCAATTCCCCTTACTAGAATGACTTGATACTAATACAGATGTAACCTGTGATCATTCCTCATCTTCCGACATCACCTGACCTCAGTTTGACCTTGAACTTGACCTCGTTTTGGACTTGGGTCGCTTTGTATCGACAAGGATGCCACCGGGAGCATCAAGCGTTTATTGAACGCTCCTTATCTTTATTTGAACTATTCTTAAACAGCCATTTTTTGCTGAAATATTTTTTTTATGAGTCTTTCGCTCTGAATAATGATCAATATTTTGCTTCTTTTATGTAGTTATATTGAAATGTTATGTAGAATGTAAGAAAATGGATGGTGGTAACTGATGTAATTGGGAATATAGCTGGGTGAAAGGTTACTTATTACGACCATTTTCAAACAGAAATTGGGCAGTTTGATTTGTAACACCTATTTTTCAGTTTCTTTTGATAATTTGTTACTTATATACTAACACTAAGCTCTGAAATGGTTCAAACTTCAGTAGAAAATTGTGGTTTCTTGAATTAAATTGATGTTACCATTGAAACAAAGATCGTGACCTATATATCTAAATGTAAAATTCAAAAGCGTTGACACTGGTCTATTTAAGGAACACAGCTTCGGCTTTTTATTTGCATTTCAACAATATCCATGAGAGTAAGATAGCAGCATGTAGAATGATTTTTCCATAAAAAATGTCAGACGAGGGGTACTGGTGTAAGTATTTTAAGCTGTAAAATTTGTTTAAATAAATGTAAATAACACGAAAATATTACTTACGTTAGAAATAAGATGTTTTAAAGCTACATTAATAAGAAAGATAATTTTATTTAATATTTTTTTATAAGAAATTACGATAAAAAGCAAGATATAAGCTATTTTAAACATCTCTGTTGCCATGGTTACTTTAAACGTTAAGAAAAATAGGGTACCATGTAAAGTGCTTGGTATTTTGCTAATAATGTTGCCCAAATAATCCATGTTGGTCATTAACAGAATGGCACTGAAGCCGTCGAAAAATCCGTTTTCATAATACTTGTTTAAAAATGAGAGAAAATGCGTTACCATGGAAACACAAGCCCCGTGACATAATTATACATTTTAAGCTTGTATTAGAAAGCTAACGCGCATACTAGTAAAATTATCTATTATGCAGACTTCTGCGGATAGCAATGAAACCAAAATACTTGAAAAGTGTTAAATATTCGTATTTTCCTTCTTTTTTCAATATAAAATACCTTTGGAGGGTCATGTATTTCAAACCTGGATAAAAATTGTACTTGAAGGGACAGAGATAAACGAAATTGAGATTGTAGCAGTTAAAACATTAAATTATAAGAAATACAAAATATTGCTGTGGTTCAACTAATTTGAATTTACCTTGGTAACAAGGTAACCTACCTCCTTAAGTGCCGTGTGGCAGCTGTAAAAAGTACTTGGATTCAGTGTTGTTATATTTTCTGGTCCATTCAACATGTGTGTAATAGAGTTCTGCTTAAGCTGGTGCTAGGGGGCGTGAGAGATGTTGCACATTTGATTTCATTACCTCTCATGAACAGACTCCATCAAACCAAGTCTGCTATTATTCTTCTTGGTTGCATTCTTTGCTTCCAAAGGATCTTTTTACAGATTATGTATATATAACTGTATAAGCTAGATCAACATTTTTTCTTGAATGATTCCTTTTAGAAATTTATATACAAATTTTGCCAGAAATGTTTGTGCTAAACTGCTCACTAGGTTTCAGCCAGTGGTTATATAGATTATAAGTGTAATATGAAATTGAGGTCATGATCATGATTTTTAGCTCGACTATACGAAGTATAAGGAGAGCTATCCTACTCGACCCGGCGTCAGCGTCTTTCCACGTCCCCACCTTGGTTAAAGTTTTTTACACTTTCTCTTTTTAGCTCACCAGAGCACAAAGTGCTCAGGGTGAGCTATTGTGATCGCTCACCGTCCGGCGTCCGTCCGTCCGTCCGTCCGTCCGTCCGTCGTCCGTCCGTCCGTCGTCCGTCCGTCCGTCCACACTTTCCTTTAAACAACATCTCCTCCTAAACCAACAGGCCAATTTTGATGAAACTTCACAGGGATGTTCCTTGGATGGTCTTCTCTAAAAATTGTTCAAAGAATTGAATTCCATGCAGAACTCTGGTTGCCATGGCAACCGAAAGGAAAAACTTTAAAAATCTTCTTCTCAAAAACCAGAAGCCCTAGAGCTTAGATATTTGGTGTGAAGCATTGCCTAGTGGACCTCTACCAAGTTTGTTCAAATCATGACCCCGGGGTCAAAATTGACCCCGCCCCAGGGGTCACTTGATTTTACATAGAAAAATCTTAAAAAATCTTCTTCTCGAAAACCAGAAGCCCTAGACCTTAGATATTTGACATGTAGCATTGCCTAATGGACCTCTACTAAAGTTGTTCAAATCATGACCCCGGGGTCAAAATTGACCCCGCCCCAGGGGTCACTTGATTTTACATAGGAAAATCTTCAAAAAATTTCTAAAAAAAAGCAGAAGGCCTAGGTCTTAGATATTTCACATGTAGCATTGCCTAGTGGACCTCTACAAAATTTGTTCAGATCAGACCCCCGGGTCAAAATTGACCTCGCCCCAGGGGTCACTTGATTTTACATAGGAAAACCTTAAAAAATCTTCTTCTCAAAAAGCAGAAGCCCAAGAGCTTAGATATTTGACATGTAGCATTGCCTAGTGGACCTCTACTAAAGTTGTTCAAATCATGACCCCCGGGGTCAAAATTGACCCCCCTAGGGGTCGCTTGATTTTACATATGAAAATCTTCAAAAATTTTCTTAAAATAAACCAGAAGGCCTAGAGCTTAGATATTTCACATGTAGCATTGCCTAGTGGACCTCTACAACATTTATTCAAATCATGACCCCAGGGTCAAAATTGACCCCGCCCCAGGGTCACTTGATTTTACATAGGAAAATCTTCAAAAAATTTCTAAAAATAAACCAAAAGGCCTAGGTCTTAGATATTTGACATGTAGCATTGCCTAGTGGACCTCTACAAAATTTCTTCAAATCATGACCCCCAGGGTCAAATTGGCCTCGCCCCATGGGGTTACTTGATTGTACATAGAAAAATCTTCAATATTTTCTAAAAATAAACCAGAAGGCCTAGAGCTTAGATATTCGACATGTAGCATTGCCTAGTGGACCTCTACAAAATTTGTTCAAATCTTGACCCCCCAGGGTCAAATTGACCCAGCCCCAGGGTTTACTTTATTGTACATTGGGAAATCTTCATAAATTTGCTTAAAATAAACCAGAAGGCCTAGATCTTAGATATTCGATGTGTAATATTGCCTAGTCGACTTCTACAAACTTTATTCAAATCATGACCCCCGGGGTAAAATTGGCCCCGCCCCAGGGGTTACTTGATTGTACATTGGAAAATTTTCCAAAAAATTTCTAAAAATCATCAGTTTGACATTTGAAACATATTACTCTGGTGAGCGATCCAGGGTCATCATGACCCTCTTGTTTCAACTTATCTCTGAAATACTTGATGGATTTGATTCAAACTTAAAATACTTATTCCTCATAATCATCCACATCATCTGACATAAGGGCCATAACTCTGGCACCAATATTTCATGAATTATCCTCCCTTTTCACTTAGATTTTCAGGTTAAAGTTTTGGTGCACTTTCACTCTATCTCTGTTATTACTGAATGGATTTGAATCAAACTTAAAATAGTTGTTCAACATCATCATCCACATCATATGACACAAGGTGCATAACTCTGGCACCATTTTTTCATGAATTATTCCCCCTTTTTACTTAGAATTTTAGGTTAAAGTTTTGATGCACTTTCACTCTGTCTCTGTTATTACTGAATGGACTTTATTCAAACTTGAAATAGTTGTTCAACATCATCACCATCACCATATGACACAAGTTGCATAACTCTGGCACCAATATTTGATGAATTATGCCCATTTTTGCTTAGGATATACTTATATAGTGTTTTGATACATTTTATCTTTACCTACATTTTATCTTTACCTCTCTTATTACTTTAAGTTGATATTTTTGTCAAGCGCGCTGTCTCCTGTGACAGCTCTTGTTATTTTTAGCTCACCTGAGCATTTCTGATCACTCGATGTCCGGCGTCTGTCTGTCTGTCGTCTGTCAACATTTAGCTTGTGTATGCGTTAGAGGCTGTATTTTTCAACTGATCTTCATGAAATTTGGTCAGAATGATAACCTTGACGAAATCTAAGCCGAGTTCGAAAATGGGTCATCTGGGGTCAAAAACTAGGACACTAGGTCAAATCAAAGAAAAACCTTGTGTATGCGATAGAGGCTGTATTTTTCAATTGATCTTTATGAATTTTGGTCAGAATGATAATCTTGATGAAATCTAGGCCGAGTTCGAAAATGGGTCATCTGGGGTCAAAAACTAGGTCACTAGGTCAAATCAAAGAAAAACTTTGTGTATGCGATAGAGGCTGTATTTTTCAATTGATCTTTATGAATTTTGGTCAGAATGATAATCTTGATGATATCTAGGCCAAGTTCGAAAATGGGTAATTTGGGTTCAAAAACTAGGTCACTAAGTCAAATCAAAGAAAAACCTTGTGTATGCGATAGAGGCTGATAGAGGCTGTATTTTTCAATTAATCTTCATGAATTTTGGTCAGAATGATTGCCTTGATGAAATCTAGGTCAAGTTTGAATATGGGTTATCTGGGATCAAAAAGGTCACTAGGTCAAATCAAAGGAAAAGCTTGTATATGCGATAGAGGCTGTATTTTTAGCTCACCTGAGCCAAAGGCTCATGGTGAGCTTTTGTGACCGGTCAACGTCCGTCGTGCGGCGTCAGTCATCCATCGTGTGTCTGTCAACATTTTCTAAAAAAATCTTCTTCTTGAAAACCACTGGGCAGAGTTGCACCAAACTTCACAGGAATGATCCTTGGGTGGTCCCCTTTTAAAATTGTTCAAAGAATTTCATTCCATGCAGAACTCTGGTTGCCATGGCAACCGAAATGAAAAACTTTAAAAATCTTCTTGTCCAAAACTGCAAGGTATAGAGCCTTGATATTTGGCATGTGACATTATGTAATGGTCCTGTATGAGAATTGTTCAAATTGTGCCCCTGGGATGAAAAGAGGCCCCGCCCCGGGGGTCCCAAGTTTTACATAGACTTATATAGGAAAAAACTTTAAAAATTTTCTTATCTTAAACTGAAAGGCCTAGGCCTCTGATATTTGGTATGTAGCATTGCCTTGTGGACCTCTAACAGGATTGTTCAAATTATGCCCCTGGGGTAAAAAGAGGCCACATCCTGGGGATCACTTGTTATATGAGTTATATAGGAAAAAATACTTCAAAAATTATCAGATCATATTTCCTAGACTGTTTAATTATATTTACCTGATGTACCCAAGTGATAACAGGTCACCTTACAGTGACCTTGACCTACTGACCTACTTTCTTGTTTTTCAAGATACAGCCTTGAAATTTGGATGACATGTACAGTTTTGCATACTGATCTTAAAACTGACTTTCAGTAACCATGAATTTGACCTACTGACCTACTTTCTAATATTTTAGCATCAGTTTGCTATTTGAAACATGTGGCTCATATTACTCAGGTGAGCAATTCAGGGTCATCATGACCCTCTTGTTCAATTGATCTTCCTGAAATTAAGTAAAAATGATAACCTTAATAAATTCTACGCCGAGTTTGAAAATGGGTCATCTGGACTCAGAAATTAGGTCACTAGGTCAAATCAAAGAAAAACATTGTGTATGCAATAGAGGCTATATTTTTCAATTGATCTTCCTGAACTTTAGTCAGAATGATTGCCTTGATGAAATCTAGGTCAGTTTTGAATATGGGTCATCTAGGATCAAAAAGTAGGTCATTAGGTCAAATCAAAGAAAAACCTTGTGTATGCGATAGAGGCTGTATTTTTCAATTGATCTTCATGAAATTTGGTCAGAATGATTGATGAAATCTAGGTCAAGTTTGAATAAGGGTCATCTGGGTCAAAAAGTAGGTCACTAGGTCAAATCAAAGAAAAACCTTGTGTATGCAATAGAAGCTAAATTTTTTCAACTGATCTTCATGAAATTTCGTCAGAATGGTTGCCTTGATGAAATCTAGGTCAAGTTCGAATATGGGTAGTCTGGGGTCAAAAACTAGGTCACTAGGTCAAATCAAAGAAAAACCTTGTGTATGCGATAGAGGCTTTATTTTTCAGTTGATCTTCATGAAATTTGGTCAGAATGATAGCCTTGATGAAATCTAGGTCAAGTTCGAATATGGGTCATCTGGGTTCAAAAACTAGGTCACTAGGTCAAATCAAAGAAAATACTTATTTATACTCAAAATGTTTGCTCCAATTTTAAAGATAATTGGTCAGAATATTTTTTTTCATGAAATCACAAGGTCAAACATGTTTACACTGTTATGGTGTGTTTCTCAGGTGAGCGACCTAGGGCCATCTTAGCCCTCTTGTTATAGAAAAAGACCTATGATATTTTTTTTATTTTTTTTTAAGGACGCATGCGGCAGTTTTGGGTGAAAAAATTCCTAATAATACAATTTGTTCAAACTTTGTATGTGAACACAGTGTCACGTTAGAAACAGAATTATGAAAAAAAATCAATGGTCACCATGCTTGTTCAGGAGTGATCTGCTCTTGAATATGCAAATTTGAAGAAAAATCCAGTTTTATGGGCAGATAACTCCTAAACAAGTACGGTGATCTATATTTTTCTGTTTCTAACATGGAACTGTGTTCATATACAAAGTTTGGACAAATTCTGTTATTGGGAAATTTTTGCCCCATCTCTCAGCAAGAGGCTTTAAATACCAGCATTGTAATTTAGTTATAGCTGTTTAATTGGCTATTATGAATTCTAGTCATTATGATCAGTTAAGATGAGGTAGTGGGGAGAAATTGATAACATTCCATTGATTAGAGATCTCAATTTACATGATTTTGTTGTGTAAGCTGAGGTATTGCTTGTTTAATTCTGTTTGAAGCACACTCTGGCAAGATAAAAATTTAATCTGCCACTTTCTAATTGCTGTTAAATAACAGTACTAATGCAGAAATGAAACTGTGCACTTTGATTTTAATATTTTTTATGCAAATCTTATAAATCAATAAAATTAAGTAAAATTTATCTGCCTGCTTGAGACAGTATGTTTCATCATAATTGGATATAAAAGAAAATGTTGAAGGACTAAGGGTTCAAAATTGAAAATAGCTATTTCAGCATTGTCTGGTGTCGTATTATTTTCTTGATTTGTTTACTGTAAATGTGATTGAATTTCTGTAATTTGTACATTACTGATTCTGTCCCCTTCCTATGAATTGGAGTGATGCTTCTTCAACCCCATGGACTGGATATTATGTTGAATGATGTAATTTTGAACGATATTCCATTCTTGGACAAGGGCAATTTAAAATCATTAATGTTGATAATAACATGATCGTTTCTTGCCCTCTGTTAAAAAGTCCAGTATGTGCTTGACTGGATTCACGTTGGACATGGAATCATGTTGACGTTATGCCTGCGAGGCAATTTCTGAAGCATCTTGGTATAGACCTTTTCCAATATTTCCATTTTACTGCATTTTAGTCAAAGCAAACAAAAGAAAAAAATTTCCTATGACTTTTATATGCCCAAAGGGACGTATTATGTTATACCCCCAGTGTCTGTCTGTCCATCCATCTGTCTGTCTGTCCGTTAGCAATTTCGTGTCTGCTCTGTAACTCTTGAACTTCCTTGAAGGATTTCAGAAAAACTTGACACAAATGTTCACCACATAAGGACAACATGCACAGTGCTGGATGGTTTGCTTTAAGGTCAAAGTCACATTTTGGGGTTAAAGGTCATATGAGTTTGTTTCCTGTCTGCTCTATAACTCTTGACACCCTTGAAGGATTTCAAAGAAACTTAACACAAATGTTCACCACATCGAGACAACATGCAGAGAGCATGTTCTGGATGGCTTGCTTCAAGGTTAAGGTCACACTAAGGGGTCAGTAGTCATGAGTGTGTTTCATGTCCGCCCTGGCCCCATGTGGTTCTGGGACGATCTTTGTATGAAAAGAATTGGAACCGCTGCCTTACCCTTGCATGATCGTAAGAGGCGACTAATAGGGTCTTGACACTCTGTTTTGCTGTAACTCTGTGATTCCAGTAGGTATGCAGATTTTGATTCCATACCTCGTTCTTATTTCGATGTAAATGAGATGTGAAACAAAAATCTGTAGTCCTGTTTGGCGCCATATAACTTATACTGTGTAGGTGGGCCGTAAAACCTAAATAAATAAATTTGTGTCTGCTCTGCGACTCTTGAACTGCTTGAAGGATTATAAAGAAACTTGGAAAAATGTTGACCACATCCAGATGACGGGCAGAGCGCATGTTCTGGAAGTCTTGCTTCAAGGTCAAAGTCACAATTAGGGGTCGAAGGTCATTGTTTTGTAACTCTTGAACCCCTTGAAGGATTTTGAAGAACCTTTACAGGAATGTTCACCACATCGACACAATGTGCAGAGCGCATGTTTTGGATGGCTAGCTCAAGGTCAAGGTCAAACTTAGGGGTCAATGGTCATACCTTCAGGCGTATATTGCTCTGCATTGCGGGGATCTTGTTTTTCAAATATGTGAATATACCCCAGTGAAACATGTTTGTTTTATAAACTCAGGTGAGCGATCTAAGGCAATCAGAGGCCTCTTCATCTGGATGACTCAAGCACTTTGCTCATCTCTTAAGTCTTGCAGGAATCAGTTTTATACTGTTGAGAATATTTGGAAATAATGCCTCGAATATTTGGCTATTAAAGACATGAAAATCTGTGGCCATTAACACAGGATTTTCTGTTTTTACTATTTACAGTGCATTCGCAATGCTACGAATCGCAATTTAACGAAATACCGGTATACTACGAAAAGGTGTTGTGGAACCGGCTGCTTTCCTTCTTATTTCTATGTTACCAAGTCGTGGTTTTACGAAAATGCAATTTTATGAAAAATGCACACCTACGAATGTATTGTCATGCCCTTAAAAGCTTGTTTTCAAATTGGTTTAGTTGCGATTTTACGAATACCTGTATCGTCTAAGTTTTTTTGCACTTTCCATAACGGTGTTAAAATGCTTCAGAGTAAAAGGTGTCATTTAGCTAGGCGTAAACAGTAATTAAATTGTGAAAACTTAGTAATTAAATTTGAAATTCATACGCTGTACACGACGGCACAAGTTAGTGGTTAATTTTTTTCTCCTATAACTATCAGATCAGAGGGCATACCAGTCACACTTGCTTCGATATCTATACGTCTCAAACAATCACTGCATAAAGAAAATATTTAAGTCCTGATCGTCCGTATATTGTCGTTTTATTATTCCGAACAATTCAGTAAAGGGTAGCTGAGGGTATCAGAATATGCAACTGCAATTTTTGTTCTCGTGCAACAATGTACCTGTATATGTTTTATGTACACCCTTACAGAAGAAAAAGGCCTGCTGCGTACTCTTGCTGTGTACATACAGCGTATATGATGCGTACATGATGTGTACTGAAATCAAGGGCTTTAAATAGTGCGCAGGATATACACAGCACATACACCGATAGTACGTTTGTAGTACACTTTTGACATGCAAATGAGCTCTGCCGCGTACTACTTGCTGCGTTATATGCTGTGGACTACATAGTACACAGGATGTACGCTGGAGGAATTTAGTATGCGGGAAATAGTACGCAGCATGTACGCGGCACATACACTTTTCACATGCAAATGAGCCTGCAGTGTACTACCCCTGCGGCGTACATGCTGTGTACTCCTGCGGCTTACATGCAGTGTACTCCTGCGGCGTACATTCTGTGTACTCCTGCGGCGTACATGCTGTGTACTCCTGCTGCATACATGCTGTGTACTCTTGTGGCGAAACTGCTGTGATAATGTAAATTTCTTACCCCACCAACTTTCGTATGCAAATGCTGATCATTTGGACAGAAAAGAAAACGAAAAAAGATGAGTGACATGCATCAATAAGTATTTATCCTTACCAAAATAATGTAGATTGATCTTATCAAATAAATTAGTATGCTTTTCTTCATCCACTTTTCAATGAAATAAATCAATTTTTGTAGCATGTAATTTGGTAAACATTTGAAGAAAATGTAACTGCATCAAGGGGAAACAACTGTAATGCAACTGAATATAAGTGTTATGATTTATTATAGACGATGTGTGCGTAGTATGTATTTATTTTGATTAAAATCCATCTGAGAACAATCTAGGACTGGAATTATATAAGCATTTATACACTTTTACGTCCGTAAAAAGAAGCGCACCAAAAAAGTTTGGATTGATTTTTTCCAATGGGCCGAGCGCAATTAGCCCAAAACGTTCTGAAAATATACGAGCGGCAAATCCGATGAACAACTTTTTAATTTGGTGAGGCCTTAATGAGTTAACATAATGGGCATTAAAACCTTTATAAAACATGATAGAATGGTGTTTTGCTTAAGAGTATTCAAATAACAGTGAGAGCTATTAATTCTTCTCATTCGGGCGCTGTTGAGGCATTATCTTGGTAATTATTTTATGTATTACAAAATGTAATGCAACGAAGTTCAAATAAGGCTTTTCAATTATCCAAGTTAGAAAGCTCCAGGATTAATTCAAAATGAAAAAGAATATATTTTTACACTGCATGCAAGGTGCAGCTCAGAAATCACTAAGATGTAAGCTTCACAAATGAACATTGCAAATAGTTTGGCAAATTTTCATTGTTCAGAATACCGGTAATCTGAACTATTCTACGCTATTAAGATAAAAGTTACTCCGAAATCAAGTTCATGCTTCCAAAAAAAAAAAAATGTACAAATCCTTCCTGCATGAAGTGTACTTCAGACTTTCACCTAAAAAAATTCAAAGTATAAACACCAAAAGAAAATGAACAAGTCCCTCCCGCATATATGAAGTTTACTTCAGACTTTAACTTGTAAAAAAAAAAAAACTAAGTATAGATGCCAAAAGAAATTGTACAAGTCTTTCCCGTGTATATGAAGTGTACTGCACAAATTTCAAAGTATCTGCAGTGTACATGCAGTGTACTATTTTCTTGTACAAGTCCCTCCTGCGTACATGCAGTGTACTCCTTAAATTTTCAGAGTCTGTGCTGTGTACTTGAAGTGTACTAGTGACCTCCTGCGTACATGCTGTGTACTCGTCGAAATAGTACGCGGAATGTACGCGGCATGCAGTGTATGTAAAATGTACTCCTCTGGCGTACTACTGTGTCCGCGGCATATACACAGCAAATACGCAGCATGTATGCCACATAGGCTTGCTTCTGTAAGGGATTCTCTGCGCAAGAATGCTTCTGGCTGCCCTTAAAACACTTCTCCACCAGACAGCATTGTTTTACATTTCAATTTTATCATGAACATATCTATAATGCTCGCGCATACATGCCCAAATCCCTTCATTTCCGTCTCCCAGTCAGACAACAGGTTATCATCATCAATACCGTCTATGATATCGCCATGATAAGGAAACAGCTTACTTAATCTCTTCTGAGTGCAATATTTGCTATCAATATTAGTGTCTTTCGCTTGCACGCTCGGTTTATAGTTCAAACAGGAATGATCCCTTTGTTACAGCCAACCTTCGCTACACCCGAGACAATTATGATAAAATGCGACAGATTCTAGCATATCAACGACGTACCTAGCATACTTTAATTGTAAATATTTACATTCGCACTATTCTTTTCCATTGAAAACTTTGACGTTCATTTCCTATGAATAGCAAAAGGAAAGGCGCGTGAGTAACGTCAACGCTGCTTAGTGATAACCGACCGCTGTTTTGACGACGTTCGCTTATAGTCAGGGAGAACTTTCCTTAGATGACGTCGCTGTTGTTCCGTCTGGTGAACAGAATGGGCGGGAAGCTGACTTTAATTTTGAATGGCACAAAATATTTGCAATTTTTAATATTATCTTGTTCATAAATCAAAAGGAAATGTAATGAAAATACAATAAAATGTAAATATAAACAATTAACTATTTTTTCAGTGTCCATTCGTATTATAAATAAATAGATACCTTCGTATTATAAATAAATAGATATACATTTATGTACAAAATAAGCTACAATTAATCGAGTACGGGCACACATTTATTGATTGGTACACTCATACGTACCTTAATTTCATTTTGGAGCCAGCTAGGAGGAGTTCGTACTTAATTACGTAAATAATTTTCAATATCGTTGTAATTACTTGTAATGAATATTAACTTATCGGATTACTAGCTGCTCCCCTAACGCACCTAAAGAAATATAAAATACACAGAATGGCAACTGGCGGTAATCTCACGTTATCTCGTGTCAGAGCGTGAATTGGCGTTATCTTAGTGAAGCGCAATATTCAAAATACATGTAAGCTTCTAAAACAACATCAGTTTAATGTGAAATAGTCTTATCAATTGAGACACATGAAATTGTCTTAAGACACAAAATAGGCCTACACATTTTACCATCGAAATAAGCGTGGTCATATGATGATAATTGATTTACCGATTAATAATTGAACGTGTCCCTTTTTTTTGCATACATATGGCGCTTGGAGAATGCGTCACTTCCGGTAAACGAGATCTCGTTCAGTTGTATCGTTTTTTGGTGAGATTTGCTCTATATGCCTTTCAAGTTGCCGATCTATTTATTTTTATAGCTCTTTGACTCACCCAAAAATACACACATTATATCCCCGAGCAGATTAATTGTGTAATCTAACTGGATTAACACACCTAATGAAAGGATTCATTGTGTCAACTGAGCGGCTTAAATGGCACTGCTTTTCATGCGAGATTCCCGGTAGTCCTTACATTTCACCTTTAACAGAAACCAGGCACGTGTCCAGGTGGGGGGCCAGGGGGCCTGGGCCCCCCCAGCTGGCTGGCTAGTTACGATTTTTAGCTCACCTGAGCAATGCTCAGGTGAGTTTTTCTGATCGCTCAATGTCCGGCGTCTGTCGTCCGTCGTCTGTCGTCTGTCGTCTGTCGTCCGTCGTCTGTCAACATTTAGCTTGTGTATGCGATAGAGGCTGTATTTTTCAATTAATCTTCATGAATATTGGTCAGAATGATAACCTTGATGAAATCTAGGCCGAGTTCGAAAATGGGTCATCTCGGGGCAAAAACTAGGTCACTAGGTCAAATCAAAGAAAAACCTTGTGTATGCGATAGAGGCTGTATTTTTCATTTAATCTTCATGAATATTGGTCAGAATGATAACTTTGATGAAATCTAGGCCGAGTTCGAAAATGGGTCATCTCGGGTCAAAAACTAGGTCACTAGGTCAAATCAAAGAAAAACCTTGTGTATGCGATAGAGGCGGTATTTTTCAATTAATCTTCATGAATATTGGTCAGAATGATAACCTTGATGAAATCTAGGCCGAGTTCGAAAATGGGTCATCTCGGGTCAAAAACTAGGTCACTAGGTCAAATCAAAGAAAAACCTTGTGTATGCGATAGAGGCTGTATTTTTCAATTCTTCTTCATGAATATTGGTCAGAATGATAACCTTGATGAAATCTAGGCGAGTTCGAAAATGGGTCATCTCGGGTCAAAAACTAGGTCACTAGGTCAAATCAAAGAAAAACCTTGTGTATGCGATAGAGGCTGTATTTTTCAATTCTTCTTCATGAATTTTGGTCAGAATGATTGCCTTGATGAAATCTAGGCCGAGTTCGAAAATGGGTCATCTCGGGTCAAAAACTAGGTCACTAGGTCAAATCAAAGAAAAACCTTGTGTATGCGATAGAGGCGGTATTTTTCAATTGATCTTCATGAATTTTGGTCAGAATGATAACCTTGATGAAATCTAGGCCGAGTTCGAAAATGGGTCATCTGGGGTCAAAAACTAGGTCACTAGGTCATATCACGTAAAAACCTTGTGTATGCGATAGAGGCTGTATTTTTCAATTGATCTTCATGAATTTTGGTCAGAATGATTACCTTGATGAAATTTAGACAAAGTTCGAAAATGGGTCATCTGGGGTCAAAAACTAGGTCACTAGGTCAAATCAAAGAAAAACCTTGTGTATGCAATAGAGGCGTTATTTTTCAACTGATCTTCATGAAATTTAGCCAGAATGATTACCTTGATAAAATCTAGGCCGAGTTCGAAAATGGGTCATCTGGGGTCAAAAACTAGGTCAATAGGTCAAATCGAAGAAAAACATTGTGTATGCAATAGAGGATGTATTTTTCAATTGATCTTCATGAAATTTGGTCAGAGTGATTGCCTTGATGAAATCTAGGTTGATTTTGAATATGGGTTATCTGAGGTCAAAAAGTAGGTCACTAGGTAAAATTAAAGAAAAATCTTGTGTATGCGATAGAGACTGTTTTTTTCAATTGATTTTTATGAAATTTGGTCAGGTTGATTGCCTTAATGAAATCTAGGTTGAATTTGAATATGGGTCATCTGAGGTCAAAAACTAGGTCACTTGGTCAAATCAAAGAAAAAACTTCTGTATGTGATAGAGGCTGTATTTTTCAGTTGATCTTCATGAGTTTTGGTCAGAATAATTGCGTTGATAAAATCTAGGTCGAGTTTGAACATGGGTCATCTAGGGTCAAAAACTCGGTCATATCTAAGAAAATGCTTGTTTTATCGCAAGAGACCAATTTTTTGGTCCAATCTTAATGAAAATTGGTCAGAATATTTGTTTCCATGAAATCACTAGGTCAAACATGTTTTACACTGTTATGGGGTGTTTCTTAGGTGAGCGACCTAGGGCCATCTTGGCCCTCTTGTTATTACTATGGGCCCCTCAATTAACAAATTTATACACCAGCGCAATTGGCTTGATTTGACAGCAATACACAGGCTAAAGAGCCATAAAACCGTGTTCGGTAGTGGAAATTAGCCCCAGGCATGTTACAGGTAAAAGTTTATCTGTACATGCTTCATAGCTTGGGAATCCAGTCTGACAATTTCTAACGCTACATGCTTCATTGATTGCTTGCTTTTTAAACGCGGTACTTGATTGGGTGGTGGGTAGTTTTTCATTATATTTGCTTAGAACACAAGAAATGCAGAAAATGTTCAAAAAAAATATTTTTGTGTTTTTATTTATTTTATTATTAATACTTATTTGTGAACTTAGTAAATCATTTTTCTACAAATCATGTCATTTTGTATATCAGTTTTGAGCAGTTTTTGATAACTTTCTTTTTAGTGAAATTACACATATTTTTTTTTTAATTTAATTAGAAAACAGTTTTTTATATTATGATTGAAAGAAAAGGGTAGAATGAATGAAATTTTATTCATTTGATTAAAATGTAGTATAATTATTGCTGACAATCATATAGTTTGTTTTATTATGATAAATAAAGTTGATTTTCAAACCACTAGCTTCTTTATTACTGGTAGCTGGTTATACATTGGATTGGTAGATATCAGAGCCAAGACACTGAGACCTGGGTATCATACAGAAAAATGAAGTCCATACACTGTGACTGTACAATCATACATACATTGAAAAGGCTTGATGAAATGATTAAAAAATAGACTTTTCCTTAATTATATAATACATTCATGCATCCTTAAATGTGTTTCAGGTAGCAGGAAAATGCATCTTTTCATGTACCATATTAAAAAATTTTCGACATCGGGAGGGGGTACCCCTCCCAAACCCACCCCAGGTTGGGCCCCCCCTGCAAAAAAATCCTGGACACGGGCCTGGAAACATGTCTATAACGCTCGCGCATACATGCCCGAAACATTTAATTTCTACCTCCAAATCAAACAACAGCTTTTCATCATTAGTTCCGTCTATTATTTCGTCAAAGTAAGTGGAAAGCTTATCTAAAGTCCTGGTACGCCTATTATACTCTCCCACGCTATTTTTAACGTTCAAGCAGGTATGGTCCCTCTGTGACAGCCAGCCTTCAGTGCAGCCGAGACAATTCTGCCAAGCTACAGTTTCTAGCATGTCTAGCATACTTTAATTGTAAAGAAAATTCTAACATACAAACACTTTGCCGTTGTCGTAAAAACAAAATCTGCGTTGGCCATTATGGAATATAAATATGTTATAGATGACTGTGTGCATGTATTGGAGCCATCTAGGAGGAGCAAAGAGCTATAAAAATAAACTGTATTTTATACTTCTTTGGGAGGAGCTGGAACAACTGATACGTAGACCTTCCTGGGAGGAGTTAGTAGTTAATTAATCTTTATTCTGTCGACGTAACTCATTCTCGCCGCCATTGAGTTGGTTGTGTAATTATAAACCGATGCACCCAAAAGTGGGCACTAATTGATGTTAATCATCAATACAAACTATAATTAAGCTGTCTAATCAATACAAATTACATTATAATCCAGATTAATTGTGTGTAATCCAGATTAATTGCGTATTTTTTTTATTAATCGGATTAATTACCTAATTATAATCCGATTTAGAACATGAAACCATATTACCAAAACTGAAAACCCCGGAAACACACTACTCCTAATCCATACGCAATTGCAATAGTCTTGCAGGTCATGCTTTTGATCATATGCAACTTTATATAAAACTTACCTTTACCTAACTGAAATTAAAGACAGTTGTTCCGATCGCATTATTTCATTTAAAGAACATGAAATCCCTTAACTTTATATGCAGGCTTCTGTACAATGTCGTGGTAGAAACTTGTATTTAACTTACCTTGTAAAGGTTTTCATAAATTCAGCAAATTCTTTTTTTTTTTTTTTTTAATTTCGAGTTTTATGGGGTTTTTTGTTTTTTGTTTTTGTTTGTTTTGTGTTTAAGCGCCGTTTTTCAGAATTTTTAAGATACCTGTACGATAACCAGTGTTCCTGGATTCTGTATTTGTACTTCCCCTAACTACTCATCACATAAATACTTAAACAATATCCAGAAACAAAACGGTGGGGGTGGTGAGTAAATGGACGTATTTTGTCATTTACTGTTTTATGCGAAAAAATGTTAGTTGCATTAAAAATGGCGATATTTGTTAACTTTTTGACATGCAAGAGAACATATTTTCAATGGTAGGTGTCTTTATTATCTATGGATTTTCAAACGAAAGCGCCAAATTGATGGCAATGTATATTATCTTTGCTAGGTTCTTGGTTTGACATGTTTATCTTTGTTCATAAAAAAGATATTGATGTTATTTACAGTGCCAATTCAAACTGACGAAATAATCGTAACCGTGTATGATGCGCTTTCTGTACAAAACGAACACTTTTTACAGGCTATTAATATTTTAATATAACAATATATTGTTATTGAAGTTTATATGTTTTACCTCGAAAACACCCGGTTGCAGAAATATTCTGGTATAAGCAATATTCTGTTGTTTGATGTTATATACAAGGCATTTTTGTTATTGATTGTTCGTGTATATAACACCAAACAACAAAATATTGCTTGTACCAGAATATTTCTGCAGTGGGAGGGTTTAAAAGTAGCAAATATACAACTGCAATAACAATATATTGTTATATACTCTCCCAAAAGTATAAACATACTGTAAAATGTTCGTTTTGTACAGAAAGCGCATTTTCATACATGGTTACGATTCCTTTGTCAGTCTGAACTAGCAACATTTTTTACAAACAAAGATAAACATGTCAAACCAAGAACTGAGCAAAGATAATTTATACAGCCATCAACTGGATGCTTTCGTGTAAAAATCCATAGATAATAAAGACACTTACCACTGAAAATATGTCCTCTAGTATGTCAAAAAGTAAACAAATATCGCCATTTTCAACTTCTACTAAAATTTTTCTTTCCTAAAAACAGAAAAGGGCAGAATATAAGAGGCCTATGCCTGCTTCTAAACAACGGCATTAACCTGGAGGTGTTTGAAGGAGACAATGGTTGGGAATTATTCTTAAGAAAAATAGGTGCTCAATGCGAAGAGGAAACATTTATTACAATGCGGGATGATGAAAACTTCAAGAAACCAGAACCTACAATGAATATGTGGACAAAGTAATACTGAAAAGCCTGAAAGTGACTGCTTCATTTCTTTCTTCGCCGGTGCTAAGATCTATAGCACAGGCCTTTATGAAGCTGTGCTCTATGTGTGGGCTTATCAAGAGAAAACTGGATAGACTGGAAAAACTAAGGATTATGTCAGTCGTTATCCTGAATCCATACTTCAAGATCATGAAATACATCTACTGCCGCAGAATACAGACTCAGTGTTAGCCAATGTTAGTTCAAAGGCAATGCCTAAACAGAATCACCGGAAATGGTCGTAGTAGGTACCGCGGTACCGGTAATTTGATTGATAGTGAAGAACCTTGTTCCACATAGACATTTCTCGAGTCGTAAGGGTTAGATTTGATTTCCAACCAGTACTTTATTTTTTTCTTGTTTGCTTATTCTACAGACAATAGGAAAACTATATCAAAGATACTTGAAGAAGCATTAATGCGAGCAATTATTTAATTAAGTTTACCTATCAATAATCAATTAAAATTCTCTCAAAATGAATTGTATCAAGTAAAGTCTTGAAACTTTAAAGTCCTTTGAAAAGTATTTTGCTCTCTCTCTCTCTCTCTCTCTCTGGTTCATAGGAAGTGGGACTTTGGTGGTTAATTCTAGGCTAAACGTATATCCGCATACTTTCATTTTCTTCTCTCTTTTTAGCCAAATACAAGGATAAATTTATATTTTCTTGAATATATTTATATTTAAAAGTTCCAAATCAAGAAAAAAAGATGACCGCGTCGGGAAACGAACCCCGGACCGCCGCGGCAATAAAGACATTTTCTCGTCGTCGTAACCAATAGCGCTATAGCTGAAGTAGTGAATAATGTCTTCGAAATATAGATATTTATAATCGAGACAGTTTACCTGGAGTAAAAGCGTGGCAAACGCTTTTCGATTTTCATCGTAAAAAGCAGTAAAAACAGCATATTCTAATGTGTGCCCGTAACATAAAGTTTGTCAGTAATTAAGTTTTAAAGCCTTCTTAAGAAATATAGCATTTATTCCAAGATATCTAAACAAATATTCAAAAAATATTTTTTTGGTTATTGAACGATCTGGAGGCATGCCGCTTTAAAGTATAAATGTTTGAGTGCTAGTTCTAGTCGAGAGTTCGTCCGGAAAGGCTAGGTCGTGTCAAAAATTTACAGAAACAAAATTTCTAATGTGACAAACACTTTTTGCAAATCCTCTGATAGGCATTAAAACTCAAAATACTAACTGTGTTCTTTGAATGTGGCTCTTCCTGCTGGATTTTCGTCCTTATATTTTAGAAATAGTATATTAAATACTGTAAAATCTGGTAAATAAGCGTATACGCTTATAAATAATAATTTTAGTGACACTTTTATGCGCCTATTTTTGATATGCGCTTATACGGAAGGCCGAAAGTATGCGCTTATTTTTGATATGCGCTTATAGACAAGCCGTGTGCGCCTATTTTTAATATATTAGGAATATTAATAGTGCTTACCTTGGTTGAGAAAACGAAAGTAAAACAGGATTATGGACGTGCCCAGTGAACTACTTCCTTTTATTGCATAGGCCTACAATATTTATACATAATGAATGACATAATTTGCAAAAAATGTTCAACTCTCGGACCATTCAATAATTGTTCAACACTAAGATTGTAGAATTTTATCCATATTCTTTTAACAGATTTACAAAAGAATAACAAACTACTATGACAACGCAAACAACTTTTCTGGTATTCAAACTTCTACTTTCATTTACTGAATACATTTTCTATTCAAAAAGAATGATTATCGTATATCAGACAGTAGACGTTAAAACTGTTTAACACCCATCGGCTATTCAGCTGGTAAGAACACTTGTCACCTGTATTTATCATAATACCGTTAATAACGTCTTTTTGTTGCATCTGTTGTTTGTTTACCAGCAATCGGATATGCGCCTACTTTCGAGACAAAATTATGGTAAGGTCATGACATGCGCTTATTATCCCATATGGAATAACGGTAAGGCCGTATGCGCTTACTTTTGATATGCGCTTATATTCGAATATGCGCTTATTTACCAGATTCTACAGTATGTGTAGTTAAATTACAGGATAATGTTGATCATCTGAAAAAAGAATGAAAGGGTTGTTTTTATGGAAAAAGAGTTATATGAGTCGAAAAGAGGTCTTGGGTAAAATATTTGGGATTGATTGGGGAGAACTCCATTAAAATTGTATTGTAGACTTATTGTATTTTAGACTTATTGTATTGTAGACTTATTGTAAACATATTCTCAATCTGATCATGGCAGACATTTCCTTAAGGCCTAACTAAACCAAAGGAACCAGTGTGGGAGCCATCTGTATTTGAACACTAATTTTTCACTTGGCATGGCAACAGAGGTCTAAATTAAAGCTAGTTTCTGTTTAAATTTCATTGTGGATGTATTTGTGATATTTTGGTAGGAAAAATGTGAGAGCAGGTTGTACTTGGTGAAGTGAATCTCAGTAGTAGTATGAGTAGTACTTCCAGGTCATAGCAGTGTGATTTTGATGTCAGTTTATGCTGCGTTTACACTTAGCCACGATGTCCACGATTTAAAGAAAAGCTCGGAGCTTCACGATTTATTGCACGAATATTGTATTACTACGCTTTCCTACGCTTTCTTACGCTCTCAGTACGTTTTGTCACTACCTGCAGCGTTTATTACGACTAACTTCTGGTCGCAAAAGGAGCATGGTCACCACAAATATGCTCCTCCAGAGATTCCAAAGAGGATCGAGCTATGCATCAAAGAGCTGAACAAGATGCTGAATTTGCAATTTTCGTGTATGCCTATAATAGTTTCTTGTCGGCAGCAGCAACAAGGGACGGAACAGGGCAGGATAGAAGAGAGAGGAAGGAGAAGAAGAAATAGAAGGCCTCCAGATCTAGTTGAATTTAGAATCGTGTTTCTAAGTTCACCAAGATCCCCATACGACGGAGGATCAAGATCTGATGCGCTACGTTAAGGTCTGTTAAGCTGCATTACGCTCTACAACGATTTCCACGTTCTGTCACGCTCTCTCAAGATTTAAGATAAATCAGTGTAATCGTGGCAAAATTTTTGACTGTCAAAAATTTTGTCACGATCCATACGATCATCACGATTCCACCAAGTTCCTTCAAGATCACCACGATTCGATCCTACGAGACCCCACGCTCACCACGCTTCTCTCAAATCGTGGACATCGTAGACATCGTGGCTAAGTGTAAACGCAGCATTACAGTAAGCAAATGTGACCAGAGAAATCTGTCACACATGACCCCTACTTTTCTCTTCATTTTATAACAGTTTTATCATAACTCTTTAAAATGAGGTAAAGATTTGTTCTCTGAAATGGGTCTAGCTGTGTTTGGTAGCTCTTTAAAAAAATGTCAGTTTTATATAGAATATATAGGGAAAACTATTTAACTGGTTGTGACCTTTAAGATATAAATAAATGAATAAAGGTATTGACTTCATCGATGTACTTGGTATATTTCGGGATAAACGTGTCATTGATTCTGTGCCTAAATATTTCAGAAACTCTGACGTTCCGATTTTCTTTTATAAGTATAAAACACCTGTAAGAAATATTATATTCAATTACAATAAAATTTGTTTTAGACCTAAATGTATATACACATTTATCTCGTTCTTTGACGCTTTAATATTATATGCATCATGTAATTTCTCTTCCTATCAGTAGCTTTATCAATATATTTTACCTTGTTAAATTCTGCGGGGTTTTTCTTTTTTTTTTTTTTAAAGTGTGTCTGTTGACAAATTTCACTACAGAAAATATATCAATTTCCCAAAGCCATTTCTTACTTTAATCTTTATATATGTTTTCTTCAAACTGTACCCAAATCCACCTTCAGTATTTAAGCATATTTTTCCATGCATGAGTAACAATATTGCATAGTTTGTATGTAATGAAAAATTCCCTAGCAATCTAAAAACAAGGAAGAAAATCCAACGTCTGGGCAGTTAGTTTTTTATTTATTAAGTTAATAGGTAAAGTCGTATACAAAGTAGAAAAATCGTATGTACTGAATGAAGACACCTTGTAATTATTAATTCTAAATTTATCTGGATTTCGCCAGAATTTTTTACCGACCAAAATTAGTTTTTTAACTTTTTACTAGAGTTTTCGTGTACTTTGTCAAAATATATTTTCACGTGGGCTTTTACAGCAGTAAGGCATGATGCTAATAACTTGGAAATAGACAGAAGTACTCAGTATATTTAGGCCCTTTAAAAAATAAACTACGGATACGTTTGTCTTTGATAATATTAAAATTACCAGTGATGATATGGCCTGCGTCGGAATAGCAAAATTTTGAGTGTTTACATTCACAGGAAGTTGGAGTATTTGTAGAAATAAGAGAAAATCAAAGAAAAATAGAGGACTGTAAGATGCTGGACCGCAGAAAACTTAGATAGATTTAACTCTTCCACTTCATTGAAATGCCTAGGTTAGGATTAAGGTTGACAGACGGAGTTCACTCATCAATTTACATTCTATAAGTTGTTCTCCTTGCATAGGGTAAGTCTCTTTCTCATATAAAAAATTCCAACTGACCTAAAAATATTCAAAATCAGAAGATATTTTCGCTTTGACTGTTATGATCTGTTAAATACGAAAACAATTTCTGCATCTGAGGTATTTATCTTTTATAAAATACAATTCAAACAAGAATATGTAAACCATTAATATTGCGTACATTTAAGGGCTTGTCGTCGTTAAAGACGCATGTCATACAAAAAGTACCAAAAGTTCAAATAAAGACCAATATAGCGTATACACTTAACATTATTAGTTCTGTCTCTGAAATCTATAGAAACATGAGATTTACAAATAATTCGATCTTTCTTAATACGTCATTCAAACAAATGAATTATCTGACAATTTCTTGATCTGTTTATTATGGTGGCATATTTCTGCATACGATAACCAGATAAGTTTCGCGAAAATGTATCGAGTTTTCAAGAAAAACATGAAAAATTTCGCGAAAACATAAAAGCTATCCGCTAAAACATAAAAGCTTTTCTCGAAAGGAACTGCAAATATTAAGTGGATAAATTTGTGTTAGTGCCCACTTCTGCATAAGAAAACCAGATAAGTTTCGCGAAAATAGACTAAATTGTCATGAACAACGGTAAATTTTTCGTGAAAATAAAATATTATTTTCGCGAAAACATTTTATTTCTCGAAAACTTTACCGTTTTTCATGAAAGTTTAGTCCATTTTCGCGAAACTTATCTGGTTTCCTTATGCAGTAGTGGGCACTAACGCAATCTTTTTCCATTTAACATTTTCAGTTCTTTTCGTGAAAAGCTTTTAAGATATCGTGAAAAAATGTCTGTTTTTCGTGAAATCTCGATACATTTTCGCGAAACTTATCTGGTTATCGTATGCAGAAATATGCCACCATAGTTTATTGTTGGAACTTTATATCGTGAAAGTTTATTTCCTTGCATGTCAGAACCGCGCGAATTCATTTTAAGGCACTTGATATATGGCATAGGACTCGGAACCCACTGACAATAAAGTATGAAGAAAGTTCACCTAACAAAACAAAAATGCAATTTAATTGTTATTATAACAAGACAAAGTTCTTTTGCAAAAGTAATTTTCTGACATCAATTATTGGATCTTAAGCTCCACAAAACTTACGATAGATTTAGGTTTATCATTCCGTGACTATTTGTGTGTTTTCGTCATATGATAAAAAAATTTACATTCAATAAAACTTACAAGTAAACTTTAATTTCTCAAAAGCCTAAAGACTTTAAAATATATTTGCTTCTGGGGCTTGTTCTCACAATGATATAAAGTTAAAGAACGTTTAAGTTTGGTTTTGCGGTACAATTGCTGCAATCATAGTAACTAATTATAATCTTTTTCGTCATCATCATCAACTTCTTGCGCCTTTTCTTTTTCGTCATCGTGGCTTTTGTTCTTTCATGATCATCATCAATTTCTTTCTTTCACCTTTTCTGTTTTGTCAAAATGAACAGTTTTCTTATTAAAATCATCATCAACTTCTTCTTTCAACTTTTCGTTGTCATGTTCTTATTTCGGTTATCATCAACTTCTTCCGCCTATTGCTTTTCGTCATAATGACCACTGTTCTTATTATTATCAAAACTGTAATTACTATAGTGAGAAAGATTTTAACGTACTTACTTTTACATAAAGATTCAGCCAATAAAGTTATATCTGGATCCATTTCTTATGCAATCAGGACACACATATCTAGTTCAGAAGAATGTTTTCATGGTAAAAAATGGGAACTGTCAGCGTGAACAGAAAATCTCTCTCAAAAGGAGCTTTATGTATGAGGTAAGAAAACAAGAAAAATGGAAGTCAGAATGCTGTGCAAGAAGCACAGATATGTAATATTAAACTTAAACACTGACTGACTAATTTGCAGTTTTTTTTTTGTTAATGTGGAAATGGCAGAACATTGAACATTGACCGATTACTAACCTGCAAGATCGTACTTCTATTGTGTCTAGTTCTAAACCATTATTTATCTTTTTGTTAATCAGGTTCAACATCATTTTCTCTAATACTGTTAATTTCAAAATTGTAGAAATTATAAACGTTTCAGATGTCAATGGAATCTTGCTATAAAATCTCAACGAACTTCACTTTTCATTTTACAGGACTTAAAATCCTTCATATTTTATACATCCTTGGGTAGTTCATTTTTTCGAAGGGGCAGTAGTGAATGCAACGCTTCTGTGGTATTCTGATAACTATAATGTAGTCAGTGAAGTAGGCCAATACCAGCTTTTTCTCAGGTCTTTGGGGCTTTTACATAAACAATGTTTTTAATAATGCTGCATTAATATGTATACTTGTCAATATTTATTCTCAGACATAGTGCAGACAACGATAAAAATGATGGAACATGGATAAATATTTAATGTTCAGAAGATATTACGGAGGTAAGGTAATTGCCCCAAATAAGGTATTTTTAAACGGTATCTCTGTTGTCCGATGATAGAAGATCACCAAGTTGTGTCAGATATATGGTAATTAATAATCATAATTTTCTGTGAAAAGAAATGGTTCCATTCGCGTTTCAGTTGCACTCATAATTTTAAATTCGGTATATAAATGGTAGAAATTCCCTTTGTACTACTTAAACAAATGCTTTTTCATGCATGCTTATCTACCCTTGCGAGTAATTTATTTCTCGAATAACGTAGGCACCACCAGCTCTGATATGGCTCTGACTAATACTTTGTGTAAATGACAGTTAAAATCGCACCTAAGGAATAATATGCCCTCGTGAAATTATTTCAAGGCGAATAATGTCTCTGTCGTGTTTAAATATTTAAACACATAGTTTTGCTATAAATTATTCCGATTGTAAAAGGTCTTTTAAAAAAGTACACAAAAGGTGAGTGAATGGTGCTTTAGTAGGGTTTCAAGTAATCATTTTTATAAAGAAAAGACAACATTTTTAGTAATGTGCAGCAAATTCTCTTATATATGAACGTTCGCTGGCTCCATATAAGGGGCATTAATGCTGTCATGCAGCAAAAATATAATTATTAAGCCAGACACATTAGAGTCTGATTCTTATGAAAAGCTATTTTAATGCTTGTTGGAAAAGGGGAATTCGCTAATATTTTCGCACGCCAAATGTCTGGAATTCCAAATTCGCTAACTCTTCGACCCGCGGAAATAACCACTTAAACTTATTCTAGGCCATATACTTTTTGAGCTATAAGCATCACAAACAAAAAATGCACTATTTTGGCTATTTCAAGGGCCATAATTATGTAATAAACACCAAGATTCTCAAGAATAATGTCAAGTGTGCAAGGTCACATCATCATAAAGACTCGTGCAAGGATTCATGAATTTACATCAAATACTTCTTGAGCTAGGCACATTATTAGGTGAAAATCTTCTGTATAACTAATGATTTTGGGGAGCATTTGTATCAATTGCTTTATTGATAAATGGCAGAGTTATAAATGGAACATGAAGTGTGACAGATTGGCTGATGCTTACATTGCATTTCTATGCCCTCCCATTTTTTTCATTGAAAAAGTGTGGGGGTGGGGGACACTAACAAAAATACACAATAAACATGCCAACTCAATGGAATAAAATCTCAAATACTGATTTCTGTTTCTTTTATTTATAAATCAACTATCCATGTTCATGAATTCATGAAAAATCTGTGTACAATGTCAACCTTGTCATAAACATTGAGAAATTATAACAAAATTAAGAATAACACCAACAATCATAATAGAAGGAACCGACACTAAATAAAACTTTTAATTGGATACAATAAAATGGGTGCATTTATTAGACTCAACTTTATAACAAAATGAGGTAGAAAATGTGTGTTCTAAAAAATTGGGTTTTTCTGCCATCTGTTAAAAAGTATAAATTTAATAGCATTAGATATGATTATGATTAATCTAACAGCATTAGACATGATTAATCTAACAGCATTATACATGATTGATCTAACATCATTTGACATAATTAATGATGTTAAATCTAACATCATTAGACATTACAATCAGACATGATTTATCCAGCAACATTTAGATTAAACTAACAACAGGCATATTTATTTAAGTAAATAAAATAGCAGTAAAAATAATATTACCAAGGTCTTTGTGGGGAAAAAAATCCTCTAAAAGTACAAAAGGAAATGCTACTAGCCATCAGTGTGAGTTGATTTTTACCCTCGGAAATAACAGCTATGCCTACAGCTATGATCATCCCCATCCATCATGTCAGATTTAAATGTAGCAATGAAGGCAGTATTTTACATTAGAATTGCAGTATATATCTGCTGGTCTCCATAAAGTAATGTAATCTGATACAATGCTTATGATCTAGCATGTACAATGTGACAATATTGACTGACAATGCCATTTCTCAAAAATCAGTATATTCTGTCATACTTTGTTCTGCTTGAAAAAAAAAATAAAAGAAATTTCAAGCATATGATAAGGAGAATACGAATTCAGTTTTCACTTGTTTAAAATCAAGCACAATATTTAAAGTGGCATGTGATATTTATGGATGTAGCACTGTGTCATATAGCATGATTACACACTCAGCAAATAGGTGTTATAGATCTATAAATGTTGTCATGCTCCAACACTGGTAAAATGTACCTGAACTTGTCTGGAGTTGTTTTCTATCCAATGTATAGTAATAATCAATTGTTTTGCCATAAATACAATATTTGATATTATGACTACATCAGGAAAATTAATGTCAAAGTGCCTGTAATGGCTGCTATTTCATCATATGTACAGTACAACCTCTCCAGAGCAGCCCTCTCTTAAGCAAAAATCTCTCTATAACAGCAGCATAAAAATTTCCCTTAGCTGAAATATACTATCAAATTTACCTCTTCAGAACAACAACCTCTACATAAGAATCAACATTTGTATCTCCCAAAGGGTGTTGCTCTACAGAGGTTGCACTGTATATACAAATGGCAGTATCACAAGTTTTCTTACTATAATTTTTTAGCCAGTTATGATGTTAAACCTATGCTGCATGTTTCCCCGATAATAGATTATAACTATAATGTAAAATGTTTGAATTCAATATGCATATCTGAAAATCTATAGATGTCAATTGCTTTTAACATCTATTTAATAATATAAAAACTATTTTCAGGAAAATTTCATTTTTAAATTGGTGGGAAAATAGAGAAAAAATGTAATGAAATACTATCAAATTGAAAGGAAAATTTTCATTGAATACAAGGACAGAACAGATGTTTTAAACCGAGTCAGTGTGACACATCTGCTAACTATGTTGAATATTTGTGTCAAGATGTTTAAATATCCATGTATGGATGAAAAGGGTACAGACTAGACAAGAAATGTGACCTTAAGCCAAAATCTTTGACTTCCAAGTGTGACCTTGACCTTGAGGACAAGGACTGGGTGTTGTATACAAAACGTTGTCTCATTTTGGGGAGCATTTGTGCCAAGTAATATTAAATCCCCTGTTATTGAGGTAACATATAACAGACCCTGTTAATGTCATGTTAACATCTGACCACACGGTGTGAACCTGACCTTTAAGTTGAGGTCTTGAAGTTGTGCAAGACATATTGTCTTTGTTATGTGGAACATTTGTGCCAAGTCATATCATAGAATTACAGAACGGACAGAAAACACCCGTTACCTTTGAGCTAGGGAGCCTGGGTTTATGCACGGCATATAATCTCATCATGGGAAACATTTGTGAAAATTATATTAAAATCCCTTGAAGGAATTGGCAGAGTTATGGACTGGATACAAAAAAAAAGAGAGGACAGATGGACGGAATGGTAGGTGGACAGAAAAGCACAATATTGTAGTATCTGGCATTGTTTTCAGCCAATGGCAGACTGATAAAGAATGGGTTCAGAATGAAATAGGAAATCACTGTCAAATGGAGTTACAATTTTTGCATTCTTAATGAAAATGAAATCTGAATATATTTGTGCCTCCCATTGGTTGTCTATTAAAGCTAAATCACTTTTAAACAACTTTGGTTTAACTTAAATTTTAATAACAATATGTACAAAAACAAGCAAACTATTATATGTTTAAATAAATCTATATCCTCAAACAAAACATTCTATAACTTTATTCATTAAGCAAAAGAAAAATCTCTTGCATAAGCATTTAATATGAAATACATTTATTGCTGAAGGAAGTATCTACTGGTTTGAGTCGTAAATTCGGCCAGGTCGTAAATATTCGGCCACCCACTTTAAAGCATTTTTTCGAGCCAGATGCTTGAGAACGCATCTGTGTCATCACAAGCACTTGCGTTAGCAACAAAGTCAGCAAAAAACAACGAGTTGAGGTGACTAGAGAAAAAGTTGTCATTCCCTAAAGTTGTGTACTCTAAGTAGCAAATATTTTGTCTGGCGGGTCGGGTGACGTCATCGCACGCGCCCGTTTCTGCTGAGGCCTGGCAAGGGTTAATTCAGATCTAAACTTTACAACACGAAAAGAACATGCGCTTACTAGCATAAAAATCGTTATTACCAAGAAAACGAATATATTATCCCTCGACGTCATTAAATTTCCATGTCTACGTTGTTTTTTCACGTTGACGTCATATCCTTTTGAATTATCCTTTCCGGGGCCGTAAAACGTTTATGCTTTGCCACGGAACACGCAAATATAAAAAGGTGTTATAACAGCACGTGAGCGCGAGAATGTCTTCAATCTCCTGTTAAAACACCCTCGAAAAGTGACAAGAACAGCAGTTTTATGCTATAATGTGTGATAAACAGTGACGTAAAAATTAAACTACGTCATGCTGGTGTGAGAAGGATGACAGGCACTTTCGAAATCTCTGTTGGCAAATATTTCCCATGAGGTATGCTATTGAAAAATGATTGCAGTTTGTTGAAAAAAGAACAATTTGGGTGTAGCATTGATTTATTTCCAAGACAGTGTTGAAAATATAACCAACTTTATGTTTAAAAAGTGGCCGAATATTTACAACCTCTAGAAGGTAAAATGTGGAGGCTAAACCTGTCCGTAATTTTAAGCGCGGTTTTATTGTTTACCATACTGTAAACGGCCGTTAATGATAACAATCAATGTTGCTTGTATTAAAGCACATATGGTATAAATTCTGTACAAATCAATCGTATAAAGAAAGAAATATTTATAAAAAAACGCAAAAAGTGGCCGAATTTACGACTCGAACCAGTACCATTTATAATACTGAATTTCTTCTGGCATTTCAAACAGTAACTTTCATAATAATTTTTTCTATCACTACAATAAATGTTTCTCAGGCATTTCTTATTTCAACCTCGGTCAGGAATATTTAGATCATATACAAGTCTTGTTTTTAAAAAAAATCTTCCATGAAAATAAGTCATATGTTTACTGAAAACAAGAATGCTGATGCCTAAAGAGCAACAATGCTGAGCCCATTATTGACACACCACCCAAATAACTAACACTTAGCCAATTTATATAAAAAAGCTCCATACAAGTTACAGGACTAACAAGATCAACATGACCTTTGATCCTTAAGTGACCTTGACCTCTGAGATAGTGACCAGTCATATGTCAAATAAAAGTAAGGTTGTTACAAAGTCATGTTTGTCAAAGTTACAGTCTGAACAAGCTCTAAAAATGACTTTTGACCACATAACGAGGGCTTAGAGCGAAACTGGTCTATCTGTATATAGAACTAGAAGCAGATAGACCAGTTTCGCTCTAAGCCCTCGATAAGTGTGTCCTTAACCTATGGAATAGGAGCCCTGAGGTTTGCACATAAAGATCGGTCACACTGAGAAGAACATTTAAAGCTAACAAAAATTATAAAAGTTAGGGCCCTTACAAGCTCTTAAATGACATTTGACCTGTAAGTTTGACCTTGAACTTTGAGGAGGCCCTGGAATTTGCTTGCTTGCAAAACCTTGTCTCATTGAGGCAAACATTTAGCCAAATAAAAAAAGATTGTTCCATGCATGTCGATGTAACGGCACTGACAAGATCTGATATGACCTTTGACCCAAGTGTGACCCTAACCTTCAAGATAGGAGCCTATGGTTTGTGCCCAAAACCCCTTCTCATTGATGCAAATATCTATGCCAAATGGAAAAAAAGACTGCCTCTGGCATGCTAAAGTTCAAAAATTTCAGTTTTGATAAAGCATCACCAAAGGAGTATCTCTATGACTGTTTAGCTCGGCAGTCGTGTCTATTGACAAATCTAAGTTATTTGATTAACCTTGGAGAGGCTCACCCCAGGAACATTTCTGTATCAGCATCAGAACAACAGATCTTTAAAGTTACAGTTAAAATATATAGATAAACCATACACTCTAGTGCCATTAATTTTTTTACACATCTGAATAATTAGAACAATCCTGGTAAAAGAACATTTCCTTGAAATTGTTTTGAACTTTGGCAAATGGTTTCCAAGAAAATTGTTTGATCTTGCTACCAGAGTTTAACATCAAATGAATTTTTTTTCAAACCATCCGAGAAACAATACTGTAAAGATTTGATGAAGATTGCAGAATTGCACAATGGTGCAAGAGGTTATGCTATTTAAAGCAAATTGTTTTGGAGTGATGGCAACAAATGATCCCAACACTGTGATCACAATACCTGAATTGATTGAAGTGAGCTAAAACATGGAACATGATTCAGAAATTTTCATTTTTTTGATGCTATGAACAAGTTCAGATGTTGGAATTTATGTGGTGTTACATAACTTAGTGTCCTCTACCTCATTGAGTGCAATGAAAATGACCCATTTAAACAAACTGAGGCCCAAGTGAAAATGTTACAAACTAATACTGCAATATTTTAAGTACATGTCAAAATTCATTTTCATGAATGTAAGCCAACAAGAACGCAGAAATGTAAGAACTTTTGGCATAAATCCTGAACAAAATAGTACTAGATATAACAGAATAGCTTGTTAGTTTAACAGTAATTCATATTACTAGTTCATATAACTTACACTTTGGCTATAAAGTAACAATATTATGGCTAGTTTACTAGTTTAAAGAATACTTTTTGATTTTTAGCCTTAATAAAATATTATCAACTATATTAACGGAAAAAAACTAGTCTAATGCTAATAGAAAACATGTAGCACCCTAAAAACAAATTGGTCCCTTTATCAATATATTTACATCACAAACGGGAGATAAAGAAATCTCTGTAATAAATAATTAACCAACCCCTTGTATGAAAAGTTCATTTTGTTTATAAGTCAGCTTTCAAAATCTTAAATACTTTAACTTTGTTTAGGTCGTTACTTCCCTTATGTCAGTTTTACACATTTTTAACCATTATTTTATATCACAAACATTTCAGCACAGAGAAACTTTTCTACAATCATGGCTATGTGCTTGGAAATACATGTCCCGACTTTAACAACTTGTACTTCGGCTGGCCAATGTACATTTCATTACCAGGAGCATGTTTTAAACATTGTCACCACTAGAGCTACTGGGAGAAGGTTTCTAGTGTTGTCACCACTAGAGCTACTGGGAGCAGGTTTCTAGTGTTGTCACCACTAGAGCTACTGGGAGCAGGTTTCTATGTTTTTCACCACTAGAGCTATGTAGACAGGATTTTTATGTTGTCAAACCACTAGAGTAGAGGAGCAGGTTTTATTGTCACCACTAGAGCTCTGAGCAGGTTTCTAGTGTTGTCACCACTAGAGCTACTGGGAGCAGGTTTCTAGTGTTGTCACCACTAGAGCTACTGGGAGCAGGTTTCTAGTGTTGTCACCACTAGAGCTACTGGAGCAGGTTTCTTGTCATTTTCACCAAAAGAACTATGGTAAGAATTAATGTACGACAGGAAATGTTTTATGTTCCGTACAAAATACCCTGACCAGTAGAACAGTAGAAGCATACCCTAGATACTGCAAAATATATATTTCCAGCCAAATCACCCTCTGAACCTTAATAATGCAACTATAATGCTGACATTTTGCACAAATGTTTCAGCTATGTTATAAATGTAATTCTAATATGCTAGTTTCTGTTAAAACACGCTTACGCTAAATTGACGTCACGTTAACATGCGATGACATCAATGTTTTTGTTGCGGCCAAGAAATGCACAACTGATTTAGATTAAGGGCATATTAGAATCGAAATAATGTATAGCAAAATCGTGTTTTACCTAAATTAATACACTCAAAATCAGTTATACATCGCCAGAATAATTCACTCGGGCTACGCCCTCCTGAAATTATTCCGCAGACGTATTATTTTCTCTTTCCGTGTATTAATAATGTTAAAAAATGGTTTTTCTATACATTATTTCTTAAATAACATGCAAAGTATAATTACAATATCTTATTTATCTTAACAAAAACTGTGAAAAATACAAAATTTATAGTGTAATATAAATTTTGTTGTCAAAAGGGCCATGTAATTCAACTTGATGTTAAAATACGCTCTGAAGACAAAATAAAGTACAACAATTTGGCTTCCCTTACAATGTAAGGGGAAATCAGTAAAATAATGCTAAGAAGACAAACTAAAGTTAAGCAAAACTTAACTTGTATAAGTATCACACTCACACATTTTCTCTTTTTGAGTACTTGGCTTGTATTCATCAATTTTCAGTCAGCGACTTTGAGTGGCAACTATTCTGTGAGCCTATTTCTACAGAGGAAATTTTGTTGAGTAGTTTGCACCTGTGTATGGAACATGCATGCAGTTCCAATATCTTTACTAACTATACTGTGACTGAGCCAAAAAGAAATCTAGTATTTTGAAGTCCAAATTATAGACTTTAAACATGGATGAATATGGGCTCTGCAAACTGACAATACAACTAATTTGTCTTTCATAATGGATACTTGTGCGATAGAAAACTAAAACTACATAACAATGGTGCTCAACAGTTCAATATTGTTTAAATATATGTATGGTTATTTACTAATGATTAGCTTATATAATGTTACATCTGTTTTAACACGTGCAATACTATTGCTCTTTCAGATGTATTATGACACCTGCAAGCTGCAATATGGCAACTGCAATACTTTTACAATCATCGTACGAGTATGTTGCATTCCTGTATAAGACGCAGCGAAAAATTATCTATGGATTTCTGGAAAAATGCTTATACCCATGTATTGGTCACAGACAAAACAAGAGCTGTCCGTAAGACAGCATGCTTGACTTTTCTCAGTGCTTGACTCTGAATTAGAGCTTTGCCAGTGAAAACTTCTAAATTAAAAAGGGGCATAACTCTGTCAATATTCATGGATTGTTTCTCCTGGTGTAGACTTTGAGAGTAAATAACTATTTCAAGTTTCAAGTCAAAAGCCTTGATAGTAACAGATATTTGACTTTATCAAAAACTTTAACCAACAGCGATGGCAACGCCTGGGCGAGTGCAATAGCTCTAATTTTTCTCCAAAAAGTCAAGCTAAAAAGTAACGTCAAAAACATGTAAATTTGTAAGGAAATGCGATTTTCCTGGCATCGGCCGGCACCCGTAATTTTAACAAAGTTGTGAAAATGACTTATTAAAATCATGAGATGAGATACTACTAAATTTACAGTTTCAATGGAATTTATTTATTTATATATTGTATATGTTTTTTGTTTGGGGTTTTACGCCGTTTAATAACAGTATTTCAGTTATGTAACAGCAGGCATTTAACCTTATCAGTGTTCCTGGATTCTGTACCAGTACAAACCTGTTCTCTGCAAGTAACTGCCAACTTCCCCACATGGATCAGAGGTTGAGGAGAAATGATTCAGACACAATGTCTTTTATCAAAGCATCACGGAGAAAATACGCCTCACCCAGGGCTCGAACACATGGCCCCGAGATCCGTAGATCTTCCTACTGAGCTAAGCAGGTGGGCTATATTTGATAGACAATAATGGGAGAAATTGAGTATGAGATGCTATCGAAAACACAGGTATTTAAAGTTTTGTCCAAACTATCTCAAACTTCTCAACACCTATACCTTTTCGATCTCATCACTTTCTCAAACAACTCTTGTGTTGCGCCAACTTGTAATTACTGTAGGTTTGATGTACTTGCCAGTTTTGTGAAAACACCAACTTGGGAAAGTTTTACACAGGCTTTGCTAAAAACATAAAGATGAGTTATAGAAATGTGTTGTAAAATATTTTAATGAAAAACAGCATTTTTTTAAAGCTTTCGTTGGAGCTCTTAATTTTACATTTTATACAAAATTCATTTAAGACGATGGGTCTGGATACCGGCTTTTACCTATGCCAGAGACATAGGTATTTACTCCCCTTGAATTCCCTTCAATGTAAAGATACGCGGTGTAAACAAAGATCAATTTTCTTAATTTTTTGAGCCAGGGAAAAAATGTGGTCTTGTCCTATACCCATGTATAGGTCATATCGGTCCTTCCTGACCAGAATCTCGGTAAAAAAGGTGCGACCTATACTCATGGTACAGTAACTTCTGGTCCAGTGCAATACTACTGCTGTCCCTGTGCAGTACTATTGCTGTTTCAGCTGTGTCATAGCACTTACAATACTTTTGTTACAACTGCTGCACAAGTGCAGTACTATTACTGTTGTTCCAATGAAAAACAAGTGCATCTGAACAGCAATACCATACTTAGTCTAGCTGTTCCAGTGCAATACTACTGATGAAAAAGAACACTACCAATGCTGTTTCAGCCTTGTTCTGTCACTGTTCTGTCAATGTTGTTTTGCAAAATTTTGAAAAGTTTTGTTGATTCTCAACAAAATCTGTCATCAAATGCAATAGGAGGTATTTGTTTGTTTTAGTGTAAGATTTTATTTTTCATGGAGTGAACACAAGATGCAATTTTCAGAAGTGGCATAGAGCAAAATTAACATTGTGTTCACAAGTGAAAGATATATTAATAGTACAATACATTGAAGATTTGTTTGTTTTTGTGCAAGATCTAAATATTTCCTATGGAGTGAACACCAGATGCAATTTTCACAAGTGGCATAGTGCAAATGTAAACAAGAGCTATTTGTAAAACATGTATGCCCCCCTCTCCCCCACCCAGATAGGTTGTCCCATTTTCAGTCCCCTGATCACTATGACCTTAACCTTTGACCTACTGAACCCAAAAAAAATAGGGATCATCTATGGGCTAAGCCCAATCATGCCACCATGTTTGAATGTTCTGGGTCAAGTGCTTCTCAAGTTATTTGGCGAAACTATTTTCAAGGTTCTGGCCTTTGTGACTTTTGACCTACTAATCCTAAAATATTAAGGGCAATCTACTTAGCCTAATTATCCTACCAAGTTTGAATGTTCTGGGTCAAGTGGTTCTCAAGTTACAGTGCATTTTAAAGGTTTTGATTCTTGTGACATTGACCTTTAGACCTACTTAACCCAAACTCTAAACATGTCACCTACTTGATAACGTCCAATCATGCTAGTAAGGTTGAAGGTTCCAGGTTAATTCGTTCTCAACACATTCGCAGAAACCATTCACTCTACTAACAGACGGATGGATGACACACCAACCAACATGATGGACAAAGTGCAAAGCAAAATACCCAAATTTCTTTGAAGGGGGCATAAATATCTTGTGTTCACAAGTGAAAGAGATATGTTTATCGTACATGTAAAACAAACACATTGTTTTAAGTAAAGGCTACCCATTTTATAAGCTTTTTACCTTTCACTATAAAATTACCAGAAATATTTCACTCTAACATTTGTTTTAAATTGCCATGTTATCTACACTTGTGCCAAATAAAACTACCACTATATTCCAATCACTGTTCTTGCTGTTGATGCATTACACTGAAGCTACATGAGAGGATCCTATAGTGAACATTGGGTGAAAACTGACCAGTAGTTTCGGACAACTTACAACTCCCCTACATCCAAATTAACATGGGAGCCTTTCATTTTGATGAGCACAAATTTCGTTAATGGAAATACAAGCTAAAAGATCACATTAACATAATGCATGAATTCAGTCAAGGTGAAATGTTGATTTAATGAAACTGGTGCTGTTTCTATAGTTAGTGAACACTGCTATACTGTTGTGTTTTTTGTTCTATGGATGTTTTCTCCATCTATAACTACAGATATGTTTGCTGATTGGTCAGTAACATCATGTGACAATTGTGATGATCTTTCATCATCTGGCTGGTCATGTGACCTATGTCTCTGATCATGTGATACACCATGAGATTCTAAAGTTTGACAGTGATGCTCCTTTTGTTCATTACACAACAATTCGTCATCAGAATCGTAGTTCACTTCATCTTCAAGGAGATCTTGAGTCTCTATTCTATCACTGGACTCACTTTCAGGATCTAAGGACATGTCTAAATTCTCTGACAAATGATCACAAGCTAAACTATGTGCAAAGTCATCACACGTTTGATCTTCAGAAACAGTTGTAAGCTGTGTATCATCTTCATAATTAGGAGTCTCTGCTGATTGGCTAACATTGGGTTGTTTCGGTTGTTCTGATTGGTTTGGAGACCTGGAGTCTATTTGAGAAAATGAATCTGATTGGCTGTGAGTAAGGAATGGCGTTGTTGATTGGCTGCTGAATGGGGCACTACCCCGTGTGGATGCTGGAACTTGAGAAGGGGTGGTTTCCCCAGATCTCCGTTGCCATGGTGAGTCACAACTCATTTCTCCCTTTGCATCAGGCTTTACCTGGAAAAAAATCTAACAATTTATAACAAGAAGCCAAAAGGGACTTTACCTGGAAAAAAATCTAACAATTTATAACAAGAAGCCAAAAGGGACCTAAGATTTTTTCTATACTTTACTGTGATGCCCAAACAAGAGGGCCATGATGGCCCTATATCACTCACCTGAGTACCATTGCTTTAATCAAAAACAACAAGAAAAAATTCTTACAAGGTACAGATATGTCAAAATACACCTAAGATTGGAGATACCATCCATGTTGTACCACAGAAAAGTGGTCTCAGTTTTTCCCTACGGTCAATAATAAAAAAGTTACTAAATAAGCTATTTATAGTAACATAAAAGGAAAGTAATAAAAAAAAATATTGTAAGCGAACAAAAGAAGGATCTACCAAATAAAAACAAGAGCACTGCAATGCAACGCAAATGCAGAGCAATATTCACATACAACAAAGTCATATGACCTTTGACCCCTCAGTGTGACCTTGACATTGAATTTAGCCATCCAAAATATGTGCTCTGCACATCCTTTCAATGACTGAACATTTGTGTCAGGTTTCTCTGAAATGCATCAAGGGGTTCAAGAGTTACAGAGCGGAAGGAAAATTGCTAACCAACACACAGACAGACAGACGGACACGGAGGCGATAACATAATACGTCCCTGCGGGCGTATAAAAAAGAATTGGACCTTATGGTGATACAAGTTGTGTGCAAGTTTGGTTAAAATGAAATCATAAATGAAGTTGCTATTGCGCAGACAAGGTCAAAATAGCTAATTCCGACCCTATCAGGGGCCATAACTCTGGAACCCATTAAGGGATCTGGCGAGTTCGAGAAATAAACCAAGACCTTATGGTGACACAAGTTTTGTGCAAGTTTGGTTAAAATCAAATCATAAATGAAGCTGCTATTGTGCAGACAAGGTCAAAATAGCTAATTTTGACCCCTTCAGGGGCCATAACTCTGGAACCCATAATGGAACCTTGCCAGTTCCAGAAAGGAACCAAGATCTTATCGTGATACAAGTTGTTTGCAAGTATGGTAAAAATTGAATTTATAAATAAAGCTGCTATTGTGCAGACAAGCTCAAAATAGCTAATTTTGGCCCTTTCAGGGGCCATAACTCTGGAACTCATAATGGGATCTGGCCAGTTCAAGAAAGGAACCGAGATCTTATGGTGATACAAGTTGTGTGCAAGTTTGGTTGAAATAAAAGCATAAATGAAACCACTATCGTGCAGACAAGAAATTGTTGACGGACGCACGGACTGACGACGGGTGATCTCAAAAGCTCACCTTGTCACTATGTGACAGGTGAGCTAAAAAGGCAACCATTAGGACAAACTTCATGGTACAAATGTTTATAATGTTAGCTTCAGTGTCCCCTAAAACAGACCATTACAAGGATGCTACAGACTAAGTTGATGAAGATCTGTCAAGTGGATCATGACAAGAAGTCATTTTAAGGTTTTTCTATTTTTAGCTACAGCAGCCCCAAAAACAATAAGGGTCATTTACTCTGCATGAACTAACATCCTATGAAGTTTCAACATTCTGGGTCGAGAGGTTCTCAAGTTATTGATTGGAAATGGTTTTCCATGTTCAGGCCCCTGTGGCCTTGACCTTTAACAGAGTGACCCTAAAATTGTCAGGGTTCATCTACTCTGCATGACCAATCATCCTACGAAGTTTCATCATTCTGGGTCAAGTGGTTCTCAAGTTACTGACTGGAAATGGTTTTCAATGTTTGGGCCCCTGTACCCTTGACCTTTCAGAGTGACCCCAAAATCGTTAGGGGTCATCTACTCTTTATGACTAATCATCCTATTAAGTTTCAACATTCTGGGTCAAGTGGTTCTAAAGTTACTGACCGGAAATGGTTTTCAATGTTCAGGCCCCTGTGACCTTGACCTTTAATGGAGTGACCCCAAAATTGATAGGGGTCATCTACTTTGCATGTACAATCATCCTATGAAGTCTCAACATTCTGGGTCAAGTGGTTCTCTAGTTATTGATCGGAAATGGTTTTCAATGTTCAGGCCCCTGTGACCTTGACCTTTGATGGAGTGACCCCAAAAACAATAGGGGTCGTCTACTCTAGCAGCCCTACAACCCTATGAAGTTTGAAGGTTCTAGGTCAAATGGTTCTCCAGTTATTGCTCGGAAATGAAGTGTGACATACGGACGGACGGACAGGGCAAAAACAATATGTCTCCTGGGGGAGACATAATTATTCAACCTGCTGTTTTACTCCAAATGGCCTTTCCCACAAAGATCTTTAACCTTTATCATGCTGGACAGGACTGATTCTGCCTTTGTAACCAGTGAAGATCTGATGGAAGTTGAATCCAGTGGTTTATGAGAAGTTATTAAAATTTCTTATTTAGGCTCTAGTGGCCCTAAAAGGGAGTTTAGCATACTCCGGTTGGAAGAAATTCAAAGATGATGATGCCATAGACAAAGTTTGATGGAGATCCAACAAGCAGTTCATGAGAACTTGTTTAAAGGTTTTTTATATTAAATTTTTATATTTGCTCTGGCAGCCCCTAGAAGAAATTTGAAGAAACTGGACAGCGGTCCATGCCAGGATGCTACTGACCAAGTTTGGTGTAAGATATTAGTTTCAGAGGAAAAGATGTTGGACGAAGGATGGACTCTGGACTTTCCATGTATACTAAAGACATGTTACATGCTAAACAAGAAGAAAATGACACCTTCAAGCAGAACTGTGATGATCTAATAAGAGAAGAAACTCTACTAGTTTTTTGAAAATCTGCTAGCAGTCAAATAGCTATGGAGTTGACATTGTAGATGTAAGGGCGGATATGTTTGATATATAGTCCCCAAATACTTTGTATATGGAGTTATAATGACATTTATCGAGGAAAAAGTTTCTAAAATTAAACTGTAATTATAAAACAGTAGACTGCTAGTCTAGTGGTAACTTACATAACTGCCAATCCTGATGTCTGGGAATCAATCCCAGTTCAGTCACTAGAAGTTTCTGAGATACTCTTACTTGCCTCCCAACTAACTAAGAAGCTGTTAGGCCTAAAAAAAAAAATTCTTTGTTTCCGGTAACATGCTCAAAAAATTTAGGGTAGGTAGGTCGGATTTTTTTTTTTTGTTGGAAATTTTTTTTTTTTAGGGAGACTTTTCGGAAATTATTTTTTTGTCAAAAAATGATTACAAATAAGGGGGTTATGCCTTTAGAGCATCAGTAAGTTGATTTCTAACATCACTGGCCATGTTTAAAGCATAAAAAGTGCAGTTTTGCATCTTTTTGCTAAAAGTTGAAAAAAATATTCTCCAAGGCCATAAAAACATTTAGGGTCGGGCCAAAACTTTAGGGTAGGTCGGGATACCGGAAACAAACAATTTTTTTTTACGCCTTACTGATTATTTCTAGGAAAGTTAACTTCACATGTATTGGTACTACACACCTGGTATGTTAAAGAACCACACTGACTATTTGCAAAGAGCTAGGCTAAGCTAACGAGACATTACTGTATAAAAAAGATTTCCCCCTGTCTCACTCTGTCCCTCTGGTAAGATCACTCTGTGTTTGTACTGGTAGAAGATGAATTGTGCTCTGAGTGACTGCCTTTGTACGTAAAGTATCTTTGATAGTGTTTGTCATGAAAAGGGTGCTATATAAATCTAATAAAATAACAACCCACCTGGACTAAAGGTACAGTATCACAATTCTGGTTCTCATCCTCTTCATCAATACAGTCGCTGTAAGAAGGAGGTATACCATCTTGGGGTGCCCCTGCCCCCTGTAAGGCTTCACCATGGGTGTGGCCTACCCCCTCTACATGTGTTGTATTTTGAGCTTGATGTTGAAGAATGGACAGTATCATATTTATATCTGAACTCAGTTTATGCTCGAGCCGGGTTAGTTGCCTGAAACAAACAGTTTACTCCTGTTATCTGTGTTATAATTGATTTCTTTAATACTTACAGCGGAGTCTCCTTAAATAAGATAAGCTTTTAGATTAACAAGACATCTGAAATCAAACAACTTAACCTATAAAATGTCTTTTTTTTTCATGAATATCATTGTAAAATCATGTGCAAACTGAATACAGTATTAATTTTACATGCTACTGTATATCATGCAGAAAACTCTAGAGGATACAGACTTTATTCCTTATACATGTAATTCCAATTCAATCACCTTTCAAGTCCCATTTCAAAGCTTTTCTAAAACAACCTCTTATTTCCAAATTTTGATCAACGCTATGACAAATGGTCAAAGGAAATGAATGGTCCAGAAGCAAGGAAGTTATTGCCAAGTTTCAACAAGAGCTAGTCGAACTTGAAATGCCCCCCTTGATGCATTCAGTAATTGCACGAGGAACAGAAATTATATGCTCACTGTAAACAAAAGTTCTACCGTTCTGGTCCAATCTGACCTTGACCTTTAACCTATTAACCTAACAAGAGATCACAGAGTGATCTTGGCGCCCATCACTGAGCCATTTTTGAATGTTCCAAATTTCAAGACTAGCTCAAGGTCAAAATCAAGGTCAAATTTCATATCGGTACAAAACACTGTGCATGTGGTCCAAATTTGAAAGCTGTGGCTTGAGAAATGTGAAAGTAGGTCACTAGATCAATTTCAAGGTCAAAGTTCATTTCAGTAGACAGAACTATCCAAGTGTTTCAAATCTGGAGGCTGTAGCTTGAGAAATGTGGAAGTAGGTAATAGGTAAAATTCAATGTCAAATTTCAATTCAGAACACAACTAGAATGTGTCTGTAGGACACAGGGTGTGCCCCCCACTGGTACATTTGTCAGAAATAAGTGGCAATAATTCAAATGTTTGCAGTCTTAATGGGGTATAGCCTCAACAAACATTTTATGAAAAGGATTCATTATTCTAGGCGCTATACTTTTTGAGCTTTGAACATCACAAACAAAAAATCCACATAACTCTCAAATAAGAGCTAAGATTCTCAAGAAGAATGCCAAGTGCGCAAGGTCACATCAAGATAAAGACTCCATCAAGGTTTCCTGAATTTACATCAAATACTTTTTGAGCTAGGTATATAATTAGGTGAAAAAGTGCATTTTTTTACTATTTCAGGGGCCATAATTTTAAAAATAAGGGGTGGAGCCAGCCAAAAAATTAGAGGTGTGCAAGTTTATATCATGATAAAGACTTATGGGGCGGACCCAAATGAAAAATAGGATGGGCATAAGTTCATATCATGATTAAGACTCATGCAAGGTTTCATGAATCTATATCAAATATTTTTTGAGCTAGGCATGTCAGAAGGTGAAAATGTGCATTGACTACTTCAGGGGCCATAACTCTGAAAATTGGGGGCAGACCCAAATGAAAAATAGGAGGTGCGCAAGTTCATATCATGATTAAGACTCATGCAAGGTTTCATGAATCTATATCAAATACTTTTTGAGCTAGGCGTGTCACAAGGTAAAAATGTGTACTTTTGACTATTTCAGGGGCCATAACTCTGAAAATAGGGGGTGGAGCCAGATGAACAAGAGCAGTCTCCATAGCATGACATATGCCCCCGATGGCACTTTGAATGAGTAGTTATGGCTGATGTTAAAGTTTAGGACCTTTGACCTACAGAGCTGGGTCTTGCGCGCGACACGTCGTCTTACTGTGCCACACATTCATGCGTAGTTATTTTAAAATCCATGCATGAATGACAAAGATATGGACCGGACACGCCCATCAATGCACTACCATGAAAAATGACTTTAACGTCTAAGTGTGACCTTGACCTTTGAGCTACGGACCTGGGTCTTGCGCACGACACGTCGTCCTACTGTGGTACTCATTCATGCCAAGTTATTTGAAAATCCATCCATGGTTGACAAAGATATGGACCGGACACGCCCATCAATGCACTATCCTTTAATGTCTAAGTGTGACCTTGACCTTTGAGCTACGGACCTGGGTCTTGCGCGCGACACATCCCATCAATGCACTATCCTTTAATGTCTAAGTGTGACCTTGACCTTTGAGCTACGGACCTGGGTCTTGCGCGCGACACGTCATCTTACTGTGGTACACATTCATGCCAAGGTATTTGAAAATCCATCCATCGATGACAAAGATATGGACCGGACACGAAAATTGCGGACAGACTGACAGACCGACAGACCGACAGACCGACAGACTGACAGACGGACAGACGGTTCAAAAACTATATGCCTCCCTTCGGGGGCATAAAAATAGGAGGTGCGCAAGTTCATATCATGATTAAGACTCATGCAAGGTTTCATGAATCTAAATCAAATACTTTTTGAGCTAGGCATGTCACAAGGTGAAAATGTGCATTTTTGACTATTTCAGGGGCCATAACTCTAACAAGAGGACCATGATGGTCCTGAATCGCTCACCTATCCCCACATGAGCCAGTGTTGAACTGAGTATGACGTCGTTATTTCTATTATTTGACATAGTGACCTAGTTTTTGAGCACATGTGACCCAGATATTATCAAGATAAAAAATTCTGACCAATTTTCATGAAGATCCATTGAAAAATATGGCCTCTAGAGAGGTCACAAGGTTTTTCTATTATTTGACCTAATGACCAATTTCTTTTGAAGGCACGTGACACACTTTTAAACCTAGATATCATCAAGGTGAACATTCTCACCAATTTTCATGAAGATCTCTTGAAAAATATGGCCTCCAATGAGGTCACAAGGTTTTTCTATTTTTCGACCTACTAACCTAGTTTTTGACCGCACATGACCCAGTTACGAACTCGACCTAGATACCATCAAGCTGAACATTCTTACCCATTTTCATAAAGATCCATTGAGAAATATGGCCTCTAGAGAGGTCACAAGGTTTTTCTATTTTCAGACCTACTGGCCTAGTTTTTGATCCCACGTGACCCAGTTTTATACTTGACCTAGATATCATCAAGGTGAACATTCTGACCAATATTCATGAAGATCTCATGAAAAATATGGCCTCTAGAGAGGTCACAAGGTTTTTCTATTTTTAGATCTACTGACCTAGTTTTTAACCCAACGTGACCCAGTTTTGAACTTGACCTAGATATCATCAAGGTTAACATTCTGACCAATTTTCATGAAGATCCATTGAAAAATATGGCCTCTAGAGAGGTCACAAGGTTTTTCTATTTTTAGATCTACTGACCTAGTTTTTGATCCCACGTGACCCAGTTTCGAACTTGACCTAGATATCATCAAGGTGAACATTCTGACCAATTTTCATGAAGATCCATTGAGAAATATGGCCTCTAGAGAGGTCACAAGGTTTTTCTATTTTTAGACCTAATGACCTAGTTTTTGACCCCACATGACCCAGTTTCGAACTTGACCTAGATATCATCAAGATGAACATTCTGACCAATATTCATGAAGATCTCATGAAAAATATGGCCTCTAGAGAGGTCACAAGGTTTTTCTATTTTTAGATCTACTGACCTAGTTTTTAACCTCACGTGACCCAGTTTCGAACTTGACCTAGATATCATCAAGGTAAACATTCTGACCAATTTTCATGAAGATCCATTGAGAAATATGGCCTCTAGAGAGGTCACAAGGTTTTTCTATTTTTAGACCTAATGACCTAGTTTTTGACCCCACATGACCCAGTTTCGAACCTGACCTAGATATCATCAAGGTGAACATTCTGACCAATATTCATGAAGATCTCATGTAAAATATGGCCTCTAGAGAGGTCACAAGGTTTTTCTATTTTTAGATCTACTGACCTAGTTTTCAACCCCACGTGACCCATTTTCGAACTTGGCCTAGATATCATCAAGGTGAACATTCTCACCAATATTCATGAAGATCTCATGAAAAATATGGCCTCTAGAGAGGTCACAAGGTTTTTCTATTTTTAGACCTACTGACCTAGTTTTTGAGGGCACGTGACCCAGTTTCGAACTTGACCTAGATATCATCAAGGTGAACATTCTGACCAATTTTCATGAAGATCTTTTGAAATTTATGGCCTCTAGAGAGGTCACAAGGTTTTTCTATTTTTAGACCTACTGACCTAGTTTTTGACGGCACGTGACCTAGTTTCAAACTTGACCTAGATATCATCAAGATGAACATTCTGACCAACTTTCATAAAGATCCTACGAAAAATGTGACCTCTAGAGTGGTCACAAGCAAAAGTTTACGAACGGACGTACGGACGGACAACGGACGCTGCGTGATCACAAAAGCTCACCTTGTCACTATGTGACAGGTGAGCTAAAAATAGAGGGCGGAGCCAGATGAAAAATTGGAGGTGTGCAAATTCATATCATGATTAAGACTCGTGCAAGGTTTCATGAATCTATATCAAATACTTTTTGAGCTAGGCATGTCACAAGGTCAAAATGTGCATTTTTGACTATTTCAAGGGCCATAACTCTGAAAATAGGGGGTGGAGCCAGACAAAAAATAGGAGGTGCGCAAGTTCATATCATGATAAAGACTCATGTAAGGTTTCATCAATTTATATATTTATATCAAATACTTTTCGAGCTAGGCGCGTCACGAATTTCGGACGGACGGACGGACGGACTGATAAGACCAAATCTATATGCCCCCACCGCTCATGGGGGGGAGGGGGGGGGCACAAAAATATGCATGCGGTCAAAATTTGAAGCTGTAGCTTGAGAAATGTGAAAGTAGGTCACTAGGTTAATCTCAAGATCAAAGTTCATTTCAGTACACAAAACTATGCATGCGGTTCAAATTTGAAGGCTGTAGCTTGAGAAATGTGAAAGTAGGACAAGAGGTTTTTCAAAGGTTTTTCCTATATAATTCTATATAAACCATGTGAACCCCGGGGTGGGGCCATATTTGACCACAGGGAAATAATCTGAACAATCCTGGTAGAGGACCACTAGATTTTGCTACATACCAAATATCAAAGCCCTTGGCCCTGTGGTTTTGGATAAAAAGATCAGAAACCATTTAACTGTTCCTGGCCAATGTGACCTTGACCTAATGACCTCAAAATCAATAGGGGTCATCTGCTGGTCATGACCAACCTCACTATCAATTTTCCTGACACTTGGCCCAAGCATTCTTGAGTTATTGCCTGGAAACCATTTTCCTGTTCCTGGTCACTGTGTCCTTGACCTTTGATATACTGATCAATAGGGGTCATCTACTGGTCATGACCAATCTCCCTATAAACTTTCATGACCCTAGGCCTAAGCGTTCTTGAGTTATCAACCGGAAACTGTTTAAATGTTCGGGGTCACTGTGACCTTGACCTTTAACATACTGGGTCATCTGCTGGTCATGATCAACCTCCCTATCAACTTTCATGATCCTAAGCCCAAGTGTTATTGAGTTATCATCCGGAAACCGTTTATCTATTAAGGGTCACTGTGACCTTGACCTTTGAAATACAGACCTCAAAATTAATAGGGGTAATCTGCTGGTGATGACCAACCTCCCTATCAACTTTCATGATCCTAGGCCCAAGCATTCTTGAGTTATCATCCGGAAACGGATTGGTCTACATTCCGACCGACCAACCGACATCTGCAAAACAATATACTAGCTACAATATACCCCTCCTTCTTCGAAGGGGGGCATAAATATCACCCTTGTCTGTTTAATAAACAAGAGGGTCAAAATGACCCTGGATCGCTCACCTGAGTATTATGAGCTACATGTTTCAAATGTCAAAATGATGATAAAATATTAAGAAAGTCAGTAGGTCACATTCATGGTCAATGAAATTCAGTTTTACCATTTGTGTGCAAAACTGTGTATGTCATCAAAATTTCAAGGCTGTATCTTAAACAAGAGGACCATGATGGTCCTGAATCGCTCACCTGTCCCAACATGACCCAGTTTTGAACTGAGTATAACGTCGTTTTTTTTTCTATTATTTGACATAGTGACCTAGTTTTTGAGCTCATGTGACCCAGTTTTAAACCTGACCTAGATATCATCAAGATGAACATTCAGACCAACTTTCATACAGATCCCATGAAAAATATGACCTTTAGAGAGGTCACAAGGTTTTTTCATTATTTGACCTACTGACCTAGTTATTGACGGCATGTGACCCAGTTTCAAACTTGACCTAGATATCATCAAGATGAACATTCTGACCAATTTTCATAAAGATCCATTCAAAAGTATGGCCTCTAGAGAGGTCACAAGCTTTTTCTGTTTTTAGACCTAATGACTAGTTTTTGATCGCAGCTGACCCAGATTCGAAATTGATCTAGATATTATCAAGATGAACATTCAGACCAACTTTCATACAGATCCCATAAAAAATATGGCCTTTAGAGAGGTCACAAGGTTTTTTCATTATTTGACCTACTGACCTAGTTATTGATGGCACATGACCCAGTGTCAAACTTGACCTAGATATCATCAAGATGAACATTCTGACCAATTTTCATGAAGATCCATTCTAAAGTATGGCCTCTAGAGAGGTCACAAGCTTTTTCTATTTTTAGACCTAATGACTAGTTTTTGATCGCACATGACCCAGTTTCAAACTTGACCTAGATATCATCAAGGTGAACATTCTGACCAATTTTCATGAAGATCTTGTGAAAAATATGGCCTCTACAGAGGTCACAAGGTTTTTCTATTTTTAGGCCTACTGACCTAGTTTTTAATCACAGTTGACCCAGTTTCGAACTTGGCCTAGATATCATCAAGATGAACATTCAGACCAACCTTCATACAGTTCCCATGAAAAATATGGGTTCTAGAGAGGTCACAAGGTTTTTTTTATTATTTGACCTACTGACCTAGCTATTGATGGCACGTGACCCAGTTTCGAACATGACCTAGATATCATCAAGGTGAACATTCTGACCAATTTTCATGAAGATCCATTCAAAAGTATGACCTCTAGAGAGGTCACAAGTTTTTTCTATTTTTAGACCTAATGACCTAGTTTTTGACCGCAGCTGACCCAGTTTCAAACTTGACCTAGATATTATCAAGATGAACATTCAGACCAACTTTCATACAGATCCCATGAAAAATATGGCCACTAGAGAGGTCACAAGGTTTTTCTATTATTTCACCTACTGACCTAGTTTTTGATGGCACGTGACCCAGTTTCGAACTTGACCTAGATATCATCAAGATGAACATTCTGACCAATTTTCATGAAGATCTTTTAAACAAGAGGACCATGATGGTCCTGAATCGCTCACCTATCTCCACATGACCCAGTGTTCAACTGAGTATGACATCGTTATTTCTATTATTTGACATAGTGACCTAGTTTTTGAGCACATGTGACCTAGATATCATCAAGATAAAAAATTCTGACCAATTTTCATGAAGATTCATTGAAAAATATGGCCTCTAGAGAGGTCACAAGGTTTTTCTATTATTTGACCTAATGACCTAGTTTTTGAAGGCACGTGACCCACTTTTAAACTTGACCTAGATATCATCAAGGTGAACATTCTCACCAATTTTCATGAAGATCTCGTGAAAAATATGGCCTCTAGAGAGGTCACAAGGTTTTTATATTTTTCGACCTACTGACCTAGTTTTTGACCGCACATGACCCAGTTACGAACCTGACCTAGATATCATCAAGCTGAACATTCTCACCAATTTTCATGAAGATCCATTGAGAAATATGGCCTGTAGAGAGGTCACAAGGTTTTTCCTATTTTTAGACCTACTGACCTAGTTTTTGACCCCACGTGACCCAGTTTCGAATCTGACTTAGATATCATCAAGATGAACATTCTGACCAATATTCATGAAGATCTCATGAAAAATATGGCCTCAAGAGAGGTCACAAGGTTTTTCTATTTTTAGATCTACTGACCTAGTTTTTAACCCCACGTGACCCAGTTTCGAACTTGACCTAGATATCTTCAAGGTAAACATTCTGACCAATTTTCATGAAGATCCATTGAAAAATATCGCCTCTAGAGAGGTCACAAGGTTTTCCTATTTTTAGACCTACTGACCTAGTTTTTGACCGCACATGACCCAGTTTCGAAGTTGACCTAGATATCATCAAGGTGAACATTCTGACCAATTTTCATGAAGATCCATTGAGAAATATGGCCACTAGAGAGGTCACAAGGTTTTTCAATTTTTAGATCTACTGACCTAGTTTTTGACCCCACATGACCCAGTTTCGAACTTGACCTAGATATCATCAAGTTGAACATTCTGACCAATACTCATGAAGATTTCATGAAAAATATGGCCTCTAGAGAGGTCACAAGGTTTTTCTATTTTTAGATCTACTGACCTAGTTTTTAACCCCACGTGACCCAGTTTCGAACTTGCCCTAGATATCATCAAGATGAACATTCTGACCAATTTTCATGAAGATGCATTGAGAAATATGGCCTCTAGAGAGGTCACAAGGTTTTTCTATTTTTAGACCTAATGACCTAGTTTTTGACCCTACGTGACCCAGTTTCGAACTTGACCTAGATATCATCAAGATAAAGATTCTGACCAATATTCATGAAGATCTCATGAAAAATATGGCCTCTAGAGAGGTCACAAGGTTTTTCTATTTTTAGACCTACCGACCTAGTTTTTCACCCCACGTGACCCAGTTTCGAACTTGACCTAGATATCATCAAGGTGAACATTCTGACCAATTTTCATGAAGATCTGATGAAATATATGGCCTCTAGAGAGGTCACAAGGTTTTTCTATTTTTAGACCTACTGACCTAGTTTTTGATGGCACGTGACCCAGTTTCGAACTTGACCTAGATATCATCAAGATGAACATTCTGACCAACTTTCATAAAGATCCCATGAAAAATGTGACCTCTAGAGTGGTCACAAGCAAAAGTTTACGGACGCACGGACGGACGACGGACGACGGACACCGCGCGATCACAAAAGCTCACCTTGTCACTTTGTGACAGGTGAGCTAAAAATGTGGCCTCTAGAGAGGTCACAAGGTTTTTCTATTTTTAGACCTACTGACCTAGTTTTTTAACCACATGTGACCCAGTTTCGAACTTGACCTAGATATCATCAAGATGAACATTCTGACCAACTTTCATAAAGATCCCATGAAAAATGTGACCTCTAGAGAGGTCACAAGCAAAAGTTTACGCACGGATGGACGCACGGACGGACAACGGATGCTGCGCGATCACAAAACCTCACACTGTCCCTTTGTGACATGTGAGCTAAAAACAATAAAGTAGGTCAGTAGGTCAAGGTCACAGTCAAGTGACATCATATTACTTGGGGTCATCAGGTAATTATAATTAAACAGTCTTGGAAATAGGATCAGATGATTTTTTTAAGTATTTTTCCTATATAACTCACATAATAACTAAGTGACCCCAGGGCGGGGCCTCTTTTAACCCCAGGGGCATAATTTGAACAATTTTGGTAGAGGACTACTAGACAATGCATCATACCAAATATCAAAAGCCTAGGTCTTATGGTTTTAGACAAGAAGATTTTTAAAGCTTTTTCCTATACAAGTCCATATAAAACTTGAGACCCCCAGGGCAGGGCCTCTTTTCACCCCAGCGGTACAATTTAAACAATTTTGGTTGAGGACCATAAGACAATGCTACAAACCAAATATCAAAGGTCTAAGTGTTGTGGTTTCAGACAAGAAGATTTTTAAACTTGTTTTCCTAGATATGTCTATGTAAAACTTGGGACCCCCGGGGCGGGGCCATATTTGACCCTAGGGGGATAATTTGAACAATCCTGGTAAAGGCCACTAGATGATGCTACATACCAAATATCAAAGCCCTAGGCCATGTGGTTTTGTACAAGAAGATTTTCAAAGTTTTCCCTATGTAAGTCTATATAAAACATGTGACCCCCGGGGCGGGCCATATTTGACCCAAGGGGGATGCTTTAAATAATTTTGGTAGAGGACCACTAGATGATGCTACACACCAGATATCAAAGCCCTAGGCCCTGTGGTTTTGGACTAGAAGATTCTTAAAGTTTTTCCTTTCGGTTGCCATGGCAACTAGAGTTCTGCATGGAATTCAATTCTTTGAAAAAATTTGAAAGGGGGCTACCAAAGGATCATTCCTGTGAAGTTTTGTGTAATTCTGCCCAGTGGTTTTCAAGAAGAAGATTTTTTTAGAAATTGTTGACGGACGGTGCATTATGCACGATGGACATCAAGTGGTCACAATAGCTCACCTTGTCACTTCCTGACAGGTGAGCTAAAAATCACATCAAATTTTGTTTTCAACATAGTTTCTGCTACAAATAAAACACATCACAGTTCAATTCATATGTGAAATTCAGCTCAACAGCTCAATAGAAAAGGAAATTTTAACATTCTTTATAAATGTTTATATTGGTGATTTTAAATGAGCTATAATCACCAACCAATTAAAAGTTACTGTAAAAAATAAAGATCGATATTTAGCTAAGAACCCTCGATTGTTTTTGTAATTTTAGTTCAATGTGTTTAGACAATGGCCCAAACAATATATACAAGGCAGTCTGAAAGACAGCTAAATCCCCCGCCACTGCTATGGATAGTGAAAGGGTAAACCTTTGATTTTAGCTGTGACCTTGACCTTGAACTGACATGGCTGACTCATGAATTATGCACAACGTCTTGATGAGGTGATCATTTGACCCAAGTTTCATGAAAATCCTAAAAGGGGTTTAGGAGATACAGAGCTGAAACCTTTGACCTTCAGTTGTGACCTTGACCTTGAGTTGACATGGCTGACTCATGAGTTCTTGATGAGGTGATCATTTGACCCAAGTTTGATGAAAATCCTTCAAGGGGTTTAGGAGATACAGAGTGGACACAAAATGGAAGGCTCAAACCTTCGACCCTTAGTTGTGACCTTGACCTTGAGCTGGCATGGTTGACTCATAATTTCTGCACATCATTTTGATGAGGTAATCATTTTACCCAAGTTTTATAAAATTCCTTCAAGGGGTTTAGGAGATATGGAGCGGACACGAAATGGAAGGCTCAAACCTTTGACCTTCAGTTGTGACCTTGACCTTGAGCCGGCATGACTGACTCATGGGTTCTGCACATCGTCTTGATGAGGTGATCATTTGACCAAAGTTTCATGAAAATCCTTCAAGGGGTTTAGGAGATATGGACCGGACACAAAATGGAAGGCTCAAACCTTTGACCTTGAGTTGTGACCTTGACCTTGAACCAACAAGGCTGACTCATGGGTTCTGCACATCGTCTTGATGAGGTGATCATTTGACCCAAGTTTCATGAAAATCCTTCAAGGGGTTTAGGAGATATGGACCGGACACGATTTTGTTACGGACGGAAGGACGGACGGACGGAAGGACGGAAAGACGGAAGGACGGACAGACGCAGACCATTCCTATAATCCCTCCGCCACGGCGGGGGATTAAAAAGGTTGAACTATCATATGGGAAAATAAACCCTGCAACAATACTTTTCTGAAATATATCTACATACGATAGGTCATTATCTCTGTAAAAAGCTGATTTACTGAAAAGTGAATGACAAATTTGGCACAACAGATTTCCAGGTTTTCTTATATACCCATAAACAGACACAAGGGTAAATGGATATTCATAAGCACAATAACACTTTTGCCTATTAGTAAAAAAAAAAAATAGAAGACACTTGAGAAATATAACAAAGTGACCAGAGTAAAAAACAAGAGGACCATGATGGTCCTGAATCGCTCACCTCTTCCCATATGACCCAGTTTTGAGTATGACATCGTTTTTTCTATTATTTGACATAGTGACCTAGTTTTTGAGCTCATGTGACCCAGTTTTGAACTTGACCTAGATATTATCAAGATAAAAATTCTGACCAATTTTCATGAAGATCCATTGAAAAATATGGTCTCTAGACAGGTCACAAGGTTTTTCTATTATTTGACCTATTGACATAGTTTTCGAAGGTATGTGACCCTGTTTTGAAACTGACCTAGATATCATCAAGGTGAACATTCTCACTAATTTTCATGAAGATCTCATGAAAAATATGGCCTCTAGAGAGGTCACAAGGTTTTTCTATTTTTATACCTACTGGCCTAGTTCTTGACCGCACGCGACCAAGTTTCAAAACTGACCTAGATATCATCAAGACATACAAACTTTCATACAGATCCCATGAAAAGTATGGCCTCTAGAGAGGTCATAAGGTTTTTTTATTATTTGACCTACTGACCTAGTTTTTTAAGGCATGTAACCCAGTTTCAAACTTGACCTAGATATCATCGAGGTGAACATTCTGACCAATTTTTATGGAGATCCATTCACAAGTATGGCCTCTAGAGAGGTCACAAGGTTTTTCTATTTTTAGACCTACTGACCTAGTTTTTGACCCCACGTGACCCAGTTTTGAACTCTACCTAGATATCATCAAGGTGAACATTCTGACCAATTTTCATGAAGATCTCATGAAAAATATGGCCTCTAGAGAGGTCACAAGGTTTTTCTATTTTTAGACCTACTGACCTAGTTTTTGACCGCACGTGACCAAGTTTCGAACTTGACCTAGATATCATCAAGGTGAACATTCTGACCAATTTTCATAAAGATCCATTGAGAAATATGGCCTCTAGAGAGGTCACAAGGTTTTTCTATTTTTAGACCTACTGACCTAGTTTTTGACCCCATGTGACCCAGTTTCGAATCTGACTTAGATATCATCAAGATGAACATTCTGACCAATATTCATGAAGATCTCATGAAAAATATGGCCTCTAGAGAGGTCATAAGGTTTATCTTTTTTTAGATCTACTGACCTAGTTTTTGACCGCTCGCGACCCAGTTTCGAACTTGACCTAGATATCATGAAGATGAACATTCTGACCAATTTTCATGAAGATCCATTGAGAAATATGGCCTCTAGAGAGGTCTCAAGGTTTTTCTATTTTTAGACCTTCTGACCTCGTTTTTGACCCCACCTGACCCAGTTTCAAACTTGACCTAGATATCATCAAGGTGAACATTCTGACCAATTTTCATGAAGATCCATTGAAAAATATGGCCTCTAGAGAGGTCACAAGGTTTTTCTATTTTTAGATCTACTGACCTAGTTTTTGATCGCACGTGACCCAGTTTCGAACTTGCCCTAGATATCATCAAGATAAACATTCTGACCAATTTTCATAAAGATCCCACGAAAAATGTGACCTCTAGAGTGGTCACAAGCAAAAAGTTTACGCACGCACGACGGATGCCACGAAGTCACAAAATCTCACCTTGTTTTGTGACAGGTGAGCTAAAAATGTGACCTCTAGAGTGGTCACAAGCAAAAGTTTACGGACGCACGGACGACGGACACCACAGGATCACAAAAGCTCACCTTGTCACTTTGTGACAGGTGAGCTAAAACAAGAGGACCAAGATGGTCCTGAATCGCTCACCTATTCCCCCATGACCCAGTGTTGAACTGAGTATGACATCGTTATTTCTATTATTTGACATAGTGACCTAGTTTTTTAGCACATGTGACCTAGATATCATCAAGATAAAAAATTCTGACCAATTTCCATGAAGATCCATTGAAAAATATGACCTCTAGAGAGGTCACAAGGTTTTTCTATTATTTGACCTAATGACCTAGTTTCTAAAGGCACGTGACCCACTTTTGAACTTGACCTAGATATCATCAAGGTGAACATTCTCACCAATTTTCCTGAAGATCTCATGAAAAATATGGCCTCTAGAGAGGTCACAAGGTTTTTCTATTTTTCGACCTACTGACCTAGTTTTTGACCACACATGACCCAGTTAAGAGCTTGACCTAAGTATCATCAAGCTGAACATTCTCACCAATTTTCATGAAGATCCATTGAGAAATATGGCCTCTAGAGACGTCACAAGGTTTTTCTATTTTTAGACCTACTGACCTAGTTTTTGACCGCACGTGACCCAGTATTGAACTATACCTAGATATCATCAAGGTGAACATTCTGACCAATTTTCTTGAAGATCTCTTGAAAAATATGGCCTCTAGAGAGGTCACAAGGTTTTTCTGTTTTTAGATCAACTGACCTAGTTATTGACCGCACGTGAACCAGTTTCGAACTTGACCTAAATATCATCAAGGTGAGCATTCTGACTAATTTTCATAAAGATCCCACGAAAAATATGGCCTCTAGAGAGGTCACAAAGTTTTTCTATTTTCAGACCTACTGATCTAGTTTTTGACCGCACGTGACCCAGTTTCAAACTTGACCTAGATATCATCAAGGTGAACATTCTGACCAATTTTCAAGAAGATCTCTTGAGAAATATGGCCTCTAGAGAGGTCACAAGGTTTTTCTATTTTCAGACCTACTGACCTAGTTTTTGACCCCACGTGACCCAGTTTCGAACTTGACCTAGATATCATCAAGGTGAACATTCTGACCAATTTTCATGAAAATCCATTGAGAAAGATGGCCTCCAGAGATGTCACAAGGTTTTTCTATTTTTAGACCTACTGACCTAGTTTTTGACCCCACGTGACCCAGTTTCGAACTTGACCTAGATATCATCAAGGTGAACATTCTGACCAATTTTCAAGAAGATCTCATGAAAAATATGGCCTCTAGAGAGGTCACAAGGTTTTTCTATTTTCAGACCTACTGACCTAGTTTTTGACCGCACGTGACCCAGTTTCGAACTTGACCTAGATATCATCAAGATGAACATTCTGACCAACTTTCATAAAGATCCCATGAAAAATGTGACCTCTAGAGTGGTCACAAGCAAAAGTTTACGCAAGCACGAACGGACGGACGGACGGACGACGGACGCCACGCGATCACAAAAGCTCACCTTGTCACTTTGTGACAGGTGAGCTAAAAATAGAAGACACTTGAGAAATATAACAAAGTGACCAGAAGTGAAGGCATACTTTGCCATCAGTTCGATTCTCCTTTCTACGTCTCCAGAACCTTGTGGTTGAGGGTCTCCTTCTGTGGAGTGGACTGAGACTCGGGCACACACTGCCCCTTCCTCAAACTGTGAATGACTGGAGGGTGTGGACAGGGGTAGTGTCATACTGGATGTGGACTTTGGAACACTTGAACTCGATGTAGCTTTTGGCTGAAATCATATTTACATCAATTTAACATACGGTACAACCTATACAATGGAATTATCAATATTAATGGGGGGACTCATTTTCATGGATTCCGTGGTTGTATCAGTCCAGTAAATCAACTCCCAACAAACAATCAAACTTCCCATTAGCTTTATGTGTAAGGTTTACCTATTTGGAACGAGTGTTGCTATATTTTCAAAAAGTACATTAAATAATTGTAAATAATACAGATTCACTCATGCCGGTACTACAAAGTGGGGATGCAGGTTTCATGACCTCTCACAATCAGACTGAATCTGCTACTATTTTGCTTGGTTTTGAGACCATACTAAGAGTTTTTTTGCATACTCTGATGTTATTTATTAACAGGTAATAGCAGATAATGAACTTGACATCTAGGAAGAAGCGAAAGAGTCATTCTTAGACATAATTCTGATCATCTGAAGACAGTGAATGTTAATGAATCTGTGTGATGCAGGGAGGTATTTAGTTTCTAACAGTAATTTCTTAACAACTGAAATCCTATCAAAACTTGCTGTATCATCACTGTTGAATGCAATATGAAATATACCCAAACAGAAAATATCCAATATATTATTTCCCTTTCATTTTACATGTCCAAGAAGTGTTCATTTCCTTGGTCACAAAATTTTCATTTATCTAAAACATTAAATGCTTCCAACTATGCACTTTTGGTTAAAATATTATGAGTATATTTACTTTTGAGAAATATGGACATTTGCGTGCATTTCAAAGCTTTCTGACTTCATGCTTATGTTTTGAAAAACATGTACTCTGTGTACTAAGATGCATTCTATACTTCAAAAAGATAAAATATAAGATTTTTTTTTTTTTTTTTTTTTTATTAAACACTTCAAATTCACTATTCCTCGAAATACTTGTTTCTGACAAAGCCACAGAATTTTATGCAAAAGAAAGTAAACCATTTTATGATGTGTCAACACTGGATCCCGACTGTTTCACAATGAAAATGGCTCTTTATAGAAATGCCCAACACAAAATAAAACAAGAGGGCCAAGATGGCCCTAGGTCGCTCACCTGAGAAACACACTATAACAGTGTAAACATGTTTAACCTAGTAATTTCATGAAAACAAATATTTTGGTTAGTTTTCATTAAGATTGGACTAAAAATGTGGTCTCTTGAGTTTAAACAAGTATTTTCTTGAAATGACCTAGTTTTTGAAACCAGATGACCCATTTTCGAACTCGGCCTAGATTTCATTAAAGCAATCATTCTGACCAATATTCATGAAGATCAATTAAAAAATACAGCCTCTATCGCATACGAAGGTTTTTCTTTGATTTGACCTAGTGATCTAGTTTTTGATCCCGGATGACCCATTTTCGAACTCGGCCTAGATTTCATCAAGGTAATCATTCTGACCAAGATTCATGAAGATCAATTGAAAAATACAGCCTCTACTGCATACACAAGTTTTTTCCTTGATTTGACCTACTGACCTAGTTTTTGACCCCAGATGACCCATTTTCGAACTCGGCCTAGATTTCATCAAGGTAATCATTCTGACCATTATTCATGAAGTTCAATTGAAAACTACAGCCTCTATCGCATACACAAGGTTTTTCCTTGATTTGACCTAGTGACCTAGTTTTTAATCCAAGATGACCCATTTTCGAAATCGGCCTAGATTTCATCAAAATAATCATTCTGACAAATATTCATGAAGATCAATTGAAAAATACAGCCTCTATCGCAGACACAAGGTTTTTCCTTGATTTGACCTAGTGACCTAGTTTTTGACCCCGGATGACCCATTTTCGAACTCGGCCTAGATTTCATCAAGATAATCATTCTGACCAAAATTCATGAAGATCAATTGAAAAATACAGCCTCTACGCATACACAAGGTTTTTCCTTGATTTGACCTAGTGACCTAGTTTTTGACCCCAGATAACCCATTTTCGAACTTGAGCTAGATTTCATCAAGGTAATCATTCTGACCAATAATACCGTATTTTGGTGTGTATAGGTCGCACTTTTTCTACCCATTCTGCTGCCTGAAAAAGTTCCTGCGACCTATACGACAGAACATTGCCAGCAGTTTTTTTTTTCGGGCCAATTTTCTGACCGTAGCTCTCGCAAAATTACATGCATCTGTTACGAACGAACAAAATGGATAAAAAATATCAATATCGGCGGCTTTTCAACCAATAGCGGTTACTTTCAATAAAATATATCGTAAATAACCCAAACAGACTATTAAAATTACGAATGACTTTAATTCAAAGATGTTTTTGCAGTCTGAATTACGTTTGTTTCTACTTTCGTTTTACTGGACGCCATTGACATGTACTCCGGGTTGGATAAAATCTGGACAGATCCGTCCTCCATTCCAAACATTGTTTATACTAATTCTTAGCGTATTAAAAAACTTGAAAGATAATTTTTTACTTTTGATTGTTAAATAAAAGAAAAAAATCCAAAAAGAGATATTTTGTTAATCTTTTACTCAGAATCAAAAGAACGCGGTTAATTACATGACACGGAAAGGTGTTATAATTGCTGTGCAAACAATTCACACTTAAACTTGCATGATAACAGAATGTAAACGCAATCCGTCTGCTGCCAATTAGTGTCAAAAAGCCGCTTTTCTTTGATATAATCTGTTACCGATACTACTGTTGGTACGAAACGGTTGGGAACGAAAACAACACTGTCCGATTTCCACCAATCAGGTTCTGATAATAATTCAGTCCGCGGCATCAATATGGCTGCCGCCATAACTTTTTTGCCGGTAAATATTAAATATTGCTGGGGAAAAAATCCTAAATTTAACTGCGACTAATACGCTAGAAGTTAAATTTTCCGACCATTTCCAGAGCAAAAATTAGATGCGGACTATACATTACCGCGACCAATACACACCAAAATACGGTAATGAAGATCACTTGAAAAATACAGCCTCTATCGCATACACAAGGTTTTTCCTTGATTTGACCTAGTGACCTAGTTTTTGACCCCAGATGACCCATTTTCGAACTCGGCCTAGATTTCTTCAAGGTAATCATTCTGACAAAATTTCATGAAGATCAGTCGAAAAATACAGCCTCTATCGCTTACACAAGCTAAATGTTGACGGACGACAGACAGACTACAGACGACGGACATCGAGCGATCAGAAAAACTCACAGGTGAGCTAAAAAATACTAAAAGAGGTCTTCAACACTTTCCACATATTGCAATATCTACAAGCGCTTTTACTTTTGGTCAGTACTGTTTGACTTCCTTCCGTACATAGGAACTCATTCCCCACCTCCCTGCTTGCAAGCTACTTGAGGCAAGAGTAAACTTAAATCTTGTTTTCAATTAATATAAACAAGGAAGCTTGACAAGTTCACTATTTACGACACAAAATGAAATGAAAATCATTCTATTTACCATCATTTAACAGATATGAAGCTCTAGAGTTTGGTCAGTAGTAACAAATTTATCAATCCATGCATGAAATCTTGTGACACTGACCTTTGGACTTGGACTTTGAAGTTTTGCATGTGACATGTAGTCTTATCAAGGTGAATATTCGAGCAAAGTTCTCTGAATATCCATCCATGCATGAAAGGTATAGACTGACATGGACAAAATCCTAAAACCATCCGAGTGCAAGGTCTAGAACTCTGAGTAAGAGGTCTGGCCTTATGCATAATTTTCTTTACCCACTACTAAACTAGAATAAACATTATTTTAAACAACAAAATCTCTTTATTTCAACAAATTTGCTCCATATCTCTGTAAAACATGTGTACATTCTGAAGTAATGTAACCAGTCAGTCCTGCTTTATCAGTATATCCAGCATTTTACTACCTATAAACATATAATTTTTTGAAAACACCTAATTTTGCATGTATACATACCTGTACTTCTGGCGTAATAGATTCCTGTAATAATGGTGCCGTATCAGTGTCTTTATTTGGATCTCGACAACTTGAGAAGTTAACAAGCTGATTGACACTAGTTAAAGCACCTGAAATCAGAAAGTTTGCATTGTGCAGTACAATTTGAACAGTAACTGTTGCTATTCCAGCAGCCACTGTTAATTAAGGCATTTTGTTTCACAGTTTTATAACTCAAAAAGTATGCAACATTGGATCAGTCAAAGCTAGATGTGTGTCCTATAAGACACAGGTACCCTTACTTCCTGTCCCTGTAAATGGCTTCATAACTCTAGGTGAATTTTATTTTTCTGGATATAATGCAACAAAAAAAACTTATGCACTTTTTGTCTATTTTTTCACTAAGTCGAGGACCATAACTCTGCTCAGGCATCACAAACAGAACACCAGGTGCACAACTTCATATGCTCTATAACAATCCTCTAATGTTTTATCTAGGTTAAATACTTAACACGATACATGGGACACAATCATTTATGCACTTAATGCATATTTTTGATTAAAATCAAGGGTCATAACTCTGGTCTTGCAAAGTGAAATCCAAAAGAAAACTGGTGCATAAAATCACATGCTGAATGATATTCTACATGGTTCCATGACTCTGGGTCAAATATATTTAAGATACATGCAACACAAGCTTTTAAGCACTAATTTATGCATTTTTCACTAAGTTAGGCCATAACTCTTGTACAGTGAAATGCTGGCAAGTAGGTTCTTTAGTTCCTCAAAATGAAGGTCACTGGCCAAAACTTAAATTCTGTCAAACGTGTCCTCATAAGCCACCAGCACTCCATGAAGCTGAATCAGAAATGATTCATATAAACTAGAAGTTGTCTTCACATGCGGATACAAATTATCTGAAAACGGGTCGATACAAGAACATTATGTTCAGAGTAAGGAGAACCCTGACCTCCCTACACTGCCAATATTTCTGACCTACCAGTTATTGTAGAAAAGCCAGATGACCGTTTCCTCTCATGTTCATATGGACCATGATGATGATGATGGTGATGATGATGATGCATGGGACCAAAGTCCAAATTAGCCGGGGTTACATCTTGGCCAGCCTTCAAGGGAGAGAACTCTAGTATTCCACCACCACTCTGACGCATCTCCTCATCCGAGGTGTCTTCAAATGACATGGAAACTGTTGGACCAGTCTCCATCCCACGACGCATTCTATGTACACGCTTTGGCCGGAAATGATAGTTTTCATTTTCGTCATCTGTAAAAAAAACATTGAATAAATTTCATGAAGGATAATAAAGCTACTTTCTCCTGAATGAACAGTTTAATGTCTTCTAAAAAGATTAATTTTACATTAGTTTAACAAGGCAGTCTGAAAGACAGCTATATCCCCCGCCATTGTTATGGATAGTCAAAGGGTTTATGGTATTGGGTAGAACCATTAAACAATCGAGTTGTGACCTTGATCTTAAGCTTGCAGGGGTGAATTTTGAATTCTGCACATTGTCTTGAGAAATGGAATATTACAGCCCAGTCATATTAAAATCCTTCAAGGGTTTAAGGAGATACAGACATAAAATGGAAGGCTCAAACCTTTGACCTTGAGTTGTGACCTTGACCTTGAGCCAATAAGGCTGACTCATGAGTTTTGCATATCGTCATGATGAGGTGATTAACTGACCCAAGTTTCATGAAAATCCTTCAAGGGGTTTAGGAGATACAGAGCGGACTGAAAATGGAGTTGTGACCTTGACCTTAAGCTGACATGGCTGATTCATGAGTTCTGCACATCGTCTTGATGAGGTGATCATTTGACCCATGTTTCTTGAAATTCCTTTAAGGGGTTTAGGATACAGGGTGGACACAAAATGGAAGGCTCAAACATTTGACCCATAGTTGTGACCTTGACCTTGAGCTAACATGGCTGACTCATAAGTTTTGCACATCGTCTTGATGAGGTGATCATTTGACCCAAGTTTCAAGAAAATCCTTGAAGGTGTTTAGGAGATACAGAGCGGACACAAAATGGAAGGCCCAAACCTTTGACCTTGACCTTGAGCCGACATGGTTGACTCATAAGTTCTGCACATCATCTTGATAAGGTGATCATTTGACCCAAGTTTCATGATTATCCTTCAATGGGTTTAGGAGATATAGAGCAGACACAAAATTGAAGGCTCAAACTTTGACCTCGAATTGTGAGCTTGACCTTGAGCCAAGATGGCTGACTCATAAGTTCTGCACATCCTCTTGATGAGGTAACCATTTGGCCCAAGTTTCATGATTATCCTCCAAGGGGTTTAGGAGATACAGAGTGGACATGAAATGGAAGACTCAAACCTTTGTCCTTGACTTGTGACCTTGACCTTGAGCCAACATGGCTGACTCATGGGTTCTGCACATTGTCTTGATGAGGTGATCATTTGACCCAAGCTTCATGATTATCCTTCAAGGGGTTCAGGAGATACAGAGCGGACACGAAATTGAAGGCTCAAACCTTTGACCTTGAGTTGTCACCTTGACCTTGAGCCAACATGGCTGACTCATGGGTTCTGCACATCCTCTTGATAATGTAAACATTTGACCCAAGGTTCAAGAAAATCCTTAAAGGGGTTTAGGAGATACAGAGCGGACACAAAATGTTACGGATGGACAGATGGAAGGACAGACGGAGACCATTCCTATAACCCCCCACCACTCGTGGCGGGGGATTAAATAAAAATGTTAAGTGCACAGACAAATTTGAAAAAAATTAGCACCCCTGATCATACAGCAAGAAAATATCAAAGGATAGGTATCAGCATGATTTAACTTAATGCCAGTCTTATTTTGCAGGCAAATTATCTACATGGATACTTCCTTTGAAGGCAATCAAATTTATCTGTTTGGCTATTGAAGTATGCAGATAAACTGCATCTGTAAGTTTAAGTATCTCTAGGGCTATTTATGTAGGTAGATCTCAGTTAGGCTATTTATATATCAGTAAGGCTATTTATGTAGGCAGATCTACAGTTTCTGAGTCAGGTTTTGTATGTAATAAATACCTGCAGGTTCTATATTAGATTTTGTTTTCACTCGACGTTTCCGCAGATTTCTAGGCTTTTGCTCCACTTCTTCATCGTCAGTCCCCTGGCTGATCCAGAAAGACGACAACTGATCCTCATGATCACCTGCCAGTGTTTTCTGAAGAGTTACGAATAATTCTAAAATTTCTAACTACACAGGTTTAAGCAGAACTGCTACAAAATGACTTGCATTCATATGGCTACAATTTTAAATCCACTTTGGTTCTCTTTTACCACCATCAGTTGGATTCTTATCTTGAAGACTTTATTTTTTTCAGGTTAAACAGCATTTCATTTAGGCAAAATGGTTTTTTGATCAACCATAAGTCTTGCTGGATAGTTCATAAACATTAACTACACAGTTTGGTACCTCATTAACACTAACTGCCAGTACTTCTGGTTACCTCATAAAGCAGTCTTCCTTTGTCTCTTATAAACTCATAAACACTAACTACCTAACTACCAGTTTTGGTACATCTTAAACACTAAGATGGGAAAATTTATGGTTCATGCAAACACATCATCATGTCATACTGATCACTTGTGCCAATTTTTTTTTGAAATCCATCCAAGAATGACAAAGTTACAGACTGGCACGAAGTCATGACAAACAGATGGGCAGATACTGCAATTACAATATGTCAGCCTAAAGACAACTAATGTTATAAAGGAAGTATACTTACATCTCTCAGATCAAAGGTAACCTCAAGATTTTTCACAAACTGTTCAGCAAATTCTGGATACATATCAAGTATCTCAAGCAGATCATCTCGATGTATCTTGTGAAGGTCACAGTAAGTCAGGGCTCGTACATTACAACTTGACTTGCCGACTGTGTCATATTTACATATATTCTCTCCGAATACATCATCCTTGCCTATGAAGATAAAACAAGTTTGAGGTATGCAATTTTCTGCAGCAAAGACAACACAAGTTTTAGTTATGCAATTTCCTACTGCAATGATAATTCCAGTTTTAGATATGCAATTTCCTACTTCAAAGGTATCAAAAGTTCTAGATATGCAATTCCCTTCTGGAAATATTAAACGAAGATTTGGTATGCATTTCTTATTGCATATATAAAACATGTTTTAGATATGAATTTTGAACTGCAAAGAAATAACAAACTTTAGCTATGCAATTTAATATTGCGAAACTAACACAGAGAAACTAATGAAGAGATTGGAAGTTTACTTTCTTTAAATACTCTACAGAGAAATGGAACAGCTAAAATGAAAAGATAATGTCAGGGTATAATTTTGACAAAATAAAAGCTAGTTATGTTACTTGTCCCACCTGGTCAACTCACAATGCAAAACATATATGTGAAGATTAAACGTATTTGGCAAGGCAGTTTCTGAGAAAACTGCTTACATGCAAAACTTTAACCTACAATTCTAAGGTAAAAAGGGGCATTTTTTTTCACAAAGTAAAAGCTAAAGTTATGTATATTGTTCTGGGAGGTCATCTAATGATGCCTCAAAAATGTGTGAAGTTTGAAAGCATTTGGTCTAATAGTTGTTGAGACAAAGTTTTGTGATGTAGACAAGGATGCCTAAAAGTTGGTTACAAAAGGTCAATTTGAAATGTTTTCAAATAGTTGAGCTAAAACCATATTAGCTAAACCAACCTTTAGTGGTAATAACTTTATCAAAATGCAATTCAATCCCAAAATGCCAATGATATGCAAAACTAGACCTGGTACTGAGCATCTGTAGTTTCACAGACATAGTTGTGACTAACTTTACCAACAGAACGATAGACAAGACAAAGCCTATATGTCTCCCAACATAATTCTGATTAAACTATTACAGTATTGTAGACAAGAGAGGCAAGAAAATTAACAGAGTTTACTATCATAATCCAATCTCATTTGCATGTTTTTGAGCCATACATTTACAAACAGGCATTGTAAGCCTTCAAGATCTGATACCATTTAAAGAATATAGCCCTTCTAAACAACAAGAAGGCCATAGTGACCCTAAAGTGGCTCATCTGACCTTAATCCGCTAAGCACAACATTTTAAGGACCTTGGCAGTAAAGACCCAGATCAGCCAGCATGCAACTGTGCTGGCAGATCAGGGTTTACACTGTTTGCTTTCCAGTAAGTAGGTAAGGATTAAGTGTCCAAGGAGCAAACAGTGTAGACTCTGATCAGCTGACAGGGTTGTGTGCCGGCTGATCTTGGTCGTACATAGGCCTATAAAATTCAGCAGTTTAAGGGTTAAATATATGTACGACACACTGAATCATGAATGGTAAAAAAGTTTTGTTATTTTCAGTTCAAGTGTCCACTTAATGGGACCAAGTGCCACCATTTGAAAAAATCTAATAGAAGACTTTATAAGAATACTACATACTAAGTTTGATAAAAAAAAATCCATCAAGAGATTCATGAGAAGAAGTTGTTTAAAGTTATTTCTTCTTTTAGCCCTAGTGGCCCAAAAAAAGAGGATAAGTTCCCACATTGAAAACAAGAAGCTGCATTCAATAATCGCTTGATGCCCCCAGTGGCATCCCTGTCAATAGATTTTGCACCCAAGTCCAAACTGAGGTCAAGGTCAAGGTCAAACTGAGGTCAGGTGATGTTTGAAGATGAGGAATGGTCACAGTTTACATCTGTAATAGTATCAATTCATTCTTGTAAGGGATATTGATGCTAGACGAAACGGTCCCATTTGGTTAACCAAGAGATGGCCTATATAAAGCAACCTAAGTCCAAAATGAAGTCAAGGTCAAGGTCAAACTGAGGTCAGGTGATGTCTGAAGATGAGGAATGGTCACAGGTTAAATCTGCATTAGTATCAAGTCATTCTAGTAAGGGGTATTGATGCTAGACTAAACGGTCCCATTTGGTTAACCTCGTACGGACGGACGGACGGACGAACAAACGAACGGATGGACAGGACAATCACTATATGCCTCCCACAACAGTAGACGCTGGGGGCATAAAAAGAAGAGGGGACCTTATATCAACAATGTAGACCAAGTTTAATGAAGATCTATAAAACAGTTTATGACAAGAAGTTGTTGAAAAGTTTTTTTTCTCTCTTTTTTTTAAGCTATCGACCTCTAAAAGGGGCCAACAGCCCAAATTTGAACAGATTTGGGAGAGGATGATGCTACAGGCCACGTCTGATGAAGATCTATCTGCAACATGAGCAGAAGTTGTCTAATGTTTTCTTTTCTTTTTTTCTTTAACCTTTAAAAAGGCCAAGTGCACCTATTTCAAGAAATATTGGATAAGACCTTATAATGATACTACAGACCAAAACTGATGAAGATCCATAAAGCGGTTCATGAGAAGAAGTCATTTAAAGGTATTTCTACTTTTAGTTCTAGCAACCCCTAAAAGAGGCCAAGTGCCTGAATAAAACTGGAAGAGGAACTTACACTAAAGTACAAGCAAAGTTTGATGTGGTTCCATCAAGTAATTTTTAAGCAGAAGGCATTTAAATGTATCTATGAGGGCTCCTTTTAGGAGCCCAGTGCCCCCATCTGAATAAATTTGGGACAGAACCTTATAGTGGTGCTACAGACCAAGTTTGATGATGATCTGCCAGGGGCCCTTTAAATGGGCTGAATGCCCCCATTTAAACAAATTTGGAAGACAGACTTATAACAGTGCTACAAACAAAGTTTGAAGATAATCAATCAAGCGATTGTGAGATGTTGTTATAATTCTAGCTCTAGCAACCCCTAAAATGAGTCGAGTGAAATTATTTTAAAAGAACTGAGGGAGGACCTCGCCAGGATAATAGTGACCAAGTTTGGTGTGGTGTAATTTTGACTAGTAGTTTCAGAAAAAAATATGTTTATGTAAATTGTGTATGATGCATGCAGTACCATCCACATATACCAACAGGTCACCCTGAACTTCAGTTCTGGTGAGCTGAAAACAATAACAATTAGGTGAAAACAACATGATTTTAAACAATATCAAGCTAAGTTAATATAAAGGATAAGAAATGAAAGTTAAACTAGAAGATGCTTTTGTAGAAAAGCGCATGTCTCCCCCAATGCATAGTTGTAATCGGCAAGAAGTCAATAGGGGACAGGAGCAAATGTCTATGAGACACTGATAGTTGGCTGCAAAGGGATCATCTACTTGGCATGTCCAATCATCCCAAGAAGTTTCAACATTCTGGGCCTAGTGGTTCTCAAGTTATGGATTGGAAACCGTTTTAATTATTCTGGCCCCTGTGACCTTGACCTTTGATCGAGTGACCCCAAAATCAATAGGGGTCATCTACCCTGCATGTCCAATCATCCTATGAAGTTACAACATTCTGGGCCAAGTGGTTCTCAAATTATTGATCGGAAAGAGATTTCCATGGTCAGGCCCCTGTGACCTTGACCTTTACCAGAGTGATCCCAAAATCAATAGGGGTCATCCACTCTGCACGTCCAGTCATCCTATGAAGTTTCAACATTCTGGGTCAAGTGGTTTTCATTTTATCGATTTGAAAGTGTTTTCCATGTTCAGGCCCCTGTGACCTTGACCCTGTGACTTTGCTCAAGTGTCCCCATTAGGGGTCATCCACTCTGTAAGCCCTATCACTCTATGAAGTTTGAAGGTTCTGGGTCAAATGGTTCTCCAGTTACTGATCAGAAATGAAGTGTGACGGACGAACGGATAGATGGACGGACATGGCATTAACAATATGTCTCCCGCAGTGGGGGGAGACATAATAAACACTCCATTAGTTAAGTTGAACATGCTAGTAAAACATTAGTGTCATGCGAGAAAACAAATTCTTAAATAAAGAAAACTGTCATGCCATGATTGTGTAAGACAATCAAAATGTAGGAGTTATCCAGACAAAGATTTTTGGATAGACAGATGGTCAAACGGTCAAGGTGGCAACTATATGTCCCCACCTAAAACTTTTTCGAGGAGCATAATATATAGCCATTGGACAAATTATAAATAAGTAGTTACAGTAATCAAGAGAACTAATTCATGTTAAAGAAGTATGAAGAATTAAGCATCCAAAAGCACAATCTATATGGCCCTTAATCGCTCACTAGAGTCTCCAGTTCATGCTTACAAACTATTTATTGGGATCATTTTAACTAACCTGAAAGTGGTCAATTTGAAGATGGAACACAACAAGTTTAGTGCCAGTCTATCAAACTACGCACAAAAAGTTGATTCTATTTTAATCATTGCTCATAACTTTGAAAATATTATATTATAAGTTTGGAGACTATCTAACAAGAAATTCTTGTTAATGAAAGGTTTCTTTTCTTCAACCTTGGTGGACACTTGGTGCAAAAGCACGAACAAACTTACAAAAGGTCTATTCGAAAATACTACAGACCCAGTTTAGTGAACATCTCTGAAGCACTTCATGGGAAGACATTTAAACAGCTTTTCTGCTTATGTATCAGGCAGCTAAACTGTACAATGAACAAGAGGGCCATGAAGGCCCTGTATCGCTCACCTGACCTATTGACCTAAAGATCATCAAGATTAACATTCTGACCAAGTTTCATCAAGATATGTTCATAAATGTGGCCTCTACAGTGTTAACTAGCTTTTCTTTTGATTTGACCCCGTGACCTAGTTTTTGACCCAACATGACCCAGATTTGAACTTGACCTAAAGATCATCAAGTTTAATATTCTGACTAAGTTTCATGAAGATATAGTCATAAATGTGGCCTCTACAGTGTTAACAAGCTTTTCCTTTGATTTAACCTAGTGACCTAGTTTTTTACCGAAGCTGACCCAGGTTTAAACTTGACCTAAAGAGCATCAAGATAAACATTCTGACCAAGTTTCTTTAAGATATGGTCATAAATGTGGCCTCTACAGTGTTAACTAGCTTTTCCTTTGATTTGACCAGGTGACCTAGTTTTTAATCCTACATGACCCAGATTCAAACTGGACCTTAAGATCATCAATATTAACATTCTGACCAAGTTTCATGAAGATATAGTCATAAATGCGGCCTCTACAGTGTTAACAAGCTTTTCCTTTGATTTGACCTGGTGACCTAGTTTTTGACCCCAGATGACCCAATATCGAACTCATCCAAGATTTTATGGAGGGTAACATTCTGACCAAGTTTCATTAAGATTGGGCCAAAAATGTGACCTCTAGAGTGTTAACAAGCTTTTCCTTTGATTTGACCTGGTGACCTAGTTTTTAACCCCAGATGACCGAATATCGAACTCGTCCAAGACTTTATGGAGGGTAACATTCTGGCCAAGTTTCATTAAGATTGGGACAAAATTGTGACCTCTAGAGTGTCAACAAGCTTTTCCTTTGATTTGACCTGGTGACCTAGTTTTTGAACCCAGATGACCCAATATCGAACTCGTCCAAGATTTTATGGAGGGTAACATTCTGACCAAGTTTCATTAAGATTGGGCCAAAAATGTGACCTCTAGAGTGTTAACAGTCAAATTGTTGACGACGGACGGACGACGACGGACGCCGGACACAGGGTGATCACTAAAGCTCACCTTTGAGCACTTCGTGCTCCGGTGAGCTAAAAATTTTAAAATGTCAAAAACCAGGTTTGGTGAAAAGCTATCAGTGTATCAAAAGTTATTCTACTTTCCACTTCTGGCAGTCCCTTTTAGTGTAGGAGTGAAGAAAACTAAATGAAACCTTATTTTAACAAGAGCTGTGTGAGGACAGCAATGCTCAATTGATCAAAAGACTTGTCACTAATCAAACTTAAATTAATGAATACCAAAAGTAAACAAGAGGGCCATGAAGGCCCTGTATCGCTCACCTGACCTACTGACTTAAAGATCATCAAGATTTCATTCAGATATGGTCAAAAATGTGGGCTCTAAAGTGTTAACTAACTTTTCCTTTGATTTGACCTGGTGACCTAGTTTTTTACCCCATATGACCAAGATTCGAACCTGACCTAAAGATCATCAAGATTAACATTCTGACTAAGTTTCATGATGATACAGTCATAAATGTGGCCTCTAGAATGTTAACAAGCTTTTCCTTTGATTTGACCCGGTGACCTAGTTTTTGACTCCACCTGACCAGATTTGAACATAACCTGTAGATCATCAAGATTAACATTCTGACCAAGTTTCATTAGGATATGGTCATAAATGTGGCCTCTAGAGTGTTAACTAGCTTTTTCTTTGATTTGACCTGGTGACCTAGTTTTTGACCCTACATGACCCAGATTCAAACTGGACTTTGAGATCATCAAGAGTAACATTCTGAACAAGTTTCATGAAGATACAGTTATAAATGTGGCCTCTAGTGTTAACAAGCTTTTCCTTTGATTTAACCTGATGACCTAGTTTTTGAACCCAAATGACCCAATATCGAAATCATTTAAAATTTTATTAAGGGTTACATTCTGACTAAGTTTCATTAAGATTGGGCCAAAATTGTGACCTCTAGAGTGTTAACAAGTTTTTCCTTTGATTTGATCTGGTGACCTAGTTTTTGATCCCAGATGACCCAATATCGAACTTGTCCAAGATTTTATTGAGGGTAACATTCTGACCAAGTTTCATTAAGATTGGGCCAAAATTGTGACCTCTAGAGTGCTAATAAGCTTTTCCTTTGATTTGACCTGGTGACCTAGTTTTTGACCCCAGATGACCCAATATCGAAATCATCCAAGAATTTATTGAGGGTAACATTCTGACCAAGTTTCATTAAGATTGGGCCAAAATTCTGACCTCTAGAGTGTTAACAAGCTTTTCCTTTGATTTGACCTGGTGAACTAGTTTTTGACCCCAGATGACCCAATATCGAAATCGTCCAAGATTTTTATGAGGGTAACATTCTTACCAAGTTTCATTAAGATTAGGCCAAAATTGTGACCTCTAGAGTGTTAACAGTCAAATTATTGACGGACGACGGACACAGGGCGATCACAAAAGCTCACCTTGAGCACTTCGTGCTCAGGTGAGCTAAAAAGGGGCATAACTTTGTGAAAAAGCAAAACTGAGTTAACAAATCAAAGTATTGCCTATCAGTTCTTCATTACTGTCAGCAAGTATTGGTAGTTTCAATCCATTCTTTTATGTGAATACTGATTTATTAGCCTTAACCCAAAATGGCCATGTCGAAAAAGTCATAACTTTGTAAAAGAGTTATGTGTACTGCATGTTAGATCACCGAAGTGAACAAGTGTGTGAAGTTTAATTCAATACCGAGATAACAGCATTAATAGATGTATGTTAGATTGACCACTTAACCAAACTTTGCCTAGTTGGAAAACGGACTTAACTTTGTAAAATGAAAATGAGAGTTATGGAACTTGTGCATTGCATTCAAATCATCACAGTAAACAGGTGTGTAAAGTTTCAAGCTATTCTCACAATTGGTTACTAAGATACAAGCCTATATACAAAACATGACCAAACTGGGATGTGGACGCTGACAAACAGGTGAGTGCAAACAGCTCTACTTATTCTAAGAACAGTTGAGCTAAAATGAAAAGATAATGTCAGGGCCAAAATTTAGATCCGTAAACATTTTTATATCAGCTGGCTTTGAGGATATAAAACTTGGGTTTGGGAACCAGCCTCAGAATGCAACAATGCCATTGGTCAATTTTAAAACTGTGCTTAGAATCAACCAATCACATGATGTGGATTTCAGACTGGTCTCCAAACTCAGTTTTTATACTCTGTTTTATAACCATGGAACCTTGTGTTTTTCATGCTATACAAAATAGAATAAATACCTTTATTCTCATCTTCTTGTCCCGCTAAAACAGATATGTATCACAATCACTATCTATTTACATGTTATGATATACATAGTTTAAAGTTACAAAACATGCAAGAGAAAAACAAAACTTTCTGACTGTATACACATTCTGCAGAATATTAAGCCATTTTATGAATGCTGGCAAAAGAAGATATAGAAATAATCTGCCTGAGAATTCTAAAGCTGACTGAATGTTGCAGCAATAAAAGTGTGTGTCCAAGACTACTGTCCCAATGTATGGTCAGATTATGTTAGTTAGAAACTTCCTCAAGGAACATTTACATTTTGCTAGACTGACACTGCCCCTAGGAGTAGTCAGATTATCCTAATTAGATACTCCCTTTAAAAGTTTTGGCATTATGCTAGTTAAACACTTCCCTAAGGAATGCTTGGATTATGCTAGTTAGACACTTCCCGAAGGAACACTTGGATTATGTTAGATTGTCAGCTCCCCGAGGAACACTTAGATTATGCTAGTTTGACACTTTCCTGAGGAACACTTTGATTATGCTAGTTAGACACTTCCCCAAGGAACACTTGGATTATGTTAGTTTGACACTTCCCAGAGGAACACTTGGATTATGTTAGTTTGACACTTCCCTGATGAATGCTTGGATTATGCTAGTTAGACACTTCCCGAAGGAACACTTGGATTATGTTAGATTGTCAGCTCCCCGAGGAACACTTAGATTATGCTAGTTTGACACTTTCCTGAGGAACACTTTGATTATGCTAGTTAGACACTTCCCCAAGGAACACTTGGATTATGTTAGTTTGACACTTCCCAGAGGAACACTTCGATTATGTTAGTTTGACACTTCCCTAATGAATGCTTGGATTATGCTAGTTAGACACTTCTTGAAGGAACACTTGGATTATGTTAGATTGTCAGCTCCCCGAGGAACACTTAGATTATGTTAGTTTGACACTTCCCCATGGACCACTTGGAATATGCTAGTTTGACACTTCCCCGAGGACCATTTGGATTATGTTTGTTTGACATTCCCTAAGGAACACTTGGATTATGGTGTTGCCGACAACTGTTTGTTTGTTCCAAGTCTTCCCACAGGGACCAGAAATTTGTACTTATGGAATTCATCGGCTGACATGTTACACACATGTGAATTACCAAATTCCCCTACAACAACCATGGCCAAAAGCTGGACAGTGGAAGTAGCACTGATGTATTAGACTAGACTGTAGACAAAATTGCTCCACCAGAATAAGAATAAACTTCCTTGGAGACTGTAGACAAAATTGCTCCACCAGAATAAGAATAAACTTCCTTGGAGACTGTAGACAAAATTGCTCCACCAGAATAAGAATAAACTTCCTTGGAGACTGTAGACAAAATTGCTCCACCAGAATAAGCATAAACTTCCTTGGAGACTGTAGACAAAATTGCTCCACCAGAATAAGAATAAACTTCCTTGGAGACTGTAGACAAAATTGCTCCACCAGAATAAGAATAAACTTCCTTGGGAGGGAACAACTACAGACAGACACAGTTACACAATACAGATTGCATCAAACGACAAATGTTAAACATTGACTTCAGCCTTTGGCTCTTATTACTTAAATATCAAGTGCAGAAAGCTTGAACTCTTCCATTGGCATGAACAAAATCAAGACAACCATCACAGCACTGATAAGCATGAACATAGTTTATTCTTCCACATTGTAGAGGCACAGTAATTTGAGACAATACAGAATGGAATAATATAGTCAGTCCTGAAATAACAACCCATACAGTCAAACCTGGTTGTATACATGACCATTCATTGCATCTTTTCACAACAAAACTTTTTCTTTCAAAAAAGCTACCGTGTCTTCTTCTATATATATATAATGTATGACAATAATTTCATGCTAATCTTTAATAAATTACATGTCTGCACTGATCCCCTACTGCAAGTGTGACTGTAACAGACACATTCCCATGCAAAAATACAGGATAGAGTAAACCTAGAATACAAAGTTTAGGTTCATATAGGTCCACAGATAACAGAGAAGAGCATATTAAATGTATGAGTATATGTATATGTTACATCATAATTGGAAGTACCGTATAGCGGGTTATTTCTGCGGTCAAAATATTCTGCGTTTTGGTCCCAAAAATTGTGAAAGAAATTTCTGCGTTTTCACAGAACATGAAGTGAAATTTCTGTGTTTTCGATACCAAGGAGATAGTTCCCGCATGATCGGACGTCGTGAGAATGATAGCGTATGAAAGCAATAAACTAAATTACTGGTAACTGCTGTTAAGAAGCTTTGCTTTTAATGAATACATTGTAGGATATAATAACATGTGAATTGAACAAATGTAAGTCCAACAACAAGTGTACACACTACAACTGCAAACTACGGTATATCGGCATAACGGTTGCACAAGTATAAAGGTTACTAAGGTATAGTTCGGAAGATATTCATAAGGGATTATTAAGAACAACTGAAGCAAAATTCACTGAGTTTAATACATTCACAAAAAAAATCAAACAAACAAACAAACAAATAAACGTTTTCTGAGGGATTAACAGTTAGGATTCGATTGCCCATCACACCTAATTATACCATTATCGGTAATTGTTAGATGACGACGGTAATTTCAAATAATTAGACCATGCCATTGTGAACTTCGGATTACCTCGGGTAACATATCGTGAAACAACGTTGATGAAAAATGCAGATTTTTTTGCGTTTTAAATTTTTGCTGGATGAATATTCTGCTGGAAATATTTTTGCGATTCTACAGAGCGACCGCAGAAACGCAGAAATATTCCCCCCGTAGAAATAACCCGCTATTTGGTATTTCAAACTTTCAGGACTTTTTTGAATTAAGGCCTCCCTTTCAAAAAAGCTACCGTGTCTTCTTCTTTATAGATATACATATATGACAATAATTTCATGCTAATCTTTAATAAATTACATGTCTGCACTGATCCCCTACTGCAAGTGTGACTGTAACAGACACATTCCCATGCAAAAATACAGGATAGAGTAAACCTAGAATACTAAGTTTAGGTTCATATAGGTCCACAGATAACAGAGAAGAGCATATTAAATGTATGAGTATATGTATATGTTACATCATAATTGGAAGTATTTCAAACTTTCAGGACTTTTTTGAATTAAGGCCTCCCTTATTAGAGTACAGTTTAAAGTAGCTTTAAATCCAGGTTTATATTTGCCATACTGATAGAACAAGGCAGTCTGAAAGACAGCTAAATCCCCCGCCACTGCTATGGCTAGTGAAAGGGTAAAACCTTAGATTTTAGCTGTGACCTTGACCTTGAACTGACATGGCTGACTCATGAATTCTGCACAACGTCTTGATGAGGTGATCATTTGACCAAAGTTTCATGAAAATCCTTCAAGGGGTTTAGGAGATACAGAGCTGAAACCTTTGACCTTCAGTTGAGACCTTGACCTTGAGTTCACATGGCTGACTCATGAGTTCTTGATGAGGTGATCATTTGACCCAAGTTTGATGAAAATCCTTCAAGGGGTTAAGGAGATACAGAGTGGACACCAAATGGAAGGCTCAAACCTTCGACCCTTAGTTGTGACCTTGACCTTGAGCTGGCATGGTTGACTCATAATTTCTGCATATCGTTCTGATGAGGTAATCATTTGACCCAAGTTTTATAAAATTCCTTGAAGGGGTTTAGGAGATACAGAACGCACACAAAATGGAAGGCTCAAACCTTTGACCTTCAGTTGTGACCTTGACCTTGAGCCAACATGGCTGACTCATAAGTTCTGCACATCGCCTTGATGAGGTGATCGTTTGACCCAAGTTTTATAAAATTCCTTCAAGGGGTTTAAGAGATATAGAGCGGACATAAAATGGAAGGCTCAAACCTTCGACCCTTAGTTGTGACCTTGACCTTGAGCTGGCATGGTTGACTCATAATTTCTGCATATCGTTCTGATGAGGTAATCATTTGACCCAAGTTTTATAAAATTCCTTGAAGGGGTTTAGGAGATACAGAACGCACACAAAATGGAAGGCTCAAACCTTTGACCTTCAGTTGTGACCTTGACCTTGAGCCAACATGGCTGACTCAAGGGTTCTGCACATCGCCTTGATGAGGTGATCATTTGACCCAAGTTTTATAAAATTCCTTCAAGGGGTTTAGGAGATATAGAGCGGACACAAAATGGCAGGCTCAAACCTTTGACTTTGAGTTGTGACCTTGACCTTGAACCGACAAGGCGGACTCATGGGTTCTGCACATCGTCTTGATGAGGTGATCATTTGACCCAAGTTTCATGAAAATCCTTCAAGGGGTTTAGGAGATATGGACCGGACACGATTTTGTTACGGACGGAAGGACGGACGGACGGAAGGATGGACAGAAAGACGAACGGATGGAAGGACGGATGCAGACCATTCCTATAATTCCTCCGCCACGGTGGGGGATTAAAAAGCAACAAGAGCTATTTGTAAAACACTTATGCTCACACTGACAGTCAATTAGAGGAAAGTTTGTATGTAACTTTCATTACTGATCAGATTTGAGGTCACTGACCTGGACCTTTACTGTTCTAACCTCCACAACTGTTTTAAACCCTTTGCAGCCAGAATCAATCTCTAACAAGAGCACTGCCTACCGGCGCCATCGCTGGTCTGCAAGTGCTGGTCAGTATGTAAGAAAAGAGTTATAGTTCAGAGTTATGTTTTGTGGCCTACTAAGTCACCTAATGATGATAAACAAGTGTGCAAAGTTTCAAAGCTGTAGCTCTTACAGCTTTTGAGAAAAGATGGACCTAACAAAAAATTTAACTGACGCAGATGATCAAGTGACGACAACACCTTGTAGTTCTTTTTTCAAAAATCAGACAAGCTAAAAACATACACTGTTCATGATATTACCGGTACTCAGCTGCATAAAAATGAGTTATGTCAAAAATCTACTGAGAGATGCAACCCACATATTCTCATACAATATAAAATGCACCAGTTCCTCTTTTATTACAGTATCGTCAGATTTCTTACCTAAAATAGCAACAACTATATCATCTCTGAGTATTTCTATGGAACCACGTGAAACAAAGTACAATGCTGTCAGTATATCGCCCATGTGTACCAGTGTGTCACCAGGTGGAACATGGGTTGTTTTAAACTTCATTGATAGGGCTCTCAAACATCCGGGACTTGCACCTGTAATGTATTCATATATAATAAATACTTCATGTAAAACAACAAAGTTTAGTGTTTATCCTACTTTTTCAACCAATCACATGCAAGAAATTTTGAAAACGTTGTGATATTTATTTTTGCGATGTGTACAACACCTATATATCAGCCTCTAGAACATTATTAGGAGGCTGATCTACCTTAAGCTACATAAACAAGTTGGAAAAACACCAAGGCTATGAAGTGGCAATATGATACCTTGGATGGTTGCTATGCTTCTTTCTTTTTTTCAGATTTTTCCTACTCTTAGTCCATATCCTTAACTTAAAATTCAAAATGTTTTTCAAAGATTTCCACATGTAAGATGCCAGTTGGCTGTCTCTGAGTACTGTAAAATCATAAGTATATTCTCAGGGCTAATCCACAAAAATTTAGTGCTATCAATTGAGTAAATTTCCCTCTGATCTCTTGTTCAAATGTTAAAATCCACAACTCATACCCCTAAGAAAAACCATTTTGACCAAAACTTTGAAATTTCATGCCCACAAAATTAAACAATTTCAGAGAATTTTTAGTAAAAACAATGACAGTATCAAGTCTCTTCCTATCATCTAGTAAATGACATGATTTTTTCATGTTAAAGATTTCTACACCTTTTTTTTAATAACAAGAGCTCGTAGAACACGAAATGCCCCCCTTGATGCATTCAGTTATTGCACAAGAACAGAAATTATTTGGTCATTGTATACAAAAGTTCTACTGTTCTGGGTAAATGTAACCTTGACCTTAAAATAAACAGAGGTCACTTGCTGGTCATGATCAACCTCCCTAATAAGTTTCATAATCTTAGGCCCAAGCATTCTTGAGTTATCATCCAGAAACCGTTTAACTGTTCCGGGTCATTGTGACCTTGACCTTTGACCTACTGACCTCAACATCAATAGGGGTCATCTGCTGGTCATTACCAACTTTCAATTTTCATGATCCTAGGCTTAAGCGTTCTTGAGTTATCATCCTGAAACCGTTTAACTGTTCTGGGTCACTGTGACCTTGACCTTTGATCTACTTATCTCAAAATCAATAGGGGTCATCTGCTGGTTATGAGCAATCTCTCTATCAAATTTCAGGATCCTAGGCCCAAGAGTTCTTGAGTTATCATCCAGAAACGGATTGGTCTACATACCGACCGACATCTGCAAAACAATATACCCCTCCTTCTTCGAAGGGGGGCATAAATATTAACTGCTATCATTCATCACCAGTCATTGGTGTAATGCATCGAAGACCATGTTTAAAAGCAGATATTAGGCAACACTTCTTTTACTAAGTGCTATATGGTAGGAATCTTGGCCCTGTCTCATTTTATGGTCAAGATATATTCCTGCCACTGGAGTGATACACTGGAGATCTGGTATACTGGCAATGTTTGCACAGCCCATTTCAAGAAAGTGTGGGTGAACTTGTTGAACTACAGACTAAACTAACTGAATAAAATCTGTAACAAGAGGGCCATGATGGCCCTATATCGCTCACCTGTTATCATTGCACTTGAGGACAAGAAGGTCCTCAGAAAAAATATCTAAGTCCAAAGGACAGGAACAACAAAGGGAAGAAATTAAACCAAAAAGAAAAAAAATTCTTACAAGGTACAGATATGTCAAAATACACCTAAAATTTGGAGGTATCATCCATGTTGTATCAAGAAAGGTGGTCTTTATTTTTCCCTACGGCCAATAATAAAAAAGTTACTAAAAACAAACTATTTATAGTAATGTAAAAGGGAAGTAATTAAAAAAACTGATTGTAAGTTAACAAAAGAAGGATCTGCCAAATAAATCTGTTGACATAAATGAAATTTTAGATCAGTATCTTCATTAGATATGGAGATATACCCATTTTAATTTGAAATAAAGGGAGGTAATTTGATATAAAATCAGTCCATAGTTATCTACCCTCATTGGCTCAGTCCAACTAATGACAAAAATGAAATTTCAAATAAGTCCTATAAGTACTTACTGATATAAATCCATTTTGATTACAATCAGGGGAGGTAATCAGATATAAAATAACTCTGGAACCTACGAATGGATCTGATTTGTCATGGAATCCAAGATTTATTGTTGTTGAAAATATTTTGGAAGTTTGTATCAAATAAAACCATAAATGAAGTCTCTATATGGCTGCAAAAGCCAAAATAGCCAATTTTAGACCTTTAATGGGCCATAACTCTGGAACCCATGAAGGAATATGGCCGGTTCAAGAAAGGAACCAAGATCTTGTGGTGATTCAAGTTTTGTGCAAGTTTGGTTAAAATCAAATCATAAATGAAGCTGCTATTGTGCAGACAAGGTCAAAATAATTAATTTTGGCCCTTTCAGGGGCCATAACTCTGGAATCCATTATGGGATCTGGCCGGTTCAAGAAAGGAACCGAGATCTTATAGTGACACAAGTGCAAGTTTGATTAAATTGGAATCATAAATGAAGCTGCTATTGTGCAGACAAGGTCAAAATAGCTAATTCTGGCCCTTTCAGGGGCCATCACTCTGGAACCCATAAAGGAATCTGGCCAGTTCAAGAAAGGAACCAAGATCATATTGTGATACAAGTTGTTTGCAAGTTTGGTTAAAATAAAATCATAAATGAAGCTGCTATTGTGCAGACAAGGTCAAATTGGCTAATTCTGGCCCTTTCAGGGACCATAACTCTGGAACCCATAATGGAATCTGACCAGTTCAAGAAAGGAACCGGGATCTTATGGTGATACAAGTTGTGTGCCAGTTTAGTAAAAATTAAATTATAAATAAAGCTGTTATTGTGCAGACAAGGTCAAAATAGCTAATTTTGGCCCTTTCAGGGGCCATAACTCTGGAACCTGTAATGGGATCTGGCCAGTTCAAGAAAGGAACCGAGATCTGATGGTGATACAAGTTGTGTGCAAGTTTGGTTAAAATAAAATCATAAATGAAACCACTATTGTGCAGACAAGAAATTGTTGACGCACGGACGCACGAGACGGACGCACTGACGACGGACAAAGGGTGATCACAGAAGCTCACCTTGTCACTATGTGACAGGAGAGTTAAAAAGATCCTTTGGAAGCAAAGAATGCAACCAAGCAAAATAACAGCAGACTCGTTTTTGATTGAGTCTGTTCATGAGAGGTAATGGAAAGTGTAACACCTCTCACACCCCCAAACACCGGCTTAAGCGGAACTCTATTACAAACATATTGAATGGTCTCCATGATCCCAAAGGACAAGAAAATATAACAACACTCCTATATCATTTCAATAGTATTAGTGAAAAATATACCTCAATATTTAACAAGTAATGCTGGTCAAAAAAACTCTTCTTTCAGAAACAGAACTTTACAAATATGTCTTAACTGTCTCTAAGATACAAACCTCTAAATGCTGAACAATTACTGAGCAAAGTTCTGTTTAAATGGAAACATATATCAGCTTGTAAACATTCTGGAAAGCTCTTCAGCACCTGTAAAACATTCAAAACACAATATCAGCTTCAAGAAAACTAAAGATAAACATACATCTGCTTCAAGACAAATAAAGGTAACAATTCTAAATCACTACATATAAACAAGTCTTGGTCAGAAACAAGATATTCCTAGATCCTGCAAAATAAGAAAAGCTGGAAAAATTCACCAGGATAATGTCCTTGTAATGTTATATGTTTCATCTTTTAACATGAGATGCTACATAGTACATATAAGTCACAAACCATTTATTTATACAGAACTACTGTTTGATCTACCAAATCTGGAACACGGATTTTCTTCAATTTCTGACTTAGCTTGATTTGAATTTAAGAGATATTGTTAATAATATCAGTTTTACCTTTTTCTGTTAATTTCTGGCCAAAAAGAATATATTTTTTTATCTTCCTAATTTTATGGATATATATTGCTTTTATGCTAACTACATGTATTAACTCATTAAGGACGCAGACCGCATTTATACGTTCATTTTAACTCTTATCGAGTACCGCATGTCGTATTTATCCATAAAAAAGATAACAGGCGTGTATGCCGAGGATCGCATAAATTCGCTATCTGCCCGATAGTACTGTATGCCGCGTGACGTGATTTTACGTTTGTAACAGTACTAACTATTGGACTGCTGTCAAAGTCAACCAATGAAATATTTTACACTAAAGATTTATAAAACCCGGAAGCCATCAATCAAAATATTTATTATTTAAGCATATATTTTCAATATACTCATCACTAAATATCGAAACTAGAAAGTTATTTCTAGGTATTGCCCGTTTTATCTTCTCATTCTATTATACTGCAGAGCCTTTCTGTTTGATTCAGTATTTTTTATTTTATTAAATAAAACATGAATGTGTTCTTTCATAATGTCATTAGCTTTAAAGTTTAGCAATAAATGATATTTGAATAAATATAAAATAATCAAATAATGGCTGTTTTTCTATGTCAAATCTTTCTTTAATATTGCAGTTTTCCATATTCATGTTACTTCAGTAGGCCTGTGAAACAATTTTGCAAATTAATATAATAGTAAATTTTAAATTATTGAATAGATCATAAATTGTAGTATCTGATGTGAAAATTTCAGTTTTATTCATCTGTTCAAAACAGATGTTTGTCCCCAATATTGATCAAAGGACGCCTAGATCTTATCGATTATTGATTATCAGTGAAAATCCACAGGCATACAAAGCAGATATATTGATAAGTGGCTCAGGAATGTATTGGAAAATTGATACCAGTAATTAAGCGGTGATATGGCTGCAGGTATTAATGAGTTAAAAGAGATCTTGAAAGTGCTCTAACAATCTATTAACAAATAAATCCAAATAATCTAAATCTTTTCTGTATCCAAATTGGCTAAAATACACTGAAAACTACCCTATCAAAATCATGGATCCCCACACAAACACTGAAGTTCTCTAAAATGCTATATGATGTAAAATGGTATTGTCTTATCTTTAAAAAGAAATAAAAAACTAGATGCCCACGGGCAACAAAAAATCTAGTAATGGAAAAGGTGGACCAAACAGTCTTGCCATTTCTTTCACACATAAAATATTCAGAGAAACAAATGGTGACTTAAAACTGATGCCCATGACAGACAGAGACTACTTTGCATCCTAATTACCTAATACACAAATGGCTCTTGCTAGCATGAAATACAACAAATTGTCTGTTTTTGCTTTTTTTCCTTGCTATGTCTTAATACAGTTATGGTAATGGCAATTTTGTGCCAACAAAATACTTCAACATAAATGACAAGACATAGACAGTCACAAATGTAATCAACATAAACTTTTCCCACTTTACACTTTCAAAGTCTTGCTGGAATCAAGATTTTTTATTTTCTTCAAAAAAAAAAAATGTTTGGAAAGAAAAACAAGAGATCACAGAGTGATCTTGGTGCCCACCAATGTGCCATTTTTGAGTGTTCCAAATTTCAAGACTTATTGACTAGCTCAAGGTCAAATTTCATTTCCATACACAACACTGTGCATGTGGTCCCAATTCGAAAGCTGTAGCTTGAGAAATGTGAAAGTAGGCAACTAGATGAATTTCAAGGACAAAGTTCTTCGTACACAAAACTATGCATGTGCATCAAGTTTGAAGGCTGTAGTTTGAGAAATTTGAAAGTAGGTCACTAGGTCAATCTTAAGGTCAAAGTTTATTTCAGTATACAAAACTATGCAAGTGGTCCAAATTTGAAGGCTGTAGCTTGAGAAATGTGGAAGTAGGTCACTAGGTCAAAATCAAGGTCAAATTACACTTCAGAACAAAAATCTATGCATGTGGTCCAAATTTGAAGCCTGTACCTTCAAAAAATGTGAAAGTAGGTCACTAGGTCAATGTAAAGGTCAAAATTTGTTTCGGTACATAAAACTATGCATGTGGTCCAAATTTGAAGGCTGTAGTTTGAGAAATGTGAAAGTAGGTCACTAGGTCAAAATCAAGGTCAAATTTTATTTCAGAACACAAAACTATGCATGTTGTTCAAAATTTGAAGCCTGTACCTTCAAAAATGTGAAAGTAGGTCACTAGGTCAATGTCAAGGTCAAGGTCAAAGTTTTTTTCAGTGCACAAAACTATGCATGTGGTCCAAATTTGAAGGCTGTAGCTACAGAAATGTGAAAGTAGGTCACTAGGTCAAAATCAAGGTCAACTCATGTCAAGGTTAATCTTGCCACTCAAAACCATACATGTGGTCCAAATTTGAATGTTGTAGGTAATTGACAAGAAGATTTTAAAAGCTTTTCCCTATATAAGTCTATATGAACCATGTGATCCCCAGGGCAGGGCCATATTTGACCCTAGGGGGATAATTTGAATAATCTTAGTAGAAGACTACTACATGATGCCACATACAAAATATCAAAGCCCTAGGCCCTGTGGTTTTGAACAAGAGGTTTTTCAAAGTTTTTCCCTATACAGTAAAACACCGCTCGGTCGAGGTCGCAAGGGGATGAGAAAAATGCTCGAGTTATCCATGGTTTCGAGCGACCCAAACATTGACCAACATACGAAGAAAATTGAAGTTACTTTTACCGATTTTCATCGGGACCGTTTGCAGAGTAAACGGTGATGCGTAATAATAACATAATTGTGACATTTTAAAAGAAGAAACGTATTACAAACGTTTTCTATGATAGACGTTTTCAATAGGTAATTTGTAAATGGCACATATGAAGAAACAACTAAGACTTTTTTATCTATATTCATCAACAAGTGCATATCATAATTATCGTCTCAATTTAATGAAAATGCTATATTACTTCCTTCATTTGCATCGAAACAACAGTTACTGCTGATTACAAGAGATCACAGAGTGATCTTGGCGCCCACCAATGTGCCATTTTTGAGTGTTCCAAATTTCAAGACTTACTGACTAGCTCAAGGTCAAATTTCATTTCCTTACACAACACTGTGCATGTGGTCCAAATTCAAAAGCTGTAGCTTGAGAAATGTGAAAGAACGTCACTAGATCAATTTCAAGGACAAAGTTCTTTGTACACAAAACTATGCATGTGCATCAAGTTTGAAGGCTGTAGTTTGAGAAATTTGAAAGTAGGTCACTAGGTCAATCTTAAGGTCACAGTTTATTTTGGTACAAAAAACTATGCAAGTGGTCCAAATTTGAAGGCTGTAGCTTGAGAAATGTGAAAGTAGGTCACTAGGTCAATGTCAAAGTTTGTTTCGGTACACAATCCTATGCATGTGGTCTAAATTTGAAGCCTGTAGCTACAGAAATGTGAAAGTAGGTCACTAGGTCAATCTTAAGGTCAAAGTTCATTTCGGTACATAAAACTAAGCAAGTGGTCCAAATTTGAAGGCTGTAGCTTGAGAAATGTGAAAGTTGGTCACTAGGTCAAAATCAAGGTCAAATTTTATTTCGGAACACAGAACTATGCATGTGGTCCAAATTTGAAGCCTGTACCTTCAAAAATGTGAAAGTAGGTCACTAGGTCAATGTAAAGGTCAAAGTTTGTTTCGGTACACAAAACTATGCAAGTGGTCCAAATTTGAAGGCTGTAGCTTGAGAAATGTGAAAGTAGGTCACTAGGTCACAATCAATGTCAAATTTTTTTCGGAACACAGAACTATGCATGTGGTCCAAATTTGAAGCCTGTACCTTCAAACATGTGAAAGTAGGTCACTAGGTCAATCTTAAGGTCACAGTTTATTTTGGTACAAACAACTATGCAAGTGGTCCAAATTTGAAGGCTGTATCTTGAGAAATGTGAAAGTAGGTCACTAGGTCAATGTCAAAGTTTGTTTCGGTACACAATCCTATGCATGTGGTCTAAATTTGAAGCCTGTAGCTACAGAAATGTGAAAGTAGGTCACTAGGTCAATCTTAAAGTCAAAGTTCATTCCGGTACACAAAACTAAGCAAGTGGTCCAAATTTGAAGGCTGTAGCTTGAGAAATGTGAAAGTAGGTCACTAGGTCAAAATCAAGGTCAAATTTTATTTCGGAACACAGAACTATGCATGTGGTCCAAATTTGAAGCCTGTACCTTCAAAAATGTGAAAGTAGGTCACTAGGTCAATGTAAAGGTCAAAGTTTGTTTCGGTACACAAAACTATGCAAGTGGTCCAAATTTGAAGGCTGTAGCTCGAGAAATGTGAAAGTAGGTCACTAGGTCAAAATCAATGTCAAATTTTTTTCGGAACACAGAACTATGCATGTGGTCCAAATTTGAAGCCTGTACCTTCAAACATGTGAAAGTAGGTCACTAGGTCAATGTAAAGGTCAAAGTTTGTTTCGGTCACAAAACTAAGCATGTGGTCCAAATTTGAAGGCTGTAGCTTGAGAAATGTGAAAGTAGGTCACTAGGTCAAAATCAAGGTCAAATTTCATTTCGGAACACAAAACTATGCACGTGGTCCAAATTTGAAGCCTGTACCTTCAACAATGTGAAAGTAGGTCACTAGGTCAATGTCAAGGTCAAAGTTTTTTCAGTGCTCAAAACTATGCACGTGGTCCAAATTTGAAGGCTGTAGCTACAGAAATGTGAAAGTAGGTCACTTGGTCAATACCAAGGTCAACTCATGTCAAGGTTCATCTTGCCACTCAAAACCATACATGTGGTCCAAATTTGAATATTGTAGGTTACTGACAAGAAGATTTTAAAAACTTTTCCCTATATAAATCTATATGAACCATGTGACCCCCAGGGCGGGGCCATATTTGACCCTAGGGGGATAATTTGACCAAACTTGGTAGAGAACCACTAGATGATGCTACATAACAAATATCAAAGCCCTAGGTTTTGTGGTTTGGGCAAGAAGATATTCAAAGTTTTTCCCTATATAAGTCTATGTAAACCATGTGACCCCCGGGGCGGGGCCATATTTGACCCTAGGGGGATAATTTGAAAAAGCTTAGTAGAAGACCACTTAATGATGTCACATACAAAATATCAAAGCCCTAGGCCCTATGGTTTTGAACAAGAGGTTTTTCAAAGTTTTTCCCTATATAAGTCTATATAAACGATGTGACCCCCGGGGCGGGGCCATATTAGACCCCGGGGAAATAATTTGAATCATCTTGGTAGAGGACCACTAGATGATGCTTCATACCAAATATCAAAGCCCTAGGCTCTGTGGTTTTGGACAAGAAGATTTTCAAAGTTTTTCCCTATATAAATCTATGTAAATTATAGAAATAAACAAAGGGCCATAACTCACTAAAAAATTGTTGAACCAGTCTGATTTTCAGGGGGACACAACTAGAGTACCAATACATCATTCTGACAAAGTTTGGTCAAAATGCCCCTGGTAGTTTCTGAGGAGATGCGATAACGAGAAATTGTTAACGGAAGGACGGACGGACGGAAGGACGTCGGACCACGGACGCAGAGTGATTTGAATAGCCCACCATCTGATGATGGTGGGCTAAAAATACTAAGATCTCATAACTATTCTCGATCCCGCAGAAAAGATGTTTTAAGTAATCAGTAATTGATCGATATTTGATCAATAAAACTTTTCTTTAACCGTTTATCAATAATTAATCTCATTATAAGATCAAATATACCGACAAACAAATATTTAAGCTAGTCTGGGAATAGACTACGCAATTCTCATGGTGTGTGAAAATTTTTGATTAACCGATACATTCTGGCCGCCGAAGGTGTGAAAAATTTTGACACTTCTGCTCGAGTTTGCCAGAAGAAACAAAGAATAAATTGATACACAGGGACCAGGCGTCATGCTCGAGCGATCGAGTTATCGATGCTCGACCCAGCCATGGTAATTTCGCATAGAAGATAGAAGGAAATCGGCCGGGACTACATGGATTGCTCGAGCAAGTCTGGGTGCTCGAGTCATCGATGCTCGAGCGAGCGGTGTTTCACTGTATAAGTCTATATAAACCATGTGACCCCCAGGGCGGGGCCATATTAGACCCCTGGGAAATAATTTGAATCATCTTGGTAGAGGACAACTAGATATTGCTTCATACCAAATACTTCATACCAAATATCAAAGCCCTAGGCTCTGTGGTTTTGGACAAGAAGATTTTCAAAGTTTTTCCCTATATAAATCTATGTAAATTATAGAAATAAACAAAGGGCCATAACTCACTAAAAAAATTGTTGAACCAGTCTGATTTTCAGGGGGACACAACTAGGGTACCAATAAATCATTCTGACAAAGTTTGGTCAAAATCCCCCTGGTAGTTTCTGAGGAGATGCAATAACGAGAAATTGTTAACGGAAGGAGGGACGGACGGACTGACGGAAGGACGACGGACCACGGACGCAGAGTGATTTGAATAGCCCACCATTTGATGATGGTGGGCTAATAAACTTCAGACCTATTGAAAGGCTTTGAAAATGTGTACAAAAGTAGCTTTGATATCACAAAGTATAAAAGTCAAATTTCAATGTTCAACAGCCTTGTATCTCTCACTTGACTTTCTTCTGTAAACTTGACATGACAACTTTCTGACAAAGTTTCATAAAGATCAGATATAAATATCCTCTGTAGTGTTAACAAAGTGGCCTACCTTTCAATCTCTTGATAACCCAGTTTCTGATTTGACATAGGTTTCATACAGACAAACTGTTTTACAAAGTTTCAAAATAGAGTCTCAATGATTTAATCTAGTAACCCAGTTTTTTGAAGACCTTCATCTTTGACCCAAAATCAGTATGGGTCATCAACAAACAACAGTAAACAAGCAAATTCGATGAATTGGTATAATTCATAGCAAATAATTTCATTAGTCAAAATCAAATTAACAGAAAATGAATGTTTTTTTTTTTTTTAGGCGGGGGGGGGGGGGGGGGGGGGAGGGGGACAGGGTGTGGCCAAGGCAAGGTGGCGACCAGGTGTGGGTACACAACTTCATATGTTTATAATAAATGTTCATGGAAAAGAATGAAAGAAGTTTAATGAAATTCTTCCAATTGGTTGGTCTGTTATGTACAAATCTGTAGATTTTTAAACAATTAAAGGCAATAACTGTACGGAAAATTGACCAATAAAAAAAGAAAATGATGGGCATCATCAAAGTATGTTGGTTCATATTTATTTCAAGTTTCATGAAATTCTACAAACTTGTTACTGAGAAATGGCTGCAGACCTGTATTTTTCATTAAATCAAGGGCAATAACTCTAAGGGAAATTGACCAATCAAAAAAAAAAACTTTACCGGCATCATTGCAGTATGTTGGCTCATGTTTATTTGAAGTTTGATGAAATTCTACCTGCTAGTTACTGAGAAATGGCTGTGGACGGACATTTTTGTGCATTTTTCATTAAATCAAAGGCAATAACTCTAAGGGAAATTGACCAATCAAAAAAACAACTTGAAGGGCATCATCACAGTATCTTGGTTCATGTCTATTTCAAGTCTGATGAAATTCTACCTGCTAGTTACTGATAAATGGCTGCGGACGGACATTTTTCATTAAATCAAGGGCAATTACTCTAAGTAAAATTGACCAATCAAAAAAAAAACTTGACGGGCATCATCGCAGTATGGTGGTTCATGTTTATTTCAAGTTTCACGAAATTCTACCAGGTAGTTACTGAGAAATGGCTGCGGACGGACGGACTGACAACGCCATTTCAATACCCCACTCCCGATTTCATCAGCGGGGGATAATCATTCTATGAAGTTTAACAGCTGAAGACCCATTAAGAACTAATTTTGACTGTCATGGTACAATTCATGCAAAGTTTGCACTATATATTTAGAAAAGTATTTATTTATTATCCCCTGATGAAAGTCGGAGGGATATAGTTTTGGCATTGTCCGTCCGTCCGGAGCCATATCTAGGAAGTGGTTGGGAATATTTTTATAAAACTTCATATACATGTTCATCACTATGAGTTTATGCAGCCCGTCAAGTTTCAGTCAGATTGCCCAAGTAACACCAGAGTTATGGCCCATAGAAGTTTCTAGTGTTAACTATATAGGGTACTATAAATATGGCAATTTCTGCATCATAACTTTTGATTTATTTGACCTAGAACTATGAAACTTAAACAGACTTTAGATAACCATAATTTGGTTGTGCACACACAATTTCGTTGGGATTTATTTTGTAACTTCAGAGTTATTGCCCTATTTGTATAAAAATCCACATATTTGTACATAACAAACTTACTATTTGGTAGAATTTCATTAAATTTCTTTCATTCTTTTCCATGAACATTTATTGTAAACATGTGAAGTTGTGTACCCACACCTGGTCACCTCCTTACCTTGATCACCACCCCCCTCCAAAAAAAAATCATTTCTTATTTTAGATTTTTTTCAAACAAACTTCATATAGATGTCAACAATCTGAAAACAATTAAGTACCCTCTAACGGGCCAAACTCTCGCTAACGTGCCAAACTGCTATAGTACTTCAATGTAAAAATACACTGATGTTCCAGTTCCCCAGGGCCACTATCATTATGGCTTGTGAGGTACACTGTGTCATTATCAGCCCCACAACATGTCACCCGTAGCCGTAATAACCGTTTTCAAGAATGCTTTTTTAAATATTCGTATCAAATGTCCTAAAATTATCATCTTGCGCAGGATAAATGTATGTATACCAGGACAGGAATTTATTCAGATAATGGGTCTTATGTTCAAACTTGGCCACTAAAATATGATCAAATTTTTTGTAGAAATAATAAAAGCAAACAATTTTAGTTTCATAGAAAATATGGAAAAATGCATAGATCTAAGCATTGCCCCCAAAGTTGGTTATTTTTGTAAGAAATGCATGATGCTGAAAACAGAATTAAACCAAGTCAAACAAATGAATTAACAGTAAGGATAATAATTACCATGTTCATATCGATGCCATTGGTGTATGACCAAGCATGTTGAAAGTACTCCTCTAATCTCTGTCGTAAAGGATTCGGAATCTGGTGGAAACGTATGAATTCTTTAATTCGTAACATCTGAGTATGATATCGTGAAGTTCCAGAATAAAGGCGTTGAATTATTGCACTGACATTACCAAAGATACTGGCATACATCAGGGCTGAAGTTTGAAAGGATACCTTGTATATATACACAAAAATACATAAGGCAAGCAAAATCATATTTTTAAAGGGAAGAAACTGTAATTTCTTTTGATTTTAGTTAATGTTAGAATATCTTCTGAGAAATGGCAAATAAAATACAGTGAAACACTGTTGATGGCTCGAGAACAAGTGCTCCCTCAAACTGTTCATATATGTGGTCTGCAGCGGTTTCTATTTACATTTTTCTATGTTTGGATGGCTCAAAACTGTGGATAACTTGAGCAACTTACTCATCCCCTTACAACCTCAAGTTTTACTGTACTAAAATTTGGTTAAAATGCTGCAACAATTTAATTTCTTAGTTTGAGTAAATCTTTGTTAGCAACATGCCTAATCTGCACAAAATTACCATAAATTGAAATATTTTGTACACTGTTGACGGTCGATCAAAACCAGTATTCAAACATTTTCAAAGTAAATGTATAATATAATATCATAGCTGTTTTAAAAGGCTGTAAAACACTGATAGTTTTATCATCATTTATGAGACAGAATACATTTCTGACAAAAGAGAAGAGGAAGCCATCGTATACATTGGAAAGAGAAATTGCGTTTTTGAATTGTGTGTTTTATATCCTAATATATGATAATGATGTATCAGTTTTTAACACTGAGAGTTTTATTCGTTACATGACACAAGAATGTGTACAATATGATACACGATAATGTTTATGCACATTATAAGCATAACCAAGTTTTAAACCAATGTTGCATGATGTCCTACATCAAAATCAGTGGTCATCTGTCTGTAGAAGTCACTTTCAGTGACAGCTGTAAACAGGTTAGACTGTATATTGCTCATTCACAAAGAAAATTTCTGTATGTGGAATTCAGGTTGCATAGTGAGTCATGCCCCATGTAAATACACTGCACTTAAAGATTCCTGAAACATCAAAGGTGAAACCCTATCAACTTACATCCAATCAACATAATCAGTATACTGAAGATTTTCTCTGAGTTTGTATTAGGTGACACATTTCCAAATCCGACACTGGTTAAGCTGCTAAATGTGAAATACAATGCTGTAACATATTTTGACTCCATCGAAGGTCCACCGTAAGAGTCATTTTTGTACCCCTGATGTGTCTGTCTTGCTAATTCGTCAAGCCAGCCTATCTTTGGGTCAGATAAATAAGGTCTTTCATAGTTGCCTATTGCATACCATATACAAGCCAACCAATGAGCAATCAGGGCAAATGTTGCCATAAGCAACAACAAAAATGCCGCTCCATATTCTGAGTATCTGTCAAGTTTCCTAGCAACCCTCACTAACCGTAACAATCTAGCTGTTTTTAAAAGTCCAATCAATGTTGTTGTCTGAAAAATAAAACATTTCAAACATTTGAATAAGGATTAAGAATAAGTGGGCTGTGAAATCTTTGTATCGCTCACCTGATTTAGTTTCCAATCTGACCTAAATTACAATAAGACAAACATTCCAACATGATGTTATCGCGATCCTTTAGAAAATGTGGTCCATAATATGTTAACAAAGATTTCTATCATCTAAGCAAGTGCACTAGTCTTTAACCTTAATTCTAACATGACCAGCAAATAACCTACATACATTTAGAGCAAAATAGATCTCGGGTTATTCTGCGATAAACCACTCGCGTGCAATGATGTTATCCGATCAAGGTGCATAGCACGGTCATAAAAAATAGTTACCAATTTTTCTAACACTGTTGATACTAGTATGTCATGTTAGAATCGAAATAATAAATTTCAAAGTGTGATTTATCGTAGAATAACCCGAGTTTTTCGTTCTTATGCGAAACAATATATCACTCAGGCCTACAGCCTTCATGATATATTCTTACGCATAAGAACTCAAAACGACAAACTAGAAAATGCTTTTGTAAAAAAGCGCATGTCTCCCCCAATGCAAAGTCCTATAGGCAAGAAGTCAATAGGGGTCAGGAGCGAAAGTCAAAGAGACATTGATGGTTGGCTGCAATAGGGATCATCTACTTGGCATGTCCAGTCATCCCGCTTAATTTCAACACTCTTGGCCTAGTGGTTCTCAAGTCACTGTTCAGGCTCCTGTGACCTTGACCTTTGATCAAGTGACCTCAAAATAAATAGGGGTCATCTACTCTGCATGTCCAATCATCCTATTAAGTTTCAACACTGTAGGTCAAGTGGTTTTCAAGTTATTTCCAAAAAATGATTTTACATGAACAGGCCACTGTGACCTTGACCTTTAATAGACTGACCCCAAAATCAATAGGGGTCATCTTCTCTGCATGTTCAATCATCCTATGACGTTTCAACATTCTGGGTCAAGTGGTACTCAAGTTATTGATCGGAACTGGTTATCATTGTTCATGCCCCTGTGACCTTGACCTTTAACGGAGTGACCCCAAAAACAATAGCGATCATTTACTCTGCATGAACAATCATCCTATGAAGTTTCAACATTCTGGGTCGAGAGGTTCTCATGTTATTGATTGGAAATGGTTTTCCATGTTCAGACCCCTGTGACCTTGACCTTTAACAGAGTGACCCCAAATTCGTTAGGGGTCATCTACACTGCATGATCAATCATCCTATGAAGTTTCATCATTCTGGGTCAAGTGGTTCTCAAGTTACTGACCGAAAATGGTTTTCAATGTTCAGGCCCCTGTGACCTTGACCTTTAATAGAGTGACACCAAAATCGTTAGGGGTCATCTACTCCGCATGACCAATCATCCTATTAAGTTTCAACATTCTGGGTCAAGTGGTTCTCAAGTTACTGACCGGAAATGGTTTTCAATGTTCAGGCCCCTGTGACCTTGACCTTTAACAGAGTGACCCCAAAAACAATAGGGGTCATCTACTTTGCATGTACAATCATCCTATGAAGTTTTAACATTCTGGGTCAAGTGGTTCTCTAGTTATTGATCGGAAATGGTTTCCAATGTTCAGGCCCCTGTGACCTTGACCTTTGACGGAGTGACCCCAAAATCAATATGGGTCATCTACTCTTCATGACCAATCATCCTATGAAGTTTCAACATTCTGGGTCAAGTGGTTCTCTAGTTATTGATCGGAAATGGTTTTCAATGTTCAGGCCCCTGTGACCTTGACCTTTGACGGAGTGAACCCAAAATCAATAGGGGTCACCTACTCTTCGTGACCAATCATCCTATGAAGTTTTAACATTCTGGGTCAAGTGGTTCTCTAGTTATTGATCGGAAATGGTTTTCAATGTTCAGGCCCCTGTGACCTTGACCTTTGATGGAGTGACCCCAAAAACAATAGGGGTCGTCTACTCCAGCAGACCTACAACCCTATGAAGTTTGAAGGTTCTAGGTCAAATGGTTCTCCAGTTATTGCTCAGAAATGAAGTGTGACGTACTGGCGGACGGACAGGGCAAAAACAATATGTCTCCCCCAGAGGTGGGGGGGGGGGGAGACATACTACGTTTAGGAACTTATTATTTCTTAAATGACCAAGTTTCTAAGCTGAGCTAGACACCTAGTCCAGAATCATAACCTGTTGGTTATATAAGAAACAGGAAAAGAAGCATTGCCATATATAAACCACTTGTTACAAGTCTGGAGATTAGCAGGTGTGGGATAAACATTCTGGCCAAGTGAGTTTAGTTTAATCAAGACCAGGAAAAAAATGTTCTTCCTACTCTGCTAATTGGGCATGTTTCTTACTGTTCTAACAATATGGCTGGCTTCTCGCTCTGCTAATTAAGATTTAAGAAGACTTCCTACTCTGCTATCTAAACTGACTTCCTCCTCCACTAACTAGGCAGGCTTCCTACTCCTAAACTGACTTCCTCCTCCACTAACTAGACAGGCTTCTTACTCTGCTATCTAAACTGACTTCCTCCTCCACTAACTAGGCAGGCTTCCTACTCTGCTATCTAGACTGACTTCCTCCTCCACTAACTAGGCAGGCTTCCTACTCCTAAACTCTGACTTCCTCCTCCACTAACTAGGCAGGCTTCCTACTCTGCTATCTAAACTGACTTCCTCCTCCACTCCTACTCTGCTATCTAGACCACTAACTAGGCTGGCTTCCTACTCTGCTATCTAAACTGACTTCCTCCTCCACTAACTAGGCAGGCTTCCTACTCATAAACTGACTTCCTCCTCCACTAACTAGGCAGGCTTCTTACTCTGCTATCTAAACTGACTTCCTCCTCCACTAACTAGGCAGACTTCCTACTCTGCTATCTAGACTGACTTCCTCCTCCACTAACTAGGCAGGCTTCCTACTTCTAAACTGACTTCCTCCTCCACTAACTAGGCAGGCTTCCTACTCTGCTATCTAAACTGACTTCCTCCTCCACTGCTACTCTGCTATCTAGACCACTAACTAGGCAGGCTTCCTACTCTGCTATCTAGACTGACTTCCTCCTCCACTAAATAGGCAGGATTCCTACTCTGCTATCTAGACTGACTTCACTGACTTCCTCCTCCACTAACTAGGCAAGCTTCCTACTCTGCTATCTAGACTGACTTCCTCCTCCACTTACTAGGCAAGCTTCCTACTCTGCTATCTAGACTGACTTCCTCCTCCACTAAATAGGCAGGATTCCTACTCTGCTATCTAGACTGACTTCACTGACTTCCTCCTCCACTAACTAGGCAGGCTTCCTACTCTGCTATCTAGACTGACTTCCTCCTCCACTAACTAGGCAGGCTTCCTACTCTACTATCTAGACTGACTTCCTCCTCCACTAAATAGGCAGGATTCTTACTCTGCTATCTAGACTGACTTCCTCCTCCACTAACTAGGCAGGCTTCCTACTCTGCTATCTAGACTGACTTCCTCCTCCACTAACTAGGCAGGCTTCCTACTCTGCTATCTAGACTGATTTCCTCCTCCACCAACTAGGCAGGCGTCCTACTCTGCTATCTACACTGACTTCCTCCTCCACTAACTAGGCAGGCGTCCTACTCTGCTGTTTAGAATAACTTTCTCCTCCACTAACTAAGCATGCTTCCTACTCTGCTATCTAGTCTGACTTCCTCCTCCACTAACTAGGCAGGCTTCCTACTCTGCTATCTAGACTGACTTCCTCCTCCACTAACTAGGCAGTCTTCTTAATCTGCTATCTAGACTGACTTCCTCCTCCACTAACTAGGCAGGCTTACTACTCTGCTATCTAGACTGACTTCCTCCTCCACTAACTAGGCAGGCTTCCTACTCTGCTATCTAGAATGACTCCTTCCTCCACTAACTAGGCAGGCTTCTTACTCTGCTATCTAGAACGACTCCTTCCTCCACTAACTAGGCAGGCTTCCTACTCTGCTATCTAGACTGACTTCCTCATCCACTAACTAGGCAGGCTTCCTACTCTGCAATCTAGACTGACTTCCTCCTCCACTAACTAGGCAGGCTTCCTACTCTGCTATCTAGAATGACTTCCTGCTCCACTAACTAGGCAGGCTTCCTACTCTGCTACCTAGACTGACTCCTTCCTCCACTAACTAGGCAGGCTTCCTACTCTGCTATCTAGACTGACTTCCTCCTCCGCTAACTAGGCATACTTCCTACTCCTCATTTTCTATTTACGTTCACGAGGTCCTGTAACAGAAATCTGTTTGCCAAAAATCTTTTTACTTCATATTTTTAAATTGCTGCCGCCTTTTCATTATTTAAGATTTTTCTAATCTGTTTTTTGTACTTTCTGGTCAAAAGTCTAATTTTATGTCCATAGTTTGTATCATTTATTTACTTTTAGAAAGAAATAAATATTTAGGATCGTGCTGTTTGAAATTTTGCAAGTAATTTTATGAAAATTTGACCGTTTTTATAGAATTTTGCCAACATTTCTGTCGATACCTTTTTAAAATCGTTATAGAATTCAAACTATATTACTTCTCAATCGGTGTTGAAAATCTGAAGCGATAAAATCAAAAAATGAATGCGTGACGCGCGTTTTTATATACGTGTCGATGAACAAAAGTAACGGCGTTGTAAGTTAGACATTATGATAGGTCACACGTGCTCGTGGACTGGAAAATTACCGCATGGCGTTTTGATATCTGTACGATTCGCGGGTAAATTCCAGTCAGTGGTAAATAAAAATAAATAAATAACGGAAAATGGACTTCCAGGCTGCAGCAAAAAAAACAAATAAAAAAAAAATACAACACTTAACTGGTATGGTAAAAAAACACTTTACTAGTAAAAACACGACACGAAAATGTTAAAAAAAAATAGTCTTTGATTCTTATAATTATTTGATATTTTGATCGATACAACACCATGCAATGTATAATAACAGTATTTGGGTTACATCTTGAATCAGTACACAACCATAGTCCCAACACTTAGGGACGAAAAATACGCTGAGAAAATACATGTCCAAAAACTTAGGGTCAAGAAAAATAATTATTTTTCCACATTTTAGGGGTGTCCCAAGATTTAGGGTGTCCCAAGACTTAGGTAAAATACGGTACTCTTAACTGAGTTTAAGTAACAAGAGGCCAAATGGGCCAAAGTCACTCATCTGAAGAGGACCTTAACCTTCAGGCCAAATTTGCTGAAAATCCTTCAAACGGTTCATGACAAGAAGTCGAATAAAGGTTTTTCTACTTTTGGCTCTAGTGGCTCCTAAAAGTGGCCAAGTTCCCCCATTTGAGTAAATTTGGGAGAGGACATTATAATGATGCTACAGACCAAGTTTGATGAAGATCCATGAGAATAAGTTGTTTAAAGGTATTTCTAATTTTGGTTCTTAGCGGCCCCTAAAAGGGTCCAAGTGCCCCCATTTGAACAAATTTGAGAGAGGACCTTATAATTATGCTACAGACCAAGTTTGATGAAAACCCTTCAAGCAGTTCATGAGAAGTTTTTTAAAGGTTCTTCTACTCTGGCGCAAGGTGACACATTCAAACAAATTTGATAGAGGTCCATGCCAGGATGCTACTGACCAAGTTTGGTGTAATTCTAACCAACAGTTTAAGAGGAGATGAGTTTAAGTAAACCAAAGGGCCAACTCACTTGAAGAGGACCTTAACCATCTGACCTTTAAAGGGGCCAAGCACCCCAAATTGAACAAATTTATGAGAGGACCTTATATTGATGCTACAGACCAGGTTTGATGAAGATCCATTGAGTGGTTCATGAGAAGTAGTCAGTAAAAGGTATTTTTACATTTACTCCTACCAACCCCAAAAAGGGACCAACTGCACTCATTTGAACAAAATAGAGAGAGAGGACCTTATAATGATCCTACATAACAAATCTGCTGAAAATCTATCTAGTCATTCATTAGAAGAAGTTGTTTAAAGGTACTTCTAGTTTTAGCTCTAGTAGACCCAAAATTAGGAGAGGACCTAATAATGATGCTACAGACTAACTTTGATGAAGATCCTTTTAGAAATTCATGAGAAGAAGTCATTTAAAGGTATGTCTAATTTTGGCTCTAGTGTCCCTAAAAGGGGCTAAGTGCCCCATTTTGAACAAATTTTGGAGAAGACATTATAATAATGCTACAGTCAAAAGTTTGATGAAAATTCTTCAAGCTGTTCATAAGAAGAAGTCTTTTAAAAGCCTTATTTGGCTCTAGCAGCCCCAACAAGAGTGCCAGAATGTCACAATATACACCAGTCATGTAGATGCAGATTCTGTATGTTTGGTAGACAGTAAGCCCAAACAATAACATATCCAATTCTAACAACCAGGTTAAAAAGTTTCAAGAAAAAGCTATTTATAGCAGCAACAAAGGGAAGTAATCTATATTTTGCTTTTCTAAGCCCACAAAAAACTACTTACGAGGTAGAGATACATTAAAATGTACCTAAAATTCGAAAGTCAAAGTTCAGGTGAGCTAAAAATGTTGACACTGGACGATGGATGCCTGACCATCCGCCTATACTAACAGCTCACCTTTAATAAAATTCATGTGAACTTAAAACAATGGTGAAGTACAAAATGTAATGTAATATTATCAAACAAGAATGCCAGAATGTCACAATATATGCCCGTCACAGCAAATTTCTTTACTCTAGCACCTGTATTTGGAAATGGAATTTTAATTTTGTGGTTGTTTAGTAATCATAGTAAGTCATTAGTTTTTCAAAGTCAACAAAAAACTCCTTACCAGGTAGAGATACCTTAAAATACACCTAAAATTTGAAAGTAACATCCATGTTGTACCACAGAAAAGTGGTCTTGTTTTTTCCCTACGGTCAATTATAAAAAAGTTACAATATAAGTTATTTATAGTAACAACTAAGGGAAGATAATCTTAAAAAAAAAAAAAAATCCAAAAAAAAAATTGTAAGTCCACACAAAAATCTTTACCAGGTAGAGATTTGGGCAAAATACACCTCATAAGTGGATGTAGCATGCATGTTGTATACAGAAAGTGGTCTCGATTTTTCCCTACAATCTAGTAATGAAAAAAGTTACAATATAAGCTATTTAGTAAACAACAAAGGGAAGTACAATTCTAAAGAAGGGAACTGTGCATGACATTTGTCTCATGATGGTGTATAATTGTGCCAAGTTACATCAAAATCCCCCCATGCATGAAGAAGAAATGGTTCGGACAAAGTCATTCTTGTATTGACCTTTGGCCTCTAAGTGTGACCTTGACCTTTGACCTAGGGACCTGGTTCTTGCGCATGACACTCGCCTCGTAGTGGTGAACATTTGTGCAAAGTTATTCAAAATCCCTCTATGCATGAAGAAGAAAATGCTCCCGGACAAGGTTTTTATTCTTGTATCCTTTGACCTCTAAGTGTGGACCTTGACCTTAGACCTAGGGACCTGGTTTTGCGCATGACATCCGCCTTGTGGTGGTGAACATTTGTGCCAAGTTATATCAAAATCCCTCCATGCATGAAGAAGATATGCTCCGGACAAAGTTTTTTTCTTGTATCCTTGACCTTAAGTGTGACCTTGACCTTAGACCTAGGGACTGGTTCTGCGCACGACACTCCGTCTCATGATGATGAACAATTGTTACCAACTTTCATCAAAATCCCTCCATGCATGAAGAAGATATGCTCCGGACAAAGTCATTCTTGAATTTGACCTTTAACCTCTAAGTGTGACCTTGACCTTAGACCTAGGGACCTGGTTTTTGCGCATAACACTCCGTCTCATGATGGTGAACAACTGTGCCAAGTTTCATCAAAATCCCTTCATGCATGTAGAAGATATGCTCCGGACAAAGTCTGTGGACGCCGCCCGCCCACCTGCCCGCCCACCCGCCCGCCCACCAGGGGCGTTCCCATAATGCGTCCCATTTTTCAAACGGGCGTATAAAATGAATGCAAAAGTTATACAAGAGGGCCATGATGGCCCTATATTGCTCACCTGAGTACCATTGCTCTTAATGATAAGATCAAGTTTTGACATAGATCACATAGGCATACACATTAAATATCATCAGGATAAATATTTTTTTGTAACAGTCCTTTTTGACCTATGGGTCACATACTAGTCAGGGCCAATCTCCACATAAAGTTTGAGGGTCCTAGGCTCAAATGCTGCATTTTTGAGCTAGCATGACTATTCCTTACCCTGGAAGATTTAAATAACATTTAAAACCATTCTCATTAGATGCTGCTGAGGTATATTCGTTTACATAAAATAAAGGGAGGTAATTTGTCATAAATTCAGTCAAAAGTTATTTACCCTGATTGTCTGAGTCCAACTCATGACAATAATGACATTTCAAATCAGTATCTTCATTGGTTACTGAGATACACAAATTTTAATTTGAAACAAAGGGAGGTAATTTGACATAAAATCAGTCCATAGTTATCTACCCTGATTGTCTCTAATGACAATAATGAAATTTCAAATGAGTTCTATAAATATTTATTGCGATAAAACAATTTTTATTAAAATCAGAAGAGGTAATCATGCATTGGCATATGCATGCAGTAGATACAGAGTACAAGCCTTTACAACAATACATTAGAAAAGTTAAGTAAAAGTAGAAATTTCTTACCATGGAAGACATAAATAACATTTCAAACCAATCTCATTAGAAGCTGCTAGGTATATTCATTTACATAAAAGATAAAGGGAGGTAATTTGTCATAAATTCTAATATGTATCTTCACCGATTGTCCAAGTCCATCTGATGGCATAAATGAAATTTCAGATCAGTATCTTCATTAGTTACAGAGATATACCAATTTTAATTTGAAATAAAGGGAGATAATCTGACATAAAATCAGTCCATACTTATCTACCCTGATTTCTGAGTCCAACTAATGAAAATAATGAAATTTCAAATGAGTCCTATAAGTACTTACTGATATAAATCCATTTTGATTAAAATCAGGGGAGGTAATCAGATATAAAATAACTCCAGAACCTATGACAGGATTTGACAGATTCATCATGGAACCCAAGATTTATTGTTGTTGAAGATATTTTGCAAGTTTGTATCAATCAAACCATAAATGAAGTCTCTATATGGCTGCAAAAGCCAAAATAGCAAATTCTGGACCTTTAAGGGGCCATAACTCTGGAACCCATGACTGGATTTGGCCAGTTTTCGAAAGGAACCGAGATATTATGCCAATACAAGTTGTGTGCAAGTTTGATTAAAGTTGATTGCAAAATGTTGTCTCTATCGTGTTCACAACCAAAATATAGCAAATTTTGGCCCTTTAAGGGACCATCACTCTCAAATCCATGATGGGTTCTGGCCAGTTTACGAAAGGAACCGAGATATTATGCCAATACAAGTTGTGTACAAGTTTGATTAAAGTTGATTGCAAAATGTTGTATCTATCATGTTCACAAGCTAAAAATAGCAAATTTTGGCCCTTTAAGGGGCCATAACTCTTGAACCCATTATAGAATCTGGCCTGTTTTCGAAAGGAACCAAGATATTATGCCAATACAAGTTGTGTGCAAGCCTTATGAAAGTTGATTGCAAAATGTTGTCTCTATCGTGTTCACAAGCCAAAAATAGCAAATTTTGGCCCTTTAAGGGGCCATAACTCTGGAACCCTTCATGGGATCTGGCCAGTTTTTGAAAGGAACCGAGATATTATGCCCATACAAGTTGAGTGCAAGTTTGATTAAAATCAAATACAAAATGTGGTCTCTATCATGTTCACAAGGAAATTGTGGATGGACGGAGGGACGACAGACGAAGGGCGATCACAAAAGCTCATCCTGTCATAATGTGACAGGTGAGCTAAAAACTAATGTCATTCAATTACTACTAACATTGGAAATTATGTATGAAGTTTCATTCAGTTATGATAAGTATAAAGAGAAAAGAGCTTGTGAATTGTTAACAAGTTGTCTACGTAAGATGCTAATGCTAGGAGTCAGCAACAGTACTTGTGACTTCAAAAATAAGCCAAACTTATTAAGGCAATTTGACGACTGTTAACACATTTCAAAACTCATCTTTATGGACAACTTCGCTGACCTAAAAATCGGACTATATTGTCTGTACGTATTGACCTGACACTCCTTAATCTTTGCCCGGGAATATTGGGTGTTTTCATTATTTTACGCAATTTCTGTATCCTGAAAATATCTACAATCATCAAAATAACCGATACAATGAGGCAATGACACAGTGGTGTAGTGGTAAACTCTCAGCCTTCTATGCATGTTACCATGGCTTCGAAATCAGTGTAACTTTTTTTTTTTAATCAGTGCTATGTAATTTTATAGAAATTACTTTTATTCTTACAATATTTTCTGAAACCTTTTATTTTTCTTGTGTATGGGTGCCAGATCCTTAATTGTCCACTGAAAGAACAAACACCTGTCCTGTCCTAAAGATTTTAGTCAACATTTTGTAAAACGGTTTACTGACAGTTACGTTGAAGAATGTTCAATAGTAGAGTATTTCTTTCAATATATGAACTATAAATCATAATGAATTTGACAATTTTCCTGTCTGTTAACTTTATAGATGAAAAAGAAGAGATATGTTCAGAGACTAGACTTGAACCCACAAGGTTGGTAGCTGAACGCTTTATCAGTACAGCTATATCTGCACTTACAACATAATGATGTTATCTTATTGGTATTTCAATATTCATATCGTTATTTAGGTTTGGACACAAGAAACTAGTTTATGGAAACACATACGGAATATTCATGAGTGCCAGGTCAATACTTACCGACAACAGCATAGCATCAAAACATACTCACCTCGTCAGTTTCTGATCCAAACAAAAGTAGGTCAAATGGAATAGCGGCAACCACATCTATCAAGAACCAGCCTTTAAAGTAATGTATTGCAATTTTCCCAGGATGGCTCACTACTTCGTCATTTTTATTTACATATGTAGTTCGAAAATTTATTAAAATATCAATTATAAACATAACGTCCACTAAAAGATCTGTGATTGTTAATGGGTCATTGTATCTGTTTTTATTTTTGTCTCGATGATTTTCATTTAGCAGAAACGCTGCCATATATGGAGTGACTATCGCTGTGTATATCACTAGAAGAAGTATGATCCAGTCCCAGATAGCTTTAAATGGTGAGTAGTGTAGTATTGTACATTTGTGTATCCGTGGCGACTGAAGTTTGTATTCTGGAAGCACATCCGCCCCAAGTGATAATACCTGCAATGAGATGTCATAAAAACAGTGCTTTTCGTCAATACTATAAAACTCTAGGTTATACAGTGTACCTGACTTTAGGTAATTATGCCTCAAACAATGACCTAACTTAAATAACTATAACAGCTGACATCTATAAGCCTGAACGAGTGAACCTAGCTTTAGGCAACTATTTCAACTCAACTGTAGGTTTGAAAGAGTGAAATAAGCTTTAGGTAACTATCTCAACTCCCTAAAGGTCTCAAAGAGTGAACCCATCTTGGTAATTAAAACAATATCTATCAACCCATCTATAGGTTTTTAAGAATGAACATAACTTTAGGTTACACAAAACATCTTAAAAGTACTGTCATTCTAATATTCACAGCAACAAAAAATTTGGTTGTAGTTGTTCCTGCAATAAAGAAGGAACTAAGTTGTGAAGGAAGCATAATGGACATCCAGACATACTCTGAAATTCAAGATATTAAATACAAGTACTGTTATTATAAAAGAATACTTTCAAATACTGATAATTAAAGAATATATGTAGCAGTTGTGCAGATAAATATAACAATGTTCATTATTCAATATGAGTGAAACAATTATTTAACAAGAAAATATGAGCATTCTAGTTACTGATAGGTCCCTGTAGCAATGATGTATGTGTTCATCCATATCAGCCATAAATAATAAACATGTTTATATTGATCTGTTCAACTGTCACACTCTCTAAATGAATTATAATGTAACTAGCAGATGTTTTTGTAGAAAAGCGCATGTCTCCCCCAAAGCATAGTAGTAATTGGCAAGAAGTCAATAGGAGGCAGGAGTGAGAACTAGAGACACTGATGGTTGGCTTAGTGACTGAAATGCAATAGATCCCTATTGCATTTCAGTCACTAAGCCAACCATCAGTGTCTGATCAACCCATCTACTTGGCATGTCCAATCATCCTATGAAGTGTCAATGTTCTTGGTCAAATGGTTGACAAGTTATTGATGGGGAACTGTTTTCCATGTTCTGACCCCTGTTTCCTTGACATTTGATTGAGTCACCCTAAAATCAATAAGGGTCATCTACTCTGCATGTCTAGTCATCCTATTTCAACATTCTGGGTCAAGTGGTTCTCAAGTTATTGATTGGAAACTGTTTTCCATGTTCAGTCTTCTGTGACCGTGACCCTTGATGGAGTGACCCCAAAATCAATAGAGGTCATATACTCTGCATATATGATTGGACATGCAGAGTACATGACCCCAATTGGTTTTTGGGTCACTCTGTTAAAGGTCAAGGTCACAGGGGCCTGATCATGGAAAACCATTTCCGATCAATAACTTGAGAACCACTATGCCCAGAATGTTGAAACTTCATAGGATGAATGGACAAGCAGAGTAGATGACCCCTATTGATTTTGGGGTTACTCTATTTAAGGTCAAGGTCACAGGGGCCAGAACATGGAAATCCATTTCTGATCTGTAACATGAGAACCATTTGACCTAGAACCTTCAAACTTTATAGGGTGACAGGACTTACAAAGCAGATGACCCCTTTTTTGGATGGGGGGGATCACTAAGGTCAAGGTCACAGGGGCCATCTGTCTGTCACACTACATTTTTGGACAATAACTGCAGAACCACTTGACCCAGAATGTTGAAACTTCATAGGATGATTGGACATGCACAGTAGATGACCCATATTGATTCTGGGGTCATTCAATTAAAGGTCAAGGTCACAGGGGCTAGAACATGGAAAACCGTTTCCAATCCATAACTTGAGAACCACTAGGCCCAGAATGTTGAAACTTCATGGGATGATTGGACATGCCAAGTAGACGATCCCTACTGCAGCCAACCATCAGTGTCTCTTTGACTTTCACTCCTGTCCCCTATTGACTTCTTGCCTATTACTACTATGCATTGGGGGAGACATGCGCTTTTCTACAAAAGCATTTTCTAGTTTATATCTAAATAGTATGATTAAAACTGAACTTAAAGTTAATAACTATTTTTAAGTTTCTATTCAGTAATGATGGTCAGTCTCAGTTGGAATTAATCTTGAAGTTTTTGTAAAATTGATATTAAAATTTCAAACTCAAACTCTGCTGAGACCGAAAAATGTTCTGTGAACATGGGGCCTGGTTCTTTAACATGCTAGGTGTATAGCATCGACAGATGTGACACCCTCTTTTCTCTGCAAAAATAGTACTGTAGTGACCTCATATGATTCTTGTCAAAATATTTTTACAAATGGGCACAATGATACAGCCAACTTAAAAATACGAAATCATTTTCAGAAATATTGTCCATTAGGCAGTTTCAGAGCTGCTTTTTTTACTCTGACATTTTACTACCAAAATAAACTTTAAAATGTTGTACTGATCTAAGATTTTTCACTAATATTCTTCTATTTTGCCAATGTCTGTTATATATCAATGATCTATGGTTAATGAAATAACTAGAAACATGCTAAGATAATTCCCACATTTGGCTGATAGAACAGCTGATTTAATGTAATTACTTCTCAAAGTTTCCATTATGAGAAAAACATTCTCATGGCAAAACTGTTAACAAAATTATTGGTATAACATAGATAAACAGCTTTCTTGTTTTAAAGAAAAATTCTTCATTTGTAACATAATTATAGCACAAAGATAAAAGAGTGATGTGATATGGTGGGTTGATCAGAATGTCTGGCAGTAATCAGTATCAAAGACTTCTTTTACTTTCTATCAAACAATCTCACATAAATATTTCATAGAAAAAACTGCCAAGATATAATGATATTCTAAGAAAGAATAAACTTAAATATCATCAGGTATTTATTCCCAGAGGCATACATTTACATGTAAGTAATGCCTCAATTGAATCTCAATATTTTTAGCTTTTATCATTACAATCTATTTGGGCGAGTAGCCTTTTGATTTTTTCCGATGGATTCTTCTCTAAGCATATCCCATATTGTACAACTAAATGTTGAATAATCTTTTTATTCTGTTTATCTTTCTTTGTACTAAAGGAAAAATAATGCAGACTAATAGGATTACACAACAAACGAAAACTAGAGCTGCTTTTAAGAAAAGCACATGTCTCCCACAACTGCCTTGTTATCTAAATAGTAAGTCAGTCTTTATATATAGTTTACTCACTACAAATATACATTTAAGAGTAAAAAGGCTGATTTGGGTAATTCAAGGGCCATAATTCTGAAATGCCTGGGCCGATTTGGCTATTATCGAACTTAGTTGAGGACTTATTGGCAAACACATTTTGTTCAAGTTTGGTGAAGATCGGATGAGAAATGTTCGACTTAAGAGTGCGGACAAGAGTAAAAAGGTCAATTTTCGATAATTCAAGTGCATTAATTTCGAAGTGCCTGGGCCGATTTGGCTAGTTATCGAACTTGACCCATTGGTCTTATGGTTAAATACATTTAGCCCAAGTTTGGTGAAGATCGGATGAGAAATGTTCGACTTAGAGTGCGGACAACAGTAAAAAGGCCGATTTTCAGTAATTCAAGGGCCATAATTCCGAAGTGCCTGGGCCGATTTGGCTAGTATATCGAACTTGCCCGAGGTCATATTACTATTAACTTAAATCATGTAGGTCATACTACTATTAACTTAAATCATGTAGGTCATACTACTATCAACTAAAATCATGTTGGTCACACTACTATTAACTTAAATCATGTAGGACATACTACTATTAACTTAAATCATGTAAGTCATACTATTATTAACTTAAATCATGTAGGTCATGCTACTGTTAACTTAAATAATGTTGGTCAAACTACTATTAACTTAAATCATGTAGGTCATACTACTATTTACAGTCAAGACTGCCTTAACGACCCCTGAATTTAGCGACTCCCTGTCATATGCGACCCTTTTTTATGCTCCGGGTACAATTTACTATTAAAAGAGTCTGAATTAAGCAACCCCCTGCCTTACACGACAAGCGACTGTGAAATCAGGCTCCCGAATCGATCATCAGACCGTTTTCACCGACTTTGAGACGCTCACTCGCAAGATTTTACATGATAAGAGTTACCGTTTGTTATCTCGTGTGAAGTTGTTTGTGACGAGAACTTACTTGTTTACAAACAATGGTGGATGAAAAACATAAAAAAGAACTGTTTTGACATTAGAACAGCGTGTTAAGGCACTTGAATTGCTCGATTGGGGAAAACCAGCGTATAAAGGCAGTGAAGAATTCGGAGTCGGTGCATAAATTAACAATGTTCCTGGTGAAACAAAAAGATGGCGGTATTTACGGTATTAAACGACGAAGAAAACACGGATTAAAGATGCAGTCAATAAACGGATAAATGTCAATGAACCATTAATGCACAAACATATAAATATCATAAACCTCAGTGTGTAAAATAGTTCTAATGGAACATTTATATTTTACAGCTCCCCTTTATTTTCTCGCCTGATCATGAGCTTATATTTGTTTTATCAACATCATACGAATGATGCAAATTATTTGAAATTTATATTTTATCAATATGCAATTAAAGAAATAGTATTTAATCATTTTTCACTCCTACCTTAAAAAGTATCCGATATACATGTACTTTAACTGGAAAAATATATGAAACCAACGTCATCCAGTTAAGTGAGACTGTTTTAAGAGACTCCCTGTCATATGTGACCTTTTTTGCTGCTTCCCAAAGTCGGTCTCTTAAAACAGTCTCGACTGTACTTAAATCATGTAGGTCATACTACTACTATTAACTTAAATCATGTAGGTCATACTACTATCAACTTAAATCATGTAGGTCAAACTACTATTAACTTAAATCATGTAGGTCATACTACTACTATTAACTTATATCATGTAGGTCATACTACTATCAACTTAAATCATGTAGGTAAAACTACTATTAACTTAAATCATGTCGGTCATACTACTACTATTAACTTAAATCATGTAGGTCATACTACTATCAACTTAAATCATGTAGGTCATAGTACTATGTTTGATATTTCCTGCATCCTTATCCTTCAAGTATTTCTCACAATACAGATCACCAAGTCTTCTTCAAGAATATCTAGAAGTAATCTCTTCCCATAGGTTTTATGTTCAAATTCAAGACAAATTTAGTTTTAATGGCAATTTCAAGTGTTGGCAATAAAGATAGCATTTCTGACTAAATTCCTTACAACAAACTTAACTAAAGAATGAAATCTACTGATATAATGAAAAAAGTTCTGATGTAGAACTTAAACAAGAGGGTCATGATAACCCTGGATCGCTCACCTGAGTAATATGACCTACATGTTTCAAATGTCAAACTGATTCTAAAATATTAAAAAGTAGTCAGTAGGTCACATTCATGGTCACTGAAAGTCAGTTTTCAGATTGGTGTGCAAAACTGTATTATGTCATCCAAAATTTCAAGGCTGTATCTTAAAAAACAAAAAAGTAGGTCAGTAGGTCAAGGTCAAAGTCAAGTGACCCCTAATTACTTTTGTCCTGATTGGCAGGCATGGTTCTGTCACAGGGTGAGAAAAATGTGCAGTCAGTCCGGGGCTCGAACCCGGACACCTCGCTTACAGGGTAAGTGCTCTACCGACTGACCTAACGGACTGCCTTACACATTGACCAAGTCTGTACCATGACATACACCCCCACAAATTGGAAACTCGTCCTCGAGTTCCGGAGGTACATAATATTGCATGCGTCATAAGACTGACCAAGCAAGCATTTATTTATCACAATAAGTAATCAAGGCTTACACCTTATTAAGTAGAAAATTGTCAGTACCACTGGTACAAATTTATTTCTAATGTCCCAACTTCAGTGTTTATTATTTATATAATCTAAGAGTTCAAGGCAAAATATGACAAATTTCAAAATGTAAACTGCCTGAAGATATATGTATTGAAAGCGCTTGCAGTGAAGAATTAAAATAATTGTAAAACACAGAAGTCTGCTGCTGTTTATTCCTTACAAATTGAACTTTTATATATTTTATACCTGCACAAGGATTTTACTGACTTTTTTAATATATATATATATATATATATATATATATATATATATATATATATATATATATATATATATATATATATATATAATGTTAATTTTGCTTTCAGTACTTATTCTTTCTGTATAATTTACTTTTTTTAATTGCATCAAGTATTACATCTTCTCTATATGATTATATTATATATACCATGTATTACAGTTGTTCAAATACTTATTTGTTGTCTAGTTGTATTTTTAAAGTTTTGTGGTCAACAGCTCTTAATATTAATGCCTGTTACGAGTTGCAGTCAAATAGTCATGTGTACCACAAAATGTGGTATAATGTAATATAATAATAATCATAATATGTGACATACATTCACCCTCAAAAATACAAACAATCAACTTGGAGAAGTGAATTTGCTACATCTATCTGACTGTATTAACTGCAGCTATCATAGTTTTGGTGCATATTGTATTATTAAGACAGTAATTGTTCTAGGAGTACCAAGGTACAAATATATACTCATTTTAGCCTATAACATAGACCAGTTTATAATCTCTGTCCCCTACTAAGAAAAAGAAAGAAGTTCTAAGTGATGGAAATTGAGTACCTAAATTGACACCCCATTTTGCAAAATGCAATGGCTGTGAGAACTTTGGTCAGTAAATTAGGACCAACAATTACACATTACAGTACCTCAGTCACAGCAGACTGTGAGAACATTGGTCAGTAAATTAGGACTAACAATTACACATTACAGTACCTCAGTCACAGCAGACTGTGAGAACATTGGTCAGTAAATTATGCTAACAATTACACATGACAGTACCTCAGTCACAGCAGACTGTGAGAACATTGGTCAATAAATTAGGACTAACAATTACACATCACAGTACCTCAGTCACAGCAGGAACGTTGGTCAGTAAACTGGAACAACAATTACACATTACATTACCTCAGTCACAGCAGGAACGTTGGTCAATAAATTGGGACTAACAATTACAGATTACAGTATCTCAGTCACAGCAGGAACATTGGTCAATAAATTGGGACTAACAATTACACATTACAGTACCTCAGTCACAGCAGACTGTGAGAACATTGGTCAGTAAATTGGGACCAACAATTACACATCACAGTACCTCAGTCACAGCAGGAACATTGGCCAGTAAATTGGGACCAACAGTTACACATTACAGTACCTCAGTCACAGCAGGAATATTGGTCAGTAAATTGGGACCAACAATTACACATTACAGTACCTCAGTCACAGCAGGAACATTGGTCAGTAAATTGGGACCAACAATTACATATGAGAGTACCTCAGTCACAGCAAAAACATTGGTCAGTAAATTGGGACCAACAATTACACATGACAGTACCTCAGTCACAGCAGACTGTGAGAACATTGGTCAGTAAATTAGGACTAACAATTACACATTACCATACCTCAGTCACAGCAGACTGTGAGAACATTAGGACTAACAATTACACGTCACAGTACCTCAGTCACAGCAGACTGTGAGAACATTGGTCAATACATTTGGACTAACAATTACACATTACAGTACCTCAGTCACAGCAGACTGTGAGAACATTGGTCAGTAAATTGGGACTAACAATTACACATGACAGTACCTCAGTCACAGCAGGAACATTGGTCAGTAAATTGGGACCAACAATTACACATGACAGTACCTCAGTCACAGCAGGAACATTGGTTAGTAAACTGGGACCAACAATTACACATGACAGTACCTCAGTCACAGCAGGAACATTGGTCAGTAAATTGGGACCAACAATTACACATTACAGTACCTCAGTCACAGCAGGAACATTGGTCAGTAAACTGGGACCAACAATTACACATTACAGTACCTCAGTCACAGCAGATCTTCTCTTTAAGTGTCTCTGTGTTGCAGTCGCTGCCTCCTTTAACTTTTCATCTGCTGTAATCCGTCTTCTTATTGTCTTATCAATCAACAATCGTCCAATCTCTCCCATATCTCATATTTGGAAATCACCCATGTTACCAATACAAAACCTCATCCAGCAACTTGCATAGTAATTCTCATTGTATTTTTAGTATCCACTTTAAAAAAACAGCCATATGTTTTCAAAGATATTTTATTTTCACATAAAAAAATCTACTTCCATATCCCTTTGATTACTTTATTTTTGAAAGTATTTCACAAGTTGAATCTTTATTATCATTTAATGCTCCTTGTCTACAATAATCTCTAAACTCCTTGTCTACAATAATCTCTAAACTTCTATTAGTCCCAATTTTAATAGCAAAGAATCCTTTACAGTCACTGAGAATGATTTCAGTTTCATCAGGCTTCTGTTAATATTGTGCCACCTGTATAAAGCTTATTACATAGAAATAACCGTATGAAATTTTACAGTCTTATAACCGACAAACATCAGAAGCAACAAGATTCCAAGTTAATGATAATAACCAACTATAAAAGCAAGTTAATTTTCAAATTGTGATGTTGCAATTAGCTATATCCAGAATACAGTCTTCTCAACAAAAAATTAAACCATACAATACAGCATACAGAGTCTAGAATAATGATACTATTGTAAATAATGAATCAGCAGCCTGAAATAAACAAATGAACTTTTGATTTTCCTACATTTCCTTCTATTTTTATTAATTCAATTGACAAGCTTTCAAATCAAAGATAACTTTGATGATTCTAACAAAAGAATTTTTTGTATTGTTCAGTCTATGGTAAAACTCCTTTTCAACCAAACATGAAAGTAAACTCTGATATCTCTAACATTATGTTTTATGCCATAAATCAATGTCAGAGGTAACAATAACCATAAAAGTAAGTTCAAACATTGACTCCATTTCTAGGAAAACAAACATATCATAAAATCTGTCAATACTATTAAACTGTTCTACTTTTATCAATGGTCTATATGAAAGCATACATGATTAACAACAACAATTCCCAACTGATTCCTGAATGGAATTTTTCTTATTGTGAAAAATCTGCCATGATTAATGTTACTCAGTGCTAGGCACTGGTAACTCCGTTTAGTGTACTGAACCCACTACAGTAGCACAAAAACCTATTTAAATCCTTCAAGTAGCAGTGAATTCCCAACCGAATATGTTCTTTCAACTAACAGCAAAATCAACTCCCTTTAGTATAGGAAGTTAAACTTTTAACCAAAAGCAAAAAAAAAACTCTAAAGAGAATAAATTCTTGCACACCGGACTGGCGTTTCAGGTGATTTCACCCATGCCACATGACTCTCGTGCTGTTAATGACAACTAGTGGCTCATGCACTGATAATAATTGTTTATGTAAAATATGAAACAAGAGGGCCATGATGGCCCTGTGTTGCTCACCTGAGTACCATTGCTCAAAATGATATGATCGTTTCAAACCAATCTCATTAGAAGCTGCTGAAGTGTATTCATTTAGATAAATAATAAAGGAGGTAATCTGTCATAAATTCAGTCAATATGTATCTTCACTGATTGTCCAAGTCCATCTGTTGACATAAATGAAATTTCAGATCAGTATCTTCATTAGTTACGGAGATATACCCATTTTAATTTGAAATAAAGGGAGGTAATTTGACATAAAATCAGTCCATAGTTATCTACCCTGATTGTCTCAGTCCAACTAATGACAATAATGAAATTTCAAATAAGTCCTATAAGTACTTATTGATATAAATCCATTTTGATTACAATCAGGGGAGGTAATAAGATATAAAATAACTCTTGAACCTACGATTTGATCTGACAGGTTCGTCATGGAATCCAAGATTTATTGTTGTTGAAGATATTTTGGAAGTTTGTATCAAATCAAACCATAAATGAAGTCTCTATATGGCTGCAAAAGCCAAAATAGCCAATTTTGGACCTTTAAGGGGCTATAACTCTGGAACCCATGATGGAATCTGGCCAGTTCAAGAAAGGAACAAAGATCTTGTGGTGATACAAGTTGTGTGCAAGTTTGGTTAAAATCAAATCATAAATAAAGCTGCTATTATGCAGACAAGGTCAAAATAGCTAATTTTGGCCCTTTCAGGGGCCATAACTCTGGAACCCAAAATGGGATCTGGCCAGTTCAAGACAGGAACCAAGATCTTATGGTTACACAAGTTTTGTGTAAGTTTGATTAAATTCAAATCATAAATGAAGAAGCTTAGATTGTGCAGACAAGGTCAAAATAGCTAATTCTGGTCCTTTCAGGGGCCATAACTCTGGAACCCATAAAGGAATCTGGCCAGTTCAAGAAAGGAACCAAGATCTTATGGTGATACAAGTTGTGTGCAAGTTTGGTTAAAATAAAATCAAAAATGAAGCTGCTATTGTGCAGACAAGGTCAAAATAGCTAATTCTGGCCCTTTCAGGGGCCATAACTCTGGAACCCATAATGGAATCTGGCCAGTTCAAGAAAGGAACCAAGATCTTATGGTGATACAAGTTGTGTGCAAGTTTGGTTAAAATAAAATCATAAATGAAACCACTATCGTGCAGACAAGAAATTGTTGACGGACGCACACACGCACAGACGGCGGACGAAGGGTGATCACAAAAGCTCACCTTGTCACTATGTGACAGGTGAGCTAAAAAGCAGGTACCTTGATAGTTTCTCTCCGTTCCTTATAGTATATTTCTCGATTCAAAATACGTTAGTTTACCGTAAGAACATAACGTTACGCTACAAACGATAAAACTAAAGTGGAACTTTGTTATTGTGCGTAACGCAAATCATCATGACGTCACTTCTGCTTACGGACGTTAATTTCCCACGCTTTGTGTTCATTCTCTTCTATAAGAAAGAGTGCTACGTAAATATTTCTACCTACCATTTGTTAAAAGCGGTATGCAAGAAAAATAATCTGCCAGAATAAAATGCTAGCATGTATACGATATGCAAGAACGGATATATCCATCCCTCGGCCGCCTGCGCATGAGCGGTAATTTGGCAAGCCTCATTACCACCCAATGGGCAGGTGCCCTCGGGACGGATATTTCTATCCGATTCGTAAACACATGACAGATATTATTTATCAAACCTATATATCAATTAGCACAAAAAGATCATCAAACTGAAGAAAATTAACAGCCGGGAACTGAAGTCTATAATGAAGTAGTGAATTCACTAACAAATTAAACATTCTAATTATGTAGTCTTTCAGCACAAGTCACTGTTCCTTAATTTGTGGATTTTCCTCAGACTTCTTGACAAATATTTTGGGTAGGAGGAGCGAAACAAGAGGGTCATGATGACCCTATATCGCTCACCTGTTAAACTTGGCCTTGGAATCATCAAGATAAACATACTGACCAAGTTTCATGAAGATAGGGTCATAAATGTGGCCTCTACAGTGTTTTGATTTGAGTGGTGACCTAGTTTTAGACCCCACATGACCTAGTTTCAATGTTGGCCTAGGAATCATCAGGATAAATATTCTTACCAAGTTTCATAAAGATAGGGTTATAAATATGGCCTCTAGAGTGTTAACAAGCTTTTCCTTTGATTTGAGCGGGTGACCTAGTTTTTGACCCCACATGACCCAGTTTCAAACTTTGGCTAGGAATCAACAAGAGAAATATTCTGACCAAGTTTCATGAAAATAGAACCATAAATGTGGCCTCAAGAGTGTTAACAAGCTTTTCCTTTGATTTGACTGGGTGACCTAGTTTTTGACCCCATATGACCCAGTTTTGAACTTGGATAGGAATCATCAAGATAAACATTCTGACCAAGTTTCATGAAGATAGGGACATAAATGTGGCATCTAGGGTGTTAACAAGCTTTTCCTTTCATTTGACCTGGTGACCTAGTTTTGACCCCACATGACCCAGTTTCAAACTTTGGCTAGGAATCAACAAGAGAAATATTCTGACCAAGTTTCATGAAAATAGAACCATAAATGTGGCCTCAAGAGTGTTAACAAGCTTTTCCTTTGATTTGACTGGGTGACCTAGTTTTTGACCCCATATGACCCAGTTTTGAACTTGGATAGGAATCATCAAGATAAACATTCTGACCAAGTTTCATGAAAATAGGGACATAAATGTGGCATCTAGGGTGTTAACAAGCTTGTCCTTTCATTTGACCTGGTGACCTAGTTTTTGACCCCACATGACCCAGTTTCAAAGTTAGCCTAGAGATCATCAAGATAAACATTTTATGCAAGCCTGTATCAAATCAAAGTATAAATGAAACCTCTATATGGCTGAAAGGGCCAAAATAGAAAATTATGCCCCTTTCAGGGGCAGTAACTCTAGAACCCATGACGGAATCTAGCCGGTTTTCGAAAGGAACCAAAATCTTATTGTGACTTAAACTGTATGTAAGTGTGGTGAAAATCAAATATAAATAGCTTCTATCGTGTTCACAAGGTAAACAAGAGGGCCATAATGGCCCTAGGTCGCTCACCAGAGTAACACAATATAACAAACATGTTTGACCTTGTGACCCATTTTTTGAAACCACATGACCCAGTTTCAATTTAATCTGAGTTTGTTTTGACCAAGCTTCATGAAGATTGGAGCAAAAATGTGGTCTCTAGTTTTTTTTCTCTTTGATTTGGCCTAGTTTTTTATCCAACCGGAGCTAATTTTTAACCTGTCTGAAATTTCATTGAGACAAATATTCTTACCAATTTTCATTAAGATTGGACCAAAAAATGTGGCCCGAGTGTAAACAAGCAATAATTTTTCTTTCATTTTACCTAGTGACCTAGTTCTTGACCCCATATGACCCTGATTTCATCTTGTCCATGATTTCATGAAAAGAAACATTCTGACAAAGTTTCATGAAGATGGGAGCAAAAAAAGTGGCCTCTAGAGTATAAACAAGCTTTTCCTTTGATTTTACTAAGTGACCTAGTTTTTGACCCTACATGACCCAGAGTCAAAATCATACAAGACTTCATGATACCAAACATTCTGACCAAGTTTTATGAAGACTGAATAAAAAATGTGGCCCCTAGAGTCTTAACAAACTTTTCCTTGGATTTCACCGGGTGACCTAGTTTTTTTACCCCACATGACCCAGATTCGAAACTGGCCTAGAGGTCATCAAGATAAACATTCTGACCAAGTTTCTTGAAGATAGGTCATAAATGTGGTCTCTAGAGATTTAACAAGCTTTTCCTTTAATTTGAATGGGTGACCTAGTTTTTGACCCTACATGACCCAGATTTGAACCTGACCTAGAGGTCATCAAGGCAAACATTCTGACTAATTCTCACGAGTTTCAAACTTTAAATGTGGTCTCTTGAGTGTTAACAAGATTTTCCTTTGATCTGGCCTAGTGACCTAATTTTTGATCCGACATGACCAAGATTCAAACTTGGCCTTTAAATGTGATCTCTTGAGTGTTAACAAGATTTTCCTTTAATCTGGCCTAATGACCAAATGTTTGATCTGACATGACCAAGATTCAAACTTGGCCTAGGAATCATCAAGATTAACATTCTGACCATGTTTCATGAAGATTGGGTCATAAATGTGGCCCCTAGAGTGTCAACAAGCTTTTCCTTTGATTTGACCTGGTGACCTAGTTTTTAACCCCAGATGACCCAATATCGAACTCGTCCAAGATTTTATTGAGGGTAACATTTTGACCAAGTTTCATTAAGATTAGGCCAAAATTGTGACCTCTAGAGTGTTAACAGTCAAATTGTTGACGACGGATGATGGACACAGGGCGATCACAAAAGCTCACCTTGAGCATTTTGTGCTCTGGTGAGCTAAAAATTAACAGATTTTGGCTCTTTCAATTGTCAATCATGGGTCGTAACTCTGGAACCTATGATTTGATCTGACGGATTCATCACTGAATCCAAGATCTATTGTTGTTAAAGACATTATGCAAGTTTGTATCAAATCAAGCTATAAACATTGCCAAGCAATACAAAGTCACCTACTGGAAGGCATCTAATTTTCTCTTCTGCAGTATAACATAGTGAACTGATATCTGTCAATGACGTATAAACAATATTGTACTATATATACAACATGTTATAACAAAACACTTGGATTAAAATTTGCATATACAAAAACCTACAGTTGTTTATTGTTTCATAACTGAGTGCCAGAATGTCACAATATGCCCATGTGATAGCAAATTTTTCTTTACAAAGCATCTGTATTTTCATTTGGATTTTTTTATAATATAATTTATTTATAGTAACAACAAAGGGAAGTAAATCCTAAAAAATAAATAAATAAAGAAGAGGGCCATGAAGGCCCTGTATCGCTCACCTGACCTACTGACCTAAAGATCATCAAGATTAACATTCTGACCAAGTTTCATTAAGATATGGTCATAAATGTGGTCTCTAAAGTGTTAACTAGCTTTTCCTTTGATCTGACCTGGTGACCTAGTTTTGAACCCACATGACCCCGATTAAATCTGACTAAGATTCATGAAGATACAGTCATAAATGTGGCCTCTAGAGTGTTAACAAGCTTTTCCTTTGATTTGACCTGGTGACCTAGTTTTTGACTCCATCTGACCCACATTTGAACCTGACTTAATGATCATCAAGATTAACATTCTGACATAGTTTCATTAAGATATGGTCATAAATGTGGCCTCTAAAGTGTTAACTAGCTTTTCCTGGCCTTCGTGACCTAGTTTTGACCCTACATGACCCAGATTCAAACTGGACCTTGAGATCATCAAGGTTAACATTCTGACCAAGTTTCATAAGATACATTCATAAAAGTGGCCTCTACAGTGTTAACAAGCTTTTCGTTTCATTTGACCTGGTGACCTAGTTTTTGATCCCAGATGACCCAATATCAAACTCGCCCAAGACTTATTGAGGGTAACATTTTGACCAAGTTTCATCAAGATTGAGCCAAAATTGTGACCTCTTAGGTGTTAACAAGCTTTTCCTTAGATCTGACCTGGTGACCTAGTTTTTGACCCCAGATGACCCAATATCAAACTTGTCCAAGATTTTATTAAGAGTAACATTCTGAACAAATTTCATTAAGATTGAGCCAAAATTGTGACCTCTAGAGTGTTAACAGTCAAATAGTTGACGACGCCAACGGTCGGACAGACAATGGACACAGGGCGATCACAAAAGCTCATCTTTGAGCACTTCGTGCTCAGGTGAGCTAATAAAAACTGATCTTCAATATTTTATTTGTACTACGACATAATACAACATAATAATGGCACTTTGGTTATATACAAGCAAATTCAGTGAATTTATATTCCACACAGAATATAATGCTTTGTGAATGAGGGGACCTTGTTTTGCAAGATATTTTATTTTCAGATATACACAAGTTAATATGGTTTGATGGTCCTTAATTTTAACAAAATGATAAGGAAAAACTCTGCCCTATTAATAATCTATATTTGTATCATAAAGATCCATCAATGGATTACTTTGTTTTGTGGGTATTAATGAACTTTAAAAGTATTAAAAGACAGTTGCTGAAGAAATCTTGATAAAACATGTGCATGCAGCACTGCTCTATAGTCCCCTATATTTGTGTTAAATTCCATGAATATCCATGGATGGATTACTTTGCTATGTTGAAATGTCTGTACTGTAAAATTATTGAAGGGTGAGCTAAAAAACTGAAAAGAAGAGGGCCATTAAGGCCCTGTATCGCTCACCTGACCTATTGACTTAAAGGTCATCAAGATTAACATTCTGACCAAGTTTCAATAAGATTATGGTCAAAAATGTGGCCTCTAAAGTGTTAAATAGCTCTTCCTTCAATATGATCCAGTGACCTAGTTTTTGACCAGACATGACCCAGATTAAAACTTGACCTAAAGATCACCCAGACTAACATTCTGACTAAGTTTCGTGAAGATACAGTCATAAATGTGTCATCTACAGTGTTAACAAACTTTTCCTTTGATTTGACCTTGTGACCTAGTTTTTGACCCCACCTGACCCAGATTTGATTATGATTTAAAGACCATCAAGATTAACATTCTGACCTAATTTCATTAGGATATGGTCACAAATGTGGCCTCTACAGGGTAAACTAGCTTTTCCTTTGATTTGACCTGGTGACCTAGTTTTTGATCTTACATGACCCAGATTCAAGCTTGACCTTGAGATCAATAAAATTGACAATCTGACTAAGTTTCATGAAGATACAGTCATAAATATGGCCTCTACTGTGTTAACAAGCTTTTCCTTTGATCCGAACTGTTGACCTAGTTTTTGATCCTGGATGACCCAATATCAAACTCTTCCAAGACTTTGTTGAGGGTAACATTCTGACCAAGTTTCATTAAAATTGGGCCAAAATTGTGACCTCCAGAGTTTTAGCAAGCTTTTCCTTTGATTTGACCCGGTGACCTGGTTTTGACTCCAGATGACCCAATATCGAACTTGTCCAAGATTTTGTTAAGGGTAACATTCTGACCAAGTTTCATTAAGATTGGGCCAAAAATGTGATCTCTAGAGTGTTAACAAGCTTTTCCTTTGATTTGACCTGGTGACCTAGTTTTTGACCCCATATGACCCAATATCGAATTTGTCCAAGATTTTATTGAGGATAACATTCTGACCAAGTTTCATCAAGATTGGGCCAAAATTGTGACCTCTAGAGTGTTAACAAGCTTTTCCTTTGATTTGACCTGGTGACCTAGTTTTTGACCCCAGATGACCCAATATCAAACTCGTCCAAGATTTTATTGAGGGTAACATTCTGACCAAGTTTCATTAAGATTGGGCCAAAATTGTGACCTCTAGAGTGTTAACAGTCAAATTGTTGACGACGGACGACTGATGACGGACGGACGACGACGGACACAGGGCGATCACTAAAGCTCACCTTTAAGCACTTCGTGCTCAGGTGAGCTAAAAAGAAGAGAAATTACTAGTTTTCAAACTGATACTGGGAAGATGGCGGGTCTCTACTTCTTCATTAGACTGGTGCTCTAACTGAATGAGCTACAGAGCCAGTTATATTTGTCAATCGTTTTTTAGGATGAAACCGCGAAGCTATTATAACCATATTCTGGATACCGCAAGAATTCAATCATGACAGTTTTCACTGAAGGGGATTAATCCGACGTTCTATTTCCGCACTACTTTTATTGACTATTTACAAGTATACCGACCACTTATCTCTCTATATAAGTCTATGTAAAAGTTCCTGGTCAGGTTTAACAATCATTTCAATGCACATGATAAAAGAAAATATATCAAATCATACATTTTTGAAAAGCTCAGATTGCAAGCTTTTAAATGGTGTATAACTTCAGAAAATCGAAAGAGAAACTATGACACATTTGCAGTTTAGAAATAGCCAATTCTTATACAGTTTAGCGTAAAGTAACGTTTATATTTTTCAAATGGTTAAAGGCACTGACCTCCAGATTTTGGCTAAAATATCTTTCTTTCATGTTGAAGTTTTGTCATATTATGAACATTAGAATATGAGCTTTTGTTTCTTAACTATTTTAAAAATGCCAAATCAAGAAAAAAAGATGACTGTGTCGGGATTCGAACCTGGACCGCTGTGACAATAAATAAGTTTTCTGGCTGTCGTACCAATAGAGATATGGAGGCTTTATTCTTGCCTACCTAGAGGGGAAAGTATACATTTGTCCGAGCATGTGTCGGGGATAGATATTCCAGTCTTTCCCTAGTGAAAAACCTTGTCTAAAATAGCGTGCACTTTAGGTGACGTCACATTAGTACAGGCACTATTGTGAAGTCACAAACTATATAAATAATGTCAGGGAATAGTCTCCACAATCTATTTTGAATGTGATAGGCAAGAAAAATTATCTAACATGACTGCCTGTGTAAGACAGCTGTTTTCAACATCCTCAGGACAGCTCGGATAAAAAAACTCCCTAAAGCTCGGTTTTCCATCCACACTATCCCTCGGGTAGGGAAAACCAGTCTTACACACGCAGGCATGTAAGATCCTTATAGTGTTAAACATGTGTTAAATATAGATATTTACAATCGAGAAAGACCCCGAGTAAACGCTTTTCTAATTTTCATTGTAAAAAGTAGGAAAAACAACTAATTCTCATGTGTTTCCATAACATATAGTTTGTCAGTTATTAGGTTTCAAAGCATTCTTAAGAAATATAGCAGATATCTAAAAATCTTCTCTCATTTTTTTGTTGTCTAACGATCTGGAGGCAAGTGCCTTTAATACCTAATATTTCTATTAGATTTATTCTCTTTGTGAATATTTGTGATTTTAATGAAACAGACACTGTATTTCTCATTGGTATCATTATAGTAAATTTTAATTGTTGCCTTACCCTGCCCGTCAGTGTGTTTCAAGACACATGATGATTTTAGTCAGAGCAGAATTTAAAGTATATATTGTAACATTGATGCAAATGGTTTGAATGTTATACTGTTTCATGGCAGCGACTTGAACTGTTACAGCGGAGTGGTTTATTGCACATCATATACGGGTTTCAACCTTCCTGTGCTGTCAGCGCTTTGATTTAAGTTCTTGTCTACCACACTAGGCCAAAAGCTCTCTGGAATACTATCAATTGGCGCAGTAATTATTAGTATTTATAACCATAACTACTTGAAATGATGCAGTTGTAACCACAATTTAGGATTCAACATAATACAAACTTGGCTTGGTTTGTTCCATTTTGATTTCCTACTTGCACAGACATGTGTAATGAAACACTGCCATAGAACTATTTTGTGTTGTTTGGCACATGACAAGTTTTTCTGTTTTTAGAACAGAACTGTTGCTAGACTTCAAAGTTTTGTTACACTGAACAGGTTGCAAGCAACCCTGTTCAAAAATGGTCAATACAAGTTCTATTGTACATAATCTGACTGCATCAAATCATGCCATTCAAAAGTATAGGTACAAGAAAAGTACATGTGTCACTGCTCTATGTAATTTATGATTCATTGATAAAAGCTACCTAAACACGAAGTTTGCTGACAAAAGGTGTACCCAAATTAAAAATATTGAGCATAAACCATTTTTCTATTTTTAGTAACAGTCACAAGCCATTCTTATATTTAAAGTTATAAACTCAAAACCAGCTTTTTGATAGTTTGGTGACAGTAAGTAAGTTCAAACTAAAATTATAAACTTTCCAGGAAACCAACCACTTTTTTGATGATCACACTGAGAAAAAAAAATCTATTTTTTAGTAACTGTGACCATGACCCTATGACATTAAGAAAAAAGAAAAAAACAAAATTGGATCTCAGTGTGACTTGGAACTGACACCTTTCCATTTCACAGACAAAAAAATAGCTTTTGGCTCAATGCCCTAGGCCACTGTGCCACCAAGAAGTGTGAAGATTAATTAAGTTATGCTAACCTTGAACTTGACCCCAATGACCCCATATATAATCCCAACCTTGGTTTTTCTATAAGCTACCAGTAGGCCAAGTTTAATTTCAATATACACTGCAAACTAAAGTTATTGAGCAGAAACCGTTTTTTCTATTTTTAGCAACAGTGACCTTGACCTTGAACTTAGTGACCTCATATGCAATCCCAAAGTCCATCTCTATGCAAGCTACCTATTAACCAAGTTTCATTTGAATTAGTCACTCTTAACTTACGTCATTGAGCGGAAACCAAAGTTTACGCAGCCCGCCCGCCCGGCCAATGCCAACAACCTGCCAACAGTCAACCATGAAGCAAAAACAAAAATTTTGTCAACAAACTACAAGAACACACTTTCATGAAAGCTAAAACAAAACTCAGCCAACAGTCTACAAGAACACACAACCATGAAGCAAAAATAAAATCTACCAACAGTGTACCATGAAGCCAAAACAAAACTCAGCTACAAATCTTTTCATAATCAAAGCCTGTAATACTTCACTGAAAATGTGTGAGTCAAGTCAAACTGGAAAATGCTTTTGTAAAAAAGCGCATGTCTCCCCCAATGCAAAGTCGTATAGGCAAAAAGTAAATAGGGGTCAGGAGCGAAAGTCAAAGAGACACTGATGGTTTGCTGCAATAGGGATCATCTACTTAGCTTGTCCAGTCATCCCGCTAAGTTTCAACACTCTTGGCCTAGTGGTTCTCAAGTCACTGTTCAGGCTCCTGTGACCTTGACCTTTGATCAAGTGACCCCAAAATAAATAGGGGTCATCTACTCTGCATGTCCAATCATCCTATTAAGTTTCAACATTCTAGGTCAAGTGGTTCTCAAGTTACTTTCCGGAAAAGATTTTACATGACCAGACTCCTGTGACCTTGACCTTTAACAGAGTGACCCAAAAATCGATAGGGGTCTTCTACTCTGCATGTTCAATCATCCTATGAAGTTTCAACATTCTGGATCAAGAGGATCTCAAGTTATTGATCGGAAATGGCTATCAATGTTCAGGCCCCTGTGACCTTGACCTTTAACGAAATGACCCCAAAAACAATTGGTATCATTTACTCTGCATGACCAAACATCCTATGAAGTTTCAACATTCTGGGTTGAGTGGTTCTCAAGTTACTGACCGGAAATGGTTTTCCATGCTCAGGCCCATGTGACCTTGACCTTTAATAGAGTGACCCAAAAATTAATTTGGGTCATTTACTCTGCAGGTCCAATTATCCTATGAAGTTTTAACATTCTAGGTCAAGTGGTTCTCAAGTTACTGACCGGAAAGGGTTTTCAATGTTCAGGCCCCTGTGACCTTGACCTTTAACAGAGTGACCCCAAAACCAATAGTGGTCATCTACTTTGCATGACCAATCATCCTGAAGTTTCAACATTCTGGGTCAAGTAGTACTCAAGTTATTGATCGGAGACGGTTTTCAATGTTCAGGCCCCTGTGACCTTGACCTTTAACGGAGTGACCCCAAAAACAATAGGGGTCATCTACTCTATATGACCAATCATTCTATGAACTTTCAACATTCTGGATCAAGTGGTTCTCAAGTTATTGATCGGAAATGGTTTTCAAATGTTCAGGCCCCTGTGACCTTGACCTTTGATGGAGTGACCCCAAAAACAATAGAGGTCGTCTACTCCAGCAGCCCTACAACCCTATGAAGTTTGAAGGTTCTAGATCAAATGGTTCTCCAGTTATTGTTCGGAAATGTAGTGTGACGGACGGACGGACAGGGCAAAATCAATATGTCTCCCTCAGAGGTGGTGAGACATAATTATTGCTTAAGGAATGTATAATACACTATGGATATTTCCATTAAACAGCAGATGATTCCGAAAAAGCTGACAAATACCAATGTGTTTCTTTTTTTTTTTTTTTGTTTAATAGGTAGAAGTATCCACTAGACCACTGCTCCTCTAAGGTAAAGTAATATTTACTAAGACAGATATTCAAGAAAACTACTCCTTAATTATCTGCATATATATACCGTATTTTCCCGAATTAAGGCCCCCCCTCTAATTAACGCCCCCCACCCGTTTTGGAGGGAAAAAAGTCAACAAGAACGAAAAAAAAATCACCTACCTCATTTTTATAAGTCCACATAATAAGTAATTTACAGTAAGTATCCAATGTATTAAGAATTAAACACACTTTTAAACAGTACATGTACCGTAAATCCAAAACGTTTATACTAAGTACGGTACGTATCCAATCATCAAATAGAAAATTAAACGGTAAATCCATTTTTGATTTGTTTTTGCACCACCCGCGCACAAGCGGTTATTAATAAAACCCGGCCCGGCCCGGCCCGGCCCAAACCACGGAAATAGCCGATTCCGATCGTACGGAAACCACCGGAAACTTACGGACGGAAGGCTAATATAATTACGAATGATATCGTGTCGATATCAACTTACATATTTAGAATTTAGCAAAAAAAAAAAAAAAACACTGAACTTTATGATGCCCGCGAGGAACTTCTTTGATGAATGGGTTAAGACTGTGTTCTTTCTGGTTGCAAAAACGTCTTAATATAATTTGTAAATTTGACACGGGAAGTCGTTATACATAGCGTTGTTTTGACGAGCCTTCAAATTTTAGTTCCCGATATTTTGTATCGTTATCACTATATACATTTTATATACGTTTTTTTCCAAAAAATGTTTATATTTCGAAGAAAGGATTCCTCTCGGACCTAAAAGAGTTTTGTTTCACCCGTGCATTCCCAAAGCCTAAATAATTCTTTGTGTCCGTAACATCCCTAAAAATAGTAGTAAATGGCGGGGTTTTTTTTAAATATACTTTTTTGTTCAATGAACTTTACAGAAATTATTTTTATGTCCAAAAAGAAAAAAAAATGAATACAATAATTTCTAATATCACTGACAATTTTTTAAAGAATAGAATGAGCACTTTTTATTAAAAAGTTTTTAAAAAATCTCAAAGACCAAAAACATTTCGGGTCATGTAAAAAATTTAGGATAGGTCGGGATAACCGATTACGCACGAAAAATGCAGCGTTGAATATTAAAAAGTTTACGCACGGTACCCCATATATTTAAAAATTTCCTGTATAAATATATAGAAACAAATGCTGAGTAGGTTTGTTCACGCAGTATTCTGAGTATCTCTTTGAACTTAGTCGACTAAATTGACGTACGATGAAAGTCACACATTGAATTATTGTGGTACATTGCAGTTTTGGCATAGTCTTTGTACTTTCAATATTCGATTTCATATTCGGCAGGTTGCTATGATGTTTTAACATCTTTTTTTTTTTCAAGTTTGCAAGTAATCTCTGAATAAACTGACTTACTTAAGTTATATTGAAATTAGTTCAACTATATAGAGTAGAATCGAGATACAAGTTTATTTTTTTTTTTTCATTTTTTGTACACTGATGTCTCGAAAATCTGGAGGTCGCGGGGTCGAATCCTGTCAGCGGATTTTGACCGTGACTCCAACAGTCCCTTCTTTCGGTGCGAGTACGGGTTTTAGTGCCCCAGGAAGCGTCATCGAGTGTATTTCAAAATTAGTTGGTGAACCAAAACTCGACGCGAAAAACAAATCTTTTAAAATTTGGAACAAAAATTATCATTTAACTGCACTCAATATATAGAACGTTTTCACAATGTTTCGTGAAAAAAGACCAAGTAAAAACTTTTAAGGTTCGTTTGGAATTTGCCAATGCTCTACACCTTTCAGATTATGCATTTAGATACTTCAAGATTAAACTTCAATGGTTAGACATATCTTGCAAAACTTCGCAATTTATTTAGGTTGATTTGATATATTATTGAAATACAGAATACCCTTTCAGTCAGTTTGCTAGTGCTCGGCATTTTTGATACATAAAAACAGAAGAATCGTTTGAGCCCGCTAAATCATAATTTACAAGTAAGTCTGGAAAAAGAAAAAGAAAACTTTGAATGGATGTTGTTTTCTTCAAATCCCCACAAATTTCTTCATTTAAAATTTTTGTATGTAAATTTATAAATATCACAGTGTACGCAGACGATTTATTCTAACATTGCTTAAATTACTAGGGTCACGTGACCAAAAACCGGAAGTGAGACTGTACTTGATCTATATTGAGCATTTTAATGCTGTCGCATTCTGAGACCTTCGTTTTTGTGAGTTTTTCATTGGTAGAACCAAACCTATTTTTAAATATGCAATAAAACTGTTGCTCTTTTTTTGTATATACCGAGAAACGTTTTAGTTTGCAGTTTTTTACGAAAGATCTGAGTGGAATTCTTCAGCTATAATTGGTTTATCAACTGCCCATGTGTGGCCAAATCCTAAAGCATCTCAAAAAATTTTAACCTACAAATTTTTTTCAACTTTACGGTAAAGAAAGTGTAATGAGCGGGGTTTTTCCAAAACAAATTGCATCCTTCATAACTTGTTAAATAAAGTAAAGTTGATCTTCACCCATATTACATTGTATGATAAGATAAAAATTTTGTACTTCTTACGCAAATCGCGTAGAGAAATCACATTTACGCATCAACCCTAAATATATATAGTTGTGACGTTTCTGTTTTTTACGGAGATTAATTTATTTTTGGGTTGTCCATTATTCCAAAAAGTAATTATGTTTTTATTTGGTATAACAGCCCATTGAAACCTATAGTTTTCAACGGAATGACTAAGTAGTGTGTTCTTTTTCACAAATACAATTATGATAAACAAGAGGGCCAAGATGGCCCTAGGTCGCTCACCTAAGAAACACACCATAACAGTGTAAAACATGTCTGACCTAGTGATTTCATGGAAAAAAAAATTAATATTCTGACCAATTTTTCATTAAGATTGGGCCAAAAAATTGGGCTCTTGCGATAAACAAGCATTTTCTTAGATATGAAACCTAGTTTTTGACCCAGATGACCCAAATTTCAAACTCGACCTAGATTTTATCAAGGGATCATTCTGACCAAAATTCATGAAGATCAATTGAAAAATACAGCCTCTTCACATACACAAATTTTTTCTTTGATTTGCCAAGTGACCAGTTTTTTGACCCAGATGACCCATATTCAAATTCGACCTAGATTTCATTAAGGCAATCATCCTGACCAAATTTCATAAAAATCAATTGAAAAAAACAGTCTCTATCGCATACACAAGATTTTTCTTTAATTTGATCTAGTGACCTAGTTTTTGACCTCAGAAACCCATATTCAAACTCGACCTAGATTTCATCAAGGGAATCACTCTGACCAAATTTCATGAAGATCAATTGAAAACTACATCCTCTATTGCATACACAATGTTTTTCTTTTGATTTGACCTAGTGACCTAGTTTTTGATCCCAGATGACCCATTTTCGAACTCGGCCTAGATTTTAAACAAGGTAATCATTCTGGCTAAATATCATGAAATCAGTTAAAAATACAGCCTCTATTGCATACACAAGGTTTTTTTCCTTTATTTGAAACCTAGTGACCTAGTTTTTGACCCGAGATGACCCATTTTCAAACTCGGCCTAGATTTCATCAAGGATATCATTCTGACCAAATTCATGAAGATCAATTGAAAAAATACCGCCTCTATCGCATACACAAGGTTTTTCTTTGATTTGACCTAGTGACCTAGTTTTTGAACCGAGATGACCCATTTTCGAACTCGGCCTAGATTTCATCAAGGTAATCATTCGACCAAAATTCATGAAGATTTAATTGAAAAAATACCGCCTCTATCGCATACACAAGGTTTTTCTTTGATTTGACCTGTGAACCTAGTTTTTGAACCGAGATGACCCATTTTCGAACTCGGCCTAGATTTCATCAAGATTATCATTCTTACCAATATTCATGAAGATCAATTGAAAATACAGCCTCTATCGCATACACAAGTTTTTCTTTGATTTGACCATGACCTATTTCTGACCCAGGATACCCATTTTCGAACTCCCCTAGATTTCATCAGGTTATCAATTCTGACCAATATTCATGAAGATCAATTTAAAAAACAGCCTCTAAACGCATACACAAGGTTTTTCTTTGATTTGACCTAGTGACCTAGTTTTTGGAAACCCGAGATGACCCATTTTCGAACTCGGCCCAGATTTCATCAAGGTTATCATTTTGACCAAAATTCAGGGAAAATTAATTGAAAAATACAGCCTCTATCGCATACACAAGCTAATGTTTACAGACGACAGACGACAGACGACAGACGACAGACAGACAGAAAGACGGACCGCCGGGCATTGAGTGATCAGAAAAACTCACCTGAGCATTGCTCAGGTGAGCTAAAAAAATGAATTGTAATATGAGCGAAAAATAAACAGGGGTCTCCTTCTTCGATTTCGCGGTATTGTCTTAATTTTCTCTTACCCTATTTTCACGCGCAGGCTATTGCACACTCATTTTTACATACAGATGCTTGTATCTAAGGGAAAAATAGTTAATCACCAAAAAAAGTTTACAACAGCATAAATATCATTTTAATTATATTCTTATTTGTTAGATTTTCGATTTCTTTCCAAACCAAATACTTTTTTCCCCCAAAAAAAGCGGGTAATGAAAAACATAATTAGTACTTCTTTTAAACTTTTTTCTGACGTTCCCCACCAGTATGTATTTTTTATTTTCAAAAAATGTTCCTGAAATGTTTTGGATGAAATAAAATTATAAAATGTCCCGGGTTTTCATTTTCATGCTGGGGTGAGGAAAATTTAAACGGCTATCAAAGTCCCGACCAATTTAAAAAATCAAAATTAGGGGGAAGAATTTTTTCCTGTTGTGACCTTTTAGGATTTTAAGCCCTTTTTCGTCGACTTTTATTATCATTTACTTTTAAAAACTAAACTCTTTTTCCCTAATTTCAATTGTGCCTTAAAAAATTTTAGTAGGATAGAGTTATTTCGGGGGCCCCCCTCTCGGGGAATCATTATTTTTTTTTTTAACCGAAAAATTTTAAATAAAAATTATTTATTAAACATTAAAAAAGTTATTACTTAAAATAATGAAAAACAGAATTAAGGGACTTTACTAAAAGCACTTAGAAATTGTCGCGACTTTGCGTATAAAAAATACTTTTTGTTTTGAATAGTCTTGAGGTTACAAAACGCGGTATTTATGGGCAATACTTCAAAAAATCACCCCCCCTTTTTTCAAAACCAAAAGGGGCAAAATAACCTTATTTTTTTAAAATTAATTTTTTTTCCAAATTAATTTTTCATTTAATAATTAAAAAAAATTTTTTAAAAATTTCTTTAAAACAAAATAAAACAAAAAAAAAACCTTCACAATGTTAACCCAAAATAAATAATTTAACCTATTATAATAACGCAATTCTTTTAAACATACAATTTTTCCATAAACAAAAAATGTAATATCCATCCAAAAAAAAAAAGTTTTTGGCGCAGTTATGAAATTTGTTTTTTTCATTAAATCATATTTATAGTTTTTTCCATTGTTTTTTAGTTAGCCCACATTTTCAACTATAAAAAAGTCGTTTTTCTCGAAGGCGGAGCCAAACCTAGGGCCTCCAGCTTGACCCCACACGTTTTAGTTAAAACAAGCGACGTCGAAAAAAAATTCCCCACGAAAGATAAAAGGCTGGGACTTGTATCTAATGTTTATACTATGAGTAGGCTGGATTTAATAAAAAAACAATTGTTTTTAGTGTGGTAGATATGGGATTTATCGACCTTTTAAAGCGGGGTTTAAGTCGATAAATTCGCCCCCAGGTTGATATTGCTTTATCAGGCCGTAAAATCCACATTGAGCCACGCCTGGGGAAAAAACCAACATTTTTATTGCGATTAGAGGAAACCGTTACAAACGCATGGGGTCCTGACCCGACTGGGGGTGTTGGTTTTTCTCATGGCGCGGCTCATACGACCTCCAAAAAAGGCAATTTTGTTAAATCCAAAAGCGCAGAAATTGGAAAATAACGATTTGCGCCCGAATTTAAAAAAAGCTTGTAAATAAGATTTTTTATTCAAGTTAAACTAATGGGAAAAAATTTCATTGGACATTTTGTGGGGGGTTAATACTTTAACATTTGAATTGCAACATTTGTAATCCCTGCTTTAAAAAAGTTCTTTTTAAAAAAAAAAAAGTTTAAAATTATGTGATAGGTTTTTAAGAAGTGAATAGTTTGTTGTCCCCCGAAAGGGGGTTTTTTTTTTAATTCTGTGTTTAAAAAGATTTGCTTATTATTTCAAATATAAAAAAAAGAAACAAAAATTAAATAATCAAAACAAAACAAAAACGGGTATCATCTCCATAATTCACCAAGTTTTTTTTAAAGCTAAATCATTTGATTTATCATTGGCAACTTTTTTTGTATTTTTTTCGTATTCTTGTTTTTCAGGAACAAAGACTATTTTTATAGAGTTTTACCTCTTCTGGAAAAGTTTCTTTGATACTTTTTATGAAAATTTTTTTAATTGTCTCCTTTTTTAATATGAAAAAATGTAAAAAGTGGGGCTATTTTTTTAGCTTTTGTATAATTTATAGTTTTTTATTCCCAATTGAATTTTTTTTAACAACCTGAAACAAAGGGAAGTATGAAAACACGCATAGCTTTGAAGTTAAACTTTTTTCGATCTATCTTGGTCCCAGATAGGCAAAGGAGATAAAAAATTAAATTTTTAAACTTACATTTCAAAAAAAATTTTCGCAAAATGTGTATTATCAATGCAAAACTTTGACAAACCTTTAAAAAAAGAGTGTTTATTTAATTTTTCCCTAAAGGGAATATATTTTTATTTTTAAAACTTTTTGCTAAAACGCTTCTTGGGCGGGCAACCCAAATTTTAAAATACTTCCCGTGCAGGGAAGCCTTTCGCCGTACTAAAAACCTTGTGTCACATGTTAGGGGTAAATAACGACGCACCATTTAAAAAGGGTGTCCAGTTCTGTTGAGTATCCCGCAAACTGCTATCTCGTGTTTACGGTACGACTGCCCAACGTATTCTTCTTGATTAATGTGATTCAATTCTTTTTATTTTAGGTTTTGCTTATTTCAAGGCAATACTTCATCAAAATACTTCATCAATATTAGATACTTTGCTTCTACTTTTGTAATAAAAAAAAAAAATATACTAAAATTTTCCTTTATTAAGATGAGGTTTATCATTCGTAATTTTTATTACCTTGTCCGTAAATTTTCCGGTGGTTTTCGTACAATCGGAATCGGGTTTTTCCGTGGTTTGGGCCGGGCCCGGGCCGGTCCGGGTTTTATTAATAACCCGCACAAGCTTCCTGTCGACTTTAAACAAATTTGCGGCAAAGTGTTAACCTTTTCTTCGGCAGTTTTAATAACTTTTTATTTAAAAGCCGGCACATAAGCAGCGTGTCAAACCTCTGACATTGTGTATTGCTACCCGCATGTACTATGGAAAATATTATCGGAGTACACAGCTGTTTGGGTATGATGACGTAATGTGTAATGTCGCGAGCGTGTCACGGAATACATGAGGTACCGTATTTAAATGCATAATTTTAAGACACACTGCATTAAATTGGATGCCAAATAATTATGTTTTGGGGCAATTAAACAACACAGAAACACTTTACAGTTGGTTTGAATGATGTTTTTAAGTTTTGTAAAAATTTTAATTTTTTATTTTACTCTTTATTTCGAATTTTCGGACACTTGTCCTTTTTCAAGAATATGGAAATATTTTTCTGACTAAGTAATATATACTACTTATATATACGTATAAGTATATATATACTAATATATATAATATATTACTTAGTCAGAAAAATATTTCCATATTCTTGAAAAAGGACAAGTGTCCGAAAATTCGAAATAAAGAGTAAAATTTCAACACAGATTTGTACTATACTTCCCTTCGGAAGATTTACAGACATATTTAATTTTTTATTTTTTTACCTCAAATGAACCTCTTTGGAAAATGTAACGCCCCCAGGGGCGTTTATTCGGGAAAATACGGTATATGGATATAGTACCTGTAAGCTAACAGGGAACAGCCTAAAAGACTATTGGGTATGGTTCTTTCTTTAAATGCATCTGTAAGCTAAAATATGATAAACTAAATAGGGATGCATTAGACCTATGCAATTCTTGGGTATGGTACCTACTGAAACATATCTGTAGGCTTACAGACGACAAATAAAAGATTGGTCCACTCGAGCATTTCTCCTCTTGCACTCGGGATCTTATTGAAATGCACATGCAAGCTAACAGACAACAAGCAAAAGATATCAATTAAACTATTCCTCCTCTTTTGTATGGTACTGTGTAAAATGTTCCTCTTTGCTAACAGGTGACACTCTAAAGCTTACATAGATTAATCTAAAGAAAGATCCTCTTGTGTATGGTACTGTGTGAAAAGTTCCCTTTTGCTAACAGGTGACACACTAAAGCTTGCATACATAAATCTAAAGAAAGATTCTCTTGTGTATGGTACTGTGTGAAAAGTTCCCTTTTGCTAACAGGTGACACTACAAAGCTTACATAAATAAATCTAAAGAAAGATCCCCTTGTGTATGGTACTGCATGAAATGTTCCTCTTTGCTAACAGGTGACACTCTAAAGCTTACATACATAAATCTAAAGAAAGATCCTCTTGTGTATGATACTGCACAAAATGTTCCTCTTTGCTAACAGGTGACACTACAAAGCTTACATACATAAATCTAAAGAAAGATCCTCTTTTGTATGGTACTGTGTGAAATGTTCCTCTTTGCTAACAGGTGACATTCTTAAGTTTACATACATCCATCTAAAGAAAGATCCTCTTGTGTACCCTACTGTGTGAAAGGTTTCCCTTTTGCTAACAGGTGACACTCTAAAGCTTACATACATAAATCTAAAGAAAGATCCTCTTTTGTATGGTACTGTGTAAAATGTTCCTCTTTGCTAACAGGTGACACACTAAAGCATACATATATAAATCTAAAGAAAGATCCTCTTGTGTATGGTACAGTGTGAAAAGTTCCTCTTTGCTAACAGGTGACACTCTAAAGCTTACATACATAAATCTAAAGAAAGATCCTCATGTGTATGGTACTGTGTGAAATGTTACTCTTTGCAAACAGGTGACACTGTAAAGCTTACATACATTAATCTAAAGAAAGATCCTCTAGTGTATGGTACTGTGTGAAATGTTCCTCTTTGCTAACAGGTGACACTCTAAAGCTTACATACATAAATCTAAAGAAAGATCCTCATATGTATGGTACTGTGTGAAATGTTACTCTTTGCAAACAGGTGACACTGTAAAGCTTACATACATTAATCTAAAGAAAGATCCTCTAGTGTATGGTACTGTGTGAAATGTTCCTCTTTGCTAACAGGTGACACTCTAAAGCTTACATAGATTAATCTAAAGAAAGATCCTCTTGTGTATGGTACTGTGTAAAATGTTCCCTTTTGCTAACAGATGACGCTCTAAAGCTTGCATACATTAATCTAAGGAAAGATCATCTTGTGTATGGTACTGTGTGAAATGTTCCTCTTTGCTAACAGGTGACACACTAAAGCATACATAGATAAATCTAAAGAAAGATCCTCTTGTGTATGGTACTGTGTGAAAAGTTCCCTTTTGCTAACAGGTGACACTAAAGCTTACATACATTAATCTAAAGAAAGATCCTCTTGTGTATGGTACTGTGTAAAATGTTCCCCTTTGCTAACAGGTGACACTCTAAAGCTTACATACATTAATCTAAAGAAAGATCCTCTTGTGTATGGTACTGTGTAAAATGTTCCTCTTTGCTAACAGGTGACACTCTAAAGCTTACATACATTAATCTAAAGAAAGATTTCCTCCAACAAAATACTCCTGTGACTATCTGAAATGTTTTGCTAAAAACTGGCATCAATCGAAAAATGGATTTCCAACACAACACAGCTGCTCCTGTCCAGTGTGGTAGAAATAAAATGTACATGTAGTCTAACAGATGACAATCTGAAGGACAGGAATCTTCCTACTACTGACATGTACCTGTGAGCTACCAGACCACTGTCTAAAAAAGATTATTTCCTGCACCAAGATTGCCAGGGGTATTGGAAATCTAATTTATTACTTTCACACCATTATGTCAATGCCATATGTGACCAATAAATGTAATTGAATTTCTGTCTTTTGCTGAAGAAACTTCATTTTTCCATTCCCATAGCTCAAGAAGAAATTCAGATAAACTAATAATTGTGGTGAAACAGGAGCTTCTCTTATGATAAAAGATTCCCTAAAATACAAGCATACCTGTCTCTTCTTAAAACATTACACAATAATTCTTTAGCAACACATAACATTAAAACTGGGTTCATTCCAAAGGAGACCATTACAGACAATACACAGTAATTGTTCTCCACATTTCCAGATAAGTTGGCAGGAACCATTACTGAACAGCGGATTTAATCACATTTTTCTCACATAAATGCACAAATTTAACAAACTTTGAACCAATACAGTTTGAAACAAGAGGACCAAATGGTCCTAGGTCGCTCACCTGAGAACAGCTTGATCAAATTTAATAAATATCCTGCTTAAAATGTGACCCCTTTTGCATAGGCAAGGTATTTCTTTGATTTGACCAGGTGACCTAGTTTTTGACCCAACATGACCCATATTTGAAAACGACACAGCTTTCATCAAGACAAACATTCTGATCAAATTTCATGAAGATCCACTGAAAAATGCTGCCCCTATTGCATACACAAGGTTATTCTTTGATTTGACCAGGTGACCGAGTTTTTGACCCAACATGATCCATATCTGAACTTGACCTAAGTTTCATCAAAGCAAACATTTTCATTAAATTTCATGAACATCCTGCCTAAAATGTAGCCCCTATTGCATTCACAAAGTTTTTCTTTGATTTTGCTGGGTGACCTAGTTCTTGACCCCAGATGACCCATATTTGAACTTGACCTATATTTCTTCAAAACAAACATTCTGATCAAATTTCATGGAAGATCCAGTGCAAAAATGCAGCCACTATTGCATACTCAAGGTTATTCTTTGATTTGACCTAGCAACCTAGTCTTTTACCCAACATGACCCATATCTGAACTTGACCTAGATTTCATCAAAGCAAACATTTTGATCAAATTTCATGAACATCCTCCTTACATGTAGCCCCTATTGCATTCACAAAGTTTTTCTTTGATTTAACGGGGTGACCTAGTTTTTGACCCCAGTTGACCCCTATTTGAGCTCAACCTAGATTTCATCAAGACAAACATTCTGATCAAATTCCATGACTATCCAGTGTAAAATGAAGCCAATATTGCATACACAAGGTTTTTCTTTGATTTGACTGGGTGACCTTGTTTTTGACCCAAGATTACCCATATTTGAACTTGACCTAAATTTCACCCAGGCAAACATTGTGATCAAATTTCATGAAGATCCAGTGTAAAATGCATTCCCTATTGCATATGCAAGGTTTTTCTTTGATTTGACCTAGCAACCTAGTTTTTGATCCCAGATTACCCATATTCGAACTTGACCTAGATTTCATCAAGGCAACCATTCTGACTAAGTTTTATGAATGTCCAGTGTAAAATGCAGCTCCTATTGCATACAAAAGGGCTTTTCTTGACTGGTGACCTAGTTTTTGATCCCAGATGACCAATATTTGAACCTGACCTAGATTTCATCAAGACAAACAATCTAATCAAATTTCATAAAGATCTGCTGTAAAATGCAGTCCCTATTGCATACACAATGATTTGACCTAGTGACCTAGTTTTTGACCCCAGATGACCCATATTCGAACATGGCCTAGATTTCATCAAGGCAATCATTCTTACCAAATCATGAAGATCAACTGAAAATTTCAGCCTATATCTTTTTCTTTGATTTGACCAGGTGACCTAGTTTTTTACCCAAGATGACCCATATTCAAACGTGACATAGATTTTATCATAACAAACATTGTGATCAAATTTCAAGAAGATCCAGTGTAAAATGCAGCCCCTATTGCTTACACAAGGTTTTTCTTTGATTTGACCTAGTGACCTAGTTTTTGACCCCAGATGATCCATTTTCGAACTTGACCTAGATTTCATCAAGGCAAACATTGTGACCAAATTTCATGAAGATCAACTGAAAAATACAGCCTCTATCACATACACAAATGTCGAAAATAACAACCACTGACTTCAAAGTCCTATAAAGTACTTTTTGTAAACATTAGCATTTGTCTGGTCATGTTTCTTATATATTGCACCCAACAAGCTGTCCTAGCAGTATTATAATTCATGACAGGTTGTTACTTATTAATAGTATCTTGTCTGAAAGTTTCAATAAAAGATATACAATTTTAACACAAGATCTTTGGAGCATACATATGAATAGAAAAACAATATAAATTCTTCCATTCTCTATTCTTTTGGCTATTCTGTCATATTTTGTCATTTAATAATACTTTTTAATTTAATATTTTATGAAAATGTTACTAAAGCTTAGAAACACTCAACAAAACAACTGGAATCCAGTAAACTTCCATCAAAATAATGAGTTTCTAGGGAACAAGATGCCCACAGGCAACATGTCGAGCCCACCAGCTGTCATAAGGACTGGGAGTTGCACATGACACTCTTAAGTCTACATAAAAATCCTTACCAGTAGAGATAGGTCATAATACACTTAAAAATTGGATGTAACATGCATATTGTACTACAGAAAAGTGGTCTTGATTTTTCAATACGACCAGAAATAAAAAAAGGTACAGTATAAGCTATTTATAGTAATAACAAAGGGAAGTAATTCTAGGTTCTTGCGCATGAAACTCCATCTCATGATGGTAAACAAAAGTGCCAAGTTACATCAAAATCCCTCTATGCATGAAAAAGAAATGCTCCAGACAAAATCATTCTTGTATCTGACCGTTGACCTCCAAGTGTGACCTTGACCTTAGACCTAGGGACCTGGTTCTTGCGCATGACACTCCCTCTTGTTATGGTGAACATTCATGCTAAGATACATCAAAATTCCACCATGCATTAAGAAGAAATGCTCTGGAAAAACTTCAATCTGACCTTTGCCCTCCGACTGAGACCTTGACCTTTGAGATAGGAACATGGGGTTTGCGCAGACACTCTTTCTCATTGAGGTTAACATTCATGCCAAATATAAACAAGATTGGTCAATCCATGTTAACAAAATCGGACGGACGGATGCACGCACATACACCGAACCGCTAAAAGTAGCGACTGCCAAATATAAACAAGATTGGTCCATGCATGTTAACAAAATCGGACGGACGGATGCACGCACATACACCGAACCTCTAAAAGTGAGGACAAAGTCGAGCTCACTGCAAACAGGCTCGACAATAATGGCCAAAGATAGTGTCCTGAAGCTAAAGTTAATATATATAAATAAGACATGGCAATAAGTTCTGTTCATCTCAGAAACAGTGGCACAGAAGGATCATTTGTGTGGTGTTCTTTTCGAGTTTGAAGTTTACATTTTTCACTTGCATTATCATATCAACAAGATAACCTTTACTTATCAAAGGCATAAATCTTTTGAGGAACAAGAGGACCATGATGGTCCTGAATCGCTCACCTCTTCCCACATGACCCAGTTTTGAGTATGACGTCGTTTTTTCTATTATTTGACATAATGACCTAGTTTTTGAGCTCATGTGACCCAGTTTTGAACTTGACCTAGATATTATCAAGATAAAAATTCTGACCAATTTTCATGAAGATCCACTGAAAAATATAGCCCGCCCGCTTAGCTCAGTAGGTAAGAGCGTTGGTCTACGGATCGCGGGGTCGTGAGTTTGATCCTCGGGCGGGGCGTATGTTCTCAGTGACTATTTGATAAACGACATTGTGTCTGAAATCATTAGTCCTCCACCTCTGGTTCATGTGGGGAAGTTGGCAGTTACTTGCGGAGAACAGGTTTGTACCGGTACAGAACCCAGGAACACTGGTTAGGTTAACTGCCTGCCGTTACATGACTGAAATACTGTTGAAAAACGGCGTTAAACCCAAAACAAACAAACAAAACTGAAAAATATGGTCTCTAGAGAGGTCACAAGGTTTCTCTATTATTTGACCTATTGACCTAGTTTTCGAAGGTACGTGACCCTGTTTTGAACTTTACCTAGATATCATCAACATGAACATTCTCACTAATTTTCATGAAGATCTCATGAAAAATATGGCCTCTAGAGAGGTCACAAGGTTTTTCTATTTTTATTCCTACTGGCCTAGTTTTTGACCGCACATGACCCAGTTTCGAAACTGACCTAGATATCATCAAGGTGAACATTCAGATCAATTTTCATGAAGATCCACTGAAAAATATGGCCTCTAGAGAAGTCAAAAGATTTTAATGATTTTAGACCTACTGACCTAGTTTTTGACCGCAGTTGACCCAGTTTCAGACTTGACCTAGATATCATCAAGATGAACATTCAGACCAACTTTCATACAGATCCCATGAACAGTATGGCCTCTAAAGAGGTCATAAGGTTTTTCTATTATTTGACCTACTGACCTAGTTTTTCAAGGCACGTGACCCAGTTTCAAATTTGACCTAGATATCATCAAGGTGAACATTCTGACCAATTTTTATGGAGATCCATTCACAAGTATGACCTCTAGAGAGGTCACAAGGTTTTTCTATTTTTAGACCTACTGACCTAGTTTTTGACCGCACATGACCCTGTTTCGAGCTTGACCTAGATATCATCAAGATGAACATTCAGACCAATTTTCATACAGATCCCATGAAAAATATGGCCTTTAGAGAGGTCACAACGTTTTTCTATTATTTGACCTACTGACCTAGTTTTTGAAGGCACGTGACCCATTTTCGAACTTGACCTAGATATCATCAAGATGAACATTCAGACCAACTTTCATACAGATCCCATAAAAAATATGGCCTCTAAATAGGTCACAAGGTTTTTCTATTATTTGACCTACTGACCTAGTTTTTGATGGCACGTGACCCACTTTCAAACTAGACCTAGACATCATCAAGGTGAACATTCTGACCAATTTTCATGAAGATCTCATGAAATATATGGCCTCTAGAGAGGTCACAAGGTTTTTCTATTTTTAGACCTACTGACCTAGTTTTTGACCGCACGTGACCCAGTTTCAAACCTGACCTAGATATCATCAAGACCAACATTCAGACCAATTTTCATACAGACCCCATGAAAAATATGGCCTTTAGAGAGGTCACAAGGTTTTTCTATTATTTGACCTACTGACCTAGTTTTTGAAGGCACCTGACCCAGTTTCGAACTTGACCTAGATATCATCAAGGTGAACATTCTGACCAATTTTCATGAAGATTTTTTGAAATATATGGCCTCTAGAGAGGTCACAAGGTTTTTCTATTTTTAGACCTACTGACCTAGTTTTTGAAGGTACGTGACCCAGTTTCGAACTTAACCTAGATATCATCAAGGTGAACATTCTGACCAATTTTCATGAAGATCTTGTGAAATATATGGCCTCTAGAGAGGTCACAAGGTTTTTCTATTTTTAGACCTACTGACCTAGTTTTTGATGGCACATGACCCAGTTTCAAACTTGACCTAGATATCATCAAGATGAACATTCTGACCAACTTTCATAAAGATCCCATGAAAAATGTGACCTCTAGAGTGGTCACAAGCAAAAGTTTACGGACGGACGCACGCACGACGGACGACGGACACCACGAGATCACAAAAGCTCACCTTGTCACTTTGTGACAGGTGAGCTAAAAAATGAATTATATAACAGAAGGCATATTTGTCAGTGCGCTGTTGTAGCTCGTACAGTTAAGACCTGTTTTTCACTAGGCTGCAACTCGACCGTGACAAATTGTTTTATTCGTCAACAATTTATAGAGTTTTTACTTCGGTGTTTTTAGGAACACGAAGTATTTATTGTGCTATCTAGGTAGCATGAAATTTATATAATTTGTCTCGGCAAATATAACTTGTTTAGTATTTTTCTGTTCGCAGAAATTTATTGTCGTAAAAACGTCCTAGTTTTGCGACTTTCAGTTTGGGGTAGACACTTTACGATTCACGTGCGTTATGGCTGACAAAGAAGTTCAGTTTGCCAAAAATGTCGCGACTTGGGTCGTCTCTATGGGTAAAAAGACGAGTACTACGTCGTCAAAAGCCCCCATATCAAAACAGAGTACCCCAGGTTCGTCTACTCAAACTACTAACGCAAATCCTGCCGTACAATCTAGCTCAAAAGAGTCTTCTTCTGGTACCCCACGCATGAAGGAAGTGTTAGAAATTTTACAGGTGTTAAATTCTAATGTGAACAGTCAAAATAAATGCTTGGAAAAGCAAGACAAGCGCATTGATGATTTGATGGCGATGTGGAATGATGACAGTCAGGACAGTCAGTTTGACTATGATGATCCCGATGATAATTATGATTTTGAAAATGACTCTAACTTTTCTGTTCAAAATGATGATAAGTCATCATCTGTAGGCAGTGAAAGTGAAACTAAGTCCATTTTCAAACAAGAGGACCATGATGGTCCTGAATCGCTCACCTCTTCCCACATGACCCAGTTTTGAGTATGACGTCGTTTTTTTCATAATAGACATAGTGACCTAGTTTTTGAGCTATGTGACCAGTTTTGAACTTGACCTAGATATAATCAAGATAAAAATCTGACCATTTTCATGAGATCCATTGAAAAATATGTCTTAAGAGGTCACAAGGTTTTTCTATTATTTGACCTATTGACCTAGTTTTCGAAGGTACGTGACCCGTTTTGAACCTTACATAGATATCATCAAGTGAACATTCTCACTAATTTTCATGAAGATCTCATGAAAAATATAGGCCCTAGAGAGTCACAAGGTTTTTCTATTTTATACCTACTGGCCTAGTTTTTGACCGCACTGACCCAGTTTCGAAATGACCTAGATATCATCAATGGTGAATATTCAGATCAATTTTCATGAAGATCCATTGAAAAATATGGCCTCTAGAGAGGTCAAAAGATTTTAATAATTTTAGACCTACTGACCTAGTTTTTGATAGCAGTTGACCCAGTTTCAAACTTGACCTAGATATCATCAAGATGAACATTCAGACCAACTTTCATACAGATCCCATGAAAAGTATGGCCTCTAGAGAGGTCACAAGGTTTTTCTATTATTTGACCTACTGACCTAGTTTTTGATGGCACGTGACCCACTTTCAAACTTGACCTAGATATCATCAAGATGAATATTCTGACCAATTTTTCATAGATATCATCAAGGTGAACATTCTCACTAATTTTCATGAAGATCTCATGAAAAATATGGCCTCTAGAGAGGTCACAAGGTTTTTCTATTTTTTATACCTACTGGCCTAGTTTTTGGGACCGCACGTGACCCAGTTTCGAAACTGACCTGAATATCATCAAGTGAATATTCAGATCATTTTCATGAAGATCCATGAAAAATATGGCCTCTAGAGAGGTCAAAAGATTTAATAATTTTAGACTACTGACCTAGTTTTTGATAGCAGTTGACCCAGTTTCAAACTTGACCTAGATATCATCAAGATGAACATTCAGACCAACTTTCATACAGATCCCATGAAAAGTATGGCCTCTAGAGAGGTCACAAGGTTTTTTATTATTTGACCTACTGACCTAAATTTTTTAGCACATGACCCAGTTTTCAAACCTGACCTAGATATCATCAAGGTGAACATTCTGACCAATTTTTATGGAGATCCATTCACAAGTATGGCCTCTAGAGAGGTCACAAGGTTTTTCTATTTTTAGACCTACTGACCTAGTTTTTGACCGCACATGACCCTGTTTCGAACTTGACCTAGATATCATCAAGATGAACATTCAGACCAACTTTCATACAGATCCCATGAAAAATATGGCCTTTAGAGAGGTCACAAGGTTTTTCTATTATTTGACCTACTGACCTAGTTTTTGATGGCACGTGACCCACTTTCGAACTTGACCTAGATATCATCAAGATGAACATTCTGACCAACTTTCATACAGATCCCATGAAAAATATGGCCTCTAGAGAGGTCACAAGGTTTTTCTATTATTTGACCTACTGACCTAGTTTTTGATGGCACGTGACCCACTTTCAAACTTGACCTAGATATCATCAAGATGAATATTCTGACCAATTTTCATGAAGATCTCATGAAATATATGGCCTCTAGAGAGGTCACAAGGTTTTTCTATTTTTAGCCCTACTGACCTAGTTTTTGACCGCACGTGACCCAGTTTCGATCTTGACCTAGATATCATCAAGATGAACATTCTGACCAACTTTCATACAGATACCATGAAAAATATGGCCTTTAGAGAGGTCACAAGGTTTTTCTATTATTTGACCTACTGACCTAGTTTTTGATGGAACGTGACCCAGTTTCGAACTTGACCTAGATATCATCAAGGTGAACATTCTGACCAATTTTCATGAAGATCTTGTGAAATATATGGCCTCTAGAGAGGTCACAAGGTTTTTCTATTTTTAGACCTACTGACCTAGTTTTTGACGGAACGTGACCCAGTTTCGAACTTGACCTAGATATCATCAAGGTGAACATTCTGACCAATTTTCATGAAGATCTTGTGAAATATATGGCCTCTAGAGAGGTCACAAGGTTTTTCTATTTTTAGACCTACTGACCTAGTTTTTGATGGCACGTGACCCAGTTTCGAACTTGACCTAGATATCATCAAGATGAACATTCTGACCAACTTTCATAAAGATCCCATGAAAAATGTGACCTCTAGAGTGGTCACAAGCAAAAGTTTACGGACGGACGGACGCACGGACGGACGACGGACGACGGACACCGCACGATCACAAAAGCTCACCTTGTCACTTTGTGACAGGTGAGCTAAAAACTGTCAGATAATTTTTAGCAGACTGAGCAGGTTGACAGTGACGTCCACCCTGATTTAGCTAGTTTGGTGAACAATTCTTTTAGAAATGGGTTGTCTGATGAAAACTTGGAGGAAATATGTAAGGAAATACATCGCCTAAGACTCGTGTGAATCAAGGTATCTGGCGCTTGCTTCAGAGTCATACACAGTCTGAAGATTCGAGGTTAGTTTCTCTTCAAGGGGTATTGGTAAAGGCTTCCATTTACATTGTTAAGCTACTAGAAAAGGTTGCCTCAACAGATTCTAAGCATTTGGAGTTAGGTACAACTGCTATAGCTCTCCTTGGCCATGCCAACAAGATGATAAATACAAAACGCAAAGAGATGCACAAGCCTGACTTAGACTATAAGAACCATTATCTGGCTTCCTCATCATTACCTTATACCGATCTGTTGTATGGAAATGATACAGATGTCAACAACAATGTTCGGGAAATAAATAACATGAACCGGATTGGGAAGTCTGGTGGCCGTGGCAGTTCAGTAAGAGGCATGGTCAGTGGTAGACGTGGATTCAATCCTTATACATGGGGACGAGTTCTTCGAGGCCATGGTAGAGGTGTTCTGAAGAGTCGTTTTGACATGCCTAACCAGGCAAAAAACTCCAACAAGCCTCAGAAAAAGTAGAGGTGAGTACTTTTTATGCTGGTAGAATAAACAAGAGCTGTGTCCATAGGATGACACATGCCCCTGATGGCACTTTGAATGAATAGTTATAGCCGATGTTAGAGTTTAGGACCTTTGACCTACGGACCTGGATCTTTCACGTGACACGTCGTCTTACTGTGGTACACATTCATGCCCAATAATTTTAAAATCCATGCATGAATGACAAAGATATGGACCGGACACGCCCATCAATGCACTATCATGAAATATGACCTTTAACGTCTAAGTGTGACCTTGATCTTTGAGCTATGGACCTGGATCTTGCGCGCGACACGTCGTCTTACTGTGGTACACATTCATGCCAAGTTATTTGAAAATCAATCCATCGATGACAAAGATATGGACCGGACACGAATGCACTATCATGAAAAATGACCTTTAACGTCTAAGTGTGACCTTGACCTTTGAGCTACAGACCTGGGTCTTGTGCGCGACACGTCGTCTTACTGTGGTACACATTCATGCCAAGTTATTTGAAAATCCATCCATCGATGACAAAGATATGGACCGGACACGAATGCAGTATCATGAAAAATTACCTTTAACGTCTAAGTGTGACCTTGACCTTTGAGCTACGAACCTGGATCTTGCGCGCGACATGTCGTCTTACTGTGGTACACATTCATGCCAAGTTATTTGAAAATCCATCCATCGATGACAAAGATATGGACCGGACACGAAAATTGCGGACAGACAGACTGACAGACCGACCGACAGACTGACAGACGGATCAAAAACTATATGCCTCCCTTCGGGGGCATAAAAATTATCTTGAAAACTGGAGAGATAACATCTGATGAAAATGTGTTAGACATTGTTCAGCATTGTCATGTTGATTTTATTGATGAGAAAAATCCTATAAATAGACATTGTTTTAGGTGTAAATTTTCTAGTCAGGAAGAAAAGATTATATGTCAAGAAATTCAAAAATTATTGGACATGGGTGTGATAAAGAAGTAGAACATCATCCAGATGAATATATTTCTCCAATTTTTCTTGTTCCAAAATCTAGTGGTGAATATAGAATGATTCTGAATCTTAAAGACTTAAATAAGTATATAGAGTACCATCATTTTAAAATGGAAACTTTTGAATCTGCTCTGAAATTAGTTAAACCAAACATGTATTTTGCTAGTACTGATATTCGCCATGGGTACTATAGGGTTCATATTGCAAAAGAACAAAGAATAAAGTTACGTTTCATGCATTTAGGAAAAATCTACCAGTACAAAGTCTTACCTATGGGTATTTCTTGCACGCCAAAACAGTTCACGAAACTGATGAAGCCTGTTTATGCATCTCTGCGCATGCCTGGACATAAAAACTTGCCATATAGAGATGATGCCCTGTTGATGGGTGATGATAATAGGAAGTGCAAAGAAAATGTGCAGAAAAGGGATGAAATGCCCGCCCTCCTCTCCCTTTAATGTGTTTTTTACACATTGGTTTATATAGATGTATGTGTTTTTTCACGAGAGGAAATTTGATCCCTCAATACTTAACAAATATTCCTTGCTATACAGCTTCAAATACTGACGAATATTGATACGGTCTGTGCACATCTCATTTGATCCCTTCAATAGTAATATGACTATATAGAATTCCAACCAAATATCAACTTAAGGTAAGTCTTGTTTGTTTGGGGAAATTTTAAAGGAAGATCATTTTTAGCCAAAATCTGGCTGTCAGTGCATTTTAATCCTTCCAACCATGTCTGAGATATGACTACTGATATTTTTTCATTATTTCTCTTCATTTTTATTACTATTTCTTGTTAAATTTTCATTTCTCTCAGAAATACCATGCCGTAAAATATACTTAACACCTTCTCTAACTGAACAACAAGTTCACTGTTTCTTTTCTGCCAAATACTGACAGATTTGAATGAAATTTGGACACATTTTACTTTAATAAAACATAACACCAATAACAATGTAAATTCACCGTGCCATAATCATGCATACTGTAGAGATCCTAAAATCAAGTCACTTAATCAATAAATCTCAGAGAAACTGGAGTACACTTCAAAAATTGAAATTTCTATGTACTTTTTTCAACTCTATTTACTTGGAATGGAACATTTCCAATATCAACATGTAAATTTTCATAGTCATTGAGGTGTGTGATGCTGCTAATTACACCAAAATCATGACACAGTCTTATATGATTAGTACATTAATTTTCGATTTTTAAACAAACAAAATGTAGGTCATTTAGTAGCTTTTTATTTTAGGGGTCACAGCTCAGTGAACTTATGTCCAACTGTTGTAGTTAAGGCTTATTTAACTTAACTGATCGTTAAGTAGTGTGCCCAATTCATTAAAATTGGTCAATATTCAATGAAATAGAAAGAAAAAACAGTGGAGTTAGAAAAATTTTAAATATATATGTTAAACTTTGAATATAAAGTCGAAGAAAAAGTGCTGAATAATATACAAGTAACACAAAGTTGTGAAAATCAACAAATATGTGCACGAAATTTTGTGCAAATAATATCTTTTCATCCTGAAAACTAAGATATTAAAAGAAGTTAAAAACTTCTACACTTCAAATATCTTCTAATGCAACACATTTTTTGCCAATTTCTTTTTATTAATAATTACTTCATTAAAACTTTTGAAATTTAATGTCAATTCAATCTTGTCATTTTTTTCATTCAACCAGTACCCACGGGTGGTAAACGCGCAATCCAATTCCTACTGGGAATACGCTAAAAATGGGTTGTGTGACTTCTAGTGTTGCGCATCAATATATACAAAATTGAGTAGGTGGGTTTTTGTTTTTGTAAATAATGACACATTTACGAGTGCTTTCGAAAAAAAGCAAAATGCTATTCGACACAAAAATGAATAAAGATAATATGTGTGAAATACCAACTTAATAATTTAAGAATCAGCTCTGTTATCACGAAAACTCTGCTGGCTCGAGCTGTCAAAAAAGCATGGAATCATGAACAAGAGGGCAAAGATGGCCCTAGGTCGCTCACCTGAGAAACACACCATAACACAACATATTAAACAGAGTAAACAAGTTTGACCTAGTGATTTCATGGAAAAAAATATTCTGACCAATTATCATTAAAATTGGAACAAAAATATTGAGTATAAGTAAATATTTTCTTTGATTTGACCTACTGACCTATTTTTTGACCCCAGATGACCCATATGCGAACTTGACCTAGATTTCATCAAGGCTATCATTCTGACCAAATTTCATGAAGATCAATTGAAAAATACAGCCTCTATCGCATACACAAGGTTTTTCTTTTATTTGACCTAGTGACCAACTTTTTGACCCAAGATGACCCATTTTCAAATTTGCCTAGATTTTATTAAGGTAACCATTTTGACTTAATTTCAGGAAGATCAATTGAAAAATACAGCCTCTATTGCATATACAAGCTTTTCCTTTGATTTGACCTAGTGACCTACTTTTTGACCCCAGAGGACCCATATTCAAACCTGACCTAGATTTCATGAAGGCAATCATTCTGACCAAAATTCATGAAGATTAATTGAAAAATACAGCCTCTATCGCATACACAAGGTTTTTCTTTGATTTTACCTTGTGACCTAGTTTTTCACCCCAGATGACCCATATTAGAACTTGGCCTAGATTTCATCAAGGTAATCATTCTGACCAAAATTCATGAAGATTAATTTAAAAAATACAGCCTCTATCGCATACACAAGGTTTTTGTTTGATTTCACCTAGTGACCTAGTTTTTGACCCCAGATGACCCATCTTCGAACTTGGCCTAGATTTCATCAAGGTTATCATTCTGACCAAAATTCATGAAGATTAATTGAAAAATACAGCCTCTATTGCATACACAAGGTTTTTCTTTGATTTGACCTAGTGACCTACTTTTTGATCCAGATGACCCATTTTCGAACTTGACCTAGATTTCATCAAGGTAATCATTCTGACCAAAATTCATGAAGATTAATTGAACAAGAGCTGTCTCCATAGGATGACATATGCCCCCGATGGCACTTTGAATGAGTAGTTATGGCCGATTTTAGAGTTTAGGACCTTTGACCTACAGAGCTGAGTCTTGCGCGCGACACGTCGTCTTACTGTGCCACACATTCATGCGTAGTTATTTTAAAATCCATGCATGAATGACAAAGATATGGACCGGACACGCCCATCAATGCACTATCATGAAAAATGACCTTTAACGTTTAAGTGTGACCTTGACCTTTGAGCTACGGACCTGGGTCTTGCGCGCGACATGTTGTCTTACTGTGGTACACATTCATGCCAAGTCATTTGAAAATCCATCCATGGTTGACAAAGATATGGACCGGACACGCCCATCAATGCACTATCCTTTAATGTCTAAGTGTGACCTTGACCTTTGAGCTACGGACCTGGGTCTTGCGCGCGACACATCGTCTTACTGTGGTACACATTCATGCCAAGTTATTTGAAAATCCATCCATCGATGACAAATATATGGACCGGACACGCCCATCAATGCACTATCCTTTAATGTCTAAGTGTGACCTTGACATTTGAGCTACGGACCTTGGTCTTGCGCGCGACACGTCATCTTACTGTGGTACACATTCATGCCAAGTTATTTGAAAATCCATCCATCGATGACAAAGATATGGACCGGACACGAAAATTGCGGACAGACTGACAGACCGACAGACTGACAGACCGACAGACTGACAGACGGACAGACAGTTCAAAAACTATATGCCTCCCTTCGGGGGCATAAAAATACAGCCTCTATGGCATACACAAGGTTTTTCTTTGATTTGACCTAATGACCTAGTTTTTGACCCCAGATGACCCATTTTCGAACTTGACCTAAATTTCATCAAGGCTATCATTCTGACCAAATTTCATTAAGATCAGTTGAAAAATACAGCCTCTATTGCATACACAAGCTAAATGTTGACAGACGACAGACAGATGCCGGACATCGAGCAATCACAAAAACTCACCTGAGCATTGCTCAGGTGAGCTAAAAATGCAAATTTTCTAACTCTTGTGCCTTTTTTCTGGAAATGTGACGCTTCTAATGATCAAACACATGTAAAACAGTCATGAATATTACATACACTTGAATGGTTGCGCCCCGGGAATGGAGTTGCGTGTATACATTTATATAAATTATGATGTATACGAGCAACTCCATTCCCGGTGCGCAACCCCATTCCCGATTATTTTTTTGTCAATTATGTCCCTGTAAGCAGGATCTGAAGCAAATAATTTTGATATTCGTTACTTTATAACAGTTGAGTTATCATAAAAAGCATCAAATGTCCTCAGATTAGGCTTATGAGGTAAGAAACTTCCAGTTTTGTTGATTTCATACTTTTTTCACGCTTCGTGTCGCCTGAGTTTTTGTGGTAATAGAGCTGAATTATAAATTACAAACCAGATATTTTACACATATGATATATTATCATATTTGTGTCGAATAGCATTTTGCTTTTTTCGAGAAAATTTATTCTTGTCTCATACTAAGCAAAATCATAACTTCACATACCTCAGTTTCGTCTTTTTTTACGCGCGACTCCAGCACCGAACATTGCGCAACCCATTTTAAGCGTATTCCCGGCGGGAATTGGATTGCACGTTTACCACCCGTGAGTACCTCGATCCTTTTTAAAAAGTCGCAAATAAAAATTAATAAATAAACTGCATTTATCTATGAACCTCGTTCACATTTTTATGGTAAATTAAGTTATCTCAAAGAAACTACAACACACTTCATTTTTGAAAGCAACATGTAAGATGATTACGGTCAAAATATGCACAGGAAGTTTAATTTCCTGTCTACTTTTGACAAAAATCTTTGTTTTTTGTATGTTTTATGGTTTGTGTTTGTGTTAAAATGAAATATTTACTTGTTAAAAAACGTCAAAATATTTTGGAGTTTTTTGCAACTTTAAAAATGGATTGTTGTCATGAACTGAGTTTATAAGAAAACTTAATTTCAGAAATTTACCTCAGGTAGCATTAATACTAAATGCCGTGTTAGAAGATTTCTTAAGTGTTTACAAAATACTGTATTATATTAATTAAAATAATAGTTTGACATTCCAAGAAGCTGAAAAAAATATAAAATCATATACCAACTAATACAGATTAAATTTCAGGATTCTATTAAACCATTTTACAAATAGATACATTATTTTAGAAACCAACAAAATATTAAACTCAGCTATAAACATTTATCAAGGAATAATCGAGAAAGCAATTACATGTAATAGTCTTTCGGAATTTGAAACAGGTTTTTAAATATATGAAACTTCCTTTCGAAAAGAATTTTGATAAAACAGTTTCTTCTGTTTTGTCTTTCAGATGACGCAAATTACACAAACATATCAGAATGATAAAATGAAATTCTAATGATTTTTCTGAGAAATGGTTTAATGCTCAAATTATGATTCATCATTGCAGCCTCTCTGCCAGTTTATAATGAGAAATAATTCAACAAGAAGTTTGTAGTGTAAAAACAAACATTAAAATGACAATGCTCCAGTCAAGTTTTAAGTTCACTTTATAAAAATAAAAAAAATTTAAAAAAAAAACCTTTTGTGCTGCAGGTTTCCCAGTGAAAGGAGTATTTGCAACACACAAATGTCACCCATTAACATTCCTAACAACTTTAAGCCCCGGAAAATGTGTGTATTAACACTACTTGAAAATTTAGATCAGTCTCAGAATTTCAAAAAGTATGTTCAGTATCAACCAATCAAATATTTTTGGGACTCAGTTTTAAAAATTGAACCCTAGTATTATAACTGTTCTTCTTGCAGTACAGACCTGCAGAAGTTTCAGTATATTCTGACCTGGCATTCAACCATCAAAAGAGAAGTAAAAGTTTCAGCTGAATCTGACCTGGCTGTAATTCAACAATCACAAGAGAAGTCTAAGTTTCAACTCAGTCTGACCTGGCTGTAATTCAAAAATCATAAGAGAATGTAAATTTCAACTTAATCTGACCTGGCTGTAATTCAACAATCATAAGAGAAGTCTAAGTTTCAACTCAGTCTGGCCTGGCTGTTATTTAACAATCATAAGAGAATGTAAATTTCAACTTAATCTGACCCGAGTGTAATTCAACAATCATAAGAGAAATCTAAGTTTCACATCAGTCTGACCTGGCTGTAATTCAACAATCATAAGATGACCTGGCTGTAATTCAACAATCATAAGAGAAGTAAAATATTCAGCTCAATCTGACTTGGCTGTAATTTAACAATCATAAGAGACGTAAAAGATTCAGCTCAATCTGACCTGGCTGTAATTAAACAATCATAAGAGAAGTAAAATATTAAGCTCAATCTGACTTGGCTGTAATTTAACAATCATAATAGAAGTAAAAGTTTCAGCTCAATCTGATCTGGCTGTAATTCTACAATCATAAAAGAAGTCTAAGTTTCAGCTCAATCTGACTTGGCTGTAATTCAACAATCATAAGAGAATGTAAGTTTCAGCTTAATCTGACCTGACTGTAATTTAACAATCATAAGACATGTACAAGTTTCAGCTCAATCTGACCTGGCTGTAATTTAACAATCATATGAGAAGTAAAAGTTTCAGCTCAATCTGATCTGGCTGTAATTCATCAATCATAAAAGAAGTCTAAGTTTCAGCTCAATCTGACTTGGCTGTAATTCAACAATCATAAGAGAATGTAAGTTTCAGCTTAATCTGACCTGGCTGTAATTTAACAACCATAAGAGATGTACAAGTTTCAGCTCAATCTGACCTGGCTGTAATTTAACAATCATATGAGAAGTAAAAGTTTCAGCTCAATCTGATCTGGCTGTAATTCATCAATCATAAGAGAATGTAAGTTTCAACTTAATCTGACCTGGCTGTAATTCAACAATCATAAGAGAATGTAAGTTTCAACTTAATCTGACCTGGCTGTTATTCAACAATCATAACAGAATGTAAGTTTCAACTTAATCTGACTGGCTGCAGTTCAACAGTCATAGGAGAATGTAAATTTCAACTTAATCTTACCTGGCTGTAATTCAACAATCATAAGAGAAGTACAAGTTTCAGCTCAATCTGACCTGGCTGTAATTCAACAATCATAAGAGAAGTACACATTTCAGCTCAATCTGACCTGGTTGTAATTCAACAATCATGAGGGAAGTATAAGTTTCAGCTTAACCTGACCTGGCTGTAATTCAACCATCACATGAGAAGTAAAAGTTTCAGCTTAATCTGACTTGGCAATGATTCGGCCATCACATGAAAAGTAGACGTTTCAGTTTAATATGACCTGCCTGTGATTCAACCAGCACAAGAGAAGTAAAAGTTTCAGCTCAATCTGACCTGGCACTGATTCAGCCACCACAAGAAAAGTAGAAGTTTCAGCTTAACCTGACCTTGCTGTAATTCAACCATCACATGAGAAGTAAATTTTCAGCTTAATCTGACTTGGCAATGTTTCAGCCATCACAAGAAAAGTAGAAGTTTCAGCTTAACCTGACCTTGCTGTAATTCAACCATCACATGAGAAGTAAAATTTTCAGCTTAATCTGACTTGGCAATGTTTCAGCCATCACAAGAAAAGTAGAAGTTTCAGCTTAACCTGACCTTGCTGTAATTCAACCATCACATGAGAAGTAAAATTTTCAGCTTAATCTGACTTGGCAATGTTTCAGCCATCACAAGAAAAGTAGAAGTTTCAGCTTAACCTGACCTTGCTGTAATTCAACCATCACATGAGAAGTAAAAGTTTCAGCTTAATCTGACTTGGCAATGTTTCAGCCATCACAAGAAAAGTAGAAGTTTCAGCTTAACCTGACCTTGCTGTAATTCAACCATCATATGAGAAGTAAAAGTTTGAGCTTAATCTGACTTGGCAATGATTCAGCCATCGCATGAAAAGTAGAAGTTTCAGTTTAATATGACCTGCCTGTGATTAAACCAGCACAAAAGAAGTAAAAGTTTCAGCTCAACCTGACCTGGCACTGATTCAGCCATCACAAGAAAAGTAGAAGTTTCAGCTTAACTGGCCCTGACAATGATTCAGCCATCATAAGAGAAGTTAGTTTCAGCTTAATTTGACCTGGCTGTGACTCCATAATCACAAGAGAATGTCCTGGCAGTGATTCAACCATCAAGTATATTCTAAAGTTTAGAAAAATCAGAGTTTTATCAAATTCTACATTGTAGAAAAAATTTCAATCGGAACATGCAGAACTACCTTAATTTGACCTGACTGTGACTCCATGATCACAAGAGAATGTCCTGGCAGTGATTCAACCACCACAAGACAAGTAAAAGATTCATCTTAATTTGACCTGGCTTTGACTCCATGATTACAAGAGAATGTCCTAGCAGGGATTCAAAAGATTCATCTTAATTTGACCGGGCTGTGACTCCATGATCACAAGAGAATGTCCTGGTAGTGATTCAATCACCACAAGACAAGTAAAAGATTTATGTCGAATTTGACTGGGCTTTGACTCCACGATCACAAGAGAATATCCTGGCAGTGATTCGAAGGATTCATCTTAATTTAACCGGGCTGTGACTCCATGATCACCAGAGAATGTCCTGGCAGTGATTCAACCACCACAAGACAAGCAAAAGATTCATCTTAATTTGACCGGGCTGTGACTCCACGATCACAAGAAATGTCCTGGCAGTGATTCAACCACCACAAGACAAGCAAAAGATTCATCTTAATTTGACCGGGCTGTGACTCCATTATCACAAGAGAATGTCCTGGCAGTGATTCAACCACCACAAGACAAGCAAAAGATTCATCTTAATTTGACCGGGCTGTGACTCCATTATCACAAGAGAATGTCCTGGCAGTGATTCAACCACCACCAGACAAGTAAAAGATTCATCTTAATTTGACCTGGCTTTGACTCCACGATCACAAGAGAATGTCCTGGCAGTGATTCAAAAGATTCATCTTAATTTGACCGGGCTGTGACTCCACGATCACAAGAGCATGTCCTGGCAGTGATTCAACCACCACAAGACAAGCAAAAAATTCATCTTAATTTGACCCGGCTGTGACTCCATTATCACAAGAGAATGTCCTGGCAGTGATTCAACCAACGCAAGACAAGTAAAAGATTCATCTTAATTTGACCTGGCTTTGACTCCACGATCACAAGAGAATGTCCTGGCAGTGATTCAAAAGATTCATCTTAATTTGACCGGGCTGTAACTCCACGATCACAAGAGAATGTCCTGGCAGTCATTCAACCACCACAAGACAAGCAAAAGATTCATCTTAATTTGACCGGGCTGTGACTCCATTATCACAAGAGAATGTCCTGGTAGTGATTCAGCCAACACAAGACAAGTAAAAGATTCATCTTAATTTGACCTGGCTTTGACTCCACGATCACAAGAGAATGTCCTGGCAGTGATTCAAAAGATTCATCTTAATTTGACCGGGCTGTAACTCCACGATCACAAGAGAATGTCCTGGCAGTGATTAAACCACCACAAGACAAGCAAAAAATTCATCTTAATTTGACCTGACTTTGACTCCACGATCACAAGAGAATGTCCTGGCAGTGATTAAAAGATTAATCTTAATTTGACCTGGCTTTGACTCCATGATCACAAGAGAATGTCCTGGCAGTGATTCAACCGCCACAAGACAAGTAAAAGATTCATCTTAATTTGACCGGGCTGTGACTCCATGATCACCAGAGAATGTCCTGGCAGTGATTCAAAAGATTAATCTTAATTTGACCGGGCTGTAACTCCACGATCACAAGAGAATGTCCTGGCAGTGATTCAACCGCCACAAGACAAGTAAAAGATTCATCTTAATTTGACCTGACTTTGACTCCATGATCACCAGAGAATGTCCTGGCAGTGATTCAAAAGATTTATCTTAATTTGACCAGGCTGTAACTCCACGATCACAAGAGAATGTCCTGGCAGTGATTCAACCAACACAAAACAAGTAAAAGATTCATGTCGAATTTGACTAGGCTTTGACTCCACGATCACAAGAGAATGTCCTGGCAGTGATTCAAAAGATTCAACTTAATTTGACCGGGCTGTGACTCCACAATCACAAGAGAATGTCCTGGCAGTGATTCAACCAACACAAAACAAGTAAAAGATTCATGTCGAATTTGACTAGACTTTGACTCCACGATCACAAGAGAATGTCCAGGCAGTGATTCGAAAGATTCATCTTAATTTGACTGAGCTGTGACTCCACGATCACAAGAGAATGTCCTGGCAGTGATTCAACCACCACAAGACAAGTAAAAGATTCATCTTAATTTGACCTGGCTTTGACTCCACAGTCACATGAGAATGACCTGACTGTGACTCAACCATTATAAGAGAAGAAAATATTTCAGCTTAATATTACCTGGTCAAAAAAGAAGTAAAAGTTTCAGTTTTATCTGACCTGGCTGTAATTCCACCATCACAAGACTGCTTTAGGTAAAGAAGGCACCCAAACATTTTTAGAAAAAGTAAAGCACTATAGGTAAGGTTTTTAAGTTATCTGAAATCTCAGAAGCAAAATGCCATTTCATTATTTCAGGGAAAATGTGTCTTTAATTTTTATTTTAGGGAAGATATTAATTTTGACAAGAAATTCAAAGGTACAGGGTCTGAGGTTCTGAGGCCAGCCTCAAAGCTCAAGAAACTGACTGGCTGTTTCATGGGTACAAATTCCAAAATCAGCCAATCACAAAAACTTTATTGAATCCCATATTTTTTAACCATGAAGAAAGATATGGAAGGAAAATAACTGTCACTAAGCATACCAAGACACTGTCTAAGTATAGTAAATTTAATCAACAGAATATAAAAGCAGCTGCAAGAAAATTACTGAATTAATAATTCAAGGCTTAAAAGATTTTGATTTTTTTTAACTGACTGCTGAAAATCAGGACCAATTTCGCAAACAATCAACTGTTCCATAACAGTAACAGTTCAATGTACACAGCAGATTCCTCCAGCAAAGATATCTGCTGAATTATGCAGAAACATGATCTGTAATCAACAATACTTTGTTTGCTGGCTTGCAAGACAAAATTTAAATTGTGGTTAATCAAAGCAACAGCAACCAATTCAAAGAATGTTAGTTTTTCATTATAAATATCTCTTTTTGGGTAACAAATCAATCATAAAATAGTGGGATGGGAAGGCTTGAACAGTATTAATCACAGGAAGCACACTGCATCAAATCTCACTCATTCTCACTTACCCCTGGAATTTTTGGAAACATCAAAAAAGCAGCCTGAATTATAAAGAAATACCCAAAATTCAATCTTACAACAGTTTTCTGTGCTGTTCTGTGCTTGCTTTCTCTCTAGTTGAAATACTGGCAAACACTTTTAAAAACCTTGTAATATTGCAAAGATTGGCTGGAAAACTGTTGTAACTCTTTTTTATTTAATATGAGTTAGAACAGTTTTCCATCCAACCCACAGTTTATCAAGTTTCTGTCTGAATGGTAATGAGATTTTGAATTGTTCTCACACCTCTAAAACTCCCACTGGCGAAGACACCCATCCACACAACCTGATATAGTAATTATTAACTGCATCCAAAAAATTATACATCTCAAAAGCAGGACAAAAACATGTTATTTTATTTGTTTGTTTGTTTTCAGTAAAAAAAAAACTGCCCTTAAAAGTACATTTACATACCCCTGCATGATTACACATCAAATTAATATCAAATCTCCCAGACTGTAGTTTCCTTCTAGGAGTAAGGATTCTGTGAACTGGTCTTGTTGGCTTTACTTGACTGGAGCTAATATCAATCAAACTAGGAAATTATTTGTTTGTCAAGATTTTCTGTTCCTAAAATAAAGGCAGACACATTTATTGCTATCTCAAATCCTACCTTGACCATTAATCTTGGATTTCTAATGTCAACAAATCCTGAAATCTAGTCTGTGGTTGTGCAATAAAATCATGTTGTTGTGATCAATAAACTCTTACCAATTTTTGAATTTCCTCTTTCACAGACCTTTCCTGCAAAAAACAGGTTCTCTTTATCATATTACTGATAACATTTTGTAAGACTGATAAAAAGATTTTCAATGTTTTGTCCATTTTAAGGATCAGTCAAATAGCTGGCCTGCAACAATACCTGAAAAGCAATTATCCCTGAAAAAGGCATGCATTTGTTATATACTGTTTCTCAATAAAATAAGCCTGATCTGATGTTCCAAAGAACATGTCCTTATCAGAAAGGCTTGCTGTAACAATAGTATTCTTTTATTACAGGATGCTGATGTAATTATTTTAATATGCTGAGTAATTTTGACATCAGATGTCTAGTGTCTATAAGTACTCTAAAATCTAACATACATTACTTTTGTCACTTCAAATTTTCAACTTGGAGACCAACTAACATACACGGACTGTAGCACTTTCTTGCTTTAAATGTCAATGAACCATGTTTTACTGAACATACAAGCATGGCTTACCATCAACTAAACCATGTTTGCTGTTATACAAATATTGCATTCCTGAGAGGGTGATATGAAAAATGTTCACCGCGAGATATATTCATATTTAGAGAGGTGAACATTTTTCATATCACCCTCTCAGGAATGCAGTATTTATTCTATTATACCGAAAGCTTATAAGGGTCAAAGCATTAACTGGAAATTCAACATAATAAATTATTTAAGATTAAAAAGTAATTACTAAACAAATAATGAAGACAGAATTAAAGAGTCTTTACTTGTTAGCACACATAATTTGTGGCGACTTTGCTGTGTAATAAGACTTTTTTGATAGATTTAGTCGAGACGTTTACATATCGCTGACCCCTATATTTATTCTAATATTTCAACATTGCGTCAATCAGTAGCATACGAAAAATGGCAATAACTTTCTTTTTTTCTAAACGAAACATATAAGTGTGAGCACACATTTTCTTAGTTAGATCATTTCCAAACTTATTGTGGTAGTTTCGATTCAATATTTAATGAAAAATTGTTTTCAGAATATTTTGCACGTAGCATAAAAAAGAAATGGCCGTGTTTGCACATGCAAGAGCACGAGAAAAGGGTAATTTAATCCTAACGTATAATTATATAAGTGCCTTGTCTGAAAATTTATCGACTCAGTCTTTTAAACAAAGCGAAAGTATCAATCTCTCAACGGGTGATATGAAAAAATAATATCACATGTGCAGAAAAACAAAATAATGCTGTTGCGCATGTGATATGAAATTATGGATCACATCACCTGCGCAGAAATTGAAAATAACGATTTTGCGCATGTGATATAAAATCACTGGGGAATATAATATATTATTCAAGTTAAACTAATGGGAAATTTGCATTGGACATTTATGTGAGGTATAATAAACTGAATTATCAGATGTTGCCAAACTAAAGTGAAACTGTGATGCCTCTTTTGGCACCAATGTCAAAATTACACAGAGCAGTAATTTTTTCATAATTTCTGCTTTATGTATGGGACTGACTGTAGATCTTGTAGAATATGTAAACTGTTTGAATATTCTCAACTTTCATAGCAAAAAAAATAATTCTGAGAAACAGATATAACCTAGGTTTTTTAAAGTTTACATTTTCAGCTACATATCAACCCCAATTTTCATATACTGATCATGTAAATCGTATCGGCATCCAGGATTTGCAAAGCACCTAGCTACCAAGATCTCAAAGTTGAAATTAAACATACATAAAAAAGCATATGTTAAAAACATTGAACTGAAGAGTGTACAGGTCAGACGATATTCCTACATGATTTTATCCTTCTATAATTATGTAATTATGCGTTTTCAAAGTTGCTGATGTATTTATAATATGGACAATGCAAAATTGTTCTGTCAGAAACATATGTTACTAACATTTTTTTGTCATCAAATATGACTGTCTTAGGCCGAAAAAAATTAATGTTTAGTTTCTCAGGCCACATTTTGCAAAATTTAATTTGTTTGTTTGTTTGTTTTGGGTTTAACGCCATTTTTCAACAGTATTTCAGTCATGTAACGGCAGGCAGTTAACCTAACCAGTGTTCCTGGATTCTGTACCAGTACAAACCTGTTCTCTGCAAGTAACTGCCAACTTTCCCACATGAATCAGAGGTGGAGGACTTTTGATTTCAGACACAATGTCGTTTATCAAATAGTCACGGAGAACATACGCCCAGCCCGAGGATCGAACTCGTGACCCCGCGATCCGTAGACCGACGCTCTACCTACTGAGCTAAGCAGGCGGGTTGCAAAATTTAATGAGGCAGTGCGTTTTTTTTTTTTTTTTTGGATTTGATTTTCTTTTTTATTAACGACATAGCCCGTTTTATATGAAATCCAATGATGTACATCCATATTAAACACACTTAAAGACATTGATGAACAAAGGAACCATTCTTGACAATTTATTCCTACGTACTCACATATTTTCCTTCTTCTGTCCTCAATTTTTTGTTGAATTTTCTCTTTTCGCAAATTTCTTCAGTTTTTCTTTGATAAAAATTTTAGATGCAGCGGGTCAAAATCGTATACGGCGGGGCCTGAGAAACCAAACATTAATTTTTTTTGGCCTTAGTGACTATATGATTGTGAAATAAGACTTGTATTTTAAGTTGAAAACAACTGGTCTGTGTATTATGTATTCTTTCCATTTTTTTTTACTGACAAACTCACTGGAGTCTTGGACATAATAGTCTATGTTGTGATATTAATTACCATTATTGTTAATTTTGAGCTCTGTTAAAATGTCAGTCTTTTTAAAAACTGTCTCTTAAAACACACTAAAAACTATTTCATTTACAATGTGTATTTCAATTGATATAATTATGGAATTTACTTCAGTATAGATCTGTTTTTGAAAAATTAATTCTAGTATATTTTTTCAGATGTAATAGCAAGCAAACACAAACAGCACCAATGTTCAAAAAGACTGACAGGACTATATTATAGACATCTGATGTATAATACTTTTTAAGAGATTTTGTTTGTTTTCGGAGAATACAGGGTACACTGGTCATACAGGTATACCTACAGATGCCTGTAAAGCCTGAGACTTTTTAAAACACAGATACTAATAAACTTTGATAATGTGGCAGTTGACCTAAATCCAATTGACACTGTTTATTTTCCAATACAGGTAAATCCAATATTTGCTTTACAATAGATCTATGACGGATTATCTTTGAACACCCCTGGACTTATTGGACTCAACTGCCACATTATCAAAGTTTATTAGTAGCAGTGCAATGAATTTAATTGATTTTCTAACTTGTCCATATATTTCAGTACTTTATTTACTTATTTAGTTATCTCTTTCCTATAGTTAAATTCTAGACAATCAGATGCCAGAAGTTTTTCTTCAATCAAACAAGAGGACCATGATGGTCCTGAATCGCTCACCTCTTCCCACATGACCCAGTTTTGAGTATGACATTGTTTTTTCTATTATTTGACATAGTGACATAGTTTTTGAGCTCATGTGACCCAGTTTTGAACTTGATCTAGATATTATCAAGATAAAAATTCTGACCAATTTTCATGAAGATCCATTGAAAAATATGGTCACTAGAGAGGTCAAAAGATTTTAATAATTTTAGACCTACTGACCTAGTTTTTGACCGCAGTTGACCCAGTTTCAAACTTAAACTAGATATCATCAAGATGAACATTCAGACCAACTTTCATACAATTTTCATGAAGATCTCATGAAATATATGGCCTCTAGAGAGGTCACAAGGTTTTTCTATTTTTAGACCTACTGACCTAGTTTTTGACCGCACATGACCCAGTTTCGAACTTGACCTAGATATCATTAAGATGAACATTCAGACCAACTTTCATACAGATCCCATGAAAAATATGGCCTCTAGAGAGGTCACAAGGTTTTTCTATTATTTGACCTACTGACCTAGTTTTTGAAGGCATGTGACCCAGTTTCGAACTTGACCTAGATATTATCAAGGTGAACGTTCTGAGCAATTTTCATGAAGATCTTGTGAAATATATGGCCTCTAGAGAGGTCACAAGGTTTTTCTATTTTTAGACCTACTGACCTAGTTTTTGATGGCACGTGACCCAGTTTCGAACTTGACCTAGATATCATCAAGATGAACATTCTGACCAAGTTTCATGAAGATCTTGTGAAATATATGGCCTCTAGAGAGGTCACAAGGTTTTTCTATTTTTAGACCTACTGACCTAGTTTTTGACGGCACGTGACCCAGTTTCGAACTTGACCTAGATATTATCAAGATGAACATTCTGACCAACTTTCATAAAGATTCCATGAAAAATGTGACCTCTAGAGTGGTCACAAGCAAAAGTTTACGGACGGACGCACGCACGCACGGACGGACGGACGCACGGACGGACGACGGACACCGCGCGATCACAAAAGCTCACCTTGTCACTTTGTGACAGGTGAGCTAATAAAAAAATCACAAAAGTACATGATTGTGTGAAGATAAAAAATATTTAATTATTTTTTTAAAACATTATATTAAAATTGCTCTTTTCTGGTGTTTGGGTGTGTTGTTCTCCCCTCCAACCCTTGTACTTTAGTTTTACAATTATTGGTCTTGTATGGTTAATAAAATTCATATCTATGGTCCTGTGAACTCTTAGTTGTATGACATTCTTTCAGTTGATACTAATGCATGACAGGGTCATTCTTTCAAAGGCACATCTGTTTACTAAATATGCATTAAGGTAAAATGAAATTCATGCTACTTATAAAATAACACAACCTTAACTCAAATGTCTCTCATTCATAAACCAGGAGATTGTTAAATTTATTTTGGAATGGAAGTCTTAACTCTTATTAAAAAAAACATACAAATTTCTGTTGAAACAGTCAATTAAGAGATAAAGAAGTGTTTTTTTCATGGTCAAATGTTAGTTTTATTGAGAAACAGCATATAGATAAGTTAAGCCTGAAAATGTTACACATGTGTTTATAAGTAAGACAAACCTGAAAATGTTATGCTTATTGGTAAGCTACATCTGAAACTGTCAAGAAGCCATTATAGGTAAGGTACACCTGAAAATGTCATACATGTGTTTATAGATAATTACACCTGAAATTTTCATGCATCTATCATTGGTAAGGTACACTTGAATGTTTATAGGTAAGTTACACCCAAATATCATGCATCCATTATTGATAAGGTACACCTGAAAATGTCATATATGTGGTAATATTTAAGGTAGATAGAAACAACTACCAGAACAGGTCATGCATAATCATAGTATGAAGATCTGAGCCACTAGCAATTTAGGTAACAATTTGAAGTTAAACTAGCAACTAACTAGCTGAATGGATACCAATATAAATGGGTTAAAATACAGTCGAACTGTGAAAGTATTTCTTATCAAGTTACCCCTCTTTCATTTAAAAAACTGTTCATCCTAGTAATTCTTTACTGTCCTAAAAAATCAATTTATTGCTACAATTTTTTAATTTTAAAACCACAATTATTGATAAACAACATATATCTTACCTTTTGGACACTGACATGTTCTTTTACGGAATATTTCCATAGCAACTTTATAATTGTCATATTTTTATATCTGTTTAACTGTATTCTAAATCTTATCAATTTACAAATTATACAACAGAACTATTTTACTTGTTACTCTTAAAATGCCAAGAAAATATATAAAACAGTTTATACAATATCTCCCTTTCAGACTGAGTGTATTATATTGACATACAAATATTCTCAGTTATGGAATGGTAATTATTGGACGTCTGCCTTTTCAAATCAGAGTATAATATCTCTCCAAACTTTTTTTTGTCTTGATATATCCATGACAACTGTTTTCAATAATGAGAAAATCCTGAGTTAAGATGATACAGTAAGACAGAAGAAAACATATTTCTGATAGCAAAGAAGACAAGGCATCATGGATAATCAGTCGTAACATTTATCATGATTCAAAATAGATCAGTGTCTCGTGTCATGTCACCATAGCAACAATGATGTCAACTAATGTGTCCTAGGCGGAAAATACAGCTTGGTCGTTTCCTGTGTAAAATCTTTTAAATATTGTTACAGCCATTATCTCTGTATTAAATTTGATTTTCTGTCACTTGCTTATCTGATAACTGCTTCTGACAACATCCCTAGATTTCTGATAAACTGCCAAGATTTATTACCTTGGTACAAAAATTATATCCCTAACACACTGTATGGAAACCAAGGCATTTTCTACTGAACCCAATTTGGCTTTTAACTTTCAACTAATGTAACTACAATATACAGCAGTTCTTCGGAAATTTTGAAAACTCAATCTGCCAAAAATGAAATCATATACTTCATATGAAGCCACCCATATCTGGGTGTTTATACATAGTTCTATATTTGTAAACATGACAGAGTAAAGAAAATTAGTGTGCGATGCATTAAAAATAATTTTGCAGTCACCCTGAAATCACACAATGATATAGGTGATTATGTGTTATATAATATGATCGCTACTTTCTTTCAATTTCGTGTAAATCACAATGGTACAGGTGATTCTGTGTTATATAATATTATGACCATTACTTTCTTTAAATTTAATGTAAATCACAATGATACAGGTGATTCTGTGTTAAATAATATCATGATCGCTACTTTCTTTCAATCATGTAAATCATAATAATACAGGTAATTCTGTACTATATAATATTATGTTACCTTCTTTAAATTTCATGTAAATCGCGATGGTCCAGGTGATTCTGTGCAATATAATATTATGATTGCTATTTTCTTTAAATTTCATGTAAATTACAATGGTACAAGTGATTCCGTATTATATAAAATTATGTTACTTTCTTTCAGTTTCATGTAAATCACAATGATACAGGGGATTCTGTGTTATTTAATATTATGATCATTACTTTCTTTCAATTTCATGTAAATCACAATGGTACAGGTGATTCAGTGTTATATAATATTATGATTGTTTCTTTCTTTCAATTTCGTGTAAATCACAATGATACAGGGGATTCTGTATTATATAATATTATGTTACCTTCTTTAAATTTAATGTAAATCGCGATGGTCCAGGTGATTCTGTGTAATATAATATTATGATTGCTATTTTCTTTAAATTTCATTTTATTATGATCATTACTTTCTTTCAATTTCATGTAAATCACAATGATACAGGTGATTATGTATTATATAATATTATGATCGTTACTTTTAATTTCTTGTAAATCACAATGGTACGAATGATTCTGTGTTAAATAATATAATGATCATTACTTTCTTTAAATTTAATATAATTCACAATGATACAGGGGATTCTGTATTAAATAATTTTATAATTGTTATTTTCTTTTAATTTCATGTAAATCACAATGGTACAGGTGATTCTGTGTTATATAATATTATGATTGTTAGTTTCTTTCAATGTCGTGTAAATCACAATTGTACAGGTGATTTTGTGTTATATAATATTATGTTACTTTCTTTCAATTTCATGTAAATCACAATAGTACAGGTGATTCTGTGTTATATAATATTATGATCGTTTCTGTCTTTCAATTTTGTGTAAACAACAATGGTACAGGTGATTCTGCGTTAAATAATATTGTGATTGTTACTTTCTTTCAATGTCGTGTAAATCACAATTGTACAGGTGATTTTGTGTTATATAATATTATGTTACTTCCTTTCAATTTCGTGTAAATCACAATAGTACAGGGGATTCTGTGTTATATAATATTATGATCGTTACTTTCTTTCAATTTCATGTAAATGACAATGGTACAGGTGATTCTGTGTTAAATAATATTGTGATTGTTACTTTCTTTCAATTTCATGTAAATCACAATGGTACAGGTGATTCTGTGTTATATAATATTATCATCATTACTTTCTTTAAATTTCATGTAAATCACAATAGTATAGATGATTCTGGGTTATATCTGATGTTACTTTTCTTAAGTTTCCATTTTTTCAGGGAAAACATTGACAAAGATAAAATCTTCCTAGCATGGCGTTACCTTAAATAATCTAAAAGCAAACCCAAGTGACTTTGTTACTATACTCTCACAAGAGAAAACTCAGATGACCCAATTTTGATTAATGTAAATTACCAACATTCTTACTAAGTTTCATGTGGATAAAAAATGTCACAGCACGTAAACCTTATAATTATGAAATAACATGAAACCTACTGTTTTTACTTTTTTTTTCTAAAAATAATTGCCGATATTCCATTCTTTTATTGTTAAATGACTTTATGAAGATAAGACAGTAATACTGGAATAAAAGTTGTCATTAGAACACAGAAACAACAAAATTTATGTTACTTTAAAGAGATGTTTATTGGTAGACATATCGATTATAAGTTTTAAAGTTCAAGACATAGCTAAAAACTTCAGGGAAACATTAGCAACCATGACATATAAGCTGACACTGGGGAAATCGGGTGATATATATACAGACTTCAGACAGCCTGCAGCATCTTCAAAGACAAGAGGGCAATGATGGTTCTAGATCACTCACTGGACTTACACTGCTTGCACAGTTTTGGTAGATGGTTACACAAGGAAATGTCTCTGAAATTATTTTGAATTAGTGCCAGTGTTTTCCGAAAAGAATATTTTAAAAGTTTTTATTAAATAAATATGGGCAGGTAATGCGTGTGTATGTGTGCATGTGCGAGCGTGCATGCATCCCCTGATGTGTTGAGGAGGTGGTGGTGACAAATTGATTGTTGGGATAAAGATTACATGGATACTATGAGACAGAATCAAACAGTTTCCACTACATACATATAGGGAAAAGTGACCACATACCCTGGCAGAAATTGTTTTTTTCTTTGGAAACAGAATATTTCGTACAATCTTTGTAAAGGATCACCCAAGAAACATTTGTGTAAAATTGAGCCTGCTGTTTCTGACAAGAAGATTTTTCAAGTTTCCAAAACACATATAAGGAAAAGTGACCACAGCATGTGGTGGCCATGTTTTTTGATAAATTAGCATAATTTGAACAATCTTGGCAGAGGATTACATAAAGACCATTTGTGATAAATCATTTCATAATCAGACTAGCTGTTTTGGAGAAGATGCCGTTTAAAGATTTTTCAATTTTTAGCTCTGGCAGCCCCTATGTGCAATCAAGAATGGTTTGAACAATTTTGAAGAAGACTATCAGAAGACCAGAAGAATAACCATTTTATAACATTGAAAGGAGAAAACATAAAGAAATTAGAAGATGCTCATGTCTCCTCCAAAAGCATAGTCATAATAAGATGTCAATAGGGGGCAGGAGCCAAAGTCAAAGTGACCCTGATGGTTAGCTAAGGAATTGAAATGCAATAGTGATCATCTAGGTCATCTATATGGAAATGGTTTTCAATGTTCAGGTCCCTATGGTCTTGGGAGGTGGAGGGGGAGACATACTACTCATTTAGTCCAATCATCCTAGGAAGTGTCAAGGGTCTGGGTAAAGTGGTTCTCAAGTTATAGATCAGAAACAGTTTTCATACCTCAGGGCCCTGTGAGCTTGACCTTTGACCTACTGACACCAAAATCATTAGGGGTCTTCTAATTCAAATGTCCAATCATCCTATGGAAGTTTCAAGGTACTGGGTCAAGTGGTTCTCAAGTTATTGACTGGAAACTGTTTTGCATGTTTTTGTCCCTGTGACCATGACCTTTGACCTACTGGCCCCAAGATCAATAGGGGTCATCTACTCTGCATGTCCAATCATCCCATAAAATATCAATGTTCTGGGTCAAGTGGTCCTCAAATTATTGATCGTAGATGGTTTTACATGTTCAGGCCCCTGTGACCCTGACCTTCGATGGACTGCCCCTAAAAACATTAGTGGTCATGTACTCCATAAGCCCTATCACCCTATTAAGTTTGAAGGTTCTCGGTCATATAGTTCTCAAGTGACTGAACAAAAAAGGTTTTCCATTTTCTGGCCATGTGACCTTGATCTTTGACCAACTGACCCCAAAACCAGTAGGAGTTATTTACTCTGCCAGTATAATCATCCTATGAAGTTTCAATGTTCTGGGTCAAGTGGTTCACAAGTTATTGATGGGAAACTGTTTTCCATATTCTGGCCCCTGTGTCCTTGAGATTTGACCTACTTATCCCAAAATCAGTAAGGGTCATCTCTCAAGTTATTGATCGGAAACAGTTTTCCATGTTCAGGCCCCTGTGACCATGACCTTCGATCGAGTAACCCAAAAAATAATAGGGCTCTTCTACTCCATAAGCCCTATCACCATATATGAAGATTGAAGGTTCCATGTCAAATGGTTCTCCAGTTATTAATAGGAAAGGAAGTGTGACATACAAACTGACTGACGGACAGATATATGGAAGGGGCAAAAATAATATGTCTCCCATGTGAACACCGCTGTGACAACCTTATTTTCTATATTGTAAGTTCCATGTTCATTCCTATAGCCAATTTAGCTGACTTGCATGTTAAAGCCTCGTTAGGAAATCAGCTGTATCCATAATGACCATTGTGTAATCATCAGTAAGACAGCTGATTACCGATTTATGCAAAACATGACAAAATGACATTATTTATTCTCATGTGACAAACTCAGGCTTTTATAAACAATTGCTGGATTTTTGGTATAACCCTCCTATGTTTTATGTTCGCTGCCGTTTCAAAGTTCTTTATTACTTGCAAAAAAAACGTAAGAGCACCAAAAGTTTTACAATAAAGGAGGTCCAGCATCACCACGATGATGTACACAAACATGAGAGGATGCTTTTGACCAAGTTTTATAACGAATATCTATCAGGCTGTTCATAAGAAAAAAAATTGTTGAAAAGGTTTTCTTTTTGAAGCTCCAGCGGCCTCCACGTGCTGTCAAGCAAAAAAAGCTTGAGTAAAGTTCATCCAAGAATTAGTGATGATCCAGCAAGCTGTTTCATGACAGTAAGTCATTCAAACATATTTAGTGAAAAAGGCCCCTTAAAGAGATCAAGCTGAACCACTTAAGGATGCTAGTAACAGACCAAGGTGAAGATCCATCAAGCAGTTCATGAGAAGAAGTCATAAAAGGTGTTTTTTCTTTTCATTTTTATTTTGAGTAATGGCCACCTCTATAAAGGGCCAAACAGAGCTATAGAAGTCCATGCAAGGATGCAACAGACCCAAGTTTGGCAAAGTTCCATCAAATGGTTCATGAGAAAAAGTCATTTAAATGTCTTTGTTTTAACCTATTAAACCCTGACACCTGCTGAAAGGGGTAAAGTAATATCATTTGAAAAACTGATAGAGGGGCATACAAGGATACTACAGCCTAAATACTATTAAAAGCTTTTTTTTCTCATTCTTAGTTCTGGACTCCCCTGAAAGGAGCCAAGTGGAACCATTTTAACAAATCTGAGAGAGGTCAATATCAGGATGCTACAGACCAAGTCTGGAGAAAATCTATCAAGTGGTTTATAAGTAGAAGCTGTTTAATTTCTTTTCTATTCTATTTAAAGCTTTGGTAGCCTCTACAGAGTATCAAGCAGAACCAGTTAACAAACTTGACATAGGTCCATACAAGGATGCTACAGACCAAGTCTGGAAAAAATCTATCAAGTGGTTCATGAGGAAAGGTTTTTTTTCTATTTTCAGCTCTGCTGGCTTATTAAAAGGGGCCAATGGAAGCATTTGGACAGAGATAATTGGCTTTAGGACATGGAATGTACATTGCATTTTGATAACATCATCACTGACATTATTAGCAACTTAGATGGTCATGTATTAAAGAAAGCTCAATTCATATTACATTTGTATTTGTTTTGATATCAAATACAGTAACACTGCTGTGGGACAACACAAACTCATCAGAACACTGGACACCCAAGTTCCTTATATCCATGTAACAAACAGTTCACCATATATGGACACTGTACATGCCATTTTGTTCTAATAAGTATTATAGTTGAATCATCTACCTGGTTCCTCTACAATAAGTTTTAACGATATTCTGTTGCAAAAAATTGTTTGTTTCTATTAAATTACTTCTGATGTTTTAAGTGAGTACTACATTTTAAGGTTTTTTGTTTGCAGAAGTCATGCTATTTGAAGGTTACAGATGTATTATATCTACACATATCTATTGTTTTTTTAACCCAATTAATAGATCTTTTTTGTCAAATCTGCAAATAGCAATCACTGTATGAATATTGCTTCAAACTAAGACAGAAAGGCATCCTCAAAATAAACCATAATTATAGTCATCTTATTTTCAAAGTTCAGACGGAAATGAAGCTGGAATTTCAAAGTAATGATTTCATTGTTTATGCTATATATATAAAGAAAATCTATTCTAAAGCCATGGTAATGTCTGTAAGAGGACTAGGCAGCCAACAAAGTTACAGTAATTGACGTTTTTCAGTTAAAGTCAGACTTCTTATGGTAACAATTTCTGGTTTCTGTGATGTGTGACCTGTCTACCGTTGTCATTTTTATAGCATTACAGTATGAATCTGTCAGGATTTGGCATTTGTTTGTTTTGGCAAGCTGTAGAATGTTTTAAATCTATGTAAGAACAATATAAACAAGGGGGTAACCTAAATGTTTGAATTGCTCACCTGAACAATGTGATACCCCCTCTACAGTTAAAAATGTATTTATGGTAAATGAAACAATGAGGTATGCAATTAGCTACTCCAAAATGCTTTTTTAGAGCAAAATATTAGAGTAATACAAACTTAGTGGAGAAAGTTTCTAGCACAACAAAAAAATGTGTTGTCTGTATATTGTTGATTTGGTTACTTCATCAAATTCACCTCCTCCAAAGGTTTTACTCTTCAATTTTGATCTTTATAATTTGCCTATTATTACTTGCCTGTCGCTCTGTTTGCCAGTACCACCAGACATAAAGCCATCATAAATATTACCAACGTTACACTATCATAGACTCATAAAACTAAATAAAAAGTTACAACAGCATTCTGACACTTTTACCACGAGCCTTACCTGTGCGACTTTTTCCGAGACATTATGTTTCATGTTCTGTACACCAGGCAAGAACAAGCCTTTCGCATTTTGACTCAATCCGTCAAGAGCTTTCAGCTTCTCTGCCTCCGTCAAGTCAATCTGACTGTCCTGTAACGTCTTTGTTCGGAATTTCGTCAACTCTGAATCACTGGACGCTTGATTCATCTGATTCATTTTCACATGATTACCCATGACAGCTGAAATAAACAATCATTTGTTGTCTCAATTGTATAAATTTCTGGGTGTATTACAAAATTCAAAAGGGAGTCACCTATTGTTAACACAAAATTAATACTGTATTAGTAATAACTAGCTTTGTATAAACAAGAGGACCATGATGGTCCTGAATCGCTCACCTCTTCCCACATGACCCAGTTTTGAGTATGACGTCGTTTTTTCTATTATATGACATAGTGACCTAGTTTTTGAGCTCATGTGACCCAGTTTTGAACTTGGACCTAGATATTATCAAGATAAAAATTCTGACCAATTTTCATGAAGATCCATTGAAAAATATGGTCTCTAGAGAGGTCACAAGGTTTTTCTATTATTTGACCTATTGACCTAGTTTTCGAAGGTACGTAACCCTGTTTTGAACTTTACCTAGAAATCATCAAGGTGAAGATTCTTACTAATTTTCATGAAGATCTCATGAAAAATATGGCCTCTAGAGAGGTCACAAGGTTTTTCTATTTTTATACCTACTGGCTTAGTTTTTGACCGCACGTGACCCAGTTTCGAAACTGACCTAGATATCATCAAGGTGAACATTCAGATCAATTTTCATGAAGATCCATTGAAAAATATGGCCTCTAGAGAGGTCAAAAGATTTTTCTAATTTTAGACCTACTGACCTAGTTTTTGACCACAGTTGACCCAGTTTCAAACTTGAACTAGATATCATCAAGATGAACATTCAGACCAACTTTCATACAGATCCCATGAAAAGTATGGCCTCTAGAGAGGTCACAAGGTTTTTATAATTTTTGACCTACTGACCTAGTTTTTTACGGCACGTGACCCAGTTTCAAACCTGACCTAGATATCATCAAGGTGAACATTCTGACCAATTTTCATGAAGATCCATTCAAGGGTATGGCCTCTAGAGAGGTCACAAGGTTTTTCTATTTCAAGACCTACTGACCTAGTTTTTGATCGCAGTTGACCCAGTTTCAAACTTGACCTATATATCATCAAGATAAACATTCAGACCAACTTTCATACAGATCCCATGAAAAGTATGGCCTCTAGAGAGGTCACAACGTTTTTTCATTATTTGATCTACTGACCTACTTTTTGACGGCTCGTGACCCACTTTCGAACTTGACCTAGATATCATCAAGATGAACATTCTGACCAATTTTCATGAAGATCCATTGAAAAGTATGGCCTCTAGAGAGGTCACAAGGTTTTTCTATTTTTAGACCTACTGACCTAGTTTTGACCGCACATGACCCTGTTTTGAGACTGACCCAGATATCATCAAGATGAACATTCAGACCAACTTTCATACAGATCCCATGAAAAATATGGCCTTTAGAGAGGTCACAAGGTTTTTCTATTATTTGATCTACTGACCTAGTTTTTGACCACACGTGACCCAGTTTTGAAATTGACCCAGATATCATCAAGATGAACATTCAGACCAACTTTCATACAGATCCCATGAAAAATATGGCCTTTAGAGAGGTCACAAGGTTTTTCTATTATTTGACCTACTGACCTAGTTTTTGACCACACGTGACCCAGTTTCAAACTTGACCTAGATATCATCAAGACGAACATTCACACCAACTTTCATACAGATCCCATGAAAAATATGGCCTCTAGAGAGGTCACAAGGTTTTTCTATTATTTGACCTACTGACCTAGTTTTTGATGGCACGTGACCCACTTTCGAACTTGACCTAGATATCATCAAGGTGAACATTCTGACCAATTTTCATGAAGATCTCATGAAATATATGGCCTCTAGAGAGGTCACAAGGTTTTTCTATTTTTAGACATCCTGACCTAGTTTTTAATCGCATGTGACCCAGTTTCGAACTTGATCTAGATATCATCAAGATGAACATTCAGACCAGCTTTCATACAGATCCATGAAAAATATGGCCTTTAAAGAGGTCACAAGGTTTTTCTATTATTTGACCTACTGACCTAGTTTTTGAAGGCACGTGACCCAGTTTCAAACTTGACCTAGATATCACCAAGTTGAACGTTCTGACCATTTTCATGAAGATCCTGTGAAATATATGGCCTCTAGAGAGGTCACAAGGTTTTTCTATTTTTAGACCTACTGACCTAGTTTTTGATGGCACGTGACCCAGTTTCAAACTTGACCTAGATATCATCAAGGTGAACATTCTGACCAATTTTCATGAAGATCTTGTGTAATATATGGCCTCTAGAGAGGTCACAAGGTTTTTGTATTTTTAGACCTACTGACCTAGTTTTTGATGGCATGTGACCCAGTTTCGAACTTGACCTAGATATCATCAAGATGAACATTCTGACCAACTTTCATAAGACCCCACAAAAAAATGTAAACCTCTGGGAGTGGCCCAAAAAGAAAAAAATTTACGGAGGGACGGATTTAACCACGGAGGGAACAACAAACGGACACGGACGCGGCGTAAACACAAAAGCTCACCGGGCACTATTGCCCAGGTAACAAAAAAATATGCATGGTATAACATTATTCTGTGTATTTCCAATAGTTTTTAAACTATAAAAAAAACACACCTCTTTATCCCAAATTAAAATTTCCAAGTCAGATAAAATTTTTCCAAAGGGAAAATCATTTGGGGAATATGGAAAATTCTCAAAAATGTACAAAAAAATTTTAAAGTATATACTATGAACCCCATCAAAGATTTTAAAAAGAATGCTACATTTATGTACCCAGTTTTAAAAGTGAAAAAATTTACTTTGTTCAATATCTTTAAACAGTTCATAAAAAAAAGAAAAAATTTTAAAAGGGTTTTTTCCCCTTTTTTTAGCCCGGGTGCCCCCTAAAAGGTATCATTTGGAAAAAATTTTAATAAACTTGAGTGGGGGTCCATGCAAGGACCCAACAGGTCTGTTAGTTTGATAGATCCACCATGCAGTTCATCCCAAAAGAATTTCTTTTTTAGCCCTGGTAGGACCCAAAAAAGGGGGGCTGGCAAAACCCTTTTGAACAAACTTGGGGAAAGGGCTTAAAAAGGAAGCTATTGAAGAATTTTAATGTTAGCCCCCCCCCATGAGGGGGATCCCAGGTTGGGGGCCCCCCCCTAGAATTTTCAAATTTAAAAGGTAAAATTTTTAAAACTGCACCCAAACATTCCCAAAAAATCAATTATAACGTACGTACACGGAAAAACACTCATTCCCAAAACCCTTTTTAAAAAACATCCCCGGGAAACCCCTTTGGGAAAAAGACCCTCCCTTTTTAAACACAAATTTTTTAGACCAAACGGAAAACATCCACATCGGTAAGGGCAGTACAGATTTATATCCTTTAAAGTGGGCGATCTTTGGCAGGGGGCTTAAATTTAGTAAAGGGCCAAAATAAAAATTTTTTTTCATTCTTTTTTAAAACCGTACCCCCAATATGTGCTTTTTTCATATCAGGGAAAAATTTTTGTAAAATAATTTTGGGTTTTCTAATTTTCAAAAGTGATGATTACATTTTTTTTTGGGTTTTTTTTCAAAAACTTGTTTTTTTTACTCTAAAACGCTCGAAATTCACTCCCCCCGTTGCCCCGAAAAAAAAAATTTTCTGAAATCCCCCACCAGAAGGGGGGGGGGGGGCCCCCTCCTGCACCTCCCCCCTTTTGGGTTTGGCCCCTTCACTTCCATCAGTCTTTCATTTAAAGAAAGGGCGAACAGTTTACTAACCAGTGACTAGAAACTATGATATCTCTGAAGTAACAATAAATTTATCTTTACACTGGAAGTCCATAAAAAGGGTCAAGCAAACATTTAAACCCAAAATTTTTGGGGATTTTTCAGATTAGTTTGGTGTCTTTCTGACCATCCCCAGGGTTTTTTTTTTTGGGCCGGGTTTTCCATACCCGTTTTTTGGGTTTATTTTCCAAATCCCAAAAAAAGAAATTTTATTTTCCCAAAAAGATGCAAAAATTCCCAATCACATTCTAAAAAAAAAAAAAAAAACCCAACCCTTGTAGAAACTTTGCCCAAAATTTATCAAAAATTTTTGTAATGGAAAAATGAAAAAGGGGTTTACAATGTGAAACAAGTGTATGAGAAAGGCTTAAACACACCCTTTAAACTATATCAATGGGACAAAAAATTTTCCCCCTTTTGGAACATTTACACTTCAAATTTCCCAAATTTTGGGGGTTATAGGCTTTTATTCCCAAATTAGCTAGAAAAAAACCAGAGTACTTTCACAGGAGAAGATGTTTCATAAAAATGTTGGGGGCGGGGCGAAGGCCCACGGGTTTACAAAGACAACCCCACCTCTGCTTATGGGTTTCATTATTGGGAACTTTTGAATCAGGAAAAGCTTAAATTTTCAAAAAAAAAATTTGTTAAAATGAATAAAAAATTCTTTTTTTACAACCAAGGAATATTTTTCTAAAAACCCAATAACAAAAAAATTAAGTAATATTTTTATTTTGTAAAAAAGCATGCAACATCCCCTAAAAGGGAAAATACTTTTTAAAACTTTTTAAATGGGCTTTAAACATAAAAAGAGGGAATTTAAAAGCACCAATAAAGAAACAGTGGGCTTTAAAAAACCAGGTATTTTAAATTCTGTAAAAAAAATTTGGGGGTTGGGAAATTTCCCCAAATTAAAAAATGACGGGCAGAAAAAAATTCTGTTTTGTATTTTTTAAATTCTGTATTTTATTTTTTGTTTTGTAGCCACCATACAATTTTCTTTTAATTGCATGACCGACACATTTTTCTATATATAGCACAAATAAAACTTCACTTAGTTCCATTTTAATATCAATAAACATTGGCGATTTCGTTCAATAACAAAACAACAAACAACTAGATTGTGCCCAAAAGGGACACAGGCCCCCCCTCCTGCCCCCTGAAAAACATGGTCCTATGACTTAGGTTAAATAATTTTTAAGATGTTTGCAACACAAACATTAATAAAACCCTTATGTGAAATTTTCACAAATTTAGCCAAAAAATCGGGCTAGTGAGAAAATCCAAAAGAAAACACTTCACACCCTATAAAAAAATCCCTAATTTTTTAATGATTCTAGGCCCAATACTTTTTTAACATTACATGTTTCACAAACTTTTTTTTTTTGAGTAATTTCTGGCCGGAAAGGGGCCTTGGGGCGTAATGAAACAAAGGGCCCTGATGGCCCAATATCGCTCACCTGTTTCATTGCACTTTAGGACAAGAAGGTCCTCAAAAAAAATATCTAAGTCCAAAGGACAGGAAAAAAAAAAGCGAAAAAAATTTAACCCAAAAAAAAAAAAAAAAATTTTTACAAATATTGAATGTGAAAATACACCCCAAAAATTGGAGGTACCATCCATGTTTTACCAAAAAAAAGTGGTTTTCCCTTTTTCCCTAAGGCCAAAAATGAAAAAAATTCTAAAAAAAAACTATTTATAAGTAACGAAAAAAGTAAAATTAAAAAAAAAAAGAATCACAGAAGGGTCTTGGCGCCCCCCAATAACCCCTTTTTTTAATGAGGGGAAAAATTTTAAGACTTACTGGGCACTCAAGGTCAATTTTTATTTTCCCTACACAACAAATTTTGTATGTGGTCCAAATTTGAAACTGTAGCCCTTTAAAATGTGAAAAAAGGTCCTAGATCAATTTCCAAAGGGCAAAATTGAAAGTAGGTTTACTAGGTCAAAAATTTTTAGGTCCCAAAATTTCCCCCTTCAGAAACAAATTTTAAAGCCCTTGTTTAAAAATTTTTTGCCTGTACCTTCAAAATGGGAAGTAAATCACTAGGCCAAAGTCAAGGTCAAAATTTGTTTTTGGGACAACAATCCCAGCTTTGGTCTAAATTTTTAAGCCGTACTACAAAAAATTGAAAAGGTCACTAGGTCAAACTTTAAAGGGAAAGTTCATTTTGGTTTCCCCCAAAAAAAATCACGTATCCAAATTTTAAAAACTTTGCTCAAAATGTTTTAAAGTAGGTCACTAGCAAAATCAAGGTCAAATTTTTTTTCGGAAACCCCCAGAAATAAAGGCTTTTGTTCCCCAAATTTTAAGCCTTTCCTTTTAAAAAAAGGAAAGAAAGGTTTACTAGGCAATTTAAAAGGGCAAAGTTTTTTTTCAGTACACAAAAACCAAAGCAATTGGGGCCAAAATTTTAAAAAGGGTGTACTTGAGAAAAAGTGAAAAATAGGCAGTAGGCAAAATCAAGGGCAAATTCCAATTTGGAAAAAAAAAAAAAAAACAAAAAACCCATGCATTGGTCCAAATTTGAAGCCTGTACCTTAAAAAAGTGAAAGTAGGTCACTAGGTCAAAGTCCCCAAAGGTCAAAGGTTTTTTTTTAGTCACAAAAAAGGCAAGTGCCAAATTTGAAGGGTGAGCTACAGAAATGGGAAAGTAGGTCACTAGGTCCAAAAACAAGGGCAACTCATGTCAAGTTTATCTTGCCCCCTCAAAAACCCAAAATGTGGCCAAATTTTTAATTTTTGTAATTATTGACAAAAATTATAAAATCTTTTCCCCATATGTCTATATGAACCATGTGCCCCCCAGGGCGGGGGCCCAATTTTACCCTAGGGGGGTAATTTTTTAAAAAACTTGGAGAGACCAATAGATATGGGTACATTAAAAAATGCCAAAGCCCAGGCTTTGTGGGTTTGGGAAAAAGAAAATTTTCACCGTTTTTCCCTATGTAAGTCTATGAAAACCCTGTGACCCCGGGCGGAGCCTATTTGAAACCCCAGGGGGGTAATTTGAACAAACTTAGTAGAAGAACCCCCCCAAAAATGATCATATACAAAATATCAAAGCCCTAGGGCCCCGTGGTTTTTAACAAGAGGTTTTTCAAAGTTTTTCCCTATATAAGTCTATATAAACCATGGACCCCCGGGGCGGGCCATATTGACCCCAAGGGGAAAAATTTTTTAATCATCTTTGGGAGAGGACCACTAGAAAGAACCCTTTATACCAAATAACCCAAACCCCGGGCTCTGTGGTTTTGGGCAGAAATTTCAAAGTTTTCCCTATAAAAAACAAAGGGGGGGGAAATTATAAAATAAAAAAAGGGGCCCTAACTTTTCTAAAAAATTTTTTACACCAGTCTGGGGTTTTCAGAGGGAAAACAACTAGGGGAAACCCAAAAAATCATTCACAAAATTTTGGTCAAAATCCCCCCGGGGAGTTTTTTGAGGGGTGCATAACGGAAAATTTTTAACGGGAAAGGGAAAACGGACAAACGGGCGGACGGGCTAAGGGCATGGACCACGGGCCAGAGTGATTTAATAGCCCTCCATCAGATGGGGGGGCTAAAAAAATTTAATTTAACAAAAAAGGGTTCCCGCCCCAAAAAAAATCTGTTGACATAAATTAAAATTTTAGATCAGTACCCTTTATTATTATCGGGGATATACCCATTTTAATTGAAAAAAAAGGGGTAAATTTGGGGCATAAATCATTTTAAAAATATCTACCCTATTTCTCATCCAAAATAATAAAAATAATAAAATTTCAAATAAGGGCCTATAAGTACTTAAATGATATAAAACCATTTTTATTACAAAACAGGGGGGGAAAACAAATATAAAATAACTCGGAACCCCACGATTGGATCTGATTTTTCATGGGAAACCAAGATTTATTGTTTTGAAGAATTTTGGAATTTGTATCAAATAAAACCATAAAAAAAGTCTCTTTAAGGCTGCAAAAGCCAAAATAGCCAAATTTTTGGGGCCTTTAAGGGGCCTAACTCTGGAACCCATGATGGAATCCTGCCATTTAAAAAAAAGGGAAACAAATCTTGTGGGGATTCCCGTTTTGTCAAAATTTGGTTTAAAAACAAAGCATTAAAAAGAAGCTGCTATTGTGCAGACAAGGGCAAAATAGCTAATTTTGGCCCTTTCAGGGGCCATAACTCTGGAACACATTATGGGATCTGGCCGGTTCAAGAAAGGAACTGAGATCTTATGGTGACACAAGTTTTGTGCAAGTTTGATTAAATTCAAATCATAAATGAAACTGCTATTGTGCAGACAAGGTCAAAATTGCTAATTCTGGCCCTTTCAGGGGCCATCACTCTGGAATCCATAAAGGGATCTGGCCAGTTCAAGAAAGGAACCGAGATCTTATGATGACACAAGTTGTGTGCCAGTTTGATAATAATCAAATTATAAATAAAGCTGCTATTGTGCAGACAAGGTCAAAATAGCTATCTTTGGCCCTTTCAGGGGCCATAACTCTGGAACCCATAATGGGATCCGGTAAGTTCAAGAAAGGAACCAAGATCTTATGGTGATACAAGTTGTGTGCAAGTTTTAAAATAAAATCATAAATGAAACCACTATCGTGCAGACAAGAAATTGTTGATGGACGCACGGACGAACGTTCCTACATATGGATACTTATGTGGCTACTCTTTTGTTCTTTCTATTCTTCTTTTAGCCACGTAAGAGAAAAATAGCCACATAAAAGCCTTACGGAATGAATGACATCAAAGAAAAAGTACAGTTACCTATTGTTCCTATAGCCACCTAAGTATGCAAATGTGAGCTCGGACAGACGACGGACGAAGGGTGATCACAAAAGCTCACCTTGTCACTATGTGACAGGTGAGCTAAAAACTTAAAAAACAAAACAAGTCATGGACCATAACTCCTACAAGACTGAATGAATCTGGACGTGAAACCCCAGGTGCACAACTGCACATGCTGACCAACATTCCTGTAAACTTTGGTGACTCTAGGTCAAATACTTTTGGAGCTACGCGCAACATCTCATTAAAATGACCAATTTTTTACTAAGTCAGGGGCCGTAACTCCTACACGACTGAATGAATCCAGACTCCAAACCCCAGGTGCACGACTACACATGCTGACCAAAATTCCTGTAAAGTTTTGTGACTCTACGTCAAATACTTTTGGAGCTAGGCGCGACACAACATTCTCGGAAGGACGGACAAGAGCAAATCTATATGCCCCCACCACTCATTGAGGGGGCACAAAAAGGTAGAGGTATATAATAAAAGGGTCATTATACCAGTAACTAGATCTGAGATTTTGTATTCGACTCTCGTGGATTTTGCAAGGTCGGATCACACTCGGTGCTTGCGCGCCTTGTAAGAACCGATCTGGCAAAAATCCACTCAGGCCTAATACATCATCCCAGATCAAGCTACTGTTATAATAACCTATTATATCACATCTGTCTGAAAAAGGTAAGGAGATTAAATCGCCAAAAATGCTTATCAGACTGTTCCAAAATATTTGTTTGGTTCTCGTCACTGAAATAACCAATCAATAGACAGCAAGATATTGCATGAATAAGGGAGACAACACAGAAACTTTTACAAACAAGCGTTTAAAGGTTATTCATCCTGCTTTTATTTAGATAGTTGCAGTCTCTACATGCAAACTCCTTCAAATTAAAGATACAGTTAAGTCTGACCAAGACATTAAATATGACCAAGGAATTAAAATAGACCAAGGTATTAAATAAGACAAGACAAAGACAAGACCAAGGTATTAAATAAGAGACCGAGGTATTAAATAAGACAAGACCAAGGCATTAAATTAAAGACAAGACCAAGGCATTAAATTAAAGACAAGACCAAGGCATTAAACATGACAAGACTAATACCGTGTTCACACTAGCCAAACGGTTTTATTTTTATTAGGCACTAATTGGCTATAATTGGTATCTGACATTCAAAACCCATCAAAATATAATCCAGTTTGCGTCCACACTAGGCAAAGAAATGTGGTTTAAATATATACATGCAATGTTGGAAGTTAACAGATATCTTGCAATAAGCAAAAAAGGTTACAAAGAATTGAAGCTAACAGAAACAAGAAGGGGTCATCAATATTAAACTTCTGTGTTCATCTAAGAATTTCTGTTCATTCCATCTATTGTCCATTTTGAGCGTCAGCATGACTCCATATCGCAATTTAATGTTTTTGTTTCAACAACAGTCCAATTAATTTTGCCAGCCACAGCATCAATTGTTTGATACAAAAGAGAAACACATGGTATTCTTCCTCCAAAAGGTAAGATCTGTGGATTTGGGATTGTAAAACCAGTTATAACCCACATTTGTGTTCACATTTGTAAAATAATGTAGCATTACTTTTTAATGTAGTATTAAAACCACCTCCTGAGGTAGTTTTAATGCTACATTACAGAAACCACTTGACCTTTACAAAATTCACGTTTTACACCACATATAGTGAGGACGCAAACTAGTTTAAAAAATAAACCCAAGTTAATGTAGGATTAAAAACGTAGTCTGAACACGGTATTAATATGACAAGACCAAGGCATTAAATATGACCAAGAAACTAGATACCACCTGTGAACGAATTAATATCATCAAGGTATTAAATATCACTAATGCATTAAATATGAACAAGGCATTAATTACAACCAAGGTATTATAAAAATGACACATACCGTATTTTCCCGTATTAACGCCCCCGGGGGCGTTACATTTTCCAAAGAGGGGGCGTTTATTTGAGGTAAAAAAATAAAAAATGAAAATTTTTACAAAACTTAAAAACATCGTTCAAACTAGCTGTAAAGTGTTTCCGTGTTGTTTAATCCCCCAAAACGTAATTATTTGGCATCCAATTTAATGCAGTGTGTCTTTTATGCATTTAAATACGGTACTGTACCTCGTGTATTCCATGTCTGGCTTTTTGACACGCTCGCGACACTACACATTACGTCATGACCCAAACAGCTGTGTACACTGATAACATTTTCCTTAGTACATGCGGGTAGCTAATTGCGCAATACACAATGTCAATGGTTTGACACGCTGCTGTGCCTGCTTTTAAATTAAAAGTTCTTAAAACTGCCGAAGAAAAGGGTATATCGTAAACACATTGCTGCAAGTTTGTTTAAAGTCGGCAGGAAGCGTGTGCGCGAGTGGTGTAAAAACAAATCAAAAATGTATTTACCGTTTATTTTTCTGTTACGTACCGTACTTAGTTCAAATGTTTTGGACTTACGGTACATGGACTGTTTAAAAGTGTGTTTAATTTTTAACACATTGGACTTTAGTCTGTAAAAATGTCCCCGAAACACGTTGCGTTTTTCTAGGCGTTTGATAAAACACAAACGGTGGCATAGGCCTGTAATGTTTCTTATGATCGACTTCTCTCATGAACCTGTCCGTTATCCCATTATCGACAAACGACAGTAGAAACGTTGCATTAGCCACAATCCAATATACCCGTTCATTCCTGGCGACAAAGGTTTTGAGTTCATCTCTCCACAGTTGTATGTCATAGTAGTCCAGTAGAATAAGTAACATTTTCGTATCATATTTCGACAAAGCTATCTCATATGTCACTTCAGGATTCGACAAGTCCGTAATGAACAGCACATGTAGATATTCGATGTCGTCGTCTGAAAGAAATCCATACAGTTGTTCTTCCAAATAACTTTGATGACATCTGCTGAGCAACAATGTATGCTCTGTCTCGTTGTAATTCTTATTTTCGTCATCTTCGTTTCTTAGTAGCATATCCAGAGTTCGAGACCTCTGTCTCAGTGTTTCAATGCTGATTATGTTAACTTTCATCTTGCTAAATTGTTGAGAAGAATTGTTTTGCATCTTGACAGTTTGAGAGCTGAAGATATAATGAAGCTCAAGTGCCGATTTCCCCGATACTGTACCGAAAAATAACTTTTTCAATCCATCTGCTTTCTGATTGGTCAATACAAAGTAGGCGTGGTTTAAATGCCACATTCTGATTGGTCGAAATATTTTTAGCTAGATATGGTTTCGGAGTATCCTTGATTTCATGAGGTGACTGTTTCGCATTTCTTCTCTGGGATAAGACCATAATAGTTTGTAAGTTTATTCCGGTCTTTTCTACGTTCCATCTTGTCATCTAGATCTCTCAACTTCTTGTTGATAGTCGCTTCATCGTCATCTTCATAGATTTTGATTTTCCTCTTCTTGGGTTTATCAGCAAAAAAAAAATTAGCATTTAGATCTCTCAACTTCTTGTTGATAGTCTCTTCATCGTCATCTTCATAGATTTCGATTTCCCTCTTCTTAGGATTATCAGCAACAGATATTGCTTCGTTTGACAATGTACTATACTGATTTGCAGGAGCCCATGGTCTTCCTTTCTCTATAAAGTCTGCTTGATGTCTCGCAGCTTTCTTGCCAATAATTCCCTTGTACTTGGTATGATATGAATCTGCTTTGCCAAACTCTAATAATTCATATCTCTTGTGGAGTGTAGTCTCTCTATATGGACAGACAAACTGTACATATCCGTGTATCATAACATCTATTACAGCGTAACAGATATATAATATTTCTTGTGAGTCTACTAAGCTTTGTAGACAATCTTCTGTCATTAACTTCAAGTCTTGATCTGCTGGATCTACCATTGCTTTGAATATATAGAACTCCTTCATCTTCTGGAATTTATAAGCTGTATGATAGTTTGTAAGCGTGTTGACAGTATGATTGCTTTGACAGCATGAAGCTCGATGGTCTATTTCCCTTGTACTGTACCGAAAAATAACTTTTTCAATCAATCTGCTTTCTGATTGGTCAGTACAAACGAGATGTGGTTTAAATGCAATATTCTGATTGGTCGTAACATTTTTAGCTAGTTGACACTGTTATACTGACAAAGTTTTATTAACTAATAAACATACAAAAATGAATTACATAGTTCTCTTTAGTTTGTCCTCTTGAATGTTGTATATGATCCATCTGTCATTGGACATCGTTTTCGTGTTAGGTTTGAAGTTAGCAAAGCATACTACTTTGGGTGGATCAAAGTAGTATGCTTCACATTTCCTGAACAATATTCCATCCTTTAGTAACTCCAAGAAGTGGTAGTTTATGTGTTCGGCTTGCGACCTCGCATAGTCCATGATTACTATTGGTTCTTGATTGTACGCATATGATAGGTCTTTTGTCCACGGTTCTCAAGTATGATTGCACCATGGTGTGCCATCAGGTATTTTCCTAAGAAGGATTTGTTTACGTTACCTTTTTTTTCCCCAAAAACCATAATTTGTCTGTCGGTTTGTTTTTCATGATTTCCCAATGCGTTTCTGCATGGTTTTTAAATTAATTTTTTAAACCCAAATATCTTTGAGTCAAATATGTTTCTTTTCGAATGCTTAAAACATTTCACGAACAATGCTTCTAAAAAGGTTTTAAACGCAATAGGAAGGTCATTGGTCAAGTTCTTGATTTCCTCTTCGTTTTGCATAGAGAGCTCGCATTCAACGAAGGTAGCGTGTCCACGTTAGAGAGATTGTTTTGTGTTTTCCTTGACCAACTTGATGCGTCTTTGATTTTTTTCACTCGTTCAATCATGCCACACAAACTTGAACGTTTTTCCATTTAGCTTTGAAATTTTTAATTTCATTTTTTTCTTTTTTTGGGAGTAAGCAGGCTAGTCCTTTCTTTCTTTCCGATAACCAAACCCGTTGCAAAAACAAGCTTTGTATGAAGTTTTGATCTTCTTGTTTCAAGTCCTTTTTTCCGGGAAGAGATACTTTTTTGGCCCCTTGGTTCGGGTTAATAAAAAGTGTCCCCTTTTGGTGTTTTTTTTTTTCTTTTTTTTGGGTTTTTCAACTTTAACCCCAAATTTTTTTTAAAGGCTTTTTGGTTTTAAAATTTGAGACCACCAATTTACTACTGACTTTTCACTTTCACACTTTTTGTCTTCCTTTTTTTTAAAAGGGCATCTTGAATGTAGAATCGATGATTGTAGATAGTTTGTTGCTTTTTGTGGGTATAATTCTTCGACAAAATGAACTCGAGGGTCATTCCCGGTACTGTACCAAAAAATAATTTTTTCAATCAACGTTTTTTGATTGGCAATACAAATAGGTGGTTTAAGCAAACGTTGATTTTGCAGAAAATGTTGTGTAGTTGTATTTCCATGTATTCGCATATTGCAACCCCGAAGGAATATCGGCTCATACTTCGACCGATTTTCCCATTACTTACGTCGAAAAACAAAAATGTAAATTCGTGCTTGTTATTTGGACACCTTTTTTTACATCCCGAAGAGAAGAGTTAAAAAGACCAACCATTTCATAAGGGATTAAATTTACTTGTAAGGAAAAAGAAATAAACTTTTTTAAAAGGTATTCGTGAAAAAAAGACTCATCATTACTTTGACAAAACTGCGATTTGTACAAACGAGTCCTTTGGTAAGCATAAAAATACCAGCTTTTAACTCAAAATTGCAGTGAAATCGCTTTTGGGGTTTTGGGTCCGGGTGTAGGGCTGGGAAAAAGTAATGGGGTTTAGGGTTAGGGTTTTGAGCATTTTGGAATTTTAATGGGTGTTGTTTTTACACAGTATGGGGGTTTACTGCACAGCTTGGGCAAATTTTACTGGAAAATCGGTTTTGGGTTGAATAACATATCATAGCATAACATAAAAAAACACAGTTAAAATTTTTGATTCCGTTTTTTTTAAAAACCAAAACATCATTCAGTTTATTTACGAGTGCCAATAGTTTTGAAAATGCCCCCGAAACACTTCGTTTTTCTAGCGTTTGTAAAAACAAACGGTGGCAGGGGCCTGTAATGTTTCTTATGATCGCTTCTTCATGAACCGCCGTTACCCCTTTATCGACAAACGACAGTAGAAACGTTGTTTACCCCAAAACCCAAATTTTAAACCCGTTCATTCCTCGCGACAAAGGTTTTGAGTTCATCCTCCACAGTTGTATTCTAATATTCTATCACAAGTATCAAAATCGATCATATTCGACAAAGTTTTCTCGAAATTCACACAGGATTCGACAAGCCCAATGAACAGCCATTTGATGTTCGATGTGTTCTGAAAAAAAATCCTACAGTTTTTTTCTCCAATAACCGGTGAATCTGCCGACAAAATGTATGCTCTTTCTCGTTGTACTTCTTACTCCCCGTTTTTAATAAATATCCAGATTCGAGATCTCGTTATTGTTTCAAGCTAATAATTTCTTTTCTCTCCCCAAATTGTGAGAAGAATTTTTTTTGCACTGACATTTTGAGAGCGAAGAAAATAAAACTAAAGTGCCGATTTCCCCGAAAAGTACCAAAAAATAATTTTTTAAACCCATCTGTTTTCTGTTTGGTCAATCAAAAGTAGGCGGGGTTTAAATGCCACATTTGTTTTGGTCAAAATTTTTTAGCTAGATAGGTGTGCGGGGAGGGTTCACCCCCATTTTATAAAAAGATGAACAGAGCTGCCGCAATTTATGACTCACCATGACAGGGGCCGTAACGGGCAAGGGAAAAACATTTTTTAACAGCGAAGAGGCATAGTGAGAAGAGCTCAAAACTAATCAAAAAACATAGATAAGTGGAAACTTGTATAATTTGGTTTCATGGAGATCCCCTTCCCTTATTCAAGAGTAGCAGTCGCACTATCGAAACTGAATTTGGGGGAAAACGAAATAGAGAGGCGACAAACGAAAAAAATTGTCGGACAATACTGCTGCGAGTTTTCCCCCTGGAGAATAAAGGGGCTTTTTGACGGTGAATTTGTGGTTGATACTTTAGATTTGACAGTTTAAATTTAAAAATTGAACTCGATACTTTATAGCTAATACGACTTTTTGAATAGACCTTGTAAAAACTTTTTGTAAAACAATGACGTTCGTTTATGTTTTCTGTTTCAGAAAATTTGGACAAAGCGAAGAAAAAATACACAACAACACCATCGTCATAAGCGATGAGGACAATGACGATTTTGCCAACCACAGTCCGACCCAAGTACAAACCCCAAACAGTCAGCTAAAACCTTACACGAGGTTTATCAGGGTTTTCCCAGCATATTGACAAAAGGGCTTGGGGAAAAGGGGGAAACATGACTACTGTTGGCTCATCAAAAAGGCACTCCCCTAAAGCAAGCAAGGCAAGGGCAACTGATGCATGCATATATCTTTTGCACAAAAAACATACATTAGTCCCTTTGCGGTCCACTTTGGAAGACTGCGTCATCGATAAAAGCAAAGGGAAAGTCTCTTTTGTAATGCCAAAAAAAGATCGAGCGAAAGTGAGACAAACCGTTGATACTTTTGCTTTTTTGTATGAAAGATTGAACTTAAAAAAAAATTTTCAACGTGCCGTGTTTTACTTTGTCATATAGTAATGCAAACTAGAAATCCCTAGGTTGAAAGATTTTGAAAAAATTTCCCAAAAACCAGACTCGGTATGTCATATGTTTCTGTAAAAGGTACAAAGAACATGTCCAAATCCATGATTAAACTTTTTCATTAAATACGTTAAAACCCTTTGAAAAAAAAAGCAATGTTCAATCATACTGGGAAAACGTGCATGAATAAACCCTTTGTATTGTTATATCAATTTCTGCGGGAAGAAAAAAAGCCATTTGCTAATCACCAAAAAGGGGCATGATTTCTTTTTTTTTAATTTTGTATCAATTTCAAAGCAAAATAGATGGTAAAAAAGGGCAAAAGGGGTTTCCATGTGAAAATATCTGTCCGATTCTTGTATGAATTAATTTTCTTTTCAACCAAAGCTAATCAGACAGGGCCTGGGTAGACCCGACGTATTCGTTCAGCACGCAATATCCCTTTAAAAAAATGTACAATTTTTCGAACCATGTGACTCAAGAAATTTTGATCACAGGGCCCATTAGATTGAAATTTTGATTTTTTTTTTTGAAAAAAACGGGGAAAATAATAAGAGAAGAAAAAAAAGGTTGCATCCTTTGTGTAAAAGTTTTTTTACTTTCCCAAAAAAAGCTGTACACTAGAAAAAACATTGAATTTTGAGACTTTGATTTTTCCATTAAAAAAGCAAAAGCTTGTTTCGCCAAAGTTCTAAAATTTTGATGTCACTTATTTATCAGGGAAATGCGGCAAGCCAAGAGTTTTTTTCTTAAAAAGCTAAAAAAGAAAGATAGGTAAACGCCCCTTGCCGTACTCCACCCCAAGAAAAAGTGACAAAGCCCGTAAAGAAAAAACACATTCAATAGCTACAAATTGGCACAACTTTTAGATTAACAACAACACAAAGACAAACTAGATATCAACCCATCTTAACATATTCTTATACAAAAGTTGCAAAAAACCGTCGCTCCTTCAAAAAAATTGTATTGCCCCAACAGAAAAAAAGCTGAAGAAAAAATGGTTCGTAATTGGCTTCGCATTTCGGGCGACGAAAAACCCAAACGAAAAAAGGGTGACCATGTCTACCGCAAATCAAAAAGCAGCATAACATGATGCAAGACTCAAACAGTAGACACTCAACGACCTCGAGAGAAAATCATCTCATTCATTCAATCAACTAGAATTCCACGTGTTAAGCGGGAAAGATATTGGGGGGAAGGGGGGGGACGGAGCTCAACCGTCTTTCCTTTTTCGGTATATGATCTCCTGCCCTCCCCCAAACTAGCCGAACACTGGACATTCCAAATTGATCGAAACCCCGATCAAGTTCTACCCGAACCAAGACGGGCTCGCTACCAAGGCGTTGCCAGTCTTTGGCCCTAATCAAAACCTAACGGTACAATACGAAGCGACGCATTTTGCCAAAGTATCACCCCAGGCATTCTTCTCTGCTTGTTTCTTTCACCACGAAAACACTTTAACCCGAACTTGAACATTTTAACACAGAAAAAATCTTAAAAATAGACGCGAAAACCGGGAAATATTGGTAAAATCCGCCCGCCTAACTGAACAACTGAGCTTGTGCAGCCGTTTTAAAAAGGCTCTACCTCCCGAAAAATAAAAACTGTACGAGAACGTTTTTATGGCTGATAGCTTTAAAAGTGGTTTCGCCAACGGGACGAGTTACACGAAAGTAACTGCCAATCACGCGGCTTTTTTTTCCCAAGTTCAAGGTCACAGACCAATTGTACACCGTCGGAGGGACGGTTTTTCTCGCCTCGGTTTGGTGTGGTGACAAGGGGTTTCGAACGTTTGATCGCAGACAAAAAACATAGCCTAGGTCCCAAGTTGTCACGATGGCTGAAATGCCTAATCCAACTTTTTCCCTTTTAATATTTAAAAAAACACGAGATGGCCACCTTGCATGAGGTTTTGAAATGCCAAATGCCAATTTTTTCCTTTAAATACTTAAAAAAAGGTATGTACCACCGAGGAGTATATGTTTGACAAAAAAGAAACCCCTATATTATTTAAAAATATAAAGGGGGATGTTTTGGAAAACGTGCCCCGACATAAAAGGGCACAATGCTTTGGCTTTTCGTATCACATCATTTGAAAAGGGAAAAGTTTCCCTCCCTTGGACAAAGAAATTTGTCATATGCTGTTTGACCGAACATGAAATCCTACATATACATAAAACTATCAAGGTGGCTGTTTGGAATATTTGTCCAGTAACAAAACACATAATGCTTTGACATTTTTTATATAACTTTCAATTTAAGGTTTTCCCACTTTACACTGATGTTCAAAAACGTTCATACATTAAAATTTAGGAGAAAATTCCCAACCCCATGTTTTTTTTTTTCCCTACTGACGAAATTGGAAAAATTTAGCAAAAATAGTGAGAAAATAAACTATCCTGTGACGCATCAGGACAAAAATTACTTTCTTCAATGCCGGGCAAACCTATAATCCAAGGACCGTATCAGGATAAATTCGATGCTTTTCCCCCACATCTAAATGCGGCGTCCCGGACATAGGGAACCAAAGAGTGTTTTCGCACATTCAAAAGAGGAACGCGTGCTTTCCCTTTGGGGAGAAAAGTCTAGCCCGCCATGAATTCTGCAAACGTCGGGCAAAATAATTTAAGCTTTGTAAAAATGGGGGTTTTAAAAGTTTAAATTTTTCCCCCCAAAAAAATCCCCAAAAAAGGGGTTTTCTCCCCCAAAACAAATCTATTATAAAGCATTTAAACTTGAGCGTTGATCAAAGTTAGGATGTTTCAAATTTTTGGTTAAAGCAATAAAAGCTTTTAAATCTCTGAGTAGGTTCGTTATCCCCCTTTAGTAGGGGAAAATTTTGCTTTTTCGATTGAGCCCAGATTTGGGGGATACATTACGAGGTTTCTGAAATTTTGAAAGGTTTCAAAAAAGGTGTCCTCCAAATGAGACTTAAAAAAGTCATCGCCATTGGGAAACAAGTGTTAAAAATTTCAAGTAAAATGCCTTTCAAATATCAAAAAGTAAATTCCCCCCCATGAAAAGTTTTTCAGTTTTGAAATGTATTTTTTCCCAACGTGTCACTTTTTATTGCCCAACGACCCTTTCCGATGTACATATTTTTCCCAGATGTGAAGACCCCACTGGTCACCCGTACACAATATTCATTAAGACACGAAATTGGCAACCCAGTCGGGATAGAAATTTTATAATTCGGACAGACGGGGGAAAAACGTTGACTTATGGTACAGACGAATCAAACCCCAAAACATCCTCAGGAGATTGCATTACTTTTTTTTATGACAATAACAAAAACAAAAACAATAGTGTGCCCCTTTTTTGGGGATAGCCACTTTACGGCAAATTTATCATACAAAAAAAATAAATGAAAAGAAAAACATCAGGGCTACTCTTTGCTTCTTCGAAATAAAAACACACCACGTTCGCACAAAAAAACAGACAACATTTTGAACTCCTAGCGCCTGAAACAGAAAAAATATCTTAACAACGAAATACATTTTTTAAGTACCCAAATCCTAGATAATTTACCAAAAAAATGCAAGCTATAACTGGTGTTTACTTGTTGAAAATTTTTTTAGCTGTGCAAATGTTGAAAGGAAAAACCATTTTCTTTTCAAATTTTCCTTGGAAAGTTTTGTCACACCCACTGCTGTAACATCTTTGGCAAAACCCACTTCACAAAATGCTCGAAAATAAAATGAAAACAACATCAGCAATCAATGTTCAATTTTTTATCGAAAAAAACCTTTAAATGCTTTTAGAAATTTCTTTTACTCTTTCAAAAACTATGACAAAAAGGTTTAGTAACAAGCATCAAGCTGAATGGATTATACTTGCTGAGTATTTGTAAAAAAATACCCTTTTTTTTTTGCTGGGAAAAACTGTCCACAAAACCAATATGGTTGATTGGTTGTAAAATTGGACATCTTGGGCCGTACAAATCACATCACAGTTCTGAAAAAAAAAACAAGCATTAGAAAAAACAGAGCTTCTTATAATCTTTTTAAAAGTGCTTTTGTATTTTTACACCAATGGGAAACAAAATTTAAATCCAAAATATTTTCCCTTATGATACCTAAACATCCCCGGTTATTCCAAAAATTTCAAACGGTGATGACGTAAAATGCATTCAGAAAACTAAAATGCTAAATAAAAAATTTGACCCGTCAAAATCTTTTTTTTATCCTTTGAACCACAAAACTTGAACATAGGGTCCAGGATTCCACCTTGTGGCACCATAAGTATTTCAGACGCTATCAAATTTTTCCCGTCGGTGGCGCCATTTTTTAAATTTCAAAACAACTGAAGAAAAACCCACCCACCCTTTTCATGCGATTGTCTTTAATTGCATCCAGCCATCCTTGGTATTTTCGACGGGCATTCTGGACTAATTTTTATAAAGATTTTTTAGCTCCCTCCCTCTGCAAACACAAAAAAAATATTTTTTCCCCAAAATACGTTCGCGCGCAAAACCTTACTCCCCCCCTTGCGAACCAGTTTACCCAGTTTGACCCCCCCGTGGCCCAGGGCACCGCCCAGATTTCGGAAATACGGGTTTAATTTTAATTTGGGGTTTTCCAAAAAAAGTTCGGAGATGGTAACGACGGGGAATTTTAAATCGATGTTTTTTAATCAATTTTGGCAGAAAACCGAAAAGGTTCCTTTTAAAGCGGAGCATTTTTCTTTGTGTATCAAATTTTCATTGCGTAAACTTGTTTTCTTTTTGCAGAATTACGCCCAAACATGTCCCCTTTTTTGTCACGGAGCGGCCATTTTTTTTTTACCGTGGTGTTCATTTTTTTGAGCTAAAAATTAAGTCTTTTTCCAAAATTGTAAATTTTGACACAATTCATAAAAATAGAAAGGTTTTTTTCCATAGAAGGACCAAGAACACGAATTTTCATCGAAGATTTTAAAAAATTTACGCTGAAAATCACCATTTTCGCGCCTTTTTGACGAATTCCGTCCTTTTTCAGAGTTTTAAAAACTGCTAACCAAATGATTTGGAACAAAATTTTGCAGCTTATGAGGCCCAGGGAACTGCTTTCTGATTCTAAAGAATATTTTTTAAATCCCGCTTAGAAAATACGAGGTTGAAATTTTTCAACTTTTTCAAATGGCGCACATTTTTATGCCGGATTCGGGCTGCATTCTGACTTTAAAAACATCTATTTCCGATTTGTGTAAATTTTTACAAATTAAAAAGAAACAAGAAAGGGTTTTAGCTTTGAATGAGACCCAAAAACATGTTTTCATTGAGAAATAATAAATATTACGTTTTTAAAATCCTCATTTTCGCGACATTTCGCACGAATTTGAACAATTTTTATGGTAAAAAAATAATATAACCAATGTTTCAGAACAAAATTTTTGCAGCTTCGTTACCCAGCGAACAGCTTCTTTTCCCAAAAAGATATTTTTTACTTCCACGCGTTGCGAAAAGAACTCTCAAATTTTTACAAAAAAATTGCATCTTCTGCCTATGACGTTTTCACAAAAAAGCAAAATAAAATGTTTCTTCCTACTACAAACTTTTCAAAAAAAGAATATTCTTCGCTGCAAAAAATCCCCAACCTTTCATTTTTTTATTCAAATCGTCCAAATTTCCCTAAAAATCCAAAACCAGAGCAAGAGAACTTTGTTCAATCAGTTTGACGCCACGCACTGTCATATGTGTACGCTGTAAAAGACAAGACCGTCCAGTTTTTCGCAGACTTTTCTTTTCACTGTTTTTTTTGGTGCTAAAAAGCCTTTACTCACTAAAAACAAAAAATGCCCGGTAAAAGAACATAATTTTTTAACCTGGCGTTATTAAAAAGCGTTTTTTTATCACAAATGTGACAATCTTTAGATCGAAAGCCCAAACCCTGTTTGGCACAAAAAAGCATGTTTTTAGAAAAATTCTTTTTTTTGACGGGAAATGTTTCAGGGACATTGCTTTCGCCTTTACCCTTTGGGCGTTCGCGCAAAACTGGCGCAAAGTTGACATCAGGGCACCCAGTTTTTTTCTGTAAATCAGAATAGAACATTCTGTGTTTACTGTAGTGTTTTAGAGATAGATCAAGCTTCCCTTTCTGATATAAAAAAAGGGAAGTGGTTATTTTCATTGAAATACAAAAAAAAAAAAAAAAACAAAACAAAACAATGTTTTTAAAAAACACTTTTAAATGTTTAGTTTCAAAAATCGTGTAAGTAATTACAAAAACTTTTCTATCTCCAAATTTCTATGAACATGGTGATCACAAAAATAAAATTTTGAAATTTACGTAATTGATAGCTCCCTCATCATTTTTGGGTTCCGCTTTATATTTCAAGTACAATCCAAATTTGGGTTTTAAAAAAGTGCTCACACCACTCGAGTTCATATCAGAATGATAAGTACTCTGTATTTCCTTTTTCATGTACTCCAGGTAGATAACCCCATATCCAAGTTTTCCTTTTTTTTGCTATGCCTCGACTCACGTACAACACTCTTGCGTCAGAAAACACGTAAGGGACACTCCCAAAAAAATCAAATATTCATGTTGGGATGTTTGAAAAGCAGGCAAAAATTTTCCCCTTCTTGATGTAGGGTGTGAATAATTCCACCAATTTCAACCGAAATTCCAGATTAGTTACTAAAATTTGCTTCGTTAAACACCCTTTTGAGGTTTGGACACGCCCCGCTCTACTGTACTAAAGGAAATTCGACATTGGTTGAAAACGTGAGATTTTCCATCTTGTTTATCATGGGCAATGCCACCTTTTACACTTTATATAGTGCAAAAAATTATAAAAAATTATAAATTCTCCAAAAAATCCCCGCGGCATGCATTTTTTTCCCTTTTAAACTGGGGGCCCCCCCCCAAAAAAAGCAGGAAAATATTTTTTAAAAAAAAAAAAAAACGTCAAAGTAATTTTTTTTTATTATACCCTTCCAAGTAGATTTAACGTTGGTCAAAGTTTATTCCTAAAATATTTGGACCAAAGTTATCCGGAACTCAACACGTTCCAGGTTTACACCCGTATTTCTAACTCCCTCATTTTATTAGACAAAATCGCACAACAAATATCAGCAAAAAGAACCTTTACCCTTTATAAAACAGCCCCGATTTAAAGGGGGGGGGGTCTTTTTAGTCATTTTTTTTTTCTTTTTCCGGACAAAAAACATCTAAAACACCCATTTACCCCAAACATCCTTTTCAATCCGACTTTTTTCAAACCCTTTTTTGGGTTTATAAAACGAATGAGGGTTATGTCAAAATTAAAGTACAATACAAATATTTGGCCTTTCTTTTTTATATCGGGAAAAAACGCCGACAACAATACATTCCGGCCTGTCCATCCTATCGCTTAAGCAATACCTAATTCATGAATAACTTTATCAGTTTTTCTCAATGCCATGTCAAGATGTAATGTTTGAAGTAAGTACGAATTACATTAATACAGTAGTTTTTTTTCACTTCTTGTGCAGTACAAGTTAGATTGCGATGCCTTATGTACCTTACACAAAGTTTTTACATGTACCCAGTTATTCTATAGCAGGCCATGTCATGAGAAAAGACTGGTAATTAGTACTTTTAAAAAAAGGAAGTAAAAGCAGGGTTTTAGAGAAAAATTCACTTTTGAAAGTTCCGCAAATCAAGTTTTTAATTCAAAATCCATTTAAATGTTTTTTAAAAAAGGGGGTCATTCGATTCTTTGGTTTTTTGTCTTCATTGGAAAAAAATAACATCAAATTTAAAAAAAAAGGGAAAAAACATTTCTCGACACTATCGTTTGTCTATCCGGTCAGTTTTTAAAAAGGGTATATTTGGGTGCCCATGAAAAACAAAAATAGTGCTTTGAAACCCCCAAAGGGCCCGGCCAGCCTGGATCCCCGCGTCTGTTCAGGATAATGCGGTTTGCCTTTAAAGCCTATTGCAAAAAGAAACCCAACGAACATATGGCCGACCAACGCGGGATGCAGGGGGTCTGGAAACCATGGGCGGATCCATGCTGGTTTCTCATGGGCCTTTTGTGTTCAAGCGCTGCAAAATGTCATTGCTGTTTTCCCTTTTAAAGCCTCATTTTTCAAAACAGTACCGAATGGGCTGTGGGGGCGTATTTGTATCTATTTCTAAGCTTATATGGGTTTTAATTTCCCCTTCAGTTGCGTATCAATAAACGAAGAATGTGTAATTCAAATTGTTAGAATAGGAAATATCAAAAAATTGGGTTTTCAGGGAAAAGGGAAAAACTATTTGCTTCCAAAGAAAATTAACTTTTTTCAATTTGGGCCCTAAAAGAGAAAAAAAAACAAAATTCTGATCATTTTTCTCAAATTTATTTTAAGCTTTAGTTCTGATTTATTGTCTTCCCTTACTAAAATTTTAAATTTTAAAGTCGTCAGTGCTTTTTCTAGAAAGTTCTAGGATTTTCAGAAAACTGACAACCCGCTAAAGTTTTTAAAATTTCGAATTTAAATATTTTTATATAATATTTACATTGCTGACGCTTTGGATCAAATCCTTCCTCTTCTTCCTCGCCCCTTTCAACTTTTCGTCTTTTAGCTAATAGTACAAAGATCATTGATGGTAAAAAGAACACTTTTAAAACAAGCTGAAATTGTGTTTTTTTGCTCGTCAGCCATGGTTAGTTCGTGTTTAAATACTAAAATATATTAGCTAACAGTTGGTAGGGGTGGTAACACTGCTGAAGAGGGCGTCCTGACCTCTAGTGTCTGTGTATAAATCATGTTCACGTTATCATGATGAATTTAATTACCAGCACTGTTCGCTTACTGACACATTCGAATATAGTCTGACTATGCTGACATTAATGACATCAGCAAGTCATTAGAGTAAAGGTTTTGCGTAATGCTTCGAAGTTGTTCTTATTGGTGTGTATGTCATAATACTGTATTTCAGCTTATTCATTTTGTGGTAATTATAGGGCAATTTTTCAGTTTTTAATCGTTTTAGAAGACCCAAGTCCCCCACCGAGCACTACATCAGGCTCAGGCGGGCAATCTGGGTAAAACCGCTGACCTTCAGCAGGTCAGCTGGATAAATGACTTCTTTGCATGAAGACCCGAACGGGGCTCGAATCCACGGAAGTAATATTAAAATAATAAATTGAAAAGAATAATTCAGATGAGCGTAAATAGCCTTATCGAATGGGTTACAACTTTCAGAGAGAAGTATACTTAACTCCTTATCAATTGGTAGGGAACAATTAAAAAATCCTGTGCATTATTATTGCGTTATAAAGTGAGAACGCACGCTAAATAATTTAGATGGAAAATTTATGTTTTCTTGGAATAGTCTTCTGTCTGCTACACCATAGTACGTAATATAGATTTCTTACATTTTAATTACGTTTTTTATTATTTTCCTTCCAGTTTTGTTAGCATTATATACAATTACATATCAATACAAAACTTATTTATTAGTACAATTCCACAAAGTATTTGTAACGAGGGGCCGGGGAAAGAATCGAAAGCAGCGACCTTAACCATCTTCGTCCCCCGAAAATCTCTTCATCAACCCTTATCATGCTGGACACAACTGATTCTGCCTTTGCGACCAGCGCGTATGTTGGTCTGCACAGTTCGCTATTCAGACAGTATTACTTTTAACAGTTATGGTGCTGTCGAAACTGAAAGATGGACAAGTTCGTTATAGAAATTGAGCAGGTTAAGGGTACACATATTGCTCAAAAGAAGACGAAAACATGAAGTGTGTACAGCCTTGTACTTCCAAACCTTCTAAAAGAACATTAACTAATTCAAGTAAAGAATTCAATTTTATTTTGTAGCAGTATCAGATCGATGTCATAACGCAATTCATACATTGTACACAATTCATACATTCTACTAAAAGGTATGGCTGTACATTATATCCCTTCAAAAGGTCGAAAGGTCAAATGAGTACAAATTTACATTTTCTATATTGTAGTGATAAAAATATCTACCGACATTCTTGAAAAAGGAGTAGAGATGCGAACATTTTTTTAAAGAGGGTCTTCACATTCATGGATGTATAGCGAAAACTCGATTCTTTGGTTTTATTGACTGAAAAGCCATTCCAGTGAAAAAGAGATCATACATTTATATACAATACTTAGAATACTTGTAAAATGATTTTATCATAAATGTGCAGTCACTGGTATTGTTATATAATATAGCGGGATAAAATTATTGTGTTTTATCTGTACAAACTCTCTTACCTTTAGCTATTGAGGAGGATGTAATTTCGTTTATAGGTTTTGCCAGCAGGTGTTTTCAGTGTCAGAATGTTCCATTTCCGCGTGACTGTACCAAAGTCATAGAATGCAGTGCAGACCAGGTGATTTGTTTATATTCGTTTCACAGACTTAAATCCATGAATAGTCTGCAGTTAAGTAAAGTTATAACTGATTTTCTCTTCTTGTATTGTGAAATGTATGAAAATAACAATTTTTCAAAACTGAATATGCTCGTTTATGGTAGCCAGGTAAGTTGTAAAATATCAAAAGCAAAGATAATCTTAGTGACACCATGGAGAAAGTTCATATAAAGACATATACTCTTTCATGTATGTGTCAGAACGTAATTTTCAATACAAGAAGTTTAGCTCATCACAAACTTTCTAATGTAAAATCAGAGAGAATTGAACGCAACAGTTGTGTGTCCTAATAGCGCACTAACAGACCGCAAAAGTTCACTGGGAGTGATTCCCATATTGCTAAACAAAACGTGATTTGCTACTAAACATTTTTATACCTTTTTAGTTTTCTAATTAAGATCTTTCCACGTGAGTGATTAAACATACCAAATATTGAAATAATACATGTTAGGCTGTATCAATTCTGCTAATATATTTCGATTTCAGTATTGTTTTACGGAGCAAGTAGTAACACTGGCTGGAAATGTTGTATTTAACTCTGGCTGTCTTCACCATGCGGTATGAAATATGTCTTATACTAGCAATTAAATCATTTTAAATGTACACAATGCACGCCTTTGAACTGTACTCTACCCTAAAAACAACGCCAATACATTAAAATAGACGAGAATTGAAGGAAGTTTTTTGTTTATGCTATTGCTTTAGTTCATTTTACAGAATGTAAATTTGGTGCTAGTAAAATACTGTTAACAGTATTTGTTGTATATGTCTCTTTCTCCATTACAGATAGTTACGGAACCTTAAATTATTAAATATTAAGTAAAATACAGCAACTATGTTCTTCTGACGTCAATGCTGAGGTGGTGTCCATCCCTCCTTTGCCAGCCGCGGAAAAGCATTAACCTGGCGCTAAATAGAAAGCGCATGGTTCTATGATAATTTTAGCTGCATCTCTTTCTTAGCATACAACGTCAGACAGAAAATATACCAGCTAAACTCATATTTAAGAATACATTTTGTAATCTTACAGCGTATTAATAAATTGTGATATTCAAAAACAGTCCTTTTCTTGACTGCACTTTGTATTGTCATAAATGTAAGGAGAAGAAACAAAATGAATATTTCCAGATAGATGAAAGTATGTCGTAATTTTTAGTTATGGAAAACTAATTAATCAAGTTTATGTTTGTGCACAGAATTACCTCGTTCACTACTATCAGTAAACATGCACAATTCCTAAAGCATCCAACTTTGCCAGCTACAATCACGATAAATTTCCTTTGCTACATTTCCCAATGCTATACCGAGGCGTGGTTAACTTGTCAATAAAAGCTATCCGTTGTACTGTCTGACCCTGATGCTAAATAGAAGTTGTAAAAGGCCACTTACACATTAGGCTTACTTCTCGAAAATAACGTGAATCATTAGTCTTCTGTTATACAAATGATACTGAAATGATTGAACGAGTACAATATTATCAATTGCAGCACTGCTCTCCTACTAGCATGTCGCTAATTGGCAAAAGGTCGGTAAATAGTCGACGTTCCACAGATATAACAACGTGCATTGAATGCTGCAAGGACGATTTTTGCAATAGAAATGGTTGCGGAACAAGCGGTAAATCACTAGAACATGCGTTCATAGATCTACTAAATTTCCTTATTTTTTACAAGTACTGTTGCAGTGCCTGTAAAATATTTCCAAATTAATTAAAAGTTACAGAACTTTGGCCAGACACTTTTTATGTAATTCAACCACTAGTGTGACTATGCCAGTGCACAAGTGTTTTCTACGATATCTTTCAGAAGTTCCTCTCACACAACGAGGTCCATATTGTTTTAACTGTGATGCCTCAACGGACGCCAAAGCTTGCAACAGTGTTACTGTCTGTGATGAAAACGAGGTAACAAAAATGAAACTGATATTGTATATGATATCGCTGTGTTATGTTGTGATACGATATCTTATCATACGTCATTTATGTTATGTAGCTTGTATTTTTGCTGGGTTAGTCAAACCGACACAGTTTCGGTGTTATAGCGACCTTTTCACTAATTGATTACTAGCATAAGTTACTGTAGAGCGGAAATCAATGAATCAAAGCCACTTTTCCTGAACGTAAAATCGAGTTACTGTTACGTGTGTATATATATATATTATATATATTATATAACCCATGTAATGTTGTTTATTTTTTCTTTATAATTTACTTGATCCGGTACAGACTTTTGCATTTTTATATTTCTATTATATATAATTTAGTTAGCTGTTTATACTTTCAGTTGTGTATGTTGTACTCTCCAGTCAAATATGATGACTTGCCACAAACAATCTACAAAGCTCAATGTGAATCACAATCGGTAACATTTGATTCTTAATCATTACTCGTAATAAACTAGAGTCAGAAGATGCCATCTTCAAAGCAAAATACAGCAGAAAACATTTATGATTCATTTTAATATCAATAACAGCCTTGAAACAAAATTTCTTTTGGTTAACAAGCAGGACATACAAGAATTATTCAAAAGTACCAGTGCGCCGCACCATGAGAAAACCAACATAGTGCATTTGCGACCAGCATGGATCAAGACCATCCTCGCAGTCTGATCAGGATCCATGCTGTTCGCCTATGGTTTCTTTAATTGCAATGGGCTTTGAAAGCAAACAGCATGAATCCTGACCAGACTGCGCGGATGGTCTTGATCCATGCTCGTCGCAAATGCACTATGTTGGTTTTCTCATGGTGAGTTTTGATTTAATTTGTAGTTGTTCTTTGCATTGATTCTATGTTTACTTTAAAGCTGAAAAACTAAAAAAAGATGTTTAAACGGCAAGTCGAAACATATCGATAATAACTTCTGATGAAACTTACACAATAAAGGCATAAAATAAGTTAAAGAAGTCAATATCTAACCAAAAGTAAAACAAATCATATATATATATAAGACAGTGTTATGCATTATGATCTTTTTAACTGGAGAAAACGCGGACTGATCAAATTTGACTTTTTCTAACAAACAGTATCTGTGTATATCTAACCCTTAACTTAGATTTGCGACATAGTTTTAAAAGCGTTACACAATCCAAAGTGTGCTCCAATATGTTGTAAAACTGATTTCTGTAACGATCATTGCGGAATGTCATCAAATGATACCATGACGACAGCACATCCACAAACATCCATTCCAACTACGGAGACAACAGAGGTGCTTACGTCTGCTACTACACAAACTAAACATCCAACAGGTAAATCGCATGTTCTTTAATCAGTCAAACATATTTTAAAATTAATCAGCTACAGGCATGTAACCTCTGTATTTTACTGGATTATCCTATATTTTGTAACCTCTGGTTTACTGGATTATCCTATATTTTGTAACCTCTGTTTTACTGGATTATCCTATATTTTGTAACCTCTGTTTTACTGGATTATCCTATATTTTTTAACCTCTTTGTTTTACTGGATAAACCCTATATTTTGTAACCTCTATTTTACTAGATTACCCTATATTTTTAACCTTAGTCTGTGTTTTACTGGATTACCCTATATTTTGTAACCTCTGTGTTTTACTGGATTACCTTATATTTGTAACCTCTGTGTTTTACTGGATTACCCTATATTTGTAACCTCTGTGTTTTACTGGATAAACCCTATATTTTGTATACTGCTAAACGTTTGTAAACTTTGATTAAAATTGCCCTTCGTTCGTAACCTATTATGTAACTCAAAAATAGACAACTGGAATTCATAGAAATACTGTATATTTTTTTTTTAATAAGACTTTGATAGGCTACACCTCTTGGCCACTATATGTTCTTTTGACTGTCATCTAAATTCAGGAAAATTATGTAGATACCACTTAGTCTTTATTTGTTTCTTTCTGTAGGAGCTACAGCTCAATCAACAGTACCTTCCAACAATGCTCAATTTCACTGCGATAGTCACGGACATTACATACATTTACGAGATGCGAATGCACAATTATGTGTTCACATTGTATTTAATCATGCTATATGGGATGACGCTCGTCATGCATGCAGGCAAGAAGGAGGGGATCTTGTTGTCCTGGAAACACACGAAAAGGCGTTGTTAATGAGGAACGAACTTATTGGTATATTTCAAAACTCCAATATATCTCTTTATGATAATATTATGTACAAGTCAGAAATAGACATTTCTTGTTTTATGTAATGATGTTTCCAGTTAACCTAACCGTAAGAAACCTTCACAGGTCATACAGTTAGAATCTGAAACGTCAGAAAACTTAAATTGCCGTAGAATTTTGTTTACTTTAATACTGTCATTTTATAAATACATTTTAGTAAATTCGATTCTTTTTATAACAAAAACACGTGACATTTGTAACACATAAAAAGCGATTGCAATTGAGCTTGAATTTACTTAAATGCGAGTTCCTATAGTTTATGATGTCGTTACTCGGCTCATCGAAGTACTTTTGCTAAAGAGTAAAAGTGATACAGTTGAATCCAATCGAGCAATATCTTATTTTATTGGAACATGAAAAGAAATAAGAAACAAAATTTGATGATGAACTATAAAAAATTAAAATAAACTGATAACATATTCAATATTTAAGGAACTGGTCACAAAGGCTTTTGGATAGGGGCACGAGATTTCAACCGAAACAATCATTTTTTGTGGACGGACCATTACCTTGTAGATGATTCCAAAGCGGACTGGGGACTTACTCAACCTGAACATTTCCACAACGGAGTGAATCAAGACTGCGTTGCCATAATTGGCAATAGTTACCAGTGGCATGATACTGGCTGTGATTATGGTCATTTCGGTTATATTTGTGAACGACAATAAAGATGTTTAACTGTTTAAGTGTCTTTTATATCCTTCATTACAAAAACTTCCCACTTCGGTTTAGAAAACAAGACCACAGCCACAAAAACATTGCCCCAGGAAAAATAGGTGTACGTGTAAATATACATACCGACTGAGTACATACATACACACAAATGAATGCATCATAATAAAACCATATAATAACAAACAAACGCGACACAAACATACATGAAGAAATAACAAGCAGGACATCACATCTATCAATGTCAAGAATGTTCTTGTGGAGTTAAAGCTATCTGACAGGTGCCAAAACCTCACTCTTTAACCTGCATCATACCCCTATATTATAAGACAATTAGTAGGCGGTGGAAATTTGTCAACTAAAAGACGATTATTTAAAGTGATCTCTAAAGAATAAGTTAAAACCTACATAATCTGACAAGGTAAAATATATTGAGAAAGCTACTGCTGGAAAGAAAATAATTTCTGCTACCTATGTCTATGCGTCAAAGTACGGGACAAATATCTGGAAATATGAGAAAATCAAAGAAAGCAATTTAAGGACTGTTAGATGCATTACTGAAATATAATGTATAGCAAGTTACCTAGATAGATTACTCTTCTATTGCACTGATATAACACGGAGAGGATTAGGGTTGACAACGGTGTTCAATAAACAATTTCACTCGATATATACATATTGTTTCCCTCGCGTTTGGAGGGTTTAAGGTCAGTTTCTACAGTTAGATAGAACCTCTCACCCCAAATGAATCACATAGACAAGTAATATGTTTCTTGATTCTTAACCCAGTTAAAAGATCAGTCCAAATTCAAATAGAAATAGGAAGCCAGTTAAATCCAAACAAAATGAAAAACCCATCAGCCCTAAATCTGCAGGTGGACACAATAAAATGAATAAACATTCAAATCAGTCTTCACTACCAAAACAGCAGCAGCAAAAAACTCAACAACCCTGGGCAGCATGCATGAAAGACAGGAGAACATACACAGATGCCACAAAACAGGGAATGACCACAACCAACCAAATTCAGATTCAATCAACACCTTGATCAAATTTCTTCAAAACGTCCAAGGAACCGCCGTTTTGTGCGAGTCACAAACAAACGCAAATGGAAGCAACTAAAGAACATAAAACAAGAAATCCAGAGAGGTAAAACTACTGTTACAAATTTGTCAAACAGAATGCTAACTGATAATGACTACATACTTTTAGGGAAAGGACTTACTTTCTGCCCTAAAATAAAATGTCATGACAAAGTCAAATTATCTGAAGAAATATTTTGCATTACCCGCAGACTTAATCTTAAAGAATATTTCTACCAAGAACATGATCAAGATGCAACATCAGATGAGAGTAGCACAAAAAATACTCCCAAAAGCCTTCCTTTAGTAAGAAAACTTCATCATTCTCTCCAAAAGGTGGTCGTGATCAGTATTTCGATATGTATGTTGAGGCAGTTACTCAAGAAATTATAAACTCTGCACTTAATAAAAAGAGGTATACCAATATCAGCAAAGATGAACTTCAAAGCCTAAGAAACCTTACACAGGATAGTACTATTATTATAAAGAAAGCAGACAAGTCTGGAACTATAATAATAATGAATCGTACAGACTATGAAAGCGAGGTAAATAGACGGCTGAAAAAATGACAGGTATTATGAAAGAGTTGATGCATGTATTTCAGAGACAGTTAAAAGTAATGTTTTAAGTGTGTTGATAATATTAGTAAAACAGAATTCTCCACCGCGGATGAATTTGACACTATTCCGGTAAATATTAGAATCCCACAGTTTTATATTTTGCCTAAAACTCACAAAAAAAACCTGATGAAAATCTGCCACTTTGATTTCCAGGTAGGCCTATTGTATCAGCCTGTAACTCTTGCACAGATAACATATCTAAATATGTTGATTTTATACTTAAACCTCATATGCAGTCCCTGCCTTCTTACTTTAAGAACAGAACAGAACAGAACAGAACAGAACATATATTTTATTAGACTTGTACATAGTACATCGTCATAATCAAATACACATAGTGTATACAATAATAATAAAAAGCAAAAATCAAATCACGTGTTACAAGACAAATTATTTATACATAATATCAATTAATATATGCAGAGGATGAACATAAATTATGTTTCAACATTTATTAAAGAACGTCTAACAGTTGATGCGACGTTAAGATACCTTGCTAAATTTCTTAATATAGTCTTATTTGTACTTTCCATTAGTTCTATAAACTTAAACATAGATGGTCTATGGTAATAATATTTCTTAATATACTTCTTTCTAAGATCAGCAAAACAAGGAAAGATACAAATAAAATGAAACTCGACTTCAATATCACGAGAATTACAACATAAACAATATCTTTCATTTCTTACTATTCTGTTTCTGCCAAAACGGCCAGTTTGGATTCTAATCGAATGAGACGATAGTCGAAGCTGCGATAAATGTAGTCTAGAGCCATAATTTAATACATCTAAATAATCTTCATTGTTAAATTGCTTCTTAAAATACTTATATGTTTCCAGAACAGGACTACTTTCAACAGACACGTGCCACTGCTGAATAAAACAATCAATAACACGCTGTTTAAACAAAGACTGAAACACCTGAACATTTAAATTGTTATGATCATAAAAACATACGTGAAACCATATTCATTCAATAAGTTCTTAACTTTCGATACCCAGTTAATACGGCCTTTTTCACAATCCTCAAATCCTTGCTTATACATTGTTTGTAATAAAATGTTATCAGTCTTTATTAATTTACACCAGTACTATATGAAGTTCACCATATACCCCGGCGGTACAAGTATTTTGCCTAACTTTAATTATTATTATTATTATACCAGATTTATATAGCGCCCTTTTCATGATCAATTTCACGTTCAAAGGCGCTTTACATAGTTCAAATGCAGCCACACAGGGCGCATAAATTCATCCTCTACTAGTACAGACACAGAGCGATCTGACCAGAGGGACAGAGTGAGACAAAGCCCCCACGACAGAGAGATCAGAAATCAGATACAGGCTTGTCCGGCTAACTTAGCCTAGCTCGTTGCGAATAGACAGCCTGGTTCTTTAACATGCGCAGTGTATAGCACTGATACACGCAAGGATTGCCTGGGTTCCTGACCAGTACACCTCTAGTTGGGTGGGAAACACTGAAAAGCGTTTTCCCAAAATTCCCGAGTAGCTTTAAGTAGTCTCTTGCAAAATTTTAAGTGAACTCTTTCTATTGGTTTGGATTTGGAAAATCCCCATATTTCGGCGCCGTAGCAAAGAATTGATCCTTCAAAAGCATCAAACAATTGACATAGTATTTTAGGTTTAATTCTAATCTTACTACAGTTGAATAGCAAAGTATTGAGAGCTTTTAAAGCTTTACCGGTTAAATGTTCCTGATTCAACGAAAAGTTGCCAGTATGATTAAATACTGTTCCAAGATAGTTAAAATCATTGGCAACTTGGATAACATAACCATTATAGGACCAGCATTCATTTGGAAGTAAACCTCCTCTTTTTCTAAAAACCACGATTTTGGTTTTGTCAGAATTAACTTCTAAGCCCCAAGTAGTGCAGTAAGTGTATAAAAGGTCTAAACTATGTTGCAGGTCTTCCGGGCTGTTGCCTAAAATGGTCATGGTAGCAATTTGACGCACACAAGATTGCATAATTATGTGGACTGTATGTATATACACTGTATGTATACAGTATAGTAACAAAAAACAAAGTCCCATAACTAGGCAGAATATTTATCTAAAAGAATGTAACATGCACCATGCACAACTAGGGTTTGTACTGATCACTGGTGTGAAGATTCATTAAATTGTGCGCAAGGGTTTGGTAGATTAGGCATGCACAAGACTGCATATGCAGACTGTATGTACATAGTATGTTAACAAGAAACAAAGTCCCATAACTCTGCAATTTTTGGTTACTCTTGATGTTAGTTCCCTTTATGCTAACATTCCAGACGATGAAGGTATTCAGGCTTGTAAATATTTTCTTGAGAAAAATAACCATATTGGCAAAATGTCTATTGACAGCATCTGTTGTTTAATTGAAACTGTATTGAAAAACAATCTTTTTCAAATTGATTATCAATACTACTTACAAAGAATGGGTACTGCCATGGGTAGTCCTATGGCTCCTGCTTATGCCTCATTATTCATGGGGAAATTTGAAAATGATTTCCTAAGTTTATGTAGCTTGAATCCTTCTCTGTGGTATCGCCTTATGGATGACATTTTTATGATTGGATAAATTACATGAATTTCTGGAAAATATTAACAATATTCATCCTCATATCAAGTTTACTTATAATATTTCTGAAACATGTGTTTCATTTTTGGATGTTAATGTTACTTTTGATAAACAAAATCATCTTAAAACCAGTGTTCATGTAAAATCTTCAAATGTTCACCAATATGTACATTATAATTCATGTCATCCTAAACCATGCAAGGACAATATTCCATACAGCCAGGCTAAAAGATACAGACGTATTTATTCTGGTGATAATGAATTTAAGGAAGAACTGCAGTACTTATTCCTTGACAGAAATATCCTAAAAAGATTGTTGATAAAGCACTGAATGAGATAATGTGTGTAACACAAAGTGATGCTTTTATCAAAAATAAGAGAGACTACAATAATGTTATACCATTTGTTATAGAGTACAATCCGTCATTACCTAATATAGGTAACATAATTAATAAGTACTGGGATTTGTTACGTCTGCTGTTGAAGAACTGTATAAATGCAAGCCAGTTATGGCATTCAGACGTCCTAGAAATCTTAAAGATACATTAGTTAAAACAAAATATTTGTCTACTAATACATATCCACATTTCAAGTCTAGTAAATGTAACAGACCAAGATGTACACATTGTTCTACAATTTGTGAATGTGACATTTTTTGTAGTTCACAACATTGTACTTCTTACAAAACGTAGATTGTACTAGTAACAATTAAGAAATAATTTATAGCAAAAGAGTGTTTTAACACTATTTATGCACGATTGGCGGTTAAACGTCGGGCGTAATAATTTCACGAGGGCGCAGCCCGAGGGAAATTATTTGTACGACGTATTACCGCCCGAGTGTATAAATAGTGTTAAAACACGGTTTTGCTATAAATTATTTCCTTTCTAATATGGCCTTAATCTAAAATAGTAGATAAAATATAGTAGCGCTCTTTCTTGGTCGCAACAAAAACATTGACGTCACCGAACGTTAACGTGACCTCATTCTAGCGTAAGCGTGTTTTAACAGAGACAAGTATATTAGAATGTTATGCATTTAATAACTTGTAGAAAATGTGATGTACAGTATATTGGTGAAACTTGCCAGCAAGCTTCTCGCCGTATGAATAGCCATATATTTAATATCAACAATTTTGTTGATCCAGATTTTTCAACTAATGTAGCTATTCATTTCAATAGTGCTTGCCATAGTATTTCTGATTTTAGTTTTATGCCTATTGACTGTGTTAATGATAAAATTGACAGGCATCTGAAGGAAACCTTTGTGATGCGCGAATTCGGTACTGTATATCCACAGGGCCTCAATGCAAAGACTATGTATAATATATAGTAACTCTTTTGACATTGTATTAATTACTCCAAATAATTATTTGAGCTGTTTCATGCATATGTTACATTATTTCAGTTATTACTGGTACTTTTATATTGTTTGCTTTTATGGCAGTCCTTATCAGTATTGAATCTTATTGATCCTGACTTGCTTTGTAGACATACTTTTGTGCACACTATTTAACTATTGATTTGTTTTCAAATTTTCTATTTTTATTTATTTTATTATTTTTTAAAGTAAATTTATGATAGTAATAATACCATTAATAGATGGTACTTATTTACTTTAATATTGTTCTTACAACTATAGGTTCTGTTGCTGTTTTTCTGAACTATATATATATATAATTCAATTAGTGCGCCAAACGTAACGTCATGTTAACGGACGTCATGACGTCATACATATGTTTGTATACATTGTATGTTTGCCTGAAGACGTATTTTGAAACGAAACGCGTTGGAAACTTCAGTTGTCTTCTTTTTTAACCATATAGACAAGTAAAAGTAACCACAGGAACACACATTATATAAAACAAATATACTCATGTAAGGCAGCATTAAGGGCAAGGATAGACGAAGCAGGACAATGTGGCTTATACCAGAATAACTGCAAAAAGTCATATATATTTTTACGATAGCATACTATAAAAATTTATCCTCACTCATATAAGATATAGCACAATATCGGCCTGCCTAATAAACTTTGCTTTATCTAGTCAGTGTCAAGATATCACTTTTGCGGAAACTTTTGAAACCACTTATTTTATCAAAATTTTGCATTTAAATCATTAACATTGTATTGGAAATGTCTCAACTCAGAAAATGAGTGGTCAAATCAAAGGTTTTTATCCTGAAACAAAAACGTTATTGCTATTTTTCACTTTTACAGCACTTCAGTCGGAAATTTTGAAAACAATTTTTTTCCGAATTTTTCATTGAAATTGTTATCATTGTATTGGAAATGTTCTAACTATGAAAATAAGTGGTAAAATCAAAAGTTTTTATCCAGAAACAAAAAGGTTATTGCATTTTTTCAATTTTCCACAAAAACTGAATTACACTAGCAAACGTCATATTATAGGACGTCAAGTCTGCACGATGTTGCTCTTTCCAACGACTTTTTCCCAATTTTCTGAACAGGTAGGACAAATAGAATATTAGATTACTGTCTGAAAAATTTAAATTTATTAGGCTCGTCTACGAAAAAATAATAGGCTCGGCAGAGCCTCGCCTAATATATTTTCTTCAACTCGCCTAATAAATTTGAATTTATCAGACAGTAACCTAATATTCTCTATATCTAGTTTCTCTCCATAAGTATCAGGAAATCGTATAATAAATTTTCTACTATCAATCTTTACGTTAATTGATTAAAACAGCCAAAAAGAGAATTACTGGTTCCATTTTTTGTCACGTATTTCGTATAGCACGGCCCCAGGGAGCGAAAGCCAGACCTCCCGCGGATGATATACCACTGGGCTACAAAATAAAGTGGTCGAAATTTCCGATTGACTGGTATTTTTTTCCATTTTTCTGTTGTTCTCCATTTTGCAGCTGTAAATATTCAAACATGACCTCTAACGGCAATTTTTCAGCAGAGCGCAAAATGACGTACTGGACAGGGTTTGTAAATAGCGTTTTTATATACAACAAAAATACGGCAAAGTTCTTTATTTTCAAGTTTGTATTAAAATGATCTCTCCAATGATATATAATTTGTCAAGTTTATTTCGACGTCACATCGGAGGCAAACGATTTATGAACACAAAACACGCAAAACTGACGTCGAGTTTCACCCAAAATTTTGCGTAAAGACGCCCATATTTAAGAAACTGCCGGATAGTTTTTTGAATAAATTTGAACAAGCGTGCAAAATTTCAATCGCTATCGATTCCGTAAAAGAAAAATGGGGGTCACCGTTTTAGATTTTGCTCTATTTCCCGTGGCGCTTTAATACATATTTCGTAAATTTCCATTAGTTTAAATTCAGTTTCTGTTTCTGTTGGTGGATATAATGAAATATTATCACAATAATGATAAAATGAAGACGTTATTTCATGGATGAATGTTTTTGAGAAAATGTTCTGTACACGACAAACAGACAGATTTTATTATTATAGACAACAACTTTGCCTAAGTGTCTGTGCAAAGTGTATTAAGGTATAGGTCCATGTTTCGGAGAAAAAAGTTCGAATGTCATCAAATCATAGAAAGAAAGCATTGTTTTACATGAAAATTTAACAGCATATAAAACATTTATATTGTTCTACAAAACTATTGTCAATTTACTGATATATGTATTGAATTCCGGAAAGGGACTGCATGAAGGGGCCACACTTCTAGACAGTTCAGCGGCTTTAAAAAACTCACCATTTTTAAAAGCTGTTACACGTCTTCATTTTGATGCATTTGCAACATCGTGCGAGTGTTTAAATTTTACATAACTAGGTAAAACATCGTTTTTGACTATTGTTTACATTTATTTCTTTACAAATGACATTCTTATTTAAAGGGGGACACCTCATTAAGAATATTTTAAGTATCCAACTCTATTGGACAGAACAGTAAAACATGTATTGGACAGATAAATTGTTTGTCAAGATGCTGTTCATTTACTAAAAAATCTGTTGTTTTGTGATATACTGCTAAACCTTAACAGTTCTTTCTGAAATGAAAGAATGTTACGTTTTTTTTTAAGTTTGTCTATTTTGTTTATTCGCCGTGTTAATTTTTGAAATGCATGGATATATAATTCAATGGAACACCAGCACGTGAATACCAAACTACAATAATAACTAGAAATGTGTCCATGGGACACAGATGCCCCCACTACATGACATTAGTCAGGGGCCAGAACTCCTACAATACTGAATGAATCCGGATGCGAAACCCCAGGTGCACAACTACACATGCTGACCAACATTCCTGTAAACTTTGGTGATTCTAGGTCAAATACTTTTGGGGCTATGCGCGACACAACATTAAAATGACCAATTTTTTACTAAGTCAGGGGCCATAACTCCTACATGACTGGATGAATCCGGACGTGAAACCCCAGGTGCACAACTACACATGCTGACCAACATGCCTGTAAAGTTTTGCGACTCTAGGTCATATACTTTTGGAGCTAGGCACGACACAACATTAAAATGGCCAATTTTTACAAAGTCAGCGGCCATAACTGCTACATGACTGAATGAATCCGGACGCGAAACCCCAGGTGCACAACTACACACGCTGACCAACATTCCTGTAAACTTTGGTGATTCTAGGTCAAATACTTTTGGAGCTATGCGCGACACAACATTAAAATGACCAATTTTTTACTAAGTCAGGGGCCATAACTCCTACATGTCTGGATTAATCCGGACGCGAAACCCCAGGTGCACAACTACACATGCTGACCAACATGCCTGTAAAGTTTTGTGACTCTAGGTCATATACTTTTGGAGCTAGGCACGACACAACATTAAAATGACCAATTTTTACAAAGTCAGGGGCCATAACTTCTACATGACTGAATGAATCCGGACGCGATACCCCAGGTGCACAACTACACATGCTGACCAACATTCCTGTAAAGTTTTGTGACTCTAAGTCAAATACTTTCAGAGCTACGCGCGACACAACATTTTCGGAAGGACGGACGGAAGGACGGAAGGACGGACGGACAAGAGCAAATATATATGCCCCCCCCCCCCCCCCCCCCCCCCCCCCCAAAGTGGGGGCATAAAAATGGTCTGAGTTCGAACTGTAGTATTTTGAAGAGTGTGCAGTTACCTATTCCATCCTTACATAGAAACAGTTAACAGTAATTTAGATTACGCACACAATAATCTAATGATGAGAGAAAGGGATCTGTCCCATAAGTTTGTTCAACACGTTTAAGGTGTTATGAATCACGTGTACCTCCAACACGTTCACACTGCATAGTTTCGCTCGTGGTACTTGACGCGCAGATACATTGATCCGTGACTATCAGCGGAAGTGTCAACAGAACAGTTTGCAGCAAGTTTGAAAATGCATACGTGCTATCTTTTATTTGAAGAGAATGGTAATAAAACGATTTTAAACTTTTTATTAATACTGAGTACTTTTTTTTTCTTTTTCAAATTTATTCATAAAACAGCATGTTTATTGACAAAGTCCACAATATTACACAAGTGAAGTTCACAATATAACATACAAATGTGTAAGATTAGTAATATAGAAGATGTTTTATGTTTCAAACAAAGTGATAAGCATTACATATAATTTCTTTAGCAATAATATTCTAATGCATTCAGAAATTTATTAAGAAATAGTAACTTATAATCTTTATTTCTTGACAAATATTTAACCACAGTTAATATATCAGTGTGCAATATTTCGATCATATTAATAAATTTCTTTCTTCGTTCGCTGAAGAGATACGTCTTGTAAATACAGTATGTTATTATACTGAGAACTTTAAAAAAAATACTTGTTTTGTTAATATATCCCGACAAAAAATGTCACAAACTACACCGAGACTTAAGTTCGTACATGTGATCCCGACAAAAACTGATAAACGTCTGCTGGAAATTATGCAGTAAATTGAATAAATTACTCACAAAACGTGAGCATGGCTTTATTTATTAATATATTTATTAATTTAATTTTATACTACAGTCATGTTTTACAAAGTCTCCATTTTATTTTCTGGCCACATTTGCTTAATTAAACTATCTACTGTGCACATGCATTCAATACCTTTAAGAACTGGTATTTGTATGGTTTGAACCTACGTCTCCTGAGAGACGCAAACTTTTATCGGTATAGTCTAAAAAATTTAGAAGACGATCTTAACTTTTATGGTTTGACAGGACATTAAAATGACCAATTTTTTACTAAGTCAGGGGCCATAACTCCTACACGACTGAATGAATCCGGACGCGAAACCCCAGGTGCACAACTACACATGCTGACCAACATTCCTGTAAAGTTTTGTGGCTCTACGTCAAAATCTTTTGGAGCTAGGCGCGACACAACACTAAAATGACCAATATTTACAAAGTCAGGGGCCATAACTCCTACACGACTGAATGAATCCGGACGCGAAACCCCAGGTGCACAACTACACATGCTGACCAATATTCCTGTAAAGTTTTGTGACTCTACGTCAAATACTTTTGGAGCTAGGCGGGACACAACATTCTCGGAAGGACGGACGGAAGGACGGAAGGACAAGAGCAAATCTATATGCCCCCACCACTCATTGCATCTGGTCTTTGTCACACGAACTGGCCAACTGCACTTCCGGCGAGGAAGTTCGAACTTTTGCCTGTTTCCTCTCCAGCTACCGGCTTGTGCACACAAGTCACGTGCAGTATTATTTTCTATAACGGTTCCTTTTGTCACTATCATGCGTTCGACAGAATACCAAAGGGAGATAAAAATACACTGACATGGGAAGATCCAGTACCGGCATGAATCATACCTGGAAATTACCGGTTCCGTGAACATAAATTTAAAACGAAGTCTTAGATCAAGTAATAGAATCACTTAAAGATTGACTATAAACATTTTATTTAGAACTAAAGCATGATTTGTGTATCAATGCTAATGTTTTAGCATTTTGACAAATATTGTTAATGTTCTCAAATTTAAATAAGGTTTGTTTAAGAATTGAAGCTGTAACTACAAATAAAAAATCAGCGTAAGCCCGGTGAATACGACTTTTGGCTAGAATGCACTTTACCGATACGCATTTCCTATTTCAATAAACGGACCGTTTGTATTCCTGTGTCATATATAGGAGAGAATTTTCTTGAAAACATTCATTTATTTCAAGACTTTCATGAAATAATATCTTCGTTTTATCATTATTGGAATTTAATATCATTATATCCACCAATAGAAACAGAAACTGAATTTAAACTAAAGGGAATTTACGAAATAAGTATAAACACGTTGTTATTTTTACTGGGGGTAGGGGAAGCGCCACGGGAAATAGAGCAAAATCTAAAACGATGACCCCCATTTTTCTTTTACGGAATCGATAGCGATTGAAATTTTGTACGCTTGTTCAAATTTATTCAAAAAAACTATCCGGCAGTTTCTTAAATATGGGCGTCTTCACGCAAAATTTTGGGTGAAACTCGACGTCAGTTCTGCGTGTTTTGCGTTTATAAAATACAAACTTGAAAATAAAGAATTTTTGCCGTATTTTTGTTGTATATAAAAACGCTATTTAAAAAACCTGTCCAGTACGTCATTTTGCGTTCTGCTGAAACAATGACGTTAGTGGTAATGTTTGAAGATTTACAGCTGCAAAATGGAGAATAACAGAAAACTGGAAAAAATACCAGTCAATCGGAAATATCGTCAACTTTAATTTGGCAAAACTTCATAACAGTCCGTTGAAAATCGTTAGGTGGCGCATATTACCTTAAACGAATTATCGAAACGTGCCAAAACAAAGACAAAATACAGTGGTAATTGTAGCTACATTCCAAGAACACAGTCCTCCAAAACAAAAGCCTATAGCTGTGTTTGTATGTTTGAACTAACGATAGAAATATCTACAAGGAAAACAAATAGGAAAATAAGGACAAAAACAATTTAAGAAACACTGAGTACAATACCAGTCAATCATGTTCATGTTATCTTCGAAATCTTGATGAACGACATTTTTCGTCCCAGATTTACATGTACAGTCATTTAGTTTGGCTATCAATGCGCGATATTTTTGTTATGTCGTATACAGTATACTTGACATTAATCTCATTTAAAATGCGATTAAAGCATTAAGAAAACATATGCGAGATACTTTAAGTAAATTTATAGCATGACAAAAGAAAACACGGCTTACAGATGTATAATATTATGTGATTATGGTAAGAAACATATATATAAATGTGCTATAAATGACATTGAAGCCTTGTGTTCAAACTTTCAAGATAGTAGTGTAGAGCAAGAGGTGATTCCTTATCATTCCATAGCGACAATGCATGCCATTATAACTTTGTATATATTCAGTTGCGCAATTATTCGAAAGAAAAGAATTTCACTCATTAAAATAAATGTCTTATATTTTTATTCTTGGAATATTCTTCTGTCTGCTTAACCGCCGTACGTACTGTGGATTATTTCCTCATTTATTATATTTCAATTCAATTTCTTTTAGCAATATTATATCAGATCATGCCATTGAAAATAACTCCATTTAAATGCATTTATATGATATTTTCAGAACTATTGATATATACAGATTATAATATTAAAAAACAAAAAGTTCCGAACAAAAATGATGAAAAGTCCAGTCAGATAGAATACTTCTGTTCAGAGTTTTGGATTCTTGCCCATTTCAAGAAACTTTGGATATATCTTCATTATTGTCATTTTTATTATTATTCTCTTCGCTCAAACTCATCGTCAGGTCCCGGCAAAATTCCAATATAATGTATATTGTTTCAAGCTCGAACTTGCGATTACTCGAACTGATTTTGCCTGTCCTGTCGTGTTCAAGCGATGTTTTTTTTTCTGTAAATGTGTAATATAGGATCGCATACCTGAGTAAAAACTCTACCTTTTTGCAAACGTTAATCAGTAAGTACTACAAGAAACGTTATACATTTGATTATTGTAAAAAATGATTTTGAATTTCTGTAACGTTAACCACTATATAAAACTGTAGATATATTAATAGGTGATGCCATTCGTTGTTTTGAATGTCAGTATGTTCCATTTCCACGTGACTGTACAAAAGTCATAGAATGCGGAGTCGACGAGGTGATCGTTTATTGCATAGATACATTCCATCAATAATCTGCAGTGAATTCTTATGAAAATAAAGTGGTAGTTATTTATAATAAACTACTCAGGTTGGTGAAAAAAGTTATAAAGCCACATAAATAGCAAGCATTATTTCAGTGCTACAGCTGAGCTCGAACCATAATTGATTTAGAAAAATTGATATTAATTTAAACATTTTAGGAGTTGAATCTCGATATCTCAAACTCACTTATCTAAAATTCCGGCTATTTCGAAGACATTTTCAAGTTTCGTCCCGAAAACACGTGACTGTGCAAAATATCATTTTAAGTCGAACTTCGGTTATCTCGCAGTAAAACGACCGCTCCCTTGGAATGTCAGATACCGTGTTTCAACAGTTTATAATTTTGAATTAAGCACAAGTTAATTTTCACGTTTCAGTATTGTTTCACAGAGCAATTAGTAACCACTGGTGGTAATGTTGTTTTTAACACTGGATGTCTTAACAATACGGTATGCATACGTCCTTTACAAACTATTGAAATGGAAATTATATAAAGATGTAAAATAATAACTGCAATGATGTTTATACTATTTTGTATACTAGATATGACCAAAACAAACTGCGTACTGTTCATTTTACATCAATATCTTGACTAACACAGTGTGTACCTATTCAATACAATACTATACAATGATACAAAAGATAAATACTGCACTGAATTGTTTTTACTGCTTTTAGATTATATTTCAAATCAAAGAACTTTTTCCAGTTCAGCATGTATGACGATTATGTTAGAGATGTTATGATTGTCTAGTAGAAAATGACGACCCTTACAGTATTTCATTGTTGGTATATTGTCATGTACATCTATTTTGAGTCAATTAAGCTGGGTAGTTGAATTGAAATTTGTTTAATATGTCCATACAAAGCATTTGTCAATTCAAAACATTTCATACACAATAATTCATTAGAATATACATCAGTTAGTACAATTACTCAACTGCTTATGATTAATTGATTGTAGCGTTGCTCTCCTAGTGGCACATCGCTGATTGGGAAAAGGTCGAAAAATCAAAGTCCTTCTGGCATCAAAACATGCATGGAATGCTGCAAGAACGATTTTTGCAACAAGATTGGTTGTGGAACCAGCGGTAAATTACTAGGGAAAGCATCTATTAGATAAAGCACATATTTCATTTTTCAGTATTTTAATAATATTCTACATTGATTTACATGTACCATTAAAATGCTTATAAATAATTCTAAATTATTTTGAAGTACGAAATCGTGGCCAAACAATTACCCGTTACAAAAGCTTCTTTAACAGTACCATTAACTTGATACCTTAATGGATCATAAAGTATATTAAGTCTATCTCTATGCTACTGTGAATCCAGTGTTAGGATTCGCAGGAGAATGTGTTGCACAGTTCATTACCTTTCATAAACAGACTCAATTTATTTTAGTCTGCTATTATTTTGATCGAGTTCTATATTGAACTTCTTTAACGTTTTAGTACATTCTCATCAGCAGCCAACGTGTGACAGTCGTAACCTTATGTTGTTCAATGTTCTTGATAATTATGAGGGTCATCCAATGCATCTCTTTGGAAGAATACAGCTTAAGCCCAAGACTAACAAAGTCTGTTGAGATCAAATAATCTGTAATAATATTAGTTTCTTCATACTGACACTGATATTTTCTCGGAAAAAAAAAAACATTTTCTCTCTAGGCTCATCTCAACAGAGACAGTGGCAAGAGATATTGTAAATTTTTTCAGAAAGTGGTATCAGAGAGTATTGATTTTATGGCCAAGTGCTTTACATTTAATGACTCTAACGACTGATGCCAGTCTACTTAAGCCCGTATTAGAGGATGCAAGGTATGTCGCACATTTCATGACGTCTTGTGATCAAACCGAGACTGCTTCCATTGAATTTTCAGACAGACGTTTTATGATATGTTTCAGAAATTCCTCTCACACAACGAGGTCCATACTGTTTTAACTGTGATGTTGCAGTTGATCCTAAAGCTTGCAATGATGTTACTATCTGTGGTAAAAACGAGGTAACAACCATTAATGCGTATTAATCATATTTTTATACTCGTAAACGATAGTCCAGTGTAGTGTAATAGTACATATGTTATGAACTGTTATCTTTTTTAAAGTCTTCTTAGGCTAGGCTATGACAGAGGTTAGGTGATATTTCAGCTAATTGATTATTCATACAAGTTACTACATAAGTCAGTTGTTTACGTCAGTCAATCCTTACAACAGAAAACCAGTCAATCAAATAAAATCATATTTATTGACATGAAATAAGTCGCACTACCATTGATATTGAACGTCAGAGTTTAAACTCGAAGACGTTTGATTTATTCAAATATGTTAAATATGTTAAATTTCATATTGAGAATTTTGCCATATCGTGAATATTGTATGTGTCCGCTTTGATAATCTATGATAACCGGCTGTTTCTATTTATACATTGCAGTTGTGTATGTTGTACTCTCTACTTCAATATGATGGTTTTCCGCAAACAATCTACAAAGGTCAATGTGTAACACAACAGGTAATATCTAATTACTACATCCACCATATCATACCTTACAAATGTTGCTGCTAATGCTTATAAATCATTCACTAAACCAACTATTGAAAGTAAACTAACCCCGACTTTGTTTATACTGCCAGTCTAACACATGCGTCGTGCTTTCATCCAGGGATTGTTATAGCTAGGTCATTTTATGGCGTATATTATGCGTATGTCAAGACTGATTCGTGACAACAACGACAAAAAATCTTGAATCTCCGCGATTTGCTATTATCCAATTTTTGACCACCTTCTGTGACTTGTTAAGTTGTGGTAGTAGATAATCGCGGGCTACCTTGTGTTAAATAGTTTTCATGAGCATACGAGCAATGGGTAAACGTTCCTGGTTGTTTACAATATACATTGTATGTGTGTATGAACTATATGATGAATATTATTACAATGTATAGTAATTTGTAAAAATATGTTTTGTAGTATATCTTTGGTATCATATTGTTAAAATGACGCTAATATATAACAAAATATGGGTCTTATAAAGGAGTGTGGAGGCCATGAATTGTCGCTCCATACTTGGCCAGTGTTGTTATTATAATTTAAAGAAGCATGGATTCTATTTAAAACATAGATAACATAGTTGCTCTTATGCCGATGCTACGGGGTTTGGGAAGTGTTGCGCATTTAATTACCTCTCATGAACAATGTCAAGCCGAGATTGCTATTATGCTCCTTTGCGTCCGGTGTTTCAAGTGATGTTTTTTATATATTTGATTTGGTACCTCAAAGTTGGCAGCAGGACAAATTCCACATAAACGGAAATATCAAAAGAAATGCATTATCGGCATTTTATATTATCATCAGCTAATATCAGAAGGACTAGTAAATTGTTTAATTACAGATGATAACACAGTATAAAAACTAGAATGCTTTACTAGAAAAAATATTTAAAAAAAAATATTACTTATTCCAGTAATGTGTAACTCACCTTGAAAAGTCAAAAGAAGTACATTTTTACTGATCATTAAATTGATATATGGCAATGTTATGTAGACGAAAAACTAAAACAAATATTTGATGGATGATGTTGCTTTTCTCACTGACTAAAATACAATTTTATATAGTTTACCCCTACTTTAGGTATGTGACGTAGTGTCAAAAGCGTTAAGCAGTCGCAAGTGTGCTCCCATGTGTTGTAAAACAGATCTGTGTAACGACCATTGTGGTATTTCTTCAAATATTACCACGACATCAAAGATGCTTACTACTCATACAACACGGACAAAACATCCAGCTGTAGATATGTCAACACAATCAATTTTCACAACTCAAGGTACATTGTCATGTAGTCTTAGGTCGATCATACATAATAAGAAACATATCACTAACAACCAGCTAACTTCACTGGGTTTAACGATGTCCCTTATTTTATACACTTATTGTATGGCCGGTCAATAACTAGACCTATTGTCAGATGTTCAATGGTGTTTTATTGCATGACATCAAAAATAAATATTCATATTTTTTCTTCAAGTTTTGACTTTAGTCCAGCGAATGTGTTGTTGTTGTTGTTGTTTTTCGTTTGATTTAATGTCATACCGACAGAATTATAGGTCAGATAGCGACTTTCCTCTTTTGATGGTGTATGAAGACTCTAGGTGCCCCACTGGTCATTGCATTGTAGGCACCTCGGTAGAACTACCGACTTATTGTTGAACTGTATACCTGTTTTTATCACAAACAATGGACCAGTGATTTATATAAGGATCATATCATGTTTTTATTTCCGTTTAATGAACATCTTGTCTAATGTTAGAATTTTTCCCTCTGGTTAAAAGCTGTTGAGTTCAATACAAATACAAAACTTTTAAACCAGATTGTATAAATGTTATTTAACCAGATGGTTGTTCTGATTGTGCACGGTGATGTGTTTGTTAAGGCACACGCTACTTATTGGCCTCCAAGTTACTATACATTTAAATTCGAGACAAAGATACAAAGTCCTCACATTTATTTCATTTCTCTAGGAACAATTGATCCAACAACAATACCTACCAACAATGCATACTTTCACTGCGACACACATGGGCCTTACATTCATTTACAGAATGCAAATACACACCTATGCGTTCATATGGTATTAAAACATGCTACTTGGAATGATGCACGTCATGCATGCAAGCAGGAAGGAGGGGATCTTGTTGTCCTAGATACGTATGAAAAGGCCGTGTTAATGAGAAACAAAATTGCGGGTAAAATTTTTAATTCCTTGTTTTATATTATCGTTGTTAATAAAGAAATAAAGGTTCAATTTTGAACAATAACATTCCATGTAATCTAATCATAAATAACATTTTCTGGTTTTCGAAATCTTAAATTAATGCAGAATACCAATAGTACTTTTCATATATAAGCACTTTTACAAAATACGACTGAAGTTTTATATAAAAAGAAATCACTTGACACTGGTAGCAGACCAAAGTTAAGTAATTCATTTAGTTAGTTTATTTTCAATATTCCATCAGGTCAAAAGGTCCACGAGGACATAAAATTCATGATATAGGGCAAATTGTATACAACATTTACTTATTAAATACCTTACTATAAATACTAACAAAACTGCCTAGGACAAAATTATGTAGCACAAGCAAATTAACCGGAATCGAAAGAAAGGCACCATAACTGGTTATTGGCCCGTCATGGATACGTGACGTCATTTTTGACGTCATTTTACTCTGTGACGTCGCGATAAAAATTCGTTAACGTCGATATTTTATATTAAGTCAGAGACCACCAATTCAAAAAAGTACAGGGAACTTACTGGGAATGAGGTAAGTGTATACCTGGGAATAAGGTAACGTCTGTGCGTTCTGATTGGTCAGTCATGTAAACAAACCCAGGAAGTGATTATTTTTTCAATATTGATATTTTTCACTGCATTTACAGTATTTTATTATACATTTTGACAAAATTTGCTACATTCTATGTGTATTGAAAAAAAGTTTTATCAAACGAATTTCTCCCGCCATGTCAGTGATGTAAACAGGGGGTCATCTCATTCACGATAAAATTACTTAAATAAAGTATCAATATTCATATGTTTTTCGTCGATATTTTGGTAGAACTAAGATAGTTCTTGAAAAACTTGTAATTAGATTTACATGTTTCGATGTATGGAAGGCCGTACACGCCATAATGTTACAATGTAAGTCTATGGGAAAACAATTGGTGGTCTCTAACCATTAGTTACTGATTCTAGCAATCGAGACAGTAATTGTGTTTAAGTATGTAATAAACAACTCATAAAATGGCTTCGACGTTCCTTAAGAAATTATCAGCACTCCTAAACTTATAATGCAACTGGGATTACGCCCTTCTGCATATATAGGTTTAGTCGTGCTATAACCACTTCAAACCGGCCATTGCTGTTTAATAAGTGTATAATATAGAGTATAAGCCTATTATCATAATGTCTATGGTCCATTTTTTGTATTTTCTGTAACATTTCTAAAGAGTAAAAGTAAAAATTATAGACATTCAAACAATATTAAGTCAAATTAGGTTTAATCAATTTGAAAGCAAATGCAAGCAAACTACATATTATGATTGGTGACAACCTTTAAAAAACTAACACGAATATTTTTAGAGTCTCAACACCTTGGCTTTTGGATAGGAGCACGAGATTTCAACCAAAACGATCATTTCTTATGGATAAACCAACATCCTGTTGATGATTCCTTGGCAGACTGGGGGCACAACCAACCTAATCATATCCACAAAGGTATTGATCAAGACTGTGTTTACATGCCAAAACATACTGATTACACATGGCACGATACCGATTGTGAAAAAGATCATTTCGATTACATATGTGAAAAACAATAAACATATGTAAATGTTTTAACTGCAATTATCCTGAATGCTAATTTGCCCAATGTATGCCATTTCTTAAAGTAAGAAAGTCGAGGTCAGTTTTTATCATAATCATTAATAAACAATAGCGAAGAATTATCAGCAGCTCAAACAAGTTGAAGGTTCAAATGAAACCAATATTTTAACATAACATATTCCATCGTACTATTGTATTCAGTTCCGAAATATTATTCAGCTGAACAATAGAGAACAAACAATGGCAAAAGAATTAAGTACATTGATCGAATGCCTAAATAGTATATCATCAGCTATTGCCATCCATCAGAAGTTCGTCAAAATCACAAGATGAACAACCAGGGAGTCATGGTAGACCTCTGGTATGCGAGAATGATCATCGGCAGTCTTCTCTGGTTAAGAGACGGCCGAGAAGACAAAGAACGGAAATGTTCAACTGATGGTGTGTCAATGGTGTACACTTATTGATGAAGAGAACACAAGTAGGACCTTAGATTGCTTAAAGCAATTCGTTTTGAGGCTTACTATGGTGTTTCATTAGGGCCAAGAGAACACGAAGCCCGCGGGTACGACGTTACAATGGCGAAGCGCAATAGCGCAATTGCGAAGCGTGACAGTACAATTGGCGATAACACGACAGCACGATGGCGTGGCAAGACAGTAAGATGATGACAGTCCATCGAACTGTATTGCTTCGCCATCGCAACTGCGCGCTTCGCCTTCCTGTCGAACATGCGCAAACAATTTACTTAGTCAGCATGGAGTCAGACGAATGTTCGTCCTATGGACTTATTTACCAATAATCTTGTTATTTAGTGTTACATATGTCAAATGATTACTTTTATCTATTTTTAATGCTAAAAAACACATAGTTCGAACACATATATCAGCCCTCGGCTGGAACACACTTAGCTTTAACACAAATATCATCCCTCGGCCAGAACAGTAATAAATGGAAATTTTGGAGGAATAAATTAAACTTTATAGCAATTTCAATTAAGATTTACTTCAAAATTATAAAAGTACTTAAACATTAAGGATAAAGACATAAACACAGTCTCATTTTGTAATACTTATGCAACGTTTAAGAAGATAAAATACGGCAATTAAGAACGTGTTTCTATTAATGACCAGTATAGTCCACAAAGCTGTGTAACTAGATTATTAGGTAAAGGGAGGTAAACATACTGGTTATAGTCTTCTTGCACTGTATTATGACGATCAGAGTTAAGCTTCTTAAACAATTTCATGATCTGGATCTTGTAAAATAAATAGGAATATTCCCTGGAAGCATAAAACACAACCAAGCAAAATGATAGCAGGTAATGAATGTTCAACACCTCTCAACCCCTGTAGCACCGGCTTAAGTGGAATTCTATTACAGTAAATTGGACTGTACTCCATTGTCCCAAAGGCCATAAAAATACTGATTTCAAGTACGGAGACACTTTTAACATCTGCCACATTGCACTTTGAGACTGCTGTTGTGACATTCAATAAAATCTAGAAGATTCTTTGGAAACATAGATTGCAACCAAGCAAAATAAAGAAGATTCGGTTTTATTAAGTCATGGAATGTGCAACACCCTTCATGCTCGGTAACATCGGTTAATGTGGAATTCTGTGACAGTAAATTGGAATGGACTCCATGATCCTGAAGGGGAGACTTTTCGTCGGAATTCGGGAATACCATGTTATGGAGTAGGCAGATCAGTCAGTTATATGACATTCTGGTTGTGAATATCAAGTTAGTCTGACGTATAAGGCTGTACAGTAGCAAATGAATTTGCTATATGTTCTATATAAAATTAGCAATTTTCTGAGAGCTGTACCACATAGCCAGTTCTCAAATGACCTATAAACCACAAAAAAAACCAAGAAAAGCAGGGGTCATGTATCTTCTAAGAGAGATTTCTTGTCTGACAGGTCAACACTATGGAATATCTTCCAAACTGACAGCTAAAATGTGAGAAAGATCACATGAGTAATAAGGTTTGTTCACATTTCTATAAATACGAAACATCTCCTTGACAATGCTGCCAAAATGTCAAGTATAGGCCCACAATGAAATAAAAACAAAAAATGGCTTACATAAAACATGAAAACAATGAGGATTTTTTTCTTTCCGCCATTATCCGACTAGCCCGGAAGAGCTGCTTGATTATCCTATTTAGTACTATTGTTCCTATAATTTCAAAAATTATTAGCTATAGTGTTGACACGTTTTTTTTTTCCTTCAGGAGATAAATATCTTTGAACTGGTTCTTGTTTTTACGAACTATTACTATTATTTACTTAATGATATTGTTCGATGTTCATCCTTGCTTTATGTTTTGTGTTGATGTTTTTTGACAATGTCCGCAAAAATATGTTAAATGTTAAGCGAGCATAAAAATGTAAAAGGACAATAAATTAGAAATGGCGGGATCATTATAATGATATAAAACTCTCTAAATTTATTCATTGTTAGGCTTTAATGACTGTTTTTAAGACGGATAAGACTTCGCAAGTAAGACACAGAACGGTATCCACTTGATTGCGTTGCATAGCGACCCACTCGAAACTGCGTTGCATTAGGTTTTCGGCCGATTTTTCAGAAACAACCCTGAATAATTCTATGAAAATACACACGCTTTGTTTAAAGAGGTAGCCCTTTACATAAAAAGTGTTTTAACAGTTACTTGTTCCCGATAAACACTACTATTTGAGGCGATATTGTCAAAAACTGTCAAAAATCTCCTTCCCCCGCCGGACTGTACAGAAGTGTTTGAATTAACGGCAAAAATCTCAGCTAAATGGACACATGTGCTAAAACATAGACACATTTGCGCTCCAGGTGCACCCATCGTTTACATTTGATCCGTTATTTAACGGGTAGAAATTCCTTTAAATCATACTTACAATACCGGAAATTTGTAGTATTGGCCATATTTCTCCATTTGATTGGCGTAAAATTCACCTCTCAAACAACGTTGGAACCACTTGATCTGATCATAAACACGGGTGGTAAACGCGCAATCCAATTCCCACTGGGAATACGCTATAAATGGGATGCGCGACTTCCGGTGCTGGTGTTGCGCATCAATATATACAAAATCGAGGTAGGTGTTTTTTTGTTTTTGTAAATAATGACACATTTACGAGTGCTTTCGAAAAAAAGCAAAATGCTATTCGACACAAAAATGAATAACGATCATATGTGTGAAATACCAACTTATAAATTTAAGAATCAGCTCTGTTATCACGAAAACACTGCTGGCTCGAGCTGTCAAAAAAGCATGGAATCATGAAAAACGCAAATTTTCTAACTCTTGTGCCTTCTCTCTGGAAATGTGACGCTTCTAATGATCAAACACGTGTAAAACAGTCGTTAATATTACCTACACTTGAATGAAATGTTGCTTTTGGGGGAAAGATTGGCAAAAAATAATCGGGAATGGGGTTGCGCCCCGGGAATGGAGTTGCGCGTATACATTATATACATTATGGTGTATACGAGCAACTCCATTCCCGGTGCGCAACCCCATTCCCGACTATTTTTTTGTCAATTATGTCCCAGTAAGCTGGATTTGAAGCAAATAATTTTGATATTCGTTACTTTATAACAGTTGAGTTATCATAAAAAGCATCAGATGTCCTCAAATTAGGCATATGAGGTCAGAAACTTCCATTTTTGTTGATTTCATACTTTTTTCACGCTTCGTGTCGCCTGAGTTTTTGTTATAATAGAGCCGAATCATAAATTACAAACCAGATATTTTACACATATGATGTATTACCATATTTGTGTCGAATAGCATTTTGCTTTTTTCGAGAAAATTTATTCTTGTCTCATACTAAGCAAAATCATAACTTCACATACCTCAATTTCGTCTTTTTTTACGCGCAACACCAGCACCGGACGTTGCGCAACCCATTTTAAGCGTATTCCCGGCGGGAATTGGATTGCGCGTTTACCACCCGTGATAAAGCTATGGCCAGTGTGGTACAGATAATATCCGTTAAAAATTTACATTTTTCTCATTTTCACCTGTCTTCAGTTTTGCTATCAGTCACTTTATAAATTTTATATAAACTTATATAAAAGGATTTATGTATTTGTTTACCATTTGTATTTTCTATTAAAGTTCTATGTTTTATGATTCAATTAAGTTTATGACGCATGTAATAGAAGGTGTCACCCCGGTATAGAAGTACTTCCGGGTCGTTGTATCCTAGAAAGTAGTTCTTTGAAATTTTGAAGTTCCCAATTTAACGCTATCCCTACTTTGACATGTTATATTCCAAATGTATTTATTGATACTGTGTACATTTTTTGTCATTTCTGATGTCTTTAACAGTTGTTTTATGTGTGTTTTTCAGGATTACATTTCTGTGCGGAAGGATTAAAAAACTACACCAGACTGGTGGCCATGACAGATGTCAGTGGGAAATTTAAACATGGACTAGATACTTTGATGTGTAGCAAAAAAGTTCATCGTTGATGGTGGTGTTTTTCTGTGATATATTGACTGGGATAGTATTACTCTTTAGAAATACAGAGCTGTCAATGCTGCAATTTTGTTGTGAAATTCACAATCCATGTCCAAAAGTGCTTGTTTTACTATACAGCAAGGAGGAGAAATTGTACCGGCCGACACCTATATGGCAAATTCAGAAAGTGGAATATCTCAGCAACCATAGGGTTTACAGTCATGAAACTTCACACACTAGTAGCTGATAAGAATACAAATCAGTGGCTAAAAGGATATTTCTAAGGTTTGTGAAATTTTAATTTTATTCAAATTTTAAAAATTCAGTAGTTGAATTTTCTTTGAAATTTGAGTAATAGTTGTCTCCTCTTGATTTGTCAGTCTTCTACTATAGTGCAAAGACACTGAACAAGCAGGAAGCTTTAAAAGGCTATATAAAAAGAAGACACATAGTTTTTCACTTTAATTTTAAGAAAAAATAATAAATTTAAATTTCTTAAATTTTTTAAAAAAAATTCTATTTCGCATAGCGTCTCTTTCCGAAGAATTTATAAGTATTATATATGTGAACATGTTACATAGTGCCGCAGTAGACCGTGGATGAACAGTGTCGTATGTGTGGAAGCTGTACATTTTGGACCGGATGGGTTTATAAATGAGGCTATAGTCGGTTTCGTAACAGGAGTCGGAGAGACTGATTGCTTGTCGGGCCTGGATCTCGAACCGGTCACGGTGTTATTACACTGATGTTAAAGCCAGTCAGCAGGCGTCTCATATATGATATAAAGAAATTGCGTGAATGTCGTTCCCTTGCGTATGAGACGCATAACTATATTACACGAAATAATTATTTTTCTCATTTCAGTCAAATCCAATGTGCTACCGGCATTTTGGCATTGAAGGACATTGCTTACCGGTGTGCCGAGTGCATTTGTCGGCATTATTAATGTATAACAAGTTTTCTTTACACTGACAGGACATTGGTTGTATTACACAGGGAATTACATGGAGGTTGCTTCAGTGTGATAAAATAGTTGTTGTTGTTGTTGTTTGTGTATTATTTTATTTATTCATTTGTTTTTTCAGTTTAGAAACATATTCCGAGCTTTCAGCTTCAGCCCGCATCAGGCCGTCGTCAGATACATTCTGCCTTGAATGGGAATGCTTCTATTCTGATTTGCTTTTCAGGTTTACAACGCAGGTCTGTGTTACTAAGAAAAATTTTAACGGGGCTGATTTCCTGGGTCGGCCTCGTGCAGTTTCCTTAATATGTATTTGTCCTGGTACCGACTGGAACACAACTTGACGGTATTTGTATTTCAGTTTTGCTCGATTCATTCTACTTCATTCTTTAGATAGGACTTTTCCTTTGGGACTTTTATTCATGTTTTTCTGTATGTTGTTTTTTCATAGCATTTATGTGTTTCAATTCTTTTAAAGTGCATTTCAGATACTTTGGTGTCTGTGCTGAAAGAGGTTGTCTGGTAATAGTTATTTTAATATTCTTTTCACTGTTTCAGCTAACATATATGTAGAAAATTATTCAGTTGCAGTGTTTTAATGACAGACTTCCTGTAAAGTTCCTGAACCAGTTGATATCAGAATGATAAAGAAATGATAGATGGTACCAATCTGTGAATATTATGTCACTTTTTTCTATAGGTGTTTCTGATCACAATTAGAACTATACCACACACACTCAGCTGTTTCTCAGAAAGACCGACACCGGTTCACAATCTTTCTTTTGTCATTTGCAGGCGATGAATTCCATATGTCAGAAGGAAATTTAGAATCGACAACCAGTCAGCAGCTACCATAAACCAGACCAACCTATTAAGTCGAGCGGGCAGAAGCTGTGATTCCCAGTGTAACACCGCAGAATGACGGCTAGTTTTCGGTAAGCGATTTACATGTTCCACCGGTGCATTGCCCTCTGGTCCTAATGTCTTTAGTCGAACTGTAGCCAAAATGTCAGTAACTGCTTGACAGTTTCAGGGGTACCCTGAGCTGTGTCTGGCTCCAGTTGGAGTTCTTGACCTTCCGCCACTTGCCTGCTTCCAAGATGGCGCGGATCGGCTTTACATTTGGCGTTTCAGGCATTGTTCGGCTTAGCCGAAGAAATAATTCATTTAAAGATGACTGTGATGTATTGATCTGTTTTACTTCCAGTAATTGTCATAAATATAATCACATATTGGTCTTTGCTTGTGGGTTTTGGTCTTCAAATCATTAAAGTTTCATTTTTTCTGCAATTGTAGTGGGTAAATTATGCATTTTTTACTAAAATTGCATATTTTAAAGTAAATACTCATTTTTGATACATCATTTTTCAAAAATAAATAAGCTTAAAGTTACATAAAACATACTTAAGCATTAACTAGTGATATCACAGTTGATTTCATGAAAATCTGATTGAAATTTTCAGAAGGAAGGCAAATTTTGTAATGTGCCTTTTTTCTTCAAAATTCCGGTTTCCGAGCCAATTTTCCCGCAAAGTAGTCTAATGTTTGAAATGTTTCTGCGGGACAAAATTTTCTTTGCAATGACAATGTCTTGTGTAACTTTCTCGCAAAACCCTAAGTTACAAGATTTTATGGGAAAAATTTGGCTAAATTAAAAATTTGATAAGATTTAGGTGTCACCCCGGTATAGAAGTACTTCCGGTCGTTGTACCTAGAAAGTAGTTCTTTGAAATTTTGAAGTTCCCATTTAACGCTATCCCTACTTTGAACATGTTATTTATCCCAATGTATTTATTGATACTGTGTACATTTTTTGTCATTTCTGATGTCTTTATACAGTTGTTTTTATGTGTGTTTTTCAGGATTACATTTCTGTGCGGAAGGATTAAAAAACTACACCAGACTGGTGACCATGACAGATGTCAGTGGGAAATTTAAACATGGACTAGATACTTTGATGTGTAGCAAAAAAGTTCATCGTTGATGGTGGTGTTTTTCTGTGATATATTGACTGGGATAGTATTACTCTTTAGAAATACAGAGCTGTCAATGCTGCAATTTTGTTGTGAAATTCACAATCCATGTCCAAAAGTGCTTGTTTTACTATACAGCAAAGAAGGAGAAATTGTACCGGGCCGACACCAGAAGGTAGCATCGTGGATGAGATAATTAAGTAGAGCCAATGAGAATCGAGATCCCTAGTCACGTGATGCGATTAAACCAATCGCCGTCTTGATAATCATTCTTGTTTGGGATGCGGAAAGGATCAGTTCAATGTATATTTTTTCTTAACAACCTCCACCTTCCCCTTCCTCCTCCTTATTTTAGGTCTATAGACGTTCAACTTAATTGTCGGTTTTTCTTTGGCTCTAGTTTCTTGTCGCTTGTATTATACAAACATGTCTTTGTATATATGTATTTTTAGCGTTAGTTAGCTTCTAATTGTTTTGTACTATGTGGCGGCGGTTTCTTATCGCCCGGATATAGATAACTCCTACTTTTTCGTACACTGTAATGTAACTTTGTTTTCCAGTATTTTGTAAATAAATACCCTATATTCAATTCATACAGTAGTTGAGTTTTCTGTACAAAGTGATACACAATCTTTCCTTTGGGGAAACAATGAGACATAAAAATGTATCAAGTGAGAAAAACCCTGCTTTTTGGATGGAGATGGTTTTCTAAACTATAATATTTAGATCAGTTGGCGAAAAAAGCTATTCCTCTATACTATATTCAGCTCTGAGGTAAAAATTATGCATCAATTTGAATAACTATCTCTTTAAACACCCCATAATGAGCATTTTCACTTACGTTTTCATTAGATAAAGTCTGGTAAAAAAACTCACAAAAATAAGAGCATGAGTGAACCAGTACGTGGGATATTACGCACAGAGCTGAGGGAGACCGGCAGAGCTCGTGTATAATTTGGTGAAAAAAAGCGTTCAGTCATGAAGATTAGATCTATGTGAAAACAAAATAAAATGATTTCTAACAAAATGGGAAAATCAAAAGCAGAGGAAATCACACCTAATATCTATGCATTAAAGATCCCACTTAATTTGCGCTAATTAGTGTTAATTGGCATTCATCGAGTTTCTGATGTTATATAATATGTCAATTTGCAGGTAGAAAAAAAGTTAGAAATTGTCAGACTGATTCCTAGGCTAGCTTATTTAGGACACATCTATATGCTTCCAAAGAATCTTCTTATTCATTGGATTGAAATGTTAATTTTTAAACTGCAATTTCAAATATAGGAAATTGTAAATACTGAATACAATGTAATTTGAAATTATAAGGCATGGTATAATTTATACATGAAAATGTGTGTTCTTCATCACCTTCCACATACTGATTGAGTTACATCTCATTGTGTGATATAGCACATTTTTCGACCATATATACCTGAGAAAACAAATATATTAGAGTAAAAATGGAATATGATTAAGTTCGTGGCTCATATAAGGGAATGAAACAGTCTCTTGTAAGTCTATAATGATGGGTACATGTATAATTATACATGATGGCTATATGGTATTTTATATGGTTTCATACATATATATTTGTAAATGGATGATAGTTAACTTATATACCTCAAAGCGGTTTGGCATATGAGAAAATTAAACGCTGTTGTTTTCAACAGTTCATTGCTTTGGGGATTATCTGATAGTTTTGAGATATACCTACCACTTGTACATATTCCCACGTCCTCATTTTCACTTTCAAATCTATATAATCTCGAAGCGAAAACCACTCAACTTGTCATAAAAGCTACCTTAACATTAAAAGCCTGATACCTAGATTCCACAGATATTGTGACGGTGTTTAAAATATCGCCCTTGCCTTAAGTTAGTTGTCAATATCGTTAACTGGACATTTCAGTCACAGCTGCTTTTTAATAAACATTGCCCCTGTGATTTTAGAAGAGCATCGTACCCCGTGAGATTTTTATCTGTGATACAATATCTTCTTTTCATGTTTTAAAGCAATAAGCAAGATGCTGTCACGAGAGATAAAGTCTGGTAAAAAATACTCGCAAGAAGAATCCTTTAAGCAAGAGTGTGAGTGAACCAGTACAGTGGAATATTACGCACAAAGCTGTTCTTTCTATTGTCAAGAAATATGATGTGCCGACCGTAAGTGAATTTTGCGACGCGGCTTTAAAACCTTCCAAAATAGAAGCTGATATTGTCGTCTTAAAAGTAATCTATACCAGAATAAATGAAAGAGAACAGGCAGAAATATACTGTAAATGTATTTTATCCTTTCGGTGTGTTGCCTTATCCATAACTCATGAGCGTTATTACATGTATGTAGATTCGCCGTAAAATCTAACTCACTCACTTTACATCATATAACGTCCATATTTAAGAGGCAGAGAAGTAAATATTCAAATTTTAAGTGATAATATATCTTGAATCAACTGCCTTAAGCTTGTTTTCTAAATGATAGCTATGTACAGCACACGCAGTTTCCAAATGTAATACACTACCATTCATGCAAGGATGAACATTATAAAAGCTAGTCATAAAATCTCTAAGACCTTTGCAAAAGAAAATGAATAAATAATAATTAATTACAAAGCATGCAAAATGGCAGACCTATTTCACTGTTTTAAAATGTACATATGCATGGACGTTGTTTTCAAAACTAAAAAAGTAACATTTGAAAATAAGAACTTAGGTCGGTAGTACTAAGTATCAGCCTTGAAAACAAAGCTATCAACATTGCATTAAGGTTTCTTGTATTAATTACAAGTTTTTAGTTTGATTCAAGAAATTCTCAGTTTGTATACATACAAAAACATGAGACAAATACAAGATTTTAAAGAAAACATTACATACTTATAATCACGCAAATCAATGAGGGCAACACACAAAAAATTACATTAATTTTATCGAATTAAGGAATCTATTAATTCTATTTATAGCAAATACCAACCGAATATTTACATTCCCAAACAAAAATTTTTTCTAATAAACACTATAAAAACACCTTATAAACACCATCAAAACCGCATTTTTTTTGGTGTTTGTTAGTGCGTTCCATTAGTGATCCATTGAAACAATCAAGAAATGGTTGCAATGGATCGCTAATGGATCGCGATTTTGAAGCGAGTTATTAACTTTACAGAGCCATTCAGAAGGCTTTCTCCTCTTTTATCAGGAAACATATGGTTTTAATCCATCCAATGTACCATAACAGCAGATCTTCTAGTTGCTATGGTTATGTTATGTAATCTCATCTAAGGTATAATTGAACACATGGCTATATTTATATTGCATAAAGGTTGTAGTACGAAGTATTGGTAGTACTGAGTATTACTCTCTTTCACGGAAGGCTATGTAGATCGCAAGTTGACACAGTCCTCTAAAAGGAACCATATTGAAGTTTCAAAGATATGAATTATGGTTTCAAATCAAATGTGGGGCCATCCCGACTTTCATATTCATAGATGATGTGAAAAACGCATAACCATAAATCACTCTGAACATCTAGATGACAAAAACAAGATATTCATATATCTACTGTGATATTTACTCTTTCAATTTCAACGATTATGGGGTATGTCACATGCTTGATTTGAAGATGCATGAACAACTTGAATTGGTATTAAAGGCACTGGCCTCCAGATCGTTCGAAAATAAAAAAAAGAGATTTTTTAGATATCTGGAAATTAATGCTGTATTTCTTAATAACTGACATACTATATGTTACGAAAACATATGAGAATTAGTAGTTTTTACTACATTTTACGATGAAAATCGGAATTCGTTTTTAACGCTTTACTCTTGAGCCTCTATTATAAATATCTATATTTCAAGCGCATAGAACACTAAATCCGCGGTATTGGTAACGACAGCGGTAAACTTCTTTATTGCCGCGGCGGTCCGGGTTCGATTCCCGACGCAATCATCTCTTTTTCTTGATTTGGTATTTTTAGAATAGTTAAGAAACAAAAACTCATATTATAATCAAACTTCAATTTGAAAGAAAGATCATTTTTTAGTAAAAATCTAGAGGTCAGTGCCTTTAAAATGAGAACCAAGAACTGATGCATATAATGAATTAAATTTCTTGAAAAATTCATTAAATTGATTTCATTTTCTTAAATTTCCACTTCAGAACATAGAATATTACACAATTGATACAAATAATTATATAAATTCCAAAATTCACAAGAAAAGAAATATATTTGATTTTAAATCTGCGAAAATTTCTCGGATATACTAAAACTGTAACTAATATTTGACATTTTTATCGCATTTTATTTTCCAATAGACACTTTTTTCACTGTATAAGTAGCTTATATCACAAACAACAAAAACTATAAAAAAAAAATATATATATATATATATGTATGCTTTCTTCTAAGATATTATGATTAATTTTTGGGATTTAGGCTCATTCTCATTTTTACAATAAGAACTCATTTTTAGATCCAACATTTTAGCAAATACCGTCTCTTTTGCTTACTAATATCTTTGACAGCAAATATTGTTAAATATGACTTTCTACTCGTATATTAAAACTTAAACTCACGTGCATACATGTATATTGCATAAAGATAAACAGTAACAACCATATACACAATGTTTTAAAGTTTTAAATCAACTGTTAAGTTTTGAACAACTGTGCCTGGTCTATACAGCTAATGGGGCCGAAATTCATAAAGCATCTAATTAAGTATAAGAAATTGATTATTTACTTAAGTATTAAATAGGTAAGAAATTTATTTTACTTAAGAAATATTTGTTATTCATAAAACAACTTAATTAGTAATTCTTAGCTTTTATTGTGGACGAAAACATTAAAAAAAAACAAGAGCACCGCCTTGCGGGTGCTGACGCTCATCTGATTTTTTTTGTGTAATAGAAATATTGTCCTACCCTTGATTTTCTAAGTCCAAAAGGGCCATCATTCTTGCAAAAAGCAGGATAGAGTTATGTTTCTTGATGTACAGTGTCCACTTATGATGGTGAAAAACTGTTGCAAGTTTTAAAGCAATAGCTTTGATAGTTTATGAGAAAAGTTGACTTAAATAATACTCAACCAAGAAAATGATTTTCTAAGTCCAAAAGGGGCAATAATTATTGCAAAAAGCAGGATGGAGTTATGTTGCTTGCTGTACAGGGTCAGCTTATGATGGTGAACAAGTGTTGCAAGTTTCAAAGCAATAGCTTTGATAGTTTAAGAGAAAATGTTGACTTAAACATAAAACTTAACCAAGAAATCTGATATTTTCTAAGTCCAAAAGGGGCCATAAATCTTGCAAAAAGCAGGACGGAGTTATGTTTCTTGCTGTACAGGGTCAACTTATGATGGTGAACAAGTGTTGCAAGTTTTAAAGCAATAGCTTTCATAGTTTAGGATAAAAGCTGACCTAAACATAAAACTTAACCAAGAAAACTGATTTTCTAAGTCCAAAAGGGGCAATAAATCTTGCAAAAAGCAAGATGGAGTTATGTTTCTTGATGTACAGGGTCTGCTTATGATGGTGAACAAGTATTCCAAGTTTCAAAGCAATAGCTTTGATAGTTTAGGAGAAAAGTTGACCTAAACATAAAACTTAACCAAGAAATCTGATATTTTCTAAGTACAAAAGGGGCCATAAATCTTGCAAAAAGCAAGATGGAGTTATGTTTCTTGCTATACAGGGTCAGCTTATCATGGTGAACAAGTATTCCAAGTTTCAAAGCAATAGCTTTGATAGTTTAGGAGAAAAGCTGACCTAAACATAAAACTTAACCAGGCAACGCCGACGCAGACGCCGATGCCGACAACCGCTCAAGTGATGACAATAACTCATCATTTTTTTTTTAAAAAATCAGATGAGCTAAAAACAACATTAATTTCAGACAGATACAATATGCACCATTTTGTTTAAAGTCCTTTTATCTGAAAAACAACTCTTTAATCGTACTCACGACGCCATTCTGTTTTCTGACTTAAGTCATTTCTTACTTATCTTAAGTTTAAGCTGTTTCATGAATAGGACTTAAGTTTTTACTTAGACTTAAGCTGAAATCACCACAAACTTAAGTAAAATCTTAAACTAAAGTCAAAACTTATACTTAAGATGCTTTATGAATATGGCCCCTGGTCTATACAGCAAACCTGGTCTATACAGCAACCCCGATGTATACAGCTAACCTTGTCTATACAGCAAACCAGGTCTATACAGCTAACCTGATATATACAGCAAACCTGATCTATACAGCAAACCTGGTCTATACAGCAAACCTGGTCTATACAGCAAACCTGATATATACAGCAAACCTGATCTATACAGCAAACCAGGTCTATACAGCAAACCAGGTCTATACAGCTAACCTGGTCTATACAGCTAACCCGATTTATACTGTTAACCAGGTCTATACAGCTAACCTGATTTATACTGTTAACCAGGTCTATACAGTTAACCTTATATATACTGTTAACCAGGTCTATACAGCAAACCAGGTCTATACAGCTAACCTGATTTATACTGTTAACCAGGTCTATACAGCTAACCTGATTTATACTGTTAACCAGGTCTATACAGCTAACCTGGTCTATACAGCTAACCTGATTTATACTGTTAACCAGGTCTATTGAGCTAACCTGGTCCATACAGCTAACCTGATTTATACTGTTAACCAGGTCTATACAGCTAACCTGATCTATACAGCAAACCAGGTCTATACAGCTAACCTGATTTATACTGTTAACCAGGTCTATACAGCTAACCTGATTTATACTGTTAACCAGGTCTATACAGCTAACCTGGTCTATACAGCTAACCTGATTTATACTGTTAACCAGGTCTATACAGCTAACCTGGTCTATACAGCTAACCTGATTTATACTGTTAACCAGGTCTATACAGCAAACCTGGTCTATACAGCAAACCTGATACATACAGATAACCTGATCTATACAGCTAGCCTGATCTATACAGTTAACCTGATCTATACAGCTAACCTGATCTATACAGCTAACCTGATCTATACTGCAAACCAGGTCTATACAGCTAACCTGATCTATACAGCAAACCAGGTCTATACAGCTAACCTGATTTATACTGTTAACCAGGTCTATACAGCTAACCTGATTTATACTGTTAACCAGGTCTATACAGCTAACCTGATCTATACAGCAAACCTGGTCTATACAGCAAACCTGATACATACAGATAACCTGATCTATACAGCTAGCCTGATCTATACAGTTAACCTGATCTATACAGCAAACCAGGTCTATACAGCTAACCTGATTTATACTGTTAACCAGGTCTATACAGCTAACCTGATTTATACTGTTAACCAGGTCTATACAGCTAACCTGATTTATACTGTTAACCAGGTCTATACAGCTAACCTGATTTATACTGTTAACCAGGTCTATACAGCTAACCTAATTTATACTGTTAACCAGGTCTATACAGCTAACCTGATTTATACTGTTAACCAGGTCTATAAAGCTTACCTGATTTATACTGTTAACCTGGTCTATTCAGTTAAATATTCCCAAATAGCATACTGGCCAGGTCTAAACAACAAAAAAAATAAATTAAATAAAACAGGAAACACTCAATTGAGAAACACTCAGTTTCGTATCAAATAACATCAAAACTCTCATATCCAGCTTTGATGGCATGGTACCCTAAAGCCTTGTGTCAAATGAGGTAGAAAAATAACAAAATGTTGTTCCTTTTAAAGGTGGTGATGGGCATATAAATTTAAAGTCTATCAATATTCATGGACTCTGATTTCAAATGCATACTGGTAATCACACCAAGCAATAGATATCCACCTTATTTAACAGAAGCCATCAGAATTCTCTCCCAGAAATGTAAAGCCTATGAAAAAGCTTTAAGCTCATTTCATCAATATGGTGAATTTGTTATAAATTTCCGCAATCTTGTCTCAGTGTAAACATTGAGTTTTGATGACTTCCAAAAGCTCCCAAGTACAAAATGTATGTAATTCTACTGCTATAAACATTTCTATTATTACTTTTCGTATTGACGCAATTGCATTGGAATGGAAACTCCATTTTTTATTATTTCTCAATCAATCTCTTGGCTTGAAACAACCTTTCAGTTCTATAACTGAAGGTTTGTAATTAATAAGCCATTGTTTCAGCTCTATGTATATCAATAGTCAAAGATTTGTAATGAAACAATGTTCTAGTTTTTTGTCTATCAATAACTGAAGATTTATAATGAAAGAATTATCACTTTTATGTCTATAAATAACTGAAGATTTGTAATGAAACAATATTTAATTGTCTATCAATAACTGAAGGTTTGTAATGAACAAGAGGGTCATGATGACCCTGGATCACTCACCTGAGTAATATGAGCTACATGTTTCAAATGTCAAACTGATGATAAAATATTAAGAAAGTCTGTAGGTCATATTCATGGTTAATGAAATTCAGTTTTACGACTGATGTGCAAAACTGTGTATGTCATCAAAATTTCAAGGCTGTATCTTAAAAAACAGGAAAGTAGGTCAGTAGGTCAAGGTCACAGTCAAGTGACATCATATTACTTGGGGTCATCAGGTAATTATAATTAAACAGTCTTGGAAATAGGATCAGATGATTTTTTAAGTATTTTTTCCAATATAACTCGCATAATAACTAAGTAACCCCAGGGCGGGCCTCTTTTAACCCCAGGGGCATAATTTGAACAATTTTGGTAGAGGACTACTAGACAATGCATCATACCAAATATCAAAAGCCTTGGTCATATGGTTTCAGACAAGAAAATTTTTAAAGTTTTTTCCTATATAAGTCTATATAAAACTTGGGACCCCCAGGTCAGGGCCTCTTTTCACCCCAGGGGTACAATTTGAACAATTTTGGTCGAGGACCATAAGACAATGCTACAAGCCAAATATCAAAGGTCTAAGTGTTGTGGTTTCAGAGAAAAAGTTTTTAAACTTGTTTTCCTATATAAGTCTAAGTAAAATTTGGGACCCCCGGGGCGGGGCCATATTTGACCCTAGGGGAATAATTTGAACAATTTTGATAGAGGACCACTAGATGATGCTACACACCAGATATCAAAGCCCTAGGCCCTGTGGTTTTGGACATGAAGATTTTCAAAGTTTTCCCTATATAAGTCTATATAAACCATGTGACCCCCGGGGCGGGGCCATATTTGACCTTAGGGGAATAATTTGAACAATTTTGGTAGAGGACCACTAGATGATGCTACACACCAGATATCAAAGCCCTAGGCCCTGCGGTTTTGGACAAGAAGATTTTTAAAGTTTTTCCTTTGGTTCGGTTGCCATGGCAACCAGAGTTCTGCATGGAGTTCAATTCTTTGATACATTTTGAAAGGGGGCCACCCAAGGATCATTCCTGTGAAGTTTGGTGTAATTCTGCCCAGTGGTTTTCAAGAAGAAGATTTTTTTAGAAAATGTTGACGGACACACAACGCACGACGCACGACGGACATTGAACGGTCACAAAAGCTCACCATGAGCCTTTGGCTCAGGTGAGCTAAAAAATTTTCAGTTCTATGCATATCAATAACTAAAGGTTTGTAATGAAACAATTTTTAGTTCTGTATTCATCAACAACTGAAGGTTTGTGACGGAACAATTTCCAGTTCTATGTTCATTAATTACTGAAGGTTTGTTATGAAACAATTTTCAGTTCTATGTTTATCAATAACCGAAGATTCGTTATGAAACAATTTTCAGTTCTATGTTTATCAATAACGGAAGATTTGTTATGAAACAATTTTCAGTTCTATGTTTATCAATAACAGAAGATTGTTATTAAACAATTTTCAGTTCTATGATCATCTATAAATGACAATTTGTAATGAAACAATTTTCAGTTCTATGTTTATCTATAACTGAAGGTTAAAGGGGAGCGGTGGTCTAGTGGTTAAGGTGTCGGCCACTCAACCCGGGGTCATGGGTTCAAGCCCCACTGGGGTCATGACTATGACTTCTCATATGACACCAGTACTGGTTTTTCCAGGAAGCAAACTCGAGAGTGGTTCAAATAAGCTTAAAGCTTTTATCACAATCAAGCTGAAATAAATTAGTATAAACTAAATGAAGGTTTGTGATGAAACAATGATTCAGTTCTATGTATAATTATAACTGACTGAAGGTTTGTTGTGAAGTTCAAGTGAAAGTTTGAAAATAGTCCTACCTGTACTATTTGCTAATGATAATGTGATTATCTCGAAATGCAAGGACACACCCATTTCATGAACTATTTTCAACAAAAGGCCCATTTAGTCACTCACCTGAAAAATATTTTGACCATCTGACACAGCTTCTGACCAAGTTTGGTGAACATCTTTTATAAGATGAATATAATGGTAAGTTGATGGGAGCTGGAACAGGCTCTACCGCTTGAATATAATGGCAAGCTGATGGGGGCTGGCACAAGCTCTACCACTTGATTATAATGGCAAGTTGATGGGAAGCTGATGAGGGCTGGCTAAAACTCTACCATTTGAATAGGATAAAAAGCTGATGAGGGCTGGCTCAGACTCTACCATTTGAATAGGACAGAAAGCTGATGAGGGCTGGCTCAGACTCTTAACATTTCAATATGATGGCAAGCTGATGAGGGCTGGCTCAGACTCTACCATTTGAATAAGATAGAAAACTGATGATGGCTGGCTCAGACTCTACCATTTCAATATGATGGCAAGCTGATGAGGGCTGGCTCAGACTCTACCACTTGAAAATGATGGTAAGCTGATGAGAACTGACTCAGACTCTACCATTTCAATATGACGGCAAGCTGATAAGGGCTGGCTCAGACTATACCATTTCAATATGATGACAAGCTGATGTGGGCTGGCTCAGACTCTACCATTTTACTATGATGGCAAGCTGATGAGGGCTGGCTCAGACTCTACCATTTCAATATGATGACAAGCTGATGTGGGCTGGCTCAGACTCTACCATTTTACTATGATGGCAAGCTGATCTGATGAGGACTGGTTCAGACTCTACCATTTCAGTATTATGGCAAGCTGGCGGGAACTGGCTGAAGCTCTACCACTTGAAAACAATGGCAAGCTGATGAGGGCTGACCCAGACTCTTCTATTTAACAAGAGGACCATGATGGTCCTGAATCGCTCACCTATCCCCACATGACCCAGTGTTGAACTGAGTATGACGTCGTTATTTCTATTATTTGACATAGTGACCTAGTTTTTGAGCACAAGTGACCTAGATATCATCAAGATAAAAAATTCTGACCAATTTTCATGAAGATCCATTGAAAAATATGGCCTCTAGAGAGGTCACAAGGTTTTTCTATTTTTCGACCTACCGACCTAGTTTTTGACCGCACATGACCCAGTTACGAACTGACCTAGATATCATCAAGCTGAACATTCTCACCAGTTTTCATGAAGATCCATGAGAAATATGGCCTCTAGAGAGGTCACAAGGTTTTTTCTATCTTTAGACCTATGACCTAGTTTTTGACCCCACGTGACCCAGTTTCAAACTGACCTAGATATCATCAAGGTAAACATTCTGACCAATATTCATGAAGATCTCGTGAAAAATATGGCCTCTAGAGAGGTCACAAGGTTTTTCTATTTTTAGATCTACTGACCTAGTTTTTAACCCCACGTGACCCAGTTTCAAACCTGATCTAGATATCATCAAGGTAAACATTCTGACCAATTTTCCTGAAGATCCATTGAAAAATATGGCCTCTAGAGAGGTCACAAGGTTTTCCTATTTTTAGACCTACTGACCTAGTTTTTGACCGCACGTGATCCAGTTTCGAACTTGACCTAGATATCATCAAGGTGAACATTCTGACCAATTTTCATGAAGATCCTTGAGAAATATGGCCTCTAGAGAGGTCACAAGGTTTTTCTATTTTTAGACCTACTGACCTAGTTTTTGATCCAACATGACCCAGTATCGAACTTAACCTAGATATCATCAAGGTGAACATTCTGTCCAATATTCATGAAGATCTCATGAAAAATATGGCCTCTAGAGAGGTCACAAGGTTTTTCTATTTTTAGATCTACTGACCTAGTTTTTACCCCCACATGACCCAGTTTCGAACTTGACCTAGATATCATCAAGGTGAACATTCTGACCAATTTTCATGAAGATCCACTGAGAAATATGGCCTCTAGAGAGGTCAAAAGGTTTTTCTATTTTTTGACCTAATGACCTAGTTTTTGACCCCACGTGGCCCAGTTTCAAACTTGACCTAGATATCATCAAGGTGAACATTCTGACCAATATTCATGAAGATCTCATGAAAAATATGGCCTCTAGAGAGGTCACAAGGTTTTTCTATTTTTAGACCTACTGACCTAGTTTTCGACCCTACGTGACCCAGTTTCGAACTTGACCTAGATATCATCAAGGTGAACATTCTGACCAATTTTCATGAAGATCTTGTGAAATATATGGCCTCTAGAGAGGTCACAAGGGTTTTCTATTTTTAGACCTACTGACCTAGTTTTTGATGGCACGTGACCCAGTTTCGAACTTGACCTAGATATCATCAAGGTGAACATTCTGACCAACTTTCATAAAGATCCCATGAAAAATGTGACCTCTAGAGTGGTCACAAGCAAAAGTTTACGGACGGACGGACGCACGCACGGACGGACGACGGACGACGGACGCCGCGCTATCACAAAAGCTCACCTTGTCACTTTGTGACAGGTGAGCTAAAAATGATGGCAAGCCGATGCGGGCTGACACAGACTCTACCACTTGAATATGATGGCAAGCTGATGAGAACTGACTCAATCTCTACCATTTCAATATGATAGCAAGCTGATGAGGACTGGCTCAGACTCTACCATTTCAATATGATGGCAAGCTGATGAGGGCTGGCTCAAACTCTACCATTTGAATAGGACAGAAAGCTGATGAGGACTGGCTCAGACTCTTTACCATTTCAATATTATGGCAAGCTGATGAGGGCTGGCTCAGACTCTACCATTTGAATAGGGCAGAAAGCTGAAGAGGGCTGGCTCAGACTCTTAACATTTCAGTATGATGGCAAGCTGATAAGGGCTGGCTCAGACTCTACCATTTGAATAAGATAGAAAACTGATGATGGCTGGCTCAGACTCTACCATTTCAATATGATGGCAAGCTGATGAGGGCTGGCTCAGACTCTACCATTTGAATAGGACAGAAAGCTGATGAGGCCTGGCTCAGACTCTTAACATTTCAATATGATGGCAAGCTGATGAGGGCTGACTCAGACTCTACCACTTGAAAATGATGGTAAGCTGATGAGAACTGACTCAGACTCTACCATTTCAATATGACGGCAAGCTGATAAGGGCTGGCTCAGACTATACCATTTCAATATGATGACAAGCTGATGTGGGCTGGCTCAGACTCTACCATTTTACTATGATGGCAAGCTGATGAGGGCTGGCTCAGACTCTACCATTTCAATATGATGACAAGCTGATGTGGGCTAGCTCAGACTCTACCATTTTACTATGATGGCAAGCTGATCTGATGAGGACTGGTTCAGACTCTACCATTTCAGTATTATGGCAAGCTGGCGGGAACTGGCTGAAGCTCTACCACTTGAAAACAATGGCAAGCTGATGAGGGCTGACCCAGACTCTTCTATTTAAAAATGATGGCAAGCCGATGCGGGCTGACACAGACTCTACCACTTGAATATGATGGCAAGCTGATGAGAACTGACTCAATCTCTACCATTTCAATATGATAGCAAGCTGATGAGGACTGGCTCAGGCTCTACCATTTCAATATGATGGCAAGCTGATGAGGGCTGGCTCAAACTCTACCATTTGAATAGGACAGAAAGCTGATGAGGACTGGCTCAGACTCTTTACCATTTCAATATTATGGCAAGCTGATGAGGGCTGGCTCAGACTCTACCATTTGAATAGGGCAGAAAGCTGAAGAGGGCTGGCTCAGACTCTTAACATTTCAGTATGATGGCAAGCTGATAAGGGCTGGCTCAGACTCTACCATTTGAATAAGATAGAAAGCTGATGACGGCTGGCTCAGACTCTACCATTTCAATATGATTGCAAGCTGATGAGGGCTGACTCAGACTCTACCATTTCAATATGATGTCAAGCTGATGCGGGCTGACTCAGACTCTACCATTTGAATAGGACAGAAAGCTGATGAGGGCTGGCTGAAACTCTACCATTTGAATAGGACAGAAAGCTGATGAGGACTGGCTCAGACTCTTTACCATTTCAATATTATGGCAAGCTGATGAGGGCTGGCTCAGACTCTACCATTTGAATAGGACAGAAAGCTGAAGAGGGCTGGCTCAGACTCTTAACATTTCAGTATGATGGCAAGCTGATATGGGCTGGCTCAGACTCTACCATTTGAATAAGATAGAAAGCTGATGAGGGCTGGCTCTGACTCTTAACATTTCAGTATGATGGCAAGCTGATAAGGGCTGGCTCAGACTCTACCATTTGAATAAGATAGAAAGCTGATGAGGGCTGGCTCAGACTTTACCATTTCAATATGATGGCAAGCTGATGAGGGCTGACTCAGACTCTACCATTTCAATATGATGTCAAGCTGATGCGGGCTGACTCAGACTCTACCATTTGAATAGGACAGAAAGCTGATGAGGCCTGGCTCAGACTCTACCATTTGAATAGGACAGAAAGCTGAAGAGGGCTGGCTCAGACTCTTAACATTTCAGTATGATGGCAAGCTGATAAGGGCTGGCTCAGACTCTACCATTTGAATAAGATAGAAAGCTGATGAGGGCTGGCTCTGACTCTACCATTTCAATATGATGGCAAGCTGAAGAGGGCTGGCTCAGACTCTACCATTTCAATATGATGTCAAGCTGATACGGGCTGACTCAGACTCTACCATTTGAATAGGACAGAAAGCTGATGAGGACTGGCTCAGAATCTTTACCATTTCAATATTATGGCAAGCTGATGAGGGCTGGCTCAGACTCTACCATTTGAATAGGACAGAAAGCTTAAGAGGGCTGGCTCAGACTCTTAACATTTCAGTATGATGGCAAGCTGATAAGGGCTGGCTCAGACTCTACCATTTGAATAAGATAGAAAGCTGATGAGGGCTGGCTCAGACTTTACCATTTCAATATGATGGCAAGCTGATGAGGGCTGACTCAGACTCTACCATTTCAATATGATGTCAAGCTGATGCGGGCTGACTCAGACTCTACCATTTGAATAGGACAGAAAGCTGATGAGGGCTGGCTCAAACTCTACCATTTGAATAGGACAGAAAGCTGATGAGGACTGGCTCAGACTCTTTACCATTCCAATATTATGGCAAGCTGATGAGGGCTGGCTCAGACTCTACCATCTGAATAGGACAGAAAGCTGAAGAGGGCTGGCTCAGACTCTTAACATTTCAGTATGATGGCAAGCTGATAAGGGCTGGCTCAGACTCTACCATTTGAATAAGATAGAAAGCTGATGAGGGCTGGCTCAGACTCTACCATTACAATATGATGGCAAGCTGATGAGGGCTGGCTCAGACTCTACCATTTAAATAGGACAGAAAGCTATGAGGGCTGGCTCAGACTCTACCATTTAAATAGGACAGAAAGCTGATGAGGGCCGGCTCAGACTCTACCATATGAATAGGATAGAAAGCTGATGAGGGCTGGGTTCAATATGATGGCAAGCTGATGTGGGCTGACTCAGACTCTTCCATTTCAATATGATGGCAAGCTGATGTGAGCTGACTGACTACCATTTTAATACGATGGCAAGCTGATGAGGACTGGTTTAGACTACCATTTTAATATGATGGCAAGCTGATGAGAACTGACTTAGACTCTACCATTTCAATATGACGGCAAGCTGATAAGGGCTGGCTCAGACTCTACCATTTGAATATGATGGCAAGCTGATGTGGGCTGGCTCAGACTCTACCACTTGAAAATGATTGCAAGCTGATGAGAACTGACCCAAATTCCACCATTTAAATATAATGGCAAGCTGATGCGGGTTGACTCAGACTCTACCATTTGAATAGGCACTGGTCTGTCAGGATAAATACCTGCCAGTTACATTATGATTTTGACAAATATTGACTGTCAGTAACACTAGATTATCATGTACTATATAAAACTGTACTGTCATAAATCATGAAATGTTTCTGATCATGAAGATGAATAGCATGAAGTAATTATACTTTCAAGGGCAATAACCTGGTATTAATATGACAGTTACTCTTAATCTCCTTCACTGTTGTTACTGAAATCCATTACCATTATCAGATAGATTTTTTCACAATGTATAATTTTCTGACAAATATTTTGGACACTCTTTTATAATTATATCTTCCAGAGGCTGCCAGGCTTCATTATGATCTCTGGTGACCTCAAAGACAGATTCCGGAAAATTCTAATGCTATAATTAAAATACTTGCACTAAGATTTATTGAAAACTGGTGAAAAAAAAGCTGCAGACCTGATAGAAAAACAACCAAAATGGTGAGTTCATGATTCTTACTGACTTTGAACATCAAGGACACTTGAGCCTCCTTGTAACATAAAAATCTACAATAAACATTTTTTCTAATTCAATATGTAACAAAAATTCTCTTAAAACGTCATTGTACTAACCAACAAAGGATTTTATTAAGATTCTGGCAATGTGTCAGACTGTCTTTCATGCTTCTTTGTGTGATGTGTTACTTGACTAATGGACGAAGTATTGTTCTCTGTGGAAGTATTGTCAAAGACTGACATAAGTCAAACTGCGGTACAATTCTTCAGTCCCCACAGAAACAACTCCACAAATTTTCTGTGTAGTGCTCACATGGTATTGAGCTTTTTGGTCAATCAAAACTCAAAACAAGAAACACATACAAACAGTTGCTCTTTGGAAATAAAGCTTTGCCAGAACATAATACTGCTAAGCATTTTACCATCACTGATTGTAAAGGAGACTTAGTGTTAGCATACAGGATGCCAAGTCTAAAGTTACAGAGAAAAGTCTGGTCAGTATAATAAATTATTAATCCTAGACAGAACAGTAACTGAGAAGCCCAGTCTGTGGACCAATTTAATACAGAAAAGTCCTATCTGTGAAGAAACAAAAACTGGGGAACCAAGTCTGTGAAGCAGAAAAAACTATAGAGTAACAAAAATTGAGGAGACCAGTCTATGGAGTGAAAAAAAATTGAGAAGCCCAGTCTTTGAAACAATATATATTGAGAACCAAGTCTGTGGTGCAAAATTATTGAGAATCCTTGATGCTAATATAGTAATACTAATCTAGAAACAGTAACTGAAACATGTTTTCAGAAGGAACTGTGATTGAAACATCTGCCACTTTGTGAAGGAACCTGCTTCGTGAAGGAACAGTAACAGTGTAAAAGAGTGAAGCAAAACCTGCTGAATCATAGAAAATCAGAAACAATGTCAGAAGTGTGACAGAAACAGTGAAGCTGAACCTTCTGAATTACAGAAAATTAGAAACAAGATCAGAAAAAGTGACACCAAACCTGCTGAATCATATAAATTGAAAATTTCAGTAGTGTGGCAGATAATGATAAGCCAAGTTTTGTAGTAACAGAATGGGCAAGACTTGCCATTCAAATCTACAAGAAGCATTATGTTTGCATTCATTTAACTCACACACACATTTACGCTATCTTCACTTTTCGGGCATTCATACTAAGTGCAAAAAATTCAATGTTTCTTCCTAAAATTTTGACATCATCCCCTTAATTTAATCCTTATCTTCCCTAATAGTTATATAAATGCCTGGCATGTTTCTCATTCCCCTGATAAATGAGGTTTTTCTTCTGAGTACAACCGATGAATGCAAAAGCATGTCTTCATTGACTGAAAATTGTCTGGAATTGAGAGAATTCTCAGAAAATAAGGATAGAGCTGTGTATTAAATAACTCTATTTATAGAAGATTTAGTTTAACACTCGTAACGGCATCTATTAACACAATTGCCCCAGGAAAGATAATAATTTTCTTCCATGTGAGCCTTATTCAAACATAATTTCTCCATGCAGTTTAAATGTAATACCTTTTCACTGAGAGACAGAGAGACAACCAGCAATCAAAGGTCTGAAGGACCTGAGGGTCCGCTACTGACTGGCATAGTAATAAACATTGTTGTAATTACTGTTACTGTAGTATAAAGAATCATGTTAAGGTGTATTATCAGTGCAATGAAAGCTCAGAATGTTGAAGAATATTAGGTTATTAAACTTTGTACTGATATCTGCATGAGTACTCATGCAGCTGAAAAGTTATATATTTATATTTACAGTGTTATACTGAACAACATTAAATAACTTTTCTACTCTGTTCTTATTTTTCTAAGCAAAGTAGAAAGAATAAATTAATTTAATACGAGCAGTGTAATAGTCCAAAAAAGGCATCATGCGGATATTTTTATGTGTTTCCTTGAACTTGATAGTATGTGAGTGAAAAACTTGTCATGGCAACCACAACAGAGATAGAATTGTTTCTTCTTAATATCAGGATGACCAGGAAGAGAAACAATCATGTGAAAATGGTGATTTATGAAATGAGTGTATCTTAAATACTTTAAAAATATGCCTGTTTTTATTAGATTGTTGGGATCACATAATGTCAGGATACTGTGGTACAGAAATGAGTTTACTAACCTGTTAAAGTTTTAAGCTGATAACAGAACAAGACATAATTTCTAGAAGAATTTTGTCAGCAGGCCAGTGTCATTATTTTCACAAAGCACATAAAGACACAGACACATTAGGTTCGGACAGGCCTGATGAGCGACTCTTGACACTGTGAAACATCTATGAATCAGCTGCATTTTCCAACTTGAAATGGGCTGTAACTTTGCTAAAATACAATTCAGAGCTATGGGACATGCACCTTCAATATGTTTTCTACACCTTAGTAACTTGTACAAAGTTTCAATTCAATATCTGCTTTGACTTTGGAGAAAATTACTCTTGAATGATTAGTGTATGATTCCTGTGTTATTCTTTCACATATTTGCAGAGTTTATGCCAACATTGTCAGTCCAACATTTTGCAACAAATACATTAAATGTGGTAGTTTATCTTTCTTGTAATTATCAATCAACTTTCTCATTGAATGATTGGGATTATCAATTAAGAACAGTAACCTATAAATGCCACTTTAATATTCTGTTTGCTCTTAATGTATCTTTTTGAACAAAGAATAAAAAGATCCCAATATCTGGACATTCTATAGACATAATTGAATGTTTAAGTGCACCAATATGCTTGCATTTCCCCTTTCATTCTGCTTGATATGATGATATTAATGTTGTTTCCTGAAGCGAATGGCTTATTATATAATACAAACCATTGATTATTTAAATCAGGATCTTACTCATAATATTACATAGCGGGCAAAATGCATCTTCATCATTCTTCACTTTGAAGACATTCCAATGAAAATCAAAATGCTTTTTCCATATGGCTTTTGATGGATTTCATTGTATGCGTGACAGTTTATTAAAGCAAACATTAAACCTAAGGCAAAACACTTCATATGCTAATTAGCATGCATGTGAAGTCTGATGTTTGTGGGTCATACAAATGTAAACCAGGGTGTGATACACGACGATATCAAAAACAATACTCTAGATGCATAATCTCATGTACTAAGTACTAATAAACATTTCAGTAAAGTTTCATGTCCTTGAGGTAATCTTTTACTACTGTTTGCAGATCAAATTGCCCTTTCGTCTTTTCTTAAATCGATAAACTTGTACGTTTACAGCGATGCTGGAGCTATTTTTGGATCTCGTCTATACAGGTAACTCCGCCTTTCCGATACGAGTAAAAAAAAACTGAATGAACCTGTTTACATAGACTGCGTTTAACTGGATTGTAACAGATGTACTAGAACTAATCTTCATTTAAAATTTAAATGAATCTTGCCACAATGCAAACTACATTTAGGTAGCGTGGATATGAAAAAAGACACCCTCTTGTACATTACAGGCCTTTTTCTGCCTAAATTTCAGCACCTTTTGCTGCATACTTTTAAATAATGCACCTCGTGTTTATTTTTTTAACAATAATTATAAAACGTTACTGACTCGAGTTGTTGGATTCGCTCATCGTTGATTGAAGGGTATAAATTCGATTCCCGGAACCGACCATGCTTCCTTTAATGAAAAAAAGTCGGCAATTTCTTACGGAATATGTGAGTCTTAGTCTAACTAATTTGACGCGATCCTAGGAAACAGTTACGAGTAGTTTTCTCAACTCAAAGAAATTGTCATTGCCAGATTTGGGTTTAAATACTGATATTGTTGTGAATATAAGATAAATTCAAATAAAACTTACATGTATCAAAAGGTAGTCCAAATAATTTTACTCAAGAGTTGAATATCGTTCTATTTTTGACTGGTTGATAACAACTATCTATCATTTCCATACACAGGTTTATTTTTAGGTTACACGCCTATGTCATCGACATTTTTTTATTAACTCCATGTACTTTACTATTCGCATTATGGTTAACAATTTCGTTTTTACTGTATGTTTTTAAATTGATGGCATTTTCTTCTAATTAAAGATTTTTTCTATTCTGTTTTTGCCTTTTCTAGCCGTAAGTCCAATTTTATTTTTCGCATTGATTTCAATTTATTTACTTGTAAGACATAATAGCTATTTGCGATCGCGCTATATAAAATTTTACCGGTAAATTTATGAAAAATCAGCCGTTTTTATGTAATTTTGATTAGTTTAAAGTTTGTATCTTAATGAAAATGCCCTAATATTCTAGCTACATCTATCTTTTATCGACGTTGAAAGTTTGAAGCAAATCTGTTGGATATTAAAAGCTCCACACGTGTTTCCTGTGTACGGGACACCTAAATTTCGCGGTGTTATTCTTATCTAAAATTTACCTGGTTACCTGTTCTCGGTTGCCTGTCGTCGTCTGCTTGTTTATTGTACGTTTTCACTACTGGATTTTCCTATGGTGACTTCTTTCTGATATCCATTACTCTGCTCTGTATGTTGTTTATGCCACCATAGGTCCCTAACATCTATTTACAAATGCTTGCCTAACTTTACTGTAAATGATATTTTCTTCCTATGTTTACTATTTGATTTCTTATAGTTGTTTTATTACCTTTGTTTCTGTTCTATGTAAAACATGTTAAAGTTGTTTCAAATTTTGTTTAAAACTGTTAAAACTAGCTAAAATATGATAAAATTTTATAAAATCAGAATCGGCGTGTGCAAGCGATAAAACCAATAAGTACTGTGATTTATCCTCAATTATTTTGGTCCTTTTAGAGTGACCTTCACAAATATAAAACAAACTAAACGTCAAATTATTTTGACTTATGTGAGTCTATAACTGGTTCTTTCCATGAACGAAGACAAGGCTTATCAACTGCCTGTATTTTAATAACTGATATAGTGTTTAAACGACTTCAAATAAATAGTAGATAAATTCACATAATTTTACACGTAAACCCCACAAAAAATCAAATAAATCAGTTTTTATGGATATAACAATTACATCTTCTACAAGTGTTGCGGAGCTTGAAGGTTCCATGATCAATGACAATACCTTTCTATAAAACCATGTATACTTTTGCATGGTTAGAAATTTCGTCGATAATAATTGTCATAACAAACAAAACAAGAGGACCATGATGGTCCTGAATCGCTCACCTCTTCCCACATGACCCAGTTTTGAGTATGACGTCGTTTTTTCTATTATTTGACATAGTGACCTAGTTTTTGAGCTCGTGACCCAGTTTTGAACTTGACCTAGATATTATCAAGATAAAAAATCTGACCAATTTTCATGAAGATCCATTGAAAAATATGGTCTCTAGAGAGGTCACAAGGTTTTTCTATTATTTGACCTATTGACCTAGTTTTCGAAGGTACGTGACCCTGTTTTGAACTTTACCTAGATATCATCAAGGTGAACATTCTCACTAATTTTCATGAATATCTCATGAAAAATATGGCCTCTAGAGAGGTCACAAGGTTTTTCTATTTTTATACCTACTAGCCTAGTTTTTGACCGCACATGACCCAGTTTCGTAACTGACCTAGATATCATCAAGGTGAACATTCAGATCAATTTTCATGAAGATCCATTGAAAAATATGGCCTCTAGAGAGGTCAAAAGTTTTAATAATTTTAGACCTACTGACCTAGTTTTTGACCGCAGTTGACCCAGTTTCAAACTTCAACCTAGATATCATCAAGCTGAACATTCAGACCAACTTTCATACAGATCCCATGAAAAGTATGGCCTCTAGAGAGCTCACAAGGTTTTTCTATTTTTAGATCTACTGACCTAGTTTTTGACCGCACATGACCCTGTTTCGAACTTGACCTAGATATCATCAAGATGAACATTCAGACCAATTTTCATACAGATCCCATGAAAAATATGGCCTCTACAGAGGTCACAAGGTTTTTCTATTATTTGACCTACTGAACTAGTTTTTGACTGCACGTGACCCATTTTCAAACTTGACCTAGATATCATCAAGGTGAACATTCTGACCAATTTTCATGAAGATCTCATGAAATATATGGCCTCTAGAGAGGTCACAAGGTTTTTCTATTTTTAGACCTACTGACCTAGTTTTTGACTGCACGTGACCCAGTTTTGAACTTGACCTAGATATAGATATCATCAAGATGAACATTCAGACCAATTTTCATGAAGATCTTGTGAAATATATGGCCTCTAGAGAGGTCACAAGGTTTTTCTATTTTTAGACCTACTGACCTAGTTTTTGATGGCACGTGACCCAGTTTCGAACTTGACCTAGATATCATCAAGGTGAACATTCTGACCAATTTTCATGAAGATCTTGTGAAATATATGAGCCGTGCCATGAGAAAACCAACATAGTGGGTGTGCGACCAGCATGGATCCAGACCAGCCGACACCGCGCGATCACAAAAGCTCACCTTGTCACTTTTTGACAGGTGAGCTAAAAACGCTGTTTTCATTTGAACGTAGTTGAAACATTCTATATTCTACTTTTGAAACAATATATATCTATTATCTCCTTATTCATTGCACTTTACAATGTATGCAAGTATGGCGATACTTCAAAGATAGAGTCAGAGCGCGCGCTTTGTGTGACGTCAAGATAAAGAAAAAAGTTTCACCACAAAGTGAATGAATGAGGCGGGGTTAACCTGTCAGCATTGCTCCAAAAATAGCTTCAGCTTCACCGTTTTTGTGACGTAAAAGAGTAACTCTATCGATTTCAAAAAGGAGGAAAGGGCAATTTCATCTGCAAACAGTAGTATCAAGCAATGCAGGACACAAAAGTCCAATGCATAGACAGAGACAGACAAAGGCAAATCTATATACCTCTCAAACATTTGGAGCAAAACAGATTTGTATAACTTTATACTTGTATAAGAATATTCTGAAACAAGACTTAGTGGTCCATAACGACCCTGTATCTCTCATCTGGCCAACTTTTTATTTTATGTGTTTGGCTCTTATGTTTTTTTCTATTATTTGAATAAATGCCCTAGATTTTGACTACAGAAAGCATGAAGCAATGAATCAGTCTCTCTCCAGAACGAATATCTATTAACATAATATTGGATGCAGTCTCTATCCCAGTATAGAAACAACCCTGCCATATAAACTTTTGCTAAGGGAGGCAACAGTCTACAACATCACTCTGATAATGTTTTTGTTGATGCAGAAGAATGCCTGTTGAGCAAGTAAGAAATGCAAAACACATTTCACTGTGTAAACAAATTGTTATAAAAATATAAACGACTTCAGATAAAAAAACCAATCATCACCAGAAAAAAAAATAGAAAATAACTTCCGGAAACTAATTTTCACTTTTCAGGAGGCAATCTTGCAATTTAGGGCTTTTGGATGATACCATTCTAAAAATGCATAAATATAGCCAGTGCTTATTACTATAAAGGCAATGTTTGAAGCTTTTCCTCACCATTTAAATATATATCATACAAAAGCACTCAAAGATGTAGGTCAACCTACAAAATGACATCACAGACAACATGTTTCACACTTGGGGTCGCAGTTTCTACTTGTATGTACATGTCTGAAGAACTCTATTCTTTTCTAATAAGTCATCTGAAAATGTTTGGCAAACGCGATGTGCGAGGATTTTCAACAGCATGTGTGTAGATACAAGTATCAAGTTGCCACCTCTTTAATAGGTCTCTGTCTGTCTAACATCAGTACAACAACTTACAAAAGTTTGTTCCTACAAGATACTGACCTGATTCTCCCAGTTTATCATATCTATCTTGTGTTTTTGGCATATCAAATCCTTCCAATGACGATGCCCTACGTAACCCTGACGGCACATTAGGAGCAAGTAAACTGTTTTCATTCTGAAGAGTAACTTCTGACTGATCAACAGGAGTAACCTGATCCACAACCATATTGGTTGATGCATGAATAGAGTTAGACTGTGGAATAGTGTCATTAGAGCCACCAATCTGATTGAGCGGAACTGCTTCCTCGGGAATAGGTGGATTCTCTGGGTCAGGTGATGTGTCAACACCTTTAGTTTTAAACTTCAGTTCTTTACGTAGTGATGGCAACTTGAGCTTGAAACTTCTGTGACGATCTGAAAGAGAAAATATTCTATCAGTCCTTCTGAAAGAAAAAATCTGCAAAATTCACTTTCACAGGTAACTTGCCTTTTGGGTAGGTGAGAGTACCCACCAATTAAAAGCTATATAAAGAAACCCATGTCCTTGTCAGACATTTTCTTAGGAAGTGATGTAACAAACTATTTAACCGTCAGTTGGACAAGACAAGTAACCTTAAAAGAAGCTAGGCATCCAAATTTATTTTTACTTGCAGGCAGAATCAGGTAAAGTGTGCATTTTGAGGATAAATATCAACTTTTGAAGACTGCTGGTATATCCTATGGTTTTAGCTGAAAGTCTATTGTAATGTATGGGGTGTTAGGTATGAAGACATAATAGTTGGTTTATATTGATCTATACTGCTATTCACGACTATTACAGAACTCTAACTCTGGTCAGTGGCATGCATGCATTATATTTAAGTCACGCCTACTGGTACATGATTTGCTTTAGAGGTATTACATTATACTGGTAGACTGTGAATAATCTTAATATTATAAATATAAGCTTTTGTCTAATCTGTGACAAACAAATATTTTCCCTAGTTTTGTTCATCAGTTTCATACTTACACTGTCAGCAAGTATCATTCTTATCAAATATTCAAAGATCTTTTTAAAGTTATATACAATAAATTTAAAGGGAAGGCATTACAAAGTCTAAATCTATGACTTATTTAGCATCTATTTTTCAGAAGATCATTGTATCTGAATAAAAATCACATTAAATAACTGCCTATATCTGACCAAGTTTGATCAACATCCATTTTAAAGCAGTTCATTAAATGTTGTTTTTTTCTAGTAAACTTTGCAGCTCCCCAAAAATGACTCAACAGAAGCACTTGTATACATCTGAAAGAGGACCTTAAAGGATGTGAAAGATCAAAATTGGTGAAGATCCATCAAGTGGTTCATGAGAAGATATCATTTAGAAGTTTACTATTTTTAGATGAGGAAACCCCTAAAGGCGGCCATGCAGAACCATTTGAAGAAACTTGCCAGAAGATCATATAAAAATGCTACAAGCCACGTTTTGTAATGATCACTCTAGCAGTTCATGAGAACAAGTCATTTATAGCTTTTTCTATTTCTAACTCTGCGCATCTAAAAGGGGCTAAATGGAACAATTTGAACCAATCTGAGAGGAGACCATACAAAGATGTTTAAGATCAAATTCAGTATTGGTTATGAGAAGAAGTCAAATAAGGTTTTCTATTTTTAGCTCTGGCATCTCCTAACAGGGGGTCATTTAGCAGAACCACTTGCGCAAATTTGAGAGAGGACCTTAAAAGGATGTACAGACCAAATTTGGTGGTAATTTGTCACATTGTTTATGAGAAGCCATTTATAGCTTTTTCTACTTTTAGCCTTCATGGCACTTAAATTCAGAACCAACTGAACAAACTCAAGGAGGACCTTACTAGAAGGTAACAGACTGCAAATTTAGTGATGATCCTTCTATTAATTCATGAGAAAAAGTTGTTCAAGGTTTTTTTTCTTCAATTTTTAGCTCATGGATATCCCCGTATACTGTGCCATCCTCTAAATAGCCAAGTTTTTAGCACAGACCATCTTCACACTGATGTTCAACTAAGTTTGAAGAAATTATATTCAGATAAGTTTGTGCACCTGAGCAACTTCAAAAGGTTTGAGGAGTTGAACATAACAAATTTCTTTACTATGGCCTATTTTGTGACATTAAGAAAGAACCATAATTGTAGAAAAAATAGCCATAGAAAAAAGTCCATTAATTATGGTCATCTTCCCATCAAGGTCCTTCATCTGTAAACTTTCATATCCTTTTCAATAATTGTTGAGGAGTTGGACACACAAGATTTTTCTTTATATTCTATATAGCAAAACTTTCAAAGGGCCATAACTGCGGTAAAAATAGTTACAGTAAAAGTTCCCTCCATTATGATCATCTGCTCATCAAGCTTCTTAATGTGTAAAAACTTGAAGCAAATCCTTTCAATAGTGTTTGAGGAGTTTTTTCACACAAGATTTTTCTCTATATTCCATATAGCAAAACTATCTAAGGGCCATAACTGCAGTACAAATAGTCATAAGAAAAGTTGCTCCCTTAATGGTCATCTGCACATCAAGCTTGTTCATCTGTGAAAGACGGAAGCAAATCAAGCTAACAGTGTAGAAGGGGTCGGACAAACAAAATTTCAGGACATACGGATGTATAGACAGCAGCAGTCCTATTATGTATCCCGTGTAAATGTTTAAGTTGTTTAAAGGTTTTTTTCTATTTTTAGCTCTGGTACCCCCTGAAATTCGTCATGCAGAACCATTTGAACACCTTGCCATGATGCTATTAACAAAACGCGATAACTGTGGCCTTTATTTACTAATACCCGATTAACCAATAACAATGAAATAGGGAATCAGGTGAATATATTACATGACAAATATCTTATATCGCGAAACCGATGTAAGTTGCAGCGTGGTCTAGTGGTTATCACGTAAGATTTGTAAGCTTACGATGCTGGTTCGAATACAGGACGAGCAACTATTTTTTCTATTTTTTCCAGCAAGTTTTTACCTATAGAAGGAATACAGGTAAAACTATTTGTATCACGATTTTCTCGCGCACATATACTGATTATTATTGTCATTTTTCAGAGGATCTCGTATTAGAATAGACATTGACATGAAAAATAAATTAGATAAACAATTAATAAAAAAAAAATAAACAAGAGATCACAGAGTGATCTTAGCGCCCACCAATGTGCCATTTTGAGTGTTCCAAATTTTAAGACTTACTGACTACCTCCAGGTCAAATTTCATTTCCGTACACAACACTGTGCATGTGGTCCAAAGTCGAAAGCTGTAGCTTGAGAAATGTGAAAGTAGGTCACCCGGTCAATGTCAAGGTCAAAGTTTGTTTCGGTACACAATCCTATGCATGTGGTCTAAATTTGAAGCCTGTAGCTACAGAAATGTGAAAGTAGGTCACTAGGTCAATCTTAAGGTCAAAGTTCATTTTGGTACACAAAACTATGCAAGTGGTCCAAATTCGAAGGCTGTAGCTTGCAAAATGTAAAAGTAGGTCACTAGGTCAAAATCAAGGTCAAATTCTATTTCGGAATACAAAACTATGCATGCCGTCCAAATTTGAAGCCTGTACCTTAAATATGTGAAAGTAGGTCACTAGGTCACTGTAAAGGTCAAAGTTCATTTTGGTACAAAAAACTATGCAAGTGGTCCAAATTTGAAGGCTGTAGCTTGAGAAATGTAAAAGTAGGTCACTAGGTCAAAATCATGGTCAAATTCTATTTCGGAATACAAAACTATGCATGTGGTCCAAATTTGAAGCCTGTACCTTAAAAATGTGAAAGTAGGTCACTAGGTCAATGTGAAGGTCAAAGTTTTTTTCGGTACACAAAACTATGCATGTGGTCCAAATTTGAAGGCTGTAGCTTGAGAAATGTGAAAGTAGGTCACTAGGTCAAAATCAATGTCAAATTTCACTTTGAAACACGGTACTATGCATATGGTCCAAATTTGATGCCTGTACCTTCAAAAATGTGAAAGTAGGTCACTAGGTCAAAATCAAGGTCAAAGTTTTTTCCAGTGCACAAAACTATGCATGTGGTCCAAATTTGAAGGCTGTAGCTACAGAAATGTGAAAGTAGGTCACTAGGTCAAAATCAAGGTCAACTCATGTCAAGGTTCATCTTGCCACTCAAAAATATACATGTGGTCCAAATTTGAAGGCTGTAGCTACAGAAATGTGAAAGTAGGTCACTAGGTCAAAATCAAGGTCAACTCATGTCAAGGTTCATCTTGCCACTCAAAAATATACATGTGGTCCAAATTTGAATGTTGTAGTTATTGACAAGAACATTTTAAAAGCTTTTCCCTATATAAGTCTTTATGAACCATGTGACCCCCGGGGCGGGGCCATTTTTGACCCTAGGGCGATAATTTGAACAAACTTGGTAGAGAACCACTAGATGATGCTACATTACAAGTATCAAAGCCTTAGGCTTTTTGGTTTGGACAAGAAGATTTTCAAAGTTTTTCCTTATATAAGTCTATGTAAACCATATGACCCCCAGGGCGGGGCCATATTTGACCCTAGGAGTAAAATATGAACAATCTTAGTTGAAGACCACTAGATGATGTCAGATACAAAATATCAAAGCCCTAGGCCCAGTGGTTTTGGACAAGGGGTTATTCAAAGTTTTTCCCTATATAAGTCATTATAAACTATGTGACCCCCAGGGCGGGGCCATATTTGACCCCAGAGAAATAATTTGAATCATCTTGGTAGAGGACCACTAGATGATGCTTCAAACCAAATATCAAAGCCCTAGGCTCTGTGGTTTTGGATAAGAAGGTTTTCAAAGTTTTTCCCTATATAAATCTATGTAAAATATAGAAATAAACAAAGGGCCATAACTCACTCATAAATTGTTGAACCAGTCTGATTTTCAGGGGGACACAACTAGGGTACCAAAACATCATTCTGACAAAGTTTGGTCAAAATCCCCCCATTAGTTTCTGAGGAGATGCGATAACGAGAAATTGTTAACGGACGGACGGACGGACGGACCACGGACGCAGAGTGATTTTAATAGCCCACCATCTGATGATGGTGGGCTAATAAATAAAATAAATACAAAACACGATATAAAAAAGACCTGAATAAAAAATAGAATAAGTAAAAATCGTTTAAAAAAGAAGGGCTCGAACCTACACCATACAAACATAAAAAGAATAGATGTCCGAGACTGTATCCGCTAGACTAGGAATCTTTTATGGAATAACGCACCGTATTTAGAGTTTAAGATACTACAATATAAAAATTAACACCAATTAACGGATAATACATCTGCTTTACCTGTTTTTTGGATTTTACCAAGTACTGTTAAAATAAAATTATCGCGATCCATTAATACGTACTATTGCCCCAATGATAACATGATGTTTACAAACATAACTATAAATAGATTGAAATGAAGCATAGGGAATTTAACATTTTTGTTACTGGTCAAAATGTAAATACTTGTTACTTTCGTTCACCAGATCTTCTGCCGTGTGGGTTTGAAACTCAACGATGACAATTTTCTTTTTCTTTTTGCATAAAAAACTGATTTCTTCATTTTCACTATAACATAACGACAGAGAAATACCAGAGGCCAATATGGCAGATGAGAAAATTTATGTGATATTAGTTAAATGCCTGTACTAAACATATAAATGAACATATGTTATCTAAAGACATATATGCAAATACAAACCATCAAAGAAAGAAACAAAGAATACGGGAACAGAACTGAAGAAAAAATATTCAAAAGGAAAATTGTCATGGGGATTCGAACTCATACAAAACGGTCTGATGATTTGCTTTAGGTATCTGCATTCTGCCTGACTGCGCTATTTTTCAATATATTTATTGGTAGGAGTGTAACCATACATCGAAATAGCGATGCACTGCGATACTGAGTGTCCCGATAGTATGCATCGATAGAAAAGTCTTGATCCAATAACAATCGCCGATAGTTCCTTCAACAATCAATAGTTTTGAATTTTTAGTACATACAGAAATAATTAATAATTTATAAACCAAGAAACAGAGCCAGCTTTCATTTGCGCCTTGGAAAATGTTTACGTCTCCATTACAATAATTAACCTCACGGAATTAAACTACCATAAAGGACTGAGAAGTCTGGGAGATAATTAATAAATTTAGTTTCTTAGAAATTTTGATTAAATATATTTAAATAACCTGTTAATCTTAAATGAGAAAAAGTACTATGGACATGGAGAAAGTAGGCTACTTGTATGATATAGCAGACTGTTCGGCAAAGCCCTTCATTTAGTGCTGGTACACCTTAGTCCGATCGGTCAATTTTCGTCTTTTTCGATGCTTTGGGTTATTAAACTTGTTGACATTCGCAACAAAATGGCCGATTCGTTTGAGTATACCTTGCATAGGTTTATTGTTCTACTTATTGTTTCAAAGCCAAGGAAGGCAAGAAATAGAAAAAATGTTAAAAATATTTAATGTTATTTCTGTCCATTTCAGTTATACAAACACCTCAATCTGTATTAACAGCAATTATAAACAGTGCCATGTCTTACACTGTGTAATAATGCCAGTTGGTAGTTTTACTGTATAAAACATGGTGGCCGATAACTATTGCAATAGTATCGCAATAGTAACCTGCAATAGAATAGTATCGCAATAGTTTTTTAGCAATATCAATAGTATTGCAACAGTCACCCCTATTTATTGGACAGTTAAAATGAGACAAATACTGACATTTACTTGTAAAGTATTGCACATTAGCAATATGAATTGTTATTTTATCTATTATCATGAAATGGGACGCGTCCTTTGGTCTGCTCGGTAATCACGTTATCGTTGGGGATTAGTACCAAGTAATTCTGACCCTTAGTTTCAGACAAGAAAATGTTTAAATAAATAAATTGTGAACAAATTGGGTACAAGACCATCCATCGATACGAGACCATCTATCAATACCAAAAACTCACCCTAAAACCTTTAATTCAGCAGAGATAAAAAAGATGAAAATTTAAAACTGGTTGACTATGAAACAACTTGAGCTAAAAAGGGGAAAAACTCTGATAAAATAAAGCTATACTTATGTAACTTGTCCTTTGAGGTCATCAAATGATGCAAAAAACATGTGTGAAGTTTGTGAAAGCATTTAGACTGGTAGTTTTTGAAAAAACAGCTTCCATGGAGAACTTTTGTGATGCCTATGCAACAAAGCGTCTCTTCTTTCACAGCTAAAATTACAATGACAAATGACACTCAAAATGTAAAACAAATACTTGGAATAAAATGGAAAAACTCAATTTTGCATGGATGCAGAAACAAAAAATAACAAGTGTAAGTGGTTAATACCCCTGCAGCGGGAACAATCACTGACATCACAGACCTTGGCAACAGTTTCAAGAGAAAAAGTCACAAATAATTCACATAAATGCCCATACTTAAATTGTTTGGTGAGGCCAAAAACAATTCTACATGTAAGGTAGCACTGCAGGCTTTTTTTGCTTAATAGTAGTTAACCCGATTTTGGTCATGTACTAAGATTATTTTATATTACAGATTTGGCAGTGAGTTTACACGTATTTTCATACATAAGAGTTTTTTTCTCCGTGGAGTAATTTTGAAAAATTGATTTTCTTATGCTCAACTGAGACAAAATTATTTTAGCATATATGTATAGATATAATAAATGTACTTTCCTATAAAGGAATGATATGAATGTAAGAACTATCACATTTTATTTTATGCTTTTCAGTAAAAAGACTGAAATATATATTAGAAGCAGAAGTTTAGAAGCAGTGAAAATATCATTAATTTTATATTTTTTCCTAGTATGGAACTACATCTGCATGCAAAAGAATATTAATGATAAAGTTCTTTCCAAAATACACTTCAACAAAGGTACAGATGTATATGCCTGTTTCTCGTTGATTCGAGCTTTCTCATCGATTCCAGCCCTTGTGTTTTAGTAAAATTCATGCTCATGTAGCATGTTCTGCCATCAGAAACTTTTGTCATTTACATTTTAAAATGCCTTGGAAAATATTAGTCATGAAACCACTGAAAATTTGAGTAAATACTTGTTTTAGTATTTTGCATCAAAAATTGCATATTTCAAAAGGAAATTACACAGTGGGTAATATTGTCAGCCAAAATTAAATGCATCCTGAGCGTATTTCGACTGTTGTAACAAGTGAATAAGAAGTCAATCTTGATAGAAATTTGCTTTATGGAAATAGACTGTGCAAACATTAACACTTATTGACCTACCAACCAAAAGGCTCGAATCGTTGAGAAAGTTTTAAACTGATGTGGAGTTTGACCTCCTTCAGTCTCATGCAAAAAAAATACACATAAAAGATGATAACATTGTAATTCTTAATGTCCATTGTTAACTGCAAATATTTTTGTAACAACAAACAAAAATTATTTAATTGAACAGGTTTAAAAAAATATGCCCACCCCTAAAAGATTTAAGAGGCTCCAATCAAGGAGAAAGCAGCATATAAGCTGTTTTGTCTCTATGAAACGTCATGATGTCATTTCTTTTCCTGACACTAATATCAGAGCTATTATCTAAAATGGCCCTGAGGCCAATTGTGATAATGTGATAATATGATAAGAATTTCAAGCATAAAATTGTTACTATTTATAGGCACTCATGTAATTAGCCTGCAACTATGCCTTGAGAGAGTATAAGATTCTTTCACTGGTTGCAGGTACAGATGGGAATATCTGGCTCGAGTGTAACTGTTTAGGCGGTAACGAGGCTCAGCTGAGTTACTGTGTAGACAGTTTCCCTGAGAATCTTTTTCCTGCATACCATATTCAAGAAATTATTGTAAAAATAAAATCAATCGTATGACTTTCTTTTCAGAACTATTTCTTATAGTAGCATATTTTTACAAAGCACGGGAAACCAACATCCGTAAACAGGAAAGACTTCATGATGTTTCAAAGACAAATGACAAAGCTTAGTTCAGGTTTTGTTTTATAATTTGCAGCGTAATGTTATGATGTTTTTTTTTTATAAAATAACATTTTTTTAATCAAGAACTAGAAAATGCTTTTGTAAAAAAGCGCATGTCTCCCCCAATGCAAAGTCCTATAGGCGAGAAGTCAATAGGGGTCAGGAGTGAAAGTCAAAGAGACACTGATGGTTGGCTGCAATAAGGATCATCTACTTGGCATGTCCAGTCATCCTGCTAAATTTCAACACTCTTGGCCTAGTGGTTCTCAAGTCACTGTTCAGGCTCCTGTGACCTTGACCTTTGATCAAGTGACCTCAAAATATATAGGGGTCATCTACTCTGCATGTCCAATCATCCTATTAAGTTTCAACATTGTAGGTCAAGTGCTTCTCAAGTTATTTCCAAAAAACAATTTTACATGAACAGGCCACTGTGACCTTGACCTTTAATAGACTGACCCCAAAATCAATAGGGGTCATCTACTCTGCATGTTCAATCATCCTATGAAGTTTCAACATTCTGGGTCAAGTGGTTCTCAAGTTATTCATCGGAACTGGTTATCAATGTTCAGGCCCCTGTGACCTTGACCTTTAACGGAGTGACCCCAAAAACAATAGGGGTCATTTACTCTGCATGAACAATCATCCTATGAAGTTTCAACATTCTGGATCGAGAGGTTCTCAAGTTATTGATTGGAAATGGTTTTCCATGTTCAGGCCCCTGTGGCCTTGACCTTTAACAGAGCGACCCTAAAATAGTTAGGGGTCATCTACCCTGCATGACCAATCATCCTATGAAGTTTCATCATTCTGGGTCAAGTGGTTCTCAAGTTACTGACCGGAAATGGTTTTCCATGTTCGGGCCCCTGTGACCTTGACCTTTCACAGAGTAAACCCAAAATCGTTAGGGGTCATCTACTCTGCATGACCAATCATTCTATGAAGTTTCAACATTCTGAGTCAAGTGGTTCTCAAGTTACTGACCGGAAATGGTTTTCAATGTTCAGGCCCCTGTGACCTTGACCTTTGACGGAGTGACCCCAAAATCAATAGGGGTCATCTACTCTTCATGACCAATCATCCTATGAAGTTTCAACATTCTGGGTCAAGTGGTTCTCTAGTTATTGATCGGAAATGGTTTTCAATGTTCAGGCCCCTGTGACCTTGACCTTTGACTGAGTGACCCCAAAATCAATAGGGGTCATCTACTCTTCATGATCAATCATTCTATGAAGTTTCAACATTCTGGGTCAAGTGGTTCTCTAGTTATTGATCGGAAATGGTTTTCAATGTTCAGGCTCCTGTGACCTTGACCTTTGACGGAGTGACCCCAAAAACAATAGGGGTCGTCTACTCCAGCAGCCCTACAACCCTATGAAGTTTGAAGGTTCTAGGTCAAATGGTTCTCCAGTTATTGCTCGGAAATGAAGTGTGACGTACAGACGGACGAACGGACGGACAGGGCAAAAACAATATGTCTCCTGGGGGAGACATAAATATACTATCAGGACCAAAGAGGAACTGTCAAGGTATTGGATTTTTATTTTGTTTTATGAAATAAAATATAAAATACAACATAAATTTTCTACATAATATATATATATGTAGTTCGTAATATGTCATTTGCAGCATGAGTCATCTTACACCCTGAGTGTAAGATGGATTTTTCCAGCACTGGTAAAAATACCGTCTGGTATGCAAGAAACTATTATATTATAAGTCTTAAGATAATTTTATGTCTCTATAAGACTAGTTGCACATTCCCTTACCTTTAATCAAACCGAGTCTGCTATTACTTTGCTTGGTTGCATTCTATGCTTCCAAAGGATCTTCATAATTATAACTATCACAACAGCAATCTTTAAGTGCCATTTTGAGACTGTAAAAAGTCTCCCCATACTTTTATTCAGTGTTTTATATTTTCTGGTTCTTTGGGATCATGGAGTCTTTTCAATATCACTGTAACAGAGTTTTGTTTAAGCTGGTGCTAGGGGGCATGAGAGGTGTTGCACACCTTTCATGAACAGACTCAATCAAACCCAGTCTGCTATTATCTTGCTTGGTTGCATTCTATACTTCCAAAGGATCTTCATATAGATTTTTTTAACTGAATTGTCACAGTGTGACTTAAAACCAAACAAAAAACAAGAGGGCCAATGTGGCCCTATATTGCTCACCTAAGAACCATGGTCAACAAACATAACTATACATAAAAATGTTAATAACTGCTTTCTAGATAAAGTGGAGAGTAACAACCCTGAGTTTCAAACCAGACCAAGAATTCATCAAGGCAAACAGTATGACCAAGTTTCATGACGACTGAACTTACAATCTGGCCTCTAGAGTATTCACAAGGTTTTAATTTGATTTGTCCGAATGACCTAGTTTTTGACCCCAGAAAACCCATTTTCAAAACTGACTGAGATATCATCAAGACAAACGTTCTAACAAGTTCTCATGATAATTAGACTTAAAATGTGGCTTCTATAGTGTACACAAGGTTTTTCTTTGATTTGGCGACCTAGTTTTTGACCATAGATGACCCGGTTTTGATCTCGACCAAGAAAGTATAAATGGAAACATTATGACATGTTTTTATAACAATTAGACTTAAAATATGACCTCTAGTGTGTTCACAAGGTTTTTCTTTGATTTGAGAGAGTGACATAGTTTTTGACCCCAGATGACCTAGTTTGCATCTTGGCCGAGATATCATCAACACAAACATTTTTACAATTTCAAGGCAAACATTATGACCAAGTTTTATGACAAACGGACTTCAAATGTGACCTCTAGAGTGTTCACAAGGTTCTTCTTTGATTTCATCTGGTGACCTAGTTTTTGACCCCCATTATGACCCAGTTTTGAACTTGGCATAGGAATCATCAAGATAAACATTCTGACTAAGTTTCATGAAGATAAGGTCATAAATGTGGCCTCTAAGGTGTCAACAAGCTTTTCCTTTGATCTGACCTGGTGACCTAGTTTTTGACCTCAAATGACCCAGTTTGGAATCTGGCCTAGAGATCAGCAAGATCCTGTGCAAGTCTGTATCAAACTGAAGCATAAATGAAACCTCTATATGGCTGAAAGGGCCAAACAGAAAATTTTGCCCCTTTCAGGGGCAGTAACTCTAGAACACATGATGGAATCTAGCAGGTTTTTGAAGGGAACTGAGATCTTATTGTGATTTAAGTTGTGTATAAGTGTGGTTAAAATCAAATGTTAAATGTCACTTCTACTGTGTTCACAAGGTAAAAATTAAATTTTGGCTCTTTTAGTGGTCAATTAGGGGCCATAACTCCGAAACCTATGACTGGATCTGACAGGTTCATCATGGAATCCAAGATTTATTGTTCTTAAAGATATCTAACAAGTTTGTATCAAGTCAAACCATAAATTAAGTCTCTATATGGCTGCAAAAACCAAAATTGCAAATCTTGACCCTTTAAGGGGCCATAACTCTGGAACCAATGATGGGATCTGGCCAGTTTTCGAAAGGAAGACAGGTATTATGCCAATACAAGTTGTGTGCAAGTCTGATCAAAATCGATTGCAAAATGTGGTCTCTATCGTGTTAACAAACCAAAATAGCAAATTTTGGCCCTATAAGGGGCCATAACTCTGGAACCCATGATGGGATCTGACCAGTTTTTGAAAAGAACCCAGATATTATGGCAATACAAGTTGTGTGCAAGTTTGATTAAATCAATTGCAAAATGTGGTCTCTATCATGTTTACAAGATATTGTGGCCGGACGACAGACGAAGGGCAATCACAAAAGCTCACCTTGTCACTACATGACAGGTGAGCTAAAAAGACTTGTATCCAAACCGGCTGCACAATTTCCACCTTCTGTAACATTGCCTGTACATAAAAGTGCTACAGAAACTGTGTAGGCTGGATAATAATGCCATATAATGGTCACTGTCAGTAAAACAGACATCCATCAAACACTCCAATATCTTTTCTCTGCATTTATTACATACAATGTGGTAAGTCTTTATGACCTTTCCACCATGATTCTTCACAACAGACCCTCCTGTCATACCTCTCTGGAGAGAAGTAAATGCAGACGCAATCGTCAGAATATGTACATCTCCATTAAAGCCAAGTATATATAGCAAGTGTTGCTAGATGACAGGTAATCAGTACATCCTTTGATGTATAAGTCCGCAACATGCAAACCTAACTGTACAAAAAATATCTGAAACAATATATCATATGGCAGGATGTCTGCAAAAAGCTAATTCTGTTCTTTAATTACACCAAGAGTGCTCAACCTTTTCAATGAATAGCCCTTGCTAATATTAAATGTAACATTTTCAATTTTTTAATGTATCATTTGACAATCTTCTGCAGTGGAGCATTTGTTATTTTGTGTTGTTTATTTGTTGTTGGGTTTCACATGCACCAACACAATTATAGGTCATAAGTCAACTTTCCTTGTTTCTGTAGAGAAAAAGACTCTACGTGCTTCTCCAGGTGACTTTCCATGTTTCTGTGGTGACCCAGGGGCTCCTCCAGGTGACTTTCCATGTTTCTGTGGTGACCCAAAGTGCTCCTCCAGGCGAGTTTCCATGTTTCTGTGGTGACCCCAAGTGCTCATAAGTCAACTTTCCTTGTTTCTGTAGAGAAAAAGACTCTACATGCTTCTCCAGGGGACTTTCCATGTTCCTGTGGTGACCCAGGGGCTCCTCCAGGTGACTTTCCATGTTTCTGTGGTGACCCAGGTGCTCCTCCAGGTGACTTTCCATGTTTCTGTGGCGACCTAGGTGCTCCTCCATGAATTATCTATGGCACAGACAGCCACTTTTACAGAACCATCCAATCTAACAGCTTGCTACCAATGTTAATGCTCTCCATTTAAACACAGAAAAAAATCTGATTTGTTTTGACACTATTTGTCAGCAGACTTTCCATGTTTCTGTGCTGACCCCAGGTACTCCTCCAGGTGACTTGCAATGTTTCTGTGGTGACCCCAGGCTCCTCCAGGTGACTTTCCATGTTTCTGTAGTGACCCCAGGTGCTCCTCCATGTGACTGTCCATGTTTCTGTGGTGATCCCAGGCGCTCCTCTAGGTGACTTTCCATGTTTATGTTGTGATCCCAAGTGATCCCAGACGCTCCTCTAGGTGACTTTCCATGTTTCTGTAGTGACCCCAGGTGCTCATCAATGTGACTGTCCATGTTTCTGTGGTGATCCCAGGCGCTCCTCTAGGTGACTTCCCATGTTTCTGTTGTGACCCCAAGTGATCCCAGGTGCTCCTCTAGGTGACTTTCCATGTTTCTGTTGTGACCCCAAGTGCTCCTCCAGGTGACTTTCCATGTTTCTGTGCTGAGCCCAGGTGCTCCTCCAGGTGACTTCCAATGTTTCTTTGGTGACCCCAGGTGCTCCTCCAGGCGACTTTCCATGTTTCTGTGGTGACCCCAGGTGCTCCACCAGGCGACTTTCCAGGTATCTGTGGTGACCCCAGGTGCTCCTCCAGGGGACTTTCCATGTTTCTGTGGTGACCCCAGGTGCTCCTCCAGGCGACTTTCCATGTTTCTGTGGTGACCCAGGTGCTCCTCCAGGCGACTTTCCATGTTTCTGTGGTGATCCCAGGTGCTCCTCCTGGCGACTTTCAATGTTTCTGTGGTGACCCAGGTGCTCCTCAAGGCGACTTTCCATGTTTCTGTGGTGACCCCAGGTGGTCCTCCAGGTGACTTTCCATGTTTCTGTGGTGACCCAGGTGCTCCTCCAGGTGACTTGCAATGTTTCTGTGGTGACCCAGGTGCTCCTCCAGGTGACTTTCCATGTTTTTGTGGTGACGCCAGGCGCTCCTCCAGGTGACTTTCCATGTTTCTGTGGTGACCTAGGTGCTCCTCCATGCATTATCTCCGGCACAGACAGCCATTTTTACATAACCATCCAATCTAACAGCTTGCTACCAATGTTAATGCTCTCCCTTTAAACACTGAGAAAAAAATCTAATTTGTTTTGACACTACTTGTCAGCAGACCTGTCAGGTAACCAACAATCTGCTTCTGATTATTTTCTCTTAATTCAAGCAGACATCAAACAAAATACCTGTCATTTCAACATGCATTCCCTTCTAGTTTTTTTCTCATCTTGATTATTTATGATCATAGTAATTTGCAATCTACTGTTGTATAAAAAGCAAAAATATTTTTTTATTTTACAGTGATAAGAAGTTATTTTTTGCTTGAACATCAACAAAGCAAGATGGATTACTTTTTCAGTTTTTGTCACTATTCACCACATGGGGTTGACAAGAGTTCAATCTATTTGAAGACGACAATAAATTTAAAGAGGAGCATAAACATGCACAAACTCATAGTACCATGTTAATGCTAAAGCTTAGGTCTGCAGACTTGGAAATTTATTCGTTCATTGTACAATAACTGTAATAAGTTCATAAAGAACTCTGCAAAAACAGGGCAATATAAACCTTAAAGGTCCAATACTAAGGAAAGTGAACATTTTAATTTCTTTTAAAAAGCACAGAAACTATTTCATTTTATTGGAAAATGAAAGTTGGTATGTAAAAATTCGAAATAAATCGCAGTATATGTACAATTATTTTTCTATGAAGTATGAAGAAAGTTAAAAAGACCTGGGGGTTCATTCTGTCGATTCATTGAAATTTCAACATAATACACATACATTTCTTTGAGTTCCAAAGACCTTCTGTAAATTTTGACCTGCCAATCTTCATTATTTAGTGTCTTGCAGAAGTCTATGCACTGGCTATGAAAAAAATTGCCAACTCACTTTCCCTTAGTAATGGACCTTTAAGTTCAAGATCAGTGGAGAAGGAAGTAAAATTTGTTTTTGGAGGTGGGGTTGTTTGTATGGGAGAGGGAGGTGTAACGTGGTAGTGGGGTTGGGGGGAGAGGGTTTATTGAGTGTTTGTATGGGAGAGGGAGGTGAAACGTGGTAGTGTGGGAGGCAGGGGGGGGGGGAGAGGGTTTATTGAGTGTTTGTATGGGAGAGGGAGGTGTAACGTGGTAGTGGGGTTGGGGGGAGAGGTTTTATTGAGTGTTTGCATGGGAAAGGGAGGTGAAACGTGGTAGTGGGGTTGGGGGGAGAGGTTTTATTGAGTGTTTGTATGTTTGTATGTGAGAGGGAGGTGTAATGTGGTAGTGGGGTTGGGGGGAGAGGTTTTATTGAGTGTTTGTATGGGAGAGGGAGGTGTAACGTGGTAGTGGGGTGGCAGGGGGAGAGGGTTTATTGAGTGTTTGTATGGGAGAGGGAGGTGTAACGTGGTATTGGGGTGGCAGGGGGAGAGGGTTTATTCAGTGTTTGTATGGGAAAGGGAGGTGTAATGTGGTAGTGTGTGGGGGGGGGGGGGAGAGGGTTTATCGAGTGTTTGTATGGGAGAGGGAGGTGTAACGTGGTAGTGGGGTTGGGGGGAGAGGGTTTATTGAGTGTTTGTATGGGAGAGGGAGGTGAAACGTGGTAGTGTGGGGGCAGGGGGGGGGGGTAGAGGGGGTTTATTGAGTGTTTGTATGGGAGAGGGAGGTGAAACATGGTAGTGTGTGTGGGGGGGGGGGGAGAGGGTTTATTGAGTGTTTGTATGGGGTAGAGGGAGGTGTAACGTGGTTAGTGGGGTTTGGCAGGGGGAGAGAGTTTTATTCAGTGTTTGTATGGGAAAGGGAGGTGTAATGTGGTAGTGTGTGGGGGGGGAGAGAGGGTTTATTGAGTGTTTGTATGGGAGAGGGAGGTGTAACGTGGTAGTGTGTGGGGGGGAGAGGGTTTATTGAGTGTTTGTATGTGAGAGGGAGGTGTAACGTGGTAGTGGGGTGGCAGGGGGAGAGGGTTTATTCAGTGTTTGTATGGGAAAGGGAGGTGTAATGTGGTAGTGTGTGTAGGGGGGGAGAGGGTTTATTGAGTGTTTGTATGGGAGGGGGAGGTGAAATGTGGTAGTGAGGTTGGGGGGAGAGGTTTTATTGAGTGTTTGTATGTTTGTATGTGAGAGGGAGGTGTAACGTGGTAGTGGGGTGGCAGGGGGAGAGGGTTTATTCAGTGTTTGTATGGGAGAGGGAGGTGTAACGTGGTATTGGGGTGGCAGGGGGAGAGGGTTTATTCAGTGTTTGTATGGGAAAGGGAGGTGTAATGTGGTAGTGTGTGGGGGGGGGGAGAGAGGGTTTATC